>NW_023416320.1:2408750-3747500 GCF_014108235.1 Myotis myotis
TATTCAGTGCAAAATAATATGCAAAGTTACAGTAAGTAACTATATGATCTCTTTTTATTGTTAATGGCTTAATATTTAGGTTTTTAAAAACTAGAACTATGCTAGTACCAAATTCTGGATGAAAATGAAAGATTTTTCATTTGTTTTTGTTTCTTTAACTTTTATTTTTATTTTTTTAAATATATTTTATTGATTTTTTACAGAGAGGAAGGGAGAGGGATAGAGAGTTAGAAACATCGATGAGAGAGAAACATCGATCAGCTGCCTCCTGCACACCCCCCACTGGGGATATGCCCGAAACCAAGGTACATGCCCTTGGCCGGAATCAAACCTGGGACCTTTCAGTCCGCAGGCCGACGCTCTATCCACTGAGCCAAACCAGTTAGGGCTGTTTTTTTATTTGTTTTTGTTGTTGTTGTTGTTGTTGTTTGTTTGTTTTTTAAATATGTTTTATTGATTTTCTACAGAGAGGAAGGGAGAGGGATAGAGAGTCAGAAACATCGATGAGAGAGAAACATCAATCAGCTGCCTTCTGCACACCCTACTGGGGATGTGCCCGCAACCAAGGTACATGCCCCTGACCAGAATCGAACCTGGGACCCTTGAGTCTGCAGGCCGACGCTCTATCCACTGAGCCAAACTGGTCAGGGCCAGGGCTGTTTTTTTAACTTTTAAATCTTCACAGAGCTACCAGTCAGTACATTATGAAACCAATAGCAGTTTCACATTTAGCATTTTTATATGTATATAAATTAGGATTACTTTTTTTATTAGCCTTAACTTCCTTGAATTTAATGGAAAAGAACCAGTCCCAAAGGTGTTTTTATAATTTAATACACATTATTCCTGTGAGGCTGAGTACAACATAAAACCGTTCCATGAATCCAAATCTTAGCACAGAACCTGTTCTGCTGCTTGACTGTCTTGGGACTAACCAGAAGCAATTAGAACTGGTTTAAAAGAGCTGGCCTTTCCTGACTTAATTCAGAGTGGTTCTTTAAAGATTCTTCAGCTGTTTGTCCTAGTGTTCAGTATTTGTCCTACTGTATAAAAATATTTAAAAGGGTTTGGGCTGTTTGTTTTGGTTTTTTAAAACTAGTTTGAGAAAGTTTCTTTGCTACTTGTTCTCCATGCAAATTTATAATAGCTCAAATTCCCCCAAAGGAAGGATTTTTGTAAGGTTAAAAGTATCAAAGGAAAAAAAAAAGTATCAAAGGTCTCTAAAGGTATACAGTTGCCTTAATTTTGACATAAGTTTTCCTTATCCTATAGGTTATATGTGAAAATTTTGTTTGGGGCATCCTGTTTATATTTATCAATCACTTGCTTAAAACAATCTTCTGTGTATAGTAAGTAGCATAAAAAGATTTTATGTTAACAGAATGCTGAGCTACTTCTGAGTAAAGGTATGAGTATGAATGAGAAGTACAGTTTGGGGACTGGGTATTTGACAAGTCCTTATTTTCAGATAACTTTCTAAAGTTTGATTACTAATCTATTTAGAGTAAAATGTGCAGGTGCCCCTTTTCTGTTCCGATTCAGGTGCCACAGCCCTCCTTTCTGTAACACTGTACCTGTGATACTCCTGCATTCTCCTCTGTGCTTATACACACATGTACCTGGCTGGTAGGGTGGTGGTGTTAATATCACCATGAGGTTATACTATATACTAGAGACCCAGTGCACGAATTCGTGCACAGGTGGTGTCTGGCTGGCCCTCCCCGATTGGGGCTGATCAGGGCCAGGCTGGCCAGGGGGAGGGGCCGCGGGCGGTTGGCTGCCCGGCCCCGCCCCCAATTGGGGTGGGGGGGTGATTAGGGGAGGGACCGCGGGCGGTTTGGGGGGCTGATTGGGGCCTCCATCAGGCCAGTTGGCCACTGCAGTGCGCGTCATAGTGACCAGTTGTTCGGGTCATTCTGGTCGTTTCTTTATTCCGGTTGCTTTGCTTTTATATATAGGTAGATAGATCTTGTACTTTTTCAAGCATTTGGAGAACTCATATTTAGGTATCAAATCTTCCCATTCCTTATATAAATGTACCATAATGTACTTCTTTCCTTATTGTAGACCCATAGGTTGCTCTAATCTTTCACTGTTATAGGCAGTCCTGCAAAATACAAATATTTTGGTGCATAGGTGTGACTATTTCTACAAGACAGTTTATAAAGGCATAATTGCTGGGTCAAGGAACATGTCTATTTAAAATATGGATAGCCCTGGCCAGTGTGGCTCAGTTGGTTGGGCATCGTTCAGTGCACTGAGAGGTTGCCGGGTGGATTCTGGTCAGAACACATGCCCTGGCTGTAGACTTGGAGTGCAGGAAGCAGCCAATCAATGTTTCCCTCTCACATGTTTCTCTCTCTCAAAATCAATAAGAAAACAATATTTTAAAAAATAAATAAAACGTACATAGGTACTGCTGAATTAATCTCCAAAGAGTCTGTGCCAGTTTCTACTCTGATTAACAGTGCAAGAGCACGTTTCTTTTAGGGAGGCCTTTGCCCTTGCTCCAGGTGAATGAGAAGTACAGTTTTTCAGTTTTTGCTCATCTGAACGCTACAAAGTAGCGTATCTTTTGTATTTGCATTCCCTTGTCTAAAGGTGAAGTTAGCAAGTTTTCATATAGTTGTTGGCTTCTTTCATTGTTATCTCTTTTTGTTGTTGTTAATCCTCACCCGAGGGTATTTTTCCCATTGGTTTTTAGAGAGAGTGGAAGGGAGGGATATAAGGGTAGAGAGACATCAATTGGTTGCCACCGCATGCGCCCCGACTAGAGCCAGGGATCAAACCTGCAACCCAGATACGTTTACATGCCCTTGTCTGAGAATCGAACCTGCGACCCTTCGATGCGTGGGCCAATGCTCTGACCACTGAACCACACCGGCCAGAGCCATTGTTATCTTCCTGATTGCATGTAACCCTGCGGCAGCTCCTTGGGGTGAATGTTTGCAGTATATTTTGCAGTTGAGGAATCTGGGACTCAGAGAAGTTGGGTTGCGTTTTCTCCCAGAGCAGTCACAGTGGTGGAGATCCCTGACTTTGGAGGCAGTGCCCTGGACCCTTCAAGGGCTCATGCCC
This sequence comes from Myotis myotis, assembly GCF_014108235.1. Classification (NCBI taxonomy): domain Eukaryota; kingdom Metazoa; phylum Chordata; class Mammalia; order Chiroptera; family Vespertilionidae; genus Myotis; species Myotis myotis. Next base: position 2,411,829 of record NW_023416320.1, read on the forward strand.
AGGATGTGGGTCTGGCCATTGGTGAAGATTAAACATTAACACGTGGAAGAAGTCCACTCTTATATGTAGCCAATCTGGAATGGAACATCCATAACTTTTTAATGTGTGTGATTCTGATTTTCAGTATCTTTTCAGAACCAGGGTATGCTTTGCTTCCAAGTAAATGTTTACTTTTGTCCCTGTCTTATTGATAAGTTTGTTGATATTTTTTGGCTCCTGTCACTTTTCATATTGTTAAGTGTTTTAGAATCAATAGGATTTATAATTGGGTCTTCACTTTAAGATGGGAAGTAAAACACTGATACTAAGAGAAGTGCATTTTATTCTCTCACCTGTGTGTGAAATCGGAACCAGAACAAGAGATTATAGTTGCACAAAGTTACTTGCACTGGGATCCTAGTCAGGATTCATAGTGGTCCACCTTGAACTTTTAAAGTAAAGTATGTTTTTAAACTGCATGTACAATAAGTATGATAGTGTTACCCTGGGGAAGCCATTCAAACTCTTTTCATATAAAGCATTCAAACCTCAGCTTCGAACTGAACAAACAAGATAAACAGTTTGCACTGTTTGCTTATGTATAACAATAGTTGACCATATCTCCAGCAGGCAGACAGGCCACCAAGGGCCGACGTCAGAGAAACTAATCAGAGTGCTCAGAACACGTGACATGGCCAGCCAGACAGGGCATGTAACCAGGGCCGGAGAGGTGGCACCCTGGGCCAGAGCACAGGTCTTTCCTAAAGCGTCAGACACCCTGGGACCACAGCGCATGCCTTGCCTTCACTTCCCTCCGTAGTTGGTCCAGTGTGGGCAGCAGTGTTCATAGACGTCGGCAAACCTGTTTGACTTGTTTCTGTCTCCCGTAGCCTTGCTGTGCAACCCTGTTATTTCTGGCAGATACCTTGTTTTAAACACAGGCCGAGCTGCTGAATTGTGTGTCCCGTGCCACACGCAGTCAGTGCTTCACCCTCTGTGAGTCCACATGTGATTTGCGGTCGCTCTCAGTGCCTTGGAGTGTTGGAAGGAGTTAAGGGAGAAGCAGGAAGAGGATAATAGTTTCAGGACATGGTGATCATACAACAGACAGGCCCTTGAGAGAAGAAAGGATATAGCTCTGTCTTTTTATGTGACCTCTGGCTAATTCCTGAAGCACGCTGGCCTCATACTCCTTGTCCTTAAATGAGAACATTGTAGTCTTAAAATAGTTCCAGAGACATAGAACCATGAACAGACTGATGAATTTCAGAGGAAAGGGAGGTGGAGGAGGAGGGATTAACCGGGTTACTTATATGCATAGCCTATGGACACAGACAATACTGTGGCAAAGGCTTGAGAGGGGCAGGTGTAAAGGGGGGAGGTCCGTACGGGGGGGGGGGGGGGCAAAGAGGACATCTGTAATACTTTCAACAATAAAGATAAAAAAATTTAAGTCCCATTCCCTCTGTGACTCTACCCAGTGCTCTAGCTATCGTGGGCTCGTGTTTATGTGTATGGCAGTAGAGCCAGTTTAGCGGTGAGTTCAGGTTAACCCACCAAGGCCCATCTGGGAAATGGGCTTCCTAGCTCCTAAATTGTCGTGCGGATTGGATTAGATAGCCCAGCTAACACTACCTGGCCCCTGCTGAGCACTGGGGAAACCCCCTTCCTCAAGCTGATGTCATCAGGTCTTCATAGTGTGCGATAGTGTTGTTCTGACCAGGCCAATATTCTTAGCTTAGCTCCCCAGTGGGCATGACCTGGCACACTGCAGGGTGGTGCACCCTCATGAGGTAGGGGTGGGGCGAGAGGGCAGGCACGCCCAGGAGAAAGAGCTGAGGGTGCACCACAGTCTTGCTCTCACATGTTCACGCTTAACCTGAAAACCACGGTGAGCACCTGGACGTGCCGGCCCAGCAGGCGCCAAGCGGAGCTCAGGCTCCTCCTCTTAGGCCTCTACTGAGGGGAGTTTACTGTGTGCCCCAGGCACCGAAGACAACCTCAGAAATGTCAGAAGAACTAAGCGCGAAGCAGCCTTAGCTGCACACAGGAGGAGTTTAGTGTTGTGCTTTGAATCCAGCTACATTTGCAGATAACAGTGAGGACAGTTCACCACTACGCTGTCTCCATCGGTTACACAGGTTGCAGTTCAGATCAGGAGAAAATATGTGTAATAAAACACTTTGACAAAATGTTCCCTTCTCTTTGTATGGAATAACAGAAAAACAACAGCAGTTTGTTGCTTATGATAAAATACAGGGTGTGGCAAAAGTAGGTTTATAGTTGTTCGTATGAAAAAGCTAGAGTTTCTGGTAAAATTCAGTCCAGGGCCCTTGAACTGAAAATAGCTGTGATACATGTGTAGTGAAGGGTTGCCTAGAGATCGGCCTGTTCCAGTCCTGTACATTCCAAAGATAAGGCTGGCGCTTGACCGGCTCCGGAGAGAGAACCTCTAAACCCGGCCCTCCTGCCCCCTGTGAGCGCCTTTGTCCACTGGGGTCTTGCGCAACCCCAGATGGTTGTGCTGGCAGCGAGCTGTGGTGGGGGCCTCGCACCACGCAGGAGTAGTTCATCTTTGGAGGAGCTAGAACAGCCGTGGGCAAACTACGGCCCGTCGGCCGGATCCGGCCCGTTTGAAATGAATAAAACTAAAAAAAAAAAAGACCGTACCCTTTTATGTAATGATGTTTACTTTGAATTTATATTAGTTCACACAAACACTCCATCCATGCTTTTGTTCCGGCCCTCCGGTCCAGTTTCAGAACCCATTGTGGCCCTCGAGTCAAAAAGTTTGCCCACCCCTGAGCTAGAAGCTGAATGAGGTCAGCCATGTGGTGTTCCATGCCCATGAGACTGACCCCCGATAAAACCCTGGACCTGGTGTCTTAGGCGAGTTTCCCTGGCTGACGGTGTTCCACGTGTGCTGCCCAGTCGTCTCGGGAAGAAGGGACTGCTGTCCAGGCCGTTCCAGGATGGAGGGAAGCTGGCGTCTGGTCTCCTGGGCGCTCCCCTCTGCCTGTCACATTTGCGGGTTTTAAACTGTGTGTTTTTCTATAATAAATTGTAACCATTTTTCTGAGTCCTGTGAGTCACTGAATCGGAGGGTGGTCTTCGGGACCCAAACACATGTTTAACCCTTTGAGTGCCAACCAGTATCCTAGGAACTATGCTAAAATTGCCAAGGCATTCTGAGTTAAGGTTTTTAATTTTTTTCCCACATAAAGAGTGAACTACTAGCATTTAATAGTGACACTGCAGGAGGAGCGCGATAGCGCTCCTGGCACTTTTGGCAAAAGACAGGAGCGCGATCGCACTCCCCGGCACTCTAGGGGTTAAATGGTTATATTTAAAAGTGTGCAATAGAGACCCATAGGTGTCCTGCGAAGCCCAGATTATTTGCTATCTGGCTCTTTACAGAAAAAGTTTGCCAACTAATGCAAAAATGTAGCAGATAAATCACCTTTATAATTTCATACATTGAAATCATAGCAGTTAAAATGGATCCGTATCCATATAAATAAATCTCAAACTGTTTTAAGTGCAAAAAGTATGTGACTTAAGCTGTTGCGTGTAAATGCATGTGTGAAACATAAAAAAAGATCCCATCAAGAGGATATTCCCATACCTCAGGAGAGTGGTGAATTGGGGTTGGGGGTGTGGGTGGAGGGGGAAGATGGAATGGATGGTAAGACTATTTGTCACACTGTCATTCTCAAAAAGAGAGTTTTGGGTAGGGGGAGGAAATCAGACCTTGTAAAATAAATGAAAATGCGCTTTTATTTTACTAATGTTTTTCATTTATTTCCTTAAATCAGCCAGCTCAGAATTATAAAATGATTGTGCTAAAGGCCTCAGCTGCTTCAAACTCATCGTGTTCTGAGCTCAGAAACTGGCCTTGGTTGGTGAACTGCCCAAGGCCGTGCGGGTCCTGGGTATTGAGAGAGGCCCCGCTAGGCAGTATGTTAGTGCCGGCAGGTCCGCTCTCCCCAGCTGTGGAAACTCAGAAGCTGATTCTGGAAACGAACCATGGCTGTGCTTAAACCTGTCAAGTTACCTTTCAGTTTTGTGAATCTATAAATTGAAGGCCATGGAGAGATTGGGTTAGTCAGAAAGGAAGGGAAACGTCCTGAGATTTGATACAGCGATCTGTTTACACACAGAAAAGCAATGCTTCTCAGGGTTAGTGCCCATGGTGCTGGGCTGCTCGCTTCCCTCTGGGTGTGCGAGGGAAGCAATACACTGAATTTATATTCAGGAAGATCATCCGCTCTTTGTAGCAGACAGAGAGACCATACCAAGTTTAATTTCCACTCATATCTAGGAGATGTGAAAGGTGTTGAAATGTAAGTACTATTGGGGTCTTAAGTAATTAAAGTGATTTTTTAAATGATTTGTAAACAATTAGAGTAAAAGTGGCACTACTTTAACCACACTGAATTCATAGTTCTAGTATATAAATGTAATGACACCTTTCCTACCTACATTCCGGGAGTCACTGGTAGGGTAAAATGAGATAATAAACTTTTCAAAAAAGGTCTTTATAAATGTTAAAATACTATGTAAATGAGTTTTATTTAAAGTATTACTATCACTCGCCCAACTGTGATGACACTCATGTGGGCTAAATAGAATTATGAAGGGAAAATATCACGTACTCCGGTTTCCTGAGGCCAAAGGTGAGTTGTGCCAGCTGTGAAGAAAGAGAGGCATGCCATCCATCAGTTTTTCATTGTGGTCCGCGTCAGGTTGAAGGCGAGCTGAGAAGAATAAGACAGTTCCTGCCCCACCCCTTTCAATTCACCATTTATTGACTAGCTACCATGTGTTAGGTAAAGGGAAGCAGAGTACGTAATATGTTAACTGTGTTCCCATTGCCTGACAGGGTGTTATCCTTGTTACTCAATGGAAGTCGGTTATTCAACCGGTCAGTTAAAGAACTAAAAACCTAGTAGGTCCAGAGCTAGCATTGGAGCCTGCTATTTCTAGCTTCACAACAGATGCTTCACAAAACAACTGACAATACAAGAGAGCCAGGATCTGAGAGTTAAAAGTGTAAAGAGAAATAATGTAGGAGATGAGTGAAGGAAGGCACGAGTGTGGGCTGGCCTCGGGAGGAGAGGCGCGGACATAGGCAGGACTTGCAGGAGGCCCGGTGGAGAGCTGGGATTTGGAAGGTGAGGACGAGGGAGTGTTGGCAAGGGGGAAGGCTAACGATGGCTCCCTGCCTTGCTCGTCAGTGTGTGTCTTGGAGAGAACACTCACTAGCTGGGCTGCTTCAGTCGCTGGTCCAGGACGGGTGAGGAGTGGGGGAGTACCTGGGAATGATGGGAACTCGAGAACAAGGCCAACAAGTCAGGATAAAGCCTATGATATAAAATCAAAACACCACATCAGAGAACTGTTAAATGTGCGGATAGCAACTGAGTTTTTAAATCCTTTTTGAAGTAGGTGTTAAAGTGCAGTGAGGGGTCGGTGTTTGGAAACCCTAGGACAAGGTTCGGCAGACCTGTTCTGCCTTGTCGCTTCACACAGTTCACTGATTATGTGCATTTGTGTGAATATATTGAGCCTCGGTAACCACAGTTGTCCTGCCTTTAGGGTGGTGGGTATAAAGTAATCGATACAAAAAGACTTTGAAAAAGATAAAGGTTGGTGTAAGTCAGTGGTTCTCAACCTTCCTAATGCCGAGACCCTTTAATACAGTTCCTCATGTGGTGACCCCCAACCATAAAATTATTTTCGTTGCTACTTCATAACTGTAATTTTGCTACTGTTACGAATCGTCATGTAAATATCTGATATGCAGGATGTATTTTCATTGTTACAAATTGAACATAATTAAAGCATAGTGATTAATCACAAAAACAATATGTAATTATATATGTTTTCCGATGGTCTTAGGTGACCCCTGTGAAAGGGTCATTCGACCCCCAAAGGGGTCGCGACCCACAAGTTGAGAACCGCTGGTGTAAGTTGTGACAAGTGCCATTTCAAGGCAGCACAGACACCGTTACTAAGGCAAAGATTGTACTAGGGAGTTCATCATGACACGCTCTAATACCGCTTTAAAGGCTTCCCCCCAACTTTAAAGGCTTATAAAACAGGTATTTATGTATTTTATTTCTATTGGCAATGATTTTTAAAGAGAACTAAATCATGTCCTTGTAGCCAGACTTTCCTAATAACCGTGGTAACTGGAGTCAGGGGAGCCTCATTTGTACGTCAGTCACCGTGTGTGTTGTAACTTGAATGTTCATGTTTTTACTAACAAGGTAAATAAAAGTGTGGATTTCCCTACCTGCCCATTCTCTGCTGGTCACCGTGTCAGGAGGGCACGGCCCTACCAGATCAGTTTGCCCCTCACCTCAGGGCGTCCCACATTGCAGCATTGGCTTGCACAGCAGCGCTTGCAACATTTAACCCACGTTTCCCCGGCCGGTTTTGTCAGATTTGTTCCTTGTGGTTAGGATTGTTAAAGCAATGCCCAGGTTTTTCATGGCCTAGACCAGTGATCAGCAAACTGCAGTTCGCGAGCCACATGCGGCTCTTTGGCCCCTTGAGTGTGGCTCTTCCACAAAATACCAACTTCTGTGCATGGGCCACGAAGTTTCAATCACACTGTACATGCGCACCCGCACGTGGTATTTTGTGAAAGAGCCACACTCAAGGGGCCAAAGAGCCACATGTGGCTCGCAAGCCACAGTTTGCTGACCACTGGCCTAGACTGTTGAGACGCACTGTCCTGCAGGGAATGAGGCAACAACAGCAGTCTATCACTCAATCTGAGGATGAGGCACTAACTCCTCCACTTAGTCACTTCATCATCTACAGTGGAACTTACTCTTTAAAAAGAAATCTTTTACTAAAGCCCAATGTGCAGGGCACACCTGAGCAGCCTCCCTGCTCAGCCGCGTCCCCAGCTTTGTCTGGTGGTGTGTGATGCACCGTCTGAAGGCCAATCTGTCCATTCCTAACAGATTATCTCCAGAAAGTGCTGTTGGCAGTCCTGTGCCTTTGCCATCCTTCTATTAGGGAAGCTGCTCCTGGCCTTTGATTTCGACGGCATTGCATTGTGCTCTTTTCCTGTAAATCTCCCCTCATGCCCTGGTCGGGCCTCCGGGTCGTTCCTTTCATTCCTCTGTCATAGCAGTCGCTACGTCACAGCAGTTCATTTACGTGGCCAGCGCTCCCGCTGCAGTTGTGTTCCTTCTGCGGGCAGCGCATCCTCTTTAATGTCCTTCCTCCAGAGCGAGGCACAGAGTTGATAGTAAAAATGACGTGTGATGGCTGGACGGACGGACAACAGAAAGATGGACAGAAAGGAGTAACCTTCCACTGGGCCAGGTGAATCGGTGTCACCAAGAAGGCGAATGGAAGGAATTGACCAAGAGGAGAGCTCTGGTCCTGTGGCCGCTGGTTGGGAGTGTGCCTTCAGTTCAGAGGGACTTGATGCCGTTTCCCAGAACGCAGCGAGCCCTAGGGAGCAGCCCGGCCTGAGTCCTACGCCTTCTCCCGTATCTGGTGCGCGTATTTATAGCGAATGCTGGTGGCTTTCACTTGTTAAACAGCAAAGAAAAATGGTTCCATGAAGGCCCCCCCCCCATAAAGACTAATGGACATGGTTTTAATAATTAATTTTTAAAAGGCTTACAAATGACAGCTCAGCTGAGAAGCTGTAGAAGCACGTAAGCTGAAATTTCAGCTAAAGGGTGCTGCTCTTCAGATTGTTCTTCTGGAGTCAAATAGGGGTCATTTAAAGACAGGAAGGAAGAAGGCCAAGGATGCTTTGTTTGCTTGTGTGTTTCCCCTTTAATAGCAAACCACATCCTTAAGGTTTTTATGCACTTAAGTGCTTCAAAATGGGGAGTCAGTAAGACGGAGTGGAATGAATTGGAAGCCATGTGACGTCATTCACATTTTATTGTATAACACAGTTTTCAAAATCACTCCGAATTTTAGCTTCTGTTTCCTTATACCCTAATTAGCATACAAACTCTCCAAGATAATTATCACAGAGCGAAAAGTTCTATGGAGGTTTTTACTTGAATTTTCTCTTCCATGTGTAATTCCATGCATGGGTTTCGATGCTTCTTAATCAGTGGCTAACAAAGTTATAGTCATAAATGCAGGGGTTCCTCTCTGTGAGGAGAGAATGGAACTTGCACTTCCTGAGCAGCCACCATGCCCACACACCATTAGGCCCTTTTTCATGAGCCTCGCAGGAAACCTTCACAATTACCCTAAAGGGCTATTCCTGTTAGCTGCGGACACAGGCTTGGGGAGGCCGGGCGATTTCCCTGCCCAGTAGCACGTGTCTCAGGCAGTGGTTACTCCAGGTCCATCTGACTGAAGTCTCGATTTTCCACTTTTTTCCTATGTTCCTGTGACTATGCAGTAAGACGCCTTGTTATCGGCGGTAAATGTAAGAGGCAAAGAGAAGTGCCCTAGCATGTGAGTTTCCACCCCCTGGCTCCTTCATTCTCGCTCCTCTGGAGAAGGTGAACAAACCTGGCTGGTGGGGCTGCCCCCGGCCCCGGCACTGTTCTCTCCAGTGCCCCAATCGATGTTACAAAAAGATAATTTGAATAGTAATGTACGAGTTTACAGCATCTCATTGCATCCTCATTTACAAAGGAGAGAAATAAAAAACCAGACAGGTTTGTGACTTACGTCGCATGGCTCATTCACAGCGGAGGAATGTTAACTAAATCCAGAATCCCTGCTCTCCGCTGCGTCCTCCGTGAGAACATGTGCGGTGCTGTGAGGATGAAATGATGTCACTCTCCCGGGCTTCCTCTGTGAGTTCGCTTATCTTAAAAAAGCTCGTCCTGCCAAGGCCTGGAATCGATGGGGCCCTTGCTCACAGGCCTCCATATCCTGTGGTCAGCATCTGGGTGGGCAGACACCACCCCTCGTTGGAAAACAGAACATTCCACAGATGGGTGTAGGGGACGCATGCCAGTGGTCAGCCACCATTTCTTCCAAGCGGCGTGAGGGTGGTCCTCGCAGAGTGTAGAGGGCCTAGAATGCCGCCCTCCGCCATCACACACTTCCGGTCCTTTTCTTCCTGTGGCTCCTCACGTAACTGCTGCAAAAGCCCATCGGCTCCAAAGACCCAGCTCCTCAGAAGCTGTGGGAACAGCAGGGAACGGCGGCAGCTGTACTGTCTCACCTCCGTCCGCGTGAAGAAAACGGCTAGGGGAGGAGAGGTGGCCCAAACCATTTGCCCAATGCAAACAAGGTAAAGGGCAGGATGGGAACTGCGCGGACTTTGCAAGTCGGTTGGTGTTAATGGTGAGGGAAGTGGAACTAGCGCCCTTTTGAAGTCTTGTGGCAGGCTCGGTTATCCCGCCAGCCACCTCCAGGAGTGCCGTGCAGGTCAGAATGCAGAGCGACAGGGAGACACCCCACCCACAGCCCTGGAGACTGCCGAGACTCGGGCCCAGGTTTATCCTTATTTTTTACTTTTGTTAAATATTTTTTCCATTGTCTTAGAGTGGAAGGGAGGGGGAGAGACACATGGATTGGCTGCCCCCACATGCTCCTGGCCCCAGGCAAGGGGTTGGCTGAGCCTGCGTTGGTCTTGGGTTTCAGCCTCCAGAGCGGGGAGAAGGGCATTTCTGTTGATGAGCAGTCGGTGGTGGTTTGTTACAGCGGCCTGAATGGACGAAGACGCCCGTATCCCTTGCACATGCCTTGTTGTGAGCCTTAATCAGAGTTGCAGGTTTAAGATGTATGTTTCTTGCCTGGCCGGGGGTTGAGTGTCGACCTATAAACCACAAGGTCACAGTTTGATGCCCAGTCAAGGCACATGCCTGGGTTGCAGGTTCGATCCCCAGTGTGGGGTATGCAGGAGGCAGCTGATCCATGATTCTCCCTCATCATTGATGTTTCTATCTTTCCCTTCATGTCTCTCTAAAAAAAAAATTGTTTAAATGTTTAAATAATAAACTAAAAAAGTACGTTTCTCACCCTGGCCAGGTAGCTTAGTTGGTTAGAGTGTCATCCTAATATGCCAGTGTTGCAGGTTCATCCCCAGGTAGGGCACATACAAGAAGCAACCAAGGAAGCTAAGTGGAACAGCAAATCTCTCCCTCCCCCTCCCCCTCTCTTTCTCTCTCTCTCTCTTTCTATCTCTCTCTTTCTCATTTTTTCTCCCTCTGTCCTCTCTGTAAAATCAATAAATAAAAATTTTAAATGCATGTTTCTCATGCTGAGTTATTAGCCTCTGAGGGTTATTCATTAAGCATTCTCATTTTCCCCCAGGCCTGTGCAAAACAGGGGCTTTGTAAATGTTCTTTGATGACTGTGTGAATGACTCAGTGAGAAAGAACTATTTGAAAATAGAAAGAAAAAAAAGGGGCTAAGTTTTAAGTCACCCTCGAAGGAAAATTTAGGAAGCACTTTTGTGTAAACAAGCGCCAAGGTCTGGACACAGGCAGGGACAGGGTCACCCCCTCCAGTGTGCAGGTGGCATTACTTATTCACAAGCGTAAGGTTAAGCAGTAGCTACAGTACCGCAGCCGCCACGTTCAGGAATAGTTGCCACCTCCCAGCGCCACCTGAAATGGGGTTCATGTATCTTTCATGTGCTCTGTACACAGCGGCACATGAGCCGCTAGCGACACTCGATGGGTAATCAGATGTTTCTAAAAACTCCTTTTCTTGATTCCACGCTGTACTCAGGCCTAGCAGCCAGTGAATTAAACACACACACACACAAACACACACACCCCAAAGTTGTAAGTGCTTTGGTGGTGGTGAGGTAAGGAGAGTTTTAGAGTCTAAGTGGAATAACTTCTAATCTTCATCAAAGTACAGGCCTGAGACAGACCTGGGTCTCCATCCAGTCTTTCCTGCTTATGTCTTACGATGTGGGGCACGTTCCATAACCTGGCTGAGCCTCGTTTCCCTCATTTATGAAGGGGGATTAACATTGGTCTCCAGCGAACCCATGTTTCACCATGGGCTCTCAGGGCAAATCAAAAACAAGCAAACACAGACCTGGTTTCATGGTGTCCGCTGATTTCCTTGTGTGACTGTCCCCGCCCTGGCCGATTGCAAGCTGCCAGCTCGACGTCCTGGGCCGTGGGACCCCCTGAGGTAGCTTCACCATGGAGCAGAATGCGGCGGCCTCCAGGCCTCGCTCCTGGTAAAGCGGCGAAGTCATTAGGGAGGTGAGTCAGGAGCATGTATGTTGTTTTTAGTGTATGTGCATATGTAAGGTACTGTATGTGATATACTAACATGTAATTCAGCTTTTAGTGGTGGCTGAATGGAGAAACCAGCTCACCAAATTCCTGAAACTTAACAGTGGTCCCTCCTGAGCTGCCCAGACGGGTGTCCAGTGCCCCATCCCCAGCTCCTGGGTGTCACAGCACAGATGTGTGGCTGGGTGGGACCAGCACGAGTCCAGGTTCTCCAGAACGGCTGTGCGGGCTCGCCTTCCCACCAGCAGAGCTGAGGGTTCACATTACTATTCCCCCGCGCGTGCGCCCCCCCCCCCCCCCCCCCCCCCCCACACACACAGCGCATCTCCCAGTGGGAGTAAAACCCGGTGGGCGCTGCAGTGCTGTTGGTATCGGATGCAGCAGCTGGGCGTCCATCCTGGAACATGGACTGGTCTTGTGAGCATAGTGCTTAGTGATTCAAAGTAAAAGCAGGCCCGGCCGGCATGGCCCAGTGATTGAGCGTCAACCTATGAACCAGGAGGTCACGGTTCAATTCCAGGGTCAGGGCACATGCCCAGGTTGTGGACTCGAGGCGTGGAAGAGGCAGACGATCAATGCTTCTCTCATCGCGGATGTTTCTCTCTCCCTTCCTCTCTGAAATCAGTAAAAATATTTTTTTAAAAAGTAAAAGCAGGGTGGGATTGAGAGCGCCATCCATTCATCGAAATGCATACAGAACAACAGGCTTTCTTTCCCGAACATAAAAGTAAGAAAATGCACCTCAGGTCTATTGGAGTGGCTGCCACGGAGGGTAGGGGTTTGCCCTGTCCGCAGTATCTACTGAGCGTTCAGTGGGACGGTATATCCCGGTTTCTGACACGGTCCTGGCCACCTGGCCTCCCCCCTCACTCTGGCCCGCAGAGGCTATGCTGATCTTAGCCACAGCCAAGGTTGCATTCTTACTGCCTTAATGACCTGTGCAAGATTGCATGTTCAATAGTTTCTCTTCCAGAAAAAGAAAGGCATGGGTCGTGTGTTGACTGTAGTCGCATAGTTAAGCAATATCTGCAATATGGGAGCCACCTAGAGCAGTGATGGCGAACCTATGACAGTGTCAGAGGTGACACGCGAACTCATTTTTTTTTGAGTTGATTTTTCTGTGTTAAATGGTGTTTAAATATATAAAATATCAAAAATATGTCTCTGTTTTAGTATGGTTGCCAATATCAAAAAATTTCTATGTGACACGGCACCAGAGTTAAGTTAGGGTTTTTCAAAATGCTGACACGCCGAGCTCAAAAGGTTCGCCATCACTGCCCTAGAGCAACCTTCACAGCAGGGCCAGTTAGTGTGAGCAGTGTTCGCTTCCACAAGCAATTTCAACTCCGTCTTAAGTGCATTCCCACTTCACCTTCACAGAAGAGATTTGGAGGAGCCGAATGTTTTGCCCCAGATGAGAGCGCTAGCAAGGACAAGGGCAGCCGCTGCCCGGCAAATACCCAGTTACCTGGTTCCCTGCCCAGGAAAAGGAAGGTCCATGCAGACCTCTCAGGGTCCAGGACCCCAGAGCCACGTATCCACATCTTGATTGCGCTCCCGTGCGTTCCTCTGAGGCCGGAAGCAAATACTGTACTAAGGATTGACTTAAAGTGTGAGTTTGGAGCTGGCAGGGGCCTGGAGAGTTTAGAACAGCCCTTGCCTTGAGTCACATGATTAGAAGAACGCGGCTCGGAACACAAGCTTTCTAACGTGCCCCAGGTCCCATGAAGTTTTCCTCGTATCCCCGACGGGAAGCCTGGTATCCAACGCGGAGTTACGCCAGGTGTGGCCTAATGGAAGCAGATACCCGGACACCCCCGGAACCTACGGCCACTCGCTAGCTGTGAAGCTTGGACACGCCGCTGGGCACTCGGGCTGCTGTATGGCTCCTGCGGCTGCTGCAAACATCACTAATCACACTTCTACTCATTCACTCAACACATTGATGGTGGCAACTTGTCTGTGCCAGGCACGGGCAGGCACGGGATGTAGGAGGGAGTATTTCAAGATCCTACCCGTGTGGAGCCTGCATGCTGGTAAACTTACATTCAAGTAGCTAAATACAGAGGCTGGCGAAAGTAGGTTTACGTTTGCACTACAAATAAATAATTCAAGACAATAAGAATATAAGAAGAAACTGTTTCATGCACTCACTGCTAAAGCCTACATGTGTCCACCCCTGTAAATGTGTCAGTAAATCTAATCAGTGAGCCCTGGGATTCAGGGCACCATATCATTGAAAAACAATAGGGTGTTTTTTCATAAACATAAAAATAAGAAAATGCAGCCCTAGCCGGTTTGGCTCAGTGGATAGAACACTGCCCTGAAGACTAAGGGGTCCCAGGTTCGATTCTGGTCAAGAGCACATGCCAGGGCTGCGGCTCAATCCCCAGTAGGGGGTGTGCCGGAGGCAGCCAGTCAGTGATTCTCATCATTGATGTTTCTCTCTCCCCTCCTCTCTGAAATCAATAAAAATATATTTTTAAAAAAAGACTCCTGTTCTCCCACCTTCCCAGCACCCACACCGCAGGTGATGACGCAGTGGACGTGTGCAGGAACACGGCTGGGCCGCCGCCCTAATAAATCATGGAGCAGGAACAGGTGATGAGCAGCCGTTCGTCGCCATGGGACCTCACCTCCCAGCCCACCCACCCAGCACCCAGCACAGAACAAGCGGCAGGTGCGGTTCCCATGCCCCGGGTGGCGACCGCTGACTAAGGAGAAGGACAGAGCAGCCAGAGTGGCGCAGGACTGGGCGATGCCCAGCTGATACGCGGATTAGGTTCCGCTCTCCCCGTCCCTACTGCGGGCGGATGGGGCAGCTGGGAAATGGCTCTGTCCCGGCCATCGCTGCTGCTTATCCCCAGCCCTGGACACACCGTGTACTGTCACACCTTCGCCCGCGCTGTGCCCTCTGAGGGCGTGCCCCGCCCCCGGGCAAGCACCCCTTTGCTCTGCAGGACCTGGCTCGGGTTTCGGCTCCTCTGAGCTGTTGCCCCAATTCTGGGGTGGGTTCAGCAGCGCCTCCTGTGCCCGCCTGGCCCCACGCCCGCCCCTCTTGGATGCGCTTACCACACTGCCCGGCAGTTATGTCTTCACACGATGGATCGATGGATCGTCCCCTCCTCCCGGAAAACCAGCTCCACAGGGACGAAGCCCAGCTCCCTGCAGTCCGGCACCTGACGGTGGCTCCCGAATGTTCACGGGATGCCATGGCTGCTGAGTGTCCGTGTGACATGGGGCACATACGGGAGACAGACACCACGTGCATGAAAACTTCCTCCCACAGCCCGGCCAGCGCGGCTCAGTGGTTGAGTGTCAACCTGTGAACTAGAAGATCAGGGTTCGATTCCTGGTCGAGGGCTCGATGCCCAGTGAGGCATACAGGAGGCAGCCGATCCATGATTCTCTCTCCTCATTGATGTTTCTATCTCTCCATTCCTCCCTGAAATCAAGAATATATCTTTTTAAAATTCCCTTCCCCTCCCCCCCAGAGACCGGTCCCAAGGACACAGGACAAGCCCCTCTGCCCCAGTGAGCCTGTGCTGCCTGCCACCTGCCCTGCTGCGAGCCTGCACCACCCAGCCTCTCGCTGTTCCCACTGTCCTTCCCCCCACACCCACCCCGCCCTGGCTTCAGAGCGAGAACCACAGTGGAAACACCTGGGAGGCCAGGTCTGTCCCGGAGGTGCCCTGGCCAGTGCCAGCCCAGAGGCAGCCAGCACAACCACCCCTAATAGGATTCAGCCGCCCCGGCTGCAGGCAGACGAAGCCAGTGGTAACTGGATAATATTCCTTAGCGGAGGCTTATTTTTATAGTCACACAACGCTCATATCAGCCACATTGAGGTCCGTGGTGCCGCTTAAGAATATGGGGTCAGGCCTAGCCGGTTTGGCTCAGTGGGTAGGGCGTTGGCCTGTGCGAAGGGTCCCGGGTTCGATTCCGATAAAGGGCACGTAGGATGGTTGCAGGCTTGTGCAACCAATCGATGTGTTCCTCTCACATTGATGTTTCTGTCCCTCTCTCTTCCACTCTCTGAAAATCAATGGGAAAATATCCGAGGGTGAAGATTAAAACAAAAGAGAGAGAATATGGGGTCAGAATCAGACAGGCCTGGGCTCCGGCTCATTTCTGCAGCTGCTGACGAGGTTCGCGCCCTCCCTGGGCCCAGGTTTCTCACTGGCAAAAATGAGCATCATAATCCCTGGGAGCTGGTATGAGGGCTGAATGCTCTGTGTCTGCGCACAGGCCATGCTGCTAGGCAGCCCGTCCTTCTCCTCGTCGGGACTTGGGTTCCAGTCCCAGGTGCTGTCTAACTTCATGGCCAGGGACTCATCATGAGTTCAGAGACAGACTCACAGATCAACCGCTGCCCTGCATCTACTTTTTTTAAACATCTTTTTATTGGTTTCGGAGAGGAAGGGAGAGGGTGAAAGAGAAACATCAATGATTTTTGAGAACCATTGTGTTGCAGAAGCTTTTATTGGTTTCAGAGAGGAAGGGATGAGAGAGTCTGATCGGCTGCCTCCTGCACGCCCCACAGTGGCGATGGAGCCTGCAACCCGCGCCTGTGCTTTTGACCAGAATCAAACCCGGGACCCTCAGTGCGCAGGTCGAAACTCTATCCACTGAACCAAACCAGCCAGGGCAATAAAAATATATTTAAAAAGAAAAGAAAAGAAATGGTGGGGACACGTGGAATGCCCAGGGGGTCAAACCAAGGCCAGCAGAGCGAGTGGAATGCGGCCTCTCACAGCAGAGACCTGGGCGGCAGCTGGCACAGCCTTTCACTAGGGGGCTGCCTGCCAGGCCACTCAGCACCGCGCCCCGCTGAGCACCCCGCCCTGCTGCCCCCCGCCTGCCGCTCTGCACACCGCGGGGCGCAGGTGGAAAACGGCTCCTCCCACCACCCATCACTTCTCCCTGACCCCCTGGACAACGGTTCAGACCCGTGTGGATGGGGGGGCGGGGGGGTCAGGCAGAAAGGCCTGGGCCGGTTCCCAGTGCCCAGGAGACCGCTGTCTGTGGGCCCCGGTGGCATGCTGTTCTCTCGGCCTTGGAGCCAGGCCTCTTCTCGCCCCCTCCCCGCAGGACGGCGGGGCCATGTCAGAGGACGGAGTGAAGGGCTTGGCAGTCGCCCCGAGGCTGGTCACTGCTGTTTGTCTCCCTGGCTTCCCTCCCCACCCACTTTGGCAGCGGCCGGATGACTCACTTCCCCAGCAGCCAGCCTGGCGGTCGGTTCTCTGGGCCCCGAATGCGGGAGGTGGCCTCACGGTGAACGGTGGGTGAACGGTGAACGAGGAGCCCAGGGTATCCCTGCCCTTGGGGGTCTCCGGGAAGCTGCCTGCTTCTGCCCCCTCCGGCGTTCCCTGCACAACCCACGTGGAGCCTAGAAAACTGCTCACAGACGGCTGTGCCCCCCACACCCTGCCCCCTGCCTCTGCGCCCAGCCACGTCTCTGACACACCCGCAGCCACTTTTCTATGGCCTCGCTCTTTTCTGTCGTTAATCCTCACCCGAGGATGTTTTCCCATTGATATTAAGAGACACTGGGAGGCGGGGAGAGACAGAGAGAGAGAAACATCCAAGTGAGGTTGGTTGCCTCCTACATGCACCTGACAAGGGCCAGGGATTGAGCCTGCAACCCAGGCACTGTGCCCTTGACCAGAATTGAAACCAGGACCCTTCAGTCCGTGGGCCAATGCTCTACCCACGGAGCCACACCGGCCAGGGCTGGCCTCACTCTGTGAAGCAGCCGCGTGGTATTTCCATGTTCAGATGAGCCATGCCCTCCGGCCATGGACACCCAGATGCCCATGCTTTTTGGAAATCTGTTTTTTTCTCTATTCTGAGCATCTGAAAACAGTGCTGTGAACACAACGGCCACAAAATAAATGTCCCATTCTCACCCGCCAGGGTGCATCCCTCCCACCTGCTCCCCCTCCGTCACACGGCTTACTGGGTCCCCGCAGTGCGTCCGGCACTCCGCTGGGCTCGGTGGCACTCCTGGCTTCTCCTCCTGTGGCTGGGACCCCCATTTTTTCATGCTCCAATAATACTGCTTGTAGTTGGCTTAAAGTCAATCTATTGCCACTTACACATCTATTAACTTTTCGCTAAACTATTTAAACACAGACAAGCAGCCCAGCTGGTGTGGCTCAGGGGTTGAGCGTCAACCTATGAACCAGGAGGTCACGGTTCCATTCCCGGTCAGGGCACATCCCCGGGTTGCAGGCTCCATCCCCATTGTGGGGCGTGCAGGAGGCAGCTGATCGATGATTCTCCCTCATCATTGATGTTTCCCTCTCCCTCTTCCTTCCTCCCTCTCTGAAATCAATAAAAATATATCTTAAACACGGACAACTGATCAAAATGTAAAAGCTTACAAATAGATGGCCTCACACATTTACACACTTAATCAAAACACCCTGCTTCTTCTGTAGGAGGCTAACATCACTTCTGGATGCTTCGAACACCTTAGAAACACAGGAATTTTTGCTGTGCCTCTACCCAAATCCATCTGTAAGTCATCACTATTGTTCTGACCAACCTGTTATCCCCACAAAGCATGTCTGCACGCCCCCAGGACTGCGATGTCGGACCCCGAGGGGAAAGGTGACCTTCCCGGGCGCCTGGGAGTCACCGCCTCTGTTGGAGGCCGCTGGGCTTTCCGTTAGAACAGGCCTTCAAGGTGACTCCGTGGCAATTGCTGGTGGGGGCCCCCTCTCTCAGACCAGGTTCACCTCTGTGTCCACAGGACGGATGAGCAGGTTCTTGCGACCTTTACCTCTATGTCCTTTAGATCCCGGGCACACGATGTTCTGCCTCAGTTTACAATTAACTTCGTTATGCCTCATTAGCATTTCATTTTAATTAGCAGGGCCATATGGCAGTTTAGTCAACCAGCCATTCTCCTAGGACATTTGGCTAATGCATTAACGTGAAAAACCCATGACTAAACTCTCTCTCCACCGGGTTACGTACGGATGAGGTCGCTGGTCTCCACCTGCCCCCCTTCCTGGTTTAGGTGTGGGTCCTCCTCTTTCTGGAAATCTCTGACTCACTCATAGTCCGCTTACCTGCTCTTCTCAATTCATAGAGACACATAAACAGATACATGGAACTCCAGGGAAGAAACAGGACCCCATCTATGCCAAACTCACCTACCGCCTAAAAGACCTGATTTTTACCCTTTGAATCACAACTAGCATTGTAATTGCACGTTTATTTTTTTATTATATTTTTATTGCTTTCAGAGAGGAAGGGAGAGGGAGAGAGAGAAACATCAAAGATGAGAGAGAATCAATGACTGGCTGCCTCCTGCACGCCCCACACTGGGGATGGAGCCCACAACCCGGGCATGTGCCCTGATCAGGAATCGAACCAGAGATCTCTTGGTTCATGGGTTGCGCTCAACCACTGAGCCACACTGGCTGGGATATCTATCTATCTATCTATCTATCTATATATATATATATATATATATTATTTCATACAATTTTAAATGGACTCTACAATGTGACTACTTAGATTTTTAACACCTCACTCAGACTGTGATTAACCCCAACTCTGACTTTATCATTGCTGTGTGCCTCTATGGTCATTATTTTGAGGTCACCTGTATGTGTCCTTTATCAAGAAAGTATCTTATAAAAATAAGCATGCCCTGGCGGGTGGTGGCTCAGTTGGTTGGAGCATCATCCCCTCCCCGTGGTCGGCAAACTCATGAGGCAACAGAGCCAAATAGCAACAGTACAACGATTGAAATTTCTTTGGAGAGCCAAATTTTTAAAACTTAAACTGTCTAGGTAGGTACATTGTTATTAACTTAATTAGGGTACTCCTAAGGCTTAGGAAGAGCCACACTCAAGGGGCCAAAGAGCCACATGTGGCTCGAGAGCCGCAGTTTGCCGACCATGGCCCTAGGCCACAAGGCTACGGGTTTGATTCCTGGTCAGGGCACATACCTAAGTTGCTGGCTGGATCCCCTCTCGGGGCTTGTATGGGAGGCAACAGATCAATGTTTCTCCCTCTCAAAAAAGAAGCATATAATTGTTCTGTTTTCATGTAATGAAAATTATCCTGTTGTCGCATAGCTATTAGATATAATTATAAAATTATTGACACAAATACACTCAGTTATTTAAATTAATTATTGATTTGTAACTAAATGCCATTTCGTGTTGCAACATTTATTGACACCGATTCCAGCATGTGCAACTGTGAGCGGCTGGCGGCCGTCTGGGAGCTCATCTCCTCCAGGGACCACCGTGGAAGCAGGATGCCACTAATTATATAATTTGGAGCAATTTATATTTAATTCCACAAATGCCTCTTCATTAACTGGAGGCATTCTGAGCGATTCCTGGCAAATGAAAAGAATAAAGATGTTTGCCAGCTGAAAATGTGCAACTCACCCAGCGAAGCGGAGAGGAGCCAGCGGTGGAGTCATCTCTCCGTTTGCAAGGCTGGCCCTTGGGAAGGGATGGGTCACTGCTGGGCGCCCGGGGCCGGGGCTGTGCTCACTAACAGGGACTCCTCTTTGGACGGAGGAGGAAAATGCCACGGGAGTAACAGAGAGAGCCACAGCTGTCTCAGTAACCCAGCGTCCACGCCCCACGTCCGCAAGTCCACAGTTGCTTTTTGGTGGTGGTTGTTTAGATTTGACTTTGATACATTCTGAGGCAACGGAGTTTTGAGACAAATTTTAAATTGCTTCATTTCCAAAATTCATTTGGGTTCTGCCCAGGAACAACCCACCTGCTAATCAATAAGTAACATTTAAATGCTGCCGCAGGAAAGGCAGTCAGCACAAAGCCGATACTGTCAGCAACCCCGGACGACTCGCGTTTCCTGAAGGAAATCGATTCACGGCAAACTAGCAATGACTGTAAATGTTTATCATGCAGAAAGGAAAAGCTTATCAATGCGGCTGCTTCCAAGTTAAAGACTGGCATGGGCTCCACCTGGCCACCCTCCAGGGATGGGGGTGCGGCGGGTGTGTCCCAAGAGCCCTCCCATTGGCGCTTTGCCGGGAGGGTGTGTGGGTAACGGGCACATCCCAGGGGGCAGGCGGGCAGGCGGGCAGAGCACTGGGCATGGAGGGCCCGTTGCACTCCTGGGTCTTCGTGGACTTGCTGGGTGAGCTCAGCAAGCACCGCAGCTCTGAACACGCCCTCCCTCCCCTGCTAACCCTCCCTGGGCAATGCCAGTCCCGGTGCTGGGAGGATGGCATGAGGGGAGGCAGAGGGGATATATTTAATGGGCAAATGTGGGGTCTTAGAATGACTCCTTAGACCCCAAGAACAGCATGAAGGGACAAGACAGGCTCCCGAGAAGCCGATGGCACCAGCCGGGAGCTCTGGTGCCACGGAGTGCGGCTGCTGGAAACAGGAGGGAACGAGCGGGCTCGCTCAGCAGCACTGCGGGGTGGGCGCGGGGACCAGGGTGCCAAGGCCCCTGGGCAGGCTGCTCCTGTGCTCTGGCAGCTCGGGGAGAGGGCTGTGCCCACAGGTGAGTGTGACGGGTGTGGGGAGAGCAGGGCACGTGTGGGCAGAGCCGTGGAGCACGGGCACCAGCAGCAGGGCTGTCCGACTGTCCGAAGGGGAACTTCTCTAAACCGAGCAGCAACAGGGGAGGCCATTCCACCATGAAAATAAGCCAGTGTTTCCCAGCCTTCTCTCTTGTGCTTCACTTTTACGTCTTTCTGCCTTGTCTGCAACACGTGTGCCATTTTAAGTTGACTAATGTAAAAGAAATGTATTTAAAAGGAAAACTTTATATTACTTCCATAAGCAGAAAACACACTATCATTTGTTATGAAGATAACCTTAACAGTGCAAGCAGCACAAACGCACTCATTTCTTTAACTACCAGCTGTCAGGCTCAGTCCTAGTTTCTGGGGCTAAAGGGTGACCACGAGGGACAAAGGCAAGCAACTGAGAAAAGCCAGTGAGAGGTCGTCATAGATTCTGTGTAGAAGAGACAGAGTGACTGAGGAGGGTTACTTTAGAGGGGGTGATGGGGGACCCCTCAGGGACGTCATCCGAGCAGAGATCTGAAAGATGTGGCAGAGCTAACCGCCACCTTGGACCCGGCGCTTTGCGGGGAGGGTGTGTGGGTAACTTGGGGAACCTAACAATAAACAAACAGCCACGAAAACAAAGTGCATCGCAACTAGAGCCTGTTGCCTGCAGAAGGCGTGTGTGAGCAGAAGCCGGGGGGGGGGGGGGGGGGGTGTCAGGGGTGCGCTCACACCCCACTGAGACGTTCTGCAAGGGGAGCTGGCGGAGGCATCCTCAAGGTGGTCTAGGTTAGTTCTGTCGGCGTGGACGCCGCCCAGTCCGGCCCCTCCGGCCAACAGGAAACTGCCACGTGACAGGGAAACACTGACTTATGTTTACGGTTTCCTTGACGTTCACCCAATTGACACATTGGTGAACTGAGACCAAGAATAGTTGAATCGCTGCCCCGGATTAGTTAGCAAAGGGCGGAAGTGGGAGACCAACTCTGAACGCTCTATGCCCAGGCCCTTCGCTCCACACCAGGGGGTGGAAGCGCGGGCAGCAGGTAGCGGACCTGGGCAGGCTCCGAATCCTGTGATCCGCATTCCAGGCCTCCCGATAGCCCCTTCCCAGGCGTGGTTCAAAACGCGGAGCGGCGGAACCTGCGGAACGGGATGCTAAGCGCGGCCTCTGGCGTGAGCATGCGCAGTAGCCCGAGCCGGCCTCGCCGCGCTCGGCGCTGGGGGCGGGTCCTCCGAGGCTGACGTCGGCCACGCCGGCGTCAGCCACCCGGGAGGAGGAGGGCGAAGACTCCAGCCGCCATGTTGGATGCCGCAGATTCGCCATAACCTCGCCGGCTCTTTCCTTAAAAAAATAAAAATAAAAAGCGAAGCATCAGCGGGACGCCCCGCTTGGTCGGTGGGCACGGGAGGGGGCCCGGAAGAGCCCCAGGCTTTTTTTTCCTCCGCGGTGGGGGCGTTGCCATGGAGACGCGAGCGGCAGGTGAGCGGGGCTGGGGTGGGGGTGGGGGTGGAGGGGAGGTGGGGGTGGGGCGCGGCGCGAGGCCGCCGGCAGCTGGGGGCCCGGAAGAAGCGCGGCGGCTGCGGGGCGGCGGAGGGATCCGCGTCCCGGGGCGGGGAGCGCACGCAGCGGCGTCCTTCGACGGCACGCTCCGCCGCTGGCAGTATCCCGCCGCCTCGGGATTTTTTACTTAAAAAAAAAAAATGTAGCAAGGGTGCTGGCGGAAGCGGGGAGGCAGTGTTTGCGCGTGCGCGAGCCGTTTCCAGGGCAACGGGCGGGGCTGGGGCACGCGCCAGCGACGGATCGGGCGGCCTCGGGGGCCGGAGGTTCGAATCGAGGCGCTGCCAACTCTTCGGCCTTGTGGTTGAGCCTCCGTCTTGCCTGGCTCAGTTTCCTCCTCTGTGAAATGAGCAGCACCTTTAGACCCGCGGACTCGGCCGGGATGCTTGGAAGGGACAGAGTTCAGATGAGCTGCTGGAGGAAAGGGCCTTTGGGTCCTACCGGTCCCTAGAGGAGGCAGTAAACGCGAGGGACTGGCCTTGCAACCGGTGACCTTGTGACACGCAGTGATAAATTGGAATTTACCCGCCACCTGCTGCCCAGGTCCGCTGGGGGCCCTTGCTCCGCTTCGTTAAGCCCACATGCCACCTCCTCCAGGCAGCCCTCTCTGGTTTCTGGCTTCCCAGCAGAAGCAGGTTCTCAGCCTTCTCGAGTCCAGCCTTTGTTCTCTAGGCGGAGGCCATGTGGGAAGTGCCCCCGTGAGGGGCACGGCAGGAATAGAGCTTGACCAGGAGGGATGGGAAGACATCCCTAGGCAGGGACGAGGTTGGGATGTGGTGACTGCTTCCTGGCTCTTGTTTAGAGTCAGGGTCCAGGTGTTGCCGGTGGAAACAGGGCTCCTCCAAGGGGTCAGAAGACCCAGGCATGGGGGGATGGGGTGTAGTGGTAAGATTTATTGGGGGAGAGCCCTAGCCGGTTTGGCTCAGTGGATAGAAAGTTGGCCTGCGGACTGAGGGTCCTGGGTTCAGTTCTGGTCAAGGGCACATGCCCTGGTTGGACCAGAACTGCTGGACCCTGGCATGGATGAGATACAGCCTCCGGGCACCTGGGGGCAGTCTTTCATTTCTGCCCCAATAAATCTTTATACATATATAGTTTATTGATTTCAGATAGGAAGAGGGTGAGAGAGAAACACCAATGATGAGAGAATCATTGATGGGCTGCCTCCTGCACCCCCCTACTGGGGAAGGACCAGCTCTTTGGAACTGACCAATCTCTTTCCTAATCCTTTGTGGCTTGTGCTGGGCCCGCCCCCTAACCAGGCAGGTCTTTCCCCAGATTGGACACCTCCCCTTTGTGGCTGCCCTCTTGGCTCCTACTGCAGCTGTGCCTGGCAGAGCGATTTCCCCTTTATTGTTCTTTCTCTCCCTAGGTAATCCCAGCTGCCTCCTACACGCTCCCAACCTGGGCATGTGCCCTGACCAGGAATCGAACCCGTGACCTCTTGGTTCACGAGTCATCACTCAACCACTGAGCCACACTGTCCGGGCTAGAGCTTAATAGTTAATTATAACAGCCCCCCGCTTAGCCACAGTTTCCATTATCATGGTTTCACTTACCAACCCATGGTCACCCGTGATCCAAAAATATTAAAGGGAAAATTCCAAAAATAAACAACTGGCGGCTTTTAAATTGTGCACCGTTCTGAGTAGGTGATGAAATGCCCCGCTCGGTCCCGATCGGGATGTGAGTGACCCCGTGGTCCACCCACGCCTGCCTGCTGTAGACCCTCCCGCCTGCTACTCACTCAGCAGCACCTCGGTCACCAGATCGACTGTCGGGGTGCCCCAGTGGGTGTGTTCAGGTCACCCTGATGTTACTTTATAAGAACGGCCCCAAAGGGCAAGAGTAGTGATGTTGGCAATTCGGATGCACACAGAGAAGCTGCAAAGTGCTTCCTTTAGCAATGGTCGGCAAACTCGTGAGTCAACAGAGCCAAATATCAACAGTACAACTATTGAAATGTCTTTTGAGAGCCAAATTTTTAAAACTTAAACTATCTAGGTAGGTACATTGTTATTAACTTAATTAGGGTACTCCTAAGGCTTAGGAAGAGCCACACTCAAGGGGCCAAAGAGCCGCATGTGGCTCACGAGCCGCAGTTTGCCGACCACGGCTTTAAGGGAAAAGGTGGAAGTTCTCAGCTCTGAAGTAAGCACAGGGTATTAATATAGTCAGTAATGTGGTAATAACTGCACGGTGCCAGGTGGGCACCACACTTACCGGGGAGAACGCTTTGTAAGTTAGATAAATGCCTAGCCATCTGCTGCGTGCCTGAAACTAAAATGGAATAATATTGAATGTCAACTGTAATTGAAAGATAAAAAAAATAAAAAAATTAAAGTCCTGTAGAAAACGTATTTATTGGTGATACAATGAAAGCTTTCTCTTTGAAATTAAGAATAAGATAGGAATAATTTTTATTGTCACTTTTATTTCACCTTTAAAAAATTAACTTATTAAAAAATAAGTTTTTATTGATTTCAGAGAGAGGAAGGGAGAGGGATAGAAACATTAGTGATAAGAGAATCATCGATCAGCTGCCTCCTGCACGCCCCCTACTGGGGACTGAACCCACACCTCCAGGGGTCCTCAAACTTTTTGAACAGGGGGCCAGTTCACTGTCCCTCAGACCGTTGCAGGGCCGGACTATAGTTTAAAAAAACAACTATGAACAAATTCCTGTGCACACTGCACATAATCTTATTTTGAAGTAAAAAAACAAAACGGGAACAAATACAATATTTGTATTTGCATGTGGCCCGCGGGCCGTAGTTTGAGGACCCCTGCCTCAGGCACATGCCCTGACCAGGAATCGAAGGTGACCTCCTAGGCCTGTGGTCGGCAAACTGCTGCTCTCGAGCCACAGGCGGCTCTTTGGCCCCTTGAGTGTGGCTCTTCCTAAGCCTTAGGAGCACCCTAATTAAGTTAATAACAATGTACCTACCTATATAGTCTAAGTTTAAAAAATGTGGCTCTCAAAAGAAATTTCAATCGTTGTACTGTTGATACTTGGCTTTGTTGACTAATGAGTTTGCCGACCACTGTCCTAGTTCATGGGTTGACGCCCAGCCATTGAGCCACACTGGCCAGGCTCTATTTCATCTTTTATTGAAGATGTCAGCCAGTAAGAAAAAGCAGATACAGATTTAGTACTCACAGAGAATATGATTGTGTATGGGGAAAAGATCTGTAAGTAAAATAGTAGAACTCATAAAAAAGATCTCAACTCAGTTAGGAAAAAACAGTTGTATGTGGGGGTCGGGGGGGAGGCCGCGGGGTTGAGGGCGCCGGCCCTGGCTGAGCCCCTGCTCACACCTGGGCCCCTTAACCTTAACCTGCGCGGCTGAGGCCGAGGCTGCTGCGAGCGCTCAGGAGGAACCGCCTGTGTGCGGAGGTGAAGGGGGCACACCTGTGCTCCAACTGCGGGCTTAGCTGGGGCGAAAGGGCGCTCCAGCTGTGGGTGGGAGGCGGGAGGGAACGCGTGTCCCGTGGATGGCAGTGCTCCTCTCTGGAGCCCTCCGCAAGGGGCCCCCCGAAAGGAGAGACACCGAGTCCTTGACGCTGGGAGGGACGTCTACACAGACCGGGGATGGGTTGTCCCTGCGTCGGCGCGCGTCATGGCCAGACGAAGGGCGAGGACAGGGCCCTTGCAGAACTCATTCCTGTCATTAGTTATTGTCGCCTCTGGCTGGGCCTGCTGTGTGGGTCACACCGTGTCTGTGTGCGCAGGGAACAGTGCGTGCAGGGTTTGCATGCGGGGTTTCGTACTGTCTGGGGTCTCAGGCCTCTGCGGGGGTCTAGGACCGTGTCCCCCGGCACTGTGGTCTCTTCTCGCTCAGCCTGAGGCCTGCGGTGCAGACACCAGCTCCCCCCTCCCGTTGCCGTGCGGGGTGGGTGCTCATTCACACGGGCCTCCCTTCGTCTGTTCCTGTTGTATTTTATTTTAGGTTTTTCCCCAGACGTGTTTGTTTATTTTTTACTTTTTTAAGTATGTGAATTTCTAGAGTGAGTGTATGTCTTATATTGTAGCGAAAGGAATGAACTCTGCGTCTCCTTTTGTGGGGAGAGGCATGTTGATAGGCACGGGTGGGAGCTTCCAGGGAGGCGCCGGGTCCTGGGGAGACACGGGGGTCCTGGGGAGACACGGGGGTCCTGGGGAGGCCTGGGGAGTCCTGGGGAGGCCTGGGGCGTCCTGGGGAGATCAGGCTTCGATTCCTGGTCTGGGCACATGCTCTGATTGTGGGCTCAATCCCCAGTGTGGGGCGTGTAAGAGGCAGCTGGTCAGTGATTCCCTCTTAGCATTGGCTAATATGCTAAGTGTCTGATCGGTTGCTATGATGTGCACTGACCACCAAGCGACAGACACTCAATGCAGGAGCTGCCGAACTGCAGTGACTTGGCGGCGGCAGTTCTCGGGTGACGCACCCCAAAACCAGAGAGGAGGGACCCCGATTCCTCCCGGGGCCGTGCGATTCCACCTTTGGCTGTGGGTTATGTTGTTGTGTTCCACACCCTGGATGACAGCAACTTCTCGCACTCTGGGACCCCTCGGGGGATGTCGCAGGCCAGGCCGAGGGACCCCACCTGCTGGAAGGACCCGCTCACTCAGCAGACGCCCTTCGAGCCCCAGCGCCACTCCAGGTGCGGCCGGTTGGGGAGGGACCGCGGGAGGTTGGCCCCAGGGTGTGTCCAACCCGTCTCGCCCAGTCCCACCAGCCACCTTCTGATTAATTTCCTTTAAATGTGCACAAATGCGTGCAGCGGGGCACCGGTGTAAAAAACCCACAAAAACCCTGCAGTCACTTTAAATTATTCCCACGAACAAAATTATTTATGTTCCTGGAGGCGGGTCTGTGCCGTGCTCGTTTCCGAAACGTGCCCAGCTGGCTCAGTGTGTGGTTTATGTCGCACATTCACTAAGTGTGGAATTGTGAGATTAATACACAGAAGTTAAAGTTACTTTTTCCCTGATCAGAACAGAGTAGCTCAGGTGTTTGGGAAGTACACCTAATGCCTGAGTCCCTAGGAAGCGGGGAGCGCCTGGGGGCTGCGAGGGGGCGGAGGCGGCTGGAGAGTCTCCTTTCCCCGCGGCTCTTTCCGCTTGAATTGAAAGTCAGTCTCTTCTGGGGAAGGACCTTCGACAGGTTTGAATATCAAAGGCAGTTCTTTCTCCTAGAATTAATTTTCAAGTTCAGAACACTGCATCACCGAGGCGGGGCTCAGCCTTTCACTTAAGGTTTGCAGACGGATCTGCGTGTCTCTGACCTCGGCCTGCAGTTCCGCCCCGGCTGTTACTCCATCTCCTTCCAGGACGACCCCGGGGGCCCGGAGCGCACAGCCGGCTTCCGGGCCGGACAGCGATGAGTGGAAATGTGTCCCTGGGCGGCCTCTGCCCGAGCAGTGCGGGCAGGGACGCTGGTCGGCCATGGCTAAGTGTCCCGGCCCTTCACCTTCAGCAGTGAGGAAAAGGTGGGTCAGCCACACAAAGGGACTGAAAGAAGCCCAGACAGCGAAACTGGAAACGCGGGGCCGGTGGCGCGGTGGCCGTGGGCACTGCTGTCCCCTCACATCCACTGCACAGTGGGAGAGGACTCAGCACATAAAAATTAGTTATTTCTATTCATTTTTAAAAATATGTTTTTTATTGTTGATAGTATTACAGATGCCGCCCATTTCCGCCTCTTTACCGCCTTCCTCCCAGGCCCCCCCCCCCCCAACCAGGTCTTCACAACCCTATGAGCACATTTAAAAATACATGTATATATATTTAGTGATTTCCGAGAGTGAGAGTGAGAGACAGAAACGTCAATGATGAGAGAGAATCACTGATAGGCTGCCTCCTGCACAGCCCCACTGGAGATCCAGCCCGCAACCTGGGCATGTGCCCCAGCCGGGAATCGAACCGCGACCTCCTGGTTCATAGGTTAATGCTCAACCACTGAGCCATGCCGGTCGGGCAGCACATTTTGTGTGTAACATGGATGTGATCCCAGAGACGTGGTCACTCTAGAGGCAGCTGTGATGACAGAAGGCTTCATGGGGGGTAGGGGGGCTCCCGACATCCTCAGAGCTAACCACACATCTGCTGGGGTCCTGCTGGCACTTAGAGAATGGGGGCTGCTCCTACTTACATGAAGCGTTTGGGGTGTTTTCCCTTCCGCGGTGACAGTGTTAAATGTGCGCCTGCCCAGGGCTCTCGCTGGGAGCGGGCTGAGAAATAACTTCAGGAGAATGAGGCCAAGTTGCAGCGCGGAAGACAGGTGGATGCCTAACACTGAAGTGCTGCCGCGGGCCCAGCCTTAGTTCTAGCCGAGCCCCAGCATTTCTCATGTTATTTTGTTAATCCGGTTTCAGCAAAGGAACACTCGCAGGATTTCTCTCTTGCTTTTAATAAAAATGTTAACTCGGTGAGCTGTGGAAGGTGGCGCGCTCGTCGGCATTTTACGAGAGGCATGATGATCATACCACAAATTAGGGCGTGCATTGATTGGGAATGCTGCCCCTGAGCCTCAGAGCTGGGGGGCCCCATGGAGATTATTTGTGGGTGGGGAGGGTGGGGTGTGGGGGGGAGGACAGGTTCACAGGGGTCTCTCCAGGCTGTAGGGAGCTGGGTGCTGGGTGGGGCTGTCCCACGTCCTTGTGTTGGTCCAGGTGATTCTGTCCTTCTCTCTTCCCAGCCTCTGGATGAGGCCTGAAGACCAATTCCACTTTAAAGCATCCGAAGGCCACCTCTGTTAGGGCCCCCCGTCTTTCAGGGGGAAAATGGAGGCCTGAGGATGTTCAGAGGCTCACACAGCGTCCCCTGCACTGGAGGCGAGCCAGTCGGGGGTGGGGGGCCCCGGGCCCTGCCTCAGGTAGGTGCCTGTCCAGCTGCTTCTGGGAGGTCACTGAGCTGGACACGTGGCACTCACGGTGTCCTGCAGCCCCCCACAGCCCTGTGCAGATGTGGACACGGAAGCCCCACGGGCCAAATACCTGTGTCAGGGGCATGGGGCTGCTGGGGCTCAGGTGGTCTCTGGTCTGGGCCTCGGGGCCTTCTCTGACCGACTGTGTCGTTTTAAATAACATTCACCTGCATATCAGAATCTGTTCCCCCCAAATCTTCTACTTTACACGTCCCCCTGTACATTTTTAACAATTGGTATGACTGCCCTGGCTGGTGTGGCTCAGTGGATAGAGCGTCGGCTTGGAGACTGGAGGGTCCTGGGTCTGATTCCGGTCAAGGGCACGGACCTCCGTTGCAGGCTCCTCCCCGCCGGGCCCTGTTCCCGGCACGTGCAGGAGGCAACCAATTGATATGTTTCTCTCACATCGATGTTTCTACCTTTCCCTCTCTCTTCCACTCTCTCTAAAAGATCAATGGAAAGACATCCTTGGATGAAGAGTAACAAAAATAAAAATTAAAAAATTGATGAGTTGCATGTAGAGAAGTGTGTGCAGAATAGACGGACAGCTCCGTGCGGCTCCAGTGAGTGCAGGGTGTAGTGCCCCGGCCGGCCACCAGAGGGCGCCGCTAGCGCGTGTATGGTGCCCGCTCATGAATGAATGAGGGCCCTGTGTTTGGTGGTGTTGTTTTTGCTCTGGGAGAGTGGATAGCGCCCCCATCCGGCAGGCGCGTTCTCCAGCTCCCTGCTGCCCTGCGATGGATTGCTGTAGTAAATCCTAACAGGCGGAGAGCAAAGCCCCCTTTCGCAGTAGCGACCCTTCTTAGTTGTAATTAACTGTTCGAACTGTCTCTGTAACCATGATGCCAACTTCAGATTGGGGACCAAGGCTTGCGTTCCTCACAGGGACCAGCTCGCCTTTGACAGGAAATAGCGCATTTCCCCTGGCACGGTGCTGGCCGCTGGGTGGGTGGGCGGACGGGCGGGCAGGCAGGCAGAGATGCTGTCAGCGTGGAAGGTCAGCTGGGTCAAGTGTGGACTTTTTATCTGGCTGGGCTCCTGGGCAACTCATGAACTTCTCTGTGCCCAGCGTTCTCCCTGAAATGGGGCAGATGGGGGTGGTGCTGGGGGTTGGGGGTGATGATGGCCGATCGCCTGCCGGGCACTTCCCAGGACAGCAGGAGTCAGGCGCAGTCACAGCAGCGACGCTCTGGGCCCACAGAGGAGGCAGTCCGAGGCCATCCTGCGGCCGGGGAGGTTGGGTGCCACTCTGAGTCGTGGAAACTTAAGCTTTTCCTTCTCACGGCCGACACGTGGGGATCCCGGAGCGTCCGGCTCGGGGAGCTCCTGGCCTTCCCTGCCCGGCCTCCCCGAACCACGGCCCTCTGGTACTGGGCACGGTGCTCCGCGGGCCCGTGCAGCATATTCGGGTCTGATCTGGCTCTTCGTGGCAGGGTGGGTGAGCGAGGAGCTTGCCGTGCCCCTGGGCTCTCCCCGGACCAGGAGCTGCCGCCCCCTCCAGAGGCGCCTGGGTTGCCTGCCTAACCTTGAATTTGCCTTCCCCTCTCGACACACAAGGCTGAGGGCAAGGCCCGCCTCTGTGCTGCCCCCCAGGCCAGCCGTGCCCCTGCCGGCAGGAGTTCCCGCTCCTCACTGCCCTTGCCCTGCCTCTGCTGTGCTGCCTGCTCCCTTCCCCCAGAAGCCTTCCCTGGTGCCCCAGCCACAGGGAGGTCTGCGTCCGCCACATGCTCTCCTGCGGCAGGCATGTGGTTGGCATGTTCTCGTGTAGACACATGCACATCCACGCATGCACCCACAGCTGCTTTATGCCTGGAGTTCAGTGACCATGTAGCTTTGGTGCCACACAGGCCGGGAGCTGGTCTGTTGGGTCCCCGTTCCCTCCTCTGTCACGTGGGATAAGACCTTCACGGCTGCCTTGCTAGCAGGGCCGTGGGACACCCACGGGGGCTCATTTCACGTATAGATTCGTACGTTTGTCATGAGTTTTCAGCAAATGGTAGTTGAGTGTCCTGTTCCGACAAAAGCAGTGTATTATGGCCACTTACTGACAGGGGGCGCTAGTGTCTTAAGGAAGGGGTGCCTGTAGGGCCAGCCAGGGCCCTGCTGTCAGGGTCCCTGTGAGGAGGGGTGTGGACGTGCCCAGCACTCAGAAAAGGTTCTCCTCCTCCCCTCCCCGGAAGTCAGGGTGCAGGGTACTGCTGGGATACACCCAGAAGTGGGGCTCCCGCCAGACGGTGTGAGTGGGGCATGGGGCCGTATGAGGGGAGAGCAGGGGTGGGCGTCGGGCTCTCCCCAGTCCGCGGCCAGCCTCCCCGGCTCCAGGCCATGCGGTGGGTGCTGGGCCTGAAACCTGCAGCGCTGCTGAATTTCCTTGGTCCCGTGACTCACCTTCAGCATCTCTGCCACCGGAGGCGCCTCTCCCTGCGGTGATGATGAGCCTTCGTTTATGGGGTGGTGTTTCTCTAAGCTAGTGGTGTGTGCATCGGGGCCTCGTGAGGGAGAGGTCTTGGGTTTGAGGAAATACAATAAAACCATCTCACGGGATTGTTGTGAGGTTACCCAGGCGGGCGGGAGCCTTGCTGGGTGCCAGCGCCGGAGGGTTTACCTGGCATGAGCTTCCTGCTCGTTACTCTTCCTCTGTCAATCCCGTTACTTGGTTACAGCAAGTCCCCAGTTGCTGGGGTCCAGCCCCAGCGGGTCCAGGGGTCCCCAAAGGTGTGGACGGAGTCGGCGAAGAAGGAATGACATGGAGGCAGCGTTCAGTTGATCAGCAGCCTAGCCAGGATCTCCAGCCAAGTTCTGGTCTGGATCTCCAGAGAGGTTCTGGTTTGGATCTCCAGAGAGGTTCTGCATAGGATCTCCAGCTAGGTTCTGTGACCATGTTCTCTTGCTAGGTTCTCCAGTTTCTCCAGCCAGGTTCTGTATCCATGTTCCCTCGCTAGGTTCTTCAGCCAGGTTCTGTTCAGGTTCTCCAGCCAGGTTCAGTCACCAGGTTCTAGTCAGGTTCAGTCCAGGATCTTTTGCCATGTTCTCTCCAGCGAAGTTCTTCTGTCTGTAGGTTCTGTGTAGGTTCTGTCTTCTAAGTTCTGTGTTCTAAGTTCTGTGTTCTAAGTTCTGTATTCTAAGTTCTGTGTTCTAAGCTCTGTATTCTAAGTTCTGTGTTCTAAGTTCTGTGTCTCGCTGTCTTGTTACATCTGTATTTATACCAGTTGATTCAATCCTATCAATCTCTATTACAAAGGTTAGGGCGTTTCTTATCTCCATTCCAGGGAGTAAAGATTATGTAGCTTAAGCATGATTGTTCGTAGTTAAAGTGATTAATTACCCGCCTGGCACTTAGTTAAGAGGTTTTATTCCCTCCCTAACTTCAGGGGAAAATCCCTACCTGGGGAAACAACCTTTCTCAGAGAGGAGACCTTGGTTAAAACACATAGTGCCAAGAAGGTGAGCAAACATATTAAGAACAGTATGCCATATATGCCAGGTCCCTTGAAACAGCAGGATGGACCGGCTCCCGGCACCCAGTACGTGTGACGATGACTTCCCCTCTCGACACACAAGGCTGAGGGCAAGGCCCGCCTCTGTGCTGCCCCCCAGGCCAGCCGTGCCCCTGCCGGCAGGAGTTCCCGCTCCTCACTGCCCTTGCCCTGCCTCTGCTGTGCTGCCTGCTCCTGGACTATTTCAACTCCCTTCCTTCCCCCAGAAGCCTTCCCCGGTGCCCCAGCCACAGGGAGGTCTGCGTCCGCCACGTGCTCTCCTGCGGCAGGCATGTGGTTGGCATGTTCTCGTGTAGACATGCCAGGTTCTGTATCCATGTTCCCTCGCTAGGTTCTGGGGTGTATCCGTAGCTGGTGAAGAGTTTGTAGAGTAGCCTGGCCGGTGTGGCTCAGTGACTGAGCGTTGACCTATGAACCAGGAGGTCAGGGTTCGATTCTGGTCAAGGGCACATGCCTGGGTTGCAGGCTCCATCCCCAGTGGGGTGTGTGCAGGAGGCAGCCGATCAGTGATTCTCTCTTATTACTGATGTTTCTATCTCTCTCTCTCCCTCTCCCTTCCTCTCTGAAAGCAATAAAAAGATATTTAAAAAGAAGTTCTGTAAAATAAACGAAATGGAAGGAAAATGGTTGGTCCTATCCCCAGCCTCTCTCCCTGAAGATAAAGGAATAAGGTATTTTAAATTGTACTGAGCTGTGCAACGTGCGGCTGTGTTTGTGGACGTGAAGCAGAATGGCTCTACGTTGCTCAATATCCCCACTCCCCCTGGGAAGCTGCCAGCTGTGGGGAGCGGCTACAGCGTTTGGACAGGTTCAAGCCTCGGACTAATAAGAGGGCACGGTCCTCTCGTGGCAAAACCACGTGCAAATCCCAGCACAATGACAGCCAAAGGCTATGGTTGTGAGCTTGACCTTCTGGTCCGAACCTGTGGTCCCACGTGGCTGAGTGATGTGGGCTTCGGGAGGTGCAGTAAGTGCTGCCAAAACAGAGCTTGACCAGGTGCATGTACTTGAGTGGATTTGAAACCCCAGAGAACATTGTAAACATCTTGACCTCGCCCTTGCTTTGCCTCGTGGGATCTGCTATAAAATAAACACTCGGCTTGCAGGCGGTGGCGCTGTCTCTCCATCCGAGAGCAGCGTCCCACCCAGCCCCAGCTTCATTCTCTTGTCTGTCTTCTTTAATCCTTCACCTTCCCCCCGCCGTCCCCCCTCAGGTTCACCCCTGGCCACTGGCCCTGCTCTCTCGGATTTAATAACCTCGGGGCAGGTGAGGAACAAGGAGCAGAAACGCAGCTCTGGGAGGACCAGCCTCCCTCCCCTCCCGGGAGATGATGGGAAGGACGGAGCTGTGGCGCCCAGCGCGCCTTCGAGCTAATCAATCCCACGGAGCAGAGAGGATGATTTATACGGATCAGGGATGAAGGGAGAGGCTTTTAAAAAAGCTATCGCTTCTAAGTAACGCCACTTAACAGTCTAATGAGGCGGCACTCCATCACCTGTGGCTGCCGATAGACGCTTAGCTCGGCCATGACCATCGCTGCTCTCACACCGCAGCGCCCTTGTTGCGGGAAGACGGCGGTGGGCCGGGTGGGGCTCGCGCTACAGGTGATGCTCGCAGGTGGCAGGTGGGGAAGGTGCTCACAGCGGTGTGGGGTGCACAGCCAGTGTCCCGGATCCCATCCCCTACATCCTGAGAGCTGGGGAGGGGGCCTCAGGGCTGGGCGCGCTCCAGGACATGTGCCTCCCGGGCCCAGAGGAAGGGGTGGGACCCGCCGGCTCCCAGTGACCCTGCCCAGAGGCCCCGGGGCCCAGCCCACCTCCTGGGACCGGGGGAGCCCATCCCAGCTCATGACCTTCTCCAGGGAGGAGCGGGGTCGGAGGCCCCACGTGTTCCTGGGCCCCCAGACCGAGTGGTGTCAGAGGTCACAGGACCCGGCTGATTGCAAGTCGGAGCTCGGGAGCCAGGCCTTGTGGATGCGGCTGTTTTAAGGCATTCCTTTTACTAGCACAGAGGAGCTAACACTGGTGGGCAGTGCACGGGCCCGAGTGGTCAAACCCGCACTCCGGGCTTCCCTTTTGCTCAGGAGGACTGCGTGCTACTTGGGCCTAAGAGGCGTCCACATGGTGCCTCCTCCTCACCGTGAGCTGGCAGCACGGTCACGTTTCAGGGGACGAGGCCCGTTTTTCTCACATTCGTCTGCTCTAACGCGGGAAATCGCTCCTTTGTTGGCATTTTGGCAGGTTATCATCCTTCATCCCTGGGAAGGCAGCCTTCCCGCCCTTGCTTCGCGTGCGCGGGCTTTTACCGTCTGCACGCGGCTCTGCGGACGCCTCTGAGCCGTTCCCTCCGCACCAGGCCCAGCACAGTCCCAGGCTGCGTGTGCGTGTGTGTGTGCGTGTGTGTGTGCGTGCATGTGTGCGTGTGTGCGTGTGCGTATGCGTGTGCGTGTGTGTGCGTGTGCATGTGTGCGTGTGCGTGTGTGTGCATGTGTGTGTGTGTGTGTGTGTGTGCACGGGAGGGAGCGCCGTGCACGCTGCCAGCCCCAGGCTCCGGAACCCAGGCTGCGCGCGTGTGTGTGCATGTGTGTGTGTGCGCGTGTGTGTGTGCACGGGAGGGAGCGCCGTGCACGCTGCCAGCCCCGGGCTCCGGAACCCAGGCTGCCCGGCCGTGCAGGTGTCTGTGTCTTCAACAAAGGTCGCATCGCTAGCCAAGCAGAGCCGGCTCCTTCCAGGGCTGGCACTCGGGGTTCCTTAGGAATGTTTCTCTCTCATCGAGGTTTCTCTCTCTCCCTCCCTTCCTCTCTCTAAAGCCAATAAAAAATACTTAAAACATTCTAGCTTTTCATGGTCATTGGATCCTAAGTTTAATGTTCTTACCTGTGCCTGTAATTACTGTGTCAGACTCGGAAATCAGGGACTTGTCCCCAGCCCGTCTTCCTGTCTAGCACAGTGGGTGAACATCACGGACTCTCGGTAGATAATGTGGACGGTGATGACAGTTGAAATAGGAAGTGAGTGGCTTAGAAAGGCGACAGATCCCGTCCTCCTTGTTCCTGGTCTCCGTGCCAGCCGGTGGAACGGTGTCTTGGCGCTTGAGAAATGCTCCTTTGGTCGGTTCCTCCTCGCACCTCATTTAAGGGAGTGCAGCTGGAATACCTCATCGCCGCCAGGGCAGCGCATTCATTTGAAGTTGGGTATAATTCTTCACGTTCCCTGCTCGTTTTTACGCTGCCGTGTCGTTGCTGAAAGCTAGGCTGCGGAGCAGCTTTGGGTAGCAGGGAGTCCATAACGGACTTGATCCAGAAGGACCGAAGTTCTGAAAACGGAGGGAAGAACTCTCCGGCAGGGCCACGGGAAGTTGGATGGGAGCTGCCTGGCTCTGCAGGTGTCCAGGAGACGCCAGGTGGGAGGCGGGCGTCTTCTCCAAAGGGCAGCCTTCAGGATTTCTCGTAGGTGGACGGAGGGATCATTGTTTCTGTGAAGGTGAAATAACATGTATTTTTTCTCACAGAAAACCCGGCCATCTTCATGTGTAAATGCTGTAACCTTTTCTCACCAAGTCAGTCGGAGCTCCTCTCCCACGTGTCTGAGAAGCACGCAGAAGAAGGGGTTAATGTTGATGAGATCATCATTCCCCTGAGGCCTCTGAGTACACCCGAACCTGCCCACCCAAACAAAGCTGGAGATGGTAAGGGGGCCGCGTGCTGGGTGGGGGCCGCACCCACGGATGTGTGTCTGTGACGATAGTGCTGAGTTGCTCTCAAATCCTTTGATTCTAAGTTTCCGTCTGGTGTCTGGTTTTTGTCTGATGGGCATAGAAATGTGGAAAATCTAAATATTTAACCCAGAAGGCACAGTAACTGTCTAATTGTGGATCTGCTCAAATAAGATTGTGTTTGAATTCCCTGTCCCTTTAGGTGCCTGGTCAGTAGATGGATGAATTAGTGAATGAATGAATAAGTGAATGAATGAATGAACGAGTGAATGAGTGAATGAATGTGTGAATGAACGAGTGAATGAATGAATGAGTGAGCGAATGAATGAATTAGTGAATGGATGGAGGTGGCATCATCCAGCAGATTAAAAAGCACGTGCTGTTGTCAGATAAGCTCTGGCCCCCACGAACGGCAGTCTCTGAAGCTTCCCTCAGCATCACTTTGCTCACCTGGAAGGTGAGGCAGATTGGCTGGCGCAGGCGGCTGGGAGGGTTACGTCAGAGAACATGGCTGCAGTTCCTGGATGCCGCCTGGCACCGAGAGGACAGTAAAGGGAAGCTGTTCTTAGAACATACATGATGCCTAGCATGCACGATACATATTAAAAACAGCATTTCTGAACTGATCACACACACTTGGAACAAGGATTCAAATCGCCAAAAGCTTTGATCCGCACAGACTCCTTCGTGGGCAGGGTCAGTGTGTGCGGTGAGGTACACCGTGTGCCTGCCCAGACGTCCCCGTGGCCTGGCCTCCAATGCAGCCGGTGGGTGGGCAGAGAAAGCGTGCAGGCCGGGTAACCAGGTCCCCACAGACAGAGCCGAGCGGCACAGGAGGAGCAGCTGCAAACAGGAGTTGGCAGAGGCCCCCACAAAACTGTTTTTGTTTGGGGAGACAGTGAGCGCCAGTCTCCTCTGCAGAAGCCCGGCGGTCGCCGTGAGCCCCCCCAGGGTTCATGGCCGCACTAAAGAGCCAGTTGCTCTTTCCTGGGAATTATCAGACGCGTTTCTAATAAGCAGGCTGGCTTATTGATCACCTGTCTGGCTCAGTGGCCGAGGAGAGACTCGGACAGGAAGTGCTGTGGTTATTGAGTCCCCTGGACGTTCCCAGGGCTCAGAGCCACGCACCCGGTGGAGCGATAAGTCACCGAGACAATAGGAGGAGCTGTTCTGGCCGCTGTCAGCGCGTCAGGGGAGCACGAAGACCCAGCACTGAGCAGTCATGGTACACGAGGAGGACAAGCAGCATTTCTGTCGTGGTCGAGTTCCTCAGCCCAGCCTGGCCTGTGAGACCGCCCTCTCCCCCCGAGAACGCAGCTGGGCAGTCACACATGCTCACGTCTCGCCTGGTGTTCACATGTGATGCTCTCTGCTTTGGGCAGAGGGAAGGTGACAGAGGTCTGTGTTGGGCACCAAACCTCTACCAAATAATCCAGTTAGAAATAAAGGCCAAGACCTGAAAGACATTTTCCCAAAGATGATGTCCAGATGGCGACAGGTACATAAAAGGTGCCCATGACCAATCATGAGGGCAGTGAGAACCGGCGCTAGCTACTGTGAGGTAGCGCCTGGCACCTGCTAGAAGGGCTGTCAGCAGCAAGGTGAGCGATCATGAGCTGGCGAGGGCGTGGGGAGGGTCCCTGGTGGAGGAATGTGCTTGGGGCAGCCACTGTGGAGAAAACGGTATGGAGGTTCCTCGAGAATGAAAAACAGGACTGCCATGGGGCCTGGTAGGCCCTCTGCTGGGCATGTATCCCCAGGAAATGGGATCAGTCTCTCAGAGATAACAGCTCCCCCCTCCCCCCCCCAATGTCCACTGCAGTGGGAGGCACAATAGACGAGCTATGGAATCCTCCTCAGTGTCGATGGCGAGACGAGTGGGTTTGGAAAATGTCTCACACACACACACACACACACGGGCGAACGTTATTCAGCCATAAAAACATAAGGGAATTCTTCCTTTGGCAACATGGATGAATCTGGAAGACACTATGCCAAGCAGAATAAGCCAGACACAGAGACAGACCCTGTGTGGTCTCACTTGCACATGGAATGTAAACTCGCAGAGTTCATGGAGCCGGAGAGCAGAACATTGGTGGCCAAGGGGAGGATGGGAGGTGTTGATCCAAGTGTACAAATTTTCAGCCTGGCTGGTGTGCTCAGTGGTTAAGGCATCTTGTACATAGGGAAGTCACATAAGACCAAATAATACAGTTTTCTTTGTTGTTAATCCTCACCCGAGGATATTTTCTCTGTTGATTTTTAGAGAGAGTGGAAGGGAGAGGCAGAGAGAGAGAAAAACATCGATGTGAGAGAGACACATCGATTGGTTGCTTCCCACACGCACCCCGACTGGGTCCAGGGTTCAAGCCTGCAACCAAGGTACGTGCTCTTGACCGGAATCGAAGCCGAGATCCTTCAGTCCATGGGCTGATGCTCTAATCCAGTGGTTCTCAACCTCGGCTGCACATTAGAATCACCTGGGAATCTTTTTAAAATCCTGATTTCTGGGCCTCATCCTCCGGAAACTGTTTCTTTGTTATGGGGTGGGGCCACAAAACAAAGGCCCAGAAATCAGGATTTTAAAAAGATTCCCAGGTGATTCTAATGTGCAGCCAGGGTTGAGAACCACTGGTCTAATCACTGAGCACTGGCCAGGGCTATACCATTTGTGTTTGTCAGTGATTTCTTTATAAAACTGAGCAGGGTGGGGGGCGGGGGGCGGGGGGGATGCGAATCTCCTCGTGCCAGGGCCTGGACGCTCTGCCAGCCCACCCCAGGCCACCCAGTCTGGGAGTAGGTCCGGCTCATCCCCGTGACCTTGTAGGAGGAGCCTCAGTGCCCCTGCAGCCGCCTCCCCTCCCCGCTGAGCAGTCAGGACGCCTGTGCTTCCCAGAGTGTAGCTGCTCAGATAGACGGGATCAGACCTTCAGAACTTCAGGTGTGGGCCCGGCCAGCTTTGCTCAGTGGTTGAGCGTCGACCTATGAACCAGGAGGTCACGAGCACAGGCCTGGGTTGTGGGCTCCATCCCCAGTATGGGGTGCGCAGGAGGCAGCCGATCAATGATTCTTTCTCATCATTGATGCTTCTATCTCTCTCTCCCTCTCCCTTCCTCTCTGAAATAACATATATAGATAGATATAGATATAGATATAGATACAGATATAGATATAGATATAGGTAGATATTTATATAAAGGAACTTTAGGTGTGTGTATACCTGCCTCAGGTTGAATATCTGTAAACGCCGGAAAATGCACAGTCTCTTTTAAAATCCATACGGCAGGTAGCCATCTTCCAGATTCCCACGGAAAGAACTTGGTGAAATCCTGTTACAAAGCAGCTCATTCTCCTTGTATCCGGCTTTGCTTATTAAGATTTTCTTCCTGCTGAAATGCAGTGTGAGTCAGAGATAAAGTAATTTGAATTTTTCATTCCGTTTATAAATCGTAAATGAACAAGTGATAAGAGGGCAGATGCCTTTCCCATGGGATGGGTGTTCCATAAGGCGCACGTGTCCTGGCTCCACCCTTCCCTCCTTACTGCTGGTCAGGGATAGCCCCGTCCCCCGGCCTTGGTCCCAAACCCTCCCTCCTCCGGGGGGCCCACCTCCCCCGTCTCCCCCTCCGTGAGCCCCCAGGCCCAGGGCCTCCCTCTCGCCATCCTGCAGGCCCTGGCCCATCGCTCTGCCTGGGGGCCTGGGGGCCTGGCAGGGTCTTTGCCCGGTTCCCCTGCCTGTTCCTCAGGCTCAGGCAGCTTGAGGTCGCCTCTGGGAACTCGTCCCTCAGCCTGGGGCGGGGGTAGGAGGTCTTCTCTGGGCTCCTGCAGCCCCACCAACACCCCCGTTCTGTCCTCCGGATGCATCCCGTCCCTGTCCTCTCTCCTGCTCGTCAGGGACGCCGGGGGAAGGCGGTTTCCGCTCTCTGGTCCCCGGTGTAATCAAATTCTTACCACTGAGCTACTTCCATAAATTATTTTCCTTATTAACTAATTTGCTTCTGACTCAATTCTCCTGGAATCATTTTCTGTGTATGCGAAGACTGGGTGCCTGTGTCATTTAATTTGCAAAGGTGTTTCTCGTGGCTTTAATAGCTCAGACGCTTTAATATGAGAAGATTCCTTCCGAAGTCTTTTAGTCAGAACGCCCAGCCCTCCTTTCCTCTGTGCAGGCCCATGGAATTCGAGGCTGGCGGAGGCTTAGTTCCTCTCCAGCGATTTCCATTCAGGTTTAACCTTCACAAAGCATTTTAGCTGGAGAGATACTTAATTAGACCTTTAACTGAGCGGTAATTGATTTATCATCTTGGTCTCCCTTTACAACACAAAGGTCCCGAAGTCCTCTGGCTTATTTTACAGCCTTTTCATCTTCTCAGGCGGCAGGAGGGCCCTCCTTCCTTCTCCCACTTCCTAATCAAACCTGCTGTGGTCCCAGAAAAAACGGCCTCACGGGCCCAGCTCCTGTGCATAGGTATGTGTGAGTATAAGAGAATGTGTGAGTGTGCATATGGGTGTGTGTGAGTGTGTATATGGGTGACTGTGTGTGAGTGTGCATATGGGGGTGTGTGAGTGTGTATATGGGTGAGTGTGTGTGTGTGCATATGGGTGTGTGTGAGTGTGCATATGGGTGAGTGTGTATGTGATTGTATATGGGTGAGTGTGTGTGTGAGTGTGCATATGGGTGTGTGTGAGTGTGTATATGGGTGAGTGTGTGTGTGAGTGTGCATATGGGTGTGTGTGAGTGTGTATATGGGTGAGTATGTGATTGTGTATATGGGTGAGTGTGTGTGAGTGTGCATATGGGTGTGTGTGTGTATATGGGTGTGTGTGTGTGTGATTGTGTATGTGGGGGTGTGTGTGTATATGGGTGAGTATGTGCGTGATTGTGTATATGGGTGTGTGTGTGTATGTGATTGTGTATATGGGTGAGTGTGTATGATTGTGTATATGGGTGAGTGTGTGTGTGATTGTGTATATGGGTGAGTGTGATTGTGTATATGGGTGTGTGTGTGTGATTGTGTATATGGGTGAGTGTGTGATTGTGTATATGGGTGTGTGTGTGAGTGTGTATATGGGTGAGTGTGTGATTGTGTATATGGGTGTGTGTGTGTGATTGTGTATATGGGTGTGTGTGTGTGAGTGCATATAGGTGTGTGTGAGTGTGTATATGGGTGTGTGTGTGATGTGTATGATGGTGTGATGTGATGTGAGTGTGATTGTGTATATGGGTGAGTGTATGTGTGATTGTGTATATGGGTGAGTGTGTGTGTGAGTGTGCATATGGGTATATGTGAGTGTGTATATGGGTGAGTGTGTGTGATTGTGTATATGGGTGAGTGTGTGTGAGTGTGTATATGGGTGTGTGTGTGTGTGCATATGGGTATATGTGAGTGTGTATATGGGTGTGTGTGATTGTGTATATGGGTGAGTGTGTGTGAGTGTGCATATGGGTGTGTGTGAGTGTGTATATGGGTGAGTGTGTGTGATTGTGTATGTGGGGGTGTGTGATTGTGTATATGGGTGAGTGTGTGCGTGATTGTGTATATGGGGGTGTGTGTGTATGTGATTGTGTATATGGGTGAGTGTGTATGATTGTGTATATGGGTGTGTGTGTGATTGTGTATGTGGGTGTGTGTGATTGTGTATATGGGTGAGTGTGTGCGTGATTGTGTATATGGGGGTGTGTGTGTGTGTGGTTGTGTATATGGGTGAGTGTATGTATGATTGTGTATATGGGTGAGTGTGT
This sequence comes from Myotis myotis, assembly GCF_014108235.1. NCBI lineage: Eukaryota > Metazoa > Chordata > Mammalia > Chiroptera > Vespertilionidae > Myotis > Myotis myotis. The sequence goes on from NW_023416320.1 coordinate 2,453,965, forward strand.
GTGTATATGGGTGTGTGTGTGTGATTGTGTATATGGGTGAGTGTGTGATTGTGTATATGGGTGTGTGTGTGATTGTGTATATGGGTGTGTGTGTGAGTGTGCATATAGGTGTGTGTGAGTGTGTATATGTGTGAGTGTGTGATTGTGTATATGGGTGTGTGTGTGATTGTGTATATGGGTGTGTGTGAGTGTGCATATAGGTGTGTGTGAGTGTGTATATGGGTGAGTGTGTGTGTGATTGTGTATATGGGTGTGTGTGAGTGTGATTGTGTATATGGGTGAGTGTGTGTGAGTGTGTATATGGGTGAGTGTATGTGTGATTGTGTATATGGGTGAGTGTGTGTGAGTATGTATATGGGTATGTGTGTATGTGATTGTGTATATGGGTGTGTGTGAGTGTGATTGTGTATATGGGTGAGTGTGTGTGATTGTGTATATGGGTGTGTGTGTGTATGTGTATATGGGTGAATGTGTGTGTGTACACATTTGTTTGTCCTGAGGGAGGCTGGGCAGCTGGGCTTGCCGGAGGGGGAATTTCTGTGGGTCTCCGGAGAGCCCTGTTTGGCTCCTATCCATCTATCCCTCTAACCATCTGAGCTTCAGTTCAGGGTCGGCTGGTGTCTGAGCCTGGATCTCAGTGGGGACGGGGACCGGGGCTGGTGGTACCCACGTTACAGAAGCAGCCTGTGCAGAGGTTCTGCTAAAGTGACTCCAAGTCACCGCATTCCACACTGATTGTGCGGGGTGGGTTTCCAGTTGTGAGTACGCGAAACAGTTTATTCTTCTTAAAAAAAATGTTTTCATTGATTTTTAGAGAGAGGGCAAGGAGAAGGAGAGAGAGATAGCAACATCAGTGATGAGAGAGAATCATCCATCGGCTGCCTCCTGCACGCCCCACACTGGGGACCAAGCTTGCAGCCCAGGCCTGGGCCCTGACGGGGAATGGAACCAGTGATCTCTTGGTTCATAGATTGTCGCTCAACCACTGAGCCACACCAGCTGGGCAACACAGTTTATTCTTGTATTATTATTTATTATTTATTGCATTCTTTTCCACCTGAACAACTGTAACTTACTTTTGCCCCACCCTGTATATAGGCCTACAGATGCAAAGATATAGCACTGAGGTATTGTTTGCAGCCTCACACTTGTCACTCCTAGAAGACGTGACCCTGAACTGATTCCCACGCTAGGTGGTGCGTGTATGCCCTGCCCAGTGCCGTGTGACTGCATCGTGCCCTCTGCTTTCCCGTAGAGCTGTCCGTCACGAAGAGGAAGAGGGGCAGGCCCAAGGGGTCCACCAAGAAGCCCAGCGCCGAGGAGGAGCCGGTGGGGGGCGTCGTGGGTCCGAGCGAGGCCCCTCCGCGGGCCCCGGAGGAGGGCAGCAGCCTGGCCCCTAGCTGCCTGGAGTGCCCCAAGTGCGCGCGCAAGTTCTCCAACCTGCGCCAGCTGAGGAAGCACATCTGCATCATCGTGCTGAGCCTGGGCGAGGCCGAGGGCGACGCAGGTAACTGCCCGGCGGGCGGGCGTGGCGGGGTCTCTAAGAGCTCTAACCGCTCCTGTCAGCTTTCCCGGGTCCCGTCCTTACTTGGAAATAGCACGTATTTATACAGCTCTCACCTCTGGGAAAGAGCTTATTTTTGTCATGATCATAGGCTATGACTGAGCAAAATCTTTTTTTTTTATTTTTAATTTTATTGATTTTTTACAGAGAGGAAGGGAGAGGGATAGAGAGTTAGAAACATCAATGAGAGAGAAACATCGATCAGCTGCCTCCGGCACACCTCCTACTGGGGATGTGCCCACCACCAAGGTACATGCCCTTGACTGGAATCGAACCTGAGACCTTTCAGTCCGCAGGCCGACACTCTGTCCACTGAGCCAAACCGGTTAAGGCTCGAGCGAAATCTTTGATTGAACGTGTCCTGGGTGCTTGGAGCCTGGGGAGCCCAAGTCACGGGGTGACTCGGTAGGTGATCTGGGGGTGCAGAGGGTGAAATGGTCTCCACCCTCGGTGAGGTGAGGGAGATGCATATCTGGCAGTAGATACGGGCAAAGGGATGATCTTCACGCCTGCAATTTGTCGATAAAATATTTCAAATCGTGGGCTCCGCAGAGAAAAGAAGAGCCGTCTGGTTCAAAGTCTGAGAAACCCTTTCGGAGGAGAACTTTGTGCTTTGAAAATAATTGTGGACTCACAGGAAGCTGGGAAGCCCGTGAAGAGGTCCCATGTACACTCCCCCCCAACCCCCCCAGTGGCTACATCTCACATCACGAGGGGCAAAATCAGGGCGTGGCCAGGGAGCTGATGCCCGCATAGCCCCGTCACCCTCACACACGCAGCTTCGTGCATCCGCCCCTGCAGGCAGGAGACAGCAGGGTCCCGTCACCCCAAAATCTCCCGGGGCTCCCGCTTATCGTCACCCCACCCCCACGCCCAGCAGCCATCGGTGTGCTCCAGTTCGGTAATTTTGACATTTTAAGATCAGCTGAATCCCACAGCACGTGACCTTCTAAGATTGGCTTAGAAAACCGCCTTTTCAGACCCAGTTTCAGAATTTTATAATTGAGGAAGTTGGGGTCCCCACGGACGATCGTCCAGAGCCGCACTCATGTGAGGTGGGGTCAGGCACCCTCCCACGTCTCCCCCTCCTGCCCTGCGGCCAGCCGTGCTCTACCCACTAGTGCAGGGGTCCTCAAACTATGGCCCGCGGGCCACATGCAAATGCAAATATTGTATTGTATTGTTCCCGTTTTGTTTTTTTACTTCAAAATAAGATATGTGCAGTGTGCATAGGAATTTGTTCGTAGTTTTTCTTTAAACTATAGTCCGGCCCTCCAACGGTCTGAGGGACAGTGAACTGGCCCCCTGTTTAAAAAGTTTGAGGACCCCTGCACTAGTGTCTTAAAACCAGGCCCCTTTCTGCTTCGTGGATGCAGGTTGCATTCATTGTCGTGCACCTCTCGTAAGAAGTAGGAATTCCGGTCCGGTGGCTCCCACGTTTGTTTTCTGTGCTGTGATCAGTTAGGCAGCGTCTGTGGCCGTGGCAGGCATGGCCCTGCCTAATAAGATGGTCAGCTTCCTCTGGCAACGACCTGTCTACAAACCGGCCTCGAGTTCCATTGATTTGAGTGACTAAATAGACGAGAACAAACACCGACAGGAAACGTAGAAGCTCTGGGTGTTTCTCCCTCTCTGGCCGCTGCCCACGCCTCTCACACGTGCAGAGATGACCTTATGCCCAGCTGCCCGTGGCTGACGTCCATAGCGATTGCTCCTCAGTTGCCAAGCACAGTATGCCGCCCTTAGGGAAATTCTCTCGTCATTGTTTTCATCCGTGCTCTGTAGAGAGCAGCTTAGTGACATTTCACACAGTTGGCCTTGACTGTTAGCTTGTTAAAGCAGTTAGAGGAAAACAAAATAAACGTCTCCCCTGCCCCGCGCCATGGCAAGTTAAAATAACACCTTTGATATGCACTCAGCTTTTACTTCATTCTGCGTTTGAATAGTCAAAGGAACCAGGAAAGCAGGTTTCTTTTGATGCCATTCTGTGCAGCAGCTGGTGTTTTTGAACAGCATTTTGCAGCCACAGAAGCCAGTACGTGGGGCTTGCACAGGGACTCCTGAACCTTCCAAGCTCTTCTTAAAGGAGAAGGGCACTCAGGTGAAGATTTTACCTGAGAGGCACTTGCAGCCTTTGTGATGATTCTTTTTTAAAAAAACAACATGTTTTTATTGATGTCAGAGAGGAAGGGAGAGGGAGAGAGATAGAAACATCTCTATATAAAAGCCTAATATGCAAAATGTCCCCTCTGGAGTTTGACCAATGGGAGTTCGATCGCTTGCTATGACATGCGCTGACCATCAGGGAGTGATGCGGAACGAAGGAAGGGAGGCCTCAGCCAGCAGCCGGCAGCTGCTAGGGATCCTACCTGTGCACGAATTTCATGCACTGGGCCTCTAGTCAATAATGAAGAATCATTGACCAGCTGCCTCCTGCACGCTCCTCACTGGGGATGGAGCCTACAACCCAGACCTGTGCCCAGACTCAGAATCAAACTGTGACTTCCTGGTTCATAGGTCGATGCTCAACCACTGAGCCACACTGGCTGGGTGAGGGGAGACCTTCTTGTCCAGCATCTTGGAGACCAGCCTGGGGCTGCATTGCTCAGTGACCACGTGGGGGAATCTGCCCCATGGGGCTGGGAGGCAGAGGAAGCAACCCCTTGCATTTGGCTGCCCGAGGCTCAGTGGGCTGCCTGCTGCATCCTGCGTGGCGGGACCTGGTGGCAGGCGATGGAGCCTGAGACACAGCGGGCTTTTAAGGGACTGTTCTCCCCAAGACACGTGGCTGCTGTGGGTTATAACCTCCGGTTTGAAAAGCAACGCTCTGTCCTGTGACAACCGATTTCTGAGAGTGCTGGGTGATGGCCCTGGCCCGCAGCCTGAAAGCCGGCAGGCGCGCCGCTGTGCCTGGTGCTCTGGGTGCCAGGAGCTGGCTCAGCAGATGCGAGGGAGGTCCCCGCAGCTGCAGGTCCTGGCCACCTCCTCTCCCTCCTGCTCCTGGACTGGTGCTGAGTGTCTGCCCAGGAGGACAGAGAGGGGAGCAGATGACAGATGTGAGAGGGCAGGGCGGGGCCCATGTCTGTGGGGAATCCAAGGGGCTCCATGCCTGGCATTGTGGGGGCGGGGAGGGGCGGGGAGGCATTTTCCCTCCTGTCAGTTCACCAGAAGCCTGCAGCGTGGGGCACGGTGCCTGTGGGACATGCTGGGGTTCTCTGCAGTCAGGATGCAGGGAGACAGGGTCACGTGGAAGACAGAGGCCACGTGCCCGCCTGTGCTGGTTTCCCGGCCTCTTTCTATGGGGACCACAAGCAGAGGTGCACATGCCTTTCCTCAGAGCGAGGGAGAGGGAGCGGAGGATGGGAGCAGGCGGAGGAAGGGGCGCAGGTCAGATGGAAAGACTGGGCCGGGACACATCGGTGGGGAGCCCGGGTAGAGTCCGTATCACTGTGCTCTGGCCGCTGTCCTGGGCCTCACAGTAACGAGGCCCGAGATTTAATTAGTTCTCGGCAGGTAGGACAGGCACTTTAGAACGATTGTCACCGCAGTGTGGGTGAAAAGCGAACGCGTGGGCATCTCCACACGACCGCCCGCACGGCTAGCGCTTCCTCTGCCCGCGGCCGCGTGGGCCTGCCGTGTGCATGTTCTGACGTCCAGGACTCTGGGGGGGCTCACGAGGCATCCAGGGCCTGGGGGTGGGCTGGGCAGGGTGACTCGAATGAGGTGAAGAACCAGAGACGAGGCCCGAGGTGACGCAGGGGCGGCTCGCTCAGGGGACCCGTCGTGTGCCTCCCAGAGGCATCCCCGTCGCCCCATGGAAGGTCACCTGCGCCTCCCTCACTCTCTGCTGTGACCACTTTATCCCTCTTGGTGTTGGCTCGCTAGGTAACGAATCTGACCTTGAACTGGAAAAGAAGTTTAAGGAAGAAGATCGAGAAAAGGCCCCGAGGCGACCGCGGACGCAGAGGATGGAGAAGGTCCAGAAGGTCTCTTTGGGAAAGGAGGCCGCGCAGGGGCCCGGAGCAAAGAAGCCCATCGTCAGCGTGGTGTTAACTGCACACGAAGCCATCCCAGGTGACCCACCCCAGGTGACCCACCCCAGGTGACCCGTCCCAGGTGACCCATTCCAGGTGACCCACCCCAGGTGACCCGCCCCAGGTGACCCACCCCAGGTGACCCACCCCAGGTGACCCACCCCAGGTGACCTACCCCAGGTGACCCGTCCCAGGTGACCCGTCCCAGGTGACCCACCCCAGGTGACCCACCCCAGGTGATCCGTCCCAGGTGACCCACCCCAGGTGACCCACCCCAGGTGACCCGCCCCAGGTGACCCGTCCCAGGTGACCCGCCCCGGGTGACCCACCCCAGGTGACCCACCCCAGGTGACCCGTCCCAGGTGACCCACCCCAGGTGACCCGCCCCAGGTGACCCGCCCCAGGTGACCCGTCCCAGGTGACCCGCCCCGGGTGACCCGCCCCAGGTGACTTACCTCAGGAGACCTGTACCAGGTGACCTACCCCTGGTGACCACGACAGTTGAGGAGTGACAACACGAGAGTCTCTGGGCGAGGCTGTGCCAGGGCTGCCTGGGATCCTGGGCAGCTCGCTCACTGTCGGGCTCGCCGTTTAATCACCTATGAATCAGGGTCGCAGCAGAGTGTCACTGCCAGGGCTGCTGTGGGGCAGGTAGAGAGGAAAGGTGCCAGGGCTGCTGCTGTGGCCACTCGCTGCAGCCACCTCTTCCTCCCTTTCTCTCCCCTCCCGTTTCTCCCCTCCTCTCCCCTCCCTCCCTTCCCTTGCCCATCAGGAGCAGTGCCAACCGCAAGCTTCTCTTCTTTGCTCCGACCCCCCCTCTCCTGGACGCCCTCCCCTCACCCCTGAGTGCGCGGTTCCGTCCGCCCCAGTCCCCTTGTGCGGTTTAGCGGGCTCATCAAGTGCTGACAATACTGGGCATTTCTGTCTGCCTCCCCTTTCACAGAAAGTAGCAAGTGGACATATTTTACTACTTTTTAAAAAAAGGTCTCTTCCAGGAAGGGTTAGACTAAAAGCAGTTTGTGATCGTAGATTCCAAAGTAAAATAATGGTGTATTTTTTCCAATTCATTTGGAGTGATTGGTGTCAAATAAAAATCAAGTTTAAGATTTTAAAAACAGCTGCAGCCTTTTAAGCATCTATTTTCAGTGCTAACAGTGACTCATTATTTAATGTGAAAGTGCTGAATAAATGCCTAATACCTCAGTGACGGGTACAGGGACAAGTAGAGAATGATCCTGATAAAAGTTGGCGGCTGGAACTTTCTGGAAAGCCCCTTTACCTGCCCCCCCCCCCCACACACACACACTCCAAAGCAGTGTGGGTCTGGGGGAAGTGGCTGCAATACCGTCTGGGAAGCTGACTGGTGCTCTGAGGTTCCTGTCAGTGGGAGTGAAGGGGTGATTCATTGCCTTCGCTGTCACAGAAACGGGGTAGGCTGGGGCCTTTCCTTTTCTGCACTCCATACATGCATGTGCGTGTATGTACACACATGTACACACGTATGAAGTGTCTGCTGTTGTGAAAGACCTTGGGCCATTTCCCATGAAGAATGCAGGGCAGCGACCTTTGTGTGATTCCTGGGCGAAGCAGAGGCCCGAGTGGTGGGGAAGGTCCAATGGGGATGGACCCAGGCCGCCTGCCTGCCTGCCTGTTCACCGCTGACCAGCTGATCCCACTGCTTACACGGTCCTGATGCCAGTTGACTTACGCAGTCCCAGTCCCACATGTGATTCATGTAACGCCCTGCGGGTAAACATACGCATGTATCTACCAATATGTTTGTTTTTAGTTAATAGATCAAGTGAAAATGGACCTCAGGACGCTTTGATAGGCTATTAAAAAACATGCCCCTCCTCCCAAACACATGCACACATGTTACATGTAAGAACTGAAGGGAAACTGATGCCATGCAGGGTACCGGGCAGTTAGGAACCCTACTCCCCAGGCTCTGCTCCTGCGCCCGGCTGGGGCGGGGCCACTCGAGGCTCCTCTCTAACACGCGGTGCCTTGTGCCTCCACCTCAGGTGCCACCAAGATTATTCCAGTGGAGGCGGGGCCCCCAGAAACAGAAGCCACAAGCCCCGAGGCCACCTCCGCGGACCTGGTGCCTCGGAGAGGGTACCAGGAGTACGCCATCCAGCAGACGCCGTATGAGCAGCCCATGAAGTCGAGCAGGTACCGTGCCAGTTCTGTGTGACTCAGCGAGGCTGGCGCCAGTGTCCCCACAGAGGGCGCGAGCACAGCACGCTAGGTTAGCAGGGCCCTGCTTTGTACGGGACATGGTTTCTTTCTCTCTCTGTTTTTTTTAATGGTTATTGATATTTAGAGAGAGAGGAAAGTCTGAGAGTGAGAGAAACATCTATGTGAGAGTGGAACAAGCATGTCAAACTCGTGGCCAGCAGGATGCATGCCTTAGCCATGTGGCCCGCCAGCCATGAGTTTGACATGCTTGGAGTAGAACATCGAACAGCCGCCTCCTGCACGCCCCTACCAGGGATCAAGCCCACCACCCGGGCACGTGCCCTAACCAGCAACCCCCGGGGCATGGGGTGACACCTGACCAACTGAGCCATACCGGCCAGGGCAAAGACATTGGTTTCTTTTTAAAAAATATATTTTTATTGATATCAGAGAGGAAGAGGGAGGGAGAAACATCAATGATGAGAGAGAATCATTGATTGGCTGCCTCCTGCACTTCCCCACTGGGGATCAAGCCTGCAACCCAGGCTTGTGCCCTTGACGGGAATCGAACCTGGGACCCTTCAGTTTGCAGGCCGACGCTCCAGCCACGGAGCCAAACCGGCAGGGCAAGGACATTGGCTTCTTGACTTAACTGAAGAATCAAGCCCTCTGTGGCCAGTCTGCAGCCCAGGGAGGGAGCGTGTGGTCTGCACAGGCCGCCGGCCCGTCGGCTGTGTGTGGACCTGCGGCGGCAGCACGCTGAGCCCCGCGGAGGCTTTTCTGGGGTCCCCTCTGTGTGTGGGAGAGGGAAGGGGGCGTCTTGGCAGAGAGGACGAGCGTTAGTGCCACTTGGACCTGGGTGGCTCTAGACGCTTCTGCTCGAGGTCAGCGCAGCAGATTGCACACCTGTGACGTGTCAGGGACTGGGGGTGTGAGGGACCCGACACGGCGGCTGCCAATGCAGCTGTCGCTCTCCCGTGACCTGAGGCAGGGGTCTCGCCTCCGAGTCCGCGACACCAGCCGTAAGTGTGTCCGGGGGAGTCTGGCTCCGTGCAGTGGGGGGAATGGGTGATGAAATACATGGCGTGTTTGGCGCATGCGGTGCTCTTACTGCACCGGAACATGATGCCGTGGCCGCTGCGTTCATCCCCAGCCTCAGTCCACCCTCTTGCAGGTGTGAACAATGGCGTTTATCGATGAAGTGGCAATACTTCTTTTGGCAAAACTGTAATGGAGTAAATTTGAAGATCATTCTGGTCTCAGCACAGGGTGATTTGTAGACCTGAGCTAATTACCTTCATTGTATTTCAAGGTCTGTTGCGGGGGTTCAACTAAACGCTAGTTCAGTTACGTGGAGATATAGTCAATATTTAATTAACAGATCTAGGCTGTTTCTACTGTCACGCACGATTATAGTTACGAAAGGCTTTTGTATGACTATTTTGCTTTGTAAACTATAGATAGAAACTTTTAGGGTACAGCAGTATGTCCATTAGGTTATATCTGTTAGGTTCTCATACAAGTAGGGTACAGATTTATTATATAGAAAATTTTGGAAGTCCAGAAAAGTATTTAAAAGAATCATTTGTAATTTCACTACCCTAAGACAAGCGCTGTTAATATTTTTAATGTATTTCCTTCCAGCCTTTTTTCTAGCCATATATTTTATTTTTTACTTTTTAAGTAAACATTTATTGTTGTCACTTATAGGCCATATATTTTATAAAATTGAGGTTATATTTTATGAGGAATTTTGTATCTTGCTTTTTAGTTTTTTGTTTATTTTTTGCTTTTTAGAGCGAGAGGAAGAGAGAGGGAGAGAGAGAGAACCACGGATGTGAGAGTGGTTCTCACACTGTCTGCCTCCTGCACTCCCCCCATGGGGGATTGAGCCCACAACCGGGCATATGCCCTGATCCGGAATCGATCAGTGACCATTTAGCTCTTGCATTACAGAAGGAAACTCTGTGATGTGTTTGTTAAAGCCATGAATCCGGGGTTCCTGCCTTGGGAGCTCTTTGCACCAAATTAAATGTCGCTTCCTGGACGCCTCTGTCATTTGAGAAAGGTCCAAATGCGTTTGCTTAAATTAGCCGCGGGTGCAGGCGCACCAGCAGTGTCCACATTTGAGTATTTTCATTCTCCCCTGAGCTGTACCCTCCGGTGTCTGCGGACTGCAGTCCATTTATATGCTTAATTTAAGGACAAGGCAACCTGTGTGGGCCACACTCAGCTGCTCAGGGTGCATGCAGTGAGCCGCGTTCCTCTTCCTCCTCCCACCTCCGCCTCCTTGTTCTGGGCCTGGACGCAGACCTCTCTGCTCCAGCACCTTCCCCCCCACCCTCACCCGCGTTAGCTGCATCTCTCTCTCTCCACCTGCTCGCATCGCCATCAGCACACACACTGAGGCCCAACCGAGTGCTGACCTGCCCTCACCACCACCACAGGGAGCCCCCCTTCCATCCTGTGCCCTCCCCGCTCCTCCGGTCCTGCCCGCTGATGAGTGCATGAGTGCGTGCGTTGTGTCACCCGTCCACGCTCCATCCCGCGTGGTTCCCCTTTGAGCCCTGCTGTCTGGTTCAGGCGAGTCAGAGGTCCCTGCCCTGTGCCGAGTGCCCGGCGGTAACGGTGCCGTGTCTGTCCCCAGGCTCGGGCCCACGCAGCTCAAGATCTTCACCTGCGAGTACTGCAACAAGGTCTTCAAGTTCAAGCACTCGCTGCAGGCCCACCTGCGCATCCACACCAACGAGAAGCCCTACACCTGCGCGCACTGCAGCTACGCCAGCGCCATCAAGGCCAACCTGAAAGTGCACCTGCGCAAGCACACGGGCGAGAAGTTCTCCTGCGACCTCTGCGCCTTCACCTGCCTGAGCAAGGGCCACCTCAAGGTGCACGTGGAGCGGGTGCACAAGAAGGTCAAGCAGCACTGCCGCTTCTGCAAGAAGAAGTACTCGGATGTCAAGAACCTCATCAAGCACGTGCGCGACGCCCACGACCCGCAGGACCCGCAGGTGCGCGAGGCCCTGGACGGGCTCCGCCTGCTGACGCGCGAGGGCAAGCGGCAGCTGCTGTACGACTGCCACGTGTGCGAGCGCAAGTTCAAGAACGAGCTGGACCGCGACCGCCACATGCTGGTGCACGGGGACCAGTGGCCCTTCGCCTGCGAGCTCTGCGGCCACGGCGCCACCAAGTACCAGGCGCTGGAGCTGCACGTGCGGAAGCACCCCTTCGTGTACGTGTGCGCCCTGTGCCTCCGGAAGTTCGTCAGCTCCATCCGCCTGCGCGCCCACATCCGGGAGGCGCACGGGGCCGCCCCCGAGGCCGCGGCCTTCACCAGCTCCATCAACCAGAGCTTCTGCCTGCTGGAGCCCGGCGGGGACATCCAGCCCGACGCGCTGGGCGGCCGGCTGCCGCTGGCCGAGCGGGGGCTTGCGCTCCCGGGGGCCAGTGCCCCCCGGGAGGAGGCGGAGGCCCCGCTGCAGGAGCCTTCGCCGCCCGGGCACTCAGTGCCCGCCCCCCAGGCCGGAGGCCCTGCCCTGCCCCCCTGCGAGCCGGCAGCCGCGGGGGTCTCCGCAGGCCTCCCCTCGCCAGGGGCGGGGTCCGGTGAGTTGTTGTTGAAAAGCGGTACCTCCGCTGCCGAGGCCCACCCTGCTCCCGGGGGGACCCCGCACCCCCAGCCCGAGGGCTCCGCACCGTCTCAGGGCGTAGAAGTCACCCCCCTGCTGCCCACGGCCGGAAGCCCTGCCGCCAACCAGGACACCCAGGGCGCCGAGAGCCCCCCGTCCCACGGGCCGGATCCCGACAGGTGTCTCGGGGCAGACCCAGCGGAGGCCGCGGACCTTCCTCCGGTCACTGGTGAGGAGGCCGGGGCCCTGCGCCCGCCTGACTTGTGCGGCCCCGGCCCCGAGCGCCGGGCGAACATGAACGCCTTCCTGCGGATCCTGGACGGCCTGGCCAAGAGGCGGATGGACCCCGGCCTGTGCGAGAGGATCCGGAAGGTGTACGGGGACCTGGAGTGTGAATACTGCGGTAAGAGAGGCGGCGGGGCGCTGGGGGCCTCCCGCCACCCCCCACCTCGCTCGGGTCACCTCGTGCTCGCTGTGAGCCCTCGTCTCTCCCGAGAGCTGACCCTCCTTTCCAGAGCGATGGTGGCCCCGCGGTGAGGGCCTTGCGGAGGCGGCCAGGGTGAGGGACAGCGAAGTGTGGGCTCAGGCGGCACCTAGAGGCCCTGCCCGCCTCTGCCAGGGTGTTACCCGAGGAGAGCTTCGTGCTGGCACGGGCCGCGGGTCCCGTAGGGCTTTACGTGTGGCCGAGGTCCAGAGGAGCAGAGAGGGCACGGACGAGGCTGCAGCGCTTGCAGGGAGCCCCGATAGAACCTTCCAGACACAGAGCAGGCTTGGCCTCCGCCGAGAGCTGGCAGGGCAGGAGCAGGAGGCCCAGCTCTGGACCGGGGACCCCAGAGTCCCGGCGTTCAGAGGCCCTTCGATATATGCGTGTGCATCACAGTGGTTGGCACCTGAAGGGTCCTCCTCTCCTGGCTCCGACCTCAGGCGAGAAACTTGGCGCCTTTAACGTTTGCAGGCTCCCGCCTCTGAAAAGTAAATTCCAGACAGAAATGTGGCGGAAAGTGTGAAGGGGGACCCGGACCAGCAGGAGACGCAGATAAATATAGTAGTTACTAAGCAGTAATAATGTGAAAAAGAATCAAGTTCAGTCTAAAAGAAACTTCCTTGTTCTCACGTGAACATGTTTTTTTAGGCAAACTTTTTTGGTACCAAGTGCACTTTGACATGCATGTCCGCACCCACACCCGGGAACATCTGTATTATTGCTCCCAGTGTCATTATTCCTCCATCACCAAAAACTGCCTTAAACGCCATGTCATTCAGAAACACAGTAACATCCTGCTGAAGTGTCCCACTGATGGCTGTGACTACTCGACTCCAGATAAATATAAGCTGCAGGCCCACCTTAAAGTGCACACAGAGCTGGTAAGTAGAAGCCGGGGGCAGCCCGTCTCCCCTGGGTGCTCATGGCTTGCTCACCTTCATGCCAATGGAGGTGTCCCCGCTTCGTGTCCATCCAGTGTGTCAGCGTCCACCCTGAACCAAGAGGCCTTCTCACCACGCAGGCTCTCTGCCTTCCCAGAGCCTTCCCAGGAGAGCCTCCAGTTTGATGATAAAAAAAAAAAAAAAAAAAAAAAAAAGATTAGAGGGAATAAACTTGCTTTCTCTGCAAAATGTTCAGCGTCGGAGAGAGTCTGCAGAAGGGAGCTCTGCAGAACAGAAGGGAAGCCAGCTCTCTCAGCGATGTGTTAGGAATACTAACAGGGTAACGTCGTCCCCATAGCTGCCACCAGAGTTGTTGAAGGAGGCAATTAGATGACACCTGCCAAGAGATAATAAGGCGATTGGTTCATAGTAAGAGCACAGTGAACCGTGACGACCACGGTTGTCTAACGGTTGTGTTATTTGTAGGAAATCAAGAGAATATCAGTGAAGCAATTTTATTTTCATTTCATTTTTTTAATATTTTCTTACTGATTTCAGAGAGGAAGGGAGAGGGAGAGATAGAAACATCAATGATGAGAGAGAATCATTGTTTGGCTGCCCCTACTGGGGATCGAGCCATAACCCAGGCATGTGCCTGACCAGGAATCGAACCGTGACCTCCTGGTTCATAGGTCAATGCTCAATCGCTGAGCAAAACTGGCTGGGCCAGCAATTTTATTTTTAAAAAAGTGATGTGTTTATTCAAGATGCGGTTCATATTCACCATGGTAAATCTGTTCACTTCTTTGGTGGGAGATTGTATAACATCGCATGACTGTTTATTTTTGCGACTCATCTAGTTGGGATGACAGTTGGGAGTGATTTGAGGCGGGCGCCGGGGCACAGCGGGCCCTGGTGGGGCTGGTTTCCATGGCACCCTTCCTATGCCTCAGGCGGCACAAAGCGAGGCTTCGGAGACGGGATGTCATGCCACCGTTGCCTGGCACCACACACTGTGGCATGTTGTCACTAAGGGTGACGTCAGGGTTGCCCAGTTTTTGTGGGTGGGCAAGAACATGCCCTCTGGGGTTAGGAACCTGGATTCGAATCCTGTCTCCAGCACTGCACAGGCTGTGTGACCTTGGGTGTCGCTTGTCCTTCCTGCGTGGCCTTCTGTATGAAATCTGTATTAAAAAGTACATATCTGTCTTATGTACGCACATACACGGGTATATATATGCACATACACACATACATATGTGTACGTACACACACATGTTTTTTTTTTAAATGACTTTTTTCACTTCCAGTTGACATTCGATATTATACTAGTTTCAAATATACAGCATAGTGGTTAGACATTTATATAATTTATGACGTGATCCCTCGATAAGTCTAATACACACACGTACACATCCATGAAACACAACTACCAACAGCACACACATGTACACACATGCACACACGTGTTTGTACATGTATATAGATCCCTGGAGTCAATGGGAGGTGGGAATGGAACACTTGAGCTGAGGAACTCGGTGCTGGGTGGCTGGCTGTGTGTCAGCAGCTGCCTGTCCCCTGGTTCTGCCTGCTACTCGGCCCTGCTTCCTTCCAGAATGGCTGACAGGTTGGTGTGGCTTCCAGGTTCCCCGGGGCCGGGAACCAGGTGTCAGGAGTCATTATTGTGACTTTGCCAGAAATGCCTGTGAAGCCAGGAGGGAGGGAGGCCGACACTGAACAGCATTCTCAGGGAGCGTGGGGTGTCGCCGTTCATCCCAGGACCCGGACTGCCGCCCACTCGGCCTCAGGACGGATCACAGGACTGGGCCTCAGTGGACCCGTCCTCAGGGAGGACGGAGTGAGGAAGGACAGGCAGCTGCCCGCACAGCCCGGCCTGGAGCACATCACAGGCAGGTGGCTGTCACCCTGTTCCTACTGTTCCATCGTTCATTTCGGAACGTGGTGCTCTGGGACGTGGTTTTCAAACACGGACTTGGGCCTGATGAGAGGAGGAAGCTGGAGGAGAGAGTCACAGGCCGGGCCTGTTTTTCCATGCCCAGTGCCTGTGTCGGAGGGACTCGGGGTCCCCCCAGCTAGGTTCTGGCCCCTGGATGGGGTAATTGCCTCCCGGCCACATCCCAGGGGTCACAGGCAATGAATGGGGTGTCAGGGACCTGCTCTCAGCCCTTCAGCCCCAACTCATGGGCTTTCGTTTTTCTTGCTAACTGGCACTTAAGAAGCTTCTCTTGTCCACTTTCTGTGGTTATGGATCTCCGCCCGAGGGGCCCCTCTTGGTTTGGGCACTTGGAGGTGGAGTGACTCGGCTGCCTTCCTCAGAGGTGCATGGGTGAGCTTCGTGATGGAAAACGGGGTGCAGACAATGCCAGGGCAGGGCTGGCTGGGTGGGGAGGGGGTGCTGCCCTGAGGGGGGCGAGTCCTCATGTCAGGGGGCTTGGTTCTTCCTGTGAGCCTCGGGGCTGAGGCCAGGGGTGTTGAAAGCCCGCTGGACCCTCCCCTGCGAGTCCCATGCCCCGCAAAGCGAGGACATTGAAAAGGAGCCCTCCCCCCAGTGGACCAGGGCCCGGTCTGTTCCCGTTGTGGCAGGGCTCAGGGTGCTGGGTTTCGTTCCCGGGGACTCAGCCGTTTCTCAGCCCAGGGTCCACCGAGGGGTTGCTTCCTGGCACCTCTCCCTCTCATAGTAACTATACCAGTGGTTCTCAACCTTCTGGCCCTTTAAATACAGTTCATGTTGTGACCCAACCATAGCATTATTTTCGTTGCTACTTCTTCACTGTAATGTTGCTACTGTTATGAATCGTCATGTAAATATCTGATATGAAGTGACATGTTTGTCAGTCACTGACCTGTCAGTGCACCGTTTATTTGGCTATAAAGGTGAACTAGTTTAAAAATCAACCAACGATCGGTGCCAACGAAGCAGGGGAAGGAAAGGGAGCTGCCGCCAGTCCCTCTGGGAGTCGCGGTCCGTCTGCGGTGGTTTCCTTCCTTCAAGTGGAGGGAAATGTTCCCGACCTTGAATGATGGGACACAGCGGTTCCTTTCCCTGGCGACGGGAGGGCGGGCCTTCTTACCTGGTCACAGGCCAGTTCGTTTCTGTGTCGCCCGCGGGCGCGTGTCCCCAGAACCGGGGACCTCGGGCCACCAGAGTGTCTGCTGCACAGAGCCGCTTCCTGGCAGCTGCCCGGCGCCCGAACCACAGGGGCGCGGCCTGGCAGAGCAGAGCCGCTGCGGGTGAAGGGAGACCCTCGAGCTGAAATCCCGAAGGGAGGCCGAGTCCGGCTCCTTCCTCCCTGTTCACAGGGGGAGCGTCAGCTGTCCTGCCTCCTCCGTCCTGCGTGTCGCTGGTGATGACTGGGCTCGGGTGTTGCTGCTTCTTGCGGGTGGCTCAGTGGCTCACGCCTTTGTCCTCAGGGCGCAGCCCGGCGGCCGGGAGGGCTGGGAGCGAAGGGCTGAGTGCACAGAGGGCGGCGGCACCGTAGCCGCGGCCTTCGATCCCGGAGACAGTGTCGAGTGCAGCCTCCCGCCTTCTGTTTCTAAGTGAATTCCAGATGTTTCATAGGTGTACTCGGGCCAGTTAATACATCGGGTGGCGCAGGGGTGTAGACCGAGGCGAGGTTTGCCCAGAGTGAGCCCGGGGGCTGCACCGCGGGCCGTGGCCGTGGCCGTGGCCGTGGCCTCCAGCTGCGGCCTCCCTCCTTTCAGAGTCTGGTGTTGCCCTGAAGGTCACTTCCCTGGGAACACACAGCTCCCAGGGCCGGGTCTGTCACCGCCATCACGGCGTGCCGCTCGCATCCGCCGCCTCCGCCAGGAAGGCTTTAACCGCCGCGCTTTTTAAGTTGGCTTTGTCGGTCCGGGTCTTCATCTCCGGTACGGAGCGGAGGTCTTGAAAAAGAAATAAATGAGTTCTAAGAGTGCACCCTTTCCCACCGCCCATGTCCTCCCGCCAGCCTTCAAAGGCATCGAGAAATGAGGGGCCCTGATAAGCTCTGAGATAAATTGCTTTCAGACGATCAGAGATTAAAAGGAAAAAAATCAAATGCCAAGGACTCAGGGGAGATCACCGCAAACTCCTTCAAAGCTTCCGAGAGCCTCCGTCAGCTCTGAGGACGTGGGCGTGACGGGCCTCCTCTGGGTGGGTGCGGGGCCCACGCATCCTTCAGATGTCACGGTGACATCGTGTGAGCGCTCGTGTGCCATGCGGGAGGCCGGGGTGACCTGGGAGGGTGGGGCAGAGGAGGACAGTGACGGGGGCACACAGAAGCCTGGAGCCGTGCTGCAGTCCGGGCAGAAGTCCTGGGCGCTGGCTGGGCCTCGCGCCGGCTGCCCGCACCCGGACACCTGGGCCTGGCGGGCAGGCTCGGGCCCCAGAGGTGTGAAACGCATCCACACCAGTTGGCTGTTCGGAGGGACTTGGTTATTTGTTTTATTTTTTATGTTTTGTTTTTATTTTTGTGACTCCTCCCCCGAGGACATTTTTCCATTGATTTTTTTAGAGAGAGTGGAAGGGAGAGGGAGAAACAGAGAAAGGTCAACGTGACAGAGACGCATCAATTGGTTGATTGGTTGCCTCCTGCACGCACCCCAACCAGGGCCGCTGGGGAACCTGCAACCAAGGTATGTGCCCTTGACCAGAATCGAACCCGGGGCCCTTCAGTTCGCGGGCCGCTGCTGTAGCCACTGAGCTGAACTGGCCAGGGCTGTTTTGTTTTTAAATACAAATACCCTTTTCTTAAGTGTACTCTGGGGAGCACCAGCCTCCGGGGGCGTCCTGCGAGTCCACCAGGCAGTCTGGGCCCCGAGGGTCTGTGCTCTGAGGCTGAGCTGCGGGAACACAGCCACGCCCGCCGCAGCAGCGCCGGTCACACTCATCCAGCACTCGCTGTGCTGAGCACTGTATGTGCCTTTTGGACACACTTTACTTTTTAGAGCAGTTTTAGGTTCAAAACTGAGCAGAAGGTACAGATTCCCCGTGTGCCCCTCCCCCACACGCCCCGCCTACCCTGGACCAGCCCCACTTGGTCGCGGCGTAGGTTCCCTCACGCACCGTTGGGCTCGCGGTGCTCACGTTCTGTGGAGGTTTGCATCTGTGTTCATGGCGATGCTGGCCTGTTGTCTTCTCTGCTGGTGATGTCTTTGGTTTGTCATTAGGGTTAGCTGGTGAGGCGGCGGCCGGGCCTGGTGAGGGCCTCCCTGCAGCCTGGGCAGGACTCGCCTCTGGGCGGGAGGAGCCCAGCTGGGCATCCGCACACTCGGTTCCGACACGGGCTCTTCCTGTTTTTTAATCTGTAACATGAGCACCACAATGCCGTCCATGGAGAGTCTCCTACACTCTGCTCTCTGACCCCCGTGCACGCCGTGCCCTGCAGCCTGGCCACCTCTGCAGGACTGCCAGCTCTCACTGAGCCCAGCCCTTCCTCTGACCCGGGGTGGCCTGGTTCCCGGCCGCTGTGGAGCTGGCCAGCTGTGCGGGCAGATGTGGGGCAGGTGCAGGCCGCGCGGGGCAGGTGCAGGCTGCATGTGCGTCCCTGGACAGGGGCACTGCGCATCTAGCTTTCATGGTGGGAGCAGCGGCGGTGGGGCGGCGACCTTTCCACAGAGCCGGGTGAAACCAGACTGTCAATTGATTGCGCTCTCTTTCTGTTAAGGACAAAAGGAGTTATTCTTGTCCTGTGTGTGAGAAGTCTTTTTCCGAAGATCGGTTGATAAAGTCGCACATCAAGACGAACCACCCGGGTAAGGCTGTGCAGCTTGGAGGGGGAGATCGATATGAAAATGCGCACACTCATTTCAGAACAGCGATACCCATCGCTGCACCACAGGGAGCAAAGAGGGAGGATGAGAGGCGTGAACCGGAGGGAGACCGTCCTCTCTGTCTAAAGCCGGGAGGTTATATCATTATTTGCCTCATTTATCTTCTTACCTCCCTGTGGTCACATGAGCCCCGACCCCTCTCCAACATGAACTTGGAATGCCTTGACGTGGGTCCCCTCGGGTGCCCCTGAGAAGATGCCACCCCAGAGCCAGGCCTGCCCAGCGTGGTGGCCTGTGAGCTGTGGGCTTCCTCCCAGCCCCAGGTGCCTCCGTGAGCTGGAGTGACCGTCACCTTTGGTCAGTTCCACGCCACTCAGATGCGGGAAGGTGAGGCCTGGGCCTTCATATCTGTCACTCTGTCCTCACCACCTGGGATTCATCTCCATTCTGTCCGATTAACTCCTGTTTACTTTTATATTTTAAAAATATGCTTTTATTTATTTTAGAGAGGAAAGTAGAGGGATAGAGAGAGAAACATTGATGAGAGAGAAACATCTATTGGCTGCCTCCTGCACGCCCCCTACTGGGGATTGAGCCCTGACTGGGAACTGAACGGCGACCTCCTGGTTCACCGGTTGATGCTCAGTTGCCACTGACCTGCACCCACCAGACAGTCCCTGTTTCCTTTCTAGGTTCCTCTCAAAGCCCCTCTGGGGGAGGCTTGGTGGCCCAGGTGTGGGGCAGCGCCCCCCCCCCCCCCCGCCCTGCGTGCCCCCATCACATGCGCACACCCCTTGTGCTCTAGTCGTCGGTACTGTCCCCGCGGCCCCGGTCCTCCTCAGGGAGGGCTCCCAGGTACCCACAGCTGAGTCCTCAGGTGTCACACTTGTGTCCTGTGTCAGCCCCCCACGCTTTGTTTTTCCCTGGAATATTCTTTGAAAGTATATCCCAGACAGCATGTCATTTCCCCACAAACAGAGCTTTCAGAGGCGTCTCTAATGAGGATCCTGTCAACATCACCGCCGGGCCAGCATTGAAACAAGCGGGTCACACGCATCCCTCTCCCACCGCCTGTCAGGCCCCTCCCCGCCCCCCCAGTGACACAGGTGGTTGTCCTTTACGGTCGGCGTGTTTGACACAAGACCCATGCCTTCTGCTTCGGGCACATGTCACTGAAGGGTCGTGTCTCACAGGACCCCCGCTCCCCCCCCGCCTGTTCCCCCATGACGTGGTTTCGTTGGGGGAACCGGTCGCGTTCCTGGACAGTGTCACATGGTGCCTTTATCCGATGCCGTGCAAGTGCATATTTGGATTTGAGGCCTGATTAGGTCCTGGGGTAACGGTTTAGGCAAAGCTCCTCTCGTGACCCCTGAGGCACGCCCCCGTCGGCCTCCTCTGTGCTGTGGGCCTGACCCGTGGGCTCAGGTGCCGCCGCGAGGGTCCGGCTGCTGCGGTGACCGCCCGCCTTTCTTGCAGAGGTCTCCATGAGCACCATCTCCGAGGTGCTGGGCCGGAGGGTTCAGCTGAAGGGGCTGATCGGCAAGAGGGCCATGAAGTGCCCGTACTGCGACTTCTACTTCATGAAGAACGGCTCCGACCTGCAGCGGCACATTTGGGCTCATGAAGGTGAGTTCCCGCCGTGCAGCGTGGCGCCTGCACGCTTCCATTGGGAGGAGCCTGGAGGCAGCCACGTCTTTGGGTCTCCTGCCGTTAGAACTCCTTTCACACACCGAGAGGTGTGCCCATCCATCCCTTCGACCAGGGCCCAGTTACGTATTTAGTTGCAGTTGCGAGGGTGAGCAATGTGCAGGTCTTCATAGCTCTCCTTAAAGACATCCCAGGATGCCCTGCTCTAGGCAGCAAGGGTGCGCCTCAGCCGCAGCAGTACCTCCGGTGCCCACACGGGTGCGCCTCAGCCGCAGCAGTACCTCCGGTGCCCACACGGGTGCGCCTCAGCCGCAGCAGTACCTCCGGTGCCAACACGGGTGCGCCTCAGCCGCAGCAGTACCTCCGGTGCCCACAAGGGTGCGCCTCAGCCGCAGCAGTACCTCCGGTGCCCACACGGGTGCGCCTCAGCCGCAGCAGTACCTCTGGTGCCCACACGGGTGCGCCTCAGCCGCAGCAGTACCTCCGGTGCCCACAAGGGTGCGCCTCAGCCGCAGCAGTACCTCCGGTGCCCACACGGGTGCGCCTCAGCCGCAGCAGTACCTCCAGTGCCCACAAGGGTGCGCCGTACCCAGTGCTGCTGAGCAGTGCTGGTGGTCTGACCGCGGAGCCCTCTATTCCCACCAGGGGGAGGATCGGATGGTGGAAGAGTTGGGTGCAGATGAAGCCCTAGAAGGAGGGATGGAGGCTGTGTGTTTGGGGTGCTGGCCCGTGGAGGGAAGTGTGGGGAGTGGTCTCTGGGACTCTGGGAATTTGGAGGTCGGGGGCTGTTAGAGAGCAGGTGCCAGCTTTGCGCTCGCCCCTGAGGAAGGGCGCGGCTCCCTGGGGACGAGGCTGGGTCCCTGCTGTGAGGTAGGGACCGGGAACACTGCAGGGGACAAGGCGGCTCCCGGGGGGGTGGAGGACAGTCTTTCCCACAGTGGGGTGAAAGTGACCTGGTTTTGGTGGAGAGACTAGCAGTGCAGTGAGAGGACGGGAGTGGTGGGGTGGGAGCCGGACGAGGCAGGAGGAGCTGAGAGCAGAGCCTGGCGGGGACGCTTTATCGCGGGCGCTCGGCTCTGTCACGGGGCGTGTGGAGAAGGTGAGGATGCTGCTCGCTACAGTGTGTCTGCTGCACCCTGTGCTCAGGTCCCCGCCCCCCGCCCCCCACCGTGTCACACTGGGTTCTGGTGGCCTGTTTGCTTGTCTGCATTCCCCCTGGACACTGCGGCCTGGGTCTCCCAACTTCAGACCACGCCTCAGTGACAACATGAGGCAGGGCCTGTCCATGTTTGTTGAATGGAGGGCAGCTGGATGCCAAGATGCCCACGGCCCAGTCATCACCCACCTTCAACCAGCTGTGGAGCTCTGCTGGTTTTAGGAATAAAATATGCTTTCGCTTCTGACCCTGGGCGTTTGACCCCATTGGGCAGTGGTTCTCAATCTTCCTAACGCCGCGACCCTTTAATACAGCTCCTCATGTTGTGGTGACCCCCAATTTCATTGTTACAAATTGAACATAATTAAAGCATAGTGATTAATCACAAAAACAATATGTCATTATGTACGTGTTTTCCGATGGTCTTAAGCGACCCCTGTGAAAGGGTCATTCGACCCCCAAAGGGGTCGCCACCCACAGGTTGACAACCGCTGCCATTGGATTTTCTTGGTGTTTTTTTTTTTTTTTTTAGTATTATTTATTGATTTCAGAGAGAAAGGGGGATGGAGAGAGAGAGAAACATCAATGATGAGAGAAAATCATTGATCAGCTGTCTCCTGCACACTCCCCACAGGGGATGGAGCCTGCAACCCGGGCATGTGCCCTGACCGGGAATCCAACCGTGACCTCCAGGTTCACAGGTCGATGCTCAACCCCTGAGCCACGCCGGCCAGGCCCCATTGGTTTTTTACCAAGGCCCTTGGTTGTTTAATTTTGTTCAGTTTAAGGCATTGGAGGTGGATTTGAAGAGCATCTGGTGGAGGAGCTGCTCAGGGCTGTGGGGAGAGGTGTGTGGACAGCGCCCTGCAGTGGCCTGAGCAGCACAGCGGGCTGAGAGCTGCAGGGCTCGGGCACAGAGGCCGGGATGCGGGGCATGTGCTTGAGGAGGAGGGTGGAGGTACCAAGGGGAGGCCTGGAGGCTCAGGAGGGGAGCAGTCGGGAAGAGCGGGCGTGGAAAGTGTGCGATGTGTTTAGGGCAAGCCCTGCGCTTTTTTCAGGGTGGGGTGGGCACACACACACGGAGACGTACACGTGTGGGCACGGATGTACTGTCTCCCCGGCAGGCGTGAAGCCCTTCAAGTGCTCTCTGTGTGAGTACGCGACGCGCAGCAAGAGCAACCTCAAGGCGCACATGAACCGCCACAGCACAGAGAAGACCCACCTCTGTGACATGTGCGGCAAGAAGTTCAAGTCCAAGGGGACGCTGAGAAGCCACAAGCTCCTCCACACCGCGGACGGTGAGTACGGGCCTTCCCCCCGTGTGGCGTGAGGCTGGCACCCCGAGTCCAGCAGCAACTGTGGGTGCCGGGGCAGGTGAGGGCCCGTCTTGTGGAATTTATGTCCTGAGAGGCAGCAGCCGCGGCCCCATGTCAGTCAGGGTTTGTGTGTGTGTGTGTGTGTGCATGTGTGTATGCCACGTGTGTGCGTGTGTGTGGACAGTGTGGGAGAGCGTGGAAGGGATCAGGGAATGGGCATCCCTGGAGGCCTCGGCCTTTGGCTCTGCAGCTGCAACCCTCTCAGCCCTCCATTTCCCGAGCCTGCGACGCTGGGGGTGCCCCTGATCACCCCGCCTGGTGTTCCCGCTGGGGGTGCTTTTCATCCAAGCCCCGCCCGGGCTTTCACGTTCAGTCTGCAACGTGGCCTGAAGCACGGACTCTGTCGGGCAGGTTTGACCTTAGTAAAGTGTGAAGTGGATTTCTAATTTCATTCGTTCGTTAAGAGCCACGGACTGAGTTCTGACTATGCCGGCCGTGAAGGTAGGTTCTGGGGCACAGGGTCGATGAGGAGCGGTGCCTGCCTTCAGGGAGGTGATTGCCAGTGGGAGGAGAGCGTGCGCCGTGGACAGGGCGGGCGCAGTGATGGGAGGAGAGCGTGCGCCGTGGGCAGGGCGGGCGCAGTGATTGGAGGAGAGCGTGGGCCGTGGACAGGGCGGGCGCAGTGATGGGAGGAGAGCGTGCGCTGTGGGCAGGGCGGGCGCAGTGATGGGAGGAGAGCATGCCCCGTGGACAGGGCAGGCGCAGTGATGGGAAGAGAACATGCGCCGTGGACAGGGCAGGCGCAGTGATGGGAGGAGAGTGTGCGCCGCGTACAGGGCAGGCGCAGTGATGGGAGGAGAACATGCGAGCATGGGCCGTGGACAGGGCGGGCACAGTGATGGGAGGAGAGCGTGGGCCGTGGACAGGGCAGGCGCAGTGATGGGAGGAGAGCATGGGCCGTGGACAGGGCAGGCGCAGTGATGGGAGGAGAGCGTGGGCCGTGGACAGGGCAGGCGCAGTGATGGGAGGAGAGCGTGGGCCGTGGACAGGGCAGGCGCAGTGATGGGAGGAGAGCATGGGCCGTGGACAGGGCGGGTGCAGTGATGGGAGGAGAGCATGGCCTGTGGACAGGGCAGGCGCAGTGATGGGAGGAGAGCGTGGGCCGTGGACAGGGCGGGTGCAGTGATGGGAGGAGAGTGTGGGCCGTGGACAGGGCGGGCGCAGTGATGGGAGGAGAGCGTGGGCCGTGGACAGGGCGGGCGCAGTGATGGGAGGAGAGCGTGGGCCGTGGACAGGGCGGGCGCAGTGATGGGAGGAGAGCGTGCGCCATGGACAGGGCGGGCGCAGTGATGGGAGGAGAGCGTGGGCCGTGGACAGGGCGGGCGCATTGATGGGAGGAGAGCGTGGGCCATGGAGAGGGCGGGCGCAGTGATGGGAGGAGAGGGGGCGCTGGGAGGCGGCGTGAGTCCTGGTGGGCGGGAGGGCGGTGGGCCTCGGTCACAGTGGCCGGGAACGTCATCCTGAGGGGCTGGGTAGAACAAGGAAGGCGAATTGTAGGAAGACAGGCAACTGATCCTAAAAGGCCTTGAATATTTTTTGTTTTACTTTACATTCCGTGAGGGCCTTGTGAATACTCTGTCACAAGACTAACAAGCTATGTTTGTAAATATATTGTTACTTAGCATAATCACATGTAAGAGTAGGAGTTTATGATAAACATCCAAGTGATTGTAATAAAATCTTTTATTCCAGAACTAGAGGTGAGGTAGCCATGGTCCGACCTTTAAGGACGTTCTGGGGACCCCTCCCCACTGTGGGAGCTTTCGTGGGATCCTGGGCAGGAACTGGGTTGGGCTTCAGGGAGTCAGTGGGAAAGACTGAATGCTTAGCTGGGATTTGTCAGATTAAGGACCAGGGCTTGCCTGAGGCGGAGGAAAGCCGGAGCCAGAGCTGTTCCCACGTGAGCAGAGGTGGGGGGGAAACCCACAATCAAAACAATAAAAATACAGTGATAGCGAAGCAGCCGTATCCTGAGTAATGAGGCAATACGTCACGTGACTGCTTATGAGTTCCACATCTGCAGGAACAGTAAGCCTTACTGACCACCTCATTGTCTCTGGTGCGCTGCTGGAGGCGGGGGGGGGGGGGGGGGGCTGGCAGGGGGCTGAGCTTGACCTCTCGGCCCCTCTGAGCCTCCTGCTCCGAGTCTGGGAGGCGGTGCAGGGACAGAGGCGCCGATATGCTCTCCCTGGCCGGGCGCGGAGCTGGTCGCTTTCCCCCGGGAGTCTGCACCTTCTTCCCGGTGTTACTGGAGACCTTGTTCCCACCTTCAGGCCTCTGCCCCGAGGTCCCTTTCCCGGGACACCTTCCCTAGAGACTGTGTTAGAGAATCCCCCCCCGCGCCCCCCCCCCCCCCCCCGGGTTCTTAGCGTCCCTCCTTGGCTTACCTTTCCCTCCTGGGCTGCCCTTTCCTTCTCACCACTTTTGTCTCCGCCGCTGGGCCCTCCACCAGTCACTCCTGCTCTCCTCCACGCTCCTGCTGTTCCCCCTCCGCCTCCTGCTCTTTCTCTTCCTTGTGTTTTTCTGCATCTCCCGCTGGACTGGGAGCTCCGTGAGCAGGGGTTTTGGACTTTTACTATATTTGTTTTGTATCCCTGGCGCCTAGAACTGTGTCTTAAGTGTAGGAGGCTTTTCTTGATTGATTTTTGTTGATTAAACGAGTGGAAAGAAGCAGCAACAACGTAAAGTGTGCCAACGGAGGGGCTGGGACACCGCAGCCTGGAAACCTGGCAGTGATCCCCGTCTCGTCTCCCAGTTCCATGAAATCGATGCTTGTGGATTCGATGTTTTAAAATACGGGAGAGGAGCTCGCTGTTCAGTGGATCTTCGCGGCATCTTTTAATGCAGCGGAAAGGAATGCAGCAGTCACCCCGCCCTTCAGCTGCGAGGGAGTCTAGTTTTCCAGTTATCGGCGCCTTAACGCGCCCTGTCCCTGTTCGTTCCTGTTTCCCCAAGGACTCATCACCGGGCCTCCTGAGGGCTGGGTCATCTGGGGGAAGGCTTCCCTTGAACAGGTGTGCCTGTCAACAGGCACAGAGAGACATCGGTCTGTGAAGGGCCCGATGAAGCCCTCTGTACGGACGCCGACAGCGGGCAAGAATTCACCGCAGCCCTAACCAGTTTGGCTCAGTGGATAGAGCGTCAGCCTGCGGACTGAAAGGTCCCAGGTTCGATTCCAGTCAAGGGCATGCACCTTGGTTGCGGGCACATCCCCAGTAGGGGGTGTGCAGGAGGCAGCTGATCGATGTTTCTCTCTCATCGATTTTTCTAACTCTCTACCCTCTCCCTTCCTGTCTGTAAAAAATCAATAAAATATATTAAAAAAAAATTCACCGCAAAAAGCCAGGCTATGCCACGCCCCCTCTGACTTCAGAGAGAGCGTAGACGGGGTATGCGCTCGAGTTTGTACGTGGTTCTGCTCACCTGTAGCGGGGGGGTGGGGGGGGTGAATGCTGCACACAGTGCCTTTATGGTAAGAGTCTCTAGTCATGAATTAAAAGCCCTTTGAAGCTCAGCCAGTGCCTTTGGAGCCGCCTCCAGTCCAGCCGCCCTCCCATGCGGAGTTAAGAGGGATTCTGGTAGGACTTGCAAAGAGGCATTATCAGGCGTCCAGCACCCTGACCTGTGGCGGCCTGGCCGCCTTCTGTCTGCACCCCTCCCTGCCGGCTCCCCTGAGACCCTGAACTCCCGCTGACGGGCGTCCTCCGGTGCCTGGGGCTCGGGCCTGGCGCTGCCTGCACACGCAGGAGGGGAGCCTGGCGCCTCTCACCTGCCCTCCCTTCTTCCCAGGGAAGCAGTTCAAGTGCACGGTGTGTGACTACACGGCGGCCCAGAAGCCCCAGCTGCTGCGGCACATGGAGCAGCACGCCTCCTTCAAGGTAAGGCGCCCGGGAGCGCGGGTGGGCTGGCTGCAACGCACAGCCTTTCCGCAGGGAGGGGCGCCCTTGGCCTCGGGGCCCCAGGGCTCACGGAGGAAGGAGCTGGGCCTTGGACTCGGTTCAGGAGGGTGGCATCCTCTGTCCTTGGCACAGGGAGGCCATGAGGCGTGTGCAGGAGGGGGCACACGGGGAGGAGGGTGCACGCCAGGAGGAGGGGGCACACGGGGAGGACGCATCCTTTTGCTCTCAGACACGAGGTACTTGGAGGAGGGAATGGGGCGTTGGGGACAAGCACGTGCACCCTCAGATCCTGGATTACTTAGTGAACCCCTGACCCGACAGGTGTGAGGATGCCCACCCGCCTGCTGCAGAGCTGGGGATGGTGCCCGGGAGTGCCCACCCCAGTGCCCAGCACACGCAGGGGCTGGGAGAGGGCGGCCGCCCTGTCCTTTTGTCCCTGACCTTCGGTCCCTCTAGTGGGCGCTCCTTTAATGCAGATGCTAGTATTCACGTGGCCCTTGCTTCTGGTTCGCTTGTTGACAACCACTCCACTCCAGCGAATTTGCCTCATAAAGAATTGGGCCCGGCGCCTGGCAGCTTGACCCTTAGCATGGCTGCTGCTGCTGCTGCTGGTGCTGGTGGTGTATGGACGTGGGCACGGGAAGTGACGTCTGAGGTGTTTGCTGGGACTGTGCCCGCTGGGCATGAGAGGGGCCTGTAGGAGAACCCCAGAGCCCCCCTGGCCGCTCCCCATCCTGGGCGGGGCCTCTAGTTCCGCTAGTCCAGGTCCTGGCTCAGATGGCGGGACTGACCGCGCGGGTTGAGTGGGTTCCCGCCCTCCGCCCTCACCCTACCTGGTAGCACTCTCTCCCACTCCTCAGCCGCCCCCGTCTCAGTTCCCATCACCGCTGTAAACAATCACCCAACTCACCCCCCGCCTGTGGGATTGCTGAGCATGCCTAACACGCGCCTGCACAGGGCAGGTGCCCAGGAAATGCTCGCGTGCCCCCCTCCTGCCCGCTCCGAGGCAGCAGGCTGCTACTGTGGCCAGCAGGCTACACGGATCCCGTCACCAGGAGCTCGGCCTGCCCTCTGGGAGGTCTCCGCGCAGCCTGGCTCACGGGCAGGGCCGGGAGGCGGGTGATGCGGGCCCTCGGGCTGTGTCACTGCGAGAGGGAACCACGGGCAGCTTTGCGTGAGCCCTTCCTTTTCTGACTGCATACATCCTGGCCCTGTGGTCGCTCTGTCTTGCCTGCAGCCCTGCCCCCTGCTACCTGTGCGGCCTCTAACCTCCCTGCAGTGCGGGGACACGGCAGTGCCTCCTGCCACTCTACAGAGGCGCACAGTCAGTGCTCGCAAAAGGCCAGGCACATGCATCGCAGACGCCAGCTCTGTCCACACTCCACCCTGTGTCTCCCTTTCTCCGCTCCCTGGAAGGTGTTCCTGCCTGGGCAGCGCCGTCCTCTTTGGGGGCCTTAGTGAGATGCGGTGCCTGTGGCGTGCCTGTGTGCTCCACGGTGGGACCAGCCCCCTCCCGTCTGGTACATGCCTGGGAGACGTGCCTGGCCACACGGATGTGTCGCCCGCCACAGAGCCTCTGCCAGGCCCGTTCCCGCAGGGAGCTCTTCATGACCTCGCCTTTGCTCCCAGAGTGAGTGTCTCCTGCCCGGTGCCGCCCAGTGTTGCGGGCCTGCCCTGCTCTCAGAGCCTGCTCCCCGGACAAGGGCCTGGCCCGACCCGTCTTTCCCTCCGCGTCCTGCTTCCCGCCGTTTTCTGCCTCGAGCTGAGACGCGTCCCAGGGCCCAGCGCTGGGCAGCATGCACTTGGTCAGTGGTCTGTGAGGCTCCAAGTGCACCGGGAGGTTGTGAGTTCTGGAAAGCAAGTCAGAAATGTGGTGTGTGGCTGTGCAAGTCTGCAACAAAAACAACGAAAGAATCAGTCTGAAATCGGCAGTTTTCTGAATCTGTCCGTTTTGGAAACTGCTCAGGGAGACGTACTGCCGACCTTGCTTCTTACCGGGGACTTCGCTCCGAAACAGGCCTGGCCCGTTAGACAAATGTTCTGCCCCTCCCTCTGCCCGCGGGCCCGGCCCGGCCTGGCCCCTCTCCTGGGGCCGGAACCTCGTGGGGGAGGCGAGCTCGTTCTCTCGAAAGGGAAACCAGCCAGACCATCGTCCGGAAGACACTGTGACATGCTTTCTGTTCGGTGTGTGTTTGACACCAGCCGGTCCGCAGTGAGCCATGCATTGCGTCGTGAGATTAGAATGTGCTCAACTAAGTATTTTCACCAACGACTGAGAAGGGACGCGCTCAGGAGCAGGTGGTGTTGCTGGGTCCTGTCCTGGTCTCCGTTAGACGGAGCTGGTCTCCCCCCAGAAGGGCCTCTCCCAGCCGCGCAGAGGGGCCCGTGGGCCCGTCTCCGCTCCCCTCGCTGCTGTGAGCACACGAGCCCGCAGTCGCGTGTCTAGTTATCAAGCTCAAGCGAAACCCCTGAGCCAAATGCCCACGGAGGTCGAGCTCAGCAGCTGGAGCGTGTCCCCGGGTCAGGGTGTCACTGAGCCCCGGGCGGGGAGCGTGGGCAGGAGAGGGCTGGCGTCGGTCTGCTTTTCGGTTCCCAGCGGAGTAGGAGGCGAGGGGTCTGAGGTCACAGTTCCCCTTCCTCCCTGCAGCTCGTGTAGTTCGAGGAGAAAGGGGCATGCAGGGTGGGCGGTTTATTAAATTGTCAGCACTGAGCTGCTGCTGCTGAAAACCTCATACCGCCTCCTGCTTCCTTGGGGGTGAGATTTTTTAAAGCACTTCTGGAAAAAAAAAAAAAGGAAATTGGATCGACTTATGTTAAATTAAAACCCTGTCTGTCTAATAACTCGCGCTGTCGTCTCTGGAAATATTGCATTTTTGCCAGCACAGGTGATGACAAAAAATCAATGATTGGAGGATGCGGAAGAGTCCTCTCAGCGCCGGCGCGAGGAGCAATTAGCGCGATCTGGTTTCTGCTGTTTGTGGTGACGAGGGAATGGCCTCCGTGCAGCCACTTTCGAACCCGTGGTCCCCATGGTTTCACAGCATTCACTCCCCTCAGTTTCATTAGTCTCTGGTCTTGCATTACAGCAGAGGCGGCCCTGTGCTTGGTGAAGGCCGTAAAAACCTGGCCTGGGCCCGGCTGGGGTGGCTCAGCGGTCGAGCTCCCCATCCTTCGGGCTCCATCTGGGCTGGGCTCACCTTCCCCTAACCGTCCTCCTTGTCCCCACAGCCTTTCCGCTGCGCCCACTGCCATTACTCCTGCAACATCTCGGGCTCCCTGAAGAGGCACTACAACAGGAAGCACCCCAACGAGGAGTACGCCAACGTGGGCGCGGGGGAGCTGGCCGCCGACGCGCTCGTCCGGCAAGGTAGGCGCGTGCTGGCCCGGGGCCCGCGCAGTCCCCGTCCGGCGCGTTTCTGCGGAGCCGCGACCCCTGGCCACTTAGTCCTGGTCCCTGAGCGTGCTGTCAATGCTTCATCGCCGCCATGTCACCCTCCTCCTCCTCGTTACTATTCACAGTGTTCCTTCTTGGCCATGTTAGAGCAACCTCAGTGGAAATGGGAAATGAAACCGTCATGTACCCACAGACCCCTCTGCCCCCAGCTCGCTCGTCCGCACTGCCTTCTGCTCTGGGTCCAAGCACGCACTTTGCATACGCGGAGGTCACGGCTTCCGCTCGCCATTTTACCCTGACTGGCACGGACGTGCCGCTGCCTTCTGGTCTTCCTCGTTGTCATTTCTAAGGCTCTCCGTGACACAGCCCCGGGCACCGGCCTCTCTTGTGTATCCACGCTCCTGCTCCTGCAGCTCAACATTGTGGGGGTTCCAGGCTTTTTTTGTATTGCAATGACAGAGACTGCTGTGGCAAGCATGTTATACGGGGGCTTCTTTAGGTTACCCCAGAATATTTACCGAGTCCTCAGATGGCTTATCCTGAAAAGGAAAAACCATCCGGAACATTCACACTACAGAGGATGGATGGATGGAGCCTCTCCCGTCATTGAGAAGTTTAGAGTTTCTTTGGCTGCTTTTTTCAATAATTAGTCACGTATTCCCACTTGGGAGGGTTTCGCGCACACGCTGTTGCCATACAGAGAAATGCCGTGGTGCTTATGTCTGCGCTTTGTGAATTCAGCGGAAAGTGGGTGCAGCCTGCGGTATTCCAGCAGCTGCCCTTCCCCGGAAGTCAGAAGCCCAGGACGGGTCTCCTGGGGAAAGTCAGCTTTGCCAGCGAGTCTGTACGCAGCGGCTCTGGTGGGAATCCATTTCCTGGCCTCTGCCAGCTTCTAGGGGCTCCCACAGTCCTTGGCTCAGCCCCTCCCTTCACCTTCAGAGCCCACGATGGCCAGCAGCGTCATGTCCCAGTGCTGGGGCCTCCCCTCCTCCTCCCTTCTTGGAGGGGCCCTGGGGGTTACACTGGCGTCCTCACCCCTCTCCAGATCCTTAACCGCATCCCCTCTCTGAAGCCCTTGCCACAGAGGGTGGCATTCCCGCTGCAGGGATAAGGATGCCAGTTCCTGTTTGTGGGATTCGAGCCTCAGCGTTTTCACCTGAGAGAAAACTCCCCTCCCCGGAGGTTCAGGCAGTGGCTCTGGGTTGAGTGAGCCGCACATTCTGGCCTCCACTCCCCAGCCCGGCATCCAGGCCATCCCGGGAGATAGATTATTGAAAATGAAATTGAATTTCCAATCATATCAACCACCACAAAGGAGCACGCGGACTTCAATGCCTGAAACTCCTCCAGAATATATTACGCTCCCAAGAGAGCAAAGGATGCCACGCTCGATTTTGAAAATTGCTCCTGAAATTCTGTTCTTCTGCCTGGTCATCGGGCCTGATGGGGAGGTGGCGGTGTGGGGTGTGCCGTTCTCAGGGTGGGCGCTGCACATCAGCCCTGCAGAGAGGGTCACCCAGTTGCCCCCTCACCTGACTGTGCCTGGCCTGTAATGTCGTGAAGTGAGGGAGGAATTAATTTCTCAGCTCTGATGTCAGCTCCTGGCAGAGTTACACCCTTGGTCTAGATTACAGACTTCCACTGGCCCTTTAATTAACATCGCTGTGGCCAAGGTGGAAGTTTTAATTAATGTGGGGACATTATTATATTAATTTTAATTTAAACGTAATGTAAGGATGTTTTCCTCCCTCAATAGTTTTCTGTAAGGAATATTTTTTGTTGCTGTCAGTCCTCACCTGAGGATATTTTTCCCATTGGTTTTTAAAGAGAGTGGAGGCGGGGGGGGGGGGGGGGGGAGAGATGTGGGAGAGACACATTGATTGGTTGCCTCCCACATGTGCCCAACCAAGGGCCAGGGATGGAACTTGCAGCCCTGGCACGTGCCCTTGATCAGGAGTGGAACTGTGACCCCTCAGTCCAGGGCCGAGCCTCTGACCGGCCAGAGCAGGAACCTGTCATTTCACTGAGCGCCTCAGCGTAGCCTTGGGCGGTTTGCTTTTGTCCGTTGCCTCATTCTTGTCTTTATAGAACCAGCATCGGTTTCATCAAGCAGAGGAAAAGGTGGCGAGTCGCACTCCTCAGGGAGTTTTAAAAAGCGATCATAGGAAAGCAGGATTTTAATAGATGGTTAATAGACGATAACAAAGCTTCCTTATCCTCTGGCCATGAAAAAGCAGCTCGTTAGGTTTCGCCTAAAAAGAGGAGAGCTCGGACCGTCAGGAAATCGCGTCTCTAGGAGCTGCCTCTCCTGGGGTGGGCTCGGGTGGAGGAGTTGGCGTCTGTGGCTCTCGCTCTCCCGACCCCACCCTCGCTCTGCTGACCCCGCCCTCGGTGTAAAGTCACCTCGGTCACTTACAGTGTCTCAGGCAATGAACACGTGGTGTTGTTTGGGGAATAGCGACGAGAAAAAGAATCTGTGCAGACACAACCCTCATAGGTCTGACTGCCTAGCACATCAACAACAACGTATCTTTAAAAACAAATATATGTTCAACCCGTGGCTGGTTGAATCGCGGCTGTGGGACCCGTGACTATGGGGGCAGACAGACCAGTGCGCTCTGCAAGTGTCACTCAGTGAGTGGAGAAAACATCACGTTTAGAAGCCTCTGCCCCCAAAAGCATGCCCGTGGCTCTCCCGTTCGGTGCCCGGGGAGCTGGGCTCGCACATGAGCACCCCCCTCCTCCTACGTGGGGGCAGGAGGGGCTCCCCGCTGACGGCCTGCCTCTCCCTCCGCGCAGGCGGCCTGAAGTGCCCCGTGTGCAGCTTTGTCTACGGCACCCGCTGGGAGTTCAACAGGCACCTGAAGAGCAAGCACGGCCTGAAGCTGGTGGAGACGGAAGGGGAGCCCAAGTGGGAGGTGAGCTGCCGAGAGGGGCCGGCCCGGCCTTGCTCAGTGCGGATGTGAGCCAGGCCCGGGTTCCTGGCTGGGGGCACTGGGCACCTCCGCACATCCTGTCTCCTGGCCGTAGGGCGTGCCTGGGAGGCCGTGCCTGTGAGCTCCTCCTCCTCCTCCTCTCCTCCTTTCCTCCTCCTCCTCCTCCTCCTCCTCCTCCTCCTCCTCCTCCTCCTCCTCCTCCTCCTCCTCTTCCCCCTCCTCCTCCTCCCCCTCCTCCCCTCCTCCTCCCCTCCTCCTCCTCCTCCGGGCTGGAAACGCCTGAGTGAATGTGGCTGGAATAGAGTGATCCGGGCTCTTCCCAGCCTGTCTGTCACTGACCGTGCTCACAGAGCACGCCTGGCTCCTGTCCGTCTTGTGCGAAGCCCTCCCTTTTGTTCTTCGTTATTGTTGACAGTGATGCTCCCCTCAGAGTTTCCCTGGGCCTCCGCCTCCCTTCCAGGAAGAGGTCTTCATTCCCGTCTAGTGCGTGAAAATTCTGCTCACCCAGTCACAGTAGCTCCTTCTTCGCTCATGCGTCCTCACTTTGCACAGATGTTTTCCGTGTGCACTTTTGTTTATCATGCCCATCGTATAAAAATAAAAAGGCACGAACAGCTAAGACGTACTGAACCCTGACCCGGTGCCAGGACCGGTGCTGCAGGCTTTGTACAATTACCTGATCGCCACCCCCTCTCCTGCCCTCCGCCACCCCCACCGCGGTGCCCTTCCTCTGCCAGCCACGGGGCAGGAGGCGCTGGTGTGGGGGCGCTGAGAGGCGGTGCTGGCGCCGTGGGCAGAGACAGGAGCCATCAGAGGAGCGTGCACAGGAGTCCCCGGCACCTCCAGTCTGATCTGCATGGCTGTTCCCGGGCAAGGGCGTTAGCAGGGGGGCCCACCAGAGCGGGGCTAGAGCCTCCGTGTCCTCAAAGGGAAGTTTTCTCCCTGGGAAGTGGGGTTATTGGAGCAGCCGGCTCCTCGGGGAGCAGTGAGAGGTTGCGGAGTGCTCTGGCTTTGTCTTCTTGCCTCCTCCCGGGACTCGGGGAGCAGCGAGAGGTTGCAGAGTGCCCTGGCTTTGTCCTCTTGCCTCCTCCCGGGACTCGGGGGGCAGGGGCCATTCAGAAGGTCACTCGGGTGTCATGTGTTTGCTCAGCCAGCGACAGAGCCTCCCGAGGAGCCCGCCGCCCAGTACCTGCACATCGCGGAGGCAGAAGAGGACGTCCAGGGCACGCAGGCCGCCGTGGCCGCGCTGCAGGACCTGAGATACACCTCCGAGAGCGGTAGTGTGGGTGTTACCTGTGGGGGGGATCCTGGGGGTGCGTGTGAAGGGGGTCAGGTCACTAACGTCGTTGTTGCCGCGGTCATGTGTCCATCCTGCCCTTTACACAGTACCCACCTCCCCCGCCTCTCCCTGACTGACCCCCGTGGGGCAGACACCCGCCTGAGGATGCGGATGTGGGCAGAGGCATCACGATGTGCTGTCAGCATAGAGCAGCCCTGATCTCCCTCCTAGTGAAAGATGGCCGGGCTCAGGGCTCCGTGTCCCGGAGAGCCACTGGGGTCAGGCCGATGGTGAGGGCAGGCGGGTATCTCAGGAGCCACCCGATAACATGGATTCTAATCTTTTAATTTTTTTAAAATATATTTTTTAATTGATTTCAGAGGGAGAGGGAGAGGGAGATAGAAACATCAAGGATGAGAGAGAATCATTGACCGGCTGCCTCCTGCACGCCCCCTGCTGGGAACCAAGCCTGCACCCGGGCATGTGCCCCAACAGGGAATCGAACTGTGACCTCCTGGTTCATAGGTTGACGCTCAACCACTGAGCCCCACCGGCTGGGCTGGATTCCAGTTTTTTGAGATGATTCAAGTAGAACCCAAGCTTAATAGGTTTGGGACTAGACGCCTGTCGCTTGGACAGTGAGACATCCCCGGGTGTTTTGCCCGGAGCCTGTTGCCGACCACCTGCCCGTGTGCCTGGGGCCCCCACCTCTGCCTTGACACTGTGGCTGGCGCTGCCCAGGCCTCCGTCTTGAGAGGTGGTCTTGTGTCACCACACTTAGGTTCAGAGCCTCTGGGCTGGAGCTCTGGCTGTTTGCATTCGGGGACCTTCGGGACCAGCGGCCTAAGGGGTCCCATCTGTTTCTTCCCCGTAAGGTGACCGGCTGGACCCCACAGCGGTAAACATCCTCCAGCAGATCATTGAGCTGGGCAGCGAGGCCCACGATGCCACGGCCGTGGCCTCCGTGGTTGCCATGGCTCCAGGGACAGTGACTGTGGTGAAACAGGTAAGGGCTCTTGCCTCACCTCCAACTCACTTCCCTAATAGAACCGCATGCGTGGGTCTAGTCTCACGCGTGTCCGTTTCTACCTGTGACTATCATGGAATCGTGTTTCCAGTCGCTCCGTGGATGGAAGTGTGTTTTGGGGGAAAGGTGTAATAGATTTGAAAATTCTCGGAACTTGTCATGCATTTCCTCTGAAGAATCCCAGCGTGGCAGTGAGCAGGATGCGGACACATTTGGGCACATGGTCATGAGATGCCCCCTTGGGGCCTGAGGCACAGTGAGCCCACGCGTGGGGGCAGCCAGAGAGCCAGGAGGGGCCGTGTGGGCTGGCCTCCTAAATCCCAGCACCCCCCCAACCAGACCCACACCGCGTGCCTGTGCCGGTAGGAAGAAGTGCTCCTTTTCTGAGTGAAGGTCACACCAGTGGGCTCACTTCCTCCTCTTCCGGCCTCAGGGGCTGCTGTCTGTCACAGTGCAGAGCG
The DNA here is from genome assembly GCF_014108235.1 of Myotis myotis. Classification (NCBI taxonomy): domain Eukaryota; kingdom Metazoa; phylum Chordata; class Mammalia; order Chiroptera; family Vespertilionidae; genus Myotis; species Myotis myotis. Next base: position 2,489,682 of record NW_023416320.1, read on the forward strand.
TCCGATCAGCAGACCATCCTTTTGTCTGTCCGCGCTCCTCTCTCTACTGTCTCCTGCTTCGCTGTACAGAAGCCGAGTCTCGGTTACACAAATACTTAAAAACCAAGAACACAGGGAGCCCCTCAGAGCCAGGATGGACAGCGCATCTGACTTAGAATCCAGTTCAGGCTCCTGGAGGAGGGATGTGCCGGTCACAGCCTCTTCCCTAGTTATCTGTACTTTCAGGCCCTCGGTCGGAGGCATTCAGTAGGTGCCGACTGCAGCAGCAGGGTCCCCGGGGTCCAGGAGACCAGGGCCTGTGCTCGAGGCGGTGACTCTAGTGAGAAAAAGACAGCACATGGATCAGACAGAAAGGATGTCACGTGGTGACCAGGAGCCTGGAGAAACGGGGAAAGGGGAGGGAGTCGCTGGGGCTGTTTGATGAAGGTTGTCGGGCAGATCTGTGATGTGGGAGCAGAAACCTGGGAGAGGTGTGTGTTATCAGAGCTACCCAAGGCCCTCTGTGCATTTAGCACTGAATTTTATAACGGAAGCCAAGAAGGAAAAGTGAAACAGCTAATTTAGGGAAGGGAGAGTGTTTTGCTGCCATCCTGGAGCTGGGGCCTGGGGGCCCCGAGGGAAGCCGCCCCTCCCGAGAGTGGAGCCAGCAGAGCGCTGGCCGCACAGCGGTGTGGTCCATGCTCCGTGGACCTGGAGGCGGCAGCAGTGCAGGCCTCGGCCGGTGTATGGATAATCCCCTGGGTTACGCTTTCTGTGCTGCTCATAATTCATCCGCAGGATGTGTTAGATCGGCATTTGGGGAGAACGGAGCGCCCGTCCCGGGGATAATGACACCGTGAAGCCGTATGATGTCTGCCGTGGAGAACAGTTTCCAGCCTGTGCTAATGGGTTAGGCCCTGGAGTGATGGACTTGAACAGCGAATGGTGACAGCCAGACAGGCAGCTGTAAAGGGATGGGGACAGGGCAGAGCACTGATTCAGCCCTCTCACTGTGGCCTGTGCTCCCTTCAGCTGCCGCCACCCTGCACCCTCTGCGAGGTCTCAGGATGTGGGGTCACCAAGGCTCAGGTCCAGCTCTTGCTGCTTCCCAGCTATTTGCCCTTTGATGAGTCCCTGGACCCTAGAAGCTTCTGTGTCCCCACTTGTAAGCCAGGACAGAAATGCTCACGCCACAAGATGTTGTGTGGAAGCTGCAAGGGCCGGGTTGACGTGGGGTTCCATGGGGTTCTGTGGGGACAGGGAGGGAGTCGGGGATGGAGACCCGGGAGTGCCCAGGCTTTGTGGGCTGGCAGACGGGCAGTGGGAGGGCTGGGGATAGAGTCCCAGAGGCCGTGGGAGCAGCTAGCCGGGCGGCACATTGTGCCAGGCAGCAGAATCTTCTGGAAAGGTGAATAGGGAACTCTGTCCAGGGATTTGGCCATTGAGTGGCGGCTAGCGGCCTAGGGCTATGGGCCCATGCTTGCTCCCGGCCCACCTGTCTCATCTGTTCACTGAACAGCAGGAGGCGTGTTGGGCACCTGTGGGGTCAGGGCCCATCCTAAATCACCGGTGTCCCCATGTATCCCCCCCCCCACAACCCCCCCTGTGGAAATGACAGGCCATTCAGAGGAGAAAAGCATTCGCCGTGTGTTCCCTCCCCCGCCCCCCACCCTGTCAGGTGCTTCCCCCCCCCCCCAGAGCGAAATGAATCAATATTTCTAAAGTGTTAGTTCCCAGTACATTTTCCCATTTAAATAAAATTGAAACAACAGTAAAAGAAGGAATAAGAAAAAGGTCTCAATTCACTCCAGAAAAACACATCAGACGAGATGCATTAATAATTCCACTCGGAGCAGCTCTCTGGCTCCTGGTGAATTCTGTCAGCGACTCGGCGTTCCTCCCAGGCCTCCCCTCTGTGGAGCCCACCCCAGGCCTTTCCAACTCCTCTCTGAGGGACCGTGGCCCCTGCCAGCTGCCAGCCCCTCCTGCCCATAGGGCGTGGTATAGTCCGAGCCAGTTGGGGTCTCCAGAGATAGCGTGGAGTCATGGCGTGTCACCCAGGGTGGGCAGGGATGGGAGGCCCCCCCCGCTGGCTGGGAAGGAGGCGCCAAGAACAGGAGCTCGTGGGAGCAAGCCCACCTCTCCCCTCTCCCCTGGAGTCACTGCCACCTTCGCACCTGCCCTCTCTACCTTGGCCAACCCCGCCCAGCCTGCACTGCGCCCCCGGGAGGGAGCGGCCCAGCCCCGCACCCAGGGCTCTTTCCGCGGCTGTGTCTTCCCCAGCAGACGGGTGTCCCACTGGGCACCGTGGCCTCTGGCAGCTAGTGGACCGTTACTCACGCCGCACCTGTACCGGGAGCGAGTGCAGCCGTGGAGAGGCCTGCGTGCGGTGGGCACGCGCTCTGGGGCGTCCCAGTGCTCCGTAAGCCGTGGGTGCTGTTGTCATGGCCGGACCCAGGGGCGGGCCCTGCGTGACGTGACCTCTCTTGCCTCCCGCAGGTCACCGACGAGGAGCCCAGCTCCAACCACACGGTCATGATCCAGGAGACGCTGCAGCAGGCGTCCGTGGAGCTGGCCGAGCAGCACCACCTGGTCGTGTCCTCGGACGACGTGGAGGGCATCGAGACGGTGACGGTCTACACGCAGGGCGGGGAGCCCTCGGAGTTCATTGTCTACGTGCAGGAGGCCATGCAGCCCGCAGAGGAGCCGGCCGGGGGGCAGCTGGCCCAGGAGCTCTGAGGATGCACAGCGCCAGGGCCGGGCTGCCAGGCTCTGCAGGGCACCAGGGGACCGGGAGAGCGGCTGCTGACCGGGGCTGTCCTTGCTGCTCTTCTCTGTGCTCCTTCCATCCGCTGGCCGCCATGGGGGCTCCTTGTCCTGCTTTGGGTGGGCAAGGTGATTGGCAAACGCAGCAATAGGGGACTCCCCCCCAGCACAACCCCCTCCCCCTTACCCTGAATGATCTGCTTCTGAAAAGACTTCTGCATCAGTTCTTCAGACAGGGCTCACACCGCATCGCCTCCTTCCAGAGACCCCCCCAGGCCCCATCAGCATCTTCCCGAGTCCCAGCCCCGACTCCTGACCCCACTGAGGTGCTGAATCTGCATTTGGGACTGCGTGCAGCCTGGTGAGAGGCGGCACCACAGAGCCGGGGGCCTGCGGGGAAGAGGAGGGGCAGGCTTATCACAGAGCCCGCCCCCCCCCCCCCCCCCCCAGGATCCAGGCGCTTATCATGGGAGTAACCACAATCCGTGACTCTTCCTCCGCCGTCCCAGGTGGGGCCTCAGCTTACAGTCTTGGCATTCTTTCGTTTTTAAAAAAAAATGCACTTTTTACTCTTCACCTCCTAAGGAGGCAGGTGGATGGAATAAAATCAGTCTCTGCCTGAGTATTTGTGTTCCCCTCCTGAATCAAGATCCCCCACCCCCCTCGACCCCCTCCATCTGCAGCCCAGGGCCCTTAGAATGCAGCCCTAATGCGCTTTCTCCTCTGAAGCATTTCGATTTGCTTTGGGGCCCAGTGTTGGGGGTCGGTGACCTTACCTGTCTTCTGTGCCAGCTTTCGATTTGCCGCCGGCCCAGACATGGCAGCACCTGTCCGTTCGCTTTGCATACTTTGTGCCCACGATCAGGCCTTCCCGACACTGTCGTGTGACTCAGGTTCCAGTCCAGGTGCTCGAGGGTAAGGCCTACACCTTTTGGAGCCCCTGCTCTGTGCACAGCACTGCTGACATCTAGGCGAGGCCTATTGCACCCTGCCCAGCCCTGGGTCGCCTGACATCACCCACCATCCCACTCACCAAGGTCAAGATTCGCTCCCTCTAAGGACCCTTTCTTGAAAGGCAACCTCGTGCAGGTGCGTCAGCAGGTGGGCAGGCGGACACAGTGGTGGTTGGTATGGTTGAAGAAGGCGGAGTCCTGAAGGCTGCTCTAATACAGGGAGGAAAGTGACAGCTTGCCCTAAGCCAAGAAGGGAAGTGTGTCAGGCCTTCAGGGGAAGGAGGGACACTTCCCAAGTGGGATGAGTGGAGAGCTTCCTGGAGGAGGTGGCCTGTGATCAGGGTTTGTAGACAAGATAGGGTTTGCGCTTGCAAGGATTGGAGTTAGGGGAGGGGAAAGGAATTCCTAAGTAAGAGTGGAGCTGACCCCTGGGGGCGGCATAGTATGGGCACAGTGAGCCATAAGCGTTCTGTTGGCTGGTGGACAGCTCTAAGGGGAAAGGCACAAAGATCAACCAGAAGCCAGAACCTAGAACAAGATGAGAGATGATGGGTATGGATTTACTCAGTAAGCCAGGGGGAGTTGGCCATCTGGTAGACCAGGGTGTGTAGGGCAGAGCAATATTCCAGAACAGTGATCTTGTCCATGCATCGGGTGGGCTGTGCACATAGTAGGAACACAATATTTTCCCTCCCGTTGTCCACGGTGAGTTCCTAGGAGAGTCCCATGATAAATGGCAGCCCAGACAGGGATGTATCATTTGCTCGCGTGTGAGCAGAGCGAGGTTCACACCCAGTGCTGCCTAACTGTGCAACTGCATTGTGCTCAGCTGTCCTCCCTCTCCTGGTCCTGTCACAGCGCCTGCTGTGTGTTCATTCACTCAGCGATGCAACAAAGACTGGCCGACTACCTCCAGCAGCCAAGCAGGCCTGGGCTGCGAACTAGGAACACAACTTACCAAGGACACAGGTCTGGGCCTCAAAAAGTCCACCACAGCGAGTGGGCGGAGGAGGGAACAGGTGATGGGAAGGCTGTGAAAGTGCAGGAGCCGAGCAGGCTCACTAGTGTGTCTCGGGTGGGTACCACACCCTCGGGTCCAGGCAGAGAAGGGCCAGCATCAGAGAGGCTTGGACTAACATGACCTGCCCAGGAAATGGCAAGTGTTGACCACGAGAAGGAATACACCTGCCCCAAAGGTCTCTTTAAGGCAGCGGTTCTCAACCTGTGGGTCGCGACCCCTTTGGCGGTCGAACGACCTTTTCACAGGGGTCGCCTAAGACCATCCTGCATATCAGATATTTACATGACGATTCATCACAGTAGCAACATTACAGTGATGAAGTAGCAACGAAAATAATTGTATGGTTGGGTCACAACATGAGGAACTGCATTTAAAGGGCCAGAAGGTTGAGAACCACTGCTTTAGGGTAACAGAGCCCTCGTTTGCAGAGGCCCGTTGTCAGCCCCATCCCTGCCCACTGAGCCTGAACCTTATCAAGGGGGCCCTGGAATCATATCTGACCAATAGGCTGAGACTTGCCCCCTGCCCCCGCCAATCAGAGGGGCACAGCTACATCTCATTTACCGACCAATCCGAGCGGCTCCATCGTGACCAATAGGGATGCATGCTTCTGACCAATCAGGACAGTGCTAGTTGCACCAAACCCAAGCAGGCAATTCTGGTTCTCAGAGGAGGGCACCCTAAGTTTCCCTCTGAGGCCGCGTTTCCTGTTTGCAAAGTGTTTACCTGAGTCAAGTTTCTCCTCCCACCTCCACCCCACAGAGGGGCCTCCTGGTGGCATCAGGTGGGCGGCTGGCCTTTTAGGTGACCGAGCAGTGAAGGCCGGAAGGAATGTGGGCCCGCCCAGCCCAGGGCCAAACTCCCCGCGTCCGTCCAGCCCATCACTGACTCCACCGGAGCCCGCAGGTAAGTGCCAGTTCATCCTCGCAAACCGAGCGGGACACGGGCGAGGCGGGCGGTTAGGACATATAGAGCCGCAGCTAGAAAGAGGCAAAGCCAGTTGAGAGCGGGCTGTCTGGCCTGGAACCCGCGCCCCTACCCCTGACCCTGGGTTGCAGCCGGAAACCCAGGGGCCTGGGCGTCTGGTCCCGGGAGGAGGTGCAGCGGAGGGAGGCAGGGCTCCTGGGTGAGGCCCCCGAGGTGCTGGGCATGGGAGGGAGGAAGGGAAGGAAAGGATTTTGCCACTTAATGCCATTGCCATGTTCTGAGGCACTGCTGCCTCCCTGAGAGCCACTGAATCGCCTGTGGCTTCGTCCCAGCCCTTACCGGGCAGGGCTGTCCGGGGTTTGCTCACAGCAGTGCTGGCCAGGAGGCTGTTTATTCTTCTATTCCACCCCAGCCCACCTGGGCCACTGGGGTCCTAGCAAGTTCACTGGTCTGCGATACAGGACTCCTGTGCTGGGGGGAAGGTCGGGGGTCTGGTTCTCCAAGGTTCTTTCCTGGGGAAGGGGCTGGCTCTTCTGATTCACGTGGTACAAGTAAAGCAATTATTAGCTCCCCCTGGGCCTTTGACTCGGTACTTTTTCATCCACCTGTTTGCTCAGGATTTTGTGCCAGGGGAGTGAAGGGCGGTGCTGAAAGGCCGGATGGGCGCCTCCTTCCTGTTTCATAACGTGTCCTGTGTGCCTGCTGAGTGCCAAGGCCCGTACCAGGGTCTTTAATCTTCCCATCCACCGGCGTCTACGACTGAACCGTGGGCACCAAGACAGCGCTGATTCAGTGCAGGGTGGGTGCTCTCATTTCATCCTCACAGCAACCCTGCAAGTTAGATGCTGGCGTCAGAGTTTTATCGATGGGGACTGTCGGCACAGAGAGGTTAAGAAACTTGCTTAAGGTCACCCAGGAAGTAGCAGAGCTAGAATTGGAGCCCGGGCAAGATCTGCACTCAGAATCCAAGTGCTGTCCGCCAACTCTTCTCCCCCTTTCACACCCGAGAAAATGGAGGCTCCCTAAGTAACCTGCAGCGGGTGACACGAGGCCAGAGAGTGCTGTGTCTGGGACACGGATCCAGTGCGAGGTTCCCTGTGCCACGCTGCCTCCCCCGTTACCTTCCAGCCCTGACACCAGCAAGGCAAAGCCTAGGAATCGTGTGGCCTGGAGGCAAGAGCAGTGTGAGCAGGAATCCACGGGCCAGGGGGCCCAGGGCCAGCCCACAGACCGTCCAGGTCCAGGTGGGAGGTGGGCACCAGCCCTGTGGGGCTGGGGAGGAAGCCCAGGGCAGCGCTCACTGGCCTGGTCCTTGAGGGACCCAGGCTCTGTCCTCAGGCGCCGACCCTGCTGTGTGTGGATCCCCCTCCCAGGCTCCCACCTGACTCCACCCCTTGGCACCTGTGTGATTTGGAAGCTCAGTCACCTCACCGCTGCACAGCGGGACGCTGGGGGAACATCCCTACCAGGTATTGGCAGCTCACGGGGAGGGGTCTCTGCATCCAGTTAGGGCAGCACCGGACGGGTGAGGGTGCTGAGGGGGGGGGGTCATGAAACAGCCCCAGGGGCACTGAGGCTCCCAGATGAGGCCGGTGCTGTGCTCAGCCCATGGTGGGGGTGGAGGGCGGGCTCTGGGCCTGGAGACCGTGCCCGGGGAGGAGGTGGTGGCCCTCCACGTGGCATGCAGAGCGAGTCCCTGCTGCCCCCCGTGCTCCTGAGTTTGACTCATTTTTATAATCTAACTACAGGGCCAATTTAGCAAATTAATGTTTCTTGTAATAAGTATTCAAAATTTATTAGCTGTTGGCACTGATGATTTTTTCCCCTTGTTCCTTGGTTCCACCTTTCAAGGCTGGAGAAAAAAAGACTGTTTGATTCCAAGTCCATCTCCCCACCCCACCCTTTCTACAATTTCTGCCAAGGGCCATTTGGATATTTCCTGACTTTGGATGAAATCCAGGTCCATCGGTCCCCTCCCAGGCTTAATGGTTTTCAGGTTGTAGCAGGAAGAATTTGGGGAAGAAAAAATAAAGTGTGTTACTTTCAAGGCGGGGACACATTTGGATATGATTTTAAAAATTCTAATCGCTCCCTGTCACCTTCCCGGCTGCAATTTAAGGCTTCGGTGGTTTGTGGGAGATACAGTTGTTACACTCTCTGTGGGCCGAGAAGCCGCTGATGGTTTGTTGTATTAACTATCACAAAACAGACAAAGGAAAAGGCAGGTCCGTGTAGACAGAGGGAGGCCGAGTCAGGCCCAGGTGCCCCGGGCGCCCGCCGCCTCCCCTAGCGCTCAGCGTTGGTCCTTTCATTCTCTGCGTTTTTCTGACGTTCCCAGAACCAGACAGATGGGGAGGGGGGGCGCGATGTCCCAGGCAGCAGCCCACCCCGCAGGCCTGGTGATGACCAGGGGAAGCTATTGAGGGGAGGCTCCCTGTGATGGGCACTTCGGGTCACCTGGACGGAATGAGCCTTGGAAAATCCCGAGGCCCTGGAGGAGGGGTGCCCAGCTGGTCTGTCCCTGTGGGGCCCGCGTGCTGAGTGAGACGCAGTGGAATCTGCCCAGTCTGGGTTGGAGTCCTGGGCCACCGCTTGCTGGCTGGTCCATCCCATGGTCTCTCGGAGCCTCAGTTTCTTCATCTCTAAAATGGAGCTCAGAGTAGCACCGTCCTCACTGAGGCCAGGTTGATGTATGTCCATTTCCTGGCAGAGTTCAACTAGGGTTATTATCCTCACAGTCGTCATTTCTATTCTGAGGTCCCTGCGTTGAACACGTGAAGGGCAGAGGCGCCCCAGAGGCTGGGGGGAGCTGGGGTGACTCCCCAGGGCAGCGATCAGGAGGGACTGAGAGGTGGCTGCTGCGGCCCTCAGGGCATTTCCTTCTCAGGACAGGTGGCCCCTCCAAACCAGTCTCCTTCCTCCTTTGGTAACAGTGCTTTCAGCATCTCTACAGTAGGACGCACTGCTGGGCTGTTCTCATACAGTCACGGTTGACTGGCACGGGTCCTCTGCTAGGCCCCTGCACCCCTCCTGCCTGTGTCCCCCCTTTCCTGGGTGTGGGATCGCGGTCTCCAGAGGTCGGGCGGCTCTGAGAGGGGCACATTCACTTGCTGGAGGTCAGAGCCCGCAGGTGGCGGGCAGGGGCTAGAGCCCGTGCCCGCCCAGCCCCAGAGCCATCTCTTTCCGACTTTCCTCCCCACCCTGTGCTCTCTGCCTCTCAGTTATGCTGATGCCTGTGGAACCTCATGCAAGGCCAAGGTGGGAATGAACCAGTGAGAACTGGCGCTGTGGCGACCATACACCAGCAGGGGGAGCTGGTGACCCAAGCCGCTGACCTGGGCTTGGTGCAGCCTGGCAGTGGCGTGGATGGAGCAGTGGGGTGGCCCTTCGCTGCTTCTCTGACAGGCGCAGCACCAGGAAGCTGGGGACGGTGGCAAAAGCAGGCTTCGAACTTGGGAGAACCCGTGTCCCTGCCTCGGCTCCACTGGCCGCATGCCCTGGGCTACGCCCCTTCCTGTTTCTGTGCCTCAGTTTCCTCTATCTGATAAGTGGGGTGATGAGACGCAAACCCATGGCTATTGTGTAGGTCAGGGGTGGGGAGCGCTTTTTCTGCCAACGGCCATTTGGGTGTTTATAACATCATCCACAGGCCGTACAGAATTATCCACTTAAAAGTCGCCTGCTGTATTTGGTGCAACATTTAATTAGCTCACCCCTCATGTCGCGGCAGGGCCCGACCAAATGATTTCATGGGCTTCATACAGCCCGTGGGCTGGCCGTTCCCCACCCCTGGAGTGGACAGAGACGTCTGTTACCTGCCCAGTGCCTCACCTGACGGGCAGGTGCCCCCTGCTAGGTTGCAGGAGCATTGCTGGGGGCCAGGAGCCTGGGGCCCTTCCCCATCTGTCATGACTGTCTGGGTGACCTCAGTTTCCTTGTGCGATGGTGAGAAGGTGGGGCCTGGGGGACCTCCAGGGCCCACACCGGGGGAAGGAAGGCATCGGCGTGGTGTGGAGGGGCTGGCACCCCCTGGCATCGGGGGGTGGGGTGGAGAGAGGCCTGTGCACAGCTCATGGGTCTGTGGTCTCGGCAGTTGCTCACCCTCTGAGCCTCACTCAGCTCCTCTGTAAGCGGGGTGTCCTCGGCACACAGTGTGTCCTCAGGCAGGGTGGTGTTTTGGCTCTCGGGCTCCTGGAGGGTTCCTGATGGAGCCGCGGGCCCCTGCCGTGCTGTGGGGGTTGGTGAGTGTTTCTTGGAGAGAGCAGATCGGTCTCGTGGGCTCTCCCCAGCTCTTCGGCTCTGCCATTGCCGCCCGAGAGCAGCCCTAGATTGTCCGCGAGGAGCGAGCGCGCCTGTGCCCTGACTCCCTCACTCACAGAGCCAGGTGGCGGCCCCGGGGGCTCCCGCACCGCGTTCCGAGCCTGTGGTCGGGGCTGGTCCGCACGCAGGGCCAGGAGCGCGCATCTGCTCAGGGATTTGTGTTTTAGTTTGACTTCCAGAAACCAAGCGCTTTTACACTCTAAGCAAGTTAAACTTTTACAGAGACCATGCCGTGTTAGAGAAGGATCAGCTGGGGTCTCTGGTTGAAGGTCACAGCCCCGATGGAGGGGACCCCGCCACTGGTTCCCCCGTGCCTGCATCTCCTGCTCTGTGTTGGGGTCGGGGTGGGGAGAATCTGTGTCACCCGTTGACCCCTTTCTGTCCTGATAGGGAAACGCCCAGTCAGACCGGCTCTGTGCCTCCTAGCGCCTGTGCTGCTCTAAGGGAAATGAGACCTTGCTGAGGGGGGGGGGCCTTTAATTAAATCACTGGGAGACTAGGACTGAGTGATGGGAGGCAGAGGTGACGCGGGGGCCGGCGCTCTCTGTGGATTAATTAAGAGGCCGCTGGGCTCCCTGCTCCCCGCTCCCCGCGACGGGACCTGGGGCACCAGAGGCCTGACCCCCGGGAACATTTAGCCGACCCACGGGGCCTTGCTGCGCAGTGGCCACTCCCCCAGGCTCCCCTCCCGGCCACTCCCCTCCCCTCCAGCCTTTCCTGTTAAGGCCCTGCCAGCAGCTGCCGGTGCTCACAGGGAGGGCTGTCTTAATTAAGTGGATGATCTTTCTGGAGCTGCAAAAGCAATTAATGTTTTCTGCCTGGGATAGGAGTGGGGGAAGGGCTGACGGGGGGTGTGCCCAACACCCCCACCAGGAACTGGGGGAGGGGGAACGCAGGAAAGCCGCCCCCTGAGTCCTGCCCAGAGTCACTGACAAGCCTGGGACATCTCCAAAGGCCAGTCACGGGGCCGGACACCTGATCGGCTGCTGCAGGGGCAGGGGCCTGCGGGGACTGAGCTCCTGTTCCGGAGGACAGGGCAGGGGTGAGGCTGGAGGCGGTGAGAGGAGGGGAAGTCACCACACTGTAGCCGTCTGATTCGGGGCGGGTGGGAGGAGAGGCCCGAGGGAGAACGTCAGCATCTGTCACGGGCTGGTCAGGCGCTTCTGGTCCCAGGCGGGCGAGGGACGGGCGGTCCTCCAAAGGCCCGTGACAGGGAGCAGGTGCCGGGGCTGGGGCTGCCGAGCTGGCTCCGGCTCTGCCATTTGGCTGCAGCATGAATTACTAATGGTGGTGCACGCACACTCATATACACAGGCACACACACACTCACACACAGGCACGCACACACCCACACACAGGCACACACACTCCACACACAGGCACACGCACACCCACACACAGGCACACACACATGCACACACAGGCACACTCATATACACCCACACACAGGCACCCACACACCCACACACAGGCACACACACTCCACACACAGGCACACGCACACCCACACACAGGCGCACACACACACACACACACACGCATGCTCACACAGGCAGGCACATGCGCACACACAGGCACACACACATGCGCACACACAGGCACACACACAGGCACATGCGCACACACAGACATGCGCACGCACACACATACACACATACACAAGCGTGCATGGCTGAGCGGTGTTGGCATCCTCAGTGCCTGCCCCTGTAGTGGACGCCAGTGCCATTGACCAGGGAGAGGGTGCCCCTGCGCTGGCCGTCGCTCTGCCTGCATATCTGTGGAGATGACCCGGGGCAGTCCTGGTTCTCAGCCCTCCTCGGGCTCTGCTGTCCCTGGTTGGCCGTCTCCCCGCCCCTCACCTTGTCCCCATTTTCCTCCCTTCCCAGCCACTCTTCTACCGGAGGGAAAGGGCCTGCCCCTCACTGTGTGCCTGCCCCCGGGTCCCCGGCTGCTCGTGGCCGGGGCTTTCCAAGCCCTGGACCAGCACCAGGACTGACCGGTCTGTGCCAGGAACTGATTGACCACGGGGATCTCTCTGGGTGCGTCGTCAGGGAATAGAAAGGGGCAGACAGGAGAGCCTTTTCAGGCACAGCCACAGAATGAGCAAATGAATAAAAAGGGCACACGTTCCAGAAAGTTCTCAAGCATTTACAGCTATCTCCTTCCTGTGTCTGGAATATTCTACTCTCCCATGCCGCTGGAATTCCCTCTGCCTGCAGTGCCTCCCTCCTCCTCTTTGCAAGACGACTTCATCCTCATCCTTGGGGTATCTGCTTAGATGCCACCCTGAGAGGCAGCCCTGACCACCGTCTGAGCAGCCCCCACCCCCAGGCTGGTGCTGCCATCACAGCAGCCAGTTCAGTCTCCTCCACAGGGATCCCACCCCCTGTCCTGCGCCCTTGGCACTGCGAGTGTCCTCCATGGCACCTGGGCTCTGTGGGGCGGGCGTGCGCCGGTCCCCTCTGCATCACCCACAGTCCCTGGCCCTGTCTGGCTCCCTGGTCCTTCAGGTGACGTGTGAGTGCGTGAGTCTCTAGAGCAGCGGTTCTCAACCCGTGGGTCGCGGCCCCTTTGGCGGTCGAACGACCCTTTCACAGGGGTCGCCTAAGATCATCCTGCAGATCAGATATTTACATGACGATTCATAACAGTCGCAACATTACAGTGATGAAGTAGCAACGAAAATAATGTTATGGTTGGGTCACAACATGAGGAACTGCATTTAAAGGGCCAGAAGGTTGAGAACCACTGCTCTAGAGCCAAGCGAGGTGCACGAGGCCGGCGGCCCCCTTTCCTGGGGTGAGGTTAGATGAGGGGTGGATGACGCTGTGGGCACCTTGCAGGCGTCCTGGCCACGTACCTGCCCAGAGCTGACCCAGGATCTCATAGGAGTTCCCTAAAGCCTGTCCCCCTGAGATTCCTCAGCACATTAACACTCGTAGTTTTTTAAAAAGGGAAGGTATTTATGTGCAAAGCCACTTCTCTCTGAGGCACCTGGACATAAATCTCCTAATTTATGGTGAGCTGACACCCTCCAGGAGCCAGAATCAATGCGTGTCACCGTAAATCCAAGTTGGGCCTCAGGGTCGTCACCAATGGCTGGCCTTCGCCTTTGCATGGGGCCCGGCTGGTGGGAGGGCTCCTGGGAGCCCTGGTGGCCCCGGCCGGGTTCCCTCTCGGTGCTCACACCGCTCAGGGCCGGCGGGACCCTGCAGCTACGTCCCTCCCGTGCGCTGGACAGGAGTCACCTCCTCCTGCAAAGCCCAGTCAGGCGCCACCTGCCGTGCAAGCTTCCTGGAGCGCCACGTGGAATCGACTGTTCCCACGTGTTGTCCTGGCAATGTGTCGATTTTTAAAAAGACATCTTTATTGATCTCAGAGAGGGAGGGAGAGAGAGAGACAGTAACATCAGTGATGAGAGAGAATCATTGATCGGCTGCCTCCTGCACACCCCCAACTGGGGATCGAGCCCGCAACCCAGGCATGTGCCCTTGACTGGAATCAAACCTGGGACCTTTCAGTCTGCAGGCTGATGCTCTATCCACTGAGCCAAACCGGCTAGGGCTAGACTGTGTTGATTTAGAACATTTTCAACATCTCAGAAAGAAACCGCACTCTCGTTAGCTAGCACCCCCCACCCCGTGCATCCCCCACAGGCCAGGGGAGTCTTATCCACCCCATGAATGTGCTTCTTGTCCCCATTTGTCTCTAGATCCCCCTGTTCTGGGTTCAGCTCTTTGCAGTTCCTTCCCGTTCTTCTCTCTCCCTGTCGCCCAGGCTGCATATGCAGGGGAGGCCTTTTCTCTCCCTAGAAGATGAAGTGTGGTGGGGGGAGAGGGACCCCAGAGAGTTAGTTCCCTTGCCCCTTCCACCATGCGAGGTCATAGCTAGAAAACAGCCGTCTGTGACCCAGAGGCTCCGGGAGTGTCAAGGGTCAAGGTCTGAGGACACATCAGCCCAGATGCCTCCCAACCAGGCCTGGGCCTCGCCTAGCAGACCTGCCTGGGTGGGGAGTTTCCTCTCTTTGGAGCTCAAGTTCTGATCATTAAGTTGTCAGCTGTCCCGTCCTCTGGCTGCTGGATGCCAGAGCCTCTGCTGCGAATCAGGAGGTCCCGGTGTTCACACAAGCTTCTCCTTGCAGTTCATCCCTCTCACCAGATACCAACCTGCCGGCCCTTGGCCTTGGCCTTGCAGCTGCTGGACTGGGAGGAATACATTTCTGTTGTTTAGAAGCCGCCCAGTCTGTGGTATTTTGTTATAGCAGCTGAACTAAGACACATACCCAGGGTGAGGAGTACCTGGCCCAAGTAATGAGTCCAATGCATTTCCTCGGTGTCATTATCAGAGAGGGCGTGACGTGCCCCAGTGGGTGCTGTCACTCACCAGCGAGGTGACTTTGGGCATTTATCTTGTCTGTGCCTCGATTCCTCTGCACAGTGTGTGCAATAATTCCTTTTTTCTCTCCTTCGATAAGTGAGAACGAGGGGATCCACTCAGGAAGTAGTTTTGAAGCGTGCATCCCCGAAGCGCCTGCCTCTTTGCAGCAGCTGTTTCTGCAGATATCTAATCATTTCGGCTTATCACAGAAAAGCATTTTCCAGAGCCCTTCGAATGACACCCTGAGGCCGTAAAATTATACATCCTGTTGTAATTCGGCTCAGGGAACCTTGACTGATTGCCCGGAGGGTCCCAGGCGCATTTGTGTGCTTCGTGGTCGTTAAGACAAAAATCAATAAGTGGCCCATGGAGCATTAAGTAAGGATTCAGTGCGGAGACATCACGATTCCACTTCCTAGGGGACTTCGTAGTGTCCCTGGGGTCCCCTAACAAGCTGCAGTCGGGGCATCTCTGATGGCGTGGACTCTGGACGCCCATGGGGGTGGCCCCGCCTTGGTGTGACTGTTTGCTGATGGAACACTTTGCAGAGTTCATGTCGAGGTCAGCCCCTCCCCTCCAGCTGCTGTTACTCCCTCCGCCCCACCAGAGCGGCACGAGGTCATTCCTGAGTTTTGGGGGGCTCCCAGGCCCTCACAGACAGTTCTCAAGGTCCTCTCCTTTGGTCTGAGCAGCTGTGAGCCACTGGTTTACACTGCAGAGCCTGTGTCATCATCAAAAATTCAGGTTTCTTATCTGCAAAATGGGGCCAAAGAAGCCGCTGTGCATTGCTCCACAGGCTTGTGTTAAATGAGATAATTCACATGAGACTTTCTTTGTAAAACCTCAGGCACCAGGCAGTCATTCACTTTCTCTGAAAGCAACTGCCCAAAATTACTTCTGCCCTCCGCAAGGTATCGAGTGCCTTCCCCATGCTTCCGTGGTACCACGCGCCTCCCAGAGCCAGGCGGGGTCTGGGTCAATTTCCCCTGGGCTGGTGCTTTCGCGCATCAGCGATTAGCTGGCGGAACGCCAGTGGGGCGACTACTTTACATGTATTATCCAATTTAATTGTCACACCTTTTCAACAGCCCTCGAAAGTGGATATTTTATAAACTATCCCTGTTGACAAATAAGGAAATGAAGGCCTGGAGAGGCAAGTACCTTGTCGTCATCCCTCACTCTGGATTCCAGCCCAGCTCCCGCCAGCCCCAGGCTCCTGGCTTCTGCTGTGTCACACCCACTGCTTTAACCAGATCAATTCAGTCTCGTCCAGAGTGGCCTCAATGCCAAGTGCACGTGTTTGCATGGCATGCTCCGGAGTGCTTGCCAGACCTCCGGTGACCAGGTCTGCGTTATCACCCCACCCAGCAGGGGCCCGTGGGCAAAGACTGTCCTGGGTGATAGTGTCAGACAATGACACAGTGCCTAGCACGCTGTCTGGCACAGAGGAGGGGATCAGCAATGGTATCTGCTGTTGTTATTGTGTCAACATTCTCTGCTTATGCTTTGTCCTCCCCGAGAGCCTGTTAGTTTCTTGGCCACTGAGATGGTTTGAGTCAAGCGGTGTTTCAGCACCGCGGACAGCTCTCGACCCACATGGCAGCCAATGCTACCAACCACCAGCCAGGGTCTTCTACCCAAAGGACCTGCCTCTTGTCTCCCACCTGCTGCCCCCACAGGCTTGGACTCTCTTGAGCTTGGGCCCTGAGTCCACTCTGCCTGCAGACACTACATGTTGGACCGCTGGGCACTGTCTTTATCCTTCTTCCCACTGACTCCTCTACAAGGTCCCAGCAGACCTTGCAGCCAGCAGTGCCTGAGTTATCTCATTGAGGAGACACAGTTGCTAGCTAGCACATTTGCTGCTTTAATTAGGCTGGTTTTAACAAGCTCGAAACTTTGTGTTTGATTTTTATCTCTGGGATGATTTAAAGCACCATAAAGCTGTGAATTGTCATGGGCAGGGTCACATATCCGCCAACATCCATCTGCTTCCTCGGAAAACGAGCTATCCCAACCTTGGACTAGTGTGTGCAAGGCAGACAATAAAAAGAGATTGCCCTCGGTTCATTCTTTTTTTTTTCATGGCAAACAGGTTTTTTCCAACTAGCTCTTGAGTTCTTGGCAGTATACTTAAGTCGCTGTTGTGAACTTCCTTTCATTTCCAACCAATAAAAAAGTTAACACGCTGTAACTTTGGGCGATTGCTTTCAGAGAAGGTGAAAGTGTTTGCCTGGTGCCTGAGGTTTTACACAGAAAATCTCATGTGAATGATCTCATTTAACACAAGCCTGTGAAGCAATGCACGGCGGCTTTTATTGGTCCCATTTTACAGATAAGAAACCTGAAGCTTAACGAAGTTAAATGCAGATGGGAGGATAAATGAATGAAATAAGCATTTATTGCACATCCACTTTACCGCCATATAATAAAGAGATCGCTTGGACCTTCTCCAGGGTGTCTTTTTTCTTGCAAACGTGTTGCTCTCATGTATTGAGTTTTGATCCTGGTAGTTTACCTCAATAGAGCATTGTGGGGAGCCGGCATGGCCATGGCATACTCATGCCAGCTCAGCCTGGTTCAGTGACCCTGAATGGGGGTGGTGAAATGCTTAGAAAAGACAGACAAGAGAATGAAAACTGGGTCATGATGGGACGCTGCCCCTCTGATGGACAGCGCCAACGCCCACAAGCTGTGTCTTTATTTTATAGTAGACGCCACCAGGCAAAGTAGGGGCGTGATCAAGATGTTTACAGCATTCTCGTTGGTTTCAACCCTACTCAACTACATGCACCTGAACTCTGTCAAGCCCACATCACTCAGGTACGTGGGGCCACGTGTTCAGACCATAGGTTCAAGCTCACAACTACAGCTGTTGGCTATAATTGTGCTGGGAGGGCCCTGCCCTCCAAGCTGGGACTTGCACGTAGCCATGAGAGGACTGTGCCCTCTCATCAATCCAAGGCTTGAACCTGTCCGAAACACTGTAGCCGCCCCCCATAGAGCGTCTTGTTATACTTATTAAGGTCACGTGGAGGGGCCCACAGTGGGATCAGCCCCGGGGAAGGTGAAGTCATCAATGCTTTTGAAGGTTTTTTGTTTGTTTTTTTCCTCGAATTCCTCTGCTAGTCTTGAGTCAGAATAGGCTTATTCCCGGGCTGGTCTCCCATGAGCCTGGTGACTGAGTCAGTGGTTGCAGTGGGGAGAGGTGCCGTTTGGGGGCAGGGCGCTCGGTAGATACACTGGGAGGCTCATCACACCCGCCTAAGGAGAACAAGAAGTCCCTGGCTGTGGCAACGACGAGGGGTGGCTGCAACTTCAGCTGGGACAGGACCAGGGGATTGTGGCTCCGCTCAGTCCCTGCGGCCCATCGCGGCGCTGCCTCCCTGTTACCTTTGTTCTCACACAGCGTCTCCGTCCCTGCACGGCTCCCAGACACTCCAGGGGACATCCCATCAGCGTAGCAACCCCAGAGGCGAGGCACAGACCTCGCTCAGTGTCTCCGGCACAAGTCCCAGGATGGACTTCACTGGGACAAATGTTGGATGACCTTGAAGGAGGTCATCAGGAGGCGACTCGAAGGCTGGCCTCAGGCCGGCAGAGGCTCCCTACCCTGCCCCGTCCCCGGAACTTACGCTCTGCTGGTGGTTCCCACAGCGGGAGGCGTGTTCAAGGACGCAGCCTTGAGAGGAGGTGGCCGTGACCAAACCCCGCTAAGGCCTCTGCATGGACATTGAAGATTCTGGCCGGGATGAGGGCCATCTCCTCCTCTTCTGGCCCGAGACAAGCCTCAAAGGTAAGTTTCCTGCTTGTGAACCCGCCACCCGCCCACCTGGACGGGCCGCTCCCCCTTCGGTCTCTCCCACCCTCTGGGTATGGGGCCAGTTTTGGAACCAACAGGTTTGAATCATGGGGTCAATCTGAAGCCATCACTGTTGTTGGCGGGTGGAGTTTCCCCAGGGGTCAGGCCAGGAGACGTGCCACCGCCATGGCCCTGTGTGGTCAGGCCCGAGTGAGCCCCAAGGGCAGAGGGGGGCAGAGTGAGACCACACCGCACTGCGGCTCTCTCCCCACAGCTGGGCTTCCACCTGACCTGGATTTCTGCCCTGGTGTGTATCAGGCACACGCGTGGCAGACTGCAGGGCCGTGAGCTCGTGGCCACTGCCCAGCTCAGGACAGCACTGACCTGACAGTGTTCAATGCTGGGCTCACACAGAAGGTCCCCATTTTCATCTGACGGCTCTTATGATGAAGCCCGGCTCACAGGTTCATGATTGACAGGCTGTGTATTCGTTTTGGAGGAGTGAGAGCGTCCAGAGACCTGCAATGGGCAGCCTGTGCCGCCATTGCCGTTAGCCTCACGAACTGGGGAGCTCGGCTTCGGCATTTTGTCACCGGTCTTGTCAATTTCTAGGCTGGTGACTTCACCCCAATCTCTTCGGGCTGTTTCTCTCCTTAAATTCAAGTTATTTCCTTGGACAAGGCCAGTGCCAGGAATATGAATATTGTTGTTTGTCGACTCTTGTAACTGCGGGGAAATCATTTTCTTGCTGTGATATGAAATTGACTTTTCATCTCTGGTGACCAGCCAGCGCGGCCGCCCGCCCCCCCCCCCCGCCCCCCCTGTGTTGGAAGCATGGAGGGGTGGACGTGGCGCTGAGGGTCACGTGGCTAACTCAGCTAGGATGGGTCTCTGAGAGGGCTTTGGAAGAATTATTCTAGAAGGCATCCATGACGCTTTCTCGTTTAAAAGATGAGTTGTAATGTAAAGGCTCTAGGAGCAGGGGAGGGAGAAAATCCTCTCTTCCTGAATAGCCCAGTGTTTCTCTGTAACACACCCTGCACACCACGCCGTCCTGGGAACATCTGTGTGGCCTTCCTTTCACACGGGTCTGGATTATAAACTCGAGAGCACTCACCGTTCAGCCATGAACTTAGTGAGCACTGTACTGCGAGCCTGGGTGAGAGTCACCTGCAGAAGACACAGTTTATTGGGGCAATTAATGTTGCAAGTTCCTTTAGCTGCTGAGGCAGGACAAGGAGGCCAGTTAGAGGCTCCATGGGAACCGGGAAAGGTGGTGGCCCTTGGTGCAGGGCAACAGCAGTGGCGGGGGGGGGGGGGGGGGGCGGGCCGGGAGGGGTGGTCTGGTTAGGGTTACATTTTGTAGGTGGAGCCTGAACGGTTTGCTGATGGATGGTGCATGAGGTGTGGGGAGGGGTTAGGGATGACCCTGAGATGTTTGTCTTCACGGATGGGGGTGCCACATGCTTGGAGGGGAGACTGGGAGTTTACATATATTAGACATTAGTTGGATATGCTATGAAGGATTTGGGGGGATGAGTTGGCGACAGGCAAACAATTTGGGAATTGTCCCCCTATGACGGCGTTTAAAACTCTGGGCCTGGAGGGAAATACCCAGGGAGAGAGTGGGGAGAGCAGAGAAGTGGTGTGAGGCCTGGGACCCGGGTCCCCCAGCATTTCAAGGTCGGGGAGATGGGGAGGAACCCGCTGAGGAGCCCGGGCAGGCCGGGCCCGGACTAGGAGAGAGATCGGAGTGCGGGGGCCGCTGAGGGAAGCTGCTGGGTTGGAGCGTGGCCACGTGAACCAGGAGCTGCTGACTGACCAGGTGGGGCCCCCGCCCGGGCTCAGGATGGCGAGGACAGGACGGTGGGCAGACTCCCCCGTCCGGCCCGGTGCTTCTAAAGGGGAGGCTGCACCGCCGAGCCGGCCGCAGTTTCACACCGTGAGCACACCTTCTGGGGCAAGTTTGAGGGAAGCTGGCAAACCGGAGTCAGGAAACGTGCTTTGCTGTCCCCTTGGTTAAGCTTACTTTCTGTCTGAACAGAAATCTTCATTTTTTACGCCTTTTAGCCGCGCGGTAATGACTTCGGCTTCAGCAGGAACATGCATTTGCACGAGCGCCTCTGGTTTGCTGACTTAGCAGGAGAGCAGAAACGGGACATTGTTCCCGTTCCATTTGCCAAGCGGCTGCTCTTCATTTTCAGCCCCACCTGCCTTCCATCACTTGGCCCCCCGTTTCCCTGCCGTTCCCACGGCTTCTCCCCCGGGGTTAACAGGGCTCCCCCGGCCACACGTCCGACGCATTTCACATCCTCTCCATCTGTGGAGGCGTTTTCCGGGCGCATTCACAGCGGGTCCGGGTTGTAAATGGGCTGTCGGGGCTTCCTTGGCTGCTGCCGGTGTCAGGGCTGATGGATGGGCCTCTCGGCCGAGCAGCCCGGCGTGTGCGGTTACACGGCTCCCCGCCACGCCTAATGGCTCGGAAGGAGGGCGCCTCATCCGCTTCCCTCCGCCGGCTCCCAGTGGTGGGCACGGCTGCCAGGGCCTGGGCGCTGACTCAGCCGGGCACCTCCACCAGGCTTTCCCCGCACAACTCGGGGGGCCTCGGGGTTGAGGGCACGGCCGCTGGGGAACACTGACGGGGGACCCCCTGCTCAGTCATGTGGTAGAGTCAGTGTCCCTGTCTGAAGGGACGGAGGCGGCCTATTCGTGGGGCTTCTGAGACGCTGCCCATCTCCCCCCGGTTCCCCCGGGGGAGGAGCTTGGAGGGATGAGGCCTGGGGCTGCGGGGGGCGCAGAACCAGCTCTTCCTTGGCTCAGGCCGACAGGTCCCGGCACGTCGTGAGGAGTAGGGAGAGCGCATCAGGAGCTTACTCTACATTTTGAGGGATTTTGGGGGTTTATTTTAGATAATTGACACATCAGATCTGGACTCCTCTGTTGCAAGTAAAACAAATGTGAACCCCAGTGGATTCAGAACAGGGAATCCTGCTGCTCATAACTGAAAGCCAGGGACTCAGTTCAGGTGCCGGCTGCTTCAGAGACCGGGGCCCTGTCCACAGCCGCCTCCATCGTCCCGGCTCCTCCTCTGTTCTGGGGCAGGCTCTTCCTCCCGGCACCGGACAGCGGCCACAGCTCCAGCGGCACATTCCGGTAACTCCAGACCCCGGACCAGCGTCCCAGCACGGGTGGGCGTGGCCGGGCGGGCAGGCCTCCTTCCGCAAGCACGTGTGTTAAGGGCCTGGTGACCCGCCAGAGGGAAACTGGGTGCTGTTAGCACAAACAGGGCAGGTGAATTCTGGGTGGTGAAGACATACCCACCGTCCACTGTACCTTGAGAGAAAACTAACGCAATCAGGGCGCTAACCGCTCCCCCATAATGTTCTTGCCCTTCGAGGCGGACATCTAGCAATGATGGAAAGGCTCCCACCGGGTGCTCTGGGAATCGCAGGGATGAATGCATGAAAAAATGAACGAATGCTTTGACTTTCCCCCTTTGCCGAAGCCGTGCAGCTCACGTGACAGTGGATGTAAGGATTTCCGAGGGATGGGCATGGTCCGTCGGGAGGGGTGGGTTAGAGGAGAGTGCCTCCGGGCTGAGGGAGGAGGGGAGGGCCTGGGTAGGAGAGGGACACGGCGTTGCCAGGGCCTGGCCTGGCTGTGCCTTCCCGGGCTGTGGTTACTCGGGAACGAGCTGCATTCCCTCCTGTCCGGCCTGGGAAACTCCTGGTACCTCCCGGGGTCTCAGTTTCTCCGTCTGTAAGATGGAGACGCTGCCTCACACCTGGCAGGTTGCCATGGCGATCAGGCGTTGTAGGAGCCCTCAGGTGCCCTGTGAGCGGGAGGGTCATAGCGGCGTTTTCCCGTGCAGCCTGTCACGTGGCCTGTCCTAGTCGCTGCTGGAGCCTTTGTTTTGTGTTGGCAGTTTGTGTGGGTGACCGTCCCCTGGGTCTCTCCGTTTCTCACTTGGGGGGCGTTGGGGGGGCCCTGCTGCCATCAGAGCTGTGATGTGTGGCTTCGCGGTGTTCCCTTGGCATCGGCGGCCTTTCCTATAGTCCCGTCGCTTTGGAAAATGAAAGAGAACGCAGAGCAGTCCTCTCCCCGGGGTTCGGCGCTTCTCTGGGTCCCGAGGCCTCTGGTGGCGATGAGTTTCTGAGCCCTGGCTTCCGGTTTCCGGGGCTGAGGGGGGCTGGTGGAGCCGAGGACAGGAAGTGGGGCTCCCTCGGGCCTGGCTCAGAGCAGGGCCTGGGAGGTGCTTGTCTTCAGTCCCCACTTCCCTCTCTGTGCCCCCCCTGACCTCCTGACCCTCACCCACCCCGGAAGGTCATCACCCCAGGGAGCCTGGGTCACGCCCTCCCCAGGCGCCTCCCGGGAACACTGCGCTGTGTCCCGTCTGCGGGGACGCTTCCCGGAGCGAATCCCGGAGAGCAGAGCTCAGGGTGGGCTCCCGGGCACACAGGCCCCGGTCAGGGTCCGTACCTGGGCAAGCCCTGCTTGTGCCGGCCTCTTTCGCATGGTTTGCGAATTCTCCATCTCACTACGGGCCCTGAGGACTCTGGTTTTTATCCAAGGGCCCATTATTTTTTCGACAAACATTTTTTTTCTTGTCCTGCTTTCCTTTTCTTCCCCTTGTGGGCTCCTGACTACACCCATGATGCTGTCCCCCAAGCCTCTGAGGTGGTCCCTGCTGTGGGCCCACGTCTCCTCGACCCCAGTTCCCAGCCAGGGAGTCCCCAGCTGGGGCTGGCCCGAGGCTCACCGGGGCACGGCCCTGCTCTCGGGAATTTCAGTCTGTGCCTCTGTCACTGGGCGGGCAGCCTTGGGCAGAGGCTACCGCGGGCTCACCCACACTCAGGCTCTTTCTATGCGAGTGTTTAGGGCAAGGCTAGAGCCCAAGAAATGATACCAACAGCAGCAGAGTTCACATCCCCAAGGCCATGCGAGCTATCAGGCACTGTCATTGAATTCCTGCAACAGCCCCTGCAGTGACAGGCGGGTGATCTCCATAGCCCGCCCCTTAATTGTCACCATCCTTCTGCCCCCCACCCCCCACTCCTCAGGGACAAATGCCCTCCCCCCAGGGTTTCGCATCCTCGGGTAGAGAAAACACACTGTACAGTGTCCCCTTAAAACAGTTACGTTTGCAGGTCTGGCGACAGTGGGAGCTTTTACTTAAGGCAGTGATGGCGAACCTATGACACACGTGTCAGAGGTGACACGCGAACTCATTTTTTTGGTTGACTTTTCTTTATTAAATGGCATTGAAATATATAAAATAAATATCAAAAATATAAAAATATAAGTCTTTGTTTTCCTACGGTTGCAAATATCAAAAAATCTCTATATGTGACACGGCTCCAGAGTTAAGTTAGGGTTTTTCAAAATGCTGGCACGCCGAGCTCAAAAGGTTCGCCATCACTGACTTAAGTAAGGCTTTTGCCAAATCTCAGGACAGCAGAGCACCTGCTACAGAGCAAGGTTGTGTTAGGTGCTCCTCGCTCCGGAACGCCAGCCCCGTCCCAGCCCTCTCCCCGGCTTGTTAGCCCCGCGGGGGACGGGGCGAGATTCAAGCTGCAGGGGAAGGACCCGGAGGCTGTGCATGGAAAAGCCTGGAAGACATGCAGTGTGGGGAACGTTTTCATATTCCTGCAGAGCTGTTTGAACAAAGATTCAAAACTGCAAGAACATATAAATGAATCAAGGGGAACTTTAAAAATAGACTCTGACATTTTAAAACAATATTCCAGGTGGATCCAGCAGCTTAGGAAAAGGGGGCCTGTCTTCTCTCTGTAAACAGCCTCAGACACGATGGGGGAAAGCGGGCACAGTTAACCCCAGGCTGGCCGCTCATCTCAGCTCAAAGCACGGGGCCGCCTGCTGCCTCACCGGCCTGCTCTCGGGAGGGCTCAGCGGTGTGGCCTCAAGGAAAGACGCAGCAGGTTTCAGGGTCTGGAAGAGCTGCGTCCAGCCCACTGCGCTGGGCACTGCAGGCCAGACCTGCCTCTCGGCCGTGTTTGCGGATGTTTGTGGCCAAACCAGAGATGAGCAGTGGGGTCAGCAGGTGACATTTCGGGGTCTGTCCTCAGGGGCGTGGGCAGACTGCAACCAGATCTTGAAAGTGGCGATTGCCCTCACCTGTTTGGCAGACAGTACATTCGAGTGGGTACAAGCGTAAGCTGTGACATCAGACACGGGGCTCAGCCTCTGGTCTCACCTACCAGCGGAGAGGTGGGGGGAGGGCACCCTCTGTTTAACCCGCGCCCCCCTTCTGTGAAATGGGAAGGGGGGGCAGTGCCTGCTGACAGGGCTGAGAGGTGAGCAGCTGTGCTGTGAGGTCCTCAGCGCGGGGCCTGGCACGTCCGCACGGGCTAGTGTGGTTCCCGTCGCCCCTCTCGCCGGCGCCCCGCATGCTCTGCCCTGGGACGGGCGCAGCTGCAGGGGCGCCTCCCCTCGCCGCCGCGCGGCACCTGCTGCCCCTGCTGCTCGCTCTGGTGCATCCGGGGGCCGTGCTCCCGAGCTGTCCCTGTGCCTCTGGAGTCGGGGGCCGAGGCCAAAGGGAAGCAGCCGGCCCTCGGGACCCGTGGACAGAGGCAAAGGCCCTTCGAGTTCCATAACGGAGAGAGCACGTCTGTGCCTCACATCCGACCAATGGCGTCTTCCTCTTGGAGCCGGTACTTTTCAGTCTCTACACGAAGCACAGAGTCCGGTCTCAGAAAGTGGTTTCTTACACAGACCTGCACCTGCCAGAGGCGGGAGGGGCAGTGAGGCTGCCCAGTGGATGGGACCCGATGTGCCATGAGAGGCGGAGCTGGGGACAGGCTTGCTAAGGAGCCAGGCGGCCCTCTGCTCCCCGGGTAGCCAGCAGCTCCCCTTGACCCTGGCAGACCAGCAGGAATGGGCGTTTGGGGTCGCAGGGTACCGGATTCCCTGCAGAATCTGCTTTTGCTGGGCTGTGCTTTGGTTTGATGCCATCAGTGCTTGGAGATGGGGAATGAGGACCAGCCCAGGTCGCTCCCCGAGCCACTGGGAGCCGGTGATGGGGCAGCAGGCCACCCCCACGCTGGCTCATCGTTCCGAGGATCTGGGGGACATGCCTCCTTCAGTGCCAAGAATGACTGGACCTCAGGCTGGATCGGCTTTTACCTCATGTTGTACTTACCAGGACCTTGGCTGGGTCATGCGGTGCAGTGTGAGTGAAAGACAGTCCGCCTTCCATGGAGCTTCCGGTATATGGTGCTCCAGGCACCAGCTACTTAACTACGGATGTCCCCCGGCTACAGAGCAGCACGTTTTGATGCAGTTTTCAGGAAGCTCAGATCTACGATTTTGGCAGATGTGTACGTCATTAGCGATGCATGTATAACGACGCTCATGGCTCCCGTGCCCATCTCCACCCTGTTTCTGCTTCCTTCTTTCACGCTCCTTGTAAATTAAGCTGCCTGGGAAGCTGCCTTTCATCTCGCCTGGAACAAAGCAGGCGGGTGTTTAAAAGGGGATCCATAGAAATTCTGTGAAAGCTGTTGGATGAGAGAGGCTCGAATTGCCCGCCTTTGTCCCATCGGAGGGATAAACGCGGATGGGATGCAATGTGTTCTCTGCTGGAAGACAGATGGTGCGATGCTTCTGCTCCAGCCAGCACTGCCGGGTCATGGCCGAGCGCTCATCTGGGAGAGGGAACGTGTCCATCCTGCTCATTGCTGGCCATTCACAACCAAGCTCGGGCCTGGTGCCCAGTAGCTGCCTGTCCATCCTTGTTGACTATTTCACGCAGCCTGAGTGCTGTTCAGGACGTTGTGATTTATAAAGCGCGCTCTGACCTGTGACCCCAGCAGTCACTCTTGTACCAGGGTCATGCTAGCTGCTGTAACATACAGATCATAGTGGCTCAGACATAGTGGCTCAGATTCAATAGAAGCTTATTTCTTGTGTGTGCGTGGCAGTGCTGTGAGGACTTTCCTGGATGGTGTTTGGCTTTACTCCATGTGGTAACTCAGGGCCTGGCTCTTACTGTGGTCGGAGCTCTGGCCAGACATGAGCACACTGCCCTGCTCACACACTGCTGGTGAGAATTAGTCTCCTGGTCATACATCAGTGCCCAGGAGGGCTGGGAAAGGAAGGGCCCGAATGAGCAGCTGATTCCCCGTGACAGCTCTGACACCATCTCTGCCACAGGTTGAAGGGCTGGAGGTTCCCATTTTAATATCTGGTAGGAAAATAATGGAATAGGCTGGAGTCCCAGAAGAGAGGGGTGTGGTCCCTGCACATGAAGGTGAGGACCAGCAGGGCTCAGACACCGCTGGCCGGTGACATAGAGTTGTCTCGATTGCACCTACTGCTTATGCAAAAGCTAAAGCAAGTAGTTATCCCTTGTGGCCCAAAGATACTAGTACATATTCTAGTCATCTCCCGTGTAAGGCACAATTCCTAATGGTCCGATTCCCGGCCTTGGTGTCAAGCGGGACCCCTGATTCAGCTTTCAAAACCGTGGATGCCCCAGCCCCCAAACAGCATTCACGCTTTCGCTCTCATTGTGGTCGCTGTGGTCATTTGTGCCTCTGAATGCACCGCGCACTTCTCCGCTGTTCCCCTCATGGGTCCCTCTGCTCAGGTTGCATCGTCCTCCTTTCTCGGCTGTTGGATCCTGCTCCCCTTGCTGTGTGGACACGGCTGCATTCTCCGAGAAGGCTGCTCTGGCATTCCAGGTCGGAATCACCACCCCATGTCTTCTTGGTGCTCACCTAGCAACGTGACCAGCATTCTACTTCTCCGGGGCCCCGTCATGGGGTGGGGGGCGGTCTCCTTTGGAATGTGTTTGGATGACCCTTCACATGTACCATCTGTTTCCTGTCTAGGCTGATGGCACAGGGCCTTGCTCCATGCGAGCTGGTCAGCTGTGCTGTTCCTTTGTTGGGTGTCAGTTGATCAGGTGTGACAATGGGTCAGCTGCTTGGCTGCCTGGACACTACTTTCCATTCACCAGAGGATCTGCTGTGATTGGGGATAAATGCAGGCCTTGTGTCCAGACCATGTGGGGACCTGGCTAAGGTGCAGACTCCCATTTAGTGGAGCCAGGGCCAGACCTGTGACTGCGCCTTCTAAGGAGCACAGGGACACACACCACACCGTGCATTGCGGGGACCTCGCGCTTTGTGAAGAATTTGCTCCAAAATAATTCAGAAGTTGTGCTTCGAATGTGACCCGATCTCTCCCTGTCCTGATGGCTTTGAATCCCAGCTGCTTTGACTGGAGATGTCCAGGTTGAATTAAAAGGAAGCAATCATCTGTTTTCATGTTATTCTTCTGCAGGCCTCCTGCAGTGGACAGGCCGCAGTGACAATGGCTGTCGTCATGGCCGAGAATGTTGATTGTAGTCTGTATCTGGCATGTTCCTTACCTTACCTCCCACCGTCCTCACAGCAACACTCTAGGCGTCTATTCTCATTTCCACACGCGGAAGCCAGGACTCAGGATGCTTCAGGAGACGTCTGAGAACCACGGTCATGGTCAGGGCCGAGGCTGAATGCACAGTGTCTGACTCCAAAGAACCTAGTGCTTGCACTCTCTCCTGCCTCGGCCACCCCACTCTTCTCTGATGTCTAATGTATTCCCTTTCCCATGCCCTCTCTTACACCCCCACCCGACAACACAGCCTCCGACAGATGCTGGGACGCTCCCTCCAGATGCTTGGTGTCGAGGTAGAATAAACACGTGGTAAATAATTCTCTCCTGCCAGATGCAGGCCTCGCCCGCCCTCTCTGGGGCGCTGATTACAGACGGTGATCCTTCGGATAGCTCCCCGCACACTCCATGGGCCTTTCTCAGCTTCCCTCTGGGGGGTCAGAAGCCCACTGGTCATGTGAGCCAGAGTTAATTGCCTCATGCGGTGATTTTCTCCCCCTGAACATCCGAGACGTTAAATCACTCGGGGAGTTCCTGTTTCATCAGGGCGGCTTCCTACCCAGCTGGTGTCACCCAGCATGAACCCTCACCCCTGGGGTCAAGGTTAGTTTTTTTATCCATTTCTTCTCAGCCCCGGGGTAGGAAGGGAGCGCCCCGGGAGGGGTTTCCTTACTTGTCCGGCTCATTATCCTTCAGCCGTCGTCATGGGTTTAAATTGAGGTGATGACAACAATAAAAGGTGCTCACACAGACATCAGCAAAGCCCTTATGTCCTGCTGTGTATAGTCACTGCGGATGGACTGCCACATGTTTTTGTTGTTTTTATGACTTTATTTTATTACTGTCTTTTCATAACCCAGAGAAGTTACTCGGGCAGATGACACTCAGACGGCCACACAGACACGGGTCCTGGAGCGCTTGGCCTGCCGTCACTGTGCCGTCTCCAGGCAGCCCTGCCGGAGCTCCGCGTTTGGAGGCGGAGGAGTAGCCTGGGTGGGACTGTGGCTCCGCCGCTTGCTGCCGGGAGAGTGCAGGCGCCACATGGGAGAGGCTGGCCAGCCTTTCATGAGCGTGCGGGATGGAGGGCTGTGTGTGTCTTTAATGCCCGCCTGAGGGCACCCACACGGAGAAGGAGCCGCACAACTCGGGACCCAGCAAGACTCCAGGAGGCCAGTCCCCGCTCCAGGGCACACCTCGGGCTCTGACATGACACATCTGTGTGTTGTCTGTCCCGGATGCAGCTGCGTCATGTCAGGGTTTCCATCTGCTCTTTCCTCCACGGTCATCACCACCCAGGACAGACCCGGCGCACAGTGCAGTTCAGTAGGCGCCGCTCAAGGCATCAACCCGATATGCACGCATCGTCGCCTTGACACATCTTACTTTTTTCCTTGGGGTAGCGTCCTAGAACTACATTTACCAGATAATTATTTTAACAATTTAATCAATCTATTTCAAATGCTGATAGGTGTTTACCTGGCTGTTCACATCTTTAAGCGCTTCCATATTGCACAACAGCGACTTCCGTACTGATTCATGCTTCCACCTCTTTGCTCATCAGCCCGCCTTTGTAGATATTTTCCAGTTGGGTAAGGGTGAAAATACTCCTGTCTTTTGTTGTTACTTATAAAAACGCACATGCATTAGCTGTTTGCTTTTCTTCTGATAGTATTATTTATTCATTTCCAGGTAAGGACGCATCCAATTTGAATGAGGCCTTTTAATAAAAGTAGGAAACACGCGTTGGTTGGGCTCATTTTGTGCCGTGTCACTGCCGCCCTTTGCAGGGGAAGGCGTTTCTGTCCTGTAGATGCATGCCCTTCGGAGCTCTAACTTGTGGTTCCTTCCGCTGCTTTTATGCCGAGGAAGTCTGGCCTATCCGCGGAGCAATACGTGCTCTTACGCCTGCACCCCGCCTTCTTGTACATGCACATTGCTAAGCAGCATGTATTGTGCAGGGCGGTGGCTGGGATCTATTTGGTGGATTTTCACACAGTGTCCTGAGTAATCTCTTCCTCCCTTTGTGTTTGCTGTTCCGCCCTCATCACACGGTGATGCTGGTCTGTGGGCTTCTGCTTCTGATCTGGGTGCTGTCTCACTGACCGTGTTATTAGCCCAGAGTCAGTGACATGCTAATCGATTTTTTAAAAAAGATGACTTTACTGAGACACAATTCACTTACCATAAGCTTTATCTTTTAAAAATGTGCACTGCGGTGGTTTTTGCTGTGCAACCACCACCGCTGTCTGATCTTGGAGGATTTTCATTGTCCCCAGAAGAAACCCTGGAGTATCTCCTTTGTCCCCTCCCACCAGCCCGTGGAACCGCTAATCTACGTTTCTGTCCCTCTGGAGTTGCCTATTCTGGACACTCTCTATAAATGAACTCATCTAACCTGGCTTTGGTGTCCGGCTTTCTTCACTTAATATAATGTTTCAGGTGCATCCACCTTGTCGCCTGAATCGGTACTTTGCTTCTTTTTACTGACAAATAATATCCTTTGTATGCAGATGCCATAGTTCGTTTCTCCATGCGCCAGGGAGGGACATTGGGCTGTTTCCAGCTTCGCCTGTTTTGAGCCCTGACATTGGTGTAATTTTTGTGCGGACATATTTCATTTCTCGTGGGTGGTACCCAGGAGTGGACTCGCTGGAGATGAAAGAAATAATTTTTAAAGGAACTGCCAAACTCCTCTCCCAGCCAGCTGACCCCTTTTACGTCCCATCAGCAATGTGTTCTTATTTAAAAACCTCTGTCCATCTAATTAGTACCTCTAAAATTTTAATGTTTTCTAAAATTAATGTATAAACTTTAAAAATTTTCTAGTTCATTAATATATTTTAATATGCTGTTGTGTTCTTGCTATTTTTTAGGTAAAAGTATTTTCTTAGCTTACTGCAAGTAAAGGATTCAAAACTATGATTTTACTTATGTTTTTAATTTGGACACATTATGTTTTCTCATTTTTGATATTTAGAACATTTGTAATTATATTTCATTTTCTGTTTGACTCAAATAATTTAGGGGAGTGTTCTTATCTTCAGTTGGCAGTGGTGTGGGCTTGTCAGAGAAAGGGCAAATAACAGTATTAAAATATTTCCTCTAATTAATTCCCTTTTAATGTGCACGAATTTCGTGCACTGGGCCACTAGTCTATAATAATAAAAGTGTAATATGCTAATTAGACCAGACATCCTTCTGGATGTCCTTCCATCCTTCCGGATGAAGCTGGGGCTGCAAGGGCAGCCCGGGTCCTGGGTGCCAGAGGGAAGCCGGTGCCGGGAACCGGGGGAAGGAAGGCCTATTCTTGCATGAATTTTGTGCATTGGGCCTCTAGTCTATATATATAAAAGCCCAAGTGACCATTATGACTGGAATGACCAGTCAACCAGTCACTATGATGCACCACCAGGAGCTGCCCCCTAGTGGTCAGTGCGCTCCCACAGAGGGAGTGCCACTCAGCCAGAAGTCAGGCTCGCAGCTGGTGAGCGCAGCTGCCGTGGTGTCGGGAGCCTCTCCTCACTCCATGGCAGTGCTATTGAGCGGCGGCAGCAGGCACAGCGGGCTGGGATGAATGCAAGCAGCACAGCCCCTGACCCCTGCTCCAGCTGCTCCCTGGCTGCCTGCCACTTGGTGCATTGCTACCTCTCTCAGAGGATGTCCAACTGCCAGTTTAGGACCCCCCCCCCCGCCAGGGGTCCTGGATTATGAGAGAGCGCAGGCCAGGCTGAGGGACCCCTCCCCCCGTGCACGAATCCATGCACCACGCCTCTAGTTTTTAATGTCACCATTAAAAAGAACCACCGCCCTGGCCGGTGTGGCTCAGTGGTTGAGTGTTGTCCTGTGGGCCAGGAGGTTGCTGGCTTGATTCCTGGTCAGGGCACATGCCTGGGTTTCGGTTCCATCACAGTGGGGAGGAGCGGGCAGGAGGCAGCCGATCAATATTGTGCTCTCACATCTTACATCAATGTTTCTCTCCTCTCCCTTCCTTTCGCTCTATAAACATCAGACTGCTCTTTGAAGCAATGTTTTAAAACAGTGGTTCTCAACCTTCTGGCCCTTTAAATACAGTTCCTCATGTTGTGACCCAACCATAACATTATTTTCGTTGCTACTTCATCACTGTAATGTTGCTACTGTTATGAATCATCATGTAAATATCTGATATGCAGGATGGTCTTAGGTGACCCCTGTGAAAGGGTCGTTCGACCGCCAAAGGGGTCGCGACCCACAGGTTGAGAACCACTGTTTTAAAAGCACCACCTGCCATGAATGTAATGGGTGTTAAATGCCGCAGCGGGAAAATACACCTGGACCTGTATTTGCGCTCCCAAAGGGTAATTCCTGTTTGCTGCAAGTGCCTTCATAGATGTGTGATTGTTGCAGCAATCAGTACTGGGGATTTCGGACGTTAATCAGAGCCGAAGAAACTGAGCGAGACCTTTGCCTGTTGAGATGGTCAGAGATGACCTTTGTTACACAGACACGGCAAGGATGTTTATTCCCGCCTTGTCCAGGGAGCCTTGACAGCGAGGCCACAGAACACGCGTCGCCCGGTGTGACATTGCTCTTGGTGGAGGTGGTGGAGGAATGACGCCACCGTCCCCACTGTAGGTTGTGTTCACTGCCTTTAGGCCAAGGTTTTATGTCTCCGTGAAAATGTCATATATCCAACAAATTAGGATTTGTAGAGTAGCTGATTAGGCAATAAAAGGACTTCCACTCTTAACAGTCACACACGAACTGGAAATACGAGCCAAGGCTGGTTGGCTCCAGTTTGAGGTTAAGATAAAATGTTTACATCTGGCCATTGGAAAATAGCCAAGAGCGTCAGCAGAGTGTATTACCTCGAGCTTCTCCGAGTGGGGCTCGTCTGAAAATGCGAGGCATAAATATTTGAAAATGTGGTTATGACACAAAAACCGCCGGCGGAGGCTCCGGCGTTGTGGAGAGAGACAATATGTACGCAGACTGCGCTATCCTGACTTCCCTTCCTCCTCTACTCACGATCCTGGCATTTCTGCTTCGACTTTCCCACCTGACGTGATTTGGAAGGACATGTATACGTTGTCCAACCCCAGGACCTACAGCTGCGAGGCCTGCACGCTCTTTCCGTCTGTGTTGTTCAGAAGCTGCCCATTGAGCCCTCGGTCCTCTCTCAGGAGTAATCGGTGTCAGTATACGTGTACGCTCAGTCTTCTCACGGGAAGGGGCAAGTTCAGCGTCCCCCTGGCCACCGCCATCTTGGACCTCCTCCTCCGTCTCAGCTCCTGGAAGACAATTAAAAAAAATACACTTTTATTGATTTTTAGAGAGAGAGGAAGGTAGAGGATAGACAGATGGAAACATCAATGTGAAAGAAACAGCATCTATCGGCTGTCTCCTGCACGCCCCCTACTGGGGATGGAGCCTGCATCCCGGGCATATGCCCTGACCGACCAGGAATAGAACCAGCGATCTCTTGGTTCATGGTTCAGTGCTCAACCACTGAGCCACACCGGCGGGGATGGAAGGCAATTCTAATGAAACTCTGGTCTCGTTCCAGTCGAGTCTGTCTGACCGTGGAATCCTCCAGGCCTGACTTCTGGCAGCCATCTGGAGGAGTCAGACTTGGCATGCACATGAGAACGGCTGGCACACAGCAGGTCAGACGGGGATTCATGGCAAAACGGGGGCTCCGTGTTCCCGCCACGGGCGGCTTTCTCAGCACGTGGATTTGGGGAGGGCGTGGCCCAGTGACGAGAACCTGCGGGAGGAGGCGCCCGATCCGCTGTGCAGTGTGACCCCCAAGTCTCATCTGAAGTTTCCTGCCTGTGGAGTTAGGGATAATGAGCCATCTCCTAGGCCGTTACGGGCATCAGAGGAGCTAGGGATGTGACTGTCTTTCATGTTTGAGTGTCGGTGAGTTTACGCTGTTACAACAAAATGCAGCTTCCTAGAATCTCGAGGCAGCCCCTTTCCCAGGTACCTGAGGGATTATCTTTTTAAGTGCAAACACTTTATGTGAAGCATTTTAGATGGGGGTTTTTCTATAATGGATTGCATACTTTGTTGATCATTTAAGCAGAATACAATAAACATAACTCGATCATCTAGATGACTGACCGGCACTAAGAAAGTTAGCTTTTATAAGACAACTAGTGGCCTAGTGCTTGAATTTGTGCATGTTGAAAGGAAATTAATTAGAAGAAATATTTTAATATCGCTATTCGCCCTTTCTCCATAATAGAAGTGTCAGCCAAATTCACGATCAACAATGACAGATGGTGCAATTGGCGCCAGTGAGAGCTTTATATGTATTGTGCATGTGTGAGCCAACTTAGCCTTATAGATATAGAATAAACTTGCTTAATTAGACCTGCTTCCTAGAAGTCAGACCCCTGGGCTGTTGTGACTGCTGTTTCCTGACACTGACATTTGCAAAGGAACTTAACCTGGGGGACCCATTTCCCCACTCTGAGGGGTCCTGATGCCAACTGGGCAGGGTTGCTGGGCGGCTGCACGGGCCATGTGCCAGAGCGGCGAGCCCAGCGGGTGCCGAGTCCATGTTAGCGAAGGGAAACGAGGGGTCATGGCAGGCGCTTTACCTTCGAGTTCCCTTCAAAACAGAAACTATGGGAATTCTTATTTTTTTTTAAAACAAGACTGTTAAGCCCATTAATGGCCCATGAAATGCCGTTTTCCTATGATAGCAACCACATGTTAACGGCACTAAGTGGAGCTTCTTGGGTGATTATTGAAAGTCCCCTCATTACGCAGAGCGATGAGAAGGAGGCGCGCACAGCCGCAGGGTGGGGCCAGGCCCCTGGCGTATCCGAGCCCCGAAGGAACACACCGCACGGTGAGTGGTGGTAGCCACCGCCTTCCCGGGAGAATCACAGCTTGATCCCATGATCACTCACAAAACTATCCTGAACGTGTTGCTTTTACTGCAGGAAGATCTTGGAAAACAAGGAAA
Source organism: Myotis myotis (assembly GCF_014108235.1). Lineage (NCBI taxonomy): Eukaryota > Metazoa > Chordata > Mammalia > Chiroptera > Vespertilionidae > Myotis > Myotis myotis. Next base: position 2,524,184 of record NW_023416320.1, read on the forward strand.
ACACAGACTGAGGTCAGCCCCAGAAAACTTCTTGGGGGAGAGCAGCCACCTCGCTGTGAGGAGTCCTTGTTTGGCCTAATGGATTCCTGGGCAGACCTGCTAACACGGCTGGTGCGGGCCACGGCGCTCAGCTGTGCTGAGTGGGGGTTTCACTGCAATCCCACTGGGATTGGAAGGTCATGTCCACGGGCAGGGAGGCGGCCTTCCTGGGAGCGGCTGAGACCCAGGCTCCGCACCGGCTCGGCCCCTCCCACCAGGGCTTCCAACACCCAGAGAATGTGGTGCCTCCGGCTTGGCCGGAGCTGCATCCCAGTCTAAGGAGAGGGTTGGGTCTGATGGGCGGGTGAGCAAGGGAGACAGTCAAGGTCAGTGGGCAATGGGCAGCAGGGGAGTGCTTGGGGGTCAGAGAGTGGGGATCCTCAGTGAGGTCCAGGGCTTGGAGGGGACGGGGACTGGCTGGCTGTGTGATACACAAGCGTGTATACTGGTCATTGTCCCTGGTTCCTGGCACAGAGCTCCCAAAACTCTTAGAATTTTTAAAAAATATATATATTTTTTTGATTTCAGAGATGAAGGGGGAGAGAGAGAAAGAGAAACATCAATGAGGAGAGAGAATCATTGATCGGCTGCTTCCTGCACACCCCCTAGTGGTGACTGAGCCTCCAACCTGGGCATGTGCCTTGAAAAGGAATCAAACCAGCGGCCTCCTGGTTCACAGGTTGATGCTCAGCCACTGAGCCACGCCTGCCCCCGGGCTCTTAGAATTTTCTGAATCTTAGGAGAGTGTTTTGTGATCCCATAGTGAACCCTTCTGACCACACCTGAGTTTATGCTAATGAGGTGCCACCCAGATGGCTTCCAGGTGGAGACTGGCTGCTGGAAATACTGTGGTCAGAGGGTGAGAACTTTCAGCCCACCCCCGACCTCTGGGGAGGAGACGGGCTGGGAGTTGAGTTCCATCCATCCTGCCTCCCTGGTGAAGCCTTGATAAAAGCCCAGGTGCCGGGTTTGGGGGCTCGGGGTGAGTGAGACATGCTGTGCCCGCAGGGGTGCGGGCCGGGAGAAGGCGGAGACGCCCAGTGCCCTGGCCCCCTGCCTGCTTCCCTGCTCCCCTTTCCCGTGGCTGGGGCTCAGTTGTGTCCCTCACAGGAAACCCGCGCACGTCCGCACAGCACTTCCCTGGGCCTGTACGCCCCGGTGAGTTAGCAGACCCAAGGAGAGGGTGGTGGGAGCCCCGGGCTTGCAGTCGGCCAGGCCAGAGGGGTGGGTAGCCTGGGTGCCATTTGTGACTGGCGTCTGAGGGGGCACCTATGGCCTGAGCCCTAACCCGTGGGGTCTGGGCTTCCATTGGGCGCTGAGCGTCAGAACTGAGCGGCTTGTTGGACACACAGCTGATGTCAGTGACTCGAAGGATCGGTTGTGGGTGTGGAAAAACCACATGGGATTTGTGTCGGGAGTAAACCCGCAGCCCGCACCACGCGACTGGATTCTAGTCCCTGGGACCGGAGTCGGCAGGGGAACGTGAATGAGCAGCCGGTGCAGAGCAGGGCAGCCCGACGGCACTGGGACACACACAAACCTGGAATTGCCCTCTTTGGAACCGATACTCTCAGCCCCACGGGTGAGGCGGTGCTGGGGTCCAAACCCAGGGTCACGGAGAGGGGCTCTGTGCGGGGCTCCCGAGGTCGAGTTCATGCTGGCCGCTTGGTTCTCCGTCAGCCCACAGCGAGGGGCTGCGGCGTGGATTGACTTTCCATCCGGGCACTGGTAGGAAATTAGCGACACGTGGAAGCCACGTAGGGCTCAGTGTGCATCTTATGCATCTGTCTTATTTGGACTCTCATTGCTTCTTCATTTTTCAAAATTTGAACACCCCCTAGTTTTCAGGACTTGCCAAGTACTTTCCTATCTCCTGGCCTTTGTGTTTGTGTGTGTGCACATGAGTGCATGTCCATGCATGCACTTGTATGTGTGTGCATGTCCGTGTATATGTGTGTGCATGTGTATGTATATGTCTAGTGTGCATGCCCGTATTTGCATGTGTACACATGCCTGTGCATGAGTGTGTGTCCATGTATGCATTTGTACGTGCATGTGTGTGCTTGCGTGTTTTCCATGTACGCAGGCGTGTGCACGTGTGTAGTTCAGGGCAGGGGAATGGGGACATGCTGAGACCTCTGGTCTTCTGTGGGCCCTTTTCCTCCCAAGTTGCTTACTCTCTGATTATTTAATTATCCGGGTATAATGTGGAGGGAGAAGGGGCTCTTTTGGTCTCGATTTTGCCTGCAGGAAAGCAAAGCCCCGCTCTCCTAAATTATTTAGTCTTTAATTATTTAATGACACAGGGGTAACGGGCATTACAGATGGGTCCTTTGTCGCAGTTTTGGCTGAGACATCAAAAGCCAATGCAATCAGTGCCAAGCACACCCCCGGCACGTAGGGTCACCCAGGGCCTGCGGAGTGGCTGGCATCTGCTCCGTCACCCCTGGCAACCACACTACGGCTCTGCAGAGGCGGGGCGTGGGGTTGAGAGCGCGGGTGTCTGTGGAGGGCGGCTGGACTGCTGTTCACCCCGCACCCCATCCTCTCTGCCTCTGTGCTTGCTCCTGCCCTCGGGCTGAGTGTGGGGCCTCACAGGGGCGATCCTGAGAGCTGCCCAGGGTCCCCCACACCGTGGAGGCTGTGAGGACTATGAGGCCGCAGAGCGCTGTGCCTGGGATGTCGCGAGGGTAGCAGTTTCCGGAGCTGCTCTAATGAGTTACCGCAAACTGAGTGGTTTCAAGCAGCAGGAGCTCATTATCTCCCAGTTGTGGAGACTGGAAGTCCAAAACAGAGGCAGCAGGAGGGCCCCTGGGAAGGGTGTGGAGAAGGGTCCTTCTTGGCCTCTCGTAGCTTCTGGGGGCTCCTGGCCGACCTGGTGTTTCTTGGCTCAGAGCCGCATCCCTCCACCCTCTGCTCTCAGCATCTGGCCTTCTTCCCGGGGTGTCTTCCACTTCCTCTCTCTCCAGGTACGACACCATCCTCGTCGAGTCCGGCCTCGGGGGACGTGATTACATCTGCACAACCTCGTTCCCAAATAAGTCCGGCCACAGGCACTTGGTCAGGACGTGGTCCTGTCCTCTGGGAGGCACCGCTGGGCCACAGGGCATGTGGTCAGGAGAGGCAGCTACTCCTGCTAGGATGGTGCTATTCCCCATGGGAGCCGCGAGGAGGTGCTGGCTTTCATGGCGGGAAGAGCGATGCCCCCACATTAAAACCGCAGGGGAAACACGGCCCTGTGTCGTGCCAGTTGCACAGTCAGGCTGAGTTCATCTGCAAGGTCCGCACCCATCAGGACGCAGAGCAGCTGTGGCGTGTCGGGGAGACCCGTGAGCTTTGGGAGGACGGTGCTCGGTGCCGGGTGAGCACTGTCCCCACAGCAGCACTCTCGCCGGTGCTGGCGTTTGTCAGTTGCCAACTCCGAACCCCGTTCTCCACTGAAGTCACCCGGGGCGGCCTCCTTTCAGTCCACACTCGCAGCAACGGCACGTCTCCGCGACCAGGGGTTTCGGCCTCGGGGCTGCTACCTCCCAGACGAGGTGACTCCTTGTGGGGGCCCCCGTGTGTGCCAGTGGCTTTAACCGTCGTGGAGACGAAGGCCTCAGGTGCCACTCAGCCTGCCCGGCCGGGACACCCAGCATGTCCGCAGACACAGCCCGTGCGGGACTGCAGGCTCACCCTCAGCAGGGGGCCGCCGGGCGGAGGAAGCACACGAGTGAAGAGACAGCGACAGAGGGCGTTGTTGAGACGGGGAAACTATAGGGGTTTTGGGTGTTGTTTTGCTGTTCCCCAAATTTGACATCACACTCGTGAGGCTGGACGCCTCAGATCCACTGACGAGGCTGCACAGCGTTCGCTGTAAAGAACTTGAATTCATGGCGAGTTTAAGAAACCATTTCACCCACCCATTCACTCGTTCTCCCCACCCTGTATCCACTGCACATGCATTGGGCATCATCCATGCGCCAGGGACTGACTGGTACCTCGAGGTACCACGTCGTCAGCTGTTAGAGAGCTTTATGGACGTGCTGCGGGAAACAGGATGGGGCCCTGCTGCCCAGGACTGCCTGCTGGAAGCGGAAATGTCCCTCCCCAAAGCGACACTAACGATAGTCTACTGAACGCGGCTGACGCTGTGAGCGCGACCCAAGAAATACCTCTGGGGAGGCCTTCTGGACGCTGCTGGGTGGAGTGGGGTGAGCAGGGAGGTAGCACTGATGCTGTGCTATACGGGAGCTTTCGGAAGGGTCAGCCAGCCCGACGGGGAGGAGGAGCTCTGGGCTGAGGGAATGAGCAGTCGGGGAAGGCATGGGGTCTGAAGCATCCTGGCCGGTTAGGTCAGTGGTCGGCAAACTCATTAGTCAACAGAGCCAAATATCAATGGTACAACGATTGAAATTTCTTTTGAGAGCCAAATTTTTAAAACTTAAACTAGATAGGTAGGTACATGTTATTAACTTAATTAGGGCACTCCTAAGGCTTAGGAAGAGCCACACTCAAGGGGCCAAAGAGCCGCAGTTTGCCGACCACGGGAGGAGAACCAGGGGCGTGTAAAACAGCTAATGGTCAGAGCTACAAACTGACTGACGCAGACCTCATTCAGACTGCATGTGTGTGCCTTTGGGCTGAAGAGTGATTGTTTGTTTATTTCTACTGTCATCATTTAAAAATTTGGAGAGTTTATATAAAAATGAAATTGATTTCTTTTGAAGAAGTGAAAGATATGGTTAAGGAGTAGTGGTGTGGATCAGAGAGGAAATTCTTTGTGGGGATTTATTCTGTAGGAGGAGGAGAAGACATGAAAGGTTCTTAACATAGTTAATGAAGGATGTGCTTTTTTAAAAATATATTTTTTATCGATTCCGGAGAGGAAGGGAGAGGGAGCAAGAGATAGAAATATCAGTGATGAGAGAGAATTATTGATGGGCTGCCTCCCGCATGCCCCACACCGGGGATGGAGCCCACAACCCGGGCATGTGCCTTGACTGGGAATGGAACCGTGACCTCCTGGTTCATAGGGCGACGCTCAACCACTGAGCCACGCCAGAAAGGCAATGAGGGACATTCTTTTGAAGGAAGAGCAGGCCCAAGGAGGGGGTCGTGACCTAGATTGTGTGTGTGCCCGCAGGTGTCTGTGTGCTTGTATAAAAGTAATTTGTACATTTCATTTCAATATATAAACGGTGCCCCCTCCACTTGGTTGGGAGGCATAACCAGTTCGGACAGGTGCTTGGTCACAGCTTTCTGAAGCGAACGAGCCAGCTCCCACCCCTTCCCGCCATTTTTCCTCTGGGCAGCCGACGCTGCACGTGCATCGAGCCAGTGGGGCTGGAGGGGGCCCAGCAGCCATGGACTCAGTTCCCTTCACCCCCTGCACACTAGTTGGCTCAGATGTCCATGAACTTGACCCTATGTCCTTGGGTTCATTCTCCCTGTGTGCCAGCGCTCTGAGCCAGGCAGTTCTGGACAGACGGCTCTTCAAAGCCAGTGACCGTGGGATCCGGAGCAGCCATCGCCCAGACGGTAACCTCCTTCCCGCTGCCGCTCATGTCTCCATCCCGGCGGGTCGGGGAGCGGGAGACCTGGCGCTCTAAAGGCTCCTCCTCCAGTGGCCAGGCCGCCCCAGACCGAGAGGATGATCCAATGATTCCCGTCGGTGCTTTCCTGAAGGGCTCCTTTTCAGACTCCCCGCGAATCCCTCCGCGTGGGTTAGGTAACGCCTGCGGCCCCTGCTGATGGATGAAGCGCTGATGCGTTCGCATAACGAGTGCCGTCTTTTCCTGCCTGGGAATTATATTGGGTTTCTGACATGAGGAGCCAAGTGGCAAATTGCAATAAACTGCAGGAGAAATCAGTCTAATTCAACAGTCGCAGAGGCCCCTGGAGGAAATGATGGCAGTCACAGTCGTTCGCACAGCCCCCTGCCAGGTTCCTCTGGAGGACCTGGGACTCAGGCGGGTGATACTGTGATTAGACTGCGGGGCCAGCGGGTCACACCCTGCCCGCTGACGGCAAGCATCCCTCACGTTGGCGTGCCTGGTGGAGCCGAGCAGCACGTCGATTTGATGATGCCCGTGGAATGGATCATCTCTGCTGGCGTGGTCGCACATTCTGCACACTGCCACCCGCAGGACCGGTGCCGGGGAGGGGGTGGGGTTACACCCAGAGCCCACCCCTCGCTGTGCAGACACCCACAGACGCTGGCCACCTGTGGTTTGGAACTAAGCTTAGAATTGCTTAGATGCCTGATCGGTGCCAAAGAGTGGGCAGCTTCAGAGTTATGTTGCTTCTTTCACAGATAAACATGCATCTCATCTCACTTGTGAAGGGACAGAAAACTGGTTCCCACTGCAAGCGCTTTAGGCCCAGGCTTCAGGCCTGCAGCGTGTGCAGGAGACAAGAGGGATGTGTAGGGAGTAGGGTCAGGGGTCTAGAGACAACACACACACACACACACACACACACACACACAGACCAATACACATTATATATGCACAGGCCAATACACATTATACACACAGACCAATACACATTATATACACACACACAGACCAATATACATTATACACACAGACCAATATACATTATATACACACACACAGACCAATACACATTATATACACACACACACAGACCAATACACATTATACACACACACAGACCAATACACATTATATACACACACACAGACCAATACACATTATATACACACACACAGACCAATACACATTATACACACACACAGACTAATACACATTATATACACACACACACACACAAAGACCAATATACATTATACACACACACAGACCAATACACATTATATACACACACCTAGACCAATGCACATTATACACACACACACGTATTTTTATAATTAAGCAAATTGCATTTTTAATGGAGGGTATCATTTTAAAAACTAGGCAGATCAAATTCCGCTGGTGAGTCGTGGGAAAGACACACTTCCCCACCCACCCCCTCTGCACATGCACATCTGGGCGCGCTTCCCCGGAGGTTTTCAATCCTGCCCCAGCTCCGAGCCCCTGCCCGACTCAGCATCCTGAGACACTGTTATCACCGAGGCATCCTTGTGAAAAAAGCGTGTCTGCATCCGGGTACCCTAGGCACAACAACACGTATCTGTGGGCAGAGTGGCACGTTAAACCTTTGAAACGTTTGTGGGACTTGGAGGCGTGCAAGGAGCCTGGGCCCAGAGTCGGGGCACAGGAGTGAGGCCGGGACGCAGGGCGGGGAGGCGGGTTGCTGTGCACCCCCCTCCCGCTTTGCCAGGGCGTGTGCACACCACTCCTCCTGCACTTGTGAGCCGCAGCGAGTCCTCCAGATGGCTGGCTGCACAGTGCCTTGCGAGGCAGCCTGCAGATTATTCTAGAAAAGGAAAGTTCTCAGGAAAAGTGAATGAAAGCATGGATTTTCAACATGTCCATTTAAAACTCTTAAGAAATTTGAGGCGCATCACGCTTACGTGAAATGAGGCACATTCAGAGCCCCTAAAGCTCTGGCGTCGGTCTCAGTCGCAGGCTCCACACAGGCGCCGTCTTCCCTCACTGTGTGGGCACTGCCAGGGGTGCCAGGGAGGCGGGCGGGAAGGAGAGAGGGTCCCTGTGCCCGGGAACCTGCGGTGGCATCCACACACCATCAGCACGCCTTGGGGGCAGTGGTTAGGATCCAGCTGTAATTCCAGTAGGAAGCGCCCATGGCGGAGATGTGGCAATGCTACTTGAAGGATGGCTTTGACGGTGATGCTACGTTAGAACTGCCCCTGGGGCGCAGCCACGGGTGGTCCAGGCATGACAAACCTCACGCCCGAGCAAAGGGATGCTCACTCACGGCCATGGCCCTCAAGCTTGCTGTAAGCTTGTCTAATGGAGCCCCAGCATCTCCACTTGCACCTCCCATCTGGACCACACGGGGGCACTGCAGGCAGGTGGCAAATTCTCCTGACCCTGGAAGCTGTCTGTTGTGCCAAGCCCCTGTCCCTTCCCCTCCTCACAGGACAGGACATCTAAGACCGGGAGTGCGAAGGATTCCGGGGTCAGCCCTCCTCACGGGCGAGTGTACCCTCAGCGCACGCAGCCCCTGTGCAGAGCCGCGCCCAGGAATCCCGTGTTGTAAACCAGGTGTCTCCCTCCCTCACCCAGGGGCACCGACTTCCCACCGAGGACACATCACACCCCTCCGGCTGCTCTGGCCTCATGCTGGCCAGGAGTACAGCGAGCCTTTCACCCCCTTAGACTCCTTCCCTCCAGCCCAGGGCTTCTCAAAATGCGGACTTTCTAAGATTCAGCGACGGAGAGTGTTGTCATGTAAAATCCTGGGCGCCGGGCCAAAGACCGATTCTGGCATCGGCCCCGAATAGGCATGTCTGACAAGCTCCGAGGGAGGCTGGGGTCCACGCTCCAGCCGGCCGCCCAGTTTCCTGTCCCGACCCGGGCTGTCCGTCATGTGAAACGCCGCGGGGTCGTGAGGGTGACATTCATTGCTCAGAGCCATCCGGGGGCCTGGGACACCCCCCTGTGCTCCCCGGCTGGGCCGGGCTCAACCCAGCGCTGGCATCGGATCCCAACCGAAGGACCGAGTGGGTTTTGATGGGCACAGGTTTGCTGTGCTGGGCTTCAGAGCCTCGTCGTGTGGAATTGCAGTAGGTGGCTCAGGCTGCCGTCGCACAATGCCGCAGGCTGTTGTTCCATTGTGACTTTTCTCAGGTTCGGGTCTGTCTTCATATGCTTTCCTTTTCGAGGGGATAGGACCTGCCTCAGAGGGCTGCGGCGGTGATGAAAGGGAACGGGAACATTCATAGAATAGACTCCGTCAAGAACCGGAGCCCAGCGCTGTCCCGGGGTGTTTCTCATGCTCAGTGTGTGTTTCAGGGAAGAATAAAAAGACAGTAAATAACGCTTTGCGTACACGGTACGGGTGAGGTCGGGGGGCAGCTGGCATCCTTGGAACTCTGAGAAATGAAGTGATTTACCCAAAGTCACGTGGCGAAAAGAGGGCAGAGCTCGAGGCCAACCCAGCTCTGCTGATTGGACCGACCGAGGGCTGTTTTGGGAACAGGAAGTGCTGGGGGCTACCGGAGGTGACAGGACACTTGTCTAGAGCTCTTCTGTGAGAAGGAGACCTTTTGTGAAACAAGAGGATTCTTGGGAAACTCAAGGCCGGCTGCTGAATCGGTCATGGCTCAGTCGTCTGGCTATTTGGAGTCAACAGCGGGTGACCTTGTGCCCTGAGACCCTGGCATCTGTCTGTGCCGGGCGGCCTGTTGGCAGCCGTCTGGTGGACAGACATCCGTCATGAACCCCATCGCCGGGGTTTCCTTTGACTGGCCCAGCTGTCTCACGGCCTCTCCGCTGCGTGGGGGTCAGTAACACTCAGAGGGAAGGAGCAGGAAGCCAGCTAAGTGGCCTGCTGGATGGCCCACAAGCAGAAAAGCAGAGGTTCCCGGGTGGTTTTTTAAAAATGTAATTAGTAAAACTCCTTAATCAAGTTAACAAAAGAGCAATCTCAAGAATGCTCGACTCTGTAAGAGTATTTTCATACTTTTTAGAGCAGTGATGGCGAACCTATGACACGCGTGTCAGAGGTGACACACGAACTCATTTTTTGGTTGATTTTTCTCTGTTAAATGGCATTTAAACATATAAAATAAATATCAAAAATATGTCTTTGTTTTACTGTGGTTGCAAATATCAAAAAATTTCTCTATGTGACACGGCACCAGAGTTAAGTGAGGGTTTTTCAAAATGCTGACACGCCGAGCTCAAAAGGTTCGCCATCACTGTTTTAGAGTGTGGTGAGCATTTTTATTTCCTGCTACATATCATTGATTTTTAAATGGCAATCCATTGAAATCTTTCTTTGTCCTGTTTTTCGCATTCCATAAGGAACGTTGTGGCCACCTTAAATGGGGTTCCGTAAAGACAGACACTCAAGAAAGACACACCTCCTTGTCCCCAGTAAACCACACAGCTCATTCTCTGCTCTGCCTTGGTCTGCACCCTGGCACCCAGCCATGGTTTTTATATTCGGAGAGTCCCGATGTCGGTATAAATCTCATACTAACGTTCTTTTGGGATTTAGGCGACAGACACAACTGTGGGCACACCAACACGTTCAGGGACTGGATATAGGACTTTGCACTTTACCTGGAGGCGAGAGGCCTGGCAGGAGCGCCCAGGTGAGCAGGCCGGGCGAGAGCACCCTTCACCGAGTGAAGGAGAGGCGCCCTCGCTGAGAAACCTGTAAAGAAACCCTCACCAGAGGACGTGTGTGTGTGTGTGTGTGTGTGTGAGGGAGAGAGAACATATAAATATCCAGTTATTTTCAAGCTTTGGAAATAGAGATATAGCTGCAGTTAAAAAAAAAATCATTTCCCCATTCTGAAACGCTCATTTGCCCAATGTACACAAGGCATGTTACCCAGTACATTGCAAAACATACATCAACGGAAAAGGTTAATGTTGGGAAGGATTAATGTCTCCTTTCCTAGCAACCAGACCTAATTAAATCCTTCCAGAAGCAGATGGACAGTCCCGCCTCCGGAGCGAGATGTTTATGTAAATATCACTGAGCTAATTGGTACTCGGCTACACCAGGAGGGTAAACAGCACACCCCGCAACCCCCCCCCCCCGACCCCCCAACCCCTACCCCAGGGTCAGCGGTTGAGAGTCTGATTTCCTGCCTTAATGACAGGTCCTGGGAGGAGCTGCTGTCCGGGGCGGGAGGGTTCTAGGATCTCATTATTTTCCAGATTATTGGTCACACTGAGAGCGAGCCCTGTTGGCAGGAATTGAGTGAGGGCTGGGGAGCTTGTGCAGGTCCCCTTGGTCCAGGGCAAGAGCTTGTGTTGGGGGTCAGGGGTTCTGCACGGTCAGTGACTGCTTTCAGGGACTGAACGAGGGGCCCCCTGTCCTTGGGCAGTGACTCTGGGGAGCCGAGGCAGCCTGGGCAGGGGGGAGCGCTTGGAGTCCAAGTCCAGCGCTTGAACTCATTTCTGCAGAGCCAGCCTCGCTGTGCTCCTGCCCCTTCCCCGGCCCGGCGGCCTTTTGCATCTTTCAAAGTGCCCTGGACCCAGAGGGGCCTGCTGCTCCCATCTGGGACTAAGGGTCCCAAATCTAACGTGAAACTGATGGCCTCCGTAGGCAGCGGGCACATTTGTTACACAGACGTGCTCCTGTGGACCTCATGGGCGACAGCTGTGCTTTGCCCGGGAATTCCATCCCTCAGTTTTTCTGTCTTTGTGTGTGTGTTTCTACCGTAGATCGAGTCGCAGGATACCTGCCCTCCCAATGGCCTTCCCTGCCCCTGGCCCACCTGGGGACGCTGCGGAGACAGGTAAGCTCCCGTCCTCCATCGCCCGCGTGCAGAGGGAGCGGGAGAGTCTGGAGGTCCTGTTCTCGCCTGCTGCGCCCTCACTGGCATTGGGGAGGCCACAAGGCTGCTGTTCAGAGAGAGGTAACGCGTCTCATGTGTCAACTGTGGTCACGGTCGTTCCTGGGTTGCAGGTGGGGAGACTGAATCTCCGCGAGGCTAGGTCCTTTCTGAGGTCAAGCTTCTTGCAAAGGGAAAAGCTCAGAGGGGCCAGGATAACAGGTTGTGGATGAATACAGTGTAAGGGTAAAAAGGGGAGGGGTCCTTGGCCCCGGCCCAGTGGCTCAGTTGGTTGGAGTGTCGTCCCATGCACCAAGAAAAGAAAAGAAAAGAAAAGAAAAAGGTTGGGAGTTCTATTCCCGGTCATGGCACATGCCTCGGTTGCAGGTTTGATCCTTGGTTAGGACGCGTACAGGAGACGGCCGATTGATGTTTCCCTCTCACATTGATGTTTCTCTCTCCCGCTAAAAATCAATGGAAACATGTTCATGAGTGAGGATTGAAAAAAATAAGAGGGGTGTGGTTGGACCACAGATGCCCTGCGGTTCCTGTTTGAAGGCACTGGCCCTGTGACCTGGGCAGGTGGCTTCCCCCCTCAGGCTCAGTGACCCCTAGGCTCTGGTTCTCACCTTGGGGTACATGGGCACCGATGTCCCCCTCAAAGTGCTGGTGAGGACTCCGTGAGTGTCTGTGAGAGTGTCGTGCACAATGGCAGGCGCTCATCTGAAAGGACCCCCCTCCCCCCCACTCCTTACTTCGCTCAGCATAAACCCTCCAGGTCTCTCCATGCTGTTGCAAGTGGTAAGAGTTGTTCTTTTTTACTGTCGTGTAGTATTCCTTGGCGTAAATGTGCCACAGTGTTGTTCTTTTATTCACTCGTCTGCTGATGGGCACTTAGGCTGTTTCCAAATCTTAGCCGTTGTAAATGGTGCTGCTATGAACATAGGGGTGCATATATTCTTTCTGATGGCTGTTTTGGGTTTCTTAGGCTATATTTCTAAGAGGTGGGAAGATAAGTACCATGTGATCTCACTCTTATGTGGAATCTAATGAGCCAAATAAACCGATGATCAAAAATGGACCCAGAGACATAAAAATATGAACAGACTGTTGAACCTCAGAGGGAAGGCAGGGGAGGGTGGATGGGAAGAGGTCGACCAATGAGCTTGTATGCATACATGCATAACCTGTGAACTTAGACAATGGGGTGGTGAGGGCCTTGGGGGCGTGGGAGTGGGCTGGAAGAGGTTAATGGGGGAAAAGGAGGACCTATGTAATACTTTCAACTATAAAGATTAAAAAAATAAAATAAAAAGGACCCACCCTGCCGGACTCCGGGAGCAGTGCTCCATACCGGCTTCCTGGGTGCTGCCTGGTGCACACCCCATCCTGCCCTCCCTTCACCGGCCCCGCCAGGAAGGCGGGCTCTAGTCTGCCAGGTGACCTTTGCCAGCACAGCGGCGTCAGAGGCTAATCCACTTTGCTCAGCTCTCTGCCGTCTCCCCATGGACTGTGGGCCCGGAGGGCACTGCCTCTCTAAGTAACAAGCCGACTCCTAATCCCGGGCGAGGCATTTGCCAGGCCTGCGTGCAGGAAGCAGACCTCCGATAGGAGTGCAGGGTGCTGATGGTTTGCCCTTTAGAAAGCAATGTCACCTCTTTGGAACTTCGATTTCCTCATGTTGTAAGACAGAACCGAATTAGTTTCCTTCCTGAGGCTGCGTAATAAAATACCACGAAGTGGGTGGCTTAAGTCCACAGACATCCCCTCTCACAGTGCCAAGGGCAGAGGCCGGAATCCAGGTGTGGGTGAGGTTGGTTGAGTGACATCTGGCAAACGGTCTGCAAGATGAGCTGCCTTTCAATCTGGCAGCACTTGAGGCCCCGCTGTGCGTCCCGTCTCAGCTCCCTCCCCTGCTGCCTCCCTCCATCTTCCTGAGCGCTGAGCTCACACTCCCCCTCTCCCCTGGGGTGTCAGATGGGCATCTGGGACTAACGCGTCCATGGCAGATCCACTGCTCTTCCCTCTGCAGGGCCTTCCTGACCTTGACAAGGGCTCTGCCTTCCAGCGCTGCCTTCGGTGAGACCTCTCTTGCCTGGAACCCATTCTCTCCCACTGGGGATCCCGTCTGAGTCACCCCCAGGCACCTCATTATGCTCCTCTCACCTCCACAAACTAGTTCTGTCTGGCCTACCTGCCTGCAGCCTGGTCCCTCCGCAGTGTTCTCCACAAGGAGGCGCTGCATGTTCTTTTTATGGGCAGTTCTGCCCTGGCCGGTTTGGCTCAGTGGATAGAGCATTGGCCTTCGGACTGAAGGGTCTCGGGTTCGATTCCGGTCAGGGCACATGCCTGGGTTGTGGGCTTGATCCCCAGCAGGGGGTGTGCAGGAGGCAGACAATCAATGATTCCCTCTCATCATTGATGTTTCTATCTCCCTCTCCCTCTCTGAAATCAATAACAATATATTTTTAAAAATGAAGGTAATTCAGACGTCAGCCTTTCTCTTAAAACCCTTCAGCGTCTTCCCATCGCACTTAGAACAAGACCCAGAGCTACCCCATGGCCTGGGCCAGCTCTTAGACCACGCCTGCCGCTCACTCCCACCACCGCCTCATCGGGTCCCCCTTCAGCCTACAACCCAAACAGTCTCTGCAGACTCCGAGGGCGCAGTACTCAGGACAGCGTTTGCTAACGGGAGGTTCTTGAGAGCTGCCTGTTGACCTGGGGGGCTGGGAGCCGTGGGAAGCAGGGTGTCGGACACACGGCAGGCCCCGGGGACTGCGTTTAGTGAATGGAAACGTGTGTAGATGTGGCTGCGAGGGAAGACGTGGTAAAGAAGCCAAGCTTGTGCTCTCTGCTTGCTCCCGTGTGCGCCTCTTTAGGAGACAGACGCCCCCAATTCCCTCCCGCTCCCCTCAAGGGGGTCCTTCTCATTCCTGCTCGGATGGCATCGGCAAGGGAAGCAGCCTGCGTTTCAGGGGAAGCGGAGGCAGGGGAGCTGGCCACGGGCTGCCTTTCCCTCGGGGAGACTCGCCGCTCCGTCTGGCTCCCGTCTCCACTCCTGGCCACAGCCCGGCAGCTCAGCCCTCGGCCACACAGATGGACAACGGCCCGAGGAAACGAGGACACTCGTGTAAATATCGCCGAGCACATCGAGGCTCGGCTGGACGGAAAGAAGGCGGCGAGGCAGGACCCAGGATTCACAGCTGGGAAGATAATGTACCGCATTAACCCTGTTCCTGGGAGGCCGCTCATTGCCCTGATCAGTGTGACACCTGGCTCACGGCGCCTGCGAATCCAGCGTGGAAATCACCGGCCTGAGAGGGAAGCCGGTGCTCACATTGGGGGCTCTTCCCCGGAGGCCGGGCATTCAGCGGGATGTGAACAGTCTTGTGTTCATGCCAGGCATCTTCTGAGAGCCTACTGTGTGCCACTCTGCCAGAGTGGAGACTGGCAAGATACAAAGATGCAGCCAGTCTGTGTGACTCCAGTCTCTGCAGAGTGAGAGTTGTGACACGTACAGCACAGGATGGTAGTCATCGGAGCAGTGTCCACAGTGGAGGACCCAGGGAAGGTGGTCGTCTCGGGGCTGGGAATCGTGTAGGCTTCATGGAGGAGGTGACACCTGTGAATATTCATAAGAGCTCCACACTGATCAACCTGGGCCGAGGGAGCAGCGAGAGCAGTGGACTGGAGTTTGGGGAAGTGTGAGCAGTAGATGATAATGGGATTTAGGGAAGCGAGGGTGCTCTCTGGGAGCTGAGCCTGGAGAACCGCCCTGGCCTGGCGGGGGGTGGGGTGGGGGTTGACAGGCAAAGCAAGTGGGACTTTCCTCTCCAGGCATGGACACCCCCACAACATGCGGGGGTCATACAAGACACCAGCTCTGGGCTGCCTGTGGAGGAGGGATTTGGGCTTTAAAAAGCATTTTGACAGACTAAACAGGAGAAACACGGGCAGAGACATAAGGAAGCGGGTACCAACAGAGTTGTCAGTACTTGGTCTTTTCTGGAGCCTGGAATTTGAGAAATGCATCTGGAAAGGTGAATGTTGGACAGGCCAGGGGGGTGGGTCCTGAGAGGTGAGGCCGACTGTGCTCCTTAGAGCCCAGGGAGTCCTCTCCATCCTCATTAGGGCCCTGAGGGCTGGGCTGACTGGGAGAGGAGGAGGAGAAGACAGGAGCTTCTGGGTGGCTGCGTTGGGCTCTGGGCAGAAGGCAGAGGGTTAGGGTGAGGGGTAGGGTTGGGTTTAGGATTAGAGCACAAGGTTAGGGTTAGGGCTTGGGTTAGGGTTAGTGTTAGGTTTAGCATTAGAGCTAGGGCTAGGGTTATGCCTAGGGTAGGGTTAGGATTAGGGGTATGGCAGAGGAGCTCGGAGATCATCTGGCATGGTTGTGCTGGTGAAGAGGGCGAGGGCTTCATCTGTTTTGAGGGGGCGAAGGATGGGGGTCGGCTTAGCCTGGGCTGGGGGATCTGATCCCCATTGGGTGGGTTGGCTCCATGCTGCCCTCTGGGATATCAGAGTTGGTGCCTTAGTGTGTTTTAAACACCTACCCAGGTGGTTATGAGGTAGGTGAGGAAGTCACAGCGAATCATTGAAAACACCTGAGCCTGGGAAGGCTGGAGCGGGGAGGGGAGGGTCAGGGTTAGGGATAGGGCTAGGGTTGGGGTTAGGGCTAGTGTAGGCCTAGGGTTGGGGTTAGGGCTAGGATTAGGGTTTAGACTAGGGCTAGGGTTAGTGTTAGTGTTAGGGCTAGGGCTAGGGCTACGGCTAGGGTTATGGTTATGGTTATGGTTATGGTTAGGGATAGGGTTAGGGTTAGGGTTAGGGCTAGGGGTAATGTTAGGGCTAGGGCTAGGTTTAAGGTTAGGGTTAAGGCTAGGGGTAATGTTAGGGCTAGGGCTAGGTTTAAGGTTAGGGTTAAGGCTAGGGGTAATGTTAGGGCTAGGGCTAGGGCTAGGGGTAATGTTAGGGCTAGGGCTAGGTTTAAGGTTAGGGTTAGGGCTAGGGTTAGGGTTATGGCTAGGGGTAATGTTAGGGCTAGGGCTAGGGTTAGGTTTAAGGTTAGGGTTAGGGTTAGGGCTTGGGTTAGGGCCAGGGGTAATGTTAGGGCTAGGGTTAGGGTTAGGTTTAAGGTTAGGGTTAGGGTTAGGGCTTGGGTTAGGGCCAGGGGTAATGTTAGGGCTAGGGCGAGGGTTAGGTTTAAGGTTAGGGCTGTAGTCTTCTTGCTGTCCTTTTCCTCACGTTTCTCATGTGTTCTGCTCCATTTAATGTGAGCATTTTCTAAGCCCCGTGTAGGAAAGCTTCAGGATGGGGTATTGTCGAGGGAGAGATGATCGTGTTGACCGCTGAGTGGGAGTGGGAGAGGTTCCCCTTCGCTATAGCACAGCTCTTGGCAAAGGCTAGTGAGCCGCCCACGTCTCCTGGGCTTCGTTTGCAAACGAGGAATGGCGCTCATTTTGAAAATCCATTGGGTGTCATGCGATATTTATGGGTTCCTGCGTTTCATTCCGCGAACGCACCCTCATTTACAACTCAGCCTCCCCCGTCCCTGTAGCGGGTGCAGCTTCCCAGCTCCTTCTCCCAATTACATGCAGGTTTGTCGGCTATGTTCTGATGGAAGTTTTCAGTTCTCCTCACGTGTTCTGGGACGATGGGTTTGGTCCTCGGCCATCAGACACCTGGAGTTTAACTGGCTTCGGTGCCGGCCCGGTGGGTGGAGCCGCCCGGGACTGTGCCTCAAAGGCAGAGACGTCGCATAGAAACTGTAGGACTCACAGACGCACATACGTAGCACTTCATTTGATCTCTTCATCTCACCGGTCAGGCCCCAGAAGGAGAGTCACCGGCCCCAGTGAGTCTCACCAAGGGCCAGGCCCTCTCCTGGTCACCTTCTCATGCAGGAACCACTGCAGCCTCATCCTTTCCCACGGAGACCAGCGGTCATCAGTGATGGCCAACACCCAGTGGGTGTGTCTCTCATAGGGACCCTCCCTGTCTGTGTGCGCCTCCCTGCTGTCTCTTTCTAGAAGAACATCAGTTGTCTTGGACAAGGTCCTCATCCTTATGACCCCATTTAACTTAATTCCCTATTTAAAGATTCTAGCTGCAGCCCGGCTGGTGTGGCTCAGCAGTTGAGCGTCGACGTATGAACCAGGTCGAGGTTCGATTCCCAGTCAGGGCACGTGCCAAGGTCAGCTTGATCCCCAGTGTGGGGCCTGCAGGAGGCAGCCAATCAATGACTCCCCCTCCTCATGGATGTTTCTATCTCCCTCTTCCTTCCTCTCTGAAATCAATAAAAATATATTTTAAAAAAATAAAAATTCTATCTCAAATACAGTCACTCTGTGAGCTTTGGGAAGCAGTCAGTCCCTAACCCTCTCCTCTCGGGGACGTCAAAGGGACCCAGGCGAGTCCCCTCAGGGAGCTGATTCTCCGAATGGCAGACCTCTGTTTGGAGGTGGCCAAGCCCAAATGCTGGCATCTTCCTTTGGCCTCCGCTGCCCGCCTGCGGCTGGGCCAGGGGCTGAGCCTCCAGGAGGAGGAGCGGCCCTCTCCCTGCCCTGCCCTTCATTATTTCCTCAGACTTTAATAATGATCACAGCTTGAGATGGGAGAGAATAATGAAGTGTTCATTCACATTCCAGACACGAACGAAAAAGGCACCGCTCTGTTTGCACGCGTTGGGCTGACGACTTCATTATCGCCAGGCTGTGCGGACACCAGGGCGTCTCCTTCGGGGGCTCAGAGTGACTGTCCCGTCCAGCGCCAGCCGGCACCTGCCCCAGCGTCCGACACCCGGTCAGTGGGTGTCAGCGCCCCACAGCTGAGGTCATGTGAGAGACGCGTTCACAGCCCCTGGGTTCTGCTCTCACGTGTCAGAGAGTAGGACTCACTTCGGTGTTAGGTTTAGAAACAGGTGCTATTATTCAAATCAAGCCTTTTTTTTTTGTCAACTGAGGAACAAAAGAACACAGGAAATTATAACAGTCAGTTCTAAAGGCTAGGTTTATACTGAGCCGATTTTTAGGAATAGTGTGTGCTCACCACACGACTGATACTGTTAGTACAAGGTCGGCAAGCAGAACAGAGTACGTGAGGTTTAGGTTCGAGGATGCCCGTGGTAATTAACAAAAGGAGTAATTGACAGTCTTCCCGAGAGCTAGATGCGTCACTCTGTATAATGACCTAGAACAGTGACGGCGGACCTATGACACGCGTGTCAGAGGTGACATGAGAACTCGTTTTTTTGGTCGATTTTTCTTTGTTAAATGGCACTTAAATATATAAAATAAGTTTCAAAAATATTAGTCTTTGTTTTACTGTGGTTGCAAATATCAAAAAATTTCTCTATGTGACACGGCACCAGAGTTAAGTTAGGGTTTTTCAAAATGCTGACACGCCGAGCTCAGAAGGTTCACCATCACTGTCCTAGAACCTGCTTCTCAAGCTCCAACATCTGTACCGATGGACAGGCCTGCAAGACAGGTGGGTAAAGAGGCGTAGGAAGAAACCAGCTGGCAGAAGGAGGTACCCAACGCCGAAATCCCCGCCCACGATGGGGAGCCGGCCACGGCCACGGCCCCCTCCAAGAACTTCGCTCCCTCCTCAGGAAGTAAGTTGTTCCTTTCAATCTCAGGGCCAGCAGCTGGTATTGATCTTTGTCGCCAAGAAAGAGCAACTGCAAATCAGAGGCGGACTTGGCGGGGCAGTTATCGCCAAGCCATTGGTGTGTGGTTTACCTTTAATTAAAGTAACCCTTCACGGAGAATCCCATGTCTGTTTTATATCCTGTCTTCCTAGGGGATGAGGGTTAACATGGCCATCAGAGCCTTCGATAATACCGATCCTCGTCTGTCTCAGTTATCTACGGCTGCGTAACAAATCCAAATGTAGTGGCTTCAGCAATAATGAATATTAATTATATCTTCAGATTTCTGAGAGTCAGCCATTGGGCCGTGACTTAGCTGGGTGGTTCTGGCTTAGGGTCCGACCTGGGGTTCTCTGCAGACTTGGCTGGGGCTGGACAGGGGATCCATGTGGGGCCAGTCCTTTGTAACGTGGGAGAAGTTCTCCAAGGGCTTGGAAGCAGGCAGCGGGGATTATGGGGGGCCACTTGGGAGGCTGTCACCCCATCAGCATCACACATGTCTGAATGCAGGAAAGCCTTAAGAAATAGGAATATACGGGCCTTTAGGAAGATGGTCCTGGAGATAGCTTGGTTGGATGGGAAGATACATTGGCAGATGCCCTTTCTTCTCTCTTCACATGTGGTTCTTCAGTTTTCAGTGGGAAACGGGCAGCAGTAATTTCTATCTAAACTTAATGTCAATTAGCACGGTATTTACAAGACAGTAGCTAGTCTCACATGACAATTGATGATAATTGCTTCCTGCTTTAATTGGTATATAAACAAGACTAGGCAGCAAGAATCCAAACATCCCTTCAAAAGGAAAAAAGGAAATTAAAGAAGAAAATCTGTCAAGTTAATTTATAAGCTGATAAGGAGCTGACAAACCCAGCCCACACCTCTACAAGCCAGCAAAGCGGCGGCGGGCCGGCTGGTGCCCCCTGGGAGCTGGCGGGGATCGGGCGGGAGTGAGAGCTCCGGGCTGGCACCCGCCCCAGGATGCTGCTGGCATGTGTGCCATGCCCAGCTGTGCCAGGGTGCTGAGGTGTGCACAGGTTTGCAGTGTGAGAGACCAAAGCGGGCTTGCCAGTGAGGGATGTCCTCAGTTGTGCCCTGGGCCTCTGGAAAGATGGCTGGAAGCACAACGGGGAGGGGGTAAGGGCTGGTGTCGGGAGCAGAAGGCCCTGGAGGTCTGCACCGTAGCGTCTGAGAGCGGAGGGGAAGCACGGTGAGGAAGGCACCTGTTCAGGTGAGCAGTTCAGGTGAGCAGGTGAGGCTGCCCCTGTTAGAACGGAAAAGGGGCGGGCGGTGAAACGCCAGGAAACCCCGAGGAATCCCCACTGAATAGTAGGCGAATGGCAGTGGAAGTTAGTCAATAGCAGTTGGTCCAAATATAGAGGAAGTACAAAGAGATACCGAAGCTGTGGATTTGGGAAAAGACCACTGACTGCGTATAGCAAGCCCTCCCTCTCACTGCGAGAGCTGGGAGGGCCGGAAACACTATGTAGGCATCATATGCAAACACAGAGCACGCTGGAAGTTTTCCTACCCCCCAGAGGCGCACACAGATCTAGAGGGACGTGGATGGCTTCCCCATCCGCGATGGCCACCATCGGGACCCGTCCCAACTACAGGTGCTCCCGGGACAAAGGCCACAGAACTGACCTCCTGGAAGCGTGAGACCATCTCTTTGGAATAAGGAAGCCAAAGCAGTTGGCTAGGAAAACTGCTAAAACTCGTCAGGCCTTTTTCCTCGGCTGCAGATTGGGGGAGCGAGAGCATGGGCTCCCCGGCGTCCTCACGAGTACCGAGCAGCCAGGCGGGGAGGGTCAGTGATCAGACCGGCAAGTGCTCCCCCATGGCGCTGCCTCTCCTCCCAGAGAGGAAGCTTCCAGGGATGGACCACGTGGCCACCACCCACCGGTCCCCAGGACACTCTGAGTGGGACATACTGGAAACCCGCCACGGCCCCACCTCCCAGAGTGGCTCCAACCCCACCTGGCTCCAGAGATGTCCCCCTAAAAGGCCGACGATTGACCCTTTCCTGCCTGGCGTGGAGATGAGCGCGAACTGTTTAATTCTGAGCTTTTTGCTGGTCTTTACGGCAACTTCTTCCCGTGTGCGAGGCATGGCGCTCACTCTCACGCCTCATTAGCAAGAGTGACTGGGGAGGCAGTAACCAGCCGCTGCCCTCATGGCGCCAGACTCCAGCACCTTTTTTATTTTGACTTTTGAAGGGTCCTTACAAAGAAAGCTGGGCAGGTTTGGAGAGGACGAATTTATTTAAAAGCGAGTATGTACGGCAGCTGGCAGAGCGGCTGTGACATCAATTACTTTGATCTATTGAGTGCGGAGGCGAACGCAATTCCTCTCCCTCTGCGCTCCGAGCTGAGGAGGGATGGCCATTTATCCTGCGCCCAGCTCAGCCTGACGGATGGATGGCTGCTGCTCATCTGGGGCAGGGGGCAGGCGGCCTGCGTTGGAGGGACTTGCAGAGGGTGGACAGAACATGCAAAAGGAAAGGCAGAGGCCCCTCCTCCAGTCTCGGGGTCCTCGGATGGTACTCGCAGGCCCCCGCCCACCTCCCCACTCAGCCTGCCCACTGCGGACGGAAATGCACAGCGAATGAAAGAAACATCTCCCACGAAAATCGATCAGCAGTTTACTGTGTAGTTATCTGAGCTCGATTTTAGTCTGACAAACTGTAATTGCACAGAATAAATATCCAATCCGCCTCACTGAGAAGCTAATAAAGAATATATCCTGTTATAATCTCATTTCCACGTCCCGGCAGTCCTCTCTCGGATGCTTCTAGTTCCCACCACAGGCAGGGAAAGGTGACTTTTCTCGCGTCAGAGCCCTCGCTGCCCTTGTTGCCGTTGGAGGAAGTGGTTGGCTTTGCGCAGGCCGGAACTGAACGTTTCCTTTAGCCTCTGTCCCGGGCACCGTGTTCTGCCCTCGCCAGAATGCTCTGCAGATTCCTGGCTTCCCCGCGTGAGTCCTGAAAACGAAACATTGAAAATCTGGATCACAGGAAGCTCAGGAGAGGTCATTGTTGCAGGACTTCTCAGAGCCTTTAGTGTACTGTCTCAGAGCTTTGTGCATCGCTGAGAGGGGCAGACTTCTGACCAGGGACACGCTCCACAGAGCACCCTGCGGCCATCACGTTGTTTGCCGGGGAGATGCCCACCTCTTTACACGGGTTTGCGAGGCCGTGCCCAGGGGAACCCTGCCCTCGCCTGAACTCCAAAGTCCCCTTCTGGGTCGTAGCCGCACAGAATTCATCACCGTCCCCAAGCACATTCTGCCCCACCCCCACCCCATGCTCTCACACAGTGCAGACGGTTTTTCTTCTTCAAAAGTCAGTTCTCCTGCTGCTCTGGCAGGTTCTGACGTCTTCTACGTCCTTTAGGCCAGGGGCGGGAACATCCGGCCCTGCCAGGGCCCGAGGGGCGAGTTCATGAAGTGTTTGACCAAATGCAGCTAATGTTTAAGCGGATCGTTTGGCGTGGCCCCCGAATGACGTGATAATATCCAACGGCCCTGGGCAGAGAGAGGTTCCCCACCCCTGGCTCAAGCCCCGTCTCGTGGCCCCCTCTCCAGGGGCGCCTCCCGGGCGGGGTGACCAGGACTTCCTCTTGTCAGCGGCACCTTCCGAGCCAGCTGGGCGCGGGCACCCGGGGGACAGCTGGTGCCCCTTCCGGATGGCCGCCGTGGTATCGCGTGTCCTTACTGGGACAGTGAAACTTGGGTGAAATCATGTGTTAAAAACAAAACAAACTACTTCTGTGAGGATAATTTCTGAGTTTAAAAGCCACGTGGAAAGCCGCCGGATGAAAGGCATTTTGGAAAAGCAATAGCTGGCCAGCAAGCTGTCTGCGAAGGAGGCTGCGTGTGTTTCTTCGCTGCGGGCTGGATGGAGTTGGCAGTTTGGGGTGAGAGCTGAGTTGCTCAAGGCAGGAGGGGCTGGAGCCTCCACATCAACCCCCCCCCCCGCCCCCCCCCACACACCCGAGAGTGCGTCAGGCTCACCCTTGAGGAGGGAGGGAGATGCCTGACTTCCTGGGAACTCCTGTTGCTGAGCTCCCGGCAGCCCAATCGCCAGGAAGGCTGGTCAGTGCAGAGATCAGCACGTCAGGACACAGGGCAGGGCCGGGGTTTCCTAAGAAACCACACAGCCAGGAGAGGAGGCCAGGAAGCATTCAGGCTCCTTTCCCTCCCTCACACGATGCTTACTTAGCATTTTGGAGGAACCTGTTGTACGCTCAGGGACTTGTCCTAGCCTTGGTTTTATTAATTGCCACTTAGTGCAATGAAGAGAATAAAGGAGATTTTTGGCAACAAGGAACACGGTTGTAACCGTTGTTGATATCTGTGTCCCCCCGGGTAGTGGAGGATGACCTGTGTTTCTGGAAACCCAGCCCGTCAGATCCCCAATCCTTGAAGAGAATCTAACTCTGATCCTGACAGACTTGGAATCCAAACACCAGGCTTGTGCCTAGTGGCTGAGTCATCCTCAGCTTCGGGACTTACCTCCTCTGGCCCCTTTTTAATAAAACGGAGGCGATGCTGTATAATGAAGAGGATGATTAGGCGTCGAAACGTTCCGTTCAAGTCTCAGACTCAGCCTCCAGTTGTTTGTGACCTTGGGCAAGTCCTTGAAGCCCTCTCAATCGGAGATAGCGATTCAGAACAATAAATCCTCTCTTATAAATTGGCTGTAAAGGATTAATATGTGGAGCTGCTTTTTCTAATAAACCACATAAAATATAATTTATGTCGGTGTTCATAGCCCTGTTAAATGAGGAGGGAGAGGAGGAGGGAGGGGAGGAGGGAGGAGAGGGGGAGGAGAAGAGAGGGGCACTTGGTTTTCCATCCATTAAGGAGAGCAGTGCTTTTGGACACCACATCGGACACCTGCTCCCTTCCCCTCGGCCACTGGGCTTGTCAGAGCAATTTGGGCCACGCACAGGCAACTCCTGGCTGGATTGGACTCAGTCACGTCTTTCATCTTGTTAAAGTGCATCGCACGCCAAGACTGACTCCCAGAGCACCCCGGAGGCGCTGGGCTGATTGAAAGTGCTTCCGTGGGGTGTCCTGTCCCCGCGCAGCGAGGCGCATTAGGATCTCCTCGTTGCCTTGGAGACAGTCACAGGGCGGACCCATCAATTTCCAGGTGGATGGTTCACCTCCCGTGACGCCTGGCGGCCGAGTGGGCTTCAAGGAATTCGGTGGAACGGCGGAGCACCCCCACTTTCAATTAAGAAAGAAAATTGCCAAGTGTTCTTTCCTAACCTAGACAATGACCCACGGCTGATCATTTCCTCCTTCCCTCCACGCTATCGAAAACATTTAAAAAATGGAACCTAGAAGAAGACATCAGTCGCATCTTTCAAATTGTGGTGCTGTTGGCTGCATGATTGAGTACAAGTGGGTTTCATTAATTAGGATAAAAACAGCAAAACAAGCAAGAATTCAAGTTCATTTTGGCTGTCTTCAAAAGGATAAAAAGCAGTATATGTTATATAAAATATGTTATATGTTTACATAGAAACATATAAGCACTCTATGTATAAATGTTATGCCTATAGTTACACGTTACATTTACATATAACTAGGGACAACTAAATCATTTATCTTGTAAACATTTTTCAAAAGGAGGACAGAGAGAGAACCAACCAGTTATCATTTCCGCCGCGGGCAGCCCTCCTCCTGGCTAAGACACTCGTGAAACACTATGGAGGTGACAGCACGCAGCTCCTGTCGTCTGTGAGTGTCCCGAGGGTCAGACTGGCTGAGTTTACAAAGCAGGAGAGGTCTCCCCCCACTTCAGCCATGACCGTTTCCTTAGTTCTCTGAGCTGATCTGCTCCTCCGACAGTTTCGCAGCCTGGAGTACGGTGGCGAGTCTGTAATGAAAGCTTGGGTGGTGGCGGAGGCTCACCGAAGCCCAAGCCTCAGCTGGTCCCACTGTCACATCCATTTTGTAGTTTGAGTTCAGTGACCAGCCGGGCTGGAGCGGAGGGGTGGGGGTGGGGCGGGGTGGGGGGAGCAGTTTGCTTTTCATCTGAGTTTGAGTGAGAAGCTACCCTTGACACTAGACAGGCAGACCCTGGGGTCCCCCTGCGTGAGCTCTCTGTGACTGTGCAGTGGCCCCCAATCTTAGCGGCTTACGTCAGCAACAAACAGTCACCGCCTCACACGTTTTGGGGTCAGAAGGCCAGGAGCAGCTTCGCCGGTGCCCTGGCTCAGGCTCTCTCATGGAACTGTCGTCCAGGTTTTGGCTGGGCCTGCAGTCGTTTTAAAGCTTGCCTGGGACCAGGGCATCCGGTGCCAAGGAGGCTCGCTCACGTGCTTGACAAGGCACGGCTGTCCTTGGCAGGAGGCTCAGTTCCTTGCTGTACGGATGTCTCCATGGGGCTGCTTGAGCATCCTCACAACATGGCAGCTGGCATCTCCCAGATTGAGTGACACAAGGGAGGGCAAGGCTAAAGCCATGTGACTTTCATGGCCCAGCCTTGAAGGTCACACGCTGCCATTTTTGTGATATTCCTTTAGAGGTAACCCTCTGCAGAGGCAGGGAACCTGAAGGCCGTCCTGCAGGTTGCCCACCACACCCAGGTGATGATGATGATGATGAAAAGAGCCGTCACAGGGTCAGATCTTTGCAGTTAGTGTGGCTCAGGCTGTGCTGGGTGGGTAGTTAAGCACCCAGGATGTGAACGATGCAAGAGGGTCAGAGACAGATGGATGTGGCTCTGGGTGTGGGGGCAGGATGGGGAACGTGACTTCAGTGCTCGACGTGGGGACAGGCTGTCTTGGACGACGTGGCTGCCCTTTGTGCAGGCAGGGCGGTTAGAGTCCCAGAGCAGTCATGTCGGATCTGCAAATGGGAACATGTGTAAGCAAGGCACCTCCTGCAGAACCAAGTTCAAAAATTAATGCCCCGTCTGGTGAGGGTTACAGAAGACTGTGTGTTTCAGATAATGAAATAACTGGCCCAAAAGACAGGGCTGCTGAATTAAACCTGCAATTTAAGTAGAAATTACAGGAAGGAAAAAACAAATTGTGAAAGTGAGGAAGTAATAAAGACCTAGTTCCAAAAAACAAAATTCCTACTTGGCAGTATCTTTGTGGGGGAAATGGTGGTATTCAGAGCAGCAGATCTGGGTCCCATGTACCGCAAGGAATTAACAAGCCTTTATTGTTTTTTAGCAGAAACGAGTGGAGGAGGGAGAAAAAAATTGAGAAATATTTTTGAGCCAGCAATGGCTAGCTCCTGCAAAGCAGTTACAATAGTTTTATTCTCCATCACAAATGGTTGACCTGTATTCAGGGCCAAGTTCAGAGGTCAGTTCTGCAGTGGCTCATCAGATTACATCTTTAAGTTTAAAGTCACGTGGGCCCTTCCGACACTACCCGCCACCCCCCGCCCGCACACCCCAGTCATGCTGAGGAGCATGAGTGCATTCCAGCGTAATTTCTTCCTCATTAGTCTAAGCTATGACTTGTTCCTGATTACGTTCCTTTTCAGTGTTTACAGCTCCGTTCCCATAATATTTCCTCGGGGTTATGTTTCCCATTTGTGAGAAGTCACTCAGTCCTTGCCGGGCGCTGCTGCCCTGACTCGCGCTCGGCCTGGAGCTCTGCAGCAGCTCCACGATGCTCTGCTCGCGAGAACGTGGTCCCCGGCTCCGTGGCTTCCCAGACGTCTGTGGTATTGGATGTAGGACAGTGTTGGGCGTGAGTGGACTCGGAGAACACAGGTGCATTGTGGGTATATCATGGATAACTATGTCTTGATCCTCTCAATAACCTCTTTGTCTAGACCAGCCGTGGGCAAACTACGGCCCTCGGGCCGGATCCGGCCCGTTTGAAATGAATAAAACTATTGAAAAAAAAGACCGTACCCTTTTATGTAATGATGTTTACTTTGAATTTATATTAGTTCACACAGACACTCCATCCATGCTTTTGTTCCAGCCCTCCGGTCCAGTTTAAGAACCCATTGTGGCCCTCGAGTCAAAAAGTTTGCCCACCCCTGGTCTAGACTCTACCCCTTTCCACCCCCACTAGACCACCCACATGGTGGTGATGGCGAATTCCCTCTCTGTCATGGTGGGTATGGGTTGGGCAAGCTCTTACTAATTTTTTTGTCTTTGAATATGTATTAATTCCAAAGATGGAGGTTTGGAGAAACGTGTTGTCGGGTTGTTGTAGGGTAATATATTCATTTGTTCATTCAATCCACATTTTTAAATGGAATTTACTGGGGTTACGTTGGTTAATACAATTATATAGGTTCTAGGTGTACAATATACAATCATCTGTGTATTGTATTGTGTGTTCATCACCCAGACTCAAGTCTCCTTCCCTCACCGTTTATCCCCCTTTTCCCTCTTCTACCTCCCCCGCCCCTTCCCTCTGATAATCACCAAACTGTCGTCTGTGTTTATGAGTGTGTTTTTCTTAATCCCCTCACACACTGGCTCCCACCCTCCCTCTCCTCTGAGAGTTGTCAGTCTGTAACTATGAGTCTGTGTCTATTTTGTTTGTTTGCTAATTTTGTTCATTAGATTCCACAATTTCTAAGAGCATATCAAGCGCTAGGTACCAGGGTAGGTTCCCAGGGAACAAGGATTTTATTTCAGTTCTTTAGAATCCGTTGCCTCCATGTAGCACCTTCGGGTCCGGTGTACTTGATTCATCAACAGAGGAATAACAGGGTTCATTTTTCTTACTAATGCATCTGCAATGGTCATTTTCTAGAAGTTTTCTTGGAGGCCTCTTTGGACAAGCTGTATGGATTTCCTCTGATAATGGAAACAAAAGGACCCATTTTATCAGTATCTAAACAGGCCTAGAAAATTGCCTATACACTTGCATCTCAACCACAACAGTGTTTAATATGCTTCCCCAAGATCTTGGCTATTCTGGAACCTTTTATTAATTGGGATTATTACAGTCAAAAGTAACGATGCACCTGATTTAAGCTGAAAAAGGGCATGTACTCCTATGGCTCTTCCACCCAGAGACCATGTGACGGCAGGCGTGGTCCCATGCAACGGATTCGAGTTCTTCCTCTCTGTATCCTGACGCTCCGTTCTCTGGGCTGACCCCTTTCTCCAGTGGGATCTCACAGTCCCCAGCTGGCTGCATGCAGCTCTCGGGCTACATCCTACCAGGTTCAGGTCCAGCATAAAAATGACCACATGGAGTATGACCAGTGGAAGTCGCCAAGTTCACTCGGGTTGGATTGGCTTAGGTCGTGAGCCCACCGCTGGGCCAACCATTGTGGTGCAGGCATGCTCATAACCTCCTTATCTAGGACCGGGGGGTGGGGGGAGGTGAGCCTGACGCAGACCACATAGCATGAGTGTGGGGAGCCCCTGGCCTCACTAAGCCGGTAGGCATGGGGGAAGCAGACGACGCGTGTTCACTGCACAGACATCGGTTTCGTTTTTCCCAAGTGAAATATTTAAAATATTCCTCTGATATGCAAAATGACGAAGGAGCTAGCGGTTGTATCCTGTTATGTGCTGGCAGGACCACGGGGTGCATTGCATTTAATCAATACAATAATTCGGCCCATTTTGCAAAGGGTGACCCTGAAGCAGACTGTAACTCGTCATATAAAGAGTTAGAAGAACTGGGGGTGTGCACCCTGAGGGAGCTTTCTGATTTCACAGCCCACCGTCCGTGAGGAACTGCATTAAGTTGTATTTGGTCCCTGAGCTGCGGTGGCCCGAGAAGTGAACTTACATAACCCGGGTGTGTCCCTGCGCGTCTCTGTGGCCCCCGGGCCCCCACGCTTCCTCTGACGCAGCTCTGGGACCTTGCAACAGGTCTTCCGGGGTGACCCACCCAATTAGAGGAAGCAGCACCGCCTGTTTATTAGCAACACGGAGGGAAAGGCCGCTTCTGCGTGTTCCCAGCATGATGTTGTGTTTAATAACCCCGAACGTGAAAAATCAAGAACATAAAAACATCCTAATTACAGCTCTCCAGGCATCTCGGGCCCAAGAATTGGCTGCTTTGCTTTATTAAAATGAGAGAACATTAGACCTACCAGGAACTCAGAGCTTCCCTAGTACAACTGGCTCTGATTTCAGATGAGAGTACAGCCCAGAGGGGTCAGATGACGTACTCTGGGCCACACAGTTAAAGGTGGAGCTGGGAGAGCGGCCCGCTACCTGTCCCCCA
Source organism: Myotis myotis (assembly GCF_014108235.1). NCBI lineage: Eukaryota > Metazoa > Chordata > Mammalia > Chiroptera > Vespertilionidae > Myotis > Myotis myotis. The sequence goes on from NW_023416320.1 coordinate 2,553,444, forward strand.
GGAAGGCAGTCCCTCCCCGGGCCCCAGCAGTCCAGGGTGAAGTGTCAGCCAGCACAGCCCTTAGAGGGACAGGCATGTTGAACTTTTTTTGTCCTTTCCCCACCGCCTCGCCCTGTAGCCTCACTGCACATAAAGTGGTGGCTTAATAAACTGCTGAGTAATTATTTGACTAAACTACGAGATTAGAATGTTCCGCAGGCGTCTATAGAGGGGAGAGGAGGGGGCTCTGATTGCAGTACAGCTAAGTAGCTCAGTACAGACCTGATCCTCTCACAGGTAACAGTCTGCGAACTACAAATGGGGGGGGTAGGGAGGGGGGGGGATAAAACCTGGCCTAGAGCTCCCAGGGAGGGAGCCCCAGTGCGGACTCCGGGGAGGAGAGGGAGCCCCAGTGCGGACTCCGGGGAGGAGAGGGAGCCCCAGTGCGGACTCCGGGGAGGAGAGGGAGCCCCAGTGCGGACTCCGGGGAGGAGAGGGAGCCCCAGTGCGGACTCTGGGGAGGAGAGGGAGCCCCAGTGCGGACTCTGGGGAGGAGAGGGCCTGAGAGGGACCCGGTTTTCTGCTGCAGTCTCAGGGCAGGCCAGAGGCAGTGCCATGTTGGAAGGCTACAAACACAGAAGAAAACCTGCATTGAAATGTCGACACACACACACACACGCACACACGCACACACGCACACGCGCACACGCGCACACGCACACACGCACACACGCACACACGCACATGTACACACACACCCCTAAAAAACCCCAAGTGACATCTACCCCCTCTCTGGCCTGTAGACTCAGAGGGCAGAGGTCGGGGTCACGGCAGCGACTGGAGCTCTGGGAGAGGAGTTGAGAGGAGGGAGTCAGAGACGGAAGCCTGACCATCTAAGTGTGAACGCTGCCCAGGCGCTCCAGGATGCGGGAGCTACAAAGGTGGGGCAGAGCTTAGCTGAGGAGAAGCAATGGACTGAAATCTGAGCTATCACCCAAAAGCTAGAGTTCGCAATCAAATTAAGTGCCTGGTTAAACAAAGCCAAACAAACGAACAGTCAAATAAGACCACAGCCGGAAGAATGCAACAGAATGTAGTCCAGTGATGGCGAACCTATGACACACGTGTCAGAGGTGACACGCGAACTCATTTTTTTGGTTGATTTTTCTTTGTTAAATGGCATTTATTTATTTATTTTTATTTTTTTAATTATTTTATTTTATTTTTTTATTGCTTAAAGTATTACAAAGAGTATTACATATGTCTCCTTTTTTTTTTCCCCCGCCCTTGACAATACCCTGGCCTCCCCTACCCCCCAGTGTCTTATGTCCATTGGTTATGCTTATATGCATGCATACAAGTCTATATAAAATAAATATCAAAAATATAAGTCTTTGTTTTACTATGGTTGCAAAGATCAAAAAACTTCTATATGTGACACAGCACCAGAGTTAAGTTAGGGTTTTTCAAAATGCTGACACGCCGAGCTCAAAAGGTTCGCCATCACTGATGTAGACTCTCCAAAGATGTCACGCACACGCCCGGTTGAGGGCAGAATAAGGAATTCCTCAGCAGAGGGAAGATCCGGGATGTCGGGGAGAGGAGCCGTGCCCGGCCTCGACCGGAACGGACTGCTCACCTTCTCCCTCTTCCCTGGGGCTCCCATGTCACTTCCCGTCACTACTGCCAAGAGGTGGATGATTTCCAAGACGGTTTCTGTGTCGAGCATTCAGCAAGCTCAGAACAGCCTCGCGGCCGTCACCGATCTATAGTTTATGGCTGACATTTGCAAGAGCGGGAGGCAGGGCCTCGGGCTTTTGTGTGCGTTCACAGCGGCCAGGCGTCTGCTCACATCCGTCTCCGGACCGGGCTGGGCTGGGGGTCTGCATTGTGAGCGAGGCCCAGGCGGTTGGTTGTCATCACACTTTGAGCAGCAGGTTTCTTAGGAACACAGTGTCCTAGTGAAGTGCCGGGAGGGAAGGCTCAGTAGCCGAGTAGACGTGGGGCCTGCTGGGTACTCCAGCTGCTCTCATGTATCCACGAGGCGCCCTCGCCTGCAGGCCTCTGGGAAATGCTGCCGACACCCCCTGGGCTTTATTTAACTCAGTGTTTCCCGGATTAATTTCACCACTGAGTGTTTTTTTTGAAAACAAATTCTATTGCACAACACAGGACAGGTGTTACCTAAAACCTAGTTTTGGGGTTTTTTTTTTTTATTGTCAGAGGATCTTAAATGCATAAATCTGTGATCTTATGGGATTATTCTGTTTCTGTGTTATCAGAGAAACCACCTTCTCAGATTCTTACATAATCAAACATACAGCTTCCTTGAATGTTGCTTGAAATTTCAGGCAAAGTTGGTTTCCAAAGGAGTTGCCATAACTGGATATGGTTGATGGCACCACCCCCAGTGGGGTAATTTGAAGACCCTGGGAAATGGCTCCACCTAGAAGCTTGTTCTTGGATTGAGTGCTCCATGGCTGATGGCTTATTCCTGCCGTGAGGCAGGCGGCCCACCGGCCGTGAGTTTGACATGCTTGCTCCAGGTTAACCTTTCCTTCACCGCTGTTCTAACATGAGCAGGCTCCCAGCATGCTGGACATGGGGTCACGACAAGCCAAGAAGAGCGGCAGGTGACTGTGCATGACACGATGGGGCCCTTGGTCCACAGCCACGGCCAGCCCTTCTCTAAATGTTCCCGCATATCCTTGACTTTCCCAGCAGCCGACGAGGAAACTGGGGCACGATGGATGGTCACTTCTTTCGAGCAGACGAGGGGATTGCAACACAGAGGAACAGGTGTGTGCCTGATGTCCTCAGTCTCCTGGGAGAGCTGAGAAAAGGACAGAAAGAGGCCCGAGAGCAGCAGACTTCTCTTCCGTGCCAGCCCCTCCATTGAGGAGCACTTAGCCCCACTTTACAGATGGGAAAAGTGAGATGCAAGGAAGCAAGTCACCTGTTCCAGTTAGTGAGCCGGCAGGGGGGAGGGACTGGGATTCAAGCCTGTCTGTTGCACTCCACTGCGTGCAGCGTGGGCACCCTCATCGTTTCTCCGTCTGTTTGAGGAACAGTGGCTGCCAGGCCTTGAAGGTGAGCGAGACGTTCAGGAGAGCAATGAGGTGCAAGCTCAGACACTCGCCACATGTGAGCGTTCAGTGCGACGGCCGTGTGCCCAAGGCCAGCCAGCGCGTTGCTGCACGGGTTCCTTTTACATACGTGGTGCGGTATCTTGTACAGATGGCATCATTGCCATCTCCTTATTCCCAAATCCCTTTAAATGAAGCACTTTTCCCCACAGGGTGCATTTTTATATCACTCATCTCAGAGAAACGCCAAAGATTTTTTTAAAAAGCACGACCTAAAATTTCTCTTTTGAGGTTAATCCAGGCCCACCCCCATTCCTAAGCAAAAACACTATCAGCAGAGAAAGGAAAAACAAACAACTTTATAGTGTTTGATAAAGACGCCCAGACACACAGCCTCTGACAGGCCCGGCCTGTGGAGCAGAGGAGGTGTGTGGGTCAGACCAGGGCGTGCACCGGCCAGCTCGCCGCAGTGCCCCCCGCGGGTGAATGGCCCAGATCCTCAGGGGGGACTCGCCCTGTCTCAGCCCAGCAGTCCTTCTAGAAAGAGGGACTCCCCCTGTCTGCCTCGGGGGCCATCGGCGCCACGGCCTCAGTGCGAGTCGGCGTGTTTCATAGACATTCACACTGCGCGTGTGGAGTGTGCCGAACGGACCATTTAAAATGCTCTGTGGTTTGCAATCAGCCAAAGTAAAGGCACATGTGCTGCCCGCCAGTGCCTCACTAAGTCCTTTTCACGCGGGACTGTGGGGGACCGCGGGCCAGCCATCGTCCCAGGCATCGTGCCACTTAAAGTCGATAATGAAACAATGACAAGAGCGGTCAGTGATTGATCTGCTTCTGCGCCGGGCACGGGGATGGACGTTTGCACGCAGCCTGATCTGGCGTCCACCGCCAGGCTGGTGAGACACAAGCCTCCCCAGCCTCCCCGCCCTGGAGACCTCCCGGGTCAGAATTCCGGGTGGAGACAGGAAATCTCAGTGTTTCCAGAGCTTTCCTTTCTCATCGGACACGAATTCTATGGGATTAGGGTCCTACCATTATGACCGCATTCAACCTTCATGATGCCTTAAACACCCATCTCCAAACACAGGCGCTTTGGGAGTTAAGGCTCGAACAGATGCATTTTGGGGGCCACAGGTCAACCCGCAGCAGGTGGGGCGTTGCCTTGGGCGTGCGGGGCCTGGGAGCAGACGGCCTGTGTGCCAGTGCGCGGGGCTTAGTCCCAGCAGCATCGGATCCGTCTGAGGGCAGAACTAGGTCTTAAACTGGAGGCTTGGACATCTGTCACGTTCTCCCTGGGCTGAAGCAGGAAACGGCGATGGGCACACTCGAGACCATTTCTCGAGGAGAATAAGCGCTCAGCTGCGAGGGAAAGCAGTCTCTGCCCCGCGGGGACCAGCCGGCGTGCGATTAGGACGGGCGGGCGGGGAGGAGAGAGCAGGGCCATCCCCCCTGGACTTCCCCAGAAAGGTATCTCCCCAGAGCAGCTGGCGCGCTCGGAAAATTAGCAGCTTTTTTAAGGCCTGTAATTTCTTCTTCTTTTTTTAAATTTGATTACATCTCAATCTCTTCCACTTTAGAGGAAAACAAAATAGATCAAGCCAAGACTGGCACCGTTTGCAGACATGCTGCCGGGCACCTGTTCAAGGAACCCTTGCTGCGAACAATTCACAACTTCCTCCACGCAAAACAGGTCAACAGGCCTGAAGCGGGCAGTGGTGGGACCGACCGCGGGGAAGGGAGCAGCAGCTGGGCATTCTCCTGGAAGCCAGCTGGGAGGAGCCCTCTGTGTTTCCTCTCGCCCGGCAGCTCTGATTTGTAGGAGTGACAGCGTCTCGGGCGATATAACGACACGGTCGCTGCTTTCACCATTCTCTCCTTTGTACCAGCGCTCAGTTTTCAAAGCCCTTTCCGACCTCTTCCTGCCTTTCTGCTGCATGAAGATTATGAGTTTAATTAGGCAGGTTTTTAAAATTCAACTTAATAAATGAGAAAAAAATCGAGGGCAGTTAAAAGTATTTATGAAAGTCCACTCCGGTACTCAGATTTCCAGGGGTTTCTTTGGAGGAAGGGCAGGAAATGAATTTGAGATGAGACCCAACCCAACAAGGATGCCTGAGGAGAGCGGTTAAAAACGCCACATCCTTGCTGTGTATGTCCTCCGCCTGCCTTAGTCTGATGGAGCTCCTCTCTCGGGGAAGCAGAGTCTCCTTAAAATGTTCGATAATATTAACGATCGCATCAGTGTTACTCTCTGAGGCCCGGAAGTCTGGCGTCCTACCCTCCACCGTATTTTCCTCTGTAGGAAGCAAGCCCCTGAGGGGGATGCGCACCCCGGGAAAGAGGCCCATGGGGACACACAGTCCCACGTAATTAGAATCCTGGAAGGCTGGCTCGGGGTGCCTCCCTGTCACCGAGGGAGCGGTGGTCAGGGGCGGAATCCTCCTTCCCGGCACCAAGAGCAGCGGGGACTTGGAAGCAGGGTGGGGATTCAGGTGTGCTTGCTGGCAGCGGGCCCCTCCAGCCTCATTCCTCTCGTGGCACATCAGCTAATCCCTAAATCTCTGCGGCACACCAAAAATTACACTTTTTGCCAATCTGACCAAAAAAATGCTATAATTTTTATTCACTCACGTCGGTCAGCTATTGTTGTGGTGGCTGTTGTCATTTTAAAAAATATATATTTTCATTGATGTCAGAGAGGAAGGGAGAGGGAGAGAGAGATAGAAACATCAGTGATGAGAGAATCATTGATCGGCTGCCTCCTGCACGCCCCCAGCTGTGGATCGAGCCCGCAACCTGGGCCTGTGCACCTTGACCGGAATCGAACCTGGGACCCTTCAGTCCACAGGCTGATGCTCTAGACACTGAGCCAAATCGGCCAGGGCATGTTGTCATTTTCTGAATTTGCCAATCTAAGGGAAAAGAGGTCAGTGCCCCCGGCTACGCGGTCAGACACTGCGTGTTTTAGAGATTCTGGAGGCACGCTGGCGGAGCCTCGCCGCTCACAGTGTAACAATGTGCATCGTGTCTTCCTGGCAGTGAGCGTCCTGGGGGCGGGAGCGGCCTGGTTCTCAGAAGAGCGGGAAGCTTGTTCAGGGTGCGGAGAGCTGCCTGCCAGGAGGCCAGCCTTGTCCTCTCCAGCGCGGCCTCGCTGGCATTGTGCGTGGGGAACAAAAGGTTTGTCTCCCGCCTTGTGTTAGGAAAGAGAGCATAAAAAGACAAAACAAACTCACGCTGCCATTTCTAATTCCAGCGTATTTCCTTTTGCCGAAAAGGTAATATTCTTTCCATCTGAATATGGATTTTCTTTCTTTATAAAGTCAGTGCAGGTGATGTATGCGATGCAACCTTGGGCCCAGGGATGTGAAATTCTAGGATTTGGGATGCTCGCCGAGCATTCGCTACAGGACATTTCCTTGTGTTAAAAATAACCCCAGTGCGCCCGGCCAGTGTGGCTCAGTGGTTGAGCGTCGGCCTATGAACCAGGACGTCACGGTTCCATTCCTGGTCAGGGCACGTGCCCGGGTTGCGGGCTCCATCCCCAGGAGGGCGTGTGCAGGAGGCATGCGGCCCGCCTGCTGTGAGTTTGACATGCTTGCTCTAGGACAGTGGTTCTCAACCTTCCTAATGCCGCGACCCTTTAATACAGCTCCTCACGTTGTGGTGACTCCCGATTTCATTGTTACAGATTGAACATAATGAAAGCATAGTGATTCATCACAAAAACAATATGTAATTATATATGTGTTTTCCGATGTTCTTAGGCGACCCCTGTGGAAGGGTCGTTCGGCCCCCAAAGGGGTCGCGACCCACAGGTTGAGAACCGCTGCTCTAGATTATGAAGGGGCTCCAGCTCCCAGAGTCTCCTCTGTGCAGAGCTTTGCACCTGGGCCTCCCCCAGAAGCAGGCTGGCCACACAGGTCCCAGACCTATTCGGATGTTAGATCTTGGCTTACACATTTTCACTTCCTGTGAGCAGCCTCTGCTGAGAGGGCTGCCCTTGTCCGCCCCACACACCTACGCTGTGCTGCGTTTGCTCCAGCAGCGCACTACGACTCTCTATGGCATTATCACTCCCATTAGAATTGCTCTCTTCAATCTCCGTCTGTCTTGCCTGGCTGGTGTGGCTCGGTCCTCAGTGTGGGGCGTGCAGGAGGCAGCCGATCGGTGATTCTCTCTCATCATTGATGTTTCGATCTCTCTCTCCCTCTCCCTTCCTCTCTGAAATTTAAAAAAAAAAATATTTTGGAAAAAATGTCCATCTCCCACAATATCTTAGTCGCATAAAGACTGGGACCACATGTGTCTTGTTCATTGTAACATTCCAAGTCTTAATTACAGTGGCTGGTAGACAGTGTAGCCTCAATAAATATTCGTGGAATGGACCAGGTTGGCCTCTCTCAGGGCAGGAGTCCTTCCTTCCTTCCTCCCTCCCTCCTTCTTTACCTCCTACTCATCATCTAGACCTTGCCTGCTCATCATGTCCCGGGGACGCCTTCTCTGACTGAGCCTCTAAGTGCAGCTCCCATCCTCCCTTGTCACCTAGTGCTGCTCTCAGCACTTTCCCTCGGTGCAATTTTACAGCCCATTGGGTGATTGATTGTTCCGTTAATGCCCGTGCCCCGACTCCAATACCTTCTAACGTCCATGAGGGTAGAGGTTGTCTATTTTTTCTCACCAATTTGTCCCCAGAGCCCACAACTGTCTGGAACATGCAAGGTACTCAATAAAAATTTGTTGCATACATCGATAAACATGCTGCAGTTTGTTCTGATAACATCTGGATCTATTCCTGGGATGGAATTGGGTCAGACGGTAGAGAGTCCTGGATTGTTAGTCCGATTAGCTGGAAAGAAATACACCTTCACGGCTGGCAATGCATTTCATTTTGATCACATGACTACCTCTCTCGAGCCATGATGGTCATACCTTTAAATGTGGGCACTAATCCCAAAGCTGGAAATATTCATTCAGCAAAGATCTATGGAGCAGTTACTCTGTGCCAGGCACCGAGTGAGGCATAGGAATACCACCCACCAGGCATGTGGGAGAGACACGGCCCTGCCCCCACGTGTGTAAAACCTATGGACAAAGTCAGGCAGAATGTCTGTGATGTCTCAGAGCAAACGCTGGCCATGGTGGGCGGATGCATGAACATGAACGCCGTGGCTGTTGGTGTTGGAGACGGTGGCTTGATCACACCGTGGAAGCAGGGGTTTAAGAAGCGTTATATTTTTTGCGTATTTGTGAGGAGTGTGGACCTGCATGACCCAGATGGGCCACACCAGACGCGTCACCTTCACTCGCTCAGCGAGTATGAACCAAGTACCAGCAACGTGAGTGCCAGCTGCTTCGGGGCAGACACAGAGGCAAACAGAGCCTGCCGCCTGCGGGGGCCTCATCCCGGAGGGAGGAGGGAAAGACACTGTTCTGTTCGCTGCTGCTTGACGTTAGCCCTGGGCTCCCTGGGCTCTCAGCAGAGGGTCACTGCTCACGGCCTGTGCGCCCTTGAGCCGTGCCCTTTACCCTCTGGGCTCAGTTCTCTGGAGACAATGGTGTCAGTCATCGTGGAGGGATGTGAGAGTGCCCAGGCATTCAGGGGTGCTGTGACTGTTCTTGTTTGTTTATCCTCACCTAAGGGTATTTTTCCCATTGATTTTTAGAGAGAGTGGGAGGGAGGGGGGTGGAAGGGAAAGAGAGAGAGAGAGAGAGAGAGAGAGAGAGAGAGAGATCCAATGTAAGAGACACATTGATTGGTTGCCTCCTGCACAGGCCCTGACCTGGGTTGGGGATCAAACCTGCAACCCAGGTAGGTGCTCTCGACTGGAAATCAAACCCAAGACCCTTCAGGACGCGGCCAGGGATCTCCCCATTGGGAACACTGGCCAGGGCGGTTCTTTCACTATTAAAACGATATTCGAGTCACAGCACCAAGGGTGGTGAGTGTTGTAATGGGTCGGGAGCCGAGGCACCTGGGGAATCGCTGCATGGGCCCGCAGAGCGTGGGAAGTGATTCCAGGTGGAGACACAGCCTGCGGGAGAGATGGTGCCAGCAGCAGCGCCCACTCCCAGGCCGTCAGCCGTTGTCTGGGCCGCACAGAGCGAGTCAGCATTGGGGGTCAGAGGGCAGCAGGATTCGATGTCACCCTCTGCGTCAGAACATCTGTCCTTTCCTCTCCCAGGGACGGAGCCAAGGTAAGCCACGAGCAGAACCCTGCATCTCCACTTCCGTTCCATTCCCAGTGCCGTGCATTCCATTCGGGCCGATTTTCCGCCCAAACGGGCGCTTCCGTGGGCTCGAGGGAGCAGGCCCCGGACGCTGGTGGCAGTGGGGCCTCTGTCCTCAGTGGGGGAGTCTTTTCAAGCGAGATTCCCGAGAAAAACCTGCTCACTTGCTTCGAGGGCCTCTATCCTGTGCCTTCCTTCTCTCACCGTGAAAAATGCTTCCAATTATCTGCCTGCCTCGGTTATTGAAATAGCTCCGTCTGAGCCATGCAACATGGATAATTGCGCTGCACCTTTAAAATGGGTTTTTAATGGGGGAACCGGCGGTGGGAAAGGTTGATCTTGTTAAATAAAGTGCCGCACAGTCAAAAGCGTCTAATTCCCACCCGGCAGCCTGTGTGAACATGCCCTTCAAGACCAGCGCGCTCTCGAGATGAAACTCCACGGGAGGTGGATTGGCCACCTGTCTGTATCCTTCCCTAAGGCAGCGGTTCTCAACCTTCCTAATGCCGCGACCCTTTCATACAGTTCCTCATGGTGTGGTGACCCCCAACCATAAAATTATTTTCGTTGCTACTTCATCACTGTAATTTTGCTACTATGATGAATCGTCACGTAAATATCTGATATGCAGGATGTATTTTCATTGTTACAAATTGAACATAATTAAAGCATAGTGATTAATCACAAAAACAATATGTAATTATATATGTGTTCTCCGAGGGTCTTAGGCGACCCCTGTGAAAGGATCGTTCGACCCCCAAAAGGGTCGTGCTCACAGGGTCGCGACCCACAGTTTGAGAACCGCTGCCCTAAGGCATTGGAACAGGGTGCCAGAAGGAAAGAGATTTGCAGATGTTTTACATTTTAAAAAAAGCTCTAGACCTCTGTTATGTTTCCAATGGAAAACTTCCCTGGAACACCCATAACTGGGAAGGATCTAGGCAGGGCTGCTCTGGGTCACAGGGTCCACTCTGGGGTCCCGCGTGGTCTGTGCCACCTTCCCAGGCTCCGCGGCACCGCCAGAGTTTTCTCTGCTTTTTCTGTGTCTCAGGCACAGCATGCCGCCTTCAGAGCGCTTGACTAAGTGACCGCTGAGACACTCATCGCCGCACCACGCTAGGAGTTCAGACAGGTCCCTGAAGCAGAGAGGGGCCGCTCAGAGCTCGCATCGGCAGCGGCTGTGCCGGCTTCTGGGCCGCGTGCTTGTTAAACGTGAACTCTCAGGTCCCACCGGCTCTGTTCACCGATGAGGAGCATGGGGCTCCATGTGGGTCGGGGACTTGCCGAAGGTCGCCGGCCTGTGAGCAAGGAAGCAGGATGGGGGCTGGTTCTCCCTGCCCCCAGAGCCCGCTCTCCCCAGCAGGCCGCCCTGTCTCCGGCCCAGCAAGGGTCAAACTGTGCAGCTGGGTTTGGGGGCTTCCGTTTCATAGGACGGATGGGGAATCGGTCCTCGTGATGGTAGAGTATATGCTCGGGTCATATTGCCCACGTGCTGGGATCAAACAAACTGTCCCCTTCCGTGGCGTCAGGAGAGCAGCGAGGAGTCTGTGAGAAACACCTGCAGAGGCCTGGGGGCTGGCAGAGCAGGTGTCCCGGGTCTTCACTCAGTCACATGCTCTTTGGTTCTTTGAGGACCGAGGGGTTGAGATAAGACCAGTGGGTAGAGTTAATGCAGGACGATCTAAGGATGGTCTTTCCGAAAAAATGGGCTGGAGTCCTCGCGGACTGCAGGAGGCCTGTAGGCCAAGGTCACCTTCTACTCAGCACACAGTGGGGTGTCACAGCACTGGGAGAATGCCGCTGGGACCCTCACGGTGGGAGATCGTTGGCGTGTTGCTCCTCCGGGCTCTGAATTCCAGTCTTGCTCCGTCCAGGGAGAGGGGGTGGTGAGTCTCCACTTAGGGTTAGGGACACAGTTTAATGTGAGTGAAGGCCATGTCAGTGTGACAAGGATGTGCTGTGGCTCCGGCCGCTGCGAGTAAAACAGGCGATGAGGCACCAGGATGCTCAAGGAGGCTGCTCCCTGGCCCGAGGGCACGATGTCCCTCCTGTGACCAGTCACTGCATTTCTGTGGGTCCGCGATCATTCTTTGACTCCTCCGCCATGTTAGTGCTGTGAGCACAGACCATCCCCTTGCTCGCCATCACCCCCCAGCACGAATGGAGTGACGGACACTAGTAGATGCTCAGTAAAATTGATGTAAATAAATAGAGGAAGGCCCCATGCCAGGGTAAGAGTCAGAGCAGCTGAGAAGAATGGACCGGGATGGATTCCCACAGTCAAGGCCACTGCCGGTATCTTCCTCCAGCTGGGGGCCTCTGAAGACCCAGCCCCATCGTCCAGCCCCTCAGACACCGAGATCTGTCTGGTTCTCTCGGAAACCTCTTTCTTACCCACAGGAGAGCGGGAGGCCATCTCCTCTTCTTAGGCCAGGTGGTCCTGGGGTCCTCCCCAGTGCTCCTGAGTAAGCCGGCCTTTCAGCATCTGTCCTTCACGCCCCCCCGCCCCCCAAGGCACTGCTCTGTCTGACAAACAAAACCTCTTTCTGGGTCCCTGGACCCCGCACCACAGTTTCCTGTGACTCTCAGCCTCATGTCTGCTCTGCAGTAGCCCTTGTAGTAGAGATGCAGCTGACTCATTTCAGTGTTTGGGTTTGTGGCATAGTACATGGCTAGAAATGAAAGAAGGGAGAAAGGAAGGAAGAAGGCAGGAGGGAGGAGGCAGGGCAGGAAGAAGAGAAGGGGAGGCAGCCCCCATCCCCAACCTTCCTGTGTCCTGCCTCCAGAAGCTGGATTTAGTGTCTTCTCTCCAAACTGCTGAACTGCACGAAAGGTTGTCCTTCCCCCGCCACCAACCGCATCCTCCTGGAGGCCACCCAGCCCCGTGTCCTTCCTGGCTCCCGATGAGCCCTGGAGACTGCAGGGTGGCTTTGAAGTCCCTGATTGGCCATTAACTAGCGTGTTCCCTTGAGCCAGAAAGTGACTGCTCAGCCTCCGCTCTGGGTGCATCCACTGGGGGCAAGAGTGACCGCCCGAGGGCACGGGGAGGGGGACATGGTGCAGCCCTTGCACAGCGCTTACTGCGCTCTAAGTGCTCAACACATTCTCCGTCGTCCCCCTTCCCCTTGAGGTGCCCTTTTTCTTCTTCTCAAATCAAATCCACGCCGAGACGTGTTTACTTTGCTGGGAAGGCAAAGCAGCATAGAGAGCGGAGGGGAGCAGGAGCCGTCCCGAACAGATGCAGCTATCGGGCGCCAAGCCATTCTCTGCCTGGCACCTTCTGCCAGCGCGCTTTGCTGAGCAAAGATTGGAGCCCCGGATGCCATGTGGTGTGCCTGCTTGGGGGAATAGCAGAAGAGCCTTATTATGAAATGCAATGGCCTGTGAGCTCATCGAGGAGCCGAAGGCTGCCGCAGGGGTAGGCTACTGTCCAGGGGAGAAAATGGCCCTTGCAAATGAGAAAATACAGCCATTCCCATGAAAGAGCAGAAGTGAAGCTGCTGGGCCAAGGGATTCTGTGTGCGCCAGCAGAGACCAGAAATGAATCTATGACTTTTCTTTTTGTGTGTGTGTGATAATCTGAGCAGAGAATAAAAGTGCCGAAGTCTCTCCGAGCTGAGCAAGTTTTGGGGAAAGGTCATTTTGGGTAAATTCTCTATTCCTACTGTGCACTCTTATGGAAGATTTTTTTGGAAAATGAGCTACTTCTATCTTGCCTCCTACCACTACCATTTGATTTGATTCGGTTTGAATAAAAATTAAAAGCTGCTGTTTTCCGACAGAATACCCCTCATTACTGCCCCCTGCAGGATAATAGCTGCTCACTTAATGATGGCGCCTGACCCAATCAGCATCCTTTGTACGTCTCTCTCCACTTGAACTGGGAACATCAGCATGCTGCTCTTTACTCACGAGAGCTCTAACATGTGAAACAAGTAAGCTCCAGGTGCCACATTTCCGCAAATAGGGGGATTTTACTACAATGAGAAAGCAGCTGAGCCATGAGGGATGAGGGCAGAGAGAGAAGAACCTGGTGTGTTCAGATCCTTGGTTTCAGGTCTCCTTGGAACCCACTCCCGCCCGTCACTCCCGCATTGACCTTGAGAAGAGCAGCCCCTCCATCCGGCATCTGGCCTGGCACTCACAGCTAGGCCTTGGGGTTCTCCTGCACATAAACAGCTTCACAGAATTCAACGCCACAAAGGCCACGGTGTGACAGCGATGGGTCAGGGCAGAAAACAAGGCCGCTCCGCAATCATGTCTGAACACGGAAAAACACGCAGATGTTGTCCACGCGTCAAATAACAAGCACGCCCTCCCCAGATCACACTCTCCACCAGGGCCCTCCATCCTGGCTGGTGTTCCTGACTGGCCTCCTTCCTCAGTTGGAGGTTAGCCTTGTCAGTGTGACCTCCTCAGGGGTCAGTAGGGGTTCTGCTCATGACATCATCCAGGGACTCCAGTGCCTTCCGTTTAGGGCAGTGGTTCTCAACCTTCCTAATGCCGTGGCCCTTTAATACAGCTCCTCATGTTGTGGGACCCCCAGTTTCATTGTGACAAATTGAACATAATTAAAGCATAGTGATTCATCACAAAAACAATATGTAATTATATATGTGTTTTCCGATGGTCTTAGGCCCGTGGTTGGCAAACTGTGGCTTGCGAGCCACCTGCGGCTCTTTGGGCCCTTGCGTGTGGCTCTTCCTAAGCCTTAGGACAGTGATGGCGAACCTATGACACGCGAATTCATTTTTTTGGTTGATTTTTCTTTGTTAAATGGCATTTAAATATATAAAATAAATATCAAAAATATAAGTCTGTTTTATTATGGTTGCAAATATCAAAAAATTTCTATATGTGACACGGCACCAGAGTTAAGTTAGGGTTTTTCAAAATGCTGACACGCTGAGCTCAAAAGGTTCGCCATCACTGCCTTAGGAGCACCCTAATTAAGTTAATAACAATGTACCTACCTATATAGTTTAAGTTTAAAAAATGTGGCTCTCAAAAGAAATTTCAATCGTTGTACTGTTGATATTTGGCTTTATTGACTAATGAGTTTGCTGACCACTATCTTAGGCGACCCCTGTGAAAAGGTCGTTCGACCCCCAAAGGGGTCATGACCCACAGGTTGAGAACCGCTGGTTTAGTGGCTCCATCGGCCCCGGAGGCCATCAGCCTTCCCATTGGATTCTCCACGTCTTCCATCACCAAGGCCAGCGCAGGGATGAGGAGGAAGGACTGCGAGACGGGCGGGTGTGACCTGGCACTCAGCCCTCGCGCTCTCTATGAAAATACAGACGTATGATCGAACCCACTGCAGGGGAGACGGGGACCGTAGGTTAGCAGTGTGGGCCGGAGGGAAGGAACGGGGCTCAGTGAGCCCATAACATGATTGCAGCGACACCTCCATTATGAAATAGACTGCGTTTTGTGAGCAGTGTAGTGGGGGATGGGGGGGGGGGTGTCTCACGGTTTTGCCGGAGCTTCCTAGTGCTGTTGGGACAGGCTGGAGGGGTGGCTGTGGTTGGTGTCCCGGATGGGCATGGCTCTCTGGTTCCGACCTGGAGTGTGCAGAGTTCACAGATCCTTGACACCTTGGGCACCTTTCCCGCACGCAGCCCTGCCCTGCGCAGATGGGAGGAAGCAGAATCCGTTGGGGAGCCCTCATTATGATGCCCGTACACAAGTCGTGCCACTGGGCCTTGCGGACCTACAAGGCCCAATTCTCCTCCTTTCCCGGGGTCCCTCGTGGGTGATTGCAGTTGGCAGGTTTACGCCTCGTGACGGCGTTTTGTCACTCAGCTCCCGCGCCGCAAATGACTTCACAGTCCGCCGAGCCCGAACCTCCTTAAGCTCTGGCAATTGATGTCAGGGAGCGTTCCCGCTGTGATTCAAGGCCGAAGCTTACTCCGGCATGAAATAAGCTGACGCTTCACCCGGGACAGAGATGGAGGCGCAGGGCAGGGAGGTTCCTGCAGGGGAAGAGGCTGCAGACAGGCACCCCTTGGAGCCAGGCACACCCGGGCACTGCCAGGGCCAGGCAGGCTGAGGGGGGATGGCGCGGTGGCCCCGAGACAGGCCGGGGGCCACCGGCAGCCACGTGGGCAGCCAGACGGCCCGCGTGCCCGGGCTCCACCTTGTCCCTGGTGTCTGCAGCGTCATTTTCTGTTTCCTGCCAAGCGTCCCTGTCGCCTCCAGGGCTCTCCGAGTTGCCCGGCCGCTCATCCCCGTGTTCTGAGTTACCTGGTTCCATGCCCAGGCCTGCGACCTGCCTCCTGTCCATTGGCGATGTGCTCAGTGTCCATGTCCTGCTTCTCTCCCCCTGTGATGTGCAGCTCACCCCCGTTCAGATGTGGCCCGCCCTGTTCCACTAACATGACTCAGCTCACGCCACTGCGCCTCTCTCTACTCTTCCCGGGCCTGCTCTCCCCTCCCATGAACGTACTAACAGCAAGAGAAGAGGGAAAATTCAGAGGATGTGTTTTAATTCAGATGAAAGACTTCTCACACTACCTCCCATCTCCTTTTTTATTTTTTTAAGATTTTTTTTATTGATTTCAGAGAGGAAGGGAGAGGGAGAGAGAGATAGAAACTTCAATGATGAGAGAGAATCATGGATCTCCTGCACGCCCCCTACTGGAGATTGAGCCCACGACCCAGGCATGTGCCCTGGCCGGAATTGAACCCGGGACCCTTCAGTCCGCAGGCCGATGCTCTATTCACTGAGCCAAACCAGAGGACCATGTCGCCCTTTAAAGAGAGAACCGCCAATGGAGAAGCGCCGTTACCGCTGTGTCATGGCCCCGCTTTCGCTGGAGGGACAGACCACCGTGGGCGCTGAGCTCGGCTTCGCTCCCGTCACCCGGCAAGCAGCCCTGCCTCCAGGAGTGGAGCCACAGCCACCCTGGTCCCCGTTTTTTATTTTAATCACTAGCAATTTTTGAAAAAGTTCCAACCTTATTACCTCCTAGAGAGCTTTTTGCTGAAATCTCAGAGGCAAGCTTTATCTTTTTTAAAGTTAATTCCCTCTGCTTTCCTGTGATTAGGGTCTTACTGACACTTGGCTGCTATTAACTTCCTAATGCTCTGCAGCGCACGCCATGCAGATACCAGGCCCCTTCTTGTAGACAGGGTGCTGACCGTGTGGGGCCCACGGATACACGTTTTAAATGCAGCTGCTTCCTTGGGTCAGCTTGGCACTGGCTTCACCCAGGGACTCCTTTGGAAACCTTTACTCTCACACAGCTAGCGATAGACCTAGAATTGAGGTCCTAGACATGTTGACAAAGAACAGTAGATTGCAATTGCTTAATAAGCTTTGATAAAGAACAGTAGATTACAATTGCTTAATAAGCTTTCAGAGCAAAGTATTTGGAAAGAATTATTCTTTTGTGTGCAAAGCAATAGTCACTCAAAGGGCATTATGAGCAGTGGGGTCTCAGCCAATAGCACGTTGAAGTATTCACACATTTGCGTAACTACTGGTTGACAACTTTGGAATTTGGAGTCCAAGCATTTATTAGCTCCTCAGCCACCTGATGAGATGGAAAATTTGAAAGTGAGATTAGAAATCATAGATGGTCGATTAAAAGGTCCTACTCCAAGAGTTCTAGAAGGCAGTTTCTGCAGTTTATGAAAAATATGAACCCTTAGATTCGAGAAGCATGATAATAGATACAGAGCTAGACAGAAAATACAGATTCACTGCAAAGAAACATCGGTTCTGCAGACAGTAACTTCAGTGATGTCTCAATAGCAACAACTGAGGCCAGGACACTGTGTGATGATAGTGATGATATTTTCAGTGTATCGAGGGAATATGTCAACCTTGAATTTTATACTGAGCTCAATTATCACTCAAAAAATAAAGGTAAAAGAGGACGTTTCCCACAACCATTTCCCCTCCAAAAAAAAGAGAAAGAAATAAAATTTCAAGAGAATTTCCAGTCCCATACCTTAGCTGAGAGAACCACTGCATCCTGCAATATAGAAACATGGAAGTTGAACTCTGAAAAGGTCTGAGCTAAAAAAAGATATGAGCAAGTGAAAGCAAAGAAATTAACATGTGAGATAACAGACACAAGAACTGGCCAGATAAAACAATGCCCTTGATAATAATAATGACTAATTTTAGAATTTAACTACATCATGAAATTAGAGTGTTAAATAACATGAAATGTGAAAGGCAGGGGTGGGGTAATCTTTGTTATAGGTTTCTAAGATCCTAATGTAGTGCAAGAGGAGGAGGGGAAATCTATTCATTACATTTAGATTTTGTTAACTCAAAGGTGCTTGTCAAAAGTTTAAGGGAATACCAACCAATGAAACTGTAGATTATAGAAACCTCAGTGGGCTAGGACAGGAACGGAGATTGAAAACACAGAATCATTTAGGAGACAGACACACCCCGAGCCAAGTTTTAGTTTTTTTATTTTCTCTCTATCTTGTCCATTTTCTGTTTCATTGAATGCTGGTCTTATTCTTATTCTTATTTTGGTTGTTCCTTTTACTTTAGATTTAATTTTCTCTTCTTTTTCTACCATTTTAAGGTAGGTTTAAATTTCAACACTGATGATGTTAAGGGTGGATCTTAGGCAAGTAACTCTACCTTGGTTTCCTTATTGAAATGAGGACAGTCCTGTTACCTATTTCATATGGTTTCCATGAGAGAAACATGATGGTACATGAAGAGTATTTTCATCCAAGCCTAGTGTATAGCAGGACAGAGTAAGTGTTAGTAGTTATTAACTGTAACAACAAGAATATGTATTTTTGACGGCTTCAGTGAGGTGGGCTCACAATAATCTGAGGAGATTTTTTTAGCATCTGAGTGAACAACAGTTTAAAAGATTCCCTGTGCAAGGAAAGTAAATGGCAGAACCAGGACTAAAATCCAGGTTGTTCTGACTCTAAAGTCAGGGCTCTTAGCCACCACGCATCTTCCCTTTAATGAAGACAGTAGCTGCCGTTTCTCGGTTATTTCTGCAATACCAGCCCTTGCTCTCTCGGTACTACTGTGACTCTGATGCTCCCGATTTACAACTGAGGACAGTTAACAAAATCCAGCAGGGTAAATTCAAAGATCTAGTTGGCTTTATTCAGTGGCTCATGGATCAGGCAGCATCTCATCCAGCAAACAGATACTCCAAGGAATCCTACGCAGTGGAAGGCTTTTATAAAAAGGAGGGTGGGGAAAGGGAGTCCTCAGCACAAGAAAAATGAACGTTCCCTGTTCAGGATGAAGGCGGCTTCTCATTGGCTGAGCTGTGGTGCTTTCCAATGGCTGGGCTTGTTGCTGGGCAGGAAGAAAATCTTCCTCCCGCAGGGATAGAAAGTAGATACACTTTCCTGTTGGAGATGCAAGGCTGGTCTCTTCCTGTTTGGGGTAGTTGACAGTGAGTGGTAGAGCATGAGGGCTTTAACTCATCAGATGTCCTAGGGCAGTGGTCGGCAAACTGCGGCCCCTTGAGTGTGGCTCTTCCACAAATACCACATGCGGGCGCGCACGTACAGTGCGATTGAAACTTCGTGGCCGCACTCAAGGGGCCAAAGAGCCACATGTGGCTCGCGAGCCACAGTTTGCCGACCACTGTCCTAGGGCAAGAACATGGAGCATAGCCATTTGAAGAACCCATTTGTGCTCTTTGATGTGGTTTTCTCATGCTGTTAACTATAGAACTAGACTCGCCCTCTGGCGCTTCACCCGTTATTTTTATTACCCAAGTTATAACTCAGGGACTGAGCTGTTTGCCATGAAACAGTCACTGTCCCTAGGGTCTGATCAGCCAGTTGTGACCCACCTCTGTTCCCGCAGGTGTATGAACACGTGCAGGAAGCCTCCTGGTGGCGGTGATGCTGAAGGTGGTGGTCGCGGCTGTTGGTTAATTAGTGCTTCCTAGGTGTGAGGCACGCTTGCTAAGCATCTTACGCGTGTTCATGTTGTACAGGCTTAAAGAATGAGTTCATCCTCGCCTCTACCTGCCGTAAAAGAAAGTCCCTTTCACTGGGGGAATTCACATAATCTCTCAGCTTTTCATTTTCCCTACCTGCCAATCTTCAGACAAAAGCAAGTGGCCTCTCCCTCCTCTGGGGCGAGTTTCTGAGGCCAGATGAACTGCTTCCCTCCGAAGGCAGCGTCGATAGAGAGCAGCATCGATTAGCTATCACGCATCTCCAGGGCGCAGAAGTGACTCCAGCCAGACGCCTGTCTGGTGCGCCCTTTCCAGCTGCCACTTTGTATGTTAATTGCACACCCTTAACATTTACTCTCAGAGCTGCTGGCTTCCATTTCTGAGATGGCGGGTGGAAGGCGGTCTTTGCTCAGGGGACCCATCTCCCTGGCTTTATGGACATGAAACCTGGAGCTGGTTTGCTGCTGGGCTGTGAGACCCCAGGTGGGGAACTGCTCACTGTGGGAGGCGGGGGAGGGGGTGAGGCTGGGTCAGAGGGGCACCGGAAACCCGGAATCCGCTGCTTCTCCGCCCACAGAAGCCCACTGTACAGGGTGTCTCCTTGCTTAATGGGCTTTGCATCGTCCTAAAAAGCATGACAACAGGGTTATAAACATGCAGACACACCTCATCAGGCTTCTGTGAGGCCACCCCAGTTAGTCAGAGCAGAGCGGCCAACAGAAGCCAGGATAGACATCACAGCACTCTCACCCGCACACATTTTTAATTCATTAAAATCCCGCCCAGTTCTCATTTAGATCCTGTTCACTCCAGACTTAGGACATCATCATATGCTCAGGGTTGATCAAGGCAGCGAGGCTGTGAGCAGCACCAGCTGATGGCTGATGTCACACTTCAGAGGACACTTGGTAAAACAGAGTCACTAGGAGGCACTGTGTGTGGGCGGGGACCATTTCCTCAGGGCAAGTGGCCCTGTGCACATGTCCGTCTGTGTCCAGTTCTGAACACGCCACTGGAGGCGACACACACGATAAATGCCACGCACCACAACGTAGGGGATGAACTGTGGTCCATGCTCATGTCAGAGAAAGAAACGAACAGTTGTTGGAAAATGCAATTTCTTATCTATTTATGTTATCTCATTGGTCATGCAATTAGGTTAAAAAAAAAAAAAGTCTGGTGACCTGTTGGGGAGAGGCCCTCAAAAGAAAGTAGGGTGTTTTTTCTCTCGTCTTCTCTCCTGTGTTTTTTTTGTTTGTTTTTTAAATAAATAAAGCCAGAGCCCAGCCGGAACAGTGGTTGAGCACCGGCCTATGAACCAGGAGGTCAGGGTTTGATTCCTGGTCAGGGCACATGCCCGGGTTGTGTGCTCGATCCCCAGTGCGGGGTGTGCAGAAGGCAGCCGATCAGTGATTCTCTCTCATTGATGTTTCTCTCTCTCTCTTCCTCTCCCTTCCTCTCTGAAATCAATACAAATATTTTTTAAAATAATAATAAAAATATAAAGCCAGACTCCTGTAGTTATTTTGGAATGAGATGTCAGTGAGCGGGGGCTGCTGTCTGATTCTTACATCTGAAACAAAAGGAAGAAATCATTATGTTGAAGAATTAAAGGGGACTGACTCAGTGCCGGGGATTGGATAATTGCGTTACATTGTTTGCGTTTATCTTTCCCCAAACTGTAAATGCGAGAGGCTATAATACATCCACCGTGTCGTTAAGGACAGTACAGTGGCATTTCAGCTTGTGACTCCCTGCTTCCTACACCTGTTCTACCTGCAGTATGGAAGTACGTTTAAAACCCTGTGCGACTAGGAGGAAGAAATGATTCGTTCTGCCAGCCTATTTGGGAAGGCTGTGTAGATTAAATGACATCTAGTCTGTAGCTTAAGAAATTATGTATAATTGTGACCAGGCCATTTCTTCTCTTCCCACCTGGGACACGATGAGCTTGAAACTTTGTCTGAATTCCATTTGCTAGGTGTATAACGTTGGACTCAAGTACCATTGAAGAGAGATAATTCTTCCTTTAATAAATGCAGAAATAAAGCTTCTTATCAGCTTGATATTAATGAGATGCAAATTCATGCCAAGACAAGAGTTTCAAACATTAATTTTTTCATTAGGTCTCTGCTTGCTCCTGCTCCTTTTCTTCCTATTTCATAAAATCTGAAATCCACGCGGAAGTCTTTCTAGACTTTTATACTTCTAATGCAGGCTTTTAATTTACATGTTAGAAATAAAGAGAGGGAAATATCGAACGTTTTGTTTTTAAACCCCATGGGCAGGATTGTGCACCCACTTTGAAAACTAGGGCTTTAAAATAGGAATCCCGAGCTTGAGAGACAGACCTGGGATGAGATCTACAGCCTTCCCAGCGGGGTGACTTGATCGGTTTCTTCCTAGAAAAGCTGGGCCAACAGCTCTTCTCCTGCCCGCCCTGTCTGTGTTCTGTGAGGATCCTGCCGGGCCAGGACTGATGGTGTAACCGGACAATCAATGGGTCCGGCTGCCTGTCACTACTTAGGCCAATTCAGCAGAGACAGGGTTGAATCATACATGAGGTTTATTCCAGTCCTGCCGGCAGCGTGGGAGCAGCGGGCCATCCACAGAAATCTGCTCTGCGCCCCCATCAGCCAGCTGCTTATGTTGCATAGAAGGATGAAGGTTACCTGGGAAGTAGGCCAAGGGCGTGCCAAATGGGCAGTTAACAGGTAATGGGGGCTGGATATGCAAAGGCCTGCGGGTTGCAAAGGCTGGGGGTCCTCAAAGGGCTGGCGGCTCTGGTTTCTGCAACAAGGTTGTTCATCTTTCCATGAGAATAGGCAGCTCCCTGATGGGGGGGGTGGGGGGGGGAGGCCATTTCCAGGTGAGCTCCCAGGTCCCGCCTGCAACTCCCAGCCAGGTTAGGTTGCACCTTCTTTACTCAGAGCAAAACAATCACGGTCAACAGAGCACGGTTAACCTTTCTTACAATTCTAGCTGGCCCCAGCACTCTGCAGCACAGGGTGGTCCTGGCCCAGGTCGGGCTGCGTAGACGGCATTTCCCTGGGATTTAGAATCGGGCCGTTGCCCGGGGAGCCGTGGCGTTGGGCGGGGTGTCCCTCTGGGCGTGGAGGCCTTCCCACCTGCCCCGTGCACAGAGACCAACAAGAGCAGCCAGCAGAGCAAGAGGAGGAGGCCGGCCTGCGGAGGGAGGCGGCGGGTAAGCCAGCTCTCTACCGAGCTGGGGACAGCGCTGCGGCTCTCACCTTAACACGGGCCCACTTAGCTCTTCTAATGATAATTTCCCTGAATGCACTGAGTAGCGAAGTGTCAGAAATGAAAGACGGGGACACTTTCACGGGAAGAGGCAAAAGCACAGAGTGGTATCTTGGCTGTGTCCACGGGCGCGCGCTAAGATATCCCCCGACAGGACTCTAATCACAGCAGCGTTTACCCGGAGCTGCGGCAAGTCGTTAAAAAAGCAATTATTGCCAGCAGCCCTTGTTCTCCGCTGGCAGCTGCCTGGGAAATTTAATAGTATTATGAGGATTTTTTTTCCTACTAAACGAATCCTAAGAAATGGTATACATCAAATGTGTTTACTTTTTTGAGACCGGCTTATCTTAATTGAGTTTTTCATCATGGTGTTCCACTGGTTATATATGACATGGGAGGGGGCGGGGAGCGAGCACTCAAGTGTCTGCATTATGTGTGGCTCTCTCTGTGCTTCGCTTCTGGCCTTCTGCAGCCCCGTGACACACCCGTGGCTCTTGGCTTTGCACAGAGGGGGAGAGGCCCTGTTATTGATTAGTATCAAAAGAGTCATAAAGCTCAGAGTAATGACCAGAGAGTGTCGTGGGAAGGAACGTTTCCCACCCCGCGTGACTGCCGGTGCCCTGGGAACGAATCTCTGCGTGTGCGCGACATCTGAACACATGCGAATATCGATGAAAAGGCCACGTGCTGTCCATGAACTACGTGGACTAGTAATAGAAGGAGAGCTGCTTGTGTGACCGGCCAGCCCTCTCACATCATCGCGCCATGCTCATGTTAGGATGCAGGACACATGAAGCTGAGAGAGGATGCTGACGTGTCCAGAGCCCACACGGCAGGTGTGTAGGGTCCAGGGCTGATGTCCTGCGAAGCCCCGGGCCTTAGCCACTTGCTCTGCTGCCTTGTAGCTGCATAATATTTATCTGAGCGAAGGTATGTGATCCCTCCCTGAACCCCAACGTTCGTGAGGATAATAACTGTGTCAATGGGAAGACCGTTAATAACGATGTATATACATTCTGCCTCTTGTGGTGTTTCCCTTTTCACCAATAGCATTCAGTTGAGTGACAGATTGGGATTACATTTTTCTATTAGTGAAAAAAGTCCGTTCTGTCCCGGTGTTCAGTGACACCGCAGGAGAGATGAGGCTGCCACTCAGCACGCACTCATGTGCAAGCGCCAGGAGCCCATGTTTAACCAGCGGAATGGGAGAGGGGACGAACTGGGAAGCTGGTAGCCTGCGTCACATGTAAGAGGAGCCACAAGAACTGGTAAAAGTTATGGGGACGTCATAGACCAGATTTGGGAGCTCAATGTTGGACTCACCTTGTCTCTTCTTCTTGCTCAATTCTGCTTTCCCCTAAAAAGACAGATTGACCATGAAATGGTCCCAGAATTCATTGAGGCTCTGAGACGCCTGAGAATAGAGAAAACATTCCTCTATGGTTGTAGCAGAAAAATCCCCAATAAAATCTTAGGCTGTTCCTGAACCAATCCCAGAGGGACAGGATGAGGTGCGCCCACACTTGGGCTTGTGCCCATGTCTGTGAAGGTCAAAGGCAGAGATTTCTTCTTTCCCAAAGGAGGGAGACTGTGCGCACAGCCTCGTCTTTGATTGCCCACCGTGTTTACACAGACTTTCAGCAGGCATTAATTCCCGGAGGCTTCCACGGAATAAAATGCAGCCACCCTGTGCATAAACAAGAATTACCACTTTCAAAACCATGTCCAGATGTTGCCTGCATCCTTAAATCCTGAAATGTTATGTCCTTCTCTCTCTACGTTGTTAGAGCTCAGAGCCTCCAAAACATAGCTATTTATTTCTTTTAAAAAACAGTCCTGCTTGGCCAGCATAGCTCTGTGATTGAGCATCGACCTATGAACCAGGAGGTCAGGGTTTGATTCCCGGTCCAGGGCACATGCCTGGGTTGCAGGCTCCATCCCCAGTGTGGGGTGCGCAGGAGGCAACCGAGCCATGATTCTCTCTCATCATTGATGTTTCTAGCTCTCTCTCCCTCTCTGAAATAAATAAAAATATATTTTTAAAAATAGAAATAAAAGACAGTCCTGCGGTGAAATCGAATAGTCAACGTAAAGACGCCATTGAGAAAAGGGGGACAGGAAGTGACGTGCAGCCACAACGCTTCAGTGGGTAGGGACAGAAGTGCCCATCCTTGTGCTGTCTTGCTTGTCCACAGCAGACTGGGTTCCTTGTTCAGCCAGCGCGGTTGCCACGGAATCCGCCAGGCTGGGCTCCCTCATCGGGGGTCAGCCCTGGCCGCTTCTCGGGGGGACAGGGCAGTCAGGAGACACCCCAGCCTGGGGCTGGACCTTCATCTGTGGGTTAGTGAGCCTTAATGAGCCTGGGGTTTCCCTGAGGCATTAGCGATCCATTCCCCGCTGTGTGGCATTTGCTGTCTGTCCAGCCATGAAGATCCCTCAGCTGTCACTCTCTGACAGTCGCATTTTGTAAAGGCCGAGGGCCGATGCCAGCAACCGTGTCTGGTCATTATCTCGGAAGCAAGACCTCGTCCTTCTGATTGCTTATCAATAGCCCCGGCATTCCGATCGCCCTCCTTGGCCCCTGATTAATGGCTCCTGTCTGGTTCCCGCCTCGAGGAAAGTGAAATACAGGACGGCGTGATAAAGCCAGGCCCCTCCTCCCCTTGCCCAGCCGCTCCGGGTGCTTGCATTGGCGGAGCCATTGCCTCTGTCGGACAGATGAGAAACAGACCCCGGCCACATTTCTCCCTGCCCTGTTCCTGCTCAGCGTTATCCCGGGGCAGAAGGCGTTCCTGCTGACCTTTGCAGCGTGCAGTGCTGAGGCCATCTTGTTTCCCAGGAGTTCTCTCTGCTTCCAGGTGGGCTAGCTTGTCTCCTGGGTGGGGAGTTTACCAGAGGCCAGAAGACCCGCCTCTGATCCAATATCCTGACATTTTTCTACCATGTCACCCAAAGTCCCAGTTTGAGGTCACAAGGTTGGAGCCCAAGACACTGGGCGGACCTGTAAGCAGGCGTTTCCCGCATCCCCGCTGGGGAGGGCGGGCGACGCAGGCTCCCCACGCATCTTGACAAAGCCAGCTCCACCGTTCGGTCCCCAGCTTCCCTCCCTCTTCTATACAATTGCCTGTCAGTCAGGGTTCTTTCAGCCTGAAACGTACAAAGCTCCACCTGATCTAACTTAAAACGACAATACCCCCAAAACCACACCACAAACTTATTGTAAGGATGTTTTTAAAAATTATATTTTTATTAATTATATTGACTTCAGTGAGGAAGGGAGAGTGAGAGAGAGAGATGAAACATCAATGATGAGAATCATTGTTCGGCTGCCTCCTGCACGCCCCCCACTAGGGATCTAGCCCTCAACCCGGGCATGTGTCCTAACTGGGAATGGAACCATGACCTCCTGGTTCATAGATCAATGCTCAGCCACTGTGCCTCGCTGGTTGGGCTGCTGTGGGAATATTGAAGCAAGAACCCCGGGTATGCCAGGGACGGGGGCAGGTGACTTGATAGTGTCGCTGTTTTTCTGTCTGGCACTCATTACAACTTGTCTCTAGAGATGATCTTTATTCTCAGGGGCTTACTTATCCTGCTGTCAGAGTCTGTGCCACCCAGAGGTGGCACACCCTCATTGCTCTAGCTCGTGCCAGCAGGAGGTGCCCTGCGATGCCCGTTACAGGCGGTCCTGCCGGACGTGCACAGCGGACAGGGTGGGGCACTGGCTCTGCCGCTTCTGAGCGAGACTGTGAGATGCCTGAGATCAGAGACCTGGTGTTCACATAACAGTGCCGCGAGGGCCTGACGGTGGGCACCTAAACAGTTACTACGTGCGGAAAGCAGCAGCAGGAGGGGCGCGAGGCCGGAGAGTACACTCCGGGGCCTGTTCTTTATTTTTTATTTAGAAAATGTATTTTTATTGATTTCAGAGAAGAAGGGAGAGGGAAAGAGAGATAGAAACATCAATGATGAGAGAGAATCATGGATCGGCTGCCTCCTGCATGTCCCCCACTAAGGATTGAGCCTGCAACCTGGTATGTGCCCTTGACCAGAATCGAACCCAGGACCCTTCAGTCCCCAGGCCGATGCTCTATCCACTGAGCCAAACCGTCTAGGGCCATTCTGGGTCCTGTTCAGATCTCCCTGAGGGCCCTCCTGGTTCCGGGATAAATGAATGCGCTGTGATCGCTGGTTAGCAGCATCTGCAGTGGGAGTGAGGAGGAGCCCACCCCTCCAAGTCCTAGCGTGTTGATAATCCCCTCTCGTAGCAGGTGGGCTGCCGGTGGACGCGGCACACACACAGGATGCTCCCGGAAGCCTCCTGGGGGGCACTGTGGCTTCACCACTACTAAGCGCGCCTCTCTCAACGTTGCTGCGTGTGTCAAAGCCGTTTCAAATTCGAAGAGCAACCTGGCGGCCAATCCGTGCAGCCAGCGAGGGGCACTCCCCTCATCATTCACGGTCTCTCTGCCCTGGAGACAGTGCTGATGGGGGAGATGCCGGAGTAGGAAAGGCTGCGACCTGGAGGAATCGGGCAGGTTCCCTGGAGAACTCGGTTGAGAAAGCTAGCCCGTTTATAGGGTTACTGATCGAGTCCGTGTGAAATGAGCCTGCTGTGCTTGTCCGAGAGAGGCCAGCTGACCTTTCTTTCTCTAACTGGTAACACAGGAGAGCGACAGAGAGCAGTCCCTCCTGCCCGGTGTATACCCACACTCACTCCTCATCCAGTGCTGCCTTCCACCCGCTCTCCCGCACCAAGGTGGGTGGGACTTTCATAATAGTGACCATGGACAGGTGGTGGCCGTGGCGGGGGTAGAGAGGGGGCAGCACAAGAGCAGGCTGGGGGCCGGGAAGGGCGGTGCTTGCTGGAGGCTCTAAGACAGTGGTTCTCAACCTTCCTAATGCCGCGACCCTTTAATACAGTTCCTCATGTTGTGGTGACCCCCAATTTCATTGTTACAAATTGAACATAAAGCATAGTGATTAATCACAAAAACAATATCTAATTATATATGTGTTGGATGGTGGTGGTGGTGGTGAGAGTGGTGGCAGTGATGGTGGTGGCAATGATGGTAGGGAGGGCGATGGCGGCGGTGGTGATGATGGTGGTAGTGATGGTGGCGGAAGTGGTGATGGGGATGGTGGTGGTGATGATGGTGGTGGCGATGATGGTGGTGGCGATGGGGATAGTGGTGATGGGGATGGGGATGGTGGTGGTGAGGGTGGTGGTGAGGGTTGTGGTGGTGATGGCAGTGGTGGTGATGATGGTGGTAGTGATGGTGGTGGAAGTGGTGATGGGGATGGTGGTGATGTGTCTTTCTCCTTCTCTTTATACTTCCCCTCTGTGGTATCTCCCCAGTCCCCTGCCAGGCTCTCCTTTCTCCTCTTTTCCTTTTATTCTTTCTGCCTCTCTGTAACTTCTCTGCTCCTCCTCCTCCTCTGATACAACCGCCACCATCACCACCACCACCATCCCCATCACCATCACCACCACCACCACCACCACCACATCACCACCACCACCACCACCACCACCATCACTACCATCATCACCATCACCACTACCATCACCACCATCCCCATCGCCACCACCATCATCACCACCGCCATCCCCATCACTGTTTCCACCACCATCACTACCATCATCATCACCACCACCACCATCACTACCATCACCATCACCATCACCACCATCACCACCACTATCACCATCACCACCACCATCACCACCACCATCACCATCACCACCACTATCCCCATCGCCACCACCACCATCCCCATCACCACTTCCACCACCATCACTACCACCATCATCACCACCACTGCCATCGCCATCCCTACCATCATTGCCACCACCATCACTGCCACCACCCTCACCACCACCACCACCATCCCCATCCCCATCACCACCACCACCAACCTCCCCCCCCACCACCATCATCCCCACCATCACCATCACTACCGCCATCACTGCCATCCCCACCATCACCACTGCCATCACCACCTCCTCCATCTCGTCCTTCTTTGTCATCACCTTTGCCGTCCTCAGGAAGAGCAGATTCTGGTGTCTGCTCTAATAATGTATCCATTGTGTGTCTCTCCCCACGAGTTGTAAGTCCCTCGAGGGCAGAGGGCTGTCTCACACATCCGTGTATCCCTTGCACAAATCATAGATGCTAGTGGACATCTGTGAAGTGAATTACGGAAAGGACTTTGGGAAGTCAGTGAGATGGAAACAGTTAGGATCACTGAGTTAGCCTTTGCGAGCGGGTCCTGGTGACTGGCTGGGTTCTGTCCCCGTGAGGAGAGCCTGTGTCACAATCGGAACGCGGGCTCTTCCTTTGCCGCGGCTCTGGCTTTGGGTGACCTGTCCGTCTTCTTGTTTAAAACGAGGGGCTAATGAGATGCTTGCACAGCGCGATCAGTTTCTGGCGTGCAGTCGTTTCCCACCCAAGCGATTCCCTCCCGGCAACATGACAAGCTCTCCCTTAACTGCCAGGTGCCCACCGCCCCTGCTGCAGGTGCTGCCAGGGAGCGCAGGCCGGGAACCCACTCCAGGGCCTCTGCTCCAATGCTGGTCCCTCACCTGCTCGTGTCCACGTCATCTCATTCCACAGGGTTAGTGTGGCTGGCAGGTGGCTGAGGGCAGCTCCCCACGCCTGTGAGAGAGGGCATTGTGGGAAATAACGGGTGTGGACGTCAGCGCTCATAGTTACTCATCCTTCCTGGAGAAATTCTAATATTTTTAAATTTTTAAAAATTACAGTTGATGTTCAATATGGTATCAGTTTTAGGCATACAGCACAGTGGATAGACACTTCTATAATCTATGAAGTGGTCCCTAGGTAAGTCTACTGCCCGTCTGGCACCATCCGTAGTTATTACAATGTTATTGACTGTATTCCCCGCGCTGCACTTCACATCCCCAGGACGGGTTCTGTAACGGCCACCTCCTTAATCCCTTCACCTTTCTCACCCAGCCCCTCAACTCCCCTTCCATCTGGCGACCAAGCCTGTTTCTGTTTTGTTTGTTCATTTTGTTTTATAGGCTCCACGTAGGACTGAAATCATACGGTGCTTGTCTCTCCCCGTCTGACGCATTTCACTGGGCACGAGCCCTCCAGGTCCACGCCTGCTGTTGCAGACGGAAAGGTCTCCTTCCTTTTGTGTGTCCTACGGCCTGGCAGACAGGTGCCCCTCCTCTTTCTCCAGTCGCCTACTGATGGCCACGTGGGCTGCTTCGCAGCCTTGGCTGTTGTGAGGAGCGCGGCAGTGAACACAGGGGTGCGGACATCCCTTCGAATCGGCCCTGAGAGGCACCGCTTTCTCCTGAGGGCGGTGGGAGGGCCGCAAAGCTGGCGCTGCGGTTGGTTCGTCTCCGCATCGCGTTGTTTCACCTCTGCTTCCCTTCAGTTCGGAGCATTTATCGGGTATGCGTTTTTAATGAATTGCCCTTGTCTACAAACTAAAAGTCCAGTCATTTCTGATGCAAATACCGCTCAGAAAGGAGCAAGAAATCGGGACCCTGCAAAGCAGCAGTGAATTCTGCTGGTTGCAAAGCCCTCGTCCGTGGTGGTGCCTCCTCGGGCCTGGTCCCTGAATCCGTCTTAGACTCTCTTCTCCCCTGTCCAGGCTTGAGGGGCATGACCTAGGGGCCGTGTCCACGATGATACCACCTAGGATCTCACAATCGCTCCCAGTGAATACATTGTGTGCCTTTACTTAAGAGACCAGGGGATCCTTCAAGGTTTCCTACTAAGGAGTCTGTGCCTGGGGCTCCTCTGAGTGTAATGACCTGTGGGCACGTGTCCTGCCCTGTCCTGAGAGGGCCATGCCTCCCCGCCGCTCCCCAGCCCTCAGAGGAAGAGCTGGGCGAGCCCTGATCCCCAGGCTCCCTGCTCTGACCACATCCTCCAACCACACGCCTGGCACTTCCTTTCTCTGGCGCCTTTTGTCTGTGTCTCTCCACCGCCCCTTTCTCTCTGCGTGTAAAAATACACATCTCCTTCCTCAACACCCACTTAAAATAGCACTGCTTGTCTTGATTGCGGGGTGGCAGTGGGGACATGGCAGAGACTCCGCTGCACCGTTCAGGGCAGAGCAGCCCAGGCACCACCCAAATCTCAGGGCCGGGCACAGTCGGCGCGGGGGTCCCGGCGGTGCTGCAGGGAAGGTCCCTCCGTGATGGCTCAGCCTCCATGTCCCAAGAGGCTCACACTCTCCCAGCCTCGGTGGCTGCATGAAAAACAAGAATCATCTCCCAGGAGCCAGTTGTGATGGATGAATGATGCCGGGTGGTACTCATCAGGGCTCTCCAGGGAAGCAGCGCCAGGAGCCAGAGAGGAGAGGGGAGGGGGTTAGGAATTGGCTCACAGGACTGTGGGTCCTGGCGAGGCCGAGCATCTGGGGGCGGCTGGCAGGCGGTAGTCCTGGTGAGAGTCGGTGCGTTTGCTATTGCGGTCTTGAGCCTGAACGCAGAATCCCTCCTGTCTGAGGGACCGCAGTCTTTTCTCTGAAGGCCCTCCACCGATTAGACGAAGCCCACCCGCATAGGAAGGGTGATCTGCTTTCCTCAGTCTCTGATTTATGTTAATTAATGTTAATTTATGTTAATTACATATAAAAACACCTGCACAGCAGCATGGAACCTGGTGTTCAGTCAACCAGCTGGGCCCCATGGCCAAGCCACGTTGACACAGAGGGCCCCCCATCCCCAGCAGGCAGGGTCCATGCCGTGCCAGCTTCTGGGTGGTGCCCGGCCCACGTTGGCATGTCCCCCTGGCGTTCTTTCTAAAGCATTTGTACATTTCTTTTCAGACACTTTAAAAAAAAACAAAAATAAAAATTATCAACAAAATATTTTCCAATGATGTCTCACAGTATGAAATTCTGTCTGGCTGGTGATGGTTCTCTAATAGATTATTTGCTTACACTGCATGATCGAGATGTATGTTTACAGACCTGACGAATCACCAGGATGTGCTCAGAACCCTTCAGAGAACGAAGCGGCCCAGCAGCATCAGAGATCCCCCCGTCTGGGGAAGGTGGTTGCTACGGAAACCCAATCACGGCGAAATGGGGTGGGTCTCGTAACAGGACAAAGGCAAGCCGACAGGCACCTACTGTGGAGGGAGGAACTGACCAGGCCAGAGGCTCAGGGCTAGTTTTAGGGACACGTGACTTGTATGCCGGCAGGCGGACAATGTTGGAAAAGCAGACATGTCATGGGCATTGGATGGCCGAAGCAGGGAGATGTGAAGGACAGCCCAGGAGTGGTCTGGTGACGGTGTGACCCTCACAGGGCCTGGGGAGCAGGGCAGACAGAACCCCGTCTCTCAGAATCACATTGGACCTCCCCAGGGCGGGCTCTCAGCGTGCCCTGCCAGGTGCTTCGCAGGTGGAGTCTTCGGATGTCCTCCAGGTGACCTGGAGCTGTCCCGCACGCCACACCCCTGCTCGGGGCTCAGCCCTTCCTGCTCTCAGCCCACGTGACTCCCCAGGGGCTCTCTGCTGGCACACAGACACCTGCGTGGGACTCCGCATGTGTTTTCCCCCATAGAACGAGAAGGGCTCGTGCTGGACGCCCTGCGGATCGTGGGGCCAGCGCCGTGGCCAGCACTCCCTGGGAGCTCAGTGTATCACATACATAAATCGCAGATGAAAGCCGCAGCTAAGCGCATCGCGATGGTCCAGAAGCCACTGTCTGGCGAGTTCCATGGAGGCTCAGCCAGCGTCTTAGAACCAGCACATTCCATAATGTCGGGGCCAGAGCTGGACATGCGCTGAGAAAGACAAAAGTGTTGCGGTGTTTCTCCTGAGGGTCCACACAGATCTGTGTGACTTCTGTGAGCAGATCCAGGTGTGGCGTCACCAGCAGGAGACCTTAGCCTTTCGGATTCATGGAAAGGAAAATGAAAGTAAACCTTCGATCTGGTGGCAAAGCACTTGAAAATGGATGCCTCCAATAATCCCAGCTCCGGCATGAGCTGGGGAGACCAAGAAAATAATGGTTTTAATACTTCTTTATTTTTGGAGCAAAATGTGTGCTTCTTAAAAATTATTTCCTTTATTTCTTGAGCTGATTTGCTACACGTTTGCTTTTTTTATTATTATTATTATTACTTTTTTTCCCCAAAAGCAATTCTTGGTTATTGATTTTCTTTATTCTTTTGGGTTTTTTTCTCACATTAGTTTTTGCTTATTTTAATCATTTTCTGCCTTTGCATTCTTTAATAATTTTTAAAAAGTTTTTAGCTACCTGTTTTGTTTTTTAAAGGTATATTTCATTCCTGATGTTGAAGTAACTTGAATTGCCAGAGAATGTGCTGAGTCTGGTCCAGGGACTGGTACCACGGCCGCCCGCTGAGCTGTGAGAGATGCACGTTGCTGAGCTGCACCCCAGATCCACTGGCGAGTCACAGAGTCCCGAGGGATGGAACCCCGTCCACGCACCTAGTTTCAGCGCCTGCGGACCTGGCCACGCGCCTGGTCACCAGGAGAGCCCGTGGTGGTGTTCCAGTCCGAAGTCGGGCAGGCTCGAGACGTGCCCAGAGCCCTTTGCAGTTTGAGACCGAAGGCAAGAAATACCTGATGTTCCAGCTTAAAGGCACGGAGGCCGGAAGACTCCCCCTGTACTAAGGGAGGGTCATGCAGCCCTTCAACTGATCGGACGAGGCCCACCCGCATTAGGGCGCCCATCTCCTTTACTCAGTGTATCACTTTAAATCTTAAACTCATCCAGAAGTAACCTCACGGAAACACCCGGAATGATGTTTCATCAAATATCCGTGCACCTCATGGCCCAGCCAAGTTGACATAACATTATGCATCCCAGTTATGCATCTAAGAACAGAGTTTCCAACACTAAAAAAGCAAAATGTGATACCACTAAAGTTTTAAAATATACATCTTTATCATCATACTTGGAGATTTCGTCACCCTTTGCTCATTATTTGGTACAATAAGCAGACTTCTGAGGCTGTACTTTTCAGTTTGGGATTTTCCATCTGGCTCTTGTCTGGATCTTCATCTCTCTGCTAAGGTTCCCCCTCCAGTTCCTACATCAGTGACGGCGAACCTTTTGAGCTCGGCGTGCCAGCATTTTGAAAAACCCTAACTTAACTCTGGTGCCGTGTCACATATAGAGATTTTTTGATCTTTGCAACCATAGTAAAACAAAGACTTATATTTTTGATATTTATTTTATATATTTAAATGCCATTTAACAAAGAAAAATCAACCAAAAAAAATGAGTTCGCCTGTCACCTCTGACACGCATGTCATAGGTTCGCCATCACTGTCCTACATGCTCACCCTGCCCTGGAGCAGCTTTTACCCGCTGTTTTACAAATCTCATCTGAATTGTCTGGGGACGCTGCTTTATGCCTGGATATGGGTCACATTTCCTCATTTGTTTTGCATTTGCAGGGTATAATTTTAGTGTGTCTTTGACTTTGTGAAAATATCATCTAGATGTTTAATCCATTGGGCTTATGTTCCCACATGGCGTTTGTGTATGAAAATCGCAGCGTTTCAAATGTTTGCTCAGACCCTCGTCAAAGACTCCCCAGAGACCAGCACACCCATGTGCATCTACTTTTTCTCCAAAGTCACGACCGTTAAGATCATTATACGGGCTGCTGTGTTCACACAGGCGGTATGCTGCTGTTGCAAGGATACCCGCTAGGGATAAATGTGTCCCCAAACGGTCGTCATAATTAAAATAATTTTCCTCCAATATTTATCTCTCAGTAAGTCCTCTAGGGAGAGGTAGAAAGACAAGAAAAGCCTAGGAAACCTAGAGAGACTCATTATCGGGAAGATTTTCCCAAAGAGGGCAGAAAAACGCCAAATGAAGAGGCCCCTTTCTCCAGCCCAGTTCCTGTCTCGCATCTGAGCTGGCTCCTGGAATGAGCCCCCAGGCATTTCATCCTCCTCAGTTTGCACTTCAGTTCCCTTTGTTGTAAAGATCGGAATAACACTGACCTCACGGGATTAATGTAAGCATTAAAGGAGATGAATTGTGTCCAAGTTTGGGGTTCATGGTAAATACTTGATAAATAACGGTACATTGAATCCAAATCTGAGACTGTTGCACAGGACATCGGAAAGACCAAACATTCAGACTTTGGGTTTAAATAGTAAGGGTCTGTTGGTAGCTTGTGAATTGGTGCATTTCTGAGTCCCAGTTTGCTCATCTGTAAAATGGGCCATCACGAGCCATCGTGTGGGGAATAGGGCAGCTGAACTGAAAGGGTCTCGCAGAATGACCAGCCCCGGGCCCGCCGTACAGTCTCCGTAGAATTAATATTAGAACTTTTTGCTTAACATTCCTTTTCTTATGTGCTCTCACACGGATAATATGCATTATGATCTCATTTTCTGAAGCTGTAGGGCGAGAAGGCACCGCTCCATTTAATCCGTCTTCCCTCCCACACACACGCTCTCCCTCCTTCCCAACAGTTTTCCTTTCTCTATTTCCTTTCTGCTTTGGGCTCAAGTGGATTAACTGCTTCTGAGCCTCAGAGACTGAGATGAACCCTGGGAAGAAATCTCAGCGCAGATGGCTGGCAGCCGTGCCGATCAGAATGCTTACTGTTCCGGCACCGGGACACGTTTAGAGGTGAGAGAGATAAAACACGTTTCCTTCTCAAGCTGAGGAGTTCCCAGAAGGCAGTAGGAAGAGAGCCTAAATCAAGGTTAAGGAACGAATACATTTTCTGTTTGATGTTTACCCATTGACAGGTCTTACGTGTGAAGAAAAAAGTCAGAGCCTTCAGGGGGTTCACATTTAAAGTCAGTTATGAACAAAATCCGACGGCGTGGATGGTGCATTAGATAAGCTCCCCAAAGCCTCATCCTCAGAGTCAAAGCTTTTATATTTCTACTAGAGGCCTAATGCACGAAATTCGTGCCCTTGGCAGAGGGGTGTCCCTCAGCCCAGCCTGTGCCCTCTTGCAGTCAGGGAGCCCTCTGGGGATGTCTGACTGACAGCTTAGTGCTACTGTGGAGGCAGGAGAGGCTCGCCAGCCGTGAGCCTGGCTTCTGGCAGAGCGGCATTCCCCCCGTGGGAGCGCACTGACCAGCAGGGGGCAGCTCCTGCATTGAGCATCTGCCCCCTGGTGGTCAGTTCACGTCATAGCGACTGGTCGACCAGTTGACTGTCTGCCCCGGGTGGTCAGTGCACATCATAACGAGAGGTTGAGCAGCCTTAGCATATCATTAGCATAGTACGCTTTGATTGGTTGAATGACTTACCGGATGACCGGACACTTAGCATATTAGGCTTTTATTATATTGGATTCCTTTTCCTTTCCACCATGCTACCACTGTGGTAGAGAGTGTGTGGGACTACGGTTCCAGACAGCAGCTTCTTAACTTTGCCACATTGAAACATGCCGTCACGGAAACACGTGGCTTCCTCAGTTCTCTGTGAGATGAGAGTCGGCACCACCTATGAGCATCCTTCCTCTTCTATTCCCACTGTTCCTGTCCTGAATTGGGGCCTCAATGTTGCCTCCGGGGCAATTTAGAAAAAAAAAAATCCTTCCAGTATTTGCCCTTCTAGTCAACCCTCCAGACAGCTCCTGGCATCATTTTTTGTAAAATGAAAATGTGATTTTTTAAAAGACTCTTTGATCCTTGACGATGGCAGAGATCTTCTTAAACTTCCCTGTCTGCCAAAACCGAGCGCTATAAATAGGACCCCGGGGCATTCAGGGGCAGAAATGCACAGCAGTGGCTGCGGCAGGCGTGGTTCAGTGCTCACCAAATGCCGAGGGTGCCCTGGGCCTCCAGACTCTAAGTTAGATGGAGGGCAAGCGACTCCTTCCGGACGGTGGTGCCGCGGTGCTTAAGGCGCTGCTCTTCCCCTCTCCTGCTTCCCCGACCTCGAAGACGGCGGGTTGTGCTAACCGGGGCGCAATAGGAAGAGAGCTGTTCTACCCTCAGTGGCCTGTGTGTGAGGGAGAAATAGCTGCTGTTTGTTAACACTGCGGAGCACAGGGGCTTCCTTGTTATGACAGCACAGCATAGCATGACCTGACTAACAAAGGTGCCCAGATTTTAAAATTCGGAGATTTCCCATAAAAGTCTTGAATTCTAGCTTTATTTGGAAACTAGAAAACCTGATACTAGGTTTGAACGCTTGGATGGTGGCAGTCTGCTGTACGTGGTGCCCTGCTAGGACCCCCTCTCTCCCGTTCTCGCCTCCTGTTCTCATGTTCTGCCCAACTAGCATCCTGTGGACTCGCGGCCATGCCCCCTGGTCTGCAGAAGACAATTCCAAGCCCCACGGGGCCTCACGGGCCTGTCCTGATTGGGGCTTGTTGGTCTCTGCAGCCCAATCCTCTGGCACCACCAGCACCAGCAGTGTTGCAGTTTGCAGCTGCTCCTAGGTTCATTGCAGTTCGTGCCTCTAGGATTTGGGGGTTCTGGCCTCAGCCTCTAGGTCCTTGCTGCGTGATTTATTTCGGGAACCTTCTTCTCTCTTCCCTCTGCGAAGTCTGTCCTGTGCCCTTCCTGCTTCTCCCAGCCAGAAGATGTCTCTATTCCAACACCACCGTCTGGTCTGCTGTGTACCTCCTCATCCCGAACCCCAGAGCAGAGGTGGGTGCACAGCTCATGCTGATGGGGTTCCTGCTGAAGGGCGGGGCTTGGTTTTGAGGGCGAAAAGCAATGGCTGCGCACGGTAACGATTCAAATAGCACCTAAGCCTGGCCGGTTTGGCTCAGTGGATAGAGTGTCGGCCTGTGGACCGAAGGGTCCCAGGTTCGATTCCGGTCAAGGGCACATACCTCAGTTGCAGGCTCCATCCCTGACCCTGGTCAAGGCCCGTGTGGAAGGCAACCAATCAATGTGTCTCTCTCACATCGATGTTTCTCTGTCTCTCCCCCTCCCTTCCACTCTCTCTAAAAATCAATGGAAAAATATCCTCAGCTGAGGATTAACAACTACAATAACAGAAATAGCACCCAAAGGCTCACGGTGGCGACCACCCCCCTCCCCACTCTGTCCGCCGCCCTCAGCCACAGCCTGTCCTCGTCCTCTCTGCTCGCATGTGCCTGCCGCTGCCTCAGCCCCAGGTACCACATGGGAGGCTGTGTTCCTTGATGGATTGTTTGCCTCCCTCTCACCCTGTCTTCCCAGCATTTGGCGGTTCTCTTGCTGTGCTTCAAGTTCCGTCAGCCACCTTTAGAACCTGAGGAATAAGATTATTACGTCCTAGTCCTTATTTTCTGTTCCTTTTGATCGTGTCTTACATTGAGCTTCTTTCTCCTTCCCTTTCCTCTGCGTCTCCCTCCCGCCCCATAGCCTCGTTCTGTAGGCAACATGTTTTGCTGTCAAGGATGTTTATATTCATGTTATATTTTTTACCCTAATCGGGTCTTTATTCATTCAGCTCAATTCCTTTGTCCTTACTGCAAAAGCAGATAATTCCCCCGCCCCCATTCTTAGCTCCATCTCCCCGTTCCCAGCTTCCTTCCCAGCCAGCCCATCTCTGACTTGTCCTTCTAAAGCAAGGAGAAGCCCTCTTTGGCTGCGAGCGCTTCTGGCCACCTCCGCTTTCCCTCCTTCCCGCCTGCCTTCCTGCTACTGCCTAAGTCACCGAGGGCAGGCTGGGCGCTGAGCCAGGGCCGCCCAGGTACGCTGTGTGGGAAAAGAGAGCCAGCCTGGCCGCTCGGTGCGCCGGGAGTGAGCGCTTTGCTCTGTAAACACAGATGGGGTTTAATGGGCGGCACGGGCAAACCCAGAAGGGCCTGTGTTTGAGCCAAGCCTGTCGTTTTTATAACAACGTGGTGTTTTGACACATCGCTCTGTAGTCCGTACACTTCAGACCTGTCAGGCTCGCTGAGAGGGCGGGCGGGCGGGCCCTCAGAACCACCTCGACTTGGCGGTGTCAGCAGCTGGGCCCTGGAGGGTGGGGCCTGGCTTCCTGGTACGACAGACCTGCCAGTGACTTCCAGGCCATTTCCACCCCCAACAGGCACGGGGTCGCCGCCCTGGGGAAGGTGCTGGGTCTCCTCCCTCACGGCCGCTGTCAGAGCCCCTTTGGTGACTTTCATAGAGCGTCTGTGGTGCGATGCACCCGGCCTTTCTTCTCCCTCCGCCCACTGATCTAACTCTGATTTTCCACAGCAACGTGCCCGCCTGCCCGCACATGTGCCATTGGCGGGGCTGACCCCGGCCTCCAGCCCCGGGGAAGCCTGGGACTGAGCCTTGGCACCAGGCACATCCCGGCACCCGGGCCACAAGCCTCAGCTCAGGCTGGGTGTGGACCGGAGTGGCGCACTAGTTTCCAGAGACCTCCTGGGAAGGACCGATACTGAACCACAGGGCTGCGAGCGGCACTGGAAACCAGGCCCTCGCGTCAGCTGTCTTAACCCAAGTTCT
Source organism: Myotis myotis (assembly GCF_014108235.1). Taxonomy (NCBI): domain Eukaryota; kingdom Metazoa; phylum Chordata; class Mammalia; order Chiroptera; family Vespertilionidae; genus Myotis; species Myotis myotis. Next base: position 2,592,307 of record NW_023416320.1, read on the forward strand.
CCTGAAAGCAGCTCCCGAGATGAGAATGTGGGTCCAGGCAGCTCATTAGGGAGGTTCTTCCAGGAAGAAGCATTGAGGAAGGAGGGAGAGTGAGGAAGAGGGGAAAAGGCAGCGTCAGGCGTGTGTTCATGTCTCCGTGCTGTATGCAGCGGGAATCGGCTTTCCTGGCGGAGTGCCAAGGGCGAGGAGGCTGGAGCGGTGATCTGCAGGGCCCTGCTCTGCACCTGGTGTAGTTTCCCACTGGGTGTGACCCCCATTCTTCTGGGCGGCGTGCACCCTGAGGCTGAGAAGGCTCCTGCAGCAGCAGAGAAGGCCCTGGGTGAGAAAGCACAGAGGCAGGACCATGATACACAATAGTGGTGTGAGGCCATTAGCATGCACTGAGGCTGAGCTCCCCTCTGTGGCTGGGAGCCCTGGGGGGACATGAGTCGAAGGCTGTCGCAGGGTCGCCACAGCTAAGTGCAGAGCTGTGAGTGTGTGAACAAACCGTTTTATGCCACTGAGTTCTGAGGCAGCTTGTTATGCAGCAGTAGCTGACTGATGCACTTTCTATATAACTTATATTCACTGATGAGCCTCTTATATTCATCAATGAATTCAACTAATATTTATGTGGCAGTTCCTGTAGTTCACCCTAGAAATAGACAGATAATCTCATAGGGACAGGCCTGTTGTCATGGCCTCGGGGGGACAGTAGTATTTAAAGAAACATAACAACATCCTGCTAGAGCTTGTGATGGGGATCATCGGCGGGCATGGGAATGGGAATTATAGCAGGAATGTCTTCCCTTTGTGGGTTTATGGTTGAAATAGATTTCCAGAAGAAGCAAAATCGTATCTGAAACCTGAAGAAAAAGTGATATTACAGTTAGTTAGGCCCGAAGGGAACTTGGGAAGGGGGAGATAGTGGAAGAGAGGACGTCACAGGCAGAAGGAAAGGATGCAGACGCCTGGCAAGGAGAGGACAAGGACTGCGGGGACTGAGAGAGCTCTTTGGTGAAATGGAGGCGGAAGGAGAGCGGCGCCAGGCCCCAGTGGGAGAGACCACACAAGGCCCCCGGCCTCGTTAAGAAGTCCGGGCTTAATTATTAGAGAACGAGGGAATGAGAAGCTGTTTTATGAAACTTTGAAAACCCTAAGTATTTTTCTTCTTTTAAAATTTATAAATAACTTAGTTTATGCGAATAACACATTTTGAATATTTTAGGGCAAAGTGAAAAAAATTAAAGATCTTTTCTGAAATCAACACACCCACTCCAACAATGAGGCGCTGGAGCGTTGCTAATTAGCCGAGAGCTCGCTCCCGACCCACGTGATTGGGGGGCCATGTGGAGGATTTAATATCAGGGTGCGAATGTGTGCTTTCCTCTGCGCTTTATTGTTTGCTTCAGATGTTGCCACGGGTAACCAAAATCTGTTCCAGAAATTGACAGGTCGTGCTTACAGTAAGGCAGGCAAAAAAGAAAAAGAATGTCTTCTTTCACATCCCGTAAATCTCCCATGCCCCCTCTTCCGGGTCCTCCCAGGTGCCAGTTGCCATGGACTTCTCCACATGGAGTCCGCAGGACAGAGCCTGATGCCCCTGCTCCTTCACTGAGTCCCCAGGGGATCGCCCAGTTCCCAGCTCACGGTAGACACTCACTGTATATTTCTGGAATACACGAATAAGTGAATGATTGATGGATTGGCTCATATACACCACAATTAGCTGGTCTAGGTTGGCTTCTTCTACTGACTGAAAGTTTCCTGAGGTCATGAAGCAAGTAACAGATGTATAGCAGACACTAAGGTCTGGATAGATGGATGGATGGATGGATAGGTGGGTGGATAGGTGGGTGGATGGTTGGATGGATGGATGGGTGGATGGATGGATGGATAGGTGGGTGGATAGGTGGGTGGATGGTTGGATGGATGGGTGGATGGATGGATGGGTGAGTGGGTGGGTGGGTGGGTATATGAATGAGAGTGATGAACTGCAAGCCTCTGCTAACCAGAAATAAGTTGAAGTCCAAAGAAATAGTATCAACACAGAAAGATTAGTTTAAGAAGTTTAAGACTATGTGCCTGGGACATTTTCAGCTCCTAACACCCTCAGTCCTTGTCTGCCTCTCTGTCCAGCTGTTTCTCCCCCAGTTATTAGACGGAGCCTAGATAAGTCAATATCACTGTGATCTTTTAATTCCTGCAGTGGTGGAGATGGTAGCAATTATCTAGACCAAGTTATTTTTTACTAGAGGCCCGGTGCACGAAATTCATGCACTGGGGGGGTGTCCCTCAGCCTGGCCTGCACCCTCTTGCAGTCCGGGGCTTCTGCATTCTGGGACCTCTCGCTCCTTACGCTCTTTACTGCCCCACCTGCCACCACTGCTGCACTTGCCAGCCATGAGCCTGGCCTCTGGCTGAGCTCCGCTCCCCCTGTGGGAGCACACTGGCCACGAGGGGGCAGCTCCTGCATTGAGCATCTGCCCCTGGTGGTCAGTGCGCATCATAGCGACCAGTCGTTCCACCGTCCGGTTGATTTGCATATTACTCTTTTATTATATAGGATTTTTCCCTCCAAAGGTATGTAAAGAAAGGATAGGTGTAGAACAAAAATAAGTTTTTCCCACTTGATTTCTCTGATATTGTTTAGCCACGCTTCATGGCTTTTAAAAAAGGAAGGCTTGGTCTGGTGTCCTTGCCATTCCCCATGGTTTTTAGAAATGTTGGGTCCCACCCGTTCTCCAGACGTCACCTCCGGGCCCAGTGTGCTTTCAGAGGACACAGCGGGATCGGGCAGTGCTTCATCGGGGCACCGAGAGGAACAGAGAGCCCATTTCTGCGCTTAGGAAAGTCCCCCCCGACATGGTGGGGGCCCCCTGCCCCCCTCCCCCCGTCTGTACCCACATCTTGGATCCCTGTGTCTCCTGGGGAGGTTGTGCCGAGCTGAGCTTCAGATTTGATGCCTGATTTCAGGTCTGGAAACAAACGTGGCCTGTGCACAGGGGTTTCTGTGTCACAGCTGGTGGCCGAGCCTCCCTTGCTTCCGCCGTCTCTCACCACACGCAGGTTGCAATGAGGAAGCGTCTCTGGTTTGTTGGTAGTGTGAACTGTGTGTTTCTTGTCCGTTTTGACTCAAATAAAAGACATTACCTCATCCCCGCAACAACCCCGTCTCCATTCATCCTGGAAACACCCCTCTGGGGAGTGGAGGTTCCTCCTGGCACCTCCAGTCCTCACGAGGTTCTGCGCACCCCCACTTGGAGGTCCCAGGCCCCCGAGAGCTGACAGGTGAGGAGAAAGCAGCATCTCTCTCCTTTCGTCCACCCCCAACACTTAGTGAGTGGTCACTCTGGGCACAGAGTCCACGTGATGAGAGGCACACGAAGAAGGACCTGGACAGGTGGTGGGAAAGGGTTATTGAATCCACGGGTGGCTGAGCCTGATCGAGCACAATCTCTCCCCCGACCCCCCGGGGAAACGCTGTGAGATAGATATTATTATATTATTTTTCTGGTTTGTTTCCCACGAGGGCAAATCGAGGTTTGGGAATGTTAAGTAGCGTGTCCCAGGTCATGCGTCCACGAAGCACCGGGGTGTCCTGACTTTCCCGCGGGACGGGTGTCTCCAAAGTACCCTTGGTCTCACTGCCGTGGAGACAGGTGGGGGCCCCAGGCTCTCCCCCCAGGGAAGGCAGTTCAAGCCCCACCAACATCTGGATCTGTCCGCAGTCTCCTGTTCTCCTCTCGGCCTCCTCTGATCACAGTTATTAGTACTACCCCCCGGATCAGTCTCTCAGGAGGTCACGGGCCCGGCATCACCCACACCTTCGTGCCGTTCACGTCACTGCACCCCCTCTGTCCGCAGGCCTCCGATCCCCAGCAGCGAGCTCCCTGTGGAAGGAAGGCCGGTGGGTGCCAGGTGAGCCTAAAACACCGCCTGGGAGGGGAGCCGGGACTTCCAGGGGGGTTGTTCGAGGGCATAATGCCTTCCCCTGGGTCCCAGACACCTCGCCGCAGACTCAGCCGTCCTCTGCTTACCTATCTGGTCAGGCCAACCCGAACAGCGACCCTGAAACTAAGAGCAGGGAGGGGTCCTATGAGGAGCCCAGAGGTACATGGCAGTGACAGCTGTGGCTCAGGGTGGGGTGGGGAGGACGCCCGAGTCATCACTGACGCTCACCACAATCCCTGGTGCATGCTGGGAGGCGCTGTCTGAGCCTCTGTTAGTGTCACTGGGTTACATCAGCTTTTCAGGGCCAGCGGAGGAGACAGCCGCACAGGGCGATCTTTGTCCTCAATTTCAAGCTGAGGAGACATGATCTCACTTTGATAAATAAAAAAAAATGCACGTGCTCAGGTCCAGGACAGGCCGTGGCAGCGGCTACGCAGAGATGCCGCCTGGGTGTGCTCAGGGCGGGGACACAGGACAGAGGCCGGCCCGGGCAGCTCGCGGAGGATGGGGACTGCGCTGGGCAGGGAGTCCTGTGTCTCTCCCTTTCCGTCAGTTCTGCAGACGTGTGGCTCCTCAGCAGGCCGACCGTGGGATGATTTGGGCAAACGCACCATTGCATCGCTTGGCGTCACGTCACGTCTGTGGCTGCCCTTTAGGGACAAGGCGCCCGCTCCATCCCTCTTCCTGGCTCCCGCTCTTTGTGAACGCTCGTCCCCAAGCCTCTGAGGGTGTGCAGGAGGCTTCCGCCATGCGAGCCCCGAACTAAAGTGATAGCTTAGCCCCGGCTAAATAGGAAGTACCTAGATTTCATTTGGCTGCATTGCAGGCCCTGCCCGGAGCTCTGCCACAGTCCCACCGGGGCCTCTATCATCACTGCCGCCTCACGGCCTCTCGGGGACCCCCTTGGTTTCCCTGGGGTTATGACTGCCTGGAGGGAAAGTTATAAAAAAGACCGTTTGATTGTCCACAGGAGACACTTTATTTTTAAATATGTTTTTATTGACTTTTTTTTCTTTATTTTTTTAAGAAAGAGAGAGGAAGGGAGAGGGAGAGATAGAAACATTGATGAGAGAAACATTGATCAGCTGCCTCCTGCATACTCCTTACCGGGGATGGAGCCAGCAACCCGGGCATGAGCCCTGACTGGGAATTGAACAGGTGACCTCTTGGTTTATGGGTCGATGCTCAACCCCTGAGCCACGCTGGCCAGGCCACAGGAGGCAGGTTAGATGGGACTCAGCAAAGCCCAGGACTTGGTCCCGAGTCATCTGATGAAAAGTCTCATGTCACCTTCACAGCAGCTGCTGAATTGGATGGTCAATACCAGGGGTGGGAACCCCTGGCACGCGTGCCAAACATGGCACGCCAGTAGCTTTTGCTGGCACGCGAAACCCTCTCTTACAATCTTCCATTTACAATTTTTTTTCTTAATATCGACTTTTTTATTTTTCAGATAGATTCAGTGTAGGTGCATCTTAGATAAATAAATAATTTTACACAACCAGTTATCTTAAAGACCATAGACATGGATTGGCGAGAGAGGGGAAGAGCAATTTCAATAGTGTCGAAAACAAACTACTGAGGACTTGGAATGCCATTCCAGAAAATGTTTTCTGTTTAAAAAACTTGGCAACAGCGTGACTCTCCATGTTTTCATCCACATACGCTTGTGAATCTTTGTTCTCAGTGATGAGTTTTGTTAAGTCTCGTAATAGGAGTAGCCTGACGGATGAAAGCAGTAGCTCGTGCATATCTCTGAAGGTCACGAAATATAAACCTGATGTAAAATCTCTGTCATCCGTGATGCAGCAGCAAAAGTCCCACTGATCATATCAAACGGAGTCATAAAGTTTTCTGTCGGACTATCAGTGTACATGTATACATTAAAAAATAAATGTATTTTTCATCATCATATACTGTGTTTTTGTCGCTCGAATGAATTTTATTATTTCTTCAAGGTTCTTCACATACGTACACCTTAAGAGATATCAAGTAGGCGTAACATGTTCTCAAAAAATTAGGGTTGGCACGCAGAAGAATTTTGAGTCCGAGATTTTGCTGGTTTTGGCACGCACTCACAAAACGGTTGCCCACCCCTGGCCTATGCTTTGTTCTTACAGTTTTCAGGTTAGGAAACTGAGGCGAAGAGAAGTTACATAAGTTGGATGAAGTGACACAGCTACGAGAGCTCAAGTGGGACTGCAATCCAGGTTCCCGTGATACGAAGGTCCAAGCCCTCAGGCTCCCTCCCCGAGTCCAGGCCCTGGAAACGGGGCCATGTTAATACAGCACTTGAGCTGAACGACTTTGAACTTGAATGAGAATTGCCCGAGCTGAATAGTTCTCGCTGATTCATAGTTTGCCGTTCAGTATTTGTTCGTCCCATCGTTGTGTTTGCTGAATTAATCACACAGGAGATATGGTATCTGAAGAGTTGAAACCGAGCTTTCCTCTTGCCTTTTCTGGTCCAACGACAATCATACTTTACCCCCAGGACCGTGGCCAGTCATGCTGGGGTGTTGACTCCGCATACCCTTATCTTATCGTAAAACAACACACATAATGACGCTTTGTACACAGACTTATCGTGCAACTCAATGTAAATAAAACTTAATTTCCTTTCTTTGTTACCAAACATCGCTCTCAGGCTCAAAAGTGATTTCCAGCTCGTTCTGTCCATTAAAGGAATGAATATTGGGATGTTTCTAACATTTTTCCTTAGATTGACCAGGATGGGACAAGGAAATTTCCTTTTATTATACCTTGGGGTGTGGCGTCAACTGCACAGATTAGCAGAACTTTCGTGGCAGGTTGCTGGGAGAAGGGAGAAGCCAAGACCGGCGGACTAGGAGTTGAGGACACCCGGCCTATTATGGGGTTGTTCAGGGAAAGGGTGGGCCCAGCAGCAACGTCTCGGGGAGGCAGGGTCTCCTCCGTGCAGGAGGCTGGATGAAACGGGCCGCGCCCGGCAGCTGGGAATCCCAGCAAGGCAGCGGCGGCGCCGGGACTCCTGGGGGAGAACGCAGGCCTGGAGGTGCAAAGGGCGGAGGGCTATTGGCAAAGGAAACAGAAAGTGGAGTTAGCAAGGAGGCCATGAGCGCCAGGCGTGTCCAGGTGGCCTGAGACCGTGTAGATGGGACTCAGCAAAGCGGTCACAAGAGGCCACAGTCGAGCACAGCCAAGTTCCAGCCTGAGGACACTTATCTAATTGGGGATCCATCTGCCGCCTGCACACACCTGGCTCTGTGTGCACGCAGGGCCCGGCCGGGCAGTGCCTGAGGGGAGGGGCCTTGCCTACTCTCGGGGGGAGGAGGGGGAAAGGCACTGACACCCCCATGGGGACAGGACCGGAGCTTCCGCTCGGGACGCATTCTGATGGGCTCTGGTTTCCCCGGTCCAACAGCACCTGCTCTTTGAAAACCAGCCCAGTTGTGTAAGGACTGGCTCCCCGCACCTTAGCCATGGGACTGAGCGGGTGAGAGAGTTCCATCCCCTGCTGTGCTTAGAAGTGAAGTCTACACGAGATGATCCAATCGCTACCCGTGGTGTGGCCCTGGGTCAGCGAGTGGGCACCATGTGGGAGCTCCTTAGAAATGTCAAACCTCGGACCCCACTGGGCCTATTTAACAGTTGGCCGGGGTGATCGAGAAGCACTGCTCTGATCGGTTCCGAGATTGGAGGGAATTGGGTCTTTATTCCGCCCTTGAGCTCCTCAACACCACAGGAGGGAGGAGAGAGTGTGAGCGCGGGGCTAGCTATGTCGTGTCATTGTCACGTGGTTGGTACATAACCTTGGGCACTCAGTCTTGATAGTCTTTGCTGTAAAATGGGCACCATGCAGCTATCCTGTGGTGCTGAGGAAATTAAACAACTCCCTGTGTGTAAAGGGACTTCCTTGGTCCCCAAGAAACGGCAGGTGGTGGACACACGTGGCGCTGGCAACACGGATGGTGTCAGGAGAGGAGTCTCCATTCCCCCCACCCCCAGCAGCCTTCACCGCACTCCCTCGGTGGGTGGGTTCAACAAGACTCTGGGAACTGAAGGGCAAGTTGGTGGGGTTGGGGGTGACTGGGCATGGAGGCGCTGGGCGCACACTCCATGGCTTCTGGCCAATAGGACCTCCCACTCCCGCCCTCACCTCCCTCAGTGCCCTCAGTGCTTCACCCATCTCCTCTCAGCGGCTCCTGATCCCTGGTCCCAACCACACCCCAGTGGGGACGTGGCAGGGCGGGTCTGGAAAGGGCAGCTGACTTCAGTTTGGAATTCACTCTCCCTTGTCATGGGCCAAAGGGCACGTGTTCATTCCTTGGCGACTGGTCTGGTAATCAATGGTGACTATTCTCTTTAGTCCTTCACTGCCCCCCTTCCTCTGCCCCGCTTTCTCTGTCTTCCTTCTAGTACCTACGTCATTCCTCCTTTCTCCCTTCTCCTCCTCCTCCCCTTGGTTCGTCAGCTCTGGTGACTAGTGCTCAGCTTGACCAGAGTTGCTCTGTGGTTCACCTTGAACGTTCGATTGCGCGCGCCCCGGGGCCCTAGACAGCGTCCACAAAGAGCTTGGTTGCCTTGGCACTGCTATTTGTGGCCCCAGGACAGGACTGCCTGGTGGCCTCCAGCAGCCGCCGGGTAGCGGGTGGCGGTGCTGATCACTGAGGGTTACGTTCCTCTAACCAGGACACGGGAGCATCAGAGAAACGCCCTCCTGATCGAGGGGAAGGGCCTCCTCGGGCCCAGCGGCAAGAAATACGGTTATTGTGCTGGGCCTCGCATCCTCTCTCCCGCACGGAGCAGATGCTCGTAAATTGTTTGGGTTCCAGGCCAGCGGCCGGCTGCCTTGGCGGACTCCCTGAATTACTGGCCAGCGTGTTGGCACCTTGTTAATCACGGGAAGGTCTGCATTGCCCTCTGGGGAGAAACTCTGCTTTCTGAAGGGATGCACCATTTGGCCAATCAGAGCTCACTATCCAGCTGTAACCAGACAATCGTGGATCGGCTGCCTGTCACTGCTTGACCCGATTCAGCAGAGACAGGGTTGAATCATACATGAGCGTTTATTCCAGTTCTGCTGGCAGCGTGGGAGCAGCAGGCCATCCACAGAAATCTGCTCCGCGCCCCCATAAGCCAGCTGCTTATGTTGCGTAGAAGGATGAAGATTACCTGGGAAGTAGGCAAAAGGCGTGCCAAATGGGCAGTTAACAGGTCTGCAGATTTGCAAAGGCCTGCGGGTGTGCAAAGGCTGGGGGTCTTCAAAGGGCTGGCGGCCCTGGTTTCTGCAACAAGGTTGTTCATCTGTCCGTGATCACAGGCAGCTCCCGATGGGGAGGGGGGGCCGCACTTCCAGGTGAGCTTCCAGGTCCCGCGTGCAGCTCCCAGCCAGGCTAGGGTGCGCCTTCTTTACTCAGAACAAAACAGTCAGGTGAACGGCATGATTAGCACTTCTTACAATTCGAGCTGGACCCCGTATTCTGCTGCTGCCCCTGCCACAGTGACGGCGCCGTCAGCCTCCGGGCGGCCTCCTCGGCGGCACCGCGCGTTCCTCCCAGTTGCAGCATCTCTGTGAGCACGTCCTTAACGGAGAGAGCGGGGAAGCTGTCAGAGCGACCTTTCCGTTTGCATGCCTGCGCAGCCCGTGCGTGTCTGCTTCCCGTCCCGTGTGTGGCTGTTCATCTGTGCGGCGCAAACTCTTACACCTGAGCTGCTCGCGCCTCTATCTGCACGCACACATCCGGCTTCCTGGTGTCGCTGTAACTGCCACTGGACGGTCCCTCCGGCCTCTTCCCCAGCACAGAGCGGGCGACTCTGGTCAGCTCGGCCCAGGACTCCGCAAGGCAGCAGCAGGGACGGGCAGCAAGGATGGGCCCTGCTAGTGGACCCAGCAGAGGTGGGTGATGGAAGTGGGCGGGCCTGGCCCCCCAGCCCAGGGCACCCCCTACTCGCTGTGGGGCCTCAGGCAGGACATCTCGTGCCGTTCCCCCTTAGCGTGCTCATCGGTGTGTGCAGGTGGGGGTCCCGCAGGTCTGGGGTGACGACCAGGTGAAAACTCAAGGCCGGGTCATTGACGGTCTGGAACAGGAGGCACTTCGTCGTCATTATGGCGGCGTTAGCGCTGAGATGACCTTTGCTGAGCATTATTATGATTGGCGGGTCCCCAATATGCTCCCGTGTTGTTTCACTTGAACCCCACAGAAAGCCAGTTGGATTTATTACCCATTTTACTTACGAGAAACCTGAGAGTGCGAAGGGAGGGACATGTGCTCATGACAAACAGCAAATTAGCAGCAAACAGGAGGTCTGGACCCCCCTCCTGGTCTTTTTATGGAAGGAAGAAAGGAAGGGAGGAAGGAGGAAGGGAAGGAGGGAGGGAGGAAGGAAGGCAGGAGGGAAGGAGGAAGGAAGGGAAGGAAGGGAGGGAGGAAGGGAAGGAAGAAGGAAGGCAGGAACGGAGGGAGGGAGGTTGGTTAGATGGATTGGTGGGTGTGTAGAGGGATGGATAAATGGAAGGATGGTGGGGTGCATGGGCGAGTGGGTGGGTGGGTGGATAGAAGGAAGAAGAAAGGAAAGAAGGAAAGAAAGGGGGGGAATCAAGCAACTCATGAAGGGATATCTTTCTCAAGAGGATGCAAACATAACGTGGTTTGATCAGATCGCCTGTAACAGTCTTTCTAGCTCTGAGCGCATTCTTTGTTGAATATTGATGGAGCGATAGCTTGTGGTGGGACCCTAGTTGTCCCACGGAGTTTGACTGACTCATTCATCTCCACCCGGCCTGTGGAGATGAATCGTGTGAACACAACAGGCAGTGAGTGGGGTCGTTCCCCCGTCCACACACAGGCAGACGAAGGCTTCAGTCCCGTCGCAGTGATGTTCGCATTTCCGGGGCTGCCTCTTGGACGTTCCTATAACCAGGTACCTGGTCCACTTGGTAGCTTAGAAGCAAACAAAACACGTGTGCGTGTGTGTGTGTGTGTGTGTGTGTGTGTGTGTTGCGGGGGGGGGGGGGGGGAGTCTGGGCTCTTCCCTTAATGGGGCCCAGCTCTTGGCCTAGCACTTGGCCAAGACGCTTAACTCTCTGAGCCTCAGTGTCTCTATTGGAGAAATGCAGATACCGACAGTGCCTCCTAGGTGGGCACACAGCCCTGCCCTTGGCCATCCTAGGTCCTCAGCTGGTGTGGGCTCCTCCGCCCCCCACGCTGCCCCCGGCCCCCGCCTGGGGCGGAGGAAGGCTCCTCCTGAGATTCCGAGAGCTGGGATCTCACACAATCCTTTCTCCCCGATGAGGCCCCAAAGCTGTGTGAAAACTTGCCTCCACCCCCGTTGATGCTGAAACGAGAAAGATTTTTCTGGTGGTTCTGTTTTCCTTTCTCGTAAAGTAGCCGAGATAACGGGCCTCGTGCAGTCTGGGCCCTGCAGCCGGTCGCCTTGCTCATTAACAGCAGCCTCCACTGGGTGAATTTTTTAGGAAAATAAATCACACATATTCAGGTGTCTGGTTCTGACCACCATTAAACCTAACTGCCCTGTTAGTATCTCTTTACTGCCCTTGTTTTATAAAGACCATGGAAGGAGGAGCTGCAGTCCCCCAGCCGGGGCCTGCGGGGAGCTCCCTTTCATGTTGCTGATGCTTCAAATAAAACGCGTCTGGCGGGCAGCCATCTGGGTGCAAGGGGCTGTTTAGAGCCCTCCCCCCCCCACCCCCTGATTCTTATAAGCACCCACTTAGTCTTCCAATCCCTTCGCTGGCTTACAAGTACGAACCGCTCAGCCCGTGGGCGATGCATGTGTGACTGTGACCACTCCCTCGTTCCAGTTCCTGGGAAGGTGACGGGAAGGGAGCCGGCGGAGACACGTGGGCCTGGCGCTTGCATCCTGCAGCTCCCAGGCTGAGTCAGCAGGGTCCCGCCCGCCGCCAGCTCTGCGCTGCTTTCCCCACTCACAGGCCTCGTGGAGCATTTAACAATTGCTCAATATTTCCATCCATTTGGGGGAAGGAACACCTGGATTTAAAAATCTGCAGCTGCAGGTGCAACTTGTCATTTTTCTTTTTGAAAATTCCACTGAGTGCAAGTGATTTTCTGTGGCACTCCTACCAGGCAGCGTTCTATTTGCATAGGAAACAGGCTGAGCTTCTAATCAGGCAGGATTACTGCCCTTGCGATGCTTTTTACAGATGCAAAGCGACGTGGGGAAGGAGCAGGTAATGCCATGGGCTCAGGGGTGTTCAAGGAGCTGATTGCCTCTAAGGTGTCAGTATTCTAACCGCCCAAATCCACAGCCCAGGCAAAGGGTGGGGGATCTAAACCCGGGCCTGCAGGCCTCCTCTGCCCCTCCTCCGTGTCCTCCCCCACCCCTTCCATGATCTCTGGACCATCACTGTCACCAGGGCGACTGGCATGGGGGAAATCAGGTGCCAGTTTGCAGGCCAACCTTGACTCTGTTGTTGGAGGCCTTGCTGTTTTGGGGGAGATACTTAAACCCCTCAGTTCTCATTCTGGCTTCTACAAAGAGGGCTAGAAAAAGAGCAACATAGCACCTGCCTGACAGTCTGCTGGAGAGAATACGCTGGAAGCTCCGAGCACCAAGCCGGCTCAGAATGCAGGACCAAGTGCAGGGACCGGGTCCAGAGAGCTTGGGTTCCAGGCCCAGCTCCCGCACTTGCTGGCTGTGTGGCCTTGGAAATATTTCTTCACCTCTCTTGCTTCCGTTTCTTCATCTATAAAGTGGGAATAATAATCACATCATGTCTTTTATTATTGTGAGATGAAACACGCTGAGGGCTCAAGCTGGGCGATGCTATGGAAATGGAATGATCGCCTAGAACCGTGGTCAGCAAACTCATTAGTCAACAGAGCCAAATATCAACAGTACAACTATTGAAATTTCTTTTGAGAGCCAATTTTTTTAAGCTTCCTAAGGCTTAGGAAGAGCCACACTCAAGGGGCCAAAGAGCCGCATGTGGCTCGCGAGCCGCGGTTTGCCGACCATGGGCCTAGAACATTCACCAAAGGCCTGTGATTACAACCTTCAACTACTGTTCGCTGAGCATGTACTGTGGGCCACGCGCTGTCCTGGGCACTTGTCACGGCCCGGAGACCGATAGGGTCTTGGGACTCAGCTCAAGCAGGACACACAAAGGCGAGGGGAGTCTGTGAGCTTAGCCTCTGACAGAGGAGTTCTCCTCCAGCACAGCCTCTCCCTGTGGGCACCGTCACCACTGGAAGTTTCGCTGTGGGCACGAAGCCGACTGCTGTCCCAGCCACTAGGCCACCAGCCCCGTGAGAACAGGATGTGTGCCTGGCTGGCGCAATCGCCGATGTCAGTGCGCGGCGTGGGGCGTGCAGGAGCTCAGCCCACGAGGCTAAAGGCGGGATGGAGGCAGAGTCTCCTGGAGGACCCGGTGTTTGGGAAGAGCTGGCAAATGGGGCAGATTTTGTACAGCAGGTCCTCAGATACCCGGGAAAAGCAAAGTGGGAGCCGTGGCCAAAAAGGACCCTCCCCTTCGGTGGCCTCCAAGAAGCAAGAATGAGAAAACCGGAAGGAGCACCAGGAGCCTTCCTGTCATCAGTGGGAGAGCGGAAAGGGAGGGATGGTCAGTCCTGACAGCGACCAGGGCTGCCGCCTGCTGTGCCATCACAGCCGCCAGGCTCCGAGGCTGTGAAGTAAGTGGCTGACTTCCTCTCCCACATCACGGCCTGTGGGGAGGGGGGTGGGGCGGGGGCGGCTCTGTCTGAGACGGTAGCCGATGCCCTGGAAGCAGCACCTCGAGGGCTGGAGGGCCCGGAGCGGGAACCAGTGCGGAGCTGGAGGTAGAGCTGGAACAAGGAGGGAGCGGGGCGCCGCGGTGAGCCCGGCTTCCACAGAGGCTGAGCCGGACATGGCACATCGTGTGCCAGGCGTTTACCGAGAGGATCTCCCAGGAGAAACCTGTGAGGCTGGGGAGCATGCTGGAGAAGGTGGGGGAGGGGCGTTAAGCAGGGCTGGGCTTCCGGATCCTGTGGGAAGTGAGCGAGCTTGTGGGTGCAAACTGCGCCCGTGCTTGTCCCGCCTTGAGGCCCCACCCCAGCCGGTGATGGGATGAGGGCTCCAGGGGGCTGTGTAACTCCAAGCCCCTCCAGGTGAGATGGCTGCATCCACTCCAGGGCACACCCTGCCGCTGGGGGACGGGAACCCCAAACTTAAAGGGCCCCAGGGTCTGTGGGGAACCAGCTGTGTCTTCTCCATACTTCCATCTTCCGTATCTCCTGACATGCTTCGCACTGGCTGAGCCTGACTCCTGGGGTTAAACGCGGAGAGCCTGTGTGCGGGGAGGGGGGGGGGGAATGTGAGCGCAAACAAGCCGACGGCAGGTAGTAGGTGCTCAGCAGGACCCCCTGGGCTGACTCACACCCGAGTGGGCTCTCGCTTCGGGAGGCTCTGCGGAAAGTGGATCCGTCAGCGGCGGCTGAAGATTTACCAGCACCAAGAAAATCGTGTTCCGCGGGGAATTGCGGTGTGCCTGCGAGTGCATGGCAGGTGTGTCGGGCCTCCTTCAATTTACTCCCGGGCCCTGAAGGGAGTGCAGGGGAACGAGATTCCAGCTCCGTTGGATGTGGCCCATCATCCGCAGTGTCGAACCAAAACTATTTCCAAGTTGTTTTTCTCTTCAAAATGTGGAGCGTGCGTTTTCAAGGAAAGGCCACACGTCAGCTGAGGTCCCACGGGCATCACACAGACTCTGAGGGGAGAGCCTGGAATCGCCGCAGCTGGCTCCTTCCTGGTGCACGGCCTGTGCCTGCCTCTCGGACGTTTGTTCTAGGGGTTCTTTCCTGGTGGCGTGGGAGGGACTGACTCACTGTGCAGCTTGCCAGCGGCTGCCGTCATGTAATTCTCGGGAATGTCTGCTCAGTGTCTCACCTCTCAGCAAACGTGATTGATGGAAGTTGTCTGGTGTCCGGGAAGACTTGGGATCTACAAGATGAAAAACATTCAACTCTTTCAAGAGCAGGAAGGGGAATGGGCTATAGCCCTTTAAATGCCAGGCACAGTGCTGGGCCCTGTGTTTCTCAGACTCGCCTTCTTCCCCGGACATCACCACATGTCAGGCGCGAGCATCCTTGCGACGCAGAGAATGAGACAGAGTCTCAAAGACGTGTCCAAGGCCACCCAACCGGAGGCGACACAACCAGGACCTGAACCGGGTCTCGCTGGCTCTATAGCTGTGGCACTGCGTGCGATGATAATAAAATACCAGCAGTTCCATCTATGGTTTGAGTCTCTACCTCTACCTACCCCACCTCACTTTCTCCTCCTCACCTTGCCCTTGACAGTAGTCCGTTTGGTCATCACCACCTCCTCTCGCTGCTGAGTGTGAATATATCTGTTTTCTCAACACCCCGGCCCAACATGACTGCTGCTCCATCCACGGTGAAGGTCACGGGAGTGTCCTTTGGCTGGCACTGGTGGAAGAGTGGCGGTCCCCACCTTCTTGGCTGTCCCCTGCCTTAGTTCTCCTTGTTGGGGTCTTCTGAGAGCCGAGATGTGACTAATTGTCTGCACTCCGCTCCCTGCACCATCGTTCAACGCCCGCAGGCCTGCGCAGACAGTCTCATCTTCTGTGTGACAAGACCTGTGGGCGTGCTTGCAGCATCAGTCACCCGGGACCGTCCCAGACACATGGGCAGGTTCTCCAGCTGACAGCCCAGCCCCAGAACCATCTGGTCGCACACACAGTGGTAGGCATCGGGGGTTCTTGCCGTCCTCATATTCCTCCTGGTCCCAGGTGTCAGAGCTGACAACTGCCCGGGACACAGCTTCAGGCACAGTTCACAGGAGAAATCCACACGCTCAACACCACAAATAAGTGTCACGCAGAAAATTCCCATTTCCATTTAAAAAATGTTTTAAAAATATATTTTTATTGGTTTCAGAGAGGAAGAGAGAGAGAGAGAGAGAAACATCAATGATGTGAGAGAATCATTGATCAATGCCTCCTGCACGCCCCCTACTGGGGATTGAGCCCACAACCTGGGCCTGTGCCCTAACCAGGAATCAAACCGTGACCTCCTGGTTCATAGGTCAACGTTCAACCACTGATCCATGCTGGCCGGGCCCCATTTCCATTTTTACTGCCTTCTTTCCCTTCCTCTGCTGTCGAGTCTGGGACGCTAAGGACTCATGTGCCCAGCTCCTCTTCTTGCCCAAAACGGCCGTGTGACTTCCTTCTAGAAGGTGGGACACAGCCGATGTCACTGAGGACTTTTGAGAAAGCCTTTGCATCCCCGGTTACAGGAGCTATTCCTCCTTCCTCTGCTTCCTCCAGCTCTTTCTCCTTCTCGATGGCGATGGCTTGAGTGACAGAGATTCCCCCTGACACGAGGGGAAGGCCAAGAGATTTCCATCAGCGATCGCCCTGACACCGTCGGACAGATGCATAAACGTCCCTGTGGAGTGCTTGCTGCATAGAGAGAGCTGTCTGCAGAAGCTCCTGTCTGGTCCTCATGTATTTGCAGCCTGATGAAACCCAGTCCTAAAAAACACATCCTCCATGACTCCTGAGTGAGTCTCTCACCAGCCTCAACTCTTTGGGGGGCTCTCTAGGGAAATGGAGGGGGAAGGAGAGCATTTGCTCAGACAGAGACCGGGAGCAAAGTGAATGGAAGCGTGAGCGAGAGCAGGAAACAGTCGGGAAATGGAGAGGTGCTCACACACACACACGCACACGCGCACGCGCACACACACGCGCACACACACCCAGACAAAAGCGTGCCCCCACGCCTGGGTCCTGCTGCTACAGGAGGATCGAACTATCTGAGGGGGATTTCAGAATTCCATAAATCCTAGGTGACTTAGGGACATTCAAGAGTGGACACACTGAGGTGCTTCTTTCTTAATTTCTGTTTTTAAACACACACACTTCGCCCCAGTGACTGCAGACCGAGATCACAGTTATTCTGATGTGCAGATCATAAACACAGTGTGTGCATTTTTGGGGAAAGTATGCAAATTATTCCCAAGCTCCTCACTGGAACAGATGAGCCAGGGCTGATAAACGCAGGTGTGTGGTAAAATGCTCGTTGTCCGTGAGCGTGAAGTAAACACACTGTTTTGTCTTGTTTGGTGAGCCGCTCTATTATTTCATGCCCCGGGCACATCCACTTTCAATTATGCCAGTGCTGCTTCTTGCTGGAGGGTCTTAGGTTTTCCAGCTGTGAAATCTTCCATTAGGAGTCTCAGAGCGTCACCTTCGGTGTGGGAGGGGCCGTGTCCGAGGGAGGAGATGCGGTGTCTGTGTTCCCAGGAGGCGTGGGCTCGAGTGAGGGGAGAGGCAGAGAGGGTGGCGCCTGGGAGGCCCCCGAACAGTGTCCACTCCGCACAGAGGAGCTGGCCTTCCCAGGCAGCCAGGGCCCTCAGGGCTGCAAACGAGTCCGAACATTCCCGGGCCGGTGGTGAGAGTCAGTGACCCTTGAAGGCACACAGTGTGACAGCGAGTACCAGCCACCCCCATTCAGGAGCAGCCCCACCCATCCCTACCCCAGAACTTGTCAAATATGATCGATCTCTAGGTGTGTCATTAAAATGTGCTTTGTCACCCCGGCCCTGCCTTGAGCCTCTCCTTGCTGACTGATCCTGGTGGCCAGGTGCTGGCGTGGATGCTAAGGCAGCACTGTGGCTCAGTTGGTTGGAGGGTCATCCCATACACCAAAAGGTCATGGGTTCAATTCCCGGTCAGGGCACATACCTAGGTTATGGGTTGATCCTGGTGGGGGCTTGTAAGGCAACCAATTAATGTCTCTCTCTCTCTCTCTCTCTCTCTCTCTCTCTCTCTCTCTCTCTCTCTTTCCCTCCCTCCCTTCATCTCTCTCTAAAAAAATCAATAAACACATTTAAAAAAGATAAGAAAGTCAACTCCAGCTGCCCATACTGCCAGACAGGTCCTGGGTAGGCTCAGAGGTCAGAGCCCAGACCAGGTAGAGCTGGCCCACATAAAGGAAGGCGGGGAGGGAATTCAGTTAGTCAATGAGGGGGGTCCGTTAATGGCAGCAGGAATGGGAGAAATAGGAAATCCAGACTTTCTCACAGTGAGTCCCAGGAAAGCTAGGGCTCAGGCACTGATGGGCTATTCTGGACTAAAAAGCTTGCATGCCCACCCCCCGCATCGGCGCGCCTCAGGTACAGGACTTGCTATGCATCTTTCCGAGCAACGCCGTGCCACTCTCTGGGTTGAGTGTTTGACCCTCCAGTTCAGCTGTTGGGAGAAAGCACTTCATTTCCTCCTCGTGACACCTCGGTGCCAGGTGGTACGTGCCTGGGGTGGATGTGACTCCAGGCGTCCGTTCCAGTTGCAAATGGCCAGGCGGAGTAGACATGGACAATCTCCACCCTTTGGGGACCGTTCCCCACTCACCAATGACTTCACGGTCGCACTGCTACGAAGCAGGGGCTCGCTCATCACCTTGAGAGGACGGTCTTGACCTCCACTCCGGGGCGCAGGCACGTGCCACCTCTGGTCCTGCGCTGACGCAGAGGAAGTGAGAGGAAGGGAGGATGCGGTCTCGCCTCATTGTCCACTCTGTCATCATGGCCCACACCCATGCGGACGTGGGCTTCACATTGGCCAGCGCCCCAGCAGGAAATTGGGCTCAAAGGACTTAACCAAACAGAGCTGAACAAAGGGGTAATTGCAGAGCAGGTGCGGCGGAGGACAAACAGAAGCTGTGCCTTCGGCAGCTGTGATTGTAACAGGTTCTCTAAAAGCCCCAGCGCTGCCTCATGGACGTGCTTCAGAGAGCACTGGGATGCTCGTGGCCATGGCCTTTCCTGGCAGCATCTCTCCAGGTGCATAAACGTGTGGTCACTGGCTTTCTTTGCCCCCCAGAGCAAGGCCCCCAAAGTCCTGCTAACATGATGCTAACGGACAAGCCTAGGGTGGCACACAGAGGATGCTCTGGTCGCCATGAACAGCCTTCTGTCGCTGCTCCGTTCAGCTAAAGGGTGGCGTCTGCCTGAGACGCAGCTAGGAAGCTCTGGGCCTTTTCAAAGCATGAAAATGAGAAACGGAAACTCAATTCCCAGGTTGTGCCAGATGCACAAATTGGAATCCGCTGTCCACCTCTTTGGGGGCCGTGGTTCAGGCACACCCCCTCCAGGTTTCATTCACAGCCTCTGGGATTCATTGGTTATTCCCAGCTGGACCTGTGTCCGAGGCTCCACACGGATATCTGTAATCATAGGGACGTGAGGATGGGGGCGCTCTCTCCGGTGCGACTGCCATCCCCTGGACAGAGCCCCCCACTACTCAGACCTGCCCGCCTGCGAGGATCGATGGCCGGACAGCGGAGGCGAGGACCGCCGACGGGGGGCGCGCTCCGGCACAAACCGCATCTGGCCGCTTCCGGTGTGGGTCTGGGATAGACGTTCAGAAAGAAGCATGAAGGCTTGAACCAAGGAATTCATCAGGATGATGGAGTGTGTGATTCTAAATTCCAGAAGTATTTTAATAAGTGGAAAATGGGAATTAAAAAAAAGGAAGTTCATTTCCAGGTGGTTTATGTTTTTTCATATGTAAAATGGGTAATCATAGTACTTTCTTCACTGGAGGTTTTTAAGACTAAATAAGTATTAACCTATCACAACCATTTGTTGAATGAGGCAGGGGATAGACAGATGAGATAGACAGACAGACAGATGATAGACAGATGATAGATAGGTAGATAGACGATAGATAGATGATTGATTGATAGATCGAAAGACGGATAGATGAGGAAGCAGGATGACAAATAAATATAGAGACATAGACACTGACAGCTACTCAGTTTTTGGTGAACGTTAAAGCCCTGAGCTCAATGTTCATCATTCTCTAGATCTTCGATCCATGGTTATTGACTATATGAATTATCAGAACAAAGCTCTATTTTGTTTTTAACTTTCATTGGTGTTTCTAGCTCTTCCTTTCCCTTCCTCTCAGAAATCAATAAAAATATGTTTTAAAAAATAGTGTAGGAAGTGGAGGTTTAGCAAGGAACATGGTCCCCAGGGCCTGGGCCAGGGCTGGGAAGCGCCTTTTAATTCGCGTAGTACAAACCCACCAACTGCTTCCCTCAGGCCAGCGGAGGGGCCAGGTGCTTCGGCGTGATGGTGAGGCCCATCCTGCCTCATGGAGAGGAAAGTCCAGCCAGGACATTAGCGACATGAGCAGATGATGGGAGCAAAGGGCGGTAGGGGCTGTGCTGCTGGCCCACGAGGGACTAAGCCCCCAGGCGAGCGCCCCGCAGGACTGCGTTAGCCACGGGTGTGGCTCTTCAGGTCCCGCTGCCGTGTGAACAGAACGTACACTTGTCCTCATGGCCTCCGCACGTCGGAGGGGTCTGCCCTCCCTGCCCCTGGGACCTTCTCAGGCCACAGGCTCCATGTCCTCCCTCTGGTCCCGGGCCCTGCCTGTTCCCAGAGTCCCTTAAACATGACCAGGTCTCCCCTGACGTGTGTCTCCCCTGATGCAGGCCCTTCCTTCTGCCGGAGATGCTCTTCCATCTCTTCCCACAGCTGCCTGCTTCCCTCCTTCGCAGCTTCCTTCATTGTTGTCCCCTCTGGGGGTGGGGTGGGGGGCTTAGAAACTGCCCTGCAAGTCTCTCTCTTCCAGAATCTCAGTTTCTGATCGTTGTGAGTAGAATTGTGCCCCCCACCCCCCAATTTATAAGTTGAAGTCCTAACTCCAGGACCTTGTTTGATGAGAGGGTCTTTGCAGATGTAGTCAAGTTAGAGTGAGGCCATAGGCAGGCTCTCATCCGGTGTGGCCGGGGTCCTTACACGGAGGGGACCTTCAGACACAGACACAGACACAGAAGCGGGAGGAGGCCACGCGAAGATGAAGGCAGGGACCGGGGCGGGGGGCGGGCTTCCACAGGCTACAGACCACCCAGAATTGTCCACAGAACTCCAAAGCTGAGAGAGGCAGGAGGGTGAGCCTGGGGACCGTGACCTTGGTGATGTGAATGTACACTTTGGCTCTCAGCTGGGTTTATTTATTTATTTTATTTTATTTGTTTTTTAAGCTGTTTTTGTTGTTGTTGTTGTTGTTGTTTTTTTAATGGTTCAAAGTATTTGTTTACTTACTTAGGCAGGCTAAGCTTTCGCCTGGAAAACTGTGTTGCTATGACTCATTCTGTGGGCACGGCTTCTTCTCACGCCCCAGTTCAGCCAGCGTGCTGTTGTTGATCGTGAGCAGTGCTTGCTTACACCTGGCCCGGTCGGGGAATGTGAAAGGCCGCGGCCAGCATGGCTTTCGGGTTCAAAGGCTTGGAGAAAGGGCTGACGCACACATTGACACGCAAGACAAGAAAAATAATTTTTGAAATTATGGGGGGAAGCCAGGGGAACACTCAGCTGGAGAAGTCAAGTTCCACCGAGGAGTCTCTGTTCTGTTCTCGTCTGCTTTTATTTACTAGAATACACAATTGCCTTTTAGGAATGCAAACAGACATATCGATGGTAATGTTTAGTAAACAGTAAGATTATCAGGTTTGGGGGGAGTTTGCTTTAGGCCAGCTGTGGGCAAACTACTGCCTGTGGGCCAATCTGGCCGTTTGAAAGGAATAAAACTAAAAAAAAAAAAAAAAAAAAAAAAGACTGTACCCTTTTATGTAATGATGTTTACTTTGAATTTATATTAGTTCACACAAACACTCCATCCATGCTTTTGTTCCGGCCCTCCCGTCCAGTTTAAGAACCCATTGTGGCCCTTGAGTCAAAAAGTTTGCCCGCCCCTGCTTTAGGCCATTGAGTCAGCAGTAGATAGTAAAATGGAAATATTCACCCTGTGAATATCAAAGGAGTCCCAGCCAGCCTTCTGCCAGACTCCTCACATTTATATTAATTACTGTTGATCTTGGTGTCCAGCAGGGGAACTCTGGGAGCCATGGTCTCACCCCATCCAAAGGTGAGAGGTGAAAGCTCATGGCGGTGAAGTAACGCACTGGGTCGTGCAGATGAAGAAGAAACTACCGTCCCAGCAGGAGAGGTACCGATCCAACCCTCTTTCCTTTAAAGCCGCTGTAATTGGAACAGTGTCAGATACTTAGCAAAAAAATGCACTTCACCAGAAATCATGAGGACTTAACAGAAAACAGGTTTAGCCTGCAGGTAATGATAATTCTGAAACGTTCAGATTCAGAGTAAAAGTGTTAACAGGAGAAGTGATAGAGCCCGGCTGGTGGTTCAGTGGTTGAGCGTTGACCTATGAACCAAGAGGTCACAGTTTGATTCCCGGTCAGGGCACATGCCCAGGTTGGGGGCTTGATTCCCCAGGAGGGGGCGTGCAGGAGGCAGCCGATCAAGGATTCTCTCGCATCCTTGATGTTTCTATCGCTCCCTCTTCCTTTCTCTCAGAAATCAATAAAAATATTTCTAGAGAATGATAGAGAAGCACGGGCCACACACAGTTAATTAAAGAAAAATTTAGAACTTAATAAGTTATAAGCACTATGTTTAAATGAAACAAAAATTTTTTGAAAACTCCCTCACAGGTAAAAAATATCATATGAACAGACCGAGGAGCAGGTGGCAGGTGGGCCCACCGTGACACAGTGCCCGTGGCTGTGCAGACTGTGAGGGATCTGTCCTGAACAGGGTCACCCTGACCGGAAAGTGTGTGTCGCAGGGAGAGGCTGTTGATGGTTGGTGTGTTGACAAGAATTAGTGGAGCAGAAAGTGCATCTTCATTTTCCTCGTCGTGCAGATAACAGACTGAGCAGTCACAGTCGTTACTACAAGCGCAATATCACAAACTCAGGGGCGGGCCCCGCCTGAATCGGTGTTGGTAAAACATACGGCGATTATTGAAATTCCCTCCCTTCAGTGCTCATAACTGCAGAGTTTAGCTGCCTTCGTGGGATTCAAGCAACTTGCCAATAAATTAAAAAGAGATAAACCCGTCCACCCACGCATCGCGAAGCAGCGGTGTTCGAAACAACAGCTGCGGAGAGAGGAAGTCTCCTGTGACCACACGGAGAATAAGAGGATGTGCTTGTATTTAGTTCAAGTTCGACTCTGGGTAATTTATTTGTAGATAAAGACAGCATCCAGCGAGCCTGGTGGCACTCGCCGATGTAGAATATATTGCAGGACTGGATTCTGGAGAGATGGCAGCTCTATCACATATCCGCATCCCCTTCTCAGCTTCCACGGCCAATGCCTCTGTGAGCTTGGCGTCAGGAGGCACGTGGGGCGTGGTGAGGGGTAAGCAAGGCCATGGGACATGCACAGACCCAGACAGAAATGCTGCTGAAGGCTCCTGCTCCCTGCGTCAGATGAGCGCCTGGAGTCCAGTGGAGAGAATCCTGGGTGAAGAGCAGTGGGAAGAGTGGAGGCAGGTCTTGGACCCCCAGAAGGTCCCCGGGCTGGAAAAGGCCTCCGGGAAGGACCTGTGACCTCCCTGGCTTCAGAGCAGCTCTGTGGGGTCTGAGCAGGTGGGCTGCGTCTTTCTAGCCGAGTCCTTCAGGCTGAGTGAGTCCTTCTCTCTTCCCTCCTCCTCACCCTGAGGGAGCCAGGGCTGACTACTGAAGGGGGAAAATCAATGTAACTTAATATGTAATGATATATGATGTCATCTGTATATATAAAAGTCTAATATGCAAATTGTCCCTGCGGGAGTTCTACCGGGAGACTGGTCGCTCGCTATGATGTGTGCTGACCACCAAGGGGGTGGCGCAGAACAAAGGAAGGCCCCGGCCAGCAGCCAGAAGGCCCTGATAGGCCCTGATCGCTGGTCAGGCCTAGGGACCCTGCCTGTGTACGAATTTCATGCACCAGGCCTCTAGTGTGTAATAATATTCCTTTAATATGTAATGTAATGCAGTGTAACAATGGAAGCCACCAGTGCCTGAGGGCAAACTAAGGTGTTTAACGAGAATTTCCCAGAGGAACCCCCAATCCGGGCAAGGCCAGAGGTGCTGTGGGGAGTACAGGGACCAGCAGGGACCAGCAGGGATGCCCGCGGGGCTGTTTAGAAGGAAGTGCTTATAAAGCCCTGTGCTCCAACAAACCCTCTCATAGGAGAGTAAAATAATACAATGAACACAAAACAGTCTGTTTGGGCAGAAGTAGGATTGAGGGGCCTTGAGGATACTCCACAGTCTCCCCAACCCCAGCAGAAACTCCGGAAGGGCCTTCGCTAAATCCACAGGTTCCCTAGAAGCCTCATTCCCAGACCCCTCTCAGCTGTGGGCCCCTCCCTAGAAGACTGTCTCAGACTGCAGGCCCCTTTGGTAGACCACTGGGGTCCTGGCTCATAGGTGGCTCAATCTGGCTTAAACATTCAGGACTTGGGCCCTCGCTGGTTTGGCTCAGTGGATAGAGCATCAGCCTGCAGACTCAAGGGTCCCAGGTTCGATTCCGGTCAAGGGCATGTACTTTGGTTGCAGGCACATCCCCAGTAGGGGGTGTGCAGGAGGCAGCTGATCGATGTTTCTCTCTCATCGATGTTTCTAACTATCCCTCTCCCTTCCTCTCTGTAAAAAATCAATAAAATATATTTTTTTAAAAAGACTATTCATGCATTATGGAGTGAAAACACCATATAGAAAATGTAAAGAACTCACACATTTTGAGCCACCTTGACTACTTCCTTCACTGATTCACACGATGATCAATCCCTGGGTGATGACCCCACTCTTCTCCACTTTGCAGGCAGAAAAGCCCATTTTCTCTAATTGATCCTGCATTTCATAATTTACAGGAGCCCAGCGAAAAGCATAGGGCGGCACCACTCATTCCTGCGGCATTTATTGTAGTGAGCCACGGGGAGCCGTTCGCGCAGCCCACGACGGGCGGGATAGAGGAAAGCTCGCAAGCCTGTGGTGCTGTAGCCTGCAGATGCAAGACCGAGGCTGACTTTGAGTTCCCGATGAATCCCTAGCCCTGAGCACGTAACAGAAATATGGGATGGTGGTGGGAGGACTTGGCGGAATCGGAAGGCACACACCCAGGCCCTTGAAGGACGAAACCAGCCTGACAGTCCGCGTGCACTGGCCGCACTGGCCCCCGGGACGCAGATGTTGACTCTTGCTTTGGGGGAAAACTGAACTAACTGAAGAATCCACAGGAGAAACGGAGATGGCGGAGAGCTGGGAGCCCTGGTCCTGCGGGACTGAAAGCGCTGGGATGTTGGGCGTGGCGGCTTGAGAGAGTGTGGCCACTGCATCCGGGAGGGGGCAGCGCGTGGACCTTCCTGGAAGCTGGGGCAGAAGGAGGGCTCCATCTCAGCATCTCCAGAGGGCTGGTGGGTGAGGAGGAGGAGCCGTGGGCCCGTGACGGTGACACAGGAGGTGCGAGGACCAGTGGCGGGTGGGTCACTGGTGTCACCTGACATCGGCTCAGCCCTGCCCGTGTTGCCCTTTAAAACCAGCCCTCTGTTTCCCCATCTGATATTTCAAAGAGAAACCAGGTCAGCAGAATCTCTATTTCTATGGCTGACCATGACTTTTCAACATGAAAATTCTAGCCAACAAGACAAAAGATCTCAAGGGCCACAGGCATCTAAGGTACAACTTTGATCAAAACTACAAAATGATACGTTTCTGTTCAACATCAAAGACTGATTTGCGCTGCTTGACATGGACCAAATTTGAGTGGGAGTGAGGGAGCGAGCCCCCCAGTCACTCGCGATGCTTAAGCAAAAGGATAGTCGCTAAAAACTCGGATGGGGGCTGCCAGAGGGTGGCTGTCCAGGGCCTCCCTTTAAAGTTAAAGTGCCTGTCCCTGTCCCCGGAGAATCCAGTGCAGTCGGTTCATGCCCAGGTCGGCCCTCAGCACATGCTGAAGCTCTTCCAAGGATTCCGATGGGGTGGCCAGTGCGGAACGTGTCCTATCGGACAACCACCGAGGGCCCATCCCCCTGAGATCCGCTAGGTGTGGAGCAGAGACGAGACTCAATTGGGAGAATTGGTCCAACGCACCCAGACTGGTCTACGTTCCCTGGGAACACGCAGTCATACCGGGTGATTGTGTGTGACAGGTGTGCCGGGGTTATGCTTCAGACTCTGTCTCCTCTGCATAAATATAACCCATTTCCTTGGTGTGTCTTACGGGGCGGGAAGGCCACGTATCCATGTTACCGTTTAAGTAAACAGAGACTGGCCCAGACACGGGCTGGGGGCTGAGGGACATGCTGAAGGCCACCCGGCCGGCTGCTGAGTCAGGATGAGGTCACACGTCTGCTTACTCCCAGGCCAGTGGGTTTCCTGGCCACAAGGCTTCGGAGGCCCGGCTCTGCCCCGATGGTCTGGGAAGCACCTCGTCCCTCCCTTCCTGTTTATTCGAGTTGAGAACCTACCTTTAAACCCATCTCTACGACTTAGGATCCAAGTGGTCTTACCTCCCTGAGCCTCAGTTTCCCCATCTGTAAAATGGGGACTAACAATTACTAGCTCACAGAGCTGTGCAAATGAGACAGAAGACTGTGCCAAAAGCTTTGTTCCTAGAACTCATTAAAGATCTGAGTCATGTTACTGGGGCACGGAGCCCCCAATCCCTCCCAGGTCATGACAGTTGCTGTATGCCAGGCAGCCACGCAGACTATGGGCTGGGGGGGGGGGGGGCGGGGGCGTCTTGGCCTGGTTCTGTGCCATGAAGTGAGTTGAGTGTCAACCTGTAAGGCACAGGCAGAACCTGAATCATCTAAGACAGTGATGGCGAACCTATGACACGCGTGTCAGAGGTGACACGCGAACTCATTTTTTTGGTTGATTTTTCTTTGTGAAATGGCATTTAAATATATAAAATAGATATCAAAAATATAAGTCTTTGTTTTACTATGGTTGCAAAGATCAAAAAATCTCTATATGTGACACGGCACCAGAGTTAAGTTAGGGTTTTTCAAAATGCTGACACTTGGAGCTCAAAAGGTTCGCCATCCCTGGTCTAAGATCATAGCCAGGCCCCAGGACAACTCTCGCCAGGGTGGGCTTGCAGGATGTGGGCGCTGGAAGGGACCTCAGAATGGGGGGGGGGGTTCGAGGTCGAATATCCAGCCCACCTCCAGGCAGAGAGAGAGAGAGGCCCCCACACGTGTCCCTGGTCACTGGTGTGGTCACAGCCTCGCTGCAGAGCGGGGACAGATGAGCCCCTTAGAGCTGAAAAGGAGTGGGACTCCCACCCTCAGAAGCTTGCTCTGCACCGGCCCCCTGAGATGGCGAGACATGAAGCCTCAGCCCAATGCTCTGAACGGATGAGACTTGGGGGCGCTTGGGAGTCTGGGGTGCTGTGCACACAGGGCGGTGTGAATATCTGTAGATGGCGGGGGAATGAAGGGGGGGCCAAACTGGAGTAAATCTCAGCCAAGAGGTCTGCCAACAGGTCTCCTATCCTGTCCCCAGCCATCTAGCCCTTGACCCTGCGCTGACCGCGTGATTCATGTGGACGTGAGGAAGGCGGAGGAGGGGACCATGGGACTCGGGTTAGGTTTTAAGGGGCCTGTGGCTGCTTTCTCCGCTCTCTGGGAGCTGCCCGCAGCCCCAGGACCCACACACAGCAGCCAGCCGGAAATGGCGGGGCGTGGTAAGTGGTTTTCAGGCACTGAGTTTGGGAGCACTGGTTACACAAGAAGGAAGAACTAAAGAGGGTTGGGCTCGCGATGGATGACGTACTAGATGGGTGTGTGCTAGTGCGGGTGGAGAGCTGTACCCCAGGGGCATAGAAGGGCTGAGGCCACGGCGTCCCACCCTTGGCGTGCTGTGCTCCCTGCACCCTCCATCCCATGGGTTCCAGAAACACCCCTTCCTGAAAGAGTGCCCTCTGTACAGACGGGAATACACCCACCTCCTCCTCTCACGCTGCCGGCGCTGGGTCCAGCTCCCAGGCCACATGTGCTGGCGGGACGCTCCTGCTTCCGTGGGTGTGTCTCATGGCCGGTCAACATGTGGGATTAGTGACATTCTCATTACGCGTGACACACCCAGGGTACAATAGTGGAGGGAAAACAGGAAGAGGACAAGGTCACAGCTGTTTCCACTTCGGTGAAAAGGGAGAAGGGCCAGTGACCTGGACCCGCACAGCGTCCTCCTGGGCAGAGAGGAACAGCTGTTTGGAGCAGAGGAAGTTCCACCAGCCTGGCCAGCGGTCAGCTCTTTGAGGGGCTTCCTCTGTCCGCTGATCACAGCCACGTCTGAGGCAGGCCCTGGACCATCCCCCTCCCGGGTCTGGAACCGCTTCAAGTAGGGTTCCCGCCTGGGAGGTGAGCAACCAGATCTCTCTCTCTCTCTCTCTCTCTCTCTCTCTCTCTCTCTCTCTCTCTCTCTCTCTCACACTCACACACACACATACACACACACACTCCCGTCATCTGCCAGTTCAGCTCTGGAAACACCACTGGCTGGTAACCAGGGGCAAGGCGTTTCTGAGCCGGAGCCCACCAGTTGGAGTTCTCCCTGCAAGTTCTTGTGGCTCATGCTGCTCTCCAAGCTCTGCCCCATGCTGTAGTCCTCACTCAGCTAAGGGCCCTCGCGTGGGTGGCGTGGCGGGTGGGAACAGAGGGGCCGAGGCCCCTGTCCCTGCCCTCAGGCAGTAAGGGGGTGCACAGAGGGGATTGCTGAGCTGGCACAAGGTGACTGAATTCCCTCCAGACTTCAGCCCCCAAAGGACACTGTTGCCTGCGTTGTTTGTTTTTTTATTATTATTTTATTTTAAAAAATCTTTATTATTGAGACTATTACAGATATCCCTCTTTTTCCCCCCCATAGCTCCCTACAACCCGGTTCCCACCCCACCCCAGGCCCTCTCCACCCTATTGTCTGTGTCCATAGGTACTGCATACATGTATATAAGATCTTTGTCTAATCTCTTCCTGCACCCCCCCCAACACCCCTTTCCCTCTGAGAATCGTCAGTCTGTTCCATTTCCATGCCCTGATTCTATTCCATTCACCAGTTTATTCCGTTCATCAGATTTTTTATTCATTTGATTTTTAAATTCACTTGTTGATAGATATGTACGTATTATCACTTTGTTGTTCATAATTTTTTATCTTTACCTTTTTATTCTTCTTCCTCTTCTTAAAGAATACCCTTCAGCAATTCATATAATGCTGGTTTGGTGGTGATGAACTCCTTTAGCTTTTCCTTGTCTGTGAAGCTCTTTATCTGACCTTCAATTCTAAATGATAGCTTTGCTGGGTAGAGTGATCTTGGTTGTAGGTTCTTGGTATTCATCACTTTGAATATTTTTTGCCACTCGCTTCTGGCCTGCATAGTTTCTATTGAGAAATCAGCTGACAGTCATATGGGTACTCCCTTGTAGGTAACTAACTATTTTTTTCTTGCTGCTTTTAAGATTATCTTTTTGTCTTTAGCCCTTGGCATTTTAATTATGATGTGTCTTGGTGTGGTCCTCTTTGGATTCCTCTTGTTTGGGGTTCTCTGCGCTTCCTGGACTAAGCCTATTTCTTTCACCAGGTAGGGGAGGTTTTCTGTCATTATTTCTTCAAATAGGTTTTCAATATCTTGCTCTCTCTCTTCTTCTGGCACCCCCATAATGCAAATGTTGGTATGCTTGAAGTTGTCCCAGAGGCTTCTTACACTATCTTCATATTTTTGGATTCCATTTTCTTTTTGCTCTTCTGGTTGGGTGTTTTTTGCTTCCTCATATTTCAAATCTTTGACTTGATTCTTGGGATCCTCTAGTCTGCTGTTGGATCTCTGTATATTATTCTTAATTTTAGTCAGTGTATGCTTAATTTCTGACTGGTCCTTTTCCATTTTTTTTGCATTCTCACTAAGTTCCTCGGAGGTTTCTAAAAGATTCTTGAGTAACCTTATAACTGTGGTTTTGAACTCTATATCTAGTTCTGTTTCTTTCCTTTGTGACATGTTTCTTTGTCTCTGCATTTTGGCTGCTTCTCTGTGTTTGTTTCTATGTATTGGGTAGCTGCTAAGTCTCCTTGAGTTGATAGAGTGGCCTTGTGTAGTAGGTGTCCTATAAGGCCCAGTGGCCCAGCCTCCCCAGTCACCTGAGGTGGACACTCTTGGTGCACCTCTTTGTGGACTGTGTGCACAGTCTTGTTGTAGTTAACCCTTGATTGCTGTTGGTATCACTGGGAGGAATTGACCTCCAGGCCAATTGGCTGTGAGGACCAGCTGTGTCTACAATGGAAGAACTGCTGTGCAGGAGACACCCTTATGGGGCAGGATTTGCTTCAGTGGGGCTTTGGTGCTCACTGAGTCTTCCCCTTGAGTGTGTCACTTATGGATGTGAATAGTTGTAATCTGGTATGGTCTCACACTGACCACTGAGTACACTGGCTCTTGGATCTCCAAGGAGGTGCAAAGTCAGCCATTGTCTGGGGCCACCCGGCATGAGCTACAGAGAGATCTGCAGATTCCTCCTCTTTGTATGGGGTTTGGAAGTGCCCAGACGAGGCCCAGCTGTGAAGCAAGGCAGGCTGGTGCTGGTGCTAGTGCTGGTCTTACGCCTTTTATTGATAGGTTAGGGGCTCCAGCTTGTTTGACAGGTTTTAAGCTGAGAAAGGATAGGCCATTCATATGCAAAAGCTGCTGTGCACAGCTTGGGTGGAGTTGTAAATTGGGTGGGGTGGGGTTTCGGGTTATCTCCAGGGCAGAGCAAACAGCAATGGCTGTCAGTCAGCCCAGCATCAGGGAGGTCCCAGCACAGGAACAATGACCACTGTGAGCACCTCCATCTGAATAAAGCTGCCCCTACGTTCCTGCCCAGATGCCAGACTGTCTAGTTTCTCCCTGTGTCTGACTGGGTCCCCCAGAGCCTCACCAGGCACTGGAGCTCAGAGCAAGCGGAAGCTTGTAAATTCAGTTGGTGGTGCCAGCCTTTCAAGAGGAGCAGCTGGGTCTCCAGCAGCCTGTGTGTCTGTCACTCAGCCCCAATCCACACTGGTTTTTACAGCCCGTAGTTCTTATGGCTTGTAGGGACTTCTTTCCCAGCTCTGGGACCCTGGACTGGGTCTGGTGTGGGGCTGGGACTCCTTACTCCTCCAGGCATCCTCCAAAGAGGCATTCTCCCTCCAGATTAAAAAAGCGGCAGGTGTGGGTGTCCGACCAGCCCGTTCCTCGCCTCCGCACCCGCTGCCGGTCTCCGTGTGCTGTCTTCTTTACCTCTCCAGTTGTAGGACTTCCACTCAGCCAGCTTTGCAGTGTTTCTGGATGATGGTTGTTCTGTACTTTAGTTGTAATTTTGATGTGGTTGTGGGAGGCAGCAAATAGAGGCGTTTACCTATGCCGCCATCTTGGTTCCTCCTCTCTGCTTGTGTTGTTTTTAATTCCCAGGAGTTTCTTGGGAGAGAATCTTTCTTTCCTTCCTGGAGCCTCGAACACGGTCCAAAGTCAACAGCGATATCAGTTCCCCCATAAGCGGCCGGCCAGCCAGCCCCGCCCAGATGTGCTTCCAAATTGGAAGTTGGCAACAGAAATTGCTTCTTTCTCACGCATATTTTTTCTGGTTTTACTTTATTTTTTAAATTGGTATCAGAGGGGAAGGGAGATAGACAGAGAGATAGAAACATCAGTGATGAGAGAGAGTCATTGATTGGCTGCCTGCAGGACACCCCACACTGGGGATCCAGCCCGCAACAGGGCATGTGCCCTGACCGGGAATTGAACCATAACCTCCTGGTTTATAGGTTGATGCTCAACCACTGAGCCACACCGGCCGGGCTGGTTTTACTTTTTTAATCCATGCTTAGTGCTAAGGACATGGAAGACACTCCTATCTCCCTTGGATGACGCCAAGGAGAGAACTCTGGACTGACTTCTGCAGGGTTAGTGGGAAGAGACCTAAGCTAGGTCACCTGGACCTGAGTTCCAGTCCTGCTCCATGTCACTGAGGGTGAGCTGAGCAAACACTCACATGTTGGGCTTTTCTTCTCTCCTGGCCAACCGGCTGGAGCAGACTATAGAGGACTTGGACACACTGTTCCTTCTCTTCACACTCTGTTTCCATTTCCACTTGCTGTTCAGAGTGCCAGGAATAGCACCTCTGTCTCCCTCCCCTCAGTCGCTGGCAGGCATGTGGTGGCCCCGGGAGACTGGGAGCCCAGCCGTCAGCGGAGCCTGGAGTCCAGCCCACGCTGAGTGTCGGGCCAGGCTTTAAACACTCGCATCCCCCGTTTCATCGTCTGCAAAACCGCACGTGGTATCCGGCCCTGGGGGATGCACTCCGCGAGTCGTCGCCACAATTAGAATTTCACCACTGGGAACCTCCTAGCTTTCTTGGTCTTGATATAACAGGGAATTTTGATTCATCGAGAATCGGTGGCTAATTATTCAGCCAGCTCACAATTACCTGATATTCATTGATTAACAAATATGTGTGCTGAGATGCTCCCACAGGCTGTGTTATATAAGCCAGTGTCTCTGTTGTCGAGATCAGACAGATACTGGGTCCCAAGAAGCTTGTCTTGGTTAAGGCCGTCCAGACAGAATAACTCGTATTCCCATTTCGCAGATGAGAAAACCGAGGCCCAGAGAGGTCAACACATGTCCAAAGAGGCTGACTGTAGACTTGGGCCCGGACCTCACTACCTCCCAGGTCTGTGCCTTTTCATTCCTGTCCTGGACTCCCAACTCGAATGCCTGCTCTTCCCTGACATCTGATTGGAGCCACCTACACACAAAATGGTCCTCTCTCTCCTTTCTGGTCCCACATGCTTCCCTCATTCTACATGGAATCAACATGTAAATATCTGCATCACAGACCTCTCCACGGGGCTTGGAGCACCATCTCAGCCTGGAACCAGCTTTTGCCCGGCTTTATCTCCCAGCGCCTAATATGTTGTCTGAATATGTTTTGGTTGACAAATAAGTTTACTAATTAAATATGGAGAATAGATTGGGTACCACCAGCCAGGAGGGGGTGTTTCTGAGCAGGACAGCGATCAAATAAAATCCAAGCTCTAGTCACAGGGAAGAAGAAGGGATAGCCCCGAAACTTCTCCATCAGCAGCTCTGCAGCCGTAGTCGCTTCATGCCCGGCGCACCTGTGTCTCACACCTGGCACCCTCCTACGGTTTCCAGATGGGGCAGCATCTACCAGCCTGGCTTTGGCTGTGGCTGGTGATGCTCCGTCCAGTGGGGGACATGTCTGCTCCCTTCCTGTGAGATGGACGTTGAGGGGAAGCAATAACCCCATTTTGAACCACGTGAAGACAGCATCATCTTCATAGCCGGGGTCAACTGCGGACAGTCTCGAAACTGATTGGCAGCGTTTCATCAGACTTGTTGCCAAGGTCTTGGGAAAGCTGATGGGAGGCGTGGAGAGGGAGCTGTTTTGCACAGGGTTCACCACCTTGATCTGAAAGGAGCACGAGTGACTAAATACACAGTGCCCGCTGGCGGTGGTGCACGGCCTTCGCGCTGACAGGCGTCTAGTAAAGGGGTGCAGTCTTGTCTCTAGTTCTACGAACTGAGGTCACGGGCCTGCGCTTAGCGCTCACCCACCTGGAGAGGGATCAGCGGCACCTCACGCAGGCAGCCCGGGAATAGGTCTGTCTTGGCCGCTTTCTGACACATCATCCACGTGCGGCTTCTAGGAACAGCGGCGCACCACCCCGCCCTCGCCCAGGATGCCGCCGCCGCCGCATGTCTCCTTCCCGCAGCACATGCAAATGACTACATTTGAAAATTGGGACATATTGCAATCCATCCTCTACACACACACACGCACGCACACATATACACACATGCACGCACACACACGCACACACACATACACACACGCACGCACGCACGCACACACAGTGCTTCGCATACATAACTGTAGCCCATACAGATCACCTTCTGTTTCCCTAAGCATTTCGGGTGGAGTTTATGCAAATATGCAGGCTTTTCTCCAGCCAGTTTAGGATGGAAGCTGGAGAGCCGTGAGTGGAGAAGCCGGAAGGTGTTAAACAAGTACAGTGGGGCCCTGACTTACAAGTGTCCTGACTAATGAGTTTTTTGAGATACGAGCCGTCTCTCGGCCTATTTTTTGCTTTGAGTTGCGAGCTAAAATTCGGGTTACGAGCCAGCTTCAGATACCCCACCGCTTGTTGGCGCAGCGAACGCCACAGCGAACGCCACAGCGAACGCCACAACATCAGCCCAGCATCACGTGTCTCACTCGTTCACTTTAAGATTTGACATACGAGTAATTTGAGTTACGAGCTCCGTCACGGAACGAATTAAACCCGTAAGTCAAGGCCCCACGTAGTCAGGAAACCGAGTGGAGCTCGGTGCCCAGCGTGCGCCCTGCAGGGAGCGAATGCGTGAGCATCTCGCGGAGACGCCCAGAGACCCGTCCCAGGGGTGGCTACTGACAAAGCGTTGGTGACTCGGCCTTCCAGTGCCGGGTTAGATTCTGCACAGGCCCAGGCGCGGGGGTGGCAGCCCACATCGGGGCTCTGTGTCTGCTACTTCCTAATACGGTGGCCTAGGCACCTACTAGCCCTAGGCGCGCGCGCGTGTGTGTGTGCGTGTGTGTGTGCGTGCGCACACATGTGCTTCATTTGGAAAATGAACACAAAATAGTATTTTCTCCATAGGGTTATTTTTACGTATTGAATAAGATCATTCATCTCATTTAACACAGGAAAGGACCGAGGATTATTGTGCGTGGAACACAAAAAGGCAGTGGACATGTTAACATAGTTACTGATATAGGATGCGAACTGTTTTACGTAATATGCCGTCTCATCGGTAGATGCTAAAATAGAATCTCAGTGATGTCAAAGTTTCACTCCTGACGTGGCCCCTCCAGTCCATTCTACGTGTTTTCTGAACCCAAATTCTCCTACCGTGGGAGTTTCGGGACCCTTTGTGAGGGTGGGGCGGTGGATGGCCCTTCATGTTCATGGTTCCTGGTCCCTCTGCAGAGACCTGAGCCGGGCGTGCGGGGGAGTTGACTCGGTGACACAGGCAGAGATATCTGTCACCCGGGGACTGGCTAAGACTTCCCGTGGCCTCTGGGGAACTGGAAAGTCCGCCTCCCCTGGGGACAAATTTGCATCTCAGGAAACACGGAGAGTATTTGCATAACCCTGCTTGACCTCTGCGCCTGTCCTAACACACCCACCGCTCCACACTCGCACCCAGGGCCACCGCGTGCCGGTTTATCCCGCCAACCTCAGAACGTCTTTTTTCCTCTGGGTCCGTGGTCTTCAAAACATTTTCACCGGCAGAACCCCTGATTTCAAAGAAAGCCTTTAACAATCCCCCAACATACAAAACAGGGGAAAGCCCTGGGTCCCTAGAGCATTTGAATCTCCATTGTTCGATGGGGAAAATAGCTACAATGGTTTTGTTTGCCTTTGTCGCTTTAAGAGCCCACGCCACTGCTCTCCGGAGCCTGGTTTGGAACACGCGTGCCCAGGCGCCTCGATGGGATGGGCAGTGTCGGTCCCCGCGTGTCCTGAAGCCGAGCTGGGGGGTGCGTGGGACAGGCCTCCCCCTGTGAGCCCACAGCCTTGCACGGTCATTGTTCGCTGAGCAGCCTGAGAAACCATCCAGCCTCCTGGTGCTTTATTTCCCACCCCTGACCCACCAGGCTCGGGCTGGAGTCCACCTGCTTCGGGCTCCGTGTGTCCCAGGACGGGAACGGCCTCTTCTTAACCCCAGAGGCTGACCCTTGTCGTGGGCTGTGGTTTGTGGTGGGGTTTGCAATCACCGCGGCCGGTCTCCCCTAGTCGTTTGATGTCATGATCCACTCAAAGAAGCTCCATGTGTCTCTTCCGTGCTTTTTACCATATTTAACTATACAGTCATGAACCGCATTTTCACGTGTGCCGTTGAGTTCTTGTCATAGTGGTACGACCATAGGAGTGTCTTCTAACCTTCGACAGCCGACAGACGCTTGTGTCGTCATTTCCACGGTTCCCACAGGAAGCCTGCGCTTCCGGTTCGAAAGGAGAACCAGACACAGAGAGGGTGGCCGACCTGCCGACGCCCCCCAGCAAAAGAAGCTGGAGCCGAGGTGGGGTGTCAGGCAGGGGCAGCTCGGAAAGCGTCCACAGCGGCCTGAGAAGTCTCTGTTTTGGGGGTCTGCGGCCCAGCTACCTGATCCAGGTGGGGAGCGGGGCCAGGTGGAGGCCCTTGCAGAACCCCAGAGCCATCCGTGTCGCTGCCCCGGGGGTGGCAGCAGGGGGACAGAAGGCCGTGGGTGTGACAGCATTTCACGCTTATCTTCAGGGAATCCTGAATCCTGGGACCGAAACCTCGTTCTTTGTCCCATGAAGCACCCAGAACAGCCCCAACTAGAAAGCCGCCTCCCCTGCAGGTCGGGTTTCAGGCAGCAAGCAGCCCCTTCTGCCCCCGCCCCCCTTCTCCATAAGCCTTCTCTTCAGCCCGTCCCACCTGAGCAGTTCTCATGAGTATTAACTGCAAGGCGTCTCCCGTTCCCCACCTCACCCTGCCATCGGGACCCCAAGGGGCATGGGGGCGGGGGGGGAGGTTTAGGGCCGTTCTGTGCTGCTGCCAAATCTGATGGCCGCCTTGGCGTCTGCTGTACGTTATGTTTCAAAGGTTCATAGTCACGGGGCTGTGAAAAGCGAACTGTCCCCACGCTCTCGGAAAGGACAGAAGCTGCATTGTGGGAGCAGACGCCGTCCTGCGCCTGGAGAGCAGCGGAGGAGTCGAGGGATCTTGAATTTCTTCGGGTCCTGCAGCGGGGAGTGCAGGGCGGGCTGCGGTGTGGGGTGGAGACGCCGGCTCGCGAGACAGATGTGTGGGTGCCCCGGGCAGGCCCGGTGCTGATGCACGGGCTCCACACAACGTCCACCCGAGGGGAGAGGCGGGACCTCGGGCCGTTCTCACGTCTCTGCTGGTGCCGCCACGGGGTTCGTGTCGGGGTCACCCCCTCGGGCCCCTGCCCTGTGCTGTGTGGGGTTCCGCAAAGGCCGTGTGTGGCAGGCACGGTCTTACTAATCGTGCGTATCCCCGAGTGTTGCACAGGACCATGTTCGTTTCCTAGTAAATGATCCTTAATTGAAACAAATGAAATGAAATCGGGTCGAACTGACAATCTAACACAGTGGTTTTCAACCTTCTGGCCCTTTAAATACAGCTCCTCATGGTGTGGTGACCCCCAACCATAACATTATTTTCGTTGCTACTTCATAACTGTAATGCTGCTACTGTGATGAATCGTCATATAAATAGCTGATATGCAGGATGTTCCTTAGGCGACCCCTATGAAAGGGTCGTTCGACCGCCAAAGGGGTCGCGACCCACAGGTTGAGAACCGCTGATCTAACATGATACAGATGGAACACAGTAGAAGACTCACCATCGTATTAAAGGCCTTTCGTGGCTCCTGTAGAAATACCGCACAAACTCACACAGAGGGAGATTAAAGGAGACGGAACAAGCGTTTGCCGGACCACAGTTCCTGGACACCTGCTTGTGGGCATGATCGTGTCCTCCCAAACACGATCTCCTGAGCTCCTGCCCACAGCTGAGAAATGCATTAGTGCCTGCATTTCCCAGGCGAGAACCCAGGGCTCAGACAGGCAAAGCAGCCGCCCGGCGAGCAGGGAGGCCTCCTGCGAGGGGGAGAAGCCAGCTCTCTCCCTTCCTATAGCCCCCCTTCTCCATCCAGCCTCAGGCGGGGCGCAGGGGGAGGGCACCCCCATTGCTTCCTTTCGCCTTCCTGTGTTTTCTGGGCCCCACTGGCTGAGCTGTATGCGCCGTGGCCGTGTTCAATTATAGCCTGCAAGCCTGTACTTTGAAAAACGTAATTCCTTCTCCCGGTCAGACCAAACGGAAAACACAATCCTGTGTTTAAATGCTAATTAACCTTTCACAGCGGCATGCTTCTCTCTCTCTCTCTCTCAAAGCAAAAGCACCCGATATGTGGGACAGTTCTTGCCGCAACCTGGGCACTGAGTTCAAGGCTTTGGGGAAGAGGAGGTGACGTGGGTGTGGCATCGAGGAGGAGTCTACGCTCATGTGGACCCACACCTGGTGGTGCTCAGTGCCTCTAACACACCTGGGAATTCCCGGGGATTCTAATGTGCAGCCAAGGTTGAGAACCACTGCTGAGTCTAACACTTGCTCTTTCTTTCAATCGATGAAGAGATTCCTCTGGAAGTTGGTCTTTCAGCCCAGCGTTCCCGGAGAGAGGAAATTTTGTTTTTCCCCCCTCAGTGCCCAGCGTTGGGTCCCACAGGCCAGGTGCCCTTCTGCAGGTGATTGAGACAGGGGCCAGTAGATGGAGCTGGAGAGCAGGCACCCACTGGCCTGTGGCTGGGGGGGTGCAGGCGGCTGGTACTTGGGTACTGACCTTCCTCCCAGGAACCTGGGTTGTTGACTTCCGTCTCCAGAATGCAGATCACTCCACGGTCTGGGGTGGGGGTGGGGGTGGGGGTGGGGGTGGGGGGATGTGAATTCCTGCAACTCACCCAATCCTGAAAGATTAAGGCTCGCCGGGAGTCTGCTCCTGGGAATAGTCCATGGGAAGGGAGAATCGGTAAGACACAAGGATACTTCCGTGTCACAGGGGAACAGAAAAGTCTTACTTAAAGGCTCAGTCCTGGGTTTGAGTCCTGGGGTGTCTCTCTCTGTCCTCCCCCCCCCCCCTTCTCTGTCTTTTTGGTGAATCAGGAACCAAATCAGCTCAAGATATTAAGATTGGATGCTGTTTGATAAGTCTTACATTTTCTTCAAGTACTTTCAGAACGGTTTTAGATTGAAAGAAAAATTGAGCATATCTTACAGAGCATGTCTCTACACATGTATAATTCCCCTGTCATTCGCATTGGACATGGCACGTTGGTTACAGTCAGTGAACTCATAGTGAAACATCACTGTCAACCACAGCCCATGGTTCGTTCAAATTTGCTTAGTTACTACCCCTTCTCCTCCAGGCCGATCGGGCACCGCAGGCATCCAGGCCGATCGGGTACCGCAGGGCATCCAGTGTCATGGCTCCTTCAGTTCCCTGCTGTTCTCAGATTCCTTGGCTTTGAGGACTTGGACTTGGAGGGTGCTTTGCAGGATGTTGATGTTTTGCAGGATGTGCCACTGTTGGAAGTTGATGTTTTTCTCATGATTAGACCAGGGTTATGGGCTTGGGGGAAGCAGAGCTAAGAGCCATTTTCATCGCCTGTGCAGGTTGCATGCAGCCGACATGAGTTCTGACGGCTGGTGTTTAACCTTGACCACCTGGCACGGCCCTCTCGGCAGGTTCCTCCGCTGTGAGGTGCCCTCTGCCCCCCTGTCCACACTGTGCTCCTGGGGAGGAAGCACCCCGTGCGGCTGACACCCCGGGGTGGGGCGTCTGCGTGCCGTCTCCGATGGTGGAGTGTCCGTGTCAATCCGTTGAGAATGCCTCCCCTATTAATTTAGTTGCTTCTCAATAGCAGCACAGCCTCATGAATATTGATTTTGTCCTTTGAGTTTTCATCCAGTACTAATTAGTTTTCCTGCTCAACTTGTTCCAGCTCTGGCCACTGAGAGTTCTTGCCATTGGTTCCTCTGCTCCTGTGATATTCGCTGTGTGGGAGCTGTTACTCCTTTTGTCTTTGATCATTTAGGCCCCCTCCCTCCCTCCCTCCCTCCCTCTCTCCCTCCATCTTCCCTTCCTTCCTTCCTTCCTTCCTTCCTTCCTTCCTTCCTTCCTTCCTTCCTTCCTTCCTTCCTTCCCTTCCTCTATTTCTCCCCTTTCATCTTCCTCTTTTTTCCTTCCTGCCTTTCTGGTTGCTTTCCTCCCCTTTTTCCACACAATTTTATGCGAGGATGCCTGCGGTGACTAGTGCGTGCCTGCCTCCAGGGCGTCCCCAGATGAGGAGACAGACACCAGAGCACACATTCCACACCCGGCAGTGAGTCACATGGCCGGACACACAGGGAGCTCAGAGCCTAGGAAGGGAGGTGGACCTGGCTGCAGGGGATGGTATACCGCTGGCGAGGTCCCAGTCTGGGAGGAGTGGGAAGACGCTGAGGGAGGCAGTGGCCGGGTGGAAAGCAGTGACTGGGTTCTGGACGGAAAAAGATGTCTGTGCAGTGAAGCCACGATGACAGCTGTCTTGGTGCATTGGGGACACAGCAAGTAGCCAGTGGCCTGGAAATACACTAACAGTAGCCTGGTGTAGTAGAGGTCTCCAGGGAAACAGAAGCAAGTGTGTGAGAGCGTGTGTGTGTGCATGTGTGTGCATGTGCGTGTGTGTGTGTGTCCCTGCTTATTTACAGGGTTGTTGTAGGGATAGACATCCAGTGGAAGAACATGTGACACATGATTTATGAACACGCATTGTTTGAATGGTGTCAGACCACACTTTGTCTTTTGCCCCCACAAACCTGCTTCCTTGTCATGCTCCCCATCTAAGCCTCAGGCCCAAACCCTCCTCCACTCACACCCAAGTGTGGGGATTCTCCCAGCATACCGCTTGACACCTCCAGAATCCGCTGCCCCTTCACCTCCCTGCGTGCCGAGGGGCTCACCTTTCTGGGGGCCCCACCCCAGTGCTCTCCGGCTGGCAGCGGCTTGCATAGCGCCTGGCATGGCTCGCCTCCCCTGCGCTGCCTTGGCGATGACGGCGGCTCGGGCTCCCTGAAGCCAGAGGGGCTGGCGCTGCTCGCTCTCTCCTCCTCATTTGCTGCTGCTGAGCCGGGGAGTCTAAGGAACAGGCGTGGGGTGCCTGCCCTCCCCACCCACATTGCAGAGGAACCGTGATACCAAGCCTGGTGGGGTGGGGAGAATGGAAATACATACACACATGAATACATGCACAGGCACAGGCGCACACAGGCACAGGCGCACACATAGGCACAGGCACACACAGGCACAGGCACACACAGGTACACACAGGCACAGACACATAGGCACAGGTGCACACACATGCACAGGCACACACAGGCACAGGCACACACATAGGCACAGGCGCACACAGGCACAGGCGCACACAGGTACACACAGGCACAGACACATAGGCACAGGCGCACACACATGCACAGGCACAGACACATAGGCACAGGCGCACACACATGCACAGACACACACATAGGCACAGGCGCACACACATGCACAGGCACACACATAGGCACAGGCACACACAGGCACAGGCACACACAGGCACACACAGGCACATACAGGCACACACAGGCACAGGCGTACACAGGCACAGGCGCACACACATGCACAGGTGCACACATGCACAGGTGCACACGCATGCACAGGCACACACGCACATGCACACACAGGCACACACAGGCGCACACAGGCACACACACAGGCACGGGCGCACACAGGCACAGGCGCACACAGGTACACACATGCACAGACACACACACAGGCACAGGCACAGACACATAGGCACAGGCACACACATAGGCACAGGCACAGGCACACGCACAGGCGCACACACAGGCCACAATGGCAGGTGAGTAGTTGGGGTTGGGACAAAGACCCTTTGGCCCACACGCTGGTTACCCGTACTTCCGGGCCTTTCCAGAGGAAGTTTGCCAGCCCTTCCCTGTAGTTCATGTCCCTGGGCAGCTGCTGAGCCCGCCAGTTTCCCAGGTGAAGCGAGCAGGGCCGTTGCGTTGGGAGCGAGGATTCCCGGAAATGACTGAGGTTGTGGGCTTTTCCTGGGAGGACCTGAGCAGATGATTATTCTTGCTTCCTATCATTCAGTTCCTCTTCCCATTTCTTCTTCTTAACCCGAGCGAGCAGCCGGCCTCCCCTGGCAGCTGTCTGCGCAGACATTCCACTGAGCCACACGTGCGGTTCCCTCGGGTGAGATGCAGATATGGGGGCGATTACGAGCGTGTAACATAAAAACCCTGGAAAAGGTCGCGCTAGCGGACAGAGAAGGCTGGGTCTAACACTGGGCATTTTGGGGACCTGATCCAAGAGGGAATGGAGACGCCCTCAAGACCGAAGCTGGGGAGGGAACCCCAGGAGTCCCCACGAAGGCAGATCCTGAGCTCTGTGCCGGGGGCACCCCACAGGGGCTCCCGGGGTCCAGGGAGGCCGGTCACATCGCCGTCTTCAAATCCAGGCCGTTGATGAGGGGAGAGGTCGGACCCCGGGAACCCCCTCTTCCACA
The DNA here is from genome assembly GCF_014108235.1 of Myotis myotis. NCBI lineage: Eukaryota > Metazoa > Chordata > Mammalia > Chiroptera > Vespertilionidae > Myotis > Myotis myotis. The sequence goes on from NW_023416320.1 coordinate 2,634,245, forward strand.
GGGTACAGGCCTTCCCGCACCTCCAGGCCCAGCGCGGGGAGGGGCCTCAGGAGGCAGGGCCTGAGGGGCTCATTTCATACACGGGAGACTGAGGCTCGGGTTCGAGAAACCACCTTAATGTCCCGGCCAGCGAGTGGCCACGCTGGGTTCCGCCTGCTCGATGCGCTCCGTGTCAGCGAGTGTCTGGGATGCACCATGAAGGGGTCTGACGGGAGGCAGCGACCGGCCTTTCACCCCCTCTGAGCCGGCAAGCACTCCTCATTAGTCCCTAGAGACTCATGTCGGTCAGATGACACTCCTTCCAGCCACACTCGAGGGTGACACCGTCCGAGGAGAGAGGGGCCCGCGGGGAGCCCCGGGACTGTGGGAGAGGTCCTCCCGGGAGGGTGGGGAAGGCTGAGAAGAACTCAGGATCCCGAGACAGCGCGACGGAAGTTGCAGTGGGAAAACCGAATAGAGCAAAGCCACGCAGGATGCCCCATCCTGACCACCCCCCCCCCCCCCCCCCTCCATGACCGCGGAGCCGCCATGGCATCCAGAAAAGGTGCTTCCTTTCGCGGGTCAGCTCCCCGCTCTGCGCCGTGGAGTCAGAAGGTCCCCCGCTCGTCCGCTTCCCTGCGTGTTAGACATCACGTGGGTCAACGAAAAGTCCAGGTGGTACGTGGTGTGAAAGGCAGGACAGGCCGCAGGGGCCATCGCGCAGGTGAGCGAGCGGGGCTGTCCCCCAGGCCTCCCCCACCTGCACGCGTGCCCGCCGGCAGGGACCAGCCTCCCTGAGCCGGGGGTTCGGGGGAAGGTGAGGACCCAGCCTCCGGCCCGGCTGGAGCGTTCTGTTCTCTCCCACGGCCTGCCCACAGGTCTGGGTGTTCCGCACCAGCCAGGGGCCCCGGACGTGGCCTCGAGCTCCCCGCCCACCTCCTCCAGGGGGCAGACCAGACGTTTGCACAAAAGGCGGCTCATGGGGGAAGGGAAACCCATTTGCGGTTGAATGTGGTCCAGTTCGTCTTGACCTCAATAGAGAAACAGAAGAGCTTCACTCCCACGGATGTGTCTCAGCCAGGGAGACGCCGCAGCCTCGATGGAGCTCGCACAGCGAGCGAAGCCACCCAGCGCCCATGGACGCGCCCCCTCTCACTTGCCCTCCTAGCAGACGCTCCCACAGGCAGCAGCGTCATTTATAACTTACGGATGGAGAAATCGGCACAGAGACTTGGACTCGGCGAAACCAGTGGTTAATGAACAGACGGGCTGGGCCTGGCGCCAAGGGCTACCTGACCTAGAGACACCTGTGCCCTCCCTGCGGGCAACGGGCTGTTATGCGTGTGTTTCCAGGCGGCGCTGAGCTTGGTGCTTGGCATGCGCTGTCTCCCTTCCTCCTCCAAACAGCTCGTCCCAGCGATGCCTGGTTCCCACCACACTCACAAGAACACTGAAGCCCAGAGAGGTGACCTCCCTGGACAGTGTCATCCAGCCAGGTGCCCCCCAGGCCGAGGCCCGGGGTCAGTGTGAAGTGCATGGACCCTTTTGTAAGAACCCAGCTTGTCTGCACGTGGGAGGGGGAGAGAGAGTGTGAGCCGGGTAATGAGCACCTGCAAAGTCAGCATGGATTTTCTCCTGCCGGGGGCGCAGGGCAGACAGGAACCCCGTCCCAGGCGCGCCCCGTCCCACCGTCACCAGATGAGGGGCTGTGAGAAGGGCAGCCATCCCCACGGGGGCGTGGCGGTGGCCCAGGGTCTTGCCTTTGGGGGAGAAAACCTCCTACGTGTCTGTCCGAAGCCGCCTCTCCCTCCTCACCTGCTCCTGCATCGATAGTGCTCTCCTACCAGCGATTTCCAGCCTCCGGTCAAACACCCAAGGTCGTGAGAAGGTGATAAAAACGTGCCGAGACTCCGTCTTCCCCACAGCACACGGGCGGTGACTCGGCCTCTGTTTGTCTCTACTGCTCCCGGGCGCACGGCTCCGGCTGTGGATGCGTACACCAGCTGTACCTCCTCAGACATAGGCTTCGAGGACATTTACACGAGGGCAGCTCAGCAGGCGCTGCTGGGACAACGGAAGTGCCCTCTCTGTGCCCAGCACCACGGTCCCGGCCCTGCCTCTGCGGCTGCTGAGCACTTGAAATGAGGCTGGTACAACTACGCAATGGAATAGTTTACAAAATATATTTTTATCAATTTCAGAGAGGAGGGGAGAGGGATAGAAACATCAATGATGAGAATCATTCATCTGCTGCCTCCTGCCCGCCCCACACTGGGGATTGAGCCCACAATCTGGGGATGTGGCCTTGACTGGGAATCGAACTGTGACCTCCTGGTTCATAAGTCGACACTCGACCACTGAGCCACACTGGCCGGGCTGCAACAGAATTCTTAATTCGGTTTTAATTGCATGTAAGTGGCCACATGTGACTAATGGCAACAGTATTGGACAGCACAGATCCAGATAATTACTGAGAAAAATATCAGCCCAGTTACTTATTTTGACACTTTTTTTTTTACTGTGAAATTATGCTAATTTGTTTACCAACAGAGTTCACTCTCGGCCTCAGCATTTTGCCCTGTGGGGGCGCACAGTCGTGTAAACGCTGGGCACAAAATGAAGTTCAAGGAAGAGGCCGAGAGGCCGTGATTAGCGTTTCACGCAGACACCGCTCCGGGCAGGGAGCCCCGTCCACCCTTGAATGTGGTCCAGTTCAGTGTTGACCTCACCAGGAAACTGGCAGAGCTTCCTTCCCAGGGAGGTGTCTGAGGTCAAGAGGTGCAAGGCTTTATGGAGCTGCTCATGGAGGCGCCTGATGAGGAGATGACACTCACACGGCAAGCAACTGGTCTCGCCAGTGTCCCCGGGCACCTGGCCACGGCGAGGATGCGCGGTCACGGTGCCCTGGCTCTGCCAGGGGTGGGTTCTCTGTCTGACCATGTCGCTGCCTCGTTGCCAGTAAGTTCTCTCTGTTCAGTAGCCCTTCGCTCCCTTTCCTTGCTGGTTATTGTGCTTTTTATAGCCCTTATCTCGGTCGAGAATTGTTTATTCATAAATAGTGAAATGACCCCCAGGAAACATTGGCATCAGGAACTCTGTCCCCGGAGCCTCCTCCCTGCTGACCGCTGAGCTGGATCCCCCACGGCCACTCCGGTATCTAAATACACACTCCTGCCGGCCACAGCGGCAAGTGGGTGAGCACTGACCTGTGACCCAGCAGGTCACAGTTCCATCCCGGTCGGGGCACATGCCCGGGTTGTGGGCTTGATCCCCAGTGTGGGGCGTGCAGGAGGCACCTGATCAATGTTTCTCTCTCATCATGGATGTTTCTCTCTCTCTCTCCCTCTCCTTTCCTCTCTGACATCAATTAAAATATATTAAAAAAAATAAATACACACTCCTTAGCCGGTCCGAGAGCAGGGCAGCATGGCTCGCGGCTCAGGGCAGCCGTGTTCTCCCAGCTCCCCGGGTGCGTCTGGTCTGCAGCCGCGTTTGGGAAACCCTGACCCGATCCTCCTCCTCCGTGGACAAAGGCTTCCAGCAGTGGGCCCGCTGTGAAGGCCCGGCTCAGCCCCGGGGCTCGCCGGCCATTGTCACAGCCACTGGCAACATTTCCCCGAGTGCCCTGTGCCTTGAGAGGCACCTGTTATGAGCAGAACCCGGGAGGGAGGTGTTTCCATTCCCGGGAGAGTGGGGAGCCCTGTGCACAGGTGTATGTCACGCTCCTGGTCTGTGCCGGGCGCTGCCCTGGGACGCGGTGCTGCGGCAGCCAGTGGGACACGTACCTCTCCTCCCCAGGGGCTTGCGTTCTGACGGGGAGACAGACAACACATGCACACACGAGTTAACGTGTCCCATGGCGAAGGCCACGGTGAAAACCAGCCAGGCAGGTACGGGTGGAGAGTGAGGCAGGGGGGCTGCCTGGTGGAGGCAGCTCCCAGTTGTTGGCCAGGGGCTCTGGAGGGAGAGCAGCCAGGCGAGGGAGAACAGGGAAGAGCCCTGAGGCCAGAGGCTGCACTACTCAGTCACACAGGTGACCCAGGGCAGGGCCAGGACTCTATCCGCCCTTTCGGACTTCACAGAGAGCTCTCTCTCTCTCTGCTCTTTGACCACAGCTCACTGTGTTAGCAGTTTTGTACCTACGTGACATTGGACAACAAGTTCATTCTTTTTTCTCCTTATCTGCAAAACGGGACTTTGGCTGTAATGGGGCAAGCTCCTGATATAACACTTTTACACACGTGGGATCATTTATTCCCCCAACACATGGAGAAGGGCATTATACCCATTTCACAGATGGGAAAACTGAGGCCCGGGGACGGGAGCCAGCTCTCCTATTGTTCCCTAGCTGCTAGGAGGCAGAGGCTGGATTTGAATGCCAACCTGCTGAGCCGCACCTACCATAGTGACTTACCCCCTGCGAGTCTCTCCTGCTGCCCTTTAGGGCCAATGGTTGGAAGAGCCAAGGGAGGAGCTCTGGGGTTAGGTGCTGTGAGCTGCACGTTGGTGGCTGAGCCGGGCTTAAATACGACGAGAGGTCCCAACCCCTGTTGAGTGAGAACTTGGCGGAATTCACCATAACAGGTGCCCTCTTCATACTGGCTTTCAATGGTAAAAAGACAGCCTTTCACGGAGGCACACGACAGCTGACACATTAGAACATCACCGCTCCAAATTGCAGACTTATTAAAGCCATTAGAGTAATTATATTTGAGGACTTACTTAAAAGCCCGTAATGACTCTTTAGACAGCCTTTTGCTTGAGTGCCTTCTCCCATCTCTGTCATTCCCCCTCCTCCTCCCCAGGCCCAACGAGAGCTTTTGTTCTCTCCTCTATCAGCATCCCAGAACCCTCGTCTATGAGCATGATGGGAAAATCTCGCGGAAGAAAGAATGTGGGCCTTCTAGGCTGCGCGCCTCACTCTGGCCATGTCTTACTTTCCTTAGCCTGTTGGTGAGTCTTGTTTAAGGAGCCGTCCGCCTTGGAAGTCTCTTGGTCTCAGCACAAGGTGCTAGGCAGGCCAGCATGGGGGTTCCCCGGGAAACTCACACACAGAAGCCTCCACAGGCCACGTGGCCTTGAGAAGATGGTCACAGATTGAGTGCTTGACTTTTCACAGGATGCCCAATGGCTCTTGGTCGCTTTCTCCTGGCGCTGTTCCTGGCGCATAGTAGGTGCTCACATAATGACTGGGCCTCCTTCATTCTCCTGGCTTGTATGAAGTGAAAGATCCGTTTGAAAGATGAACAGTTGGATTGTGCTATGAATTTGGGGTTTTATGTAAGAGTATACCTCAGCTGAATAGAGGACGTTATCATTCATTCATTCATTCATTCATTCATTCAGGATATTTGCTATGTATCAGGCACTGTGAACACTTTAAGAATAAGATGTGGCCCTGGCTGGGTGGCTCAGTTGGTTGGGGCATCATCCCTGGCACCAAAGGGTTGTTGGTTTGATTCCTCATCTGGGCACATACTTAGGTTTCAAGTTTGATCCCTGGTTGGGGTGCGTACAGGAGGCAACCAATGGATGTTTCTCTCTCACGTTGATGTTTCTCTCTCCCTCTCTCTCTCTTTCCTTCCTCTCTCTCTAAAATCAATATAAATGTATCCTTGGATTAAAAAAATAAGATGTGGATTCTGTGAGTGAGTAAGTGTACATGGACTTCTGTGTACCATGGAAAATACTATGAGAGCAATGATTAAGAATCATATAGCTCCAAGTATGGTTGTTTGGTTGTATTTTGTTTTTTTGGTGTGTTTTTTTTTTGTGTGAAACTCGACAGGCCGATTAATTATAAAATAGAAGTGGAAAAGCCGAGAAACAGAAATGACTGAGACATTCCCGCGGGGGACTGGGTCATGTGACTGACTTGCCAGCTCTCTGGACTTGGCGTGAGCCCTGGGAATGAGGGCGTGGTACGGGCAGGTGTGGGCCCTGGGCCTGACACAGAGCCCGGGACGCACCTCCTCTGTGGCACCGGCAGCTGTCCCCGGGGAAGGTGGCTAGCCAGGAGTGCCTCCTGGGTCACTGCCATCCATATAGAAACGTACCTGACCCGGGACCCTCTGCCACTTACACACGCACATCAAAGTCAGGAAGCTCGGAGGCGTGGAGACTCTAGGTTCAAGGTAAAACTAGAGACAGTTTAGATGACAGAGGAGAGTGGCTTTGTGGCCTCACGTGTGGCAAGATTTACTTTGGCAAGACAAAAAACACAGACAGTAAAGAAAAAAAATGACAAAATCATCCTCATTAAACTGAAGAGCTTCAGTTTATCTAAAGAAGCCACAGGGAGGGTGTAAAAATAAGCGAAAGCCAGGAAGAGGCATTTGCACACATTTGACAGCGAGTTACGTTTCGGAACGTGCGGTAAACTACCAATCAGTAAGCACACGCAGCTCCGTGAGAGGATGGGTGAGACAGTTCCAGTGCACGGGACAGGAGAAAAGGGAATGACCAACATAGCAAAGACGAAGGTCCGCGATGAAACGCCACAAGGACGCGGGGCAGTGGAGCGAGAGGAAGCGCGCGTCCCTGTGGTGAACTCTATGGGCGCGAGGGGCGGAGTCCCAGGGCCCCAGGTTTCCAGGTTGGCACCTACTCGGGTCACTTACAAGAACAAGGCTTTTATGAGAAGAAAAGCAGGTCAGCGAGGTGCTGTTGTTTATATAGAAATGATCTGTGCTTTCTTCATAAGCTCTCTGTGTCCCTTACCCCCTCTGAGTCTTATCCCACACCCTTGATGGGTGGCAGATCTCATTTCATAACCAGTGTGCGAGGGGAAGGGCCGGTTTCCTGTAATTGTGCGCAGCTTTGCTGAGGGGGGCGCGGGGGAGGGACGGGGGGGGGGGCGGCGTGCGGGGGGGGAGGAAAGAGCATATGGCTGAGACCCAAGGCTAAGTGTGGACAGGAGACTCGCCAGGAATGAGGCAGCCGGGCCCCAGGTGGCACCCACAGCTGAGGGATCTGGTGTTCACGCTCTGCACGGTGACGGGTTTGGACAGCAGAATCACACGTGTGTTGTAGGCATGCACGCCTGACGTCACTGGAGCGAGGACGCCGCACAGCTCCCAGGGCGCGGGAAGGGCTCTGTGCGTGTCGGCTCTAATGATGATCGTCGTCATCCCTCGCCACTCCTCATCACGTCTGTGTCAGGGTCAAGAAGTAAAATCAGCCCGGCCGGCGTGGCTCAGTGGTTGAGCGTCGACCTATGAACCCGGAGGTTGGGGTTCCATTCCTGGTCAGGGCTCAGGCTCGGGTTGTGGGCTCCATCCCTCGTAGGGGGCGTGCAGGAGGCAGCCGATCCATGATTCTCCCTCATCATTGATGTTTCTCTCTTTCTCCCTCTCCTTTCATCTCTGAAATTATAAAAATATATTTTTTAAAGAAAAAAATCACTAAAAAAATCAGTAAAACTGGGATACGTTTTTTCCCTTTCCTTTTTATTTTTAACATTTTCACAAATGTTATTGCTGCATCCTCCTTTCTCTTAAGATCTTCCATTCCTGAGGGTTCTTTTAAAGATGGGGCCACACAGGCCTCACTGGCAGGAGGAGCCCAGAGAGAAGCACTCGCCCCAGGGAGAGGCAAGTGGAAGTCGGGTCCCCTGAGCGTTGCCGTGGCCTCGTCTCTCCCGGGGCATCCCCTTCCCCCTTCCCTGGAAACCGTGGTTGGCAGTTTCGGGGGGAGGATCTGTTACCAGCGTGGGCTCAGAAAGTGCTGAGTCAGCCTGAAGCTGTAATGTGAGTCATCGCCAGGGGCCGATCAGCTCTGATCTACAGTTTGGATCAAAGAATAAAGGCCTGTGCTTCAGGCCTGGCGGCCTCTGCCGGCCCATCAGCAGGATCAGCGGGGTGTCCTCGCATGAACTCCAGCCTTCCCCGTTCCCGGCCCCCTCCCCGTGGCACCGGACAGGCAGCACATCGGGGAGAACCCGTCGGGCTGCTTTTGCCTCGGTTTCCCTGACTGGAGAATCGAGGCTGCTCTCCAGAGGCTGGGAGTACTGCAGAGAGCTTTGTTAGATTCATCTGCAAAAGAAACAAAAGTTAACCAAAATGCCTTCTTAATTTGTGAAGTGGTTAATATAGTAGGCAAATGGGAGCTTGCATGTCATTCACATCTCAATTTAATAAATAGATAGCCTGGCCGGTGTGGGTCAGTGGTTGAGCATTGACCTAGGAACCAGGAGGTCACGGTTCAACTCCTGGTTAGGGCACATGCCTGGGTTGTGGGCTCAATCCCCAGTGGGGGACATGCAGGAGGCAGCCAATCAATAATTGTCTCTCATCATTGATGTTTCTCTCTCTCCCCATCTCCCTTCCTCTCTGACATCAATAAAAATATATTTAAAAAATAGATAGGTAGATACAGACGTTTTCTAAGCCTTGTGTATCTTACCATGTAGTGAGGTGTGCAAGGATTAAAACTCCTGAAAGTGTCCTCATGCCTGCTGTTTAAAAGGTAGCAGTCTGTCCAGCGAACAGAATCAGAACTGCCCGAGACCCATTTTACCCAGCAACCGCGGCCCTGAGCAAGGAGCCACACACACGCGCTCCTGTTCTATTGTCATATTCCTAGGCGATTGCTTGAGTTCTGTCTGACTGTTCTGCTGCAAGAGGAGAAGGCTGATTCCTTTCTACCTGAGACTCCACGTGTGGGCAGCGCCGAGTTACAGCCCAGGGGGCATCGGGATGATGGGGCTGCTCTGCCCGAGGCAGCCTCACTTCTGGAAGGTGAGGCTTGGTTCCTGCCCTTATTTGGGCTGTTTTTGTTGTTTCATGAACATGAAAGAAGTGGCCACAAAGTCCTAGCAGAGCTAAAAAGAAGAGGTTTCACCCTAGCCGGTTTGTGCAGTGGTTAGAGCACCGGCTGAAGGGTCGATGGTTCGATTCCAGTCAAGGTCGGGTCAAGGGCACATCCCTCGATTGCAGGCTCTATGCCCAGTGTGGGTCCGGGCACGTGCCGGAGGCAACCAATCCATGTGTCTCTCTCACTTCGATGTTTCTCTCTTGTTGTCTCTCCCCCGCCCCTTCCACCCTCTGTAAACTCAATGGGAAAATGTCCTCAGGTGAGGATAACAAACAAAAGAGAAGGGTTTTCTTGCCTGTGGAAATCATGTTCTTTCAAGCGCATGTTTGGGGGGGGGGGAGGGTGGAGAGAGAGAGGAGAGGAGAGGAGAGGAGAGGAGAGGAGAGGAGAGGAGAGGAGAGGAGAGGAGAGGAGAGGAGAGGAGAGGAGAGGAGAGGGGAGGAGGGAGCTTTTTGTCAGCTGGGATTATGTTACCTTGGGTTTGGGAAGGACCAGGAGCTTTTCAAAATAACCAATCAACTTCGCAAGCCATTGCCTAGATCTCCGGGTTGTGTCTCTTATCCAATCCGATCCCTTTCCCAGGCCAGATCAACAGGCCTCTGTGGTCCCCGTCTGGGCTCCGTGTGCTCACCCCCCTGTGCTGCTCTGCCCCTTCCCCGTGACCTGCGGGGATGGTGGTGGTTCCCTGGGGAGTGTGAGGCTGCACCTCCCTGGAGACACGCAGGCTCCTGCTCCCTCCTTTATTATGTGCAATGATACCCCAATCCCTTTGCGCTCTGCCTTTATTAACGTTTGGCTACTTGCGCTCACAGTTCGGGAGCCAGACAGCCAGGGTTGCTGTTCAAGGCTGCAGTGCAGAGGAGAGAGGGGCGGACGGAGAGCAGTGGAACACACATAGTTTTTATTTTAAACAACTAGAAGCCTAGGCTTTCAGGGCTCAGCGGTGCCTGAGACCCCTTTGATGTCCCCGCTAAGGCTCTCTTATACTGGTCAGGAAACACAAGAATATTCTAGAACAGAGTTCCCCAGCAACCACCTGCTGGCATGTAGGCGGCCACTGTAGGCGGCGGCCCCGAGGGAGTTTTCAGATGCCGGGAGAGCCGTCCCGCCAGCAGCCTTGAATTAGGAGCACCAAGATACGGTCACCAAGCCACGATGGCTCTCCTCTTGTGTCACCCGGCGCTGATCTGGGCACAATAGCCGTCCTGTGGGTAAGGAGATGGAGGCCTGTAAACCTTCCCCATCCAGAGGAGACACCTGTGCAGGGACCCTCCCTCCCCGCCCCCCGTGAAATTCCCATTCTTTTCCTGCTATATCATAGACCCTTCAAGCCTGTCCGCCCGGGAACCAGTGGGCACCACGTAACCAGAGGTTTTTCCTGAAAATGGGCCTTTCTCAGGGAGAGACCCCTGCCCTGTCTCTACAATGCAGACTCCCGGGCCCTGCAGCCCTGAGAAGGCACAGTGTTAGCCTCTGTGCTGCCGAAGCGAGCGCGAGAATGTGCGTTGTAATGTGACCCAAGCATGTTGAGGTGTGAGACCTGCTGCCCTACTGTGTGCTAAGATGTGTGCTGAGAGGAACATGGAAAGATAGCCACCCTATGAGGATTTGTGAATTTCTGAGATGTGACCATGGATGGGAGGAGGTGAGGGGAGCCTCGTGGATTGTCTCTCGTGTGCACGAGGTGGATCTTTTGCAAGCATGACTGGGCAAACAGCCACGAATGAGTGAGGTCCGTTCTTTCCTGTCCTGCAGATGAGACTTGAGGCTCAGAAAAGATCAGTAATTTGTTCAAGGTCACACAGCTAGTAGGGGCAGAGCTGAGATTTGAATCCAAGTCAACCCGACACCAATTCATCTGTGCTCTAGGATGACTTCCCAATTGCGTAAGTTCCCTCGCGTGGTTCAGGGTTCAGGATCTGGAGGAGGAGCCGCACACAAATGAAAGAGACGAGACAAGAGATAATTTGGAAATATTGGGGGGCCAGGCGGGCAAGCCCAACTCAAGGGGAAGGACTTCCTCTGGTGCCCAGGCCTCGCCAGCCTTTTATTCAATGTTGGATACACATCTAGCTCTTAGGCAGGTAATTGCGGTAACAGACAGACATCTTAAAGGTCAGTGAATATTAGAAGGATTTACTCTGAGACTATTTGATCAGGAAATAACTTGAGCCCCCATTGTCAGGACTAGACAATCGGTGCATAACTCTGGCCCTTGCCATGGGTTCAAGGGTCACCAGCGTTCCGGGGTCCTTGTTTGCACTTCTCTGCTAGTGAAGACAATGGGCAGCTTCCTGCACAAATCCAGGGACCAGCTGCTTACTGATTGACAAGCGGGTGGTGCAGAGGGTGGGCAAGGCTGGGAGATAGTAGGATCCAGGTTGTGCCTGCCGAGATGTCCCGGGGGTGGGTGGCTCAGGACAGAGCTGTGGTCTGTGGAGAGAGGAGTAACTCCAGACCGCTGTACAAATGCATTGCATGTCTTACCATTTGTGTGATCACCGAATTCTTGCATCCATTAATAGAGTCTGGCAAGTGGCAGGGAGGTGGCCAGGATCCTGGTCATTTAGCAACAGCTGCGGGATCAGTGTTCCGGCCCAGCAGTCCGCATGGGACCAGACTGAGCCGGCATGTGGGGACTCCACATGGTGTTTGTCATAAATCAAAGGTGGGAGGCGCTTCAGACAAGGGGCCTTCTGACAGGATCTGCGTGCTGGGCTCTCCCCGAGACCCAGGCCTGGTGGCCACACAGAACCCCGCCCCCAACACGCACACACACCTGGCCCTTCCTTCCTCCTTTTCTTCTCTCCCTTTATCCTTGGCTCCGACTGGCACAGGCACCTACTACGCGCAAAGAGCTGAGCGTACCGAGGTCCTTGGAGAGGCGGGTGCTGAGTGTCTACTGAGTGGTGGGCGTTGCCCTTGGACACGCACAGATCCAAACCCAGCCACTCCTCTGTGTCTGACTCACAGCTGGAAACATTGGGACGCTGTTCAGGGCGAGACAGCTGGGCTCTTTCTAGGAGTCTGACCAGCTATAGACAGCTGATGGGAAATGTGGTTAGGGGTGTGTGTATGTGTGTGCGCACGCGCGCGCCCCTGGCAATTCTGCACTCTTCGCGTCTTTATTTCCTCTGTAAGTTCTTGGGAACTTACGTCACATAGCCCAGTTGTCGATGATAAGCATTTATTGAGTGTCTACTATGTGCCTGACATTGGTATGTTATCTCATCAAATTCTCATTTAAAAAAAATAAGCTGAAACAGATGTTCTTATTCTTTGCCAGATAAGGCCTCCAGAGGTTGCATTTCTTGCCTAAAGTCATTAAGATGCAATGATAAGGAAAGCCAGGAATCCCCCCGCGGGTATTCACCCGGACCTACTAGGTGACAGACACGTGGGGTCAAGCCCAGGGAGTCATTTTGGTCCGGCTCTGCATGACTGCCTTTCTGAGCCCGCGAGGAAGCTCACTGGGACTTAGAGCAGATGTATTAAGAGAAACAGCCCCCTGGGACTTGTTTATTTGTGCACGCATTTATTTATAGGAGTATTTATTCATTCTCTCATTTATTCACCCAACAGATATTTATTGAGTGCCGACTAGGTACAGGCATGTGCCTTTTACTACACTGGTGACCAGAAAGAGACATGGTCCTGGCTTGGGGAGCTGACCCTATAGAGCAGTGGTTCTCAACCTTCTGGCCCTTTAAATACAGTTCCTCATGTTGTGACCCAACCATAACATTATTTTCGTTGCTACTTCATAACTGTAATGTTGCTACTGTGATGAATCGTCATATAAATATCTGATCTGCAGGATGGTTTTAGGCGACCCCTGTGAAAGAGTCGTTCAACCGCCAAAGGGGTCGCGACCTACAGGTTGAGAACCGCTGGTGTAGAGGGACGTAGACGTTCATCTATTAACCACACTCGTGGGGGTGGTTGCCAGTTGAGGGCCATGGCCAGAGAGGAAGGCGCTGGTTCCTCAGGTAGAGCCTGATGCCAGGGAGCCTGACTGCCTGGCCCTGGGAAGTGAGGTTGACCTGGGGTCCGAGGTGAGGAAGAGTGACCGGGAGGAAGGTCTAGATGGGCAGCACGTGCAAAGGGCCAGAGCTGAGGGGAGAGGCTCTGAGGCCACGTCTAGGTATCCCCACCTACAGATCCTTGGGCATCTCAACCTCGTCCTGAACCCACAGTGTCCCCCCAGCACCTGGCCCATCTCACTCAGTGAGAACCCCAACCCCCAGGCCACAAGCCTGGGGATATCTCAGACTCCACCCGATTCTGTCAATTACCAAGGTCTCTCGACTTTTACCCCCCGTTTCTCAAGCCCATCATCTTCTCTTGGTTCCTCTCCCAAGGCTGTGCTTGGGATTTTACCTTTCCACTGGGGCCCCTCAAATGACATTGCTCAGCCCCTTAGCCGGGATTGATTGTGGGCCTGCAGGTGGCAGGCACTGTCCTTAGCCCTGAACTACAGCAAGTGGGGCATAAGCTCATTAGGGAAGCTGAGCAAGAAGTCAGTCATTTTTCCATTGGCCTCTTGCTGTCGCCCTGCCTCCAGCCTCGCATCTCCCCACATTCCACACTTCGCTCGAGTGGCCGATAGAAATGCAAATCTGGCCGTGTCCACCCCCCCCCCCCAAGGGTATCCATTACCCATGGAATAAAGTCCCGGATCGAGCCCCCACCCGTTACATCTGTCCCCTGCCACGCCCAGACCACATCTAGCAACAGGTACCCGTGTATGTATCTTAAAGACTTAGATCAGTTAAGGGGACAGCATAAGGACTGTACACCCTTGGGCACCATTTAGTACCTTTCTTATCTCTACTTGCTTTTCATTTGGTTACATGCCATGCCATGCGATGCATTACAGATTGGAAGGAATAAAAAATTAAATCACGTGCTGTGTTAAAACAGACGCGTGGAGGACGGTCGCTGAGAATGCAGAGTCCTCCTGCTTTGCAGCGGGGGCAGGTTTAGCCCTTCCTCTGCCGTGAGGGACTGGCTGTCCAGTGGCTAAGAGGCCCGGAGCGGGTGTCCCCTGACAGCTCTAATAGCCATAATGAAAGCACTTGATCCTTATCGGCTTTGGGCTAATCTCAGGAAAGGCGTGAGGTCACCTTCTCAGGCATCTAGAAGAGCTCTCAGTAGCTGTTCCCGGATCAAGTTCAGGAACAAATAGGAAAGGGCTCTATGAGTGTCCCTGTAACAGTTCTACAACTTTCATTTTCTAATCTTTAAAAAAGATAATGTCAGATTGATTTTCAGTTACCGGTTTTGGATCTTTTAAAAAAATACATGCACACGTGTAAAAATTTTCACTCGGCCTCTGCCAGAAAGGAACACAAGGGGCAGAGTGTACTAATCCATGGAGGAGACGCAATTGGAATTGGACAGATCTGGGTCTGAGTCCTGGACGCAGCATGTTCTAGCTGTGTGGCCTCGGACAAGTTCCCCACCCTCTCTGAGCATTGATTTACTCAGATAGAAATCAAGAATCATCGTGCTGATCCATGAAGTCTGGTTTGCCCATGGAAGGGGACCTAGAGTTCACTGTGGAAGAACTGGTTCAAGGCCAATGGGAGCTCAGCCATTCTGTCCCTTAGACGTGATGAGCTCCGTCCACCACGGGCTCAAGTTGGTCACCACGTGGTCTGTGTGCTCCAACGACCAAATCCTGCACCCACAAAACTCTTCCCCCCTGGGCCTAAGGGTAGTCTCCAAATTCTTTCTATGCCGCCTTACTCAACCAATTTGGGTTTTCCACAAGATGAAATAGGTCACCCTGTTGACCCCTGACCCTTATCGGTCCAGAAACGGCGTGACGGGAGATCAGGGGTGGACCCAGGGCAACAGGCACTGACCCTTCCTCAAGGTTTTCCCATTTTCCTTTTCCAAGACCCTGGACTCACCAGGAATCAGGATTTATCTAGACTGTTTGTCCAACCCCTCATTCTGCAGGTGGGACAGGTAAGGAAAGAAGCAAGGTGTTCTAGCAAGCCACCTGGCACTCACCAGCCAACCAGCCCATTAAACTACTTGCCGTTAAACAAGGCAACCTCAGGTTTCCGGCTGTTCTCTAGAGCAGTGGTCGCCAACCAGTGGTCCGTGGACCATGGTGGCCCGTGAGGTCCGAAAGGTTGGCGACCGCTGTTCTAAAGAGCTCTCTGACAGCATGAGACGCTCAGGGCCTGAAGAGGGAAGAAGCCCGAGACTGGTCCTGGCTGGTTGGTCCAGATCAACAGGACATCGCTCCGGGCTCCAGGCTCCAGGAAAGTCTGGCCAAGGCCAAGGTTGACTACATCATCTCCCAGCCATTGGAGTCAAAACTGTCACGATATTTTGCTTTGCCCGGCAGGTGTGGCTCAGTGGCTGAGCGTTGACTTATGAACTCAAAGGTCACAGTTCAATTCCAGGTTAGGGCACATGCCCGGGTTGCGGGCTTGATCCCCAGTGTGGGGCGTGCAGGAGGCAGCCAATCAATGATTGTCTCTCATCAGTGATGTTTCCATCTCTCTCTCCCTTTCCCTTCCCCCGTGAGATCAATAAAAAGATATTTTTAATAAAGACAGTTTGCTCTGCCACTAGGACCCCGAGCAACCCCACACCTTTTACCTGGTCCCTCTGGGCCTCCTTTGCCTGCTAAAGGGACTAATAGCTCCTAACCCTTTGGGACTCAGACCATCACATGGTGTGATGATATGAAAGCCACGTGGACTCTAGCCTGGAGTCATGTTCTGTCTGTGTGACATTCTGAGATGAGTGGGCCCTAGGTGTATAGGATTCATCAGCCATTCACCATCGGAGCTGAGTGAGATCCCATGAAAACCACTGTGCCTGGTAGATGTGCAGGGGGAACCCCCAAGAGGGAGTCCGGGGCTGGGGAGGGACCATCCACGGCCAGACCTGCCATCTCTGCAATTTCTGCACTTTCCGGCGGAGCTCCTGAGAGCCCTCGAGAGCCAGGAAATGTGTCAGGCTTGGTTTGTCCACCTGGGTTGCTGCCCAAACAGGGCGAAGGGATGAACTGGGGGAGTTCATTCCGTCTGGCGAGGAGCCAGAAGCCAGCGTGGCTGTGGCCAGAAGGCCTGCTGCTGCTGGAGACACAGCTGTCTCTTTCAGAATCCACGGCAGGCTGATTCCTGGTAGAGAGGAATGCCAGATGGTAATGTGGACACTGTTGCTACCCATAAAGATCTCATAAGAGTGATCACCAGGCAGCCCGCGGTCCCTCCTAAATAAAAGAGTCATTGAAGTCCCTCCGTAACACCGGGTTGTAAAGAGGCCTCACCGGGGACAGATAGGGCGGAGGATTCAGAAGCCGTGGAAGATTCATGATTCACTTCTTCCTTATTACTCAACCCCACGGGTTTAACCACAAAGCCCTGCACTCAAGGAAGCGGGAAAAGGCTTCCCGTCAAAAATAAGAAATCGCACCCAACTGCCCTCAGCTTGCTCCGTGGGAGACCCGGAGGCCCTACCCCAGAAGGGCCAGTGGGGCCCAGCGACTCCACAGTCCTGGCCGAGGGCAGGCAGCCTCTTGGCATCTCCGTGCCCCGGCCTGGCATCTACCCAGCAACAGTGAGTCCAGGGCACGAATGCAGCTTCCTCCTGCCCAGCAGGCAGAGCTCTCCCAGGGCACATGGCCAGCTGCCCAATCACTGGGATTTAAGTCCCCTTTTCGTTTGGTGCTTTAGCCTGATGGCAAGCCGCTGGCTCAGGCGACTCGTTCTCTGCTGTCGTTCCCTCCTGTTGTCCATACCCTGTGACTCATGCACAGAAGTCCTTGTCCAGCCCCCGGGACCCTCGTGGGTGTGTCCAGATCCTTTCTGCCGAGTGTGAATTTAAGCACCTGGGACGAACGTGTGGCTTGGTTGACAGGGTGTCTGCAGGCCTCTCGGCTGGCTCTTTGGGACGGGCTCTGTCGCTCTGGGCAGCCTGGGTGCTCCGCTGGGCTCAGAGCTGAGCCCTGGTCAGGACACCACTCACGCCGCCCCGGGGCCGCCGCAGGGCTTGAGGTTTGGCAGGTGGGTCATAGGATGGCGCCTCCCAGGCTCCCTATCGGCTCAGATCCAGACCCTTCATCGCCGGACGGAGCCCAGAGCAGCCTCTGGCCTCTGGTCTTGGTGAGAAGAAGCACGTCCAGCCTTTGGATTCGGGCCGAGCACAGAAGAGACGCGGGTCTGCTGGGGAGATGAGCCCCAGGGCCCGTGGCTTGCGCAGCGGCAGGTCCTCTTGTCTCCAGAGGACGATGTCAAGGCCGTGGGGCCACGGGCCCAGCAGGCTGTTCTGGCCGCTCCTCGCTCTGAGCTGGGAAGAGCCACCCGCCTTCTGTGTCCCCACCTGACGGAGAGCCCCGCACACGGGCCACTAAGGGTTAAAAGTGGGCGGATACTAAAACTGCTCCCACTATAGCAGCCCAACGCATCCCTCCCTCCCCGCATGGCCCTGATTCCTGTTACACACACACACACACACACACACACACACACACACACACACACACGTGCACCATAACCTTCAGCAACAGGCCCTGGGGATGCAGTTTGGAATAAAAAGGAACAGGGTACTGATACACGCTACAACATGGATAAACCTCAAAACAACATGCTAAGCGAAAGAAGCCAGACACGACAGGCCACGCATGCATTGCAGGGCTCCTTTATCTGAAACGTCCAGAGAAGGCGCATCCACCAACACGGAAAGTGAACGAGGGGCCAGCTAGGGTGGCGGCAGGCATGACGTGGCATTTCCGTGGGGCGTGAGGGAAATGGTCCGGAACCAGATGGGGCGGCGGCGGCACGGTTCTGTAAGTTTGCTTTAAGGGTCATTGAATCATGCACCTAAAACGGGTGAATGTCCTGGCACCTCAAGAAACTATTTTTAAACACAATGGGCCCTGAACCCAGACACAGTTAAGTATCTGTGATGGTGGAGTCGGTGAGCTTACCCGCTGTTTCCTCCCCGAGGAGGAAGAGATGGGGTCAGGAGACAGGTCCCTGCGTCCTGCCCAGGTCTCACCTGGCAGCTTGTGTCACTGGGGGGTGGCCCCTCCCAGGGTCGTTTCGGGGGACCGGGAATTCCCGGTCTGGTGACGGGTGTGTGCAGTACTTCCTCTTTTTTTAAAAAAAAATATATTTTATTGATTTTTTACAGAGAGGAAGGGAGAGGGATAGAGAGCTAGAAACATCGATGAGAGAGAAACATCGATCAGCTGCCTCCTGCACACCCCCCACTGGGGATGTGCCCCCAACCACAGTACATGCCCTTGACTGGAATCGAACCTGGGACCCTTCAGTCCACAGGCCGACGCTCTATCCACTGAGCCAAACCAGCCAGGGCCAGTACTTCCTCTGAGCTCTCACCAGACTCCCAAAGGGGACCTGCGGCCCGTAGGCCGTGAGGAAGGTGATGAGAGCCTGGGCGTGCCGTTCTCCGAGTCCACTCGGTCTCAGGTCTCTGCTCGCATCGACAGGTGGTTTTCATTTTCTCTCTCCGAAGGAAATATTGGCAGAGGAAGTGCTGGGCGACCTGTGTTTTCCTACTTAATGCATATTTTTATAGTAAATCTGTAGGTAGAGTGTCTGTGTTTTCAGGCAGGGAAAAATCAAGGTAATACACAGCAAGTGCCGGAAGATGTTATGAGCGCTGGAAACGATGGAGCACCATGTGCAAGGCGACGAGCTGAGTGTGTGTGATTCAGTCAGTCTGTACTTATTCACACAATGAACAGGCACGAAGCTCCTACTGCGTGCCAGGCCCTGGGCTGGGCGCCAGGTGTGTAGCAAGGAATAGGTTCTGACTCCCAGAATCGCCCAGCTTCTGGCTGTTACAGCTTTTGACCATAAGCCCTCTGGCCAGTGAGTTCCCACAATCCTCTGCCCTCCCACTATCAGCCTATGCGTCCATCGCATGTTATCATTTCTGCTTTTCACGGGGAACGACAGTGCTCATTTGTTCGTTAATTACTCACCGTCCCCTCTCCATTCCCTTGCCTGCCTAGAATTCTTCTCCACCGCGCTGAGCCCCAAACCTCTGTCTGCCCTCCTGCCTCGGGCCTCTCGGCCTGGAGGTTCTGTGCGTGCCCGCTGGCTAGGGCGTCAGCTGCAGCCCTGGCACAGGGAAGCGGGAAGGGGAAACAGGCCTCATCTCGGTGCTTCACTGCGCCCAGGGGTCCTGCGCGGCATCCCGCGTGGCACTGGGCATGCTCACCCGGTGAAGGCACGGGAGGGAGAGGTTGCCAACCTCACCTGCTTTGCCCACAGGCTGCCAGGAAGCCGAGTGTGCCTGTGTCTCACGCAGAGAGCGCCGGCTGGCATTCTGTCACGTGGCACATCGGCTGTACCCAGCGTTGGGGCTCCCAGCAGAATCGGCGGAACAGGAAGAGACGGGTTATGGGTTTTATGCCAGCTCCGTACCATACGATGCCAGCTTGTTACTGATTGGGAGGGGGGGCACAGCAGCCCCGGGGGCCTCTGTCTTCAAAAAGTGCTGCTCAGCCCTTCTCGTGGGTGCGGAGTGGAAGCTCAGAGCAGCCTTTATCTGCCTCGGCGCCTACTTGTCCGCGGGCATTGTGTCCCGCGCAACCATGCATTTTGGACTCAAGATCTAAGCCTCAGTCCTTGCCGCATCCCCAGGACCAGCCCAGGGCCTGGCACGGAGTAAGCGCTCCCTGGGAGTTTGCTAGATGAATCCATCCAAGCGCGGGCGCAGGACTCGCAGGCGCTGAGCTCATCGTGTCAGGCACAGTGTCTGGCGCGTCCAGCCCACTTGGTTTCCCGCCTGCAAAGGTAGACGCTCTGCCAACAGAGCGGAAATACAACCATGCCCGAAACAGGAAAACACGGCCGGATGCAAACGGAGGACAGCGGCTCTGGAGACAGGCACCGGGGAGGGGCGGGGGGGGGGGAACGCGGCCGCATCCCAGTCACCTGGGGCAGATGGCTGCTGGTCACCCCTGTGTGTGTAGGGACCCGGGAGGGGGTGTCCACAGCTCTGCCCTGGGGCGGGGCTCTGCCTCCAGGAGGGATGGATGGCGCCAGTGGCAGGTTGGTTCCCCTGGCAACAGACTTTGAGATACAAGTAAGGTTTCGGCTCTTGGTAGCTGCTTTTGCCCTCGGTGTCTGTGAAATAGAGGGGACGGGGACGGGGGCAGGACCCGGCAAGGGCCTCGGGTGAGCCCACGGTTTCCTCGCTGCCCGGAGCACCTCGGAATTGCCGATGTGGCTGTGGGGGGCACTGTCTTCTCTCTGCTGCTTTAGCCGGTGTCTCCTCAGCATCTCCCAGAGCTCATTCCAGGACTGACTCCCGTGTCTCAGGAAATGCTCCCGAACCACTGAACTGGCTCGTGCAATTCTGCATCCCCTCCGCCTCGATGCCAGGCTCCTGCGGACATGGCTGCCGGGTCCTGGTCCCTCAGCGCCCACCCCCTCCTCAGCCCAGCAGCCAGCGATGAGGGAGGTGGAGGCAGGTCCCAAGGGCGGTGGAGGCTCCCTGTGGGGCCAGGCCTCTATGTCATCTCCCGGCAAAGGCGGGTCCTAGTCCTTCCCAGGGAGGAGGTACCCAGAGGCGCTAGAGCAGTGGTTCTCAACCTTCCTAATGCCGCGACCTTTAATACAGTTCCTCATGTGGTGGTGACCCCCAATTTCATTGTGACAAACTGAACATAATTAAAGCATAGTGATTCATCACAAAAACAATATGTAATTATATATGTGTTTTCCGATGGTCTTAGGTGACCCCTGTGAAAGGGTCATTCGCCCCCAAAGGGGTCGCGACCACAGGTTGAGAACCGCTGCTCGAGAGTGTGGAGGGTCAAGGTCGGAGGACACATCAGCCCAGATGCCTCCCAGCCAGGCCCTGGCCTCGCCTAGCAGACCTGCCTGGGTGGGGGTTTCCTTTCTTGGAGCTCAAGTTCTGATCATTAAGTTGTCAGCTGTCCTGTCCTCTGGCTGCTGGACGCCAGAGCCTCTTTGCTGCGAACCAGGAGGTCCCGGCATTCACACGAGCTCCTCCTTGTAGTTCATCCCCTCCCCTGGTCACCCCAGATCATCCCCCTCCCCTGGTCACCCCAGTTCATCCCCTCCCCTGGTCACCCCAGTTCATCCACCTTCCCTGGCCACCCCAGCTCATCCCCTCCCCTAGTCACCCCTGTTCATCCCCCTCCCCTGGTCACCCTAGTTCATCCGCTCCCCTGGTCACCCCAGTTCATCCCCTCCCCTGGTCACCCCAGTTCATCCCCTCCCCTGGTCACCCCAGTTCATCCACCTTCCCTGGCCACCCCAGTTCATCCCCTCCCCTGGTCACCCCAGTTCATCCACCTTCCCTGGCCACCCCAGTTCATCCCCTCCCCTAGTCACCCCTGTTCATCCCCCTCCCCTGGTCACCCCAGTTAATCCACCTTCCCTGGCCACCCCAGTTCATCCCCCTCCCCTGGTCACCCTAGTTCATCCGCTCCCCTGGTCACCCCAGTTCATCCCTGTCCCCTGGTCACCGCCGGTTCATCCACCTTCCCCTGGTCACCCCAGTTCATCCCCTCCCCTGGTCACCCCAGTTCATCCCCTCCCCTGGTCACCCCAGTTCACCCCTCTCCCCTGGTCACTGCTGGTTCATCCCCTCCCCTGGTCACCCCAGTTCATCCCCTCCCCTGGTCACCCCAGTTCATCCCCTCCCCTGGTCACTGCCGGCTCATCCACCTTCCCCTGGTCACCCCAGTTAATCCACCTCCCCTGGCCACCCCAGTTCATCCCCCTCCCCTGGTCACCCTAGTTCATCCGCTCCCCTGGTCACACCAGTTCATCTTCTCCCCTGGTCATCCCAGTTCATCCCCCTCCCCTGGTCATCCCAGTTCATCCCTCTCCCCTGGTCACCCGAGTTCATCCCCCTCCCCTGGTCACCCCAGTTCATCCCTGTCCCCTGGTCACCGCCGGTTCATCCACCTTCCCCTGGTCACCCCAGTTCATCCCCTCCCCTGGTCACCCCAGTTCATCCCCTCCCTTGGTCACCCCAGTTCACCCCTCTCCCCTGGCCACCCCAGTTCATCCCCTCCCCTGGTCACCGCCGGTTCATCCACCTTCCCCTGGTCACCCCAGTTCACCCCTGTCCCCTGGTCACCGCCGGTTCATCTACCTTCCCCTGGTCACCCCAGTTCATCCCTGTCCCCTGGTCACCGCCGGTTCATCCACCTTCCCCTGTCACCCCAGTTCATCCCCTCCCCTGGTCACCCCAGTTCATCCCCTCCCTTGGTCACCCCAGTTCACCCCTCTCCCCTGGCCACCCCAGTTTATCCCTCTCCCCTGGTCACCGCCGGTTCACCCACCTTCCCCTGGTCACCCCAGTTCATCCCCTCCCCTGGTCACCCCAGTTCACCCCTCTCCCCTGGTCACCCCAGTTCATCCCCTCCCCTGGTCACCCCAGTTAATCCACCTTCCCTGGCCACCCCAGTTCATCCCCCTCCTCTGGTCACCCTAGTTCATCCGCTCCCCTGGTCACCCCAGTTCATCCCTGTCCCCTGGTCACCGCCAGTTCATCCACCTTCCCCTGGTCACCCCAGTTCATCCCCTCCCCTGGTCACCCCAGTTCATCCCCTCCCCTGGTCACCCCAGTTCACCCCTCTCCCCTGGCCACCCCAGTTCATCCCCTCCCCTGGTCACCGCCGGTTCATCCACCTTCCCCTGGTCACCCCAGTTCATCCCTGTCCCCTGGTCACCGCCGGTTCATCCACCTTCCCCTGTCACCCCAGTTCATCCCCTCCCCTGGTCACCCCAGTTCATCCCCTCCCCTGGTCACCCCAGTTCACCCCTCTCCCCTGGCCACCCCAGTTTATCCCTCTCCCCTGGTCACCGCCGGTTCACCCACCTTCCCCTGGTCACCCCAGTTCATCCCCTCCCCTGGTCACCCTAGTTCACCCCTCTCCCCTGGTCACCCCAGTTCATCCCCTCCCCTGGTCACCCCAGTTCATCCCTCTCCCCTGGTCACCCCAGTTCATCCCCTCCCCTGGTCACCCCAGTTCACCCCTCTCCCCTGGTCACACCAGTTCATCCCCTCCCCTGGTCACCACAGTTCACCCCTCTCCCCTGGTCACACCAGTTCATCCCTCCCCTGGTCACCCCAGTTCACCCCTCTCCCCTGGTCACCCCAGTTCATCCCCTCCCCTGGTCACCCCAGTTCACCCCTCTCCCCTGGTCACCCCAGTTCATCCCCTCCCCTGGTCACCCCAGTTCATCCCCTCCCCTGGTCACCCCAGTTCATCCCCCTCCCCTGGTCACCCGAGTTCATCCCCTCCCCTGGTCACCGCCGGTTCATCCACCTTACCCTGGTCACCCCAGTTCATCCCCTCCCCTGGTCACCCCAGTTCATCCCCTCCCCTGGTCACCCCAGTTCACCCCTCTCCCCTGGTCACCGCTGGTTCATCCCCTCCCCTGGTCACCCCAGTTCATCCCCTCCCCTGGTCACCCCAGTTCACCCCTCTCCCCTGGTCACTGCTGGTTCATCCCCTCCCCTGGTCACCCCAGTTCATCCCCTCCCCTAGTCACCCTAGTTCACCCCTCTCCCCTGGTCACCCCAGTTCATCCCCTCCCCTGGTCACTGCTGGTTCATCCCCTCCCCTGGTCACCCCAGTTCATCCCCTCCCCTGGTCACCCCAGTTCATCCCTCTCCCCTGGTCACCCTAGTTCACCCCTCTCCCCTGGTCACCCCAGTTCACCCCTCTCCCCTGGTCACCCCAGTTCACCCCTCTCCCCTGGTCACCGCTGGTTCATCCCCTCCCCTGGTCACCTCCGGTTCATCCCCCTCCCCTGGTCACCCCAGTTCATCCCCCTCCCCTGGTCATCCCAGTTCACCCCTCTCCCCTGGTCACCCCAGTTCATCCCCTCCCCTGGTCACCGCATTCTCCAGTCTCAGCTGTGGCCCTGCCCTTGGCTTACTCTTCACCCCATGTATGAAGGGTCTGACACATCACGGCAGCCGGCGCCTCCAGCTCCCACCAGGGAAAGGCTGGCACATGGTCCGTTACCCGGCACAGGGGTCGCTGGGCCCCGCCAACCGCGGATGGATAGACACGTCATCCCGGATGAGCGGTGACGTATCCAGCTGCCGAATTGCCCGAGTGTCTCCTTTCTCAGGATAACCTTGCCACCAGCCGGCATGGTGGGTGCCCCGGTGGCAGATGTAGCCGGAAACCTGGATGGAAGCGTGATCTCGCAGGGTGGTGGGAAGGACATGACTGGGGGAGGGAGAGGGGAGCTCTGACCCAAGCCCAGACAGGCCAGCCCCCCAGGGCCTCTGGAGAGGAGGGGGAAGAGGTCCCCCATACAGGTGGCAGGACAGCGAAGGGCAGTGTCAGGAGGGGCTGGCACCCGCTGAGGTGACAGGTGTTCACTTCCCAATGGGGCTCCTGGGCAAGGCCTCCCAGAGCCCCCACATGTGCCCCCCCGTGTGGCCTGACACCGCCGCCCCCACATCACTCAGGGCCAGCAGGAGGGAGTCCAGCCTGGGAGGAGCCCGGGGCGAACTGGAATTCCAGGCGCGCCCCCAGCATTCCCTATCTGCCTGCCCCACGCGGCCTCTCCCAGCCCCCGAGTCAGGAATGAGACGCCTTTATGTTTTCCCAGGCGAGTTACTGCCCACAGACTCCGTGTAAACACTTAGAGTGGCTTCCCGGGAACGCCTCGCACTCCCAGGGGGCGCTTATGACAGGCCCCGTGGCCCACGCCTGGCACACAGACCCCGCACTGCAGGGAGGGCCCAGGGCCCACAGCCCCATCGCCGCACAGCAGCCAGTGCCCGTGGGGACCGTCTGCAGAGACCCCAGTGTTCCCGGCTATGAGTGTGGGCCTGGCCTGAGGGCGGGCCGCCTCCATGCTCCTGGGAACTGGCGGGGGAGCTGGACACCGTGCTGCAGAGCCAGGCACCCGGCGACAGAGGCCTCTCCATCCCCTGATGTCCTGGATGACTGGACTCTCACTGTGATCCCGGCTCCCTGCACGTGCAGGTGGAGGGAGAGGGTGGGGCCGGCTGCAGGTCCTGGACAACTGGACAGAATCCGCCCTAGTGAGAACTGGCGGACACGCGGCGTGAGGAGGACACGCTACAGGGAAGGTGTAAGACGGACGTAGAAATAATGCTGTGATGTGCGGCCCCACGGAACTCGAGCGTGTCCAGGGCAGAGATCTGTCAGGATGCGTGTTTCAGATCCTCTCTCTCTCTCTTTGCTTGAGAGCTTTCTGGGCCCAGACAGTCCACAAGGCCAAGGACAGCCTCGAGCGACGGACGTTCCATATCCCTTCTGAAGGGACCCGCCTTTCCAAAGCCAGCTGGCCACCCGTGTGTTTGTTTTGCCTCTGAGCTTGAAGGGAGTGTATTGGCCAAATGCTGAGGATCACAAAGAGCCCCTCAGTCACGGGACCAACAGGGAGCAATCCCGGGGGCCGAACACAGATCACACAGGCTGGGGAACCTCCTCATTGTGATTACAAAATGGAGAAAGAAAACAAAACCCAGCAACCCAACCAAAATGCCGCGCCCTCCCCCCTGCCCCCCATCGTTGGCCCACACAGACTTGTCAACATCGTCTACTGGACACGTCATGCGAGCCACACACACGATTTTTCTCCTTCTAACAGCAACGCTAAAGAGTCGTGAGCATAAACAGGCGGCATTAACTTTATGGTATATTTTACTCAGTCCAGCAGCGGTTCTCAACCTTCCTAAGGCCGCGACCCTTTCATACAGTTCCTCCTGTTGTGGTGACCCCCAACCATAAAATGATTTTCGTTGCTACTTCATAACTGTCGTTTTGCTACTGTTATGAATCGTCATGTAAATATCGGACCTGCAGGATGTATTTTCATTGTTCGCGACCCACAGGTTGAGAACCGCTGATCCAATGTGTCTAACATGTTAGCATTTCAACACGTAACTGATATAAAAATGACGAATGAGCTACTTGACCTCCTGTTCCCTGCACGAAGCCTTTGAAACGGTGTGTGTTTCATACTTGCCACCGACCTCGTTTGGGCCCAGCCGCGTCCCTCGCGCGCACGCAGGAGCCATGTGACGGGGTTGGTTGCCGGCTGGAGGTGCCGGTCTGATGGGGAAGATGGCAGGAATAAGTGGTGTCGTAAAATGAGGTCAGGGACAGACTGTTATGAGATCGATGGAGCAGCAGGAGACTGGGAGCCCACAGGAATGAGCTTGCCTCTCAGCCCCCGCCCCCAACTAACTGGGTGAGTCCGTGGAAATTGATTTGTCTCAATGCACTTATTTGTAAAATAGCAGAAATGAGAGTGTGTGTGTGTGTGTGTGTGTGTTCGTGTGTGTGTGTGTCTGTGTGTCTCAAAGACAAGCCAGGAAGTAGAAATCAGTCTTACTTCCTAACTGGCATCTAACTGACCTCCAGATGAAACGAAAAGTAAACTAGGCCCAGCTGGTGTGGCTCAGTGGCTGAGAGTCAACCTATGAACCAGGAGGCTGCGGTTCAGTTCCTGGTCAGGGCACACGCCGGGGTTTTGGACTCAATCCCCAGTGTGGAGCATGCAGGAGGCAGCTGATTAATGATTCTCTCTCATCATTGATGTTTCTACCTCTCTCTCTTACTCCCTTCCTCTCTGAAATCAATAAAAATATTAAAGGAAAAAGAAAGAAAAACCCACCAAGGAAGGCTTAGAGGCTATGGAAGGAAGCAGAGGCCCAAAGCCGTGCAGAGTGAAGGCCTAAAGGAAGGACTGGAAGTTTCTTCTCATCACCCAGTGGGGGTGTCTGTGTGTTCCCCGTGGTGGGCGGGGGCCGGAGGAGCAGCCGGGCGAAGAGAGTGGGAACGAGGTGCCTGCCATCCAGCCCCCATCCGTGTGTGTGTGTGTGTGTGTGTGTCTGGACGGAGCCTGTGCTAAGAGACAGGGGCCCTGCATTCAGCTCCAGGCGCCCTGGGATAATTTCTCGGCCTTTCGGAACCTCGCTCTCCTGACCCTGCAAAGGGAACCCAAGCCCACGCAGCCAGGACCCCCTGGGGTGAGGCCCCGGGGTGCTCCAGGAACCAGGAACCAGGAACCGTGGCGAGCTTTGCAAATGCACCCAATGGCGTTCCCAAGCTCCGTGTGGCCAGGGGGCTGCGTGCAGAGAGGCCCCTGCTGACCCCACTGGCCCAGGCCGCCCCTGTGGAAACGGACCCAGTGTCGAAAGGAAGCAAAGGCGAGCTAGGAACCGGCGACGGCCACGTCAGCATGTGGCTCGGAACCCGGCCGTGCAGCCGCTCAAGGCGTGAAAGTGCGCATCGGCATGGAGAGGCACTCCCAGGAGGCCGCTGAGGAAAGGGGGCGCACCGCATGGAAGGCCTGTTTTCTGCCCGTTGGCATTCATGTCCGTGCCTGCGGTTCGCACACCAGGTGACTGGGGCTGCCTCCTGGATGCTGACAGGGCAGTGACGGATGCCTGCTCCTTGCTTCCCTGTGTGCTCGAACGGCTCCGTAATGAACACAAATGACTTCTGTAATAAGAAAAACAATGACGGGCATTTTTAAAACAAACAAATGAACACGTCAAATCAGCAGGCTAGATTTAATTCTGAAATAACGCCAGCTGTCATTTTCAGGGTGATTCCTACGTGCTCCCTCGTGGCCAGGAGCTCTGTGTCGCTTTGCTTGGGCTCCCAGGGCCCCAGGAGGTGGGTGGTCAGGCCCGATCTGCGCTCAGGAAGGAGCCAGAGAGCCGAGTGACGCACCCACGGCCACCCACAGCTGGCCACCAGGGTGGGGAGTTCCAGCAGCCCCGGCTAATGCCAAAGCCTTTCGCTCTCTTTCTTTTCCTTACATTGTTAGATATTTTTTCCTTTTTATTGAATTTATAGGGGTGACACTGGTTAACGAAATTAGGCAGGTTTCAGGTGCACAATTCTCCAGCACATCATCTCTCCACTGTGTTGTGGGTTCGACACCCAAAGTCAAGTCTCCGTCTATCACCATGTACCCCATAGCTCCTTCACATCCTCCTAACCCACCCACCCCAGCAATCACCGCACCATGCTAGCACTGTTCTGAGCAATCTGTACTCCTGGGTACCCCCACCTGACCATTGCACCCCCATAGTAGAGGCACCAGTCCCTGCATCTGGCCGGTGAGAAAGGTGACCACTGCGTCCCCCAAATTCATGTCCGGCCAGAGTGTCAGAATGTGGCTTCGTGAGGAGATGGAGTATTTGCAGATATGATAGTTGAGAGGGGGTCATCCCGGGGTAGGGTGGGCCCTACCGCCTTGGCTGGGGGCCTTCAGAGGCGGTGTGAGGATGCAGACGCACAGATGCACACGGGGAGGAGTGTGCGTGCGGATGAAGCAGAAATGGGGGTGATGCCTCTATGAGCCAGGGGACACCAAGGTCCCCAGCAGCCACTAGAAGCTGGAAAGGACACCTTGTTTAGACTTCTAGCTGGAGGTGCAAGACAGGGCATTTCTGCTGTTTTACACCACCAAGTTTGTAGGCATTCCTATGGCAGCCACGGGAAACTCACAGCTGGGGGGCCACAAAGCCGAGATGGACCCCCAGGCCACCCAGCTGGGAGCCTGTCCCTTCACCCATCGCCTTTGCCGTGACCCCGTGCGCGGGCGTGGGCATTAGAGGTGTTAAGCAGGGTAGAGCGCCTGGCCCCGTGCCTGCCCCTGAGTAAGCTCCCGCCAATGGTGAGTGTATGTGTCCTTAATGGTGCGGGAACTGCTCGTGGCCTCATTTTAAGGGGAAATGAGATGATTTAAGATGGTACTTGGGGGAGGATCCAAGCAGGATTCACACCGATGGAGAATGAGCCTAAGAGGCGTGGGCACGGGCTCACCGATGATCCTTTGTCCCTTCTTTCTATTTTACTGTTCAGTGTCTGTCTGCTTTTCCATCTCTGTGAGCACGCAGTGCCTTTGGTGTGACTTGATTGGCTCTTTTAAACTCCAGAAGTAATGTAGGTGCAAGTAACAAGCTCTCACAGGATCAGCCGTTAACCATCGCCGGCCGCCTTGTCGATCGCGCCCCGCGCTTTCCCCCTCGGGCCAGGGCCCAGCACAGAGAGTGATTCATTGACAAGCTGCTGGGCAGGAAGGGAGCCCTGCAGTTCTGCCTGCTGGGCTGGGGCGGGGTGTGTGTGTGTGTGTGTGTGTGTGTGTGGGAGAGGTGGGGCACCCCAGGAACTCCCTCTCAGGGGCTGAGGCCATCCTGGGCTCCCTGGGACCGGCTGACAGTGGCTGAGGGGCACGGGGAGTTCTGTGAAAAGGAAGGTTCCTTTTCTAAAACAACGGGCAGTCCACGCTCCTTGCAGAACGTGTGCAAGATCCATGAAAACATGGAAAGGATCACAAATACCATGTGTCACTCTCCCTCCCAGAGACAACCATGCTAGGGTTTTATCTGATCGCCTCAATGTTTATTTTTTCCCTGACACGTGCCGATGCTTTTTTAATCGTCTTTCCCTTCGATTCTTTTATGGGTGCATCCAACTTGTACTGCCTCGCAGCCGTCGTCGCCAGCTCTCTGGGAGTGATTTATTATTCCATCGTGCGAGACACGGAGCACCTCCGGCTGGCATCCTTGATACGGTGACACGGGGACTCTGTAATTTCCAGTGAAGTTTTCTGCGCAAGGTTTATTATTATTTCATGGGGCAGTCAGCCTGGAAATGGAAACTTTTCACGGTTCTCCCCTGATTTAGCAAGAAATTCCAGAAGCAGACAGTGGAGACCCTGAGTGCTGGGGGCACTGACGCAGGCCGGGGACCCCGCGCGGCCCGCCTGACCTTTCATTCTGCAGGCAGGGCACACGGGGCGTCAGAGCTGGGAACAGGCGCGGGGATCAATCAGCGGCTTTAGGACGCGGGGGAATGCGGCCCCGGGGGGCTGTGCACGGCCCGCTGTAACGCTTATGTCAGTGGATGGCAATTTCTGCTCGTACATCTGTTTCTCGCATTAGACAGAGGTCTGTGGAGCAGGAGCCCTATCGTATCCATCACGGGATCCCCAGGGCTTCAACGAGGCCAGCCACACAGACACCGCGCACACAGTGTTTGCTGGGCTCCACTCTGGGCTGGAGGATTCACATCAGACGACCCTGGGGGACCCAAGAGGGGGCTCACGTGTTCCAGGGAATGTGTGATGGATGAATGAGTAGGGATTAAGGAGCCTATCAGACAGTGGATGTCTGTGGAAACAGCATGAAACCTCAGAGTCAGAGGCCTGAGTTAGGCCACAGCTCATTTCCTACTTGGGACTGAGCTACAGTTTCCTCTTCCTAATGGGGGACACGATGCCCCTGCTCCAGCTGTTGTAGGTGTGAGTGGCACAGAGCTGGGCACATGTTATACATGTGGTTGGGGAATGATCACCTGGACAGCATCGTCCAGCAGAGGCTGCCCCACCTCCTCTAAAAGCCTAGAGTAGAGCCCGTCGGTGTGGCTCAGTGGTTGAGCGTTGACCTATGAACCAGGAGGTCACAGTTCAATTCCTGGTCAGGGCACATGCTGAGGTGCAGGCTCGATCCCCAGGGTGGGCCATGCAGGAGGCAGCCGATCAATGATTCTCTCTCATCATTGATGTTTCTATCTCTCTCTCCCTCTCCCTTCCTCTCTGAAATCAATAAAAATATATTTAAAAATCTATACTAATAAAAGCATAATATGCTAATTAGACCAGACAGCCAAACGACCTTCCGGACGTCATTCCAGGCGTCCTTCCAGACAAAGCCATGTGGCAGAGGCCAAGACAGAGGCGGTTAGGGGCAATCAGGCTGGTAGGGGAGCAGTTAGGGGTGATCAGGCCAGCAGGGGAGCAGTTAGGAGCCAGCAGTCCCAGATTGCGAGAGGGATGTCCGACTGCTGGTTTAGGCCCGATCCCACAGGGGTCCCGGATTGGAGAGGGTACAGGCTGGGCCGAGGGAGACCCCTCCCCCAGTGCATGAATTTTCGTGAACCAGACCTCTAGTAAATAAATAAAAGGCTAGAGCAGAAAAGGATCTGGTCACCCCCTACCCGATTAACACCCTTGAGAATCAGAGCCCATGTCAGGGGTCAGTAAGCCCTTTGACCTCGGGGTGGTCAGAGAGCCATGGCCTCACTGGTCTTCTCCCTGCACCCCATCCTCTGTGAGGTCAACCATCTGGTGCCCCCAGTGCGGTCTCTCCATGCCACCCTCAGGGCCGATAACCTTTAGAAGTGAGAGGAAGTCCCCTCAGCGAGGCGCACCAGGCCTCTCGACCAGGTAAGCCTTCGCCACCCCCTTAGGCAACGGCGGGCAGGACTTCCTCATGGGGGGCGGAGGGGGGACAGGTGAGGGGGCATCCATCTAGACCAGGGGTCCTCGAACTATGGCCCGCGGGCCACATGCAAATACAAATATTGTATTTGTTCCCGTTTTGTTTTTTTACTTCAAAATAAGATATGTGCAGTGTGCATAGGAATTTGTTCATAGTTTTTTTTTTTTTTAAACTATAGTCCAGCCCTCCAACGGTGTGAGGGACAGTGAACTGACCCCCTGTTTAAAAAGTTTGAGGACCCCTGCTCTAGACGGTCCCCGTGCACTCTTGAGCCGCCTGGAAGATGACTAACACGAGAGGCCACTCACCTTCAAAGGCTACGAGTGGCCCGGCGGCCTCCCCTGTAACGCCTCCCACACGCCATCCGAACGGCCCCGACGCTGCGGATTCTCCCTGCACCACCACCCCCCACCCCCGACTACTCGCCCACCGGGGACGCTGCCAGGTCTGCACTGAGGGTCCTCTGTCCTGGCACAGAGCTGGCACGGCCCCCCACGGCTGGGCTGACGCTGATGTGACGCCTGCCTCGCCCGCGGACTGTGATCACACCCGGGCAAGGACGGAGGTTCATTTCACTTCCCCTCCTCCAGGCCCAACACCGTGGGCGCTGCGCGGACGTCCCCGAGTCGAGTCAGCCTCGCTCGGGCGCGGGTGAGGGCCTGCACAGCGTGGGTCTGTTACCTGGTTCTCCAGCTGAGAGATGCGTTAACCGCGCCTGCCGAGAAAATGACCCCTGCACAGGGCGCGTGAGCCGAAGA
This sequence comes from Myotis myotis, assembly GCF_014108235.1. NCBI lineage: Eukaryota > Metazoa > Chordata > Mammalia > Chiroptera > Vespertilionidae > Myotis > Myotis myotis. The sequence goes on from NW_023416320.1 coordinate 2,666,077, forward strand.
ATGCGTGCGGCACCCACTCCGCTTTGGGCGTTACTTCCTCTTCTCATTAGAGACGCCCTCCGCCAGGCGTGCCCGTAGGAACAGCCCTGCCCTCCCCTCCTCTGGCTTCGCCTCCTCTCTCATCTCTCTGACTCTGCTAATTTTTGTTGTTGCTGCTGTTCTCTCATGCCTCCCACTGCTCTTCAGGGGGACAGCCGGCTTCTTTGTGCGAGGAGGGAACTGTGCTGCAGAGAAGCCTGGCGCCATCCGTTCACCATGGCTCCGTGTTTGAAAATTAAGCGCAGCGTCTCCGTGAATAGCGAGCGCGGTGCTTTGGTGGCTGCTGCTCTTCCTGACCGGCCACGGCACTGACCCGTGCGGTGCTCGAGGCCAGGGAAGCACATCCTCTTCCGACAGCCGCGGTCGCAGGGAGGGGGTAACCCGGCGGCATCTGGACAGGGCGCGTGTGCAGAGGTTCCGAGGGCTCACGGGGAGATTTCTGCAGGTGTTTGCAAATGCAGTTGAGGACTCACCTCTTCATTTCCTCACTCCTCTAGTCAGCATGTCTTGAGGTTCCGAAAACAAGCCGCCAGAAGCCATTGGGGGGAACACACTACCCATCAGTGTTTGAGCCGCTGGTCCCCCACTGGGAAGCTCTGTAGCAGGCTACCACCATGCTGAGGCCTCCCCCCCGCACCCCATCCCCTCCTTTTCCCTAAAGCGAGGGGGCCATGCTCCCAGCGTCCAGAGCTGTGGCCTCTCCTCCATCGAGTCCTACGCAGGGCAAGGACCAGAGTCAGGCCAGGGAGATACTTACACTCCCCCCCCCCCCCCCCCGCCGCCCCGGTAAAATTGAGTGGGGCTCCGCCCAATTCACTCATCAAGATCAATAATGTTCAGTAGTCAACAACATCAAAATTCATGCAGAAACTTCGCGATGAATAAAATCTCAGCTTCTTCAATAAAGACAGCTCTGATGGGGAGGGGGTCGGGGGAGGGGTGCAAGGCAGGACTGATGCACACGCAGATCAGACTCTGTCTTTGCTGATATTCCTGATGTTTTGTTCATCATGGATGGTTTGTGTTAATTTGGATTATTTTTAAAAAATTATATTTTTTATTGATTTCAGAGAGGAAGGGAGAGAGAGAGATAGAAACATCAATGATGAGAGAGAATCATTGATTGGCTGCCTCCTGCATGGGGATCAAGCCCACAAACTAGGCATGTGCCCTTGACCAGAATTGAACCCAGGACCCTTCAGTCCGCAGGCTGACGCTCTATCCACTGTGCGAAACCGGTCAGGGAGGGTTATTTTTATAATCGGGCGTTAAAATCTTGATCGTGATGACCGAGTCTGGGGGCGCCCCTTGGATTTTGCCGCTCTCCCGCGGCCCTCTCTCTCCGATGCCCAAGTCCCCTTTTGGCTTAGGAGGTCCCATAGCGTATTTCACCCGGAGTCTGATTTGGAGAAATTAAGTTATTTTAAAACCCACAGTTGACTGGACTCGCTGGGCTCTATCCAAAACATCCCCCAGAAGACAGCTGCAAATACCGAGCCCACGACGTCTCCAGCTGGCACGGCCTCCGCGTGGTTGTGCGCCGTGTGGGACATGGGCTGCACTGCCGGGCGGTGGACTGCTAATAAAATGTGTGCAATCAATTGCGTTTTAAAAGCATCATGGGAGACTGAGGCTGCTCCTTCCAGAAACCCTGTGAGGAATAGTTTGATAGAGTAAGAAGGGGGAAAAGCATTTAACAATGAAATAAAAGTCACTCATTTGAGTCTTATAAGTCCAGACGGTAGTATATGGGGCTTCTTTCGAGCACATTGCGCTTTATGTGAGCAGCATATGCCCGGACCCTCCCCCGTAAATCAGCCGCACGACTGTGGCCGGGGGGCCAGGGCCTCCCCAGCTGTCAAGTCCCTGGTACCTGGTGGGGCACAGGCACGTGATGTAAGATCGGCCAATCAGATGCGCCCAGGCATGGCTTTGATTTAGAAATGAGTTGCCTGGAGAAAAAGGCCCATGTGGGGGTCCTTTTTTCTAACAATGGTCACAGCTGACACAGGCAGGCAGGCAGGCAGCAGGTCTCTGGGGGAGCCGCCCCTGTCGTGGGGCTCTGGGAGTGTCCCTCTAAGGCAGTGGTCCCCAACATGGGGCGCACGCCCCACGGGGGGGCAATTTGATTTTTAAGGGGGGCAATTTGAGAATGAGGTATTAACAGCGAATTTTTTTGCATTTCTTATGGTTCTAGGGGCCTCATATACAGCATATAAACATATGTTGTGACATATTTATGCATGTCAGGTCTCTATTATATGTTCTGAAACTTTATTTGCTATTTCTTCATATCACTTCATATTATTCTTACTTTTTTAACAGTTTCTGAGTGATTTCTTCCTCAGTCCTTCAGCTGTCCTTTCGTTCTTTCATTTTTCTCTTTCACGGGTGCCATGTTCTTTGGAAGCTTGTTTAGACCAAGTTAACGGCCTTTTCGGCTTCCTCCACGTGACTAGGAGTCACTTTTTGAATAATAAGAATTCTATGTCACGGGGGGTGGGGGGGCATCCGGATATCAGAGACGCTTAGGGACGGCCAGCAAAAGGTTGGGAACCACTGCTCTGAGGCACGCAGAGAAGCGACGTAAAGCCAGCCACCACATTGCAGAAGTCCAGGGCGCCATCCATACGGAACAGCGATTTTCAGACTTTTCCATTTGATGGCACACGTTAATTACTAAAATTCTGTGGCACACCAAAAAGTGTATTTTTTTGCTGATCTGACCAAAAAAAAAAAAAAAAAAGATGTAATTTTGATTTGTTCACAACGGACGGCTATTGTTGTGTTGACTATTGTCATTTAAAAATATATATTTTTATTGATATCAGAGAGGGAGGGAGAGGGAGAGAGAGAGAAACACCAATGATGAGAGAGAATCATTGATGGGCTGCCTCCTGCACGCCCCACACTGGGGATGGAGCCTGCAACCCGGGCCTGTGTCCTGACTGGGAATCGAACTGTGACCTCCTGGTTCATAGGTCAACGCTCAGCCACGGAGCCACGCGGGCCAGGGTGTTGTCATTTTTTACTTGAGAATCTAAGGGGAGAGAGGTCAGTGCCGCTGACTAAACAGCCGGTGTCGCATGTTCCACACTCTCCTGCGGCCGGTTGGTGGGGAGCCGCCGACGGAGAGTAAGGGGAGCAAGGCCCACAGCTGCACGACATCTGTCCTGTCTGAAGCCCATCTCTCTCCTGACAGCGCCTCCTTTGGGTCAGTTCTGCTCTGCACCCCTCCCGGCTATGAACTCGGGGCCCCCCACTGTCCACTGACACCGGCTCTGGATAAAAAGCAAGGACAAAGGGAACACGTTCAGTTCTCCTCTGGCTCCCTACGGTGCCTATTGCAGGAGTCCTGTGCCGGATCGGACGTGGCGTTTTGAACGTATTTCGCGCTCAGACAAAGGACGCATGTCAGTGTCAAAGGTTCGCTCTGCAGCTCGCCCCGATGGAGCGGGTGCCATGGGAGCTGCGGTGGCCGCCGTGCTGCCGGCAGAGGCAGAGGCCGAGGTGACTGTCACACATCGGGGATGTGTGGGCCCGCGAGCTGTCCCAGTGCTGAGTGAGCACTGTGGGCGGAGAATTCCGTTCATTCTCACCACAGCCCTGGCGCAGCCGACATGCCTGGACACTCCAGTTTACCAGGGAAGTAAGGAGCACAGAGTTGGAAGGACTTGCTCAAGGTCAAGGAGCCGGGTTGGAATCCAGCCCCTAGACTGTGGGTCCCTGGCTTACAGCACCCCGAATTCTGGATGAGGAGGGGGCAGGGATAGCACAAATTCTGGGTCCCCCAGCTCACAGCACCCGGGATCCTGGACGAGGAGGGGGCTGGGGTAGCACAGGCTCCAGGTTACCTGTTCCAACGACCAACGCCTGCTCTGCGCATGCTTGCACACTCCCAGGGACAGGGGACTCACTCCCTCACAGGCAGCCGGTGCCATCAGCACTCTCTAAGGCTGCAGCCTCCATGGTAGGGAGGGGTGGACTGAGCAGAGGTTTGTGCAGTGAAATCCCTTCTCCTTGTGGCACCCACTCACCGCGGCTCCAGGCAGGGCTTCGAGGCGCTGGGTCCCACCGCCACGGGGCGGTCAGAGCGCCTGATGGAGACATGGGGCAGGCCCTGTCCCTAAGCCGGTCTCTCTGTCGATATAAAGGCTGTGAATTTTTCAGACCGAGTCTCGGGTTTTACACGGATCCCTGTGAAACCCCTGGGAGAGGTTTAGTCATGAGCCGTGTGTTTTCTTTGCTGTGGGGCTGCCTCTTGGTGCTGGGGAGAGGCTCCAAGCTCTGAGCAGAGAAGGCCCGCTTCCCACCCAGGCAGACAGGCTCGGGTTCGCTTCCTGTTTCATTCCGTTCATGAGCTGTGCGACCGCGGGGAGGTTTCTTACACCCTCTGGGCCTCAATTCCCTCAACTCGAAAAGGGGGATGGCAAAACCCTACCTGTTTTGTGAGTGCTCCGAGGATCAGTAAATGAAAACATGGGTGTAAACGACGTTCCATGTGGCCTGGCTCTGGGCAGGTGCCCGGGGAAGGCTGCGCACTTACCTGGCGAGGACTGCAGGTGTGTGGAAGCGCTTTGCTAGTCTGCAAGCCCTGCATTTCCGAATGCCGCGGCCCTGGACGGTCTCCCCGAGGACACTGAGTTGGAAGGACTTGCTCAAGGTCAAGGAGCCGGGTTGGAATCCAGCCCCTAGACTGTGGGTCCCCGGCTTACAGCACCCCGAATTCTGGATGAGGAGGGGGCAGGGTGAGCTGCCCTGACCGTGACCACGTGCACAGGCTGTCGAGATGATTACCTGGACTCATGTTTGGTCTTGGACGCAGACACTCCTGCAGGAGAAGGGGCTCTGGACTTGAGGAGGGAGCTGTCCCGGCTGTCTGTTGTGCTGAGCAGAACATCACCCCTCACCCGCAGGCTCTCACCCTGGAGGCCGTGTGGCCAAGAGGAGCGAGGTTGGCCCTCAGACCAAGCAGACCTGCGTTCAGGTCTCACCTCTACCTTCACACTCAGGTTCTTCTCCCCCCCCCGATTGTGGCTGCTACCTCCTCCTTCTAATTCTTCTTTGACCATCTCTGTTTAAAATTCGGTTCACCCACAAACTCACAGAGGCCCCCCACGGAGGCCCAGCAGTTGTTTTTTTCTGTCGTCCCCAAACTACCCCTCATCCTGCCTCCAGCCAGGCAGCACTGAAAGAGCCCATTCAGGGCCCGCCTGCCGACCACCTGGGAGCACCTGGAGGCGAGGACAGAGCCTCATTCATCGCGTCTCCAGCGCCCAGAAGGATGCCCGGCACCGTGAAGTCGGCCATAAATTTTTTGCTGAATTAATGAATTGAAAATAAAAACAGAATCGAAACCAACTGGCTGGGTGCTAGGAAGCGTCCTAGACTAGAGGAACGAGAAGGGACCTGGCAGGCCAGAAAGAACCTGGACAGGTGAGTCCCACCTTCCACCCAGGCCCACCCACCACGGCCTTGGCCCTGAGAGGCACCAGCTCCACCGCCTGGACCGGATCAGGCAGGGTCCTGTCCCTCCTGCCGCACTCTGCGGCCAGAGGCCCCGGCCCTCAGGCTTCCTGTGGCTCAGGGCTGGGCCTGCCGCAGGGACACGGGCCTCCAGGACCAGAGGAGGGACTCGGGTCCCCAGACAGGCCCCCCTCTGGCCGCATCTTCAGACAAAGAAGAGTACGGCTTTCTCAAAACACGTGCCTCCCGGGCCAGCCTCGCTCCCTGCAGATTTTCCGTCTCATTTGTTCGCCCCGAGGGACGTGAGGCGCTCATTCTGCTTCAGCGACACTTACAAGAAGCGTGAGAGGAAATAAATTTGCCGCGGACATTATACACCAGGCGAAGTAATTAGGGGCCGGCTGCTGTCCTGGAAGCAGCCGAGGTGCTGAAATACACCAGTGCCTGGTGCTGGGGAGGAGGCAGGGGAAAGGAAGGAGAGGAGGGAGGGAGGAAGAGGGGGAGAAGGCAGGAAGGCGGGGTGGGGGTGGGGGGGGGATGGGAATAGACACCATAATCTGCACGCCCAGCAATGAGCCAGGTTCCTTACTGATTCGACTTCATTCGATTCTTGCGAAATGAGTGGGATTGCCCTGTGGAACCTCAGAAAGCCGCAGGCTGGACATCCAGGGAAGAACGAGGCACCAATGGGCACCGCCTGGAGGTCAGGGTACAGAGAATGAAGCGCCACCCACCCAGGGCCCCGCCCGCCCGGCACAGCCACCACCCACGGGGTGCACAGGAGCCTCTGCGGAGTTCCAGAGCCTTCTCTCCAGGGAGTGCTCTCCCCTCTGGACCGCTGCACGAGAATCCAGCCGCCTCGGCCTCATGGTTCTCAATTACAGCTCCAGACCCGGGGCCCACCGGCCGGCTTCGTCCTGCTCCCTGCGCCCCGGTCCGGGGACTTCCCAGTCGGGCCCAGGAGCGTGCGTGGGGCTCCCCTCGCGTGCCCTTCTCTCGGACTGCTGCCCCGCAAGGCCTGCTCTCGTCTCTGAAAACCCTTCCCCCGTGCATGTGTCTGGGGTTTGACTTCTTTAAGTGGGAGGATGAGTCTGGTCCGTGTTTCTCCACCTCGGCTGGAGGTGGACATTCTTTCCCTTAAAACATCTGATTGCCCAGCTGGCGTGGCTCAGTGGTTGAGCATCAACCTATGAACCAGGAGGTTACAGTTCGATTCCCGGTCAGGGCACATGCCTGGTTTGTGGGCTCGATCCCCAGTGTGGGGTATGCAGGAGGCAGCTAATCAATGATTCTCTCTCATCATTGAGGTTTAAATCTCTCTCTCCTTCTCCCTTTCTCTCTGAGATCAATAAAAACATGTGTTACACACACACACACACACACACACATACACGCATCTGAGAGCTTCCAAATAAAAGCCTTCAGAAACCGCCCTCCACCAACCGGAGGGACGTGTCAGAGCCAGGGTGGTCTGTCGCCTGATGATCCTCCCAGACTCATCGGCTCTCCCCTCGCCCCGCCGTGGCCTCCAGCCGCGCACCGCCAGGGCTCCGAGCCTGCCAGCACATTGGCACCTCTGTGCTGGGCCTGAGCAGCTCCCTCTGAAGGAACGTCCCCTTCGAGAGCAGTTCCCTCCGCTCTTCCAAGCTCTGCCTGCACCCCCACACCCCCTGGGGCGGGGTGGGGGGGTGGGGAAAGGCTTCTAAGCTGCTGACCTGACACTGGTGTTCATCGCTCAGCACGGAGTTGGCAGGGACCCCGGGGAATGGAAATGGTCACGTGTGGCACTGTTGCGGCCTCACCCCTCCGTGGACGAAGAACTTGGTGTCCCAGGGTTGGGATTTGGGGTCACAGACCTGAGATGTCCCGCCCAGAGCCCCTTGTGGAGCCAGGCCCTGCGCCCACGGCTCAACTCCCCCAGCTGCTGACTCCTCCCCCAGAGCGAACCCTCTGCTGTCTGTTTGCTTGGCCAGAGGTGACATTGCACTGCATTTCCTGGCTCGGCCTCTGAGCTCTAAGGTAGAACCGGGGCAGAGAAGGGAACTCAGTGCTTTGATGGCTCCTTGGGAGAAAGCAAATCTATCCGCAACCCGAGGCTGAGCGGGAAGGCTTGCTCAGGAGGGAGGTTTCTCCGCTCAGAGACCTGCTCTTCCCAGGACACATTTTAATTTGCAAGTCAAAGGCAGAGAAGGGAACCCTGGGAGATCACAGCTCATTCCTCACTGCAGAGAGCGCTGCCAGGTGGAGTGGCTGGACTCTTAGCATCAGACAGGCAAGTCCCGGATCAGCAGGCTTCCAGGATGCAGGAGGTCCAGGGAGTCGGCACACTCACGCTCAGACCACTCCTCTGACCACGGGGACCTCCTGGCCTTTGCGAGGTCCCCGACTCTTGTGTTTTCCCAGCTGAGCAGTGGGGACTCGGACCTGAAGATCTTGGGGGCTCCGACCAGCAGGCATGTTTGTGAGGGGCTTGGGCCCTTTTATATTCTCCGTGTTCCCCTTACTCCTGGCAACGCCCAGGGGATCGGCCATGACTCCAGCCCGCCGGGCCCCACACCCGGGCTTCTCGCTCCTTCATCTTCCTCCCCGCACAGCAGCCACGGGTCTCAGCGGACCTTCACTCACTCTACTGCTGGGGTAGGTGGTCTCGGCCCCGGCTACCCCCCTCCCCCCCCAACCGGGGCCTGGCCAAAGCGAGCCGGGGACGGCGGAGCATCCACAGGGCACCCATGCCTTCACCTCCTTCTCCATCTCAGCACTGCATGGCCCCAGCCATCAGGGTCAAAGGTTGCCCGGCTGGCTCGTGTGTGAAGGACACGGAGCTGCTCCCCATTTGGCTGTCATTCTCGTGGGCCCAGGGTCTTGGTCTGGATCTGCAGAGGGCAGGCGACCTGAGCCCATGCCCCCACCGTAAGCTCCTCACACGACAAAGGAACCCACTGTATAGACCAGAAGAAAGACCTGGAAGGGAGTACAATGGCGCGTTTCATGTCCGCCCTCCGTGGCGCTTGTTGCATTAAGTGGAGCCTAAGTACCAACAACCGTGCCAAGCTCTTAAGGAAGCAGGAGAAGCTGTGGGCCTGCTGGCCTCGGGCGATCTGGGAGGCTGACCTCTCCCTGACATTCACGCTGAGATGTCACTTTTGTAATTACCTTCCGATAACATGACGATAACATGACTCGGTTGAGTAAGGCCGGCCCTTGGGGAACACTGACCGCACCCTGCGTGGAGGCCCGGAGTAGGACATGGGAGAAGCCAGCTCGTGGGCCTGACCAGCGGCCAGGGAGCTCCCACAGAGACCAGGGAGCCGGGAGGGGAGCGTTGGACAAGCTGAGAGCCCGGCCGGGGCTCCCCGTGCCTCCGGTTCAGGCTGGCCAAGCTTGTCCTCACCGCTCCCTCACCGCTCTCTGCGAATCCAGGGCCCGGAGTGCTAAACCAGGAGGTTGTTCAAAGGAGATCAAAGGGCATAAAAATAGCGTTAGATTTCCCAGCACAGAGAGGCCTGTCAGGGCCGGGCACACAGAGGGAGCTGCTCTGAGACGATGATCAAAATGAGTCACGGTGCCTGCGGGATTGTGTGGCCGCCTCTCCAAAGGCAAAACCCGGGCTATTGTTTGTGTCAAAAATACTCCTGTGAAGAGGCTGCGGGAATCACGAGGTGCTGGTGTGCCAGTGTCTGGAGGGGGAGGAAGGAGAGAGAGAAAAAGAGTCCGTAGCCTTCTCGTGTAGGGGAAGCCGGTGAGCAAGGAATAGCGCTTCAGGGCAGGATGGAGGAGGGGCGGCTGGTGAAAAGGGGGTGAGTCCCCGAGGCCGCGCGCTTGGGTCCCTGCTCTGTCACCAGGGGGCCCTCACCTTTATTAACTGCAATGATTACCCTACCAGCCCCTTTAAGTGTGATAGTGGCTGTAAACAACAGTGCTTGAGGGAGCTGGGCGGCCTTGAAGATGCCACTGGTCCTCTCAGAACCTCAGTGTCTTCTTCTGGACGGTGCAGGTGCCCGCCCATCCCTCCCCAGGCGGTGGAGGAGTAGATCAGCTCACCAGGGCTGCCATAACCAAGCACCACGGACTGGGTGGCTGAGGCAAGAGGAGGTTATTTTCTCACAACTCTAGAGGCAAGACGTCTGAGACCAAGATGTCACCAGGGTCGGTTTCCTCTGAGGCCTCCCCCCTTGGCTTGCGGATGGCCGCCGTCTTCTCCCTGTGTCCTCACGTGGTCTTCCCTCTGCCGGTGTCTGCGCCCCAACCTCCCCTTCTTGTAAGGACCCCAGCCATGCTGGGTTGGGTCTCAGCCATATGCCCTCCTTTTACCTGCGTTCTCTCTTTAAAGGCCCTGTTCACAAACGGTCGCATTCTAAGGTCCCCGAGCTTGGAACTCAACCCGGCACTTTTGGGGGGCACAATCCAGCCCATGTCGGGAGTATGAGAACCGGGGGTGAAAGCGCCAAGCTCCTAAGAGGGGGTCGGTGTATGGTAGTTGAATTAAAGAACAGTCACTGAACAGTCAAACTCAGGATAATATTTATCGAGACCACGTTACACCGGCCAGAGGGTGAGCACTTTCCCTTCCTGCATCATCTCACTTAAACCCTCATGACAGACCCGTGAGCTGATCTCCATTTGATGACTGGTGACTGAGGTTCATACAGACCAGGACAGGAAGTTGGCCAATGTCACAGAGTAACTAGTGAAGCCAGAACCCCAAACTCCCTGTGTCTGGTTCCAAAACCCAGTGCCCCTCATCTTCCCACCAGCTGGTTTTCCAGAACAACAGAGGGTGACCCGACATCGAGCCCTTCACTTCTCCCGGAGCCTCTTTTTCATGCCTGAGCCCCTCAGAAGCATCTTGTCAACCGAAGCACTCGCCCCCACTTGCACTCCTCTGGTGACGGGGCGCTCACTCCCTGCTGAGGCAGCCTGCCCAACCTGGACAGCTCTAATGGGCGGTGAAAGTCCTGCCTCCTGCAGGCAAATGGGTTGATCTCAAATTCAAATGCGGTCCCAAGTAGACTCGTCCTTGATTGTCACTTCCAGGGGAGGAATCTTTGACAAGTTCCCGTTGCTCTGAGAGGTAAAATAGTCATAACTTCTCCTCCTTCGAAACTGCCAACAGCGCCAAGAGAATCAAGACTGAAGACTGAAATTGCTTTTCTCTCTCCTCCCCGACGCAGTCAGCGGGGAGCAGCGGTTCTGCGGGCTCTTCAGTCGGGGCTAAATTTATATTCACTCAGGTGTCGCCGGCCTGTGCTTTCTCGCGCTTCTCTCTGATCAATGCGCTCATTAGAGCGCCCAGGCTCGGCGATAGATTCACCTCAACGCGTGTCCCCTCAGGCTTCAATAGCAGGGCTCCGAGACGCTAACGAGCTGCAGAGAAATGAAAAGCAGAGACGCTCCCTCTTTCCTTCCAGGGTCCTGCACGCGTTCTCCCCGCCCTTTAGAAATGGCTGGCTGGGCTGTACTCGCTTTATTTAGGAGCGTTGAGGGGCACATCAAGGAAGGAGGAGGTTGGGACAATATTTGCAGGTGGCAGACGTGTGCATGGGGCCCTTGTTCATTTGTTCCAAAACACGGGAGACTCGAGCGACACTTAGGTCTGTTTTCGCAGCTTGAAGATTTGTTTGGACACTTGCAACCAGAGCGTGCCTGTGTGACTTTTACCCAATGAGTTTCTTTTTGCAGTCCCTTCCTAGCGTCTGCACACAGTTCCAGTTGGAACCGGACAATCAATGGAATATGCAACCGAACAATCAGTGGGTCCGGCTGCCTGTCACTACTTGAGCCAACAAAGCAGAGACAGGGTTGAATCATACATGAGGTTTATCCCAGTCCTGCCGGCAGCGTGGGAACAGCAGGCCATCCACAGAAATCTGCTCTGCGCCCCCATAAGCCAGCTGCTTATGTTGCGTAGAAGGATGAAGATTACCTGGGAAGTAGGCAAAAGGCGTGCCAAATGGGCAGTTAACAGGTCTGCAGATTTGCAAAGGCCTGCGGGTGTGCAAAGGCTGGGGGTCTTCAAAGGGCTGGCGGCCCTGGTTTCTGCAACAAGGTTGTTCATCTGTCCGTGATCACAGGCAGCTCCCGATGGGGAGGGGGGACCTCGCTTCCAGGTGAGCTCCCAGGTCCCGCGTGCAGCTCCCAGCTAGGTTAGGGTGCGCCTTCTTTACTCAGAACAAAACAGTCACAGTTAGCAGAGCATGATTCATATTTCTCACAATTCTAGCTGGCTCCCACCATTCTACTCCTGCCCCTGTCACAACCACAATATGTGTGTCAGGTTCCAACTGTTGTCTGCACTGAACAATCTATCATGTATCTGTATATGTTGTTCTACTTCTGTACTCACATCTTGTTACGAAATACTCTATGACCTAGAGGTTCTTAACCACACCCATTAGATTATTTTTTCTTCACTCCCCGCCACCCCCATAACTATATTTAAGGTGTCAAGAACCGACTCCATGCATTTTGCTATTTTCTGTCGTGAAGCTAGTTCTTCAGCTTTGAGCCCCATGGGTCTGTTCCCTGGTTCAAAGTTCATGAACAGCCTGATGAGTTGCTGTCTACACTGTGTGTGCAAGTCTTAAAAAGCAGAGTTTAGCCATTTACCATACACCGGCGCGAAATATGCACCAATTTCACTGCCATCGTACTAACACCAAACGCGTAATATTCCATACCTCATGAGCTCTACCCGGTGGCCTTTACGTGTGTACATTTATTTAAGTTTTTACAGGCAAATGCTAACACCCTTCTGAGCCTTCAGCACCTACTGCTAGTGTGGGTGCCAGCTGTATTATTTGAAATCAAGCCGCTGCCATGATCTGCGCTGCGGGCTGTGGATGCCGCGCTGCGTATACGAGGTCGTGGCTGTGCGCTCATCTCTGCTTTTGCCATAAGCAGTCCAGGATGGGGAACGGCTCTTTCACTCAGAAATTGCACGTTTGCCCTGGGGTGGCCGCCGTGTTAGCAGCTGCAGCGGTCATGCTTGTTGGAGGTGAGGAAACGGAGGCACCAGCTGGCGGGCTGTCTTTTACTTCGTGGGGAGCTGGTCCAGAGCTGCTTGCCCCCGACGTGCAGGGCCTGCTCTGTTTTCTTCACCGAAAGTGTAATTGTCCGCAACTCAATGGCCAGGCTGGGCGTGGGCCGTGTTCTCCTGTGACTGCTGCAGGCATCGTGTTTCAGCAAAGGAGGGAGCGGGGCTGAAACAGCTTCTCAGGCACACAGGCGGGAAGTCGTCTGTGAACTCTTTGCATGCCATGAACAGTGCCTCTGACTGGCCTCCCCCCGCGCCTACGTGTGGTCAGAATAATAGCCGGATGCACCTTGTGTCCCGGCTCAGCTCCGTGCCGCGGCCTCACAGGTCCTTTCTCGGGGCCCTGCTGCCCCACTCCCTCCCGAGGCAGCTGAAGGCCACGGAGTGTCAGGAGCTCATCGAAGGCCACGCTCGAAGCACGTGGTGGAGCGGAAGCCCAGTCCCCGTCTCTCTAATTGCCCAGCAGGTCCCCTACCTGCAGCCCCGCACCTGCCCTTGGAGCCGAGCCGAGCAGGGGCGCCTCGTGCAGGCTGTCTCTGTCCAGCAGGAGAAGCCGGGCTGAGAGAGTTCCTGGCCCCGTCCCAGGGTGACAGGCTCCCCACACCTTCCCTCCACAGGCCAAATGTTATCACACGCCCCACACGCCCCCACCAGGGGCTCAGCTTAATCCCCCCCCCGCCCCCTTTGATTGTGGGCTAGACTTTGGCACTTGTTTCCCAAGAATATGGTATAGAAAATACTGGAAACACCTGGCCACGCCACCTCCACCGTGTGATCAATGTCCCTTCCCCGGGTGACAGCTTAGGTCAGCGATTCCCTTTTCCATCTCCTGGCCACATGATTACTGAGATTCTGTGGCACATCAAAAACTGTGTTTTTGCTGATCTGACTAAAAAAATGGGTATAATTTTGATTCATTCACACGAGATGGCTACTGTGTTGGCTGTTGTCATTTTTTTTTGACAGCCTAAGGGAAGAGGTCAGAGCCCTCGACTAAGCAGTCAGGCCCTGCATGTTCTAACGATTCTTGAGGCACACCCATTGAACATCGCTGGACTAAGATGATATGAAAATACACTTCCTAATATCACGCAGCCAGAAGCACACTTCACCTCCCTGATGCCGTCTCAAAAATCTATAACTCCAACCGAATCAGACAGATCTACACGGAGAGACAGCCCAGCCGGCGTGGCTCAATGATTGAGCATCAACCTAGGAACCAGGAGGTCAGGGCACAGGCCCAGTTTGCGGGTTTGACCCAGTAGGGGGCGTGCACGAGGCAGCCGATCCATGATTCTCTCTCATCATTGATGTTTCTATCCCTCTCGCTCGCTCTCTCTGAAATCCATAAAAAATTTTTAAAAAATAAGTAAATAAATGGAGAAGCCGCCTGCAGAATGCAAGCCCAGCCTTCTTCAAGGCCGCCCTGAGCATGAAAGAAGCGGCTTAGGAAACGGTCACAGGTCGAAAGAGACCAGAGACATGACAGCTGACGGCTGATTTCCACGTGGAAGCCAGCGCCAGGCAGATCTGCCCCTCCCCCGTCTCACCCACAGGCACCCAGCTCAGCCAGGGCTGCCAATCAGCCAGCCTTTCCAGGGAGACAGAGCTGTATAAAAATCCTGGCACATATATTTTTATTGCAATTTGGGTGCATAAAACGAGTCTCGCGGCAGCGCCTCGCAGCAGCCAGCACTGCCAGCCGCTCCGACTCATTCTCAGCCTCACTGTAGGTTCCAGCTGCAGCAGGTGCGGACGTTTTGGAGGCTGTGGCTCACCTGCGCCAGCAGAACCTGGCCTTGACCGTGCACAGTGCCCACACCCAGCAGGTGCCCTGTCCCGCAGCGACACCCTCTCGGCCTGTGCACAAGCATAGCTCAGACTTGGAGCTGTGTCAGTCAGAATAGACTAGTCCTGCCCTGGCCGGTTTGGCTCAGTGAATAGAGTGTCGGCCTGGGGACTGAAGGGTCCTGGGTTCGATTCCAGTCAAGGGTATATACCTAGGTTGGGTGTGTCGAAGGCAACCAATCAACGTGTCTCTCTCTCACATCAATGTTTCTCTCTCTCTCTCTCTCTCTCTCTCTCTCTCTCTCTCTCTCTCTCTCTCTCCTCCCCCCCCACCACCACTCTCTCTAAAAACCAACGGAAAAATATCTTCAGGTGAGATTAAAAAAAAAGACTAGTCCTATTGGACTAACAACGCAAACTCTTAGGGGCTTCACAATGCGGGGCTTACTCCTCTCATGCACCAGGTACATGGTGTGTGTGTGGGGGGGTGGGGGGGCGGAGGGCGGGGGGCTCGGCCAGGAGCTGTGTTTCACACTGTCTTCCCCTCAGGGAGGCAGAGGGGACGGCCACCCTGATTCATGACCAGTGATTGGCAGGAGGAAGGGAGCAGGAGGGGCTGCTCGCTGGCGCTGGCTGGCGTGTGAGGCTCCCACCCAGATGTAACATTGTCACTTTCGCTCCGTTATTGGCCAAAGCCAGTCACATGGACACACCTAGGGAAGTCAGCCCTGCAATCTTGCCGGAGGGCAGGGAGCTGAAAATAATTTGTGAAGAGTGCTAATTACTACAAAACACATTTACTAACCTCCCTTCCAGGCCTGGGAATAGCAGCTCTGGAACTGTTCCCAGAGCACAGCAAACGCAGAACAGACCCAGAGGCTTGGCTGGAAATAAGCGAAGGAGATTTATTCAAGGGTCTTTCACTCTGAAGAAGAAGAAGTGAAGTGTTCTTGTAGTAGAAGGTACATCCTGGAGAACCGTCAGCCCGGTGTTGCTAGCCCTGCGATTGGTTCAGGAGGGCTGTCAGTCAGAGGCCAGGGGGTCTGGATAAGGGATGTCAGGGGTCTCCATCATGAGACCTTTAGGGGGTAAGCAGAGGCTGATCGGAGGCCTCATGCATATCCAGGCATGGATGCAGGACTGGAAAGCTCGGAAGGTTTAACTTCCCAGGCTGGTTAGAATGAGAAAAGGGTCTTTCCTCATGCCTCAGCCTTCATCATGTTAATCATTTTAGCAGCTTGGTTTACATGACTCCATTTTATAGATTCCCTGCCTTTCCTACTCTTCCCTCAGGGTGCTAAATGAACATGAATGGCATGAGTGATTTTTTGCTATTTTCAGGTGTAATAAATATTATGAACATTTTGGTATCTTGCGGTCTGGTCTTTATTACCTTGTTAGTATTTTATTAATATAGGTATATGCATTTTAAATACTTAGTTTTTTAGTTATAGATATATATGTGTGTGTGTGTGTGTGTGTATAAAAATTATTTTATTTGATTATTTTAATTGATATATTGAGGGAAAACAAATTTTGCCACACCAAAATATGCCTTTTGGGGATATTGATTATATTAAGCTGTTTATTTTTAAAAAACAAAAGACTAAGCGAGAATCTTTGGCCCTCCCCTTCCCTGCCTAATGGAATTTAGATGGAGAAACCTGCTTCGAGGAGCTGTCCTCTTAGCATAATATGAGCCCAGCGAGGCAGGCAGGGAGGAGCCACGCACAGTCTGCCTGCCGGACGCCCCTCTGCATCCATCGTTTCTGGGTGGCCAGCAGGAATGCGTGTACCCCGTGTCTGCTCTTTCTTACCCCCCTGGAGTTGCCTACTCTCACTCTGAAGTGCCCCACCCTCGCCACCTTCTTACGCCAGAACACACTTAAGCCTCAACTGCTCAGTGTGTCTTGGGTCCCACATGCTTATGGACACCCCGTATGTACAGACGTAATAAAAGTGGTCATTTTCTCCAGTTAATCTGTCTCCCATCGATTTGATTAAATTAGATTGAATTCCCCAGCCTCCCAGGACTATGAGTCTCTTCGGCCCAATTAATCCCCCAGGTGGTCACTGGGGCATAATTCTCACCCCTCAGGAACGGGGGCCCACTCACCTGTGATCGGGTACAGGCAGTCGAAGGCTTGCCCCCTCCCTGTACCCCATGGCAACGGTGGGCCCTTGTAGGCCGACCCAGGGGCTGCAGGTTGTGCATAACAGGAGGTTGACCTGGAGCCCCTAGTATGGGAAAGGGAACAACAGCTGGCGTTTGAAAAACTGAAACTAGAACTCACCCAGGCCCCCGCCCTTGGCCCACCCTGAATGGACAAGCCCTTCCTCCTACGTGTTCCAGAAAGATAAGGTGGCACTGGGAGTCTTCACGCAATCCCTAGGGTCAACACAGCGCCCTTTGGCTGTTGTTCCAAAGACTACACCTGGCACCCTCATGGGCCACTCCCATTATTCTTGTTGTTCTAGCTTTTGCCCCAGTAACATGAAGATTTATAACACAATTTGTCTCCAACAGGTTACAAGCCCTATTTCTAGTCCGAGCATATGCACTACCCCTGCTGACTTAGGCCCCATCTCAGACTCCTCGCCTGAGCGTTATCTCCCCTCTGACAGAGCAAGCTCTCTGGGCCCTGACAGGGAACGTTGCCCCCTTTCAGCGGGAGACGGCTACAGAAGGGACCCTGCCCCCTCTTCCATTAAAGAATTGGGGGGGGGGGTAGGCAGGTAAACAGGCATGCGCAGAGCAGGAGCAATGGGCCAGGTGCAGGGGATCACCAGGTGGAGAGCCCTGGGTGCCTAGCAACGGGCAAAACTCTGGGCCCGTGTCGGACACTCCTCAGACTTTCAACCCTGGAGACCGCGTAGGCCTCAGCTGTGTTTCGGCTCCAGCCCAGAGAAGCAGCACAATCAGGTGTAGAGACCCATGGCTGCTCAGGGCCAGCTGCATTGACTCGTGACCCCTGGCGCCGACCAATCAGTGGAGAGCACGAGGGGGCACACCTGGAAGGCGGATGAACGTCCCACTGGGATCGCCCCTGAGGCCTCCAGATAACAGCCCTCGGATGGAGGGCTCCCCTCGGCTCTGTCCATGGAGCAGGCCCGTGCCTTTCCCACGGCCACTTTCTCCAGGGCGTCCTCTCTCTCTCCATCTTTGGTCCCTCAAGGTGTGTCTTCTCTCTCCTTCCCTCCCCTGAGCTCCAAGGCCCTTCTTTAGCTATAAGTTGTTTCCTGAACCCGTTTCTTCCAGGGCTCAGGTCTACCTGTGACTTTCTAAGTAAACTTTCCTTCCTGATTCGAAAAAAAAAAAAATTCAGCCAGAAAATTAGAAGAATGAGGGTAGAAGGAGAGTTAGTTTTCCTTCCCAACTGGGAAGGTCTCATCTTTTAACGGAAAGACCTCGGTCGCTGGGCTTGGGGTTTCTCCCCGTAAACCCCCGAGCTCTATAATCACACGTCTGCATCTTGCGAGTAAGCGTGTGACCCATTCTTTGGTGTTTGGAAAAGACCACGGTGTTTTCCGTCACAGAAACTCCCGGGGAAGTGTCTGCGGTGGATGCAGGAAGGGGTCATGGGGCTGAGTCCTGCTCCCCGCACCAGGCAGGCCTGTGGCATTGGCTCTCACAGAAAAGAGGAAAAAATCATCCCTGCAGTGAATATCCGCTTAGCGCCATTGTGGCCTGCAGGCTGGAGGGGGGTCTGACTGTGGGCATCACTTCTAAAGGGCAAAGCGAAGACAGAGAGGGAAACGCAAACTGGAAGTAGCGGAGAAGGTCCGCATCCGCCGGGGGTGGGGAAGGGATCGGTGAGGCTCCTCGCCGTTCCTCCTGCTTCCTGGGCGCAGACCTGAAAAGCCAGGCCTCCCGGGCCGCGGGCTCCGCAGTCACGGAGACCAGAGCTGTTCTGGGACACACCTGGCCCTTCGCGCTCTTAACCAGGAACGTGGCTCAGGCCAGGTGGGCGGCCTGCACCACGGAGGCCGGGGCCACAGGGGCCGTGGCGCTGGTGGTGGGGCGGGGGGACTCGGCCCAGGTGGCCTCCTGGGAAGCCCGCCCAGACATCGCCCCGCACCGCCCACTCGAATCACCTTCCCACCCTGCTCCTCCTCTCTCCACCCTGACCCTGACATGCCCCCTACACCCCCCCTCTCAGGGTCGGCTCCTTCTCTCTCCACCCTGACCCTGACCCTGACATGCCCCCTACATGCCCCTCTCAGGATGGGCCGCTGGTGACACGGGCCCAGACAGGCTTAGAGCAGGAAGGACCTTCGGGGAAGGAGAGAAGGCCTCCGCATGTCTTCCTCCTGCTCAGCACCCGCGTGCACCTGTAGCTACCCCAGCAGGAGTCACCTGGAGCACAGGCTCATTTACTCACGGCTTCCAGCTGGTGCTGCCCCATTTCCCCCATATTCCTAATTAGGGGAGGTCACCCTCCTCCGAATGCTGTGCTCCGGAGGGAAGATGCCAAGTGCCCGGCCGCCCTGGCTTTGTGGGCACCGTCCCTGCGTCTCCGAGGCTGTGACCTGGGAGACGGGGAGGGCGGATTAAAGGCTGGCCACGGGCTGCCTGGCTCTATTTAAATGACACCCTTTTGCTAAATGCATTTTATGTCAGTTTGGGGCACGTTATAAAAATCTAACACTATCTTCCTAGGCCAGGGATGGCAAACCTTTTGAACTCGGCGTGTCAGCATTTTGAAAAACCCTAACTTAACTCTGGTGCCGTGTCACATAGAGAAATTTTTTGATCTTTGCAACCATAGTAAAACAAAGACATATTTTTGATATTTATTTTATATATTTAAATGCCATTTAACACAGAAAAATCAACCAAAACAATGAGTTCACGTGTCACCTCTGACGCGCGTGTCATAGGTTCGCCATCACTGTCCTAGGCCATGGTGTGACCTCCCAGGACGTAAGATGCGTAGTCGATATTCTTAATAGTCAAACTGTCACAGGGTGCAAATGGCAAGCATCCGGGCTGACTCTGTTGACCGCCCTTCCCTGTTGGCTTTCACTCACACTGACAGTTAACAGGTTTTTTTAACACTTGCTCAGCGCCAGGCATTGTTCTAACAGGTGACACTTTCCAAACACCCTCATCATAACCTGGCGACTCGGTGCTGTTACCAGTGTCCCATTTCACAGATGAGTCCACTGAGGCACAGCAGAGCAAGCACCACCCTCTGTCCCGAAGCTTCGTGCCTCCTCCTTTCTCCTAAAGGCCAGCCCTGTCTCTCCTCTCAGCATTGCCCAGCGCCTCTATTTCGAGGCAGCTGCTATCTCTGTACAACTAGAGTCTTGCCTTTTCCCCCAAAACAAAAGCCTGAGGTTGGGGGGTAGGAAGATATGTACCCTTCTCCGTATGCATGTAGAGTGGGGGCGGGGGCGGGCCCAGAGGGGACCAGCGGCCCTGCCAGTAAGAGGGGTGACTGGAAGTGGGGTGTGCACTGTGTCCCCTTTCTCATCGTCACCCACAAACACCCCTGCGTCCCCCGCGCAGCAGCCTGCGCCACGGCGAGAGCTCCCTTCTCCCCCTGCAGACCTTTTCCAATTTCACGTTCGTGAAGCTTTCATTTCAGCAATAAGTCTCCCCAGTGGCTGATGCCCCAGGAGCGTTTTCAAAGAAATGAAATCCGTGCTCACCAGGCTGAGAGACAGAGACGTCCTTTAGATTACAGACAAGAGGAGGCCCCAGTCACCCCCCCCTCCGAGTACATGCCCGCTGGCTCCTGTGCCAGCCTCCCGGGCGGGGGTCTGCGGGGTAGGTGGAGGGCCGGAGAAGGGCTGATCCCTGGCTCCTGGCTGGCCTCCCCCCACGTCTTGTGGGTGTCCACCCTGCCCTCCATAGAGCATGTCTGGTGGGAGGAGCTTCTCCCCTGAGCCCCATCTCCTTGCCCTGCAGCGGTGCCAATCACACCTGGCCTGCGGGTGCTCGCCACACAGAGCTGGGAGCCCAGGGGGTTCTGGGAATGACCCCTGGATGCAGTGGAAACGAAACTTGAGAATCAACGTGTTCACTCAGTGAGCACGGATGGGGCAGGCCCTGGGCCCAGTGGGGTGGTTTAGCTGCAGCCACGAAAACTCCATCTCTCCACTCAGAGTTTGCAGAATATACACAAACAGGCCTGTAGCTAGTCCCAGCTCAGACCCGGGCAGACTGGTCTTGTTGCTGCAGACACAGCCCCCCTACTCTGGTTGCGGTGGCTGCAGGGCACCTTGGGAGACCCCACAGATGTGGTGAGGACTGTCGTAAAGGGTCCTGCTGACGGGAGACGCTTGGACAGATGGCAGAAGGCACACCATCGTGCAATAGTAATAATCCCTATTTACAGAGCCCCTGCCGTGTGCCGCCGCCCACCTGCCTGTGAGCTCTATTCACCCCAACGGCCCTCTGGTGCTTCCGTTGCAGGGATGGAGAAACTGAGCCCTTTTGCCCAGCAACTGCAAAGGTGGCTGGACCCAGTGCCCCTGAAGTTCATGTTGGCCCCTTTCCCCAGCGAAGAAGTTGAAGTGGCCTGTTTATAGCCACACCAGAGCTAGTCAGCAATGGTACCTGTCTACGTATTAGGTCCTGCTGCCTCCAGACCTCCCTGGCCACTTCCCATCAGCACACCCAAGCCCAGGATGTAGTACCAGGACCCCAATGCTTGGGGCAGCCACACCTCCCCCAGCCTGGCGCTCAGAATAGAGATTTACCCCCAGAAGCTGGCAAAGATGTGGGGGGTCCTCTGTAGATGCCAGTGAGTCCTGGTCTTGCTGCAGGAAGAGGGATCCGGGAGCAGAGACACTGGGGTGCATGGGAATGCAGAGGAAGCTGCCAGGACTGAGGAGACTCCCCAGAGGCAGGCAGGGATCAAATTGTGTTTGACCTTGAAGGCAGGCCCAGGAATGCAGGCTCTCTATCCTCCTCCATGTGCGGGCATGTGGACCCTGTGGAGTGAGGCCTGGCAGGGCTGGGTTTGTGGGCTAGAAGGATCTCTGTGCTGGATCTCTGGAGGACAGACAGACAGACGGGCTGGATTTACACAGGGAAAGATCAGTGGCCCCATTGGAAGGGATGGGGAGCCATGAAGAGTGTTTAAGTGTGGCCTGCTGCCATATGTGCACTCACTGCACACTTATCATTCACCTATTTTGTTCACGGATGTATCCCCAGACCCTGAAATGATGCCTGGGACTGGTACCCCTAATCAATAATCATTGAAAAGACATGTGGATACACGAACACGTGGGGGATGAGTGGGGGGCGGGTCGAGAATGAGAGCAGCCAGTCTCAAGGTTCCAAATGAGAGTTCTCAGAGGGCTCATCCCCCAGCATGGGCATGACCTGGGCATGACCCCCACCCAGGTGGGTGGCATCAGGGAAGCCTGGTTCCTGAGACCCAGCCCCAGAGACAAGAGGCCCAGATGGCGAGCAGAGGTCGGGAAGCAGTGCAGATCGGCCTGGGACCTCAGAGTTTTCCATGGGGGACAAGAGCCCAGCGATGTGGCTCAGTGGTTGAGGTCGACCTAAGAACCAGGAGGTCACAGTTTTGATTCTGGGTCAGGGCACATGCCCGGGTTGCAGGTCCATCCTCAGTGGGGGGGTGGGGGGGTGGTGGTGCAGGAGGCAGCGGATCAGTGATTCTCATCATTGATGTTTCTATCTTGGTCTTCTTCTCCCTTCCTCTCTGAAGTCAATATATACATTGATTTATATATAAATAAAACAAGGTGGGACAAGGTCCTCCAGGCCAGGCTACTTGGTCCCACCTCTGCCCTGGGCTCTGGAAATGACCCCTCACCCCCCGTAGGCTGAGCCAGGCTCCCCAAACACGGTTCATTCTTACCGTCAGAACCTGTGACTCTGTGACTTAGATGATAAGAGGGACGTGCATGTGTCACTGAGGATCTTATCTGGGGGACCGTTGCGATTATCACTGGAGCAGGAGTTTCTACTCCCATCTCGAGGGGAGAGGCCAGGCTGCTGCTAAATGTCTGGCTGTGTCCCAGACGCCCTGCCCCCAGCAGAGAACTCGCTGGCCCCAGATGTCAATCATGTGAGGCTTGAGCAACCCTGCTCCTGGGTGTAGGTGCCGTTTGAGGGTGGAAATCTCAGCTCGTTCATGTTCAAATGCCCAGCGCCAGCTCAGAACCGGGCACAGGGTCAGAGTCCAGTGTCCCTTGCTATGGGTCAGCACCGTGTACGGGAGTGAATTCTTGCCTTCCCAAAGCCTGGGGCACGCAAGGTCACCTTCATGCTGCAAACACGGCCCCAGGCCCACGGGTGTCTGTAAACATACCTGTACACACAGGCATGGACACACAGAAGAGCTCACACATGCCCATGTGCCGCCAGAATCGGGGGACCTGCCTGCCCCCCAGCTGCTCACCCAGCCCCTGGCGCCTCTTCTCTCTCTGCAGCCAGAACGCCCTGGGTGCAGAGCCCCGCAGAGGCCTGCTGTCTCCGTAATTAATTTCACAGACTGAGCGCTCTTTCCTAGCGTGGCCTCGTTACCAGGTAAGCAGTGCACCCCAAAGAAAAGAGATCCTCCGGGCAATTGCACATGAGGCGAGAACAGAAGGCGAGTCAACAGCTGGGAAGTGAAATGTCAATTTTGACAACGGCACAAAGGCCCAGACGCGTGGCAGGCAGGCCTGCCTGGTGAAAGCAGCGCTGTTGGTGGCCATGGAAACGGAGTGGGTGGGCTGGGGGACAGCAGAGGGGGCGCGCCAGCCATCCCCACAGGCAGCACCAGCCGCACAGGAGGGCAGGGGCTGGGACGGCCTGAGGCAAAGGCACACGCTCCTGTCTCAATGGTACCTCCTCTCCCGGGAACCGGGGGAAGCTAAAGAAGGAGTCAGCCAAGACAGTCGCCTGGAGGTGGTACGGAGTTTTAGGGGGCGAGTTCTGGGAGAAGCTGGAACAGACATCGCCTAGGATTCACTGGCCCTGGGCTCTGGGAGCCAAACCGAGTTACCACGCGCCCTGCCCACTCCTGCCCTGTGCAGACTGTCGTTACGATTCTGCATGCTGGCAGGCTTCCCTTTAATGTGGCATTTATCACCCCGGAGACGGTCCCTGGTTACTCATTCCCCTCCTCGCAGGCTGCGAGGTCCCCCGAGCAGCAAGAAGGTCTTACTCACGCGTCTCTCTCCAGTGCCAGGCTGAGTGAATGTGTAACGACGGAGTCAGTAAATCAATGAGCCGATGGACACGCTGGAATCAGGTGACTCTGGGGAGCGCTTCGGAGGGAAGCAGGACAGAAGGTCAAGGGCCTGGCGACAGAAGGCCACGTGCACGGAGTCCGGGAGTTTGGGTTTTATTCGAGAGGCAGCACAGGTGCAAGTAGGGGGTGTCACGTGTTGAGTGGAGTGTGTTGGAGACACCCCTCCCTCTCAGTGTGCGCACTGCAAACTCTCAAATTCCTAACCAACGCCCGGAATTGTGGGTATTGTTTGGGCTTGGGAAAAGGGCTGACCGTGGTGTGATGGTGAACCCCTCCTCCTGCCATCTCTCACCTCAGGCCTGGAGTCGGTCTCTGCTGACGGTGCTTGAACTTGGCCGATGGGATATGGCGAAGTATGGTACCTATCTGCTTTGTTTAACAATGGACAGGTTATTCTGATTTTCTAAATTGTATAAATCATCCCATTCGATTGAATGACTATCCCATTGATTGTTATCTTACTGGTCTTAGAAAGCACATTTTTCCTTCACCTGGGAAGGACAGCACCGTTATCCCAAGGTCAGAGGGCTCTAGACCCAAAACTGTAATTTGGATAACATGCCTAAGTTTAACCCAGGTTACCCAAGGGCTCTAGATAATGTGTTTATAACATACCGTTTAAACTGCTTTTTGCAAACTAGGTTCCTCATTCCAGACCCGAGGGCTCTAGATAATGTATTTCTGTCAATTCAGTGACCCCGAGACCCCAAACTATAATTAACATGCTTAATTCTGCTTCTGTAAACTGCTTTTTGCGAGCTAGGTTCCTCATTCCAAACCCTGGGATGTAATCAATACCTTTGTGATTTGTTGCCTATATAACCTTGGAGCTGCGATCATCTTACTCGCTATGAGATTTGGGAATGGCCCCTCATAGTCCGGAACTGCAATAAATGTGACTCTTTAATTCGACTTCTTGAGGCGTCCTTCTGTGATTCGTGAGGTACATTACAACAATGGTTTCGACCTTGTAGCAGAACACGCATGCGGAAAAGATGGTAAGGGGTTTGCTTGGCTATTCCAGTCGGTTGCCGCTGAGAGGCAGGGTCCCTTATGTTCACTCTTGTTATGGCTTTTGGTTTTGTCCATCTTCTGGGGTGCCCACGTGCTTATGGGATGGTTGCCCTGCCCCCAGCTCTTCTTGCAGAACCTCCCGCCTCCTCCCCCCAGCAACACGAGAGGGGCTGCCGCGTGTGCGCACGTGACCACACCCCCCGGGCTCTGGTAGATGGCTTGCACGTGGACATTTGAATGAAGCACCCCAATCAAAGCCTTTCCCCGGATTTTTGGAAAGGAAACAGCCGTCTCCCTCCAGGTGGCTGGGACAGACGGTGTGGGAGCTTGAGGGTTGACGGCAGCTGGATGAGGAGCTGTTTTCTAAAGAGAAGCAGAGCCAGGAGCAGGCGCGAGAGCCCTGCTGGGTTTCGGGCTCCCGCTTCCAACATTCTTGAGGCCCCAGCGTCTTCCCGTCTCCTGGTTCTGGGAACGACCCCCGCCTCTTCCCAGAAATTCCCCTTCTGGCATCCACTAGTTCCCGTGGATTCCTTCCCCTGCGCCCCAACTTATTATAACTGATAGGATCAGCTTTACTGTTCCTTTGGGAGAAAACCTTGCATGTGCGTGTTCGTAGCTGACATTTCTGCACGCTCTGACTTCCCTCTAATTTTAGATCTCGACTTTGCAACCGTGACAAACCCACCGCAGCTTTCTTTGAGGGGTTTCCCTCAGAATGCAAGGAAGACCGGTGCTTTCTGGGGCTGCAAGATTGAGTCACTCTGGTGGATCTAGCCACCATCCCCTGCCTCCCCGCGCGGCCAGGAGCTCCCTTTCGCTGGCCAGCCCTGCAGGCACCTGGCCAGGAGTCACCCTTGGGAGACCGAGTGGGTGGGTGCTGGAGTGAGAGAGACCCGTGTCTGAAATGCAGCTCTGTGTGGAGGGGCTGTGTGAGCGTGCACGTTACTACCTCTCCCGCCCTCAGTGTCCTGATCTACAGAATGCGGCTGACAGTGGGCATCTGCCTTCTAGAACTCGGGGGCGACCCAAGGACATGAGCCGTCATCTCGAAGGAAGCACTAGATAGACAGCGGCTCGCATGGTCAAGAGTGTGTCTCGTCTCCTTGGTTTCTCCCTTGGAGTAACGTCCACTTACACAAGAGCATGCTCTCTCCCAGCACATTCTGTTCTTATATCCCCTCCACACATGTCCTTGAACTCAACGTTTTAGTAGGATTTTCCTGACCCTCAGCTTTTAGATCTGCCCGGGGTCTATGTGTCCATCTTGCGTGACTTAACAGAAGTGTACCAGTCACCTCAGGCTTGTGCTACAGGAACGAATGACACCCTCCCCCCTAAGGAAAACCTTGGCAGATCACAGCAGAGGTTTAACTCTTGCTCACAGTCACGTCCATCTCAAGCTGCAAGTGGGGGTCATGTCTGCCCCACACCCTGCATTCCAGCCCTGGGGAGCAGCCCTGTCCAGGACACACAGGCACATGCAGAGGGGCAGGAGAGCTCGGGAAACATGGAAACGTGCATAGAGCTGGTGCACACCACTTCTCCTGGCATTTCACTGGCCGGCCACTCCCACGTCCGTTCCATTGGCCAGAACAAACTGCACAGCCAAACCTTCTGTCAATGGAACGTGTAATGTCCTTGCAGAGGTGAATTCTAGAAAATATGGAGAACGAATAATAGTCTTTCACTGCAGGTTCTCCAGATGGTCTCGGGGCCTCTCTGGCCGGACAGGAGGAACATACTGAACTTTCACACATGGGCTCTGGTTCCCTCTGGGAGGGGGAGGGGAGAGGACGACCTGGTCTTTCCTCTGATGTGCTGTGTCTTAGGCCCCAGGGCCCTCTCACCGTAGTGACAGCCACCAGAGTCATTTATTTCCGGCTGTCACTGCGATGTTCACATCGGAACAATTGGGAGAAAATAATCAGCATCTGAGGTTGGTTTTCTCTGTGATGATTTTTTTCCCCATCTTTCAGCTTTTTGAGAATGAATGTGTATTTATTGAATAAGAAACTAAAAAAAAAAGTTTTTTTTAATTAAAAAAAAATGAGATTAGTCTGGCGGCAAAGTGGAAGACTTGATTCCAGGGGAGAGATTTGGAGCAGAGGCTCAGGGAGGACGCGGGTGAGGCTAAATCAGGGCAGTGGCCATGGGGGCTGAGAAGAGGCGGCATATGAACCTGGACTTGGCAGGACTGGTGACCCCAAGCGGTTGAGAGGGAGGCATCTGTGGGCCGCCTGCCTTGGGCGGGCACCGAGGGACATGGGGCCCTGTCTGGCCCCTGCGGAGGCTGCCGGTGTCACCTGGATGCAGGAAGGTCAGGCACAATGGCCTCCTGGAACCCTCCCTGCCAACACCACCAGCACCAGCTCCTCACCAGCCTCTGCCCTGGTAAGTGGGCCAACATCTAATCCCCAGACATCCTTTCGCTATTTGGAAACTGTCCTTGAACTGCCGCCATCTTGCTTTTAGAAAACAAAGCCTTGATGGA
The DNA here is from genome assembly GCF_014108235.1 of Myotis myotis. Taxonomy (NCBI): domain Eukaryota; kingdom Metazoa; phylum Chordata; class Mammalia; order Chiroptera; family Vespertilionidae; genus Myotis; species Myotis myotis. The sequence goes on from NW_023416320.1 coordinate 2,693,129, forward strand.
CACTTGAGGAGTCATCCCCCCATCCCCTCTGCCCCCCCAATCACCCCTCCTACCCCCCCACCCCCCCACCCCGTCATCGTGGAAGAAAGTGCACGTGCAGACCTGCCTGACTTTGCGGAGGATGTGTTCTCAGGCCTACGGGGTTGACTTCCAAGGGCGTGACCTTCAGCATGCCCGGTAGGTCCCAGAGATTTAGGGTCCTTATTATGTAAACAGAAACTGTAACACCCACTTCACAGGGTTTAGAAGTTCAGAAGGCAATTGTTTTTGAAAATACTATGACAATGACTAGCACGTAATTAGTAATTAGTATAATGACAGAGCTTTCCTGGCCAAGCCCTACAATCACCATCAAAACAATAAGTAAAAGCCATCTGTCCTTTGTCCGTCCGTCCCACCACTTCACGATCAGGAAGGCCCTTCTCGTGTCCAACCAGAATTTCCGCTGCAGCTAAGCCCACACACTGGCCCCCTGCCATGTGACAATGCCCTCGTCTGGAGTCAGTCCCGTGTCATGGGAAGAGCGTGTGCTATGGAGTCAGACGGGTCTGCTTTACAGCCGCATGACCCTGGGCACTGGCTGAACGTCTGGAGCTTCAACGTCCCCTAGGAAACATGGGAGCAATCTTACCCACCTCGGGACCCTGTTTTGAAAACGATTTTGAGAGTGATATAGGCAACGCGTCTGGCCCGTAAAAGGTGTGCGTTCCATGTGAGCTCTTCCCCATTTATTTCTAATAGATTTTACCATTTAAGGAACATCATATTTTTTTTAAACGCCAGGCTTTCTTTCAGCTCATTATTTTTATCCAGGATCATTACAGCTACTAAGTGTTTGGGGCTTCTCTCTCCCCGGAGACATTTTATAACGCCAATTAGACGCCCGGGCGCCGGGATTACCAGTAATGAGTAGCACAGTGGACAGTGACTTGACATCCTGCCTGCTGCTCCTACAGCTTATTTCCAAAGCTCTAACTCTCTGTGGGAGAAAAAAAAAAACCACGACCCAAACCCCCCGCATTTCTGGGGTCGGGGGACTAGCATTCAGATTTTACAGTTCAGGGTCACCTGAAGGTCATCAGGGGAGGATGACCTGGGTGAACAGCACATGAACATGGAGGCGGCACAGACCACGCTGGGATTCTATTGGGGTAGGAAGCTGATGACAGGAAACCAGTGGTCGCACCTCAGGGAACCGGGGAAGTTGAGGCACCGGTTGGAATAACCAGAGACGGGGCCCCGGTGTCTGTGCCGGGGCCACCCCCCTTTTATTAGCACACGGAGGGGTCACTCAGAATCCATGCCCCGGGCGTTACATTCACTCCCCCCACCTTCTGTTCTTTTCTGCCTCTTTGCTCCCCTTTCTCCACCTCCTCCTTTCCCGAAACCAGAGGAGTAAGAATAAAATGACCCGATTTAATTTGGGGACCACAGATGTGTTTCCCGTTCCCTCTGAAACCACTTTTCTCCTCTACAAATAGAACGAGAGGTGCCTGGCCCTGGCCAGTGGATAGAGCGTCAGCCTGTGGACTGAAGGGTCCCGGGTTCGATTCCGGTCAAGGGCACGTACCTTGGTTGCAGGCTTGCTCCCCGGCCCTGGTGGGGGCACATGAAAGAGGCAACCCATCGATGTGTGTCTCTCACATTGATGTTTCTCTCTGTCTTTCCCTCTCTCTTCCACTCTCTCTAAAAACCAATGGGAAAATATCCTCGAGTGAGGATTAACAAAACAAAAAAAAAGAATTATCGATGTCTGCTTCTGAGCCTTAGTTCCCTGCCCATCACCACCTCCTTAGCTGGGCCCATGCTCCCTCCTGGATGAACGCGGCTGCGGCGCATCCTGCCCCCCAACACCAAGAGTTAGCAGCACTGCGCCCCCCCCCCCCCCCCAGCCTGCAGCATCCATGCTCCAAGCTCTTGCCACGCTGGCCATGGCAGCACCTCCCATTGCTGCCTGTATCAGAAGGGACTAACCTGCCTCCACGAGAAAGGAACCCGAAGCCAGACCCACCGGAAGACGTGGAGCCCACCCCCAGCCCGTCCTTCCTGCGCCCTCTTATCTCTCCCCTTTCACTTCCCAGGTGGTCAGATGGCACGGTTGTCCCAAACCTCTGCGGCTCACACGTCGGGCCTGTGCGTGTGCTCTGCCTGTAGAGGAAGGATCAGCTTAGAGTCTACTCTCCCAAGATGCCTCCCTGCCACCCTCCCTGTCACAGGTCCTGTCCCCTGTGTCTCCAAGCACTCTGCCCTCCAGGGTCCCGGTCTCCCGCCTGTCGGATGGTCCCCACGCGGAGCTCATGGGGCTGGGACAGACGTGTCCCTTTCTTCCCCGCGTGCCCCGTGCCTGACGCAGCTCATGGCAACAGCCGTGGGCCAGCAGGGAGGGAAATGTATCTACGGAGCAAACCGAAGCCCGGGGACCAGACGCACACCGGGAGGTCGAACAGCCCCGACGCTAAAACTGGAAGCGACAAACCGTAGGATCACTCCAGGTGGATGCCTTACGATCATCATTTAATTTTCTGGTAATTCTTTATTGAAGAGTTAAATCTGGCAGGGCGTAATTACCCAATGGCCTCACCCAGACCGGCCTGTCCTCTCTCCCTTCCCGAACCCAGAGTGACAGCTCAGGTGAGCCGGGACCCTGAGGTCACCTTCAGAAGTAACTGCAGTCCCTGAGTAATACGGGAGCGGAGCGTCCATCCCACACACTGGGTCAGACTTGGGACCAGGCAGTGAGAAAGCGAGCGCTTACCCGCTCAGGCCAGGCGCCCTCTCTGTCTGCGGTGCCTGGGCCCTCAGGCTCAGCAGCCACAGGAGGGAAGGTGGTGGGCAGAGAGGCCCAGGCTCCACCCTCTGCTGGGGCTGCCCGGGGCCCTCTGCTCCCCAGGCATCCGAATGCGACTGGTCCTCAGAGACCCTGGTAAGCGCACCCACCCATGTCCCGCACAGTCCCCTGCAGCCTCTGTCTCTGGCTCCCACACCCTCCGGGGGAGAGGCTGGGACTGCCTTCGTCCCCAACACCCTAGGATGCTGGGATCTAGGCTGCACTCCAGGTGCTCCTGGTCGCCAAGAGTCATCAGATGATTCGATCCCCAGGAAACCCCACAACTTTACAGAATCCTCTGGGTGGTCCCAAATGTTCGACCCCATCGAGTCACAGCCCCTCAGCCCTGACAGTGACCTGAGTGGGGACTTTCTCTCGGGAAAAAGCCCCACTGATTCCTGCAGGAGCCCGCCTGCCCTTCCAGCAAGGTCAAAGTCAAGGGGAGAGTAGTGCCAGCAGGAAGAGCCGGCGCCAGGCCCTGAGCCCGTCAGCCCAGGCAGGGGCGCATCTGCCAGCTCTCGCCTGGGCAGGAAGGACGCAGGGGGACCAGGGTCCAGCCTGCCCTCAGGGGGCCTGGCTGGGGGAGAGATTGGAGCAGTAGGTAGACGGCTCACTTCTCCAGGGAGTCTAAGCTGTGCGTGGAAAACAAGCCAGCAAGGACACGCCTCTCTTCTCCCTCCTCCCGGAGGACGTACCCCCCCCGGGGGGAACCCATCCAAGGGCTCCAGCAACTTTGGCTTCTCTGGCCTCAGAGAAGCAGGAAACGATGCCCCCACCTACTGTGGGGACGCTTTATGGTGCTCTGGGCCAAAGGTCTCGGTAATTGCAAGCTGTCCCGCAGACGGGCTGGCTCCGCCACCGCCCTCAGCCAGGAGCCCACACAGACCACTGGGTGCAGAACCCGGAACCCCCGGGAGGCCCACCCATGTCCTGCGGGGGCAGCAGGCCCTCCAGCTGCAGAGGGCGAGGGCTCCTCTCTAGGATGCTGGGCGCTGCCCTCAGGGTCCTGCTCTCCAGACAACACCCCCCCCCACACACACCCCACCGCCAACACACAGGGCCCATTGGGCGGGAAGGCCCCGGACCAGCTCTGGGCCAGTCAGAACCACCCCACCCTGCAGAGTGAGCCCTCCCCAGGAGTCCCTTGCACGCACCTGCCAATGTCAGGCGTGTCCCCCACCAGGAGCAAGGCCCACTGTTTGTTCTTTTGAAATGGAATGAAGGCCCTAAGCAGTATGACTCAGTGGATAGAGTGTCAGCCCAAGGACTGAAGGGTCCCAGGTTCAATTCCAGTCAAGGGCAGGTACCTCGGTGTGCACGAAGCAACCAATTGATGTGTCTCTCTCACATCGATGTTTCTCTCTCTGTGTCTCTCCCCCTCCTTTCCACTCTCTCTGAGAGTCAGTGGAAAATATCCTTGGGTGAGGATTAACAGCAACAAAATAATAATAAAAGAGTGAGGACACCATGTTCTCAGCGTTATTCACAGCAGCCAGTGGGCAGAAGCAAGTGACGAAGGGTAAACAGCGTGGGATCCATGCACAATGGGGTATAGTTTTGTATTAAAGGGAAAGATTCTGACACACATTGCAACACAGATGAACCTTGAGGGCATTGTGCTCAGTGAAATAAGCCAAACACAAAGGGACAAACGCTGTGCAGTTCCTCTTATGGGAGGAACCTAACGTCGTCACAGTCATAGAGACGGAAAGTGGCACTGTCGGCCGTTGCCAGGGGCTGGGGGAGGGGGCAGGGCAGTTGTCATGCAGTTGGGGTAGTGTGACAGTTTGGGAAGAAAGTTCTGGAGACGTTGGTGGTGCATGTGCTTAATGCCTCTAGCTGCACACTTAAAGATGGTTAAAACAGCCCGGCCGGCGTGGCTCAGTGGCTGAGCGTCGACCTAGGAACCAAGAGGTCACAGTTCAATTCCAGGTCAGGGCACATGCCCGGGTTGTGAGCTCCATTCCCAATGTGGGGCGTGTAGGAAGCAGCTGATCCATGATTTTCTCTCATCACTGATGTTTCTCTCCCTCTCCCTCTCCTTTCTCTCTGAAATCAATAAAAAAATATATTTTTTAAAATGGTTAAAACGATGGAGAGCCATGGACAGACAGTCCTGCAGTCCCCTCTGGCCTCAGAAAAGCAGAAAACGGTATCCCCACCAACCCTTTATGGAGAGGGCGGTCCGGGCCAAAGGTCGCAGTAATTGCGTTACACGTGTCATCCCATATCATCCTAAAGCCACGCTGAGCTGGCACCCGGGAGCGGGATCCCTGTTTGTCAGATGATAAAGCCAACGGTCGGACAAAGAGCGATACTAATAAGGGAGATAACAGGATGGGTGGCCTTGATCTCCGGGGCCAGGGAGAGCCAGAGCCTATCCCAGGGTCTAACTTGGCGGACTAGCCCCTTGGAGAACCTGGGGGGCTGATTAGTGTCTGGGATGGGTTTGGAGGACAAGTTTATATGCCCATGTTCTCGGAACATTCCCATCGGACACGTCCTTGCTTATGATGTTAATTAGGGCGTCTAGGCCACAGCTTGGAATTGGATGGGAAATGAGTCGACACAGGTTAATTCAGCGGACAAAAGAGACTGGCCCTCCTTCAAGTCTCATTTGCTTCCAGGTTTGGGCAGCTGGACAAGGTCCAGGGCAGCACCTGGAGAGGTCGGGAACCATCCTGCCACCTCTTTCCAATTAGCCAGGCGGGAGTTCTCCTCCCCGCTCTCGGTCTCCCGGGTTAATTGAAGGGCAGGGTGGTGAGTGAACCTGAAAATTCAGCCCTGGCTGTCTGTTCTGGCCTTGACCTGCTCTGGGGCCCAGGGGAGTCATCCAACCTGTCTGGGCGTCAGGGCTGCCATGTGGAAATGGGGCTGAGGAGTCCAAGGTGCCCACAGAGCTGGTGTGAGCATCGGCAGGCCGGGCGCTAGCCGAGGATCCAGCCCTGCGTGGCCCGGACCAGCTTGTCTCCACGTGCGCCGCTCTCCAGCGTGGCTCCCACTGTCCTCTGTGGCTCCCACTATCCTCCGGGCACATCTGGTTCCATCCACGGCAGGAGGCACAGGTGTGTGTGTTTCCAATGCCCTGGGGCTGGGGCTCTGGGCTTTGGGAAAACTAGGTCTTCCATTTGGCTGCCAGGCGAGCCCCCAGGAACAAAATGCCCTACGCAAGGCCGCAGGGGCTGGTGGTGCCTCATCTTTTGATTTAATCCCGTGGAGGCACGGCTGGGGCATGAAGCCCACTTCTCAGCGGCCACTGTTAGGGCCCCACCCCTGCCCCCAGGGAAACTGTCTCACTTCAAGGCACCTGGCTCCTCGCTGGCTCTCACTCCCACTTGCTCCACCAGCTCCCACCAGCACCGGCAGGGCCCCCTCACCCCGCGGGGACTGCCCAGAGGCGGCGGGAGGCCACGTGGCTGTTCCGCGCAGACAGCCGAGTGCCTCAAAACAGCCTGGAGCTGAGGGGCGCCGGCGGATCGGTACCCCAGCTCCAGTGCCCCGGGCAGGACAGCTGGAGTATGACTCGCACATTCCCCCGCAGTGCCCGGCGGGGTTGAGCCACAGGCCTCCTCCGTGGGACTGCACTCACACCACGGCCTGGTGTGGCCTCCTCCTGTCCCACGACCGCACCGAGGACCGGATGCAATGGCTCCCACGGGAACCACGCCAGCGACGCCTCTGGCGAACCCCACCGCAGGCAGATCCCGTTCAGATCATGGTTAGCACCCACTTCCAGGCATGGGGGAGGTTTTCCTGCTTTTGTTTTTGTAAGCACATTATCTCATTGAATTCTCACAATTAACTCTGGGGGCGGCATCAGAGGTAGGGAGCTAGGGTCAAGAGATTTAAGCCGCTCACCCCAACGCACACAGCTGGCGAGTGTCCAGGGCCCCGTGCCTGCCTGTCACATGGTGGGGGTGCGGGTGGGGGTGGGGAGTGGGCGTGTCTGAGGAGGTTGCCAGTCTGCTGCGACCTCATAGGCAAATGTCATCTGTTCCATACATTGGAGTTTCCATGGAACGTTTGTGTGTTTTTTTTATAACTGGTTCTGATCTTAAGAGAGCATGTTGAAAACCACTGCACACCCCGCTCTGTGGGCAGCTGTGAACATGCAGGGGATAATGAGCGTGAGGCACAGCACAGAGCGTGGCACACGCGTGCAGCCGAGAGGTGCTAGCAGGCAGGATTACACTTTTCTAACACACACGCGCCATTCTCATGGGCTTGTTACAATACGCCATCTATAATTTAAGGGAACAAATAATTTATACATTTTCAGTAGATGAAAATGCTCTCGCTGTCTAGTGGTTGGAGAGAAATGGTAGACGCATGCATACGAGCGTGACTTCTAGGTGTATGTGTAGAGCGTGTGGATACAAATGATTTGACTCCAGAGGCCTGTGTGGTTCCCGGATGCGTCTCCTTGAGAAAGGAGCAGATTAGCAGATACCCCACCTCACTCCCCTTCACCCTCCCCTCACCCTCATTGTCTGCTAAACATTTGTCAGGAATCCATAGAATTTGGCCCACCATCACCAGCTCATTCCAGCTTTCAGCCAGAGGTTTTTATTTTATTTTATTTTATTTTATTTTATTTTATTTCATTTTAATCAAAAGGAATTTCTAATTCACTGCAGGGTTTAGTTTGCTGAACTTGATCTGTTTGAAATGCCACTTGCCTGACTGACATGGGCTGGTGTCTGGCAGAGGATAAAGCAACCGTCTCGGCCTGTCCTGTGTCTGTGCTTCAAGAAGGTCCGCACCTGGGAAGGGCAGCAGGTGGTCATCCTCCTGGGAACGGCAGCAGGTGATCAGGCACCTGGGAAGGGCAGCAGGTGGTCAGGCACCTGGGAAGGGCAGCAGGTGGTCAGGCACCTGGGAAGGGCAGCAGGTGGTCAGGCACCTGGGAAGAGCAGCAGGTGGCCACCCACCTGGGAAGGGCAGCAGATGGTCAGGCACCTGGGAAGAGCAGCAGGTGGTCAGGCACCTGGGAAGGGCAGCAGGTGGCCACGCACCTGGGAAGGGCAGCAGGTGGTCAGGCACCTGGGAAGGGCAGCAGGCAGCAGCACTGGAGACGTGTGCTGAGGCCCAGGGCAGGTCTGCCAGAGAGGTGCTTGGGTCAGATGTGTTTGAAAGTGGATGAACCGCTTCCCGAAACGTACCCAGGGGAATGGAGTGAGCTGCTTTCACTCACTCGGCTGTTTCTTCAGCAAATATTCATGTAGGTACCTGACTTTATTTTAGGATGGAATGTCTAACAACGACTCAGGTGTGATCCTGTCTCCAGTGTAGATGAAAAAGGGCCACCTGCTAACCTGACAGCTCAGGGGAGGCCTGCATGGCGGTCTTGCAAACTCAGAGACCTAAAGTAACCACAAAGGATGGTCCCAAAGTAAAACTTTAACTAAAAGCAGTTACGGTGGGTAGTCACGTCCTAGGCCAGTATCTTCCCTGACAAGGTCAATCTTTACCTTAAAGAGCCTATTGTCTTTTTGCACCTACGATAACGTATCTTGGGAATGTCAGGGTAATTTTCCTTTTTCCAGGCCCCTCAAAGCACAGGCACCCCTCTGCAGAGACCACAAATCCCCTCATTGTCACTGAGTTAATTGTTGACTGTGAACTTCCTGCACCCCCCTGAGTAAAAGAAGCGTGTGTCTATCATTTTACGTTTTATCCAATCCCAGAGGTTTCCCCACTTGCCTTCTCCCGCCTCCATAATCTATCACCAATGTAGTTCCTGTGACCCACTTATATCTCCCTCTTTGATTGTAATGGATGAAACAAGGTAAAAAAAAAACACAACACACACAAAAAAACACGCCATTCTCCAGAGCATTATCTCAATACGCTGAGATTCTGCTTCCTGACAATTGTCAACAGTTTGGCTCAAATCAATTCTTTACAGGTTTGATGTGTTTTTTTACGTTAACACCGGGAATGGCTAGATGGGAGAGGGACTCACTAGGCCACCCACCCACAGCGGCCACCAGGGAGAGACACGCCATGTCAGGGCCTTTCCCAGGCCCCCTGCTGCGCAGCCCCTCCAGCACCTGTTCCGCTCACCGTTTCGTAGGTGGTCATTAGCCACACTGGCCCTGACCTGGGTCCTGCAGGTACCCACCCGGCTCTACATCTTAGCTCTATCCTAAACCTCAGGAAGGCAGAGGGCACCTCCATCTTCACTCCGAGCTTCTCGGGGTGACGGAGGCCCCGCACCCCTCACTGAGGATGGCAGCCCTGCTTCTGACCCCCATCCCAGCTCAGATACGACCGGTGGGAAGCGTCCGGCGCGCTGAGCTGGGTCACGAGCCCCAACCTGCTCCTGTTACGTAATAGCCGTGTCATCTTGGGGCAGCACAGTTGCCTCTTGCAGGCTCGGTTTCCTCATCTGTGAAATGGGACCTGTCGAGAGGACTCGATGGAGCAGCGTGTCAAGCTCAGACCCCACGGCCACGGCCGGCGCAGAGGGGTCTTTGGTGAAATGGCTCATAGGCAGATGCTTGCCCCTTTCCCCCTCACTGGCCACCGAGGAGCATCTGCTTTCTTGAACCATCAACTCTTTAGAAAGAGTCACCCTTTTAAATAGACCAAAACGGCTCCCGGCTGCCGCCTGTCCAGGTGGCCTCTGGGTTTGATGAGGGGAGTGTCAGGGGCTCTTGGGACAACCGGAAGCTGGGCAGGACCAGGGACGAACAACAGGGAGTCCCACACAACCCCTCTTCCCTGTAGCCGGGCCTGTGTCCTGGAGAACGAAACACAGCTCTTTTGGGCAGCAAAGAACTCGATGCAGCAAGAGTGGGGAGGGTTAGGGACTCGGACAGTGTCGTCTCGCTGTAGTCACGCCCCAGACCTGAGAACCTTGGGGAGTCATCCCTAGATTCGAACAAGGCTTTCCAAAGGAAAGGGGGCTCCCCTGCTGGAAACGCAGATCCGGGGCCCCCTTCTAGAAGCCTTCGGGGCCAGGCCTGAGGCCGCTCAGAAAGCCCCGCAGAGGAAGGGGTGCGGCAGCTGATGGAAAGGAAACTGCTTTTCTTGGGGACCTGAGTGAGGACTTGCCTTTGAGAGTAATCGGACTCAGATCCACGTAGACACGTCATCTCGTCGGCCACTCCCTGGAGCTCTGTGGCCCTGGACGGGGGACGAGGCTGAGACGCTGGGAGCCAAAATAATGTGCCGCAGGCCCCGCGGCAAACACGGGCAGATGGCAAGCTGGGCTCCGGGCCCTAGGCCTGACCCGGGGCTCCTCGTGCTCTAGCTCACCTGCAGGCCACCCGGTGAGGGTGGGCGGCCCCGGAGGCAGGGCCACAGGTGTGCGCAGAGGGCCCGCTCCGCTGTGCGGTCGGTGGGCAGGAGCCTCCACATCCCCTGCGAGCTGGTTCCAGTGCAGAGTCACAGGCCTCGGTCTGGACCTACCGAGTCGCCCGTGTGTCTACGAGACCCCCGGGGGCCTGAACACCAGAACAGCGTGGGGGGCATTTGTCTACGGGGTAGCCTTTCAGACTTCCCGGGAGAATTGTCACCCCTGGAAACACAGGTTAGAACAGCAACGATCATCGTTATGAAGCGTGGCATCAACGCAGAGCCTTGCAAGCTTTTCAGAACATCACCTGGCCTCTGAAGCTTAGAAACGGCTCTGCCTACCAGCCAACAGGCCGCCTGGAAACCAGGACAAAATACTTTGCTTCCCCAATGAGATCAATATTCTCTCTGGCGGTGGATTCGCCCGCTCATCACGTGAGCCATAGGTCACACCGCAACTTGTCTCTGTCGTCACTTGTTTACCTGAACTTCTGACTGGTCCGGACCCTTGAGCACATCGACGCTTATGCAACCACCCAAACGCGATGCCTCCAAATCGCCGCCGTCCCCACGGTGGCCTTGGCTCCCGCAGGAGGGCATTTGGGCTGGGCGTTTAGAGGGCGTCCAGGTAAGTTACCAATTAATCTTACTTGGAGTTCAGAGGATGAGGCGGAAAGTGGGCATGTTCCTGATACTGATGTACAGGGAGCGCCAGAGTCGCTCTATAGCTCTGAGTCCGCAAAACACAGCGTTTATTCTGCATTGTTACTCATTGCGATTGCATGGTCCTCCACGGGGGCAGCTGGAAGCCGGGTTCTCTACGCATTTTACCTGCGGGGTTTGCCTGCTCTTCCCCAGCCCGTGGTAAAGGCAGGGTTTCCCTCACCTTGCTGATCGGTACACAGAGGCTCAGAGAGATGGCGATGTCAGGGCCATGGGACTAGAAGGTGGCAGGTGAGGGTTTAAAGGGTGATATTCCTGGCACCAGCAAGGGGCATAGGGTGGGAAGGGGTGGGTGGGGATGGGGGTGGGGGTAGGAGGCAGCACTGGTGGGGGTAGGAGGCAGCACTGGTACTGAAGAGGAGCTTCGTAAGTGGTCATCTTCTTACCTTGTGTTTTATCAAAATTATCAAAGACCGTCCATGCTTACCAGGCCTGAGCCACAGCAAGGCCCAGAAGAGAGTGTTTGTCAGCTGCTGCTGCCGTCTTCAGTTAGTGGCATCGTTTGTAAATTGCAAATACACCCTTTTTTGTCAAAAAAGATGTTAGGGAACAAGGAGAGCTCACTTTCTGGATCCACCGTGAGCATACGTTTCCACCTGCGTGGCCTCCGTGGGAGGCAGCCCCCCATTGCCCAGGTGATGTCTGTGCTGGGGTTCCTGCCCACGGCTGGGCTGGCGTGGGGACGTCCTCCCTGGGGGCGCTGCTTGGAAAGCATCCCACCGACCCACAGAGTCAGCCTGGAAGCGCCCCTTTCCTGATTCTTGGCTTATCTGATCTCGTAATATCCCTTTAATAAATGGAAAAGTGCTGGAAATGAGGAGACCTGCCTCAAATCACAGAGACCCGCAGCCAAGGACAAGCTGGGACTGAGGAAAATACAGTCGCGGGAACTGCAGCAAGATGTGCAGGTCAAGACCCCGGGCAGGTGAGGCAGGCACCTGGGCCCCGGCCTTGCCCAGCTCCTCACAGCCTCCCTCTCTGCCCCCAGAGCCACGTTTCCAACCCAACTCTGCAGGCTCCAGCCCCTCCCACCAGGACAACCCTCTCCAGGCTCTCTCTGTGTGGTCAGCCCAGAACCTGCAGGACAGAGGGTGCCCCAGGGACCGAACCTTTGACTGACAGCATGGGAGCCACTGAACACGCTCTTCTCCCTCCCGCCTTCCCCAATAGCCCATCCCTGGTGCAGTGGATCCTGTGACAGTCCCTGAGATAACAGTACCAGAGGGGACCGGCTCAGCAGCCCGCCCTCCACATGCCCCCTCCGCCCCGCCTGCCTCTCCTCTTCCCTCTCCCCAGCTTCTTTGGAATTCTTCTCTCTGCTCAAGTAGTAACACAAGCTTCCCCTCAGCCTTTGCTCAGTGGGATTCTAAGAGAAAGTAATTTCACCCTCATTATTATTAATTAGGATGGCTAGCAGGCAGGAGGGCGAGATGAAGGGGGAGAGTGCGTGTGCACTGGCTACATAGATAGATGTGAAAGCAGAATGATGAGTGTTCTTAAAATATGTTTTTATTGATTCCAGAGAGGAAGGGAGTGGGAGAGGGAGAGATAGAAACATCAATGATGAAAGAGAATCATTGACCGGCTGCCTCCTGCATGCCCCACACTGGGGATTGAGCCCACAATCTGGGCAGGTGCCCTCACGAGGAATCGAACCCTGACCTCCTGGTTCATAGGTTGATGCTCAACCACTGAGCCACACCGGCCGGGCAATTTTTTTTGCAAGCTGTTGTCTGTGTGTTGCCATAAAACACGTCATATTTTATTAAAGAAACTGTGACATAAAATAAACAAGATATGGTTTCTTTTCTCACTTTCATAGGAGGATGGCAAGGGGGCGGGGGGTCGTAGGGGTTGAGCCTTTGACTTCCTCGGCAGGTTTAAAGGGGACAAGGCTGAGAGGTCCCTGGCGGCACCGAGTCAGGAGGAAGGAGCCATCCACTGATGACGTCATCCTGTCATCTCCTGGCCTTGGGTCTCCTGTCTGCCTGCAGGGGCCCAGGCCTCTCCCCGAGTCCCCGCGGCCGACAGCATCTGCTGCGAGTTCGCTTTGATATTGTCACGCTGTCCCAGAGAGCGGCACTGACATGCTTTCTTTTTGCTCTGGTGTCACAGGGCCGGATCATTGCTCACGGGGGTCACAGTCATTTCTTCCTGACGCCAAACCCCGAAGTCTACAGATTCTAGGTAACCTGCTTCTGCTTCCCCGGAAACGTGGGCAGCCCTGGCACTGGGGCCAGCGGCTCGTGACAGCTGCCTGCTCCGCGGGACCACTTTACTTAAGGCCTGGTAGGCTGGGCTCCGAGAGACGCAGAGAGATACGTGATGGATCCACTATTCTCTTTTTAAAATTGCTTTTTAAGAGAGAAAAACATTACTGTGAGAGCAAAACATTGAACAGCCGCCTCCCACATGTCCCCCACCAAGAACTCAGCCTGGAACCGGGCATGTGCCCTGACGGGAAAGAAACCCAACCGGCGATCTTTCAGTGCACGGGCAATGTCCCACCAACTGAGCCACACCATCCAGGGCTATTATTCTATTTTAAAAAAATATGTTCGTATTGATTTCAGAGAGGAAGGGAGAGGGAGAGATAGAAACATCAATGATGAGAGAGAATCATTGATCGACTGCTTCCTGCATACCACACCCTGGGGTTCGAGCCTGCAACCTGGGCATGTACCCTGACTGGGAATCGAACCATGACCTCCTGGTTTATAGGTTGACGCTCAACCACTGAGCCATGCCAGCTGGGCAGGAATTTATATATATATATATATATATATATATATATATATATATATACACACACACACACACACACACACACACACACACACACACACACCAGGGTTGTTTCAGCCAGAAAATGGTGCTTGCAAGGAACAGAAATAGTCCGTAGTTAAAAACCAAAGACATGAAAGGAATCGAATGGGAAAGTTTGGGTTCATTCACATAATTGAAAGGAAAACTCATCAACTAGGCACTAATGGTAATACCATGCACTGAGTGCCTACTATATGTCAGTCTTTAAGAGCTTTATCGGTGCTTGCTTAATGGTTACAGCACTAAAGGGGATGCTATCACGGTGCTGATTTGATGGATTCGGAAACTGAGCCTCAGAGAGGTTAAGGAATGGGCCCAGGGTCACACGAAATCTGGTTTCCGAACCTGCCCTGTTTGCTACTATGCTGAACAGGAAGCCGGCGGGGAAGGCTGGTGCTCCGGGGGAAGGAGATGAAGCTCCTCCTTGCAGGGAGGTGGTATGTGTGACCGACCGGTCTAGCTTGTGACGCCTGCCACCTCGGAACCAAGGAAGAGGCGGGTCCCTTGACCGGTGGGCTCCCCAAACTACGTGGAAGGAGGGAGACTCATTTCTCAAAACAGGGGCCAAGTTGGGCTCCCCATAAGATGTAACTTGGAGCAACAAAAGAAGACAGAAAAAGAGTTTCACTACTAAAGGGAAAAAGGAATTCTCCTTTTATTCACATAAAAGGGGGGATAATTAATAATGAGAGGGGAAAGTTGTAGCTGTCAGTTTGCGTTATTATTATTATCAGGCAGCTTTTACACATAGAAAACTATTCAAGGCTGATTTTTTAAAATGTATTGCTATAAAATCATTTAAAAATCCATTTTTTTTCTTTAGGTCTCTCAATTCAACTTGCCAATCTCTTTAAACATAGACTATATTTTAACCATGACAATCAAGAAGTCCCTTTTCCAATATTTAACAAAACCTAAATCGCTTACAATAATGGGCCCAGATAACAATTCATTAGACCCCTAACATTGAAACTGATGTGACAGGCAGATGCCTTCCTCAGATTTCAAAACATGTTGTGAGGCAATAATTAAACTCGCAACCAGGTTTAAAGACTCTCAATTCCCCTAAACAATTAAATGCGGTAAGCTTTCTAATATTTTGTTTAAATTTTCCAGTGACAGTTTACGTGTCTAAAGGCAACTACTGCTTAGTGACATTTTAAGTTGACATTCTCAAGCTAATGTCTGTAACATGTCAACAACGAAAACTTGTTTTCATTGTTGTGCCACATACTTCAGATACCAGACTCGTGCGGACTTCCCCACCACCGTTACTCACTGCCCATCGCGCTGTGTGTCTACACCAGTGGTTCTCAGCCTTGGCTGCACATTGGAATCACCTGGGAATCTTTTTAAAGTCCTGATTTCTGGGCCTCATCCTCCGGAAATTCTGTTTCTTTGTTACTAATGTTGTGGCCCCACCCCATAGCAAAGACAAGGAATTTCCGGAGGATGAGGCCCAGAAATCAGGATTTTAAAAAGATTCCCAGGTGATTCTAATGTGCAGCCAAGGTTGAGAACCACTGGTCTAAACTTTCCCCGGTGGAAAAGCATTTAGCACTAGGAGAATAAGCAAGTGTGTGTGTGTGTGTGTGTGTGTGTGTGTGTGTGTGAGTGTGTGTTCACATCACAAGAAAGTACCATCCTAAGCACCTGAACTTATCAATCAGAGATTTCTGGCCAGAACACAGGGTCTGAGGTACAAGGACAATTGTTTTCCTTCCTGACAGTTGGCAGACTCCATCTTTTTTCTAGTTACTATGGCAACAAGCATCTCCAAGTCCACACTTCTGCACGTGGGATTAGTTTCTGCCCTCCTGCCCTGATCTAAGCGGAGTGACCTAACCCCTTAACCCCTGTAGCACAGGCTGCTAATTGTCCCATCTCCCTCAGCACGCGTTCCCGGGTTAAAGACTATATTTACCAGCGTCCCTTACAGCGAGGTGGCTGGGCGTGGCCTGGGGATGCCAGGGAGGCAGAAGTGGTGTGGGCCATCTGCAGGAGATGTCCTTAAAGGCCACGGGCATGCTCGACCTCCTGAATGCCTGGAATAAAGATGCGATGGCTGGAGCTGGAGCAGTCAGCTTGGACTAGGAGTAAATTAGGGGTGGGTGGTGTGCACTGTGGTGGAACAGCCTGGGTCCCTGACTGTCGAATGCCACAGCAGCCTGCGAATTGTCACAGGCAGAACTTAAATCCTACATGGTTCCTGTTATTTGGGGTTTCCCCTAATCCTAACTGGGACAGATACTGTCACCTGATTTCATGGATGAAGTTCTGAATCCTTCCTCGTCAATTATCTTACTGCCTGATGGGATCCTGCCTCCTTCCAGGTCTGGCTATAGGCCTCGGGCCTAAGGCACCCTGATGACGTCAATGATTTTACCAAATCAACTCCCCAAATTAGTAGCAGATGTCACATCTCTTAAAACTGAGGCCATTGCTTTCAACACGACCTCGAGGTAGATTCAGCTGCCTCCAGAATCGTTAAACACAGGTCATTAAATCCGAGAAGCAAACATTAATTTCTCTTTTATGAGTTTGCAGTTCAAAATGTATGTCAACACGAAAATATTTAATCAATCAATACACATACCAAAAATAGCCCTAGCCAAGTTCCTGTGCACTTTCCCTGTGCATGGCCCGTGCGATGACCATTTAGCCCTCCCAGTGATCCGAGAGGCTCGATACTATCATTGCCCTCATTTTAGACATCAATAAGCTGAAGCTGAACGTTTTGCCCACGTTCATACTACAGCTGCACAAACCACTGAGTGACAGAGGCCCTCCAGCAAGCATGCATTCTTGTGTTGTTTTCACTATCAAAAGAGGGGACCCCTGGCCAGTGTGGCTCAGTTTGTTGAGCGTCTCCCGTGCACCAAGAGGTGGAGAGGTTGCTGGTTGGATTCCCAGTCAGGGCACATGCTGGGCTGTAGGCTTGATCCCATTAGGGGGCGTGCAGGAGGAAGCTGATGGATGTTTCTCTCCCTCTCCCTTCCTCTTTCTCTCAAATCAATAAAAACAAACAAACAAGAAAACCCCACAATTAAAATAAAAGATGGGGGGAAAAGATGTTTGCAGGTTTAGTCTCAAGGAAAGGTAATCTATTAAACTACAAAAACACAGAGAAACTAAACAACAACAACAACAAAAAACACAGGGCCTCTTTTCTGATTCTCAACAACATAGATGGGTGTCATCTTTATTCTCTTAAAACATGGGACACACATCCCAAATGTAGATATTGAAGCTTGGTTTCAACTGGTATAAAAATAACCTGCTCTCCTGGGGGTGGGGGTGGGTAGGCAAATTCAAAATGTGGAGGCCGCAGCCATTGGGCACGTAGTTTAGAGAAGAGGGAATCACAGGCTTCCTTCCCCGAAGATGCTGCTGGCTTCACGGAGCCCTGACATTTGGCAACTCCCAAAGCGTGTAATTTTCCATTCTCATTTATAAAACATTTTCAGGAATGTTGACGAGTATAATGCGCATAAGAAAGACGCTTAAATTAATAATGGCCATCATTTATTTAATGCTTACTAAGTATCTGGCACCGAGTGAGTAATTTTTTACATATAGTCTTTCTCCTTCAAGTGAGTCTGAGAGGCAGGTACCATGTGCCCATTCTGCAGATGAAAAGTGGAAGACTCAGAGGGTGTCAATCATCGGGTCTGACAGCTGTGCCAGCACCCACCCACGTGGGAGAGTCCAGAGCCCCGCCCTCCGCCTCTGTGCAGGCTGCCTCCTCCTCACACAGGGCTGTGGCTCCGCCCTCTCTGTTCCTTCGCTCCATTTCCCAGGCTAAGAGGCTGGTTTTTAAATGCCATACAACCATGAGACGGAACAGTTTTGATCCCTAAAGCTTTAGCCCCACAGTTGCCTTTTAACAATGAATCTCTGAGCCTTGGCGTCTCGGACAGATTTCAAAGGCGGTAATTGCGTCCTGCCCATTTTGACCGACTCCGAAGTAAAATCTTTGGAAAGGAAAATCACGGAACGAAAGGTTTCCAGCTGCAAGGACCCTTAGAGGCCAGCCAGGTCAGTGGTTTCAATGCCCGGAACAGTTGACCCCCCTGGCAGACCCACACAGCCACCAGCGCCACCTTCGTGGGCTCCCTCTCTTGTCCCTTCTTGTGTTTCTCTCTCGAAGTAGCTTTCATAATGATAATTGATCATTGATTTTGTAACATCTCCTGTATCCGGCCCAGGGCCCAGCGGAGAGCCAGCACTCGATGGCTGCTGGCTAAGTGGACGAACGCAGACAGGCGCTCCTGTGAACCCCGGGTCCCATCACGCCCAGTTTGAAAACACGGCTCCACTTCAGCCTCCTGATTGTACAGACGAGAACATTGGTGTCAAAAGGAGAAAACTGTCAGGTGGCAGGTGGGGCAAAGCCGCAGAGCCAGGACGGGGAGCCAGGGCCTCTGATGAGAAAGCCCATCCACGGGGCCTCGTGGCCGCGGGCTGAGTGCCGGGCTGCCCACCAGCGCCTGGAGCTAGTCACAGCAGGCAGCTGTGCTGCAGGTGGACGCCTGGACCCCCGCAGGCCGACCGACCGACCTCCTGGGAGTGGCTCTGGGAGCCGGCGCATAGAACAGGCCTCCTGCAGGCATCCTTGTGGCGCTGAAGCTCGAGCAGCCGGCGCTGAGGGTTCCCTGTGTGGCTCCAGGAGAAACCTGAGGCTCAGCCGCCTTGATCTTCCTCCGATTTGGGGCCAGACTCCAAAACCGCTGACCCGAGAGCTTATCTGTAGAGAGTCATGTTCCGGAATGAATTATTCATCCCAGAAGCATTTACTGGCAGTCGCCATGTCCTCGGGGCTCCGTCCTGGTCCCTCTTTTGTTTCCACAGCATCCCCAGGTGGGCGTCAGGTGGTCTCCAGCACCCGTCACCGGCTCTCCTGCGTCTCCCAGTCCTGAGAAACGCGACTGCCCGTGGCGGCGTAACGTCTGAGACAGGATGTTCGGCGGCCACGGTGCTTTATGGGCCCAGCAGCCGAGGCCCGCGGAAGGCTCTGCTGTTGTCGACGTGAAGGACATAGGAACGTGTGATTTAACCAGCGCTTCTGGGCTGAGCCAATTCCACTCCCGGGTATTCGTCGGAAGAAAACAAAAGCACTAATTTGAAAAGACAGCCCCCCCCCCCCCCCCCCCCGCAGCATTATTTGCAGTCGCCAGGATCTGGACGCAGCCTCGGTGCCCATCAGCAGGTGAGTGGGGGGAGATGTGGTGCACGTACACAGTGGCATTCTACCTGGCCACGAAAAGCATAAAACCCTGCCATTTGCGACAGCGTGAAGGCGCCGGGAGGGTATTATGCCAAGTGAGGCAGGTCAGACAGAGCAAGACAAATACCATGTGCAATCTAAAAAAACCACACCCACAAACGGATAAACAAAACCAAACCAAGCCAGACCTTTCGCTAGAGAGGACAACTGATGGCTGCCACGGGGAGAAGGGGTGCGGGGTGGGGTTATGACAACCCTCTCTGGCTCAGGTGCAGTTGGGAGTAAAGAGGAGTGCCCCAGGGCTCACGCTTAAGAAAACCCCATATGCTTCTCGCTATATCATTGGTCCCGATGGAGGCCAAGTCTACTCCTTCCTGAGCCACATTCCGGCCAAGACATCCGGGAGGTCAAGACCCACCCCGACGACCCGCTGGCGCACAGGCTGTTGGCGCTGATGTGTGAGTCGTGTAGCGTGTCTGGTTCTGCTGACTCAAATGCCCCCAAGATTCTCAGGGTTGGAAGGGGACGCAGGGGCTACGTCCTACATTCTCTGTGATGAGAAATCTCCCGTGTGGCTCTCTTTACTCTCAAGGTGGCACATGCCGCCTGGGCTGCCCATCACTGTTGGGTTGTTGGTCCAGGACCTGGGAGGCCTGCCAATCAGATTCCTCATCTAGAAAAACTAAAACCCACAGGGGATGAGCAGGGGGGCGGGGTGTGAAGCTGAGGAATTGCCAAGGTGTGGAGGGAGTGGGGCCATAGACACCCCGCCCCCTCCCCCCGCCCTAGGACTTAACAGAGAAAACCTATGGGCAGGGAGAGAGCTGAGCTGGGGCGGGGGGGGGGGGGGGGGGGGGGGGGCGGCTCCAGAGGGCCAAGCCAGACCGGCTGTCCTCCCTACTTCCAGCTCAGTCTGCACAGTCCCGTGTTCCCTCTTTTTATTTAAGGAAAGCTGGGCCCGTTCCTCACGGCCCCAAGGGCCCTGAGTAAAACACTGTCCAAAACACCAGCGCCACGTGCCAGCCGCTCTGAGCTCACCTCTGACAAGCCAGGCGGCCTTGGCTTTTCCGCGCCATCACCCAGATGGCACCAGACCCATCAGGGTCTTTCCACTCCCAGGTGCCAAGGAGGGGTGGGGGCTGGGACCCATTTCCTTAAGCAGCCTCACCCGGAGCCTCGCTGTTGCTCTGACAACATGGGGAGGGGAAGGGGGGACGCTGAGTCAATGTTGGGGCTCCCCCAGGGGACTCTGTGTGCAGACACCCCGAGTGGTGACTAATACCAGTTGTCCTCTGACAGTGCCTGTGGGGAGGCAGGCAGGGGGTGAGGGGAGGAGTGTGCACCCACACATCCCTGAGGCACACCCCAGACCTGGGCTCCTGTGCGCTGTGCAGGCCGCCAGATGTGCCTGCTCCAGGAGAAGCGGGGCAGGGAGAGGCGCGCTCCCCTGAGACACACACAGTACCAGCAGGGAGATGGAGAGAGAGCCGCCCCCCCCCAACAAACACTGCGCCTGAGGGCAAGCGCTTTACATGGAGACGGCGATGACGTATGCGTGTTTCACCGCAGTCACTCAGGACGCTTTCCATCTCACCGTGGAGCCATCCAGGGGAGCCGGCGGGGGCCCCGGGCTGAAGTGGGAGCTACCAGGTCCTTGGCTTCAACGCGGAGCAGCTGGCTGATCCGGGGCCACTGACCGGCCCTGGGTGACCCTCCCCAGGCGCCCCCAGGAGAGTCTTCTGTTACTACATCATTTCCTAGTTTCCAAACTGCCCAGTCGCCTTCCTGTGGGTGATATTATCTGACCTCGCAATCAAGGGCACCCCTTTGTGAATTCATCCAGGAACGCTTTATTGAGCACCCACCATGGGACAGGTGTGCGATGGATGCAAAACTTGACCCATCCCCTGTCCACAGAAGGCAGAGCCACCAGGTATATAACCACGGAACTCCACCAACAGGGCGCAGCAGGCAGCGGTGCCCGAGGGGGGTAGGAGGAGGCGCTTGTGTTCCCAGGATGACTCCGAGCTGAGGATGCCACTGGAGCTGACAGTGACCCAGGAGCCTGGGGTCCACATGCTGATCTGAGAGGCCCCAGCTCCCAGAGGCGGGGAGATGCTGCCTTGGCCAGAGCAGCAGCGGATGCTCCTGATAAAGGCCCCTGCTCCTCCCTCACATGCCAGCATTCCTGGGATGCCAGCTGCGGTGGGCGAACACCCTGCCTCACATCTCAGAAAGGGCAAAGCCGGAGAAATGCTTCTAGGGAGGTCAAAGGCCCACCCCGCCCTCAAGAATCAAAATAGAAACCATAAGGGTCATTAAACACCCCACGCTGTTCTCTCAAACTCGCAGAGGGCAGCAGACTTGGCCAGGCCCCAAGCCCCCAAGGAACTTGGCAGGACTCCTTGCATAATTCTTAGACTCACATGCTTTTTGTCTTATTGTTTTGTTCTGTCTCCCTCGCCCCCCGAGTCTTGTTCTCCCCGCCCCCTTCAAAATCCATCCTCCTCCACCTCTCTCTCCTCTGAGCATCTCTCCTTTTCTCCCCCAAGGCCCAGAAGCGTTCCCCAGCACCCCATCTCCTGGACTGGGTGTCTCTGGGCCTGGAGAAGTCCATCGTGGACACAGGCCACTTTAACTGCGCACTTACTATACGCTAGGTCGTGTTAAGGGTCTGACGTGTATGAATTCACTTAATCATCACAACCACTTTCCGTGATGGGCAGTTGGTAGGCCAATGTCGCAGATGACGAAACTCCAGCACAGAGGTGAGGAAGCTTAGGGATTCTGCACCCAGTCTTTGTGAGGGACAGCGCAGTATTTGAACGAAGAAGTCTGTATACTAGTAGCCAGAGGGGAAGGGGGTTGGGGGGTTATGTGAAAAAGGTGGGGGGTTTAAGAAGTAAAAATTGGTAGCTACAAAACAGTCATGGGGATGTAAAGTACAGCCTAGGGAATCTCATCAATAATATTGGAATTATGGTGTCGGGGTTATTAGGCTTATCAGGGGGGTCACTTTATAACTTAGATAAATGTCTAGCTACTATGCTGTACACCTGAAAGTAATATACTACTGAATGCCAACTGTAACTGAAAAAAATATAAAAATAAAACATTTTCAATTTTAAGAAAAACAGAAAGAAAAAGCTCCCTGCTTTTCACCATTCAGTACGATGTTAGCTGTGAGTTTTGTGTGCGGCCTTTATTATTAGTTAGGCATGCTGCCTCCTACCCTACTCTTCGGAAAGTTGTTATCGTAACTGGATATTGGACTCTTCATCTAGTGACATGTTCATATGATTCTGATGCTTCATTTTGTTGATGTGGAGTAGAACATTAGTTCATTTGTGAATGGTGAACCAACTCTGCATCATGGAAATAAACTCCACCTGATCATGGAAAAAGAAAAACACGAAGTCTGACCCAGCGCCTGGCCTGGAGGCCTCCACCAGCATCTCCGGGGAATGATGGTCTCTGCCCTCGGCTGCAGAAGCCTGTCTTCTCCGCCTGACCTCTCCGCTGGAAGCCGGAAGAATTCACCGACCCTGAGGCCAAGTTGCACCTCTGTCCTCTAGCTTTTCTCAGAAAAGTTTCGAAAGTGGTGGAGTCCGGTCAGGGGACAGGACCTGCTCTACCAGAATGCTTTTAATGCCTCTTAAATCCGTGTCCAGCGCTTCGCCTCTCACACTGGCATCTGGCCACTGAGCCAGCCTTCCCGGCTCCCCCACCTCCCGAGACAGGAGGGAGGGCGCACAATCCTCACATCTGCCCCCGAGGGTCTGGCCCTGGAAGGCCCATGGGCACCGTGGGGCCAGCCACTGCGTGAGATCTCCCTGCTCTGGACCTCGCTGAAGGGGAATCTGGGAGGAAGTGAGAGGGCAGGCCGGGAGTCGGGGCGGGGACCAGCTGGGATGGCCTTGAACTGGGCCCAGCTGGGCCTCACCAGCGCCCCGGCCCCGCCCCTCCCCTTCCCCTCTTTCAGTCCCACCTCGGTCCCCCACTTCCTAGAGCAAGTGGGCGACTCTGCACAGTCGCCAGCAGGGGGACCGGCCCCTTGTAGCTACCGTGCACCCCACGGGGGCTCCTCAGGGCACCGCACGTGCTCGCGGTGGGCGCCCGCAGCCTCCTCCCCGGGGGGCGGGATGGGGGCTGACCCCGCGAGGCCCCGGGCCACCTGGACGCCCTGCCCTCGCCTGCCATCTA
The DNA here is from genome assembly GCF_014108235.1 of Myotis myotis. Classification (NCBI taxonomy): domain Eukaryota; kingdom Metazoa; phylum Chordata; class Mammalia; order Chiroptera; family Vespertilionidae; genus Myotis; species Myotis myotis. The sequence continues at coordinate 2,716,237 of NW_023416320.1, forward strand.
TGGCGGCGGCCGAAGCGCGCGGTGGCGCGGAGCTGTACCCTCTCGGAGCGGCGCCTGGGTCCCCGCGCCGCCTCCAGCGCCTCCCGGGCCCGGCCTCGGCCGCGCCGGCTGCGGTCCACGTGGCTGCGGAGCCCTACATTCGCTGCAGGGAGCCCCGAGAGCGGGGAAAGCCGAGCCGAGCGCGGGGAGGGGCCGCGGGGGCCGGGGGCGGGCGCTGGGCGGAGGAAGGGGAGGGCCCCGCAGCCCCGGCGCCCGCCCCGCGCTGCCGCCCGGGCTCCGGATCGCGGCCGCCGGGCCTGCCCCTCCCGTTACACCCGGGGGAAGGTGTTCCCGAGACCGCTCCCAGCCTCTCCCCGCCTCCAGGCTCCAGCCTCCGCCGGCGGGGCTCCACTATGCCAGACAGTTTCGACACTTTGCAAAGACAAAGACCGGAGGGAGGAGGAAGAGGAGGAAGAGGAGGAAGAGGAGGAGGGAGCGAAGGAAGGGGCGATGTGAGCTGGGAACGGGGCGCGCGTTCGGGACACTCTCCGAAGCCCCTGCGCCCGAAGCCGCGGGAATTCCTGCGCGTCCCCCGCGGTGAGTGCGCGCGCCGGGCCGGCCGCCGCCGGGGCGCGGGGCTGCGGCCGCGGAGTTGGGGCTCGGGCGGTCCTGCGTGTGTTCTCCGGGGTGGTCGCCCGGACCCGGGACCGAAGTGTGGGGAGGGGCCTAGGAGGGTGTGACCTGGGAGTGGGATCCGAGACGCCAGGCGCCGGGAAGGAGACACGCGTAGGGCGACCCTGCCCTCGCCCCGGCGCCGCCGGGATCCTGGGGGTCGGGTTGGGGGGTCGGGGAGGCGGCCGGGGCGCGGGGTCTCCGGCTTTTCCCGGGAGAGCTGCCGGAAGCACACGGGGAGCTTATGCCCGGTCCCGGGCAGCGGTCCCTGGGGTGGCCCCCGTCACCCTGCACGGGGAGCCGGGCCGGAATCTCCCCTTGGCGGCTGCGGGAGGAGCGAGCGGCCAGCGGGGCGCGGGTGGGAGGACTCGGGGCCCCGGCGCTTTCCAGTGGAGCCGGGGTCGCGGGGGCCAGCGGTCGCGGGACGGTCTCCGGATGCCGCCTCCCGCCCCGCGGCGAGCAGGCGCAGACCCGGGAGGCGGCCCTCGCCCGCGTGGAGGGGGCCGCCGGCGGCCCGCGTTTCTGGGGATGCGGCGGCGAAGTTGGCGCCGGGGACCGGGCTGCTGGACGTGGCGTGGGGGGCCGCGAGGGACTGGGGTGGGCGAAGCCGAGCTTGGCAGGGGTGGCGCTGGTGCCACTCGAAACTCGGAGTCCGCCCTCACCCCGTTAGGCGCCGCAGCGGCCGCGAAATAGCCGGACAAAAGTTAACAACTTGTTGGAGTCGCTTGGGTGACCCGCGCGGGGCCGGGGCAGCTCCTTGGCAGAGCCCCAGGGGGCGGGGAGCCCTGACACGGGGGCAGATCGCCTGGATGGGGTTTCAGTTAGACTCCGAACTGGGACGGCCGCTCCACTTTCGGCTCCTTTTACTCAGCGGGAGTGCATTTGAGCTTGACCTTGAGAGAGGAACCGCCGCTGAACTTGAGGTGGGGGTTGAGACTGCGCCAGGCTGGGCACAGATCTGTCTCCCCCAGCCAGCGCGCCGGAGTCTGACACCCGGGCCTGGGCTCTGGGAAGGGTGTATGGGTCGCCTCGGTTCTGTTTCTTGTCTGGAGCCCTTGGGTCTCTCTTCCCTCCTGCCAGAGAGTCCCTGCCAGCACCCACCACTCGGCCGGCCTGGTGGGGGCGCTCCGCCCGGGACATGTGCGCCCAGAAGTGCTAGAGTGGCTGGCTGGGGGCTGGTGAGTCACTGCGTCTGTCTCCCTGGCTCCTCTGTCCAGCAGAGGGAGACAGCGTTGACCCTGAGGTCCCTGACCTCTTCCCTAGGTCTCCTTCTGGCTTTCACCTCCCGGGACCCCTTGCCCCTCCTGTCTCATCCTCCTTGTGTTGTAGGCGCTGAAGGGCACCAGGTGTCTGACCAGACGGACCTGGGTTCAGCAACCTTGGTGCTGGAGTTCTGGCTAGGAAGGAATTCAGAGCCAAGACGCAAACTAGAAGGAGAGCATTCATTTAGGAAATCACAGAGGTGGAAGTAATTTGTGCAAGAAATGGGCTGAGGATACAAGCTACAGAGGCAGAGGAAGGGCCCTAGGAGTTTGGGAGTGAGGAACAGGATGGTAATGTGCCTGGGGTGGTGGCGGGGAGGAGGGAAAGGGGCCCAGAGGAGGGGAGTCCTCTGTCCTCAGGGCTGTAAGGATGGAGGTTTGGGGAGCGGTCCCCGGGGGGGATTTCGATAAGACGATCCAGCAGTCTTCCAGGTGTGTCCTCTCAGGGTCCCGGGCCCCACTGACGGCTCCGCGGGCTCCAGGGCAGCCTCATTATCCCGTGCAGCTGGTCCCCGACGTCAGCCCTGGGGTCACTGGTCTGGCTTGGCTGCTTGTCTGGGCCTGGAGCTGAAATACTACTGAGGCCTCGATGTTATCTCTAGGCCAGTGATGGCGAACCTTCTGAGCTCGGCGTGTCAGCATTTTGAAAAACTCTAACTTAACTCTGCTGCCGTGTCACATATTGAAATTTTTTGATATTTGCAACCATAGTAAAACAAAGACTTGTATTTTTGATATTTATTTAAATGCCATTTAACAAAGAAAAATCAACCAAAAAAATGAGTTCGTGTGTCACCTCTGACACGCGTGTCATAGGTTCGCCATCCCTGGTCTAGGGCATGACCAGCAATATGCTAGGGGGGTAAGGTCACCCTACGATAGTCCTTTGCTCGGCACCTGGGGGGGGGGGGCGGTGCTTTCTGCCCTGGTGGCCTGCTGGTACCTGGCCCATCGGCCCTGCTCTGCTCCTGGGTCTAGCTGCCTACCGCGCTCTCGGGCCGCCATGCCCAGCGCACTTGTACCAGGAGGGTTCCCCCAGGGACACAGCGAGTGCCCGCCCTCGCTCTGCTGCTGTGTGAGGTGCTGAGGGCTGGTTCTCTCCCTCGGGGGAGATGAGATAACCCAGGGTCATCACCAACCCGCCTGGCACGTAGTAGGCACAAATGCTGTTCCAGAGGCCTCTAAGTTGGGAGGCGCTGGCACGGGCCTGGGCACCCCTTTCTCGGCCCTATTTGAACTGCTGGGTACACATGACTCTACCTGGGCAAGCCCTTTCGGCGTCTGACGCGCCTTGAGCACCCACTCCATGTTGGGCTCTCAGCTGGGCCATTCCTAGAAGCTGCTGGCAGAACCTCCCATGTTCTTTCCCCAGAGCTGCTGGAGAGAGCCCAGAGGTTCCCAAAGACAAGGTGCACTGCCCCCTGCTGGCTGCGGTGGGAACTGGCGCTTGGCTCTGTGGTGGAGAAGGGGTGCCAGCCAGCAGGGCGCCTGGGGTCATTCAGGTGCCTCCCTTCACCTTCTCTTCCTGCCCCAAACACCATGCGTGGCCCCGCTATTTTCTGAAACCCGCGGTTGGCTAAAAAAACGGACCCTAGTTCACCATTCCATGCCCGCTGCCTCTGCCCAGATCTGGGTGTAAAGTTCGAGGCTTACCTAGTCTCCCATTCTCTCTCTCTCTCTCTCTCTCTCTCTCTCTCTCTCTCTCTCTCTCTCTCTCTCTCCTCCTCCTCCTCCTCCTCCTCCTCCTCCTCCTCCTCCTCCTCCTCCTCCTCCTCCTCCCTCTCCCCCCCTCTCTCTCTTCTCCTCCCTCTCCCCCCCCCCTGACTTGGGGCATGAGACTTGGTATCTCAGAGTCTGTTTCCATATCTGTAAAATGGGACCCTTACTGCTTCCTCACAGATGCGTGTCCTATGTAACTGTGAGTGTGTGTGCATATACATGCATATGGAGGAGAGGAATGCCACCATACAGTTTTCGGTTGAATAAATAAATGACAGGATGAGTAGGGGTCTTCTCCCCCGGCCTTTGAACAACCTCACAAGCCTGGAAACAGCTGTGCTCTCCTCTTGTCCAGGCTTTACCACTGGAGGGGGGGGGGAGGCCAGGGCCTGGGCAAGCAGCATCTGCCCCCCTCGCTGCTGGCAGCCTCAGCACCCCCGGAGCACTGGCTGAGAGAACAGGGAGGCGCCAGCGATGGCTGTGGGTTCCTAGGGGCCGTGGGTTCCACTCTGAGCAGCTCTGCTAACTTCACAGCAGCCTCCTTGCTGACTGACCTCAGGGCTGTGTCCTCCCTTCGAGGCACAGGGTGGGGACTCTCCTGGCTAGACTTCTCAGCACCCCTCCTGAAATTAGGGATCTCCATAGAGTTGGCTGGGGAGAACCTTTGGTCCCCTAGGGAGGGTGGGGTGGCAGTGAGGGTCCTGGAGCCTAGGGGTGTGTGGGGGGCTTTGTGCCAGGTAGGCCTCTGCTCTCCACCAAGCAGCCCCCCACCCCCACCCCCAAAGGGGCCTCTCTGAGTCGCCTGGTCAGTAAACCTCTATTGAGCCTTTGCTGGTGACAGCTGCTGACTCAAAGGAGTTCTATTTGGACCAGCTTTTGCCTTGTGAGATCTACCCTTGACCCTCTTCCCAGGCCCCTCCCACGCTGTAAAGGCGCCCAAGAAACTGGGAAATGAAATCCACGGGTCATCTTGAGCTTACGCTGCTTCCCGGAGAGTCCTGCTGCATGTATGTACACGCATGGGACAAGCCAGCGGAAGAGCGGGCCTGGGCACTGGGTGCACGGAATCCGAGGGTCCGAGTGCACTCTCCTGCTCTGATCTGAGCACAGGCCCCAGCCATGGGCCCCAGTGAGCGCCGAGGTTGGGGGGGGGCCCCCAACTGCTCCAGGCTCTGGGTCTCAGGTTCACTCTGCAGTGAGAGGCTTGGCTTTGTGCTGAAGTCGCCCCGGGGCAGTAAAGCCTTCCTTTGCGGAAGACAGCCTCGAAGACAGCCTCCGCCTCATTTGCTTTTGCCTCCAGCTCCATCCTCAGGACCCTCTGGGATCACGCCCTCCCCACTCCCCGAGCACCCAGCTAAGTCATCCTCCCGCAGTCCTCAGCAGGGATATTGAGAGATAGCCCAGAAGTTTGGGACGCTGGGGCCCAAAACCTGCCGGCGGAGGGGACGTTTGTAGGGACTCCCAAAGGGTGCCGAAGGCCAGAGGAACCTGGGCCTCATCACAGAGGAGGCTGAGGGAGGGATGGGTGAGGGGAGTCAGGAGAGCTAGCCAGTGGGCACCGGTAGAAGCCCCTGGAAGAGATACACAGCACCCTCCTCAACCCGGCAGGGAGGAGCTAGAAGGATAAACTGCCACCTTGCTCTGTCCTGCCTGCCCCCAGGATCCCTGTGCCACCAAGAGCTGAGCCCACCCTGGGGGGGGGGGAGAGTGGCCCCAGAGGCGGGAGAACTGCTCCCTGCCCAGGGCCACGTGGCTGGAGACTCCGCTCAACCCTGTGTGCTCGGTCGCCCCTCGTAAGGGTAAGATGTTAGTAAGATCCTACGTGTTCTTCATGAAACGCAGAACAGCCTGGTATTAAGGGTTCTGTCCAAAGGTTGTCACCTAGGACCCAGGGACGGACTCACTTGCCTTTTCTGCATCTTGGTTTCCTCATCTGCCATGGAGACGAGACGGTTGATGTGAAACATAAGCCAGAGTCACTGTGCAAATGTTGGTTTTCATTCCTGAGCGCTGGTGGGGGGCCGGCCTGGCCTCTTCGCCTATCCACTATTCAAACAGGACGATTTGAATATTTTTATGTTAAAAGTGTTTTTCTTTCCAAGACCATCTGAGAATGTTTGGACCATTCCTTCTGACTGTGTGTGTGTGTGTGTGTGTGTGTATCTTTTCTCCTCTCAAATATGTAAGAGCTTTCTAACCAGTTCTGATTCTGGAGCCGCGTAGAGCATGTGAAATACAAGTTAAAGCTCACCTACAGCAATTCTGGGAAGTTGAGGAAAAAAGAACATTAGTTCCAAATTGTGTGGCAGAATTAAGAGAGCACTTTGGGAAGGTTCATGTTTGGTGTACAGTATAAGGAAATACTTTCTCTGAATTTCCCCAGATGCCTGTAAGAAAATCCAGCCCAGCTAGATATCATTGTACTAGATTTTGCTACATGAAAAAAAGAAAGAAGGAAATCCATTTGGACCCACATTGCACGAACAGCCAGAACTGACTCAAAATCCCCTTCGTGCGTATTTACTTAGCCAAGGGCTCTTGAGAAAAACCCAACCAGAAAAAACAGAACCAAAGCAAACCTGGCTGCTTCTCTCAGCGAGAGGTGGACCGGCTCCAAAATAGGGTTTCACGCTCAGAAAGCCTGAAACAACTCCACATGAAAGGCAAAAATCCACCTAATTGGGCTTTTACCTTTTCAGAAATGAAAGGCTCAGTGGCAAGAAAAGAAAAGGAAACACATGCACACACACACACACATGTGCACACGCACGCACACACACACATGCGTACACACACACACATGCACACACACACGCACACGCACCCCTTTTTTCTGGAAGCCTCCACCGGAGCCCAGAACACACGCCCTGACACTTCGTGGCCAGTCTGTGCGGACCTGTTCAGTCCCTCCCTCAGGGGACCCTCGTGGTACCGACCGCAGAGAGCTCCCAGGGGTCTGAGAGCGGAGACGCCTCTGGAACGGGGGCCTCTGCCTTCGCAGCCCTTGGCGTCTGCAGCCCCCGACCCTCTTCGGGCCTCAGGTCACTTCTTCCGTGTGACTGGGAGGAGTCTCCTCCTGGTGGCGCAGGTGAAGGGACTCACCCCTCTCTCTCCACCCGGATCTTCCGTGGCCACAATTCCTCCACTGCCCCTTTTCACGAATCCCATTCTCCAGACGTGAGAACGGAGACTCGGGGATAAGCCACTTGCCCGAGGTCACAAAGCTGCCAAGTGGCAGAGCCACACAATCCCTAACTGCTCCTTTTCTGCCTGAAGCCGGAGACCTCAGGCACCCGCTGTGTAGCTCCCAGGATCATCCTGTGTCTAGACGGGGTGGGGGGTGGGGAGTAGGAGAGTGGGGGGGGGGGGTCTGAAAGATGGGGCAGCCCCCCTCGGAGTTGCAGATGTGAAACAGGGCACAGTGCGTGTCTGGCCTAAGCCCAGCCCAGGATGTGCGCCAGCCCATCCAATGGGCGTAGCAAGTGGACCCAAGTTCTGGAACAGCCCTTTGGAAGGAGGTCCTGATTTCTCTGCACACACTGTTTCCCAAGTGTTCTACCAGCAGCCTCGTCCCCAGGGCCCGCATCCTCCCAGAGGCTGCGCGTCCAAGCCTTTCCCCTGACTCGCCACTTGGGCCCAGTTGGGTGGGTTCGTTTAGCCCGCGATACCCTGTCTGGGCTTTTATGCCCACGTCCTGCCTTGCCTGGCTGATGGCAAGCGCTTATTTCTTGGCGTCAGTGGAGTGGGGACAGCCCCACGGTGCCTGGGGGTGCAGGCAGGACTGTGAGTCTGCCAGGGGGTCGGAGGCAGCACCCTGTGCAGCAAGGGGGTCATCGGAGGGGAAAGTCCCACCCAGCTCCCTAGACAGGTGCCCCGGGGCACCTGTGCCAAGAAAAAGGACCAGGAAGTCGCTGTTGCAGCATTGGCAATTCCCTTTTAATCAGGAACTTCTTCACAAGAGAGAGGAAGATTTGTTGTTCTTCTTGCTGCTTGGAAACGCTGTTAATCCTCCCACCTGGGCGGGGGGGTGGGGGGGGTGGGGGGGAGTGTGATGGACCGAGACCACTGCTTGGGAAACACATTCGCTGCCACAAGCAAGCCTGCCTATGTGGAGAGTATTCCTGGTGGTGTCTAAAGCACGGTCTTAATATTAAAAGTCAGTCATTGGGCAGAAAAAAGGAAATTAAAGCGAAAGGAGCCGGTTAGAAGACAGAGAGGTGGCACGCCACCACCTAATAGGAATTTCCAGTGAAACCCACGCCTTCCTTAGTGGTCTGAAGAATTGCTTCTGACATGAGGCCTCCTGTTACTTTCCTGTCTCCGCTGATGGCAGGGAGCAGACAGAGTGAAGCCAGCATGCTCCGTGCGCTGTAGGACTGTATCCGTTAAACCGATGTGTGTGTAATGACAAGCACCTAAACGGGCAGGAGAGATGGGCTGGCCCTGGGGACAGCTTTGGATATCGGAATACTTCTGCAGGGCAGGGGACCTGCCCCCGGGACCGGGTGAAAGATCTCCCTCCGAACCTGAGCCACGGTGTCATACCTAAGCTGTCACCATTACTAGAGGCGGTAGGGGAGAGGTGTGTGAGTCGATTGAATAGCAAACCACGGAGGTTGCACGCTCAGGGAGCATGGAACAAGAAGGAATTGGGCAGCCCTGGTGTTTGCAAGGAGGCTGGCTCAGCAGTGCCCTTGCCCAACCCCCGCCCACACCGAGACTTCAGTGATTCATCTCCTGAGTCATTCATTGATTCACTCCATAAAAGCACTGGCTCTGCTGCTTCCTGGCTGTGTGACCTAGAGGGAGTGACTTAACCTCTCTGTGCCTCCATTTCCGCGGAGCAAGTTCCTGTTGGTTTTTGTGGATTCTGGCATGGATGTGTCCTTTTTTTTTTTTTTTTTTTAATCTATCCTGAGTCCTGGCTGGTTTGGCTCAGTGGATAGAGCGTCGGCCTGCAGACTGAAGGGTCCCAGGTTCGATTCCGGTCAGGGGCACATGCCCAGGTTTTGGGCGCATCCCCAGTGGAAGGGATGGGGGAGTGGGGGCGTGCGGGAGGCAGCTGATCCATGGTTCTCTCATCGTTGGTGTTTCTCTCTCTCTCTCTCTCTCCCTCTCCCTTCCTCTCTGAAACCAATAAAAATATATTTAATAAATAAATAAATAAATAAATAAATCTCTCCCGAGTTTCTGCCCAGGAAATACCACGTATGGGTCATTCTGGACTCATTTATTAACCTTCTAAAGGCTCTAGGACAGTGGTTCTCAACCTTCCTAACGCCGCGACCCTTTAATACAGTTCCTCATGGTGTGGTGACCCCCAGCCATAAAATTATTTTCGTTGCTACTTCATCACTGTAATGTTGTTATGAATCGTCATGTAAATACCTGATATGCAGGATGTATTTTCATTGTTACAAATTGAACATAATTAAAGCATAGTGATTAATCACAAAAACAATATATAATTATATGTGTGTTTTCCGATGGTCTTAGGCGACCCCTGTGAAAGGGTCGTTCGACTCCCAAAGCGGTCGCGACCCACAGGTTGAGAACCGCTGCTCTAGGGCGTCATGGTTAGAGGTGTTTGGACAGGTAAGCGCACGGAGGCTCATTGAAGCTGGCCACTTGACCTAAGGTCCCCCAGGTTGGGAGAGGCCAGTTGTGGGGCTGCGGCGTGCCCCCTCCCTCCACGTCCCCAGGTGCCCCTGTGACACACGCACAAGACGCAGGTTCCTGGTCTCGCCGCCTGCATTAACCGGACCCCTGCCCACCTCCCTCCCCCTTCCTTCACTTTGTTCTGAGAGCCGGATGAGAGGCTGAAAGAACAAAGTCCCCCCTCAGCGAGCCATGTTTCAAAGCGCTATAAATAGGACCATTCCCAGGGGCCCCGGGGCACGTTCACCATGACAGACTTTGCGGGACACCAGCCGCCCCTCTGGGCCAAGCGTTCCATGGTTAGTAGATGTTTTCTTTCCTTCTTCCTCCCTCCCTCCCTCCCTCCCTCCGTTCCTCCCTCCCCTTCCCTTCTTTCTTTCCTCTGATCTTTCTTCAGAAGTGTGTGCTCATGCCTCCCTAATGAGGCTGCGGTCGCCTAGAAAACAAACACATTTCACAATTCCTCCCGAGTCCGAGAAAGGAGCCCAGTTCTGGGCGGACACGGAGAAAAGTGCTGGTCAGGCCTCCAGGAGCCCGCTCAGCGCCAGCATTCCCTCTCAGCCAGCAGGGAGGCCGGCCCAGGGGGCGCCCCCTGTCTGGGCCTTGGGGCTGGGGGCCCGTGGGGGCCAGAGCCAGAGGGAGAGGGGGAGGGAGAGCACGGGATCCCATGCGCTGTGGGTCTGTGGCAGGCGGCGTCTGTGTTCTGTGCACAAGCCTGCCCACCCTCCCAGCTGGGGGAGACTGAGCTAAATGACACAGGAGAGGGCGGGGGGCACCCCGGGCCCAGCTGGGGGCTGGACGGGACCTGCTCACGGCCGCTGAGGGTGGAGAGAGCCGGTGCCAGGGGATGGGTCCCATGGAGGAAGAGGAAAAGGTCGAGGCCCCCCCCTCCGTGGGTCCTACGTGACCGGCACTCTTTCAGAAATAAGGCATGATCGCGGGTTTTTCCTGGGAGAGGGCAGAGACTGCGGGAGACCCACGATTTAGGAAAACCCGCCGGCCGCGGGCCCATAGGCAGGCAGCCCAGGTGGGAACGGTGGGGCGTCCCGTGTGGAGTGTTTGCTCCCAGGAAAGAACTGGTGGCTTCGTCTCTCCGGGTTTGTAGGACGGTTTATAGTTGGGGACTGAGAAACTGGAAACTGGAAACCAGTTGGAGATGTCCATCCTGGTCACTGAGGGCACGGGAGCCATGGATGACCACAGGGAGCCCAGCCACGGAGGTCCATGCCGCCCCTCCCATCACGAACCTGTGGGATCGAGGCGGGCAGGACCACCTTGTAGAGCCCAGCCGTCTGGGTGGTGCAGAGAAAACCTGGGCTCCGGCATGGCCCTGGCTTTGCCCGTTTCTAACTGTGGGGCCTTGGGCAAATGGCATTATCTTTGGAGCCTCAGTCTCCACATCTGTGAAATGGCAGCGGGCCTGCCATCCTCCAAGGCCTGCTGTGAAGAGGGAATGAAATCGTGCACCCGAAATGCCGAGCCAGGTGCTGGCCTCATTGTCTGAGCCGTTCCGTAGTAGCTATTGTTAATAATAATACCGCCCCTAGCCAAGCAGCCAGGCCTCAGCAGTTAGCACCCATTCTGAGGCCCCCTGTGCTGGCCGCTTTCCGAGAGGGAGGGTGCACGCCAGAGAACGAACACCCACTTCCTGCCGGTTTCTGCTCCGGTTCATTTTCACCCCCGGCAGGCGGGCTGGCTTCCTCAGCCTGGGCCCCAGGCCCGGAGGCACGGCCTCCCCTGGAGGGGACCATCCCAGCGGCTCCGCTCTGCTCCCTTCGCCCTCGGCGCCAGCACCAGCGTTCCCGGTTCCCTGCGTGGCCATGAGCCTGGCATCCCAGCCACACCAGACTTTTCCATCAGCTTCTGACCTGCCCTTTCCCCTTCTGGTCCCTGTCCCCTTGGCAGACGGACCGAGCCAGGCAGCCTCGTCTCGACCTCATTCTCCCCGATCATTGTGTTCTGGGCAGGAACTCGGACTCCGAGACCACCCACTTGCTCACTTACCTTCTCCCTCAGGGCCCGGGGAGGCCTGGTTCCTTGCTCGTGTGCCTGTGTTCCCGCCCCACGCAGGGGGCTGCTCAGGGGCAGGCACAGGAGTGAACTGCTGTCCCCATCAGGGCAGGGCACAGGCTGGCCCGGAGGGGGACGGAGGGGCGGGGGGCTGGGGACTTGCGGATGTTACTCCCGCCTGACAGTGGAGCCCACCTTGCCGGCTCCACTCTGTACTGTGACCTTGAGCGAGTTCCTTAATCTCTCCAAGCCTCCATTCATGCATCTGCAAAACGATGCAAATAACAGTACACACCCCGCAGGCCCGCTGTGCGGATTAGCTGGGGTTTTGAGTACAAACAGTTAGAAACGGTACCTGCTACTGCTCGTTTTGCCTGATTATCATTATTGAAGTGATCTCTTGTTGTTTTTCTGTTCACTTCCTTCTCGGTACAAGCCCGCAGGGCACTGGAGCAGCTCCGGGTTCTATGTTCCCGGCGAGCCGACGACACCCAGAAAGACTGTTCCCGCACTCACGCAGCCAGACCTGACCGCCCCCCCGGCTGGCAAGGACCGCAGCGGCCATGTCTGGGACCATGACAGGCCCGAGGCCGCGGGGGAGAGAGGCCTGTAATGTAAAGTGCAGCGGTGTTATCCAGCCAGGGCGTGTGAACAGCTATTCAGATGATCCGTTTTCGCTGGGAGGGAAAGCGGTGGCTCATTAAGCAGCCTGGCTGGGGCGAGGGGGCGTATAGCTTCGACCCTGCTCCATCGCAGGAGTAAGCGAGGTTGGAGAACTCTCTCCTGAGAGGGACTGCCTGGTACTGCCCGGCAGGAACGGGCGTCGCATGGGACGAGGGGCTGTGCACAGCGAGGCTGGAGAGGGCAGAGAAGGAATAATTGCGGATGCGGAACAGAAGGGAGAGGGGACTGTTTTTTGGGTTTTTTTTTACTGGAATTTGTCCTAATCTTCTGTGCACCAGCTGCATGGTTTCCTTGCCTCCGAGTCTCCGGGTTGAAGTCCGGGTCGGAGCACTGAGCCAGGGGCCAAGCCCTGGAGCCACCAGCCATGCCACCCCTGAGCCCGCCTCTCTGGGCCTCGGTTTCCCCTTGGTGACCCTGGAGAGTCACGAGACCTTTCTGGGCCTCCCTGGAAGTGGGGTTTATGTCGGACTCGTCTTCCTTGGAGGGCTGTGTGTGTGAGCACACTTCATCTGTTTTGAAGAGTTTCGTTCTGATTGGAAGTCCTTGTGGAAGGGTCGGGAAACGGGGGAATATAGGAAACCCGGGACGTGGGAGCGTGGCGTGGCGTGGCAGGGTGTGGCGGGCGTGGCGCAGAGCTGCCACGTGGCCTTTAGAAAAGTTTTCAGGGCCCTAGGGATAAAGCAAAGGGCGAGGAGAGTCTAAGTAGCTGATGAGACTGCTCCTGGGACCAGCAGGGGAGGTCGTGGGACAATGACCTTCCCTCTGAGTTCAGTGCCCCAGGGCCCTGCGAGGGGAGCTGAGAAACTGAGCCTGGGATTGGGGGGTGCACTTGGGTACACCCTATCTTTAAGAGTCCCATGGTTGTAAGTTTGCCAGTTGGGGTAATGCAATTGCCAACTCTATATATATATATATATATATATATATATATATATATATATATATATATATAATATTGTTTTTATTGATTTCAGAGAGGAAGGGAGAGGGAAAGAGAGATAGAAACATCAGAGGAGAGAGAATCATGGATTGGCTGCCTCCTGCACACCCCACAAAGGGGATTAAGCCAGCAACCCGGGCATGCGCCCTGACCGTGCACCGAACCATGACCTCCTGGGTCATAGGTCGATGCACAGCCACTGAGCTATGCCTGCTGGGTGCCGACTGTATTTCTGAAAGCCAGGAAGGCCAATGACAGAATTGCTGCAGGTTTATGTTTTGCTCCAAGGCGCTAACCAAAGGCCACAGGTGGCCCCCGGTACCGGGCTGTGGAGTCGGACACCTGAGGCTCCCGTTGGGAGGGAGCGGGGCTCTGTGTATAGTTTAACCGACAGGTTTCCCCCTGAGGCCTTGTGCTGCGTCCCTACACGTGGGTCTGTGCATGGGGGCGTGGCTGTTATCATGGTTATCAGTAATTATCAGTTATCAGCTACAGGCTCCTACTAGTGGGAAATCAGCCACATCCCAGTGCAGTGATGGCGAACCTTTTGAGCTCGGCGTGTCAGCATTTTGAAAAACCCTAACTTAACTCTGGTGCTGTGTCACATATAGAAATTTTGATATTTGCAATCTTAGCAAAACAAAGACTTATATTTTTGATATTTATTTTATATATTTAAATGCCATTTAACAAAGAAAAATCAACCAAAAAAATGAGTTCGCGTGTCACCTCTGACACGTGTGTCATAGGTTCGCCATCACTGTCCTAGTGATACTCAGAGAGTTACCGGCTTCACTCATTCATTCAGTCACTCGTGTGTCATTGTCTGCCATACCCATAGGGGGTATGGGGTGGGCACATCTAGTGATAAGTAGAATACTGCCCCCTCCGCCCACACTGAAGGCACTCAGTCTAGTAAGAGTAATAGATAAAGGACTGAGGTGATGTCTGACACCTAGTAAGTTCTCGGTAAATGAAGGAATGAAGGGATAGACAAATGAGATAAGGAAATGAATAAAGGAAGTTATACATACCCCAGGTGGCAAGGTCCCTAACCCAGCTTGGACCGTGGAAGGCGGGTCTCAGAGATTCATCTTGGGGGTGTGACACATGGATTCTTTTGTTGAGTTGAGCCCAGACCCGCAGGGCAGAGCCCAGCCGCTCAGAGGTGAGCCTCAGGCCCTAAGCACCAGCCCAGTGCCCAGGAGCGGGACCTAGGTCCCAGCCTCGCGCTCTGTTAAGGGAAGTTTGACTTCCTTTGACTTCATTTGATGACGTATAGTAGAGAGGTAGGCTCCACTCTCAAGAGCTGAACCTCGCCCGGAAGAGCCGAGCGTGGCCCCCAAAAGCCAAGCTACCCCCAAAGAGCTGAGCCTGCGACCTCTCATTGGGGAAATAGTAATGGACTCTCCCCCTGTGGCAGGAGGTGCACTGTGGGGGGTGGTGGGTGGTGGTGGGGGCAGACACTCCTGCCCCCGGGGGACGGATGCTCTATAGCAGCGGTTCTCAACCTTCCTAATGCCGCGACCCTTTAATACAGTTCCTCATGTTGTGGTGACCCCCAACCATAAAATTATTTTCGTTGCTACTTCATCACTGTCATTTTGCTACTGTTATGAATCGTCATGTAAATATCTGATATGCAGGATGTGTTTTCATTGTTACACATTGAACATAATTAAAGCATAGTGATTAATCACAAAAACAATATGTAATTATATATGTGTTTTCCGATGGTCTTAGGCGACCCCTGTAAAAGGGTCGTTCGACCCCCAAAGGGGTCGCGACTCACAGGTTGAGAACCTCTGCTCTATAGGAACACGGGGGATTCTGGGAGCGTGTGGTGGCCATGCCTCGCCTTGTCTGAGTGGTCAGCAAGGTTGTCCCCGGGGAGTGACATGGCTGCTGAAATCAAGGACTGAGCAGAAGGCACAGGGGCAGGGGGCGGGGTGGCCTGTGAAGGGAAGAGGAGATCTGGGTGACAGTTTAGGAGGAGCCTCTGGTTGCTGCTCAGAGCAGGGCTGGCATGGGAGGAGGCAGCATTGGCAAGCCAGATCAGTGAGCCCCCACCCCCTTCATTCTTCTTTCAAACAGCAGGGGCAGAGAAAAGGTCCGTTCCCCCAGCTCTCCTTCCCCGGACATGCAGCCCTAACTGCTCCACCCCGGCCGCTGTGTGTATCTTTTATGTAAACACCCGCCCCCACCAGTGAGCCCTAAATAGAATCTGTTTATAGTGAACACCAGTTGCCTTGAGACAAATCTGGGCTCAGTCTGCAGCTAAGTCCTGGTGATTTTACTTCTAAAATAGCTCCGAGTCTCTCACTCCTCCGTTTGCCTGCAGCCCTGCCCGCGTTCTGGTCCTCATCATCTCTTGACCATCGCCCACACGGGCTGACCTTTCTTTCTAACATGCCAGCACCGTACAGGTAACTGGAGGGTTGTATCAGTTAGTTTCCTCTACGTAACAAAGAGCCCCAAACCTTAGTACCTTAATCAACAAACATTTGTTATTTCTCCCGAGTCTGTGGGTTGACTGGGCATTTCTTCGTTTCCGTTAGACAACCGGGGGGGGGGGGGGGGGCTCCGCTGGGATGCCTGGGGCCTCTGCCTGTGATTTCTCACCCTCCCGGGGCGGGGGCGGGGCGAGCTCAGGGTGTGAATGTGGCAGAAGCGCGGTTCATTCCCAGCAGCGAGACAGGAAGTTCTGAGCATGAGCACTTTCTAAGCCTTTATTCGGGTCACATTTGCTATTGGCCCAGAGTCAACGGATGGAGAAATCAACTCCAGTGCAAAGGGGTGTGCGTAGGAGGTGTGGTGAGCAAGTCTGGGCCTTACCGCCGTCTCCCATCCCAGCGGCTAAGAAGAGGACTTGGGCCCGGAGGAGGAATGGGGTGTCCCATTGTGGTGGGTCCTGGACCACCGACTGCCTTTGTCATGCTGGGCAGGTTGACTCGCCTGTGCTCTCTGGGCCACAGCTGCCCGGTTATCCCCGGGGAATAATCCGCGTGGCCCTGGCTGATTTCCTGAGGGATCGGACGGGAGAGCTGGGGCTGCACACCTCTCAGCGTTTGGGCCGCGGTCAGAGCTCAGCTGGGCGTCCGTTCTGACCCCAGAGGCCGTCTTCCAAAGCCGCTTCCCGTCTGGCCTCAGTGGGGTCAGTGCTGACCCGGATCTCATGCTTTTTCCACATCTTTTTCTCTTTTTTTTGACATTTTAAATATATTTTTTATTGATTCCAGAGAGGATGGGAGAGGGAGAGAGAGACAGAAACATCAATGCTGAGAGAGAATCATGGATCGGCTGCCTCCTGCACGCCCCACACTGGGGATCAAGCCCACAACCCGGGCCTGTGCCCTGACCAGGAATCGAACCGTGACCTCCAGGTTCATAGGTCGACGCTCAGCGACTGAGCCGCACCGGCCGGGCTTTCACACCTTCCTTCATCCTCGCTCCTCGGAGACACTTTCCCAGCCTTTTCTTTCTGCCAAACAGCATTTCACTGGCGCTTTGATGGAGAAGCGGGTAGAATACTAACTCCTGTTCAGATTCTTCTTTGACCAAGTTGGTCTTTTTTCTTTCAGTTCTCCGGCATGTCCCTCCCAGCCCTGTGACCCAGTGGCCCCCAGGGACTTGTCTACTTGCCTGTTTTCTTTTTTCTCTTTTTTAAATTAGTTTCAGAGAGAGGAAGGGAGAATCACTGATCGGCTGTCTCCTGCATGCCCCGCACTGGGTGGGGAATGAGCCCACAGCCTGGGCATGTGCCCTGACCGGGAATTGAACCGTGACCTCCAGGAGCATGGGTTTATGCTCAACCCCTGAGCCACACCAGCCGGGCTCCTTGTCTGTTTTCTTCACCTGGCTGAGCCCTTTGAGGGCATCGGTTATGATTCACTCACCGTTCTGCCTCTGGCACTGGGTCTGTGCGTGGGAAAAACAGGTGTTTACTTAGGAAATGCTTGATGTCTGAAGTCCTGGGCGAGCGGGGAAGTGGGTGAATGCCGGTTTACCTGACTCACCTTCAAAAGGCAGTGGGCGCACGGAGCGTCCAAACTCACTCACACTTTCTCTTCTCTCCGTCCAGCGGGTCCCACCTTCACACTCAACATTTCTGACCTGGAAATGCCAACAGGACTCACTGGCATCGCCAGGGGCTGCGGTGGCTGGACGCGCTGAGCCTGCGGCCAGGACCGTTCTGTCGGAGGACGAGATGGACAGTCCCTCCACCGACTGAGGTACATGTCAACGTAAGAAACGGTCCCACCTGTAGAGAGTTTTTGTGAGTTGATTTGAGCCAAACTGAGGACTCTTCCCCAGAAGCAAAACCTCACCGGATTGAGCGGATGCTCGGGAGAATGGCAGTTCTGCACCTATTTCATACATTACAGTTTAAAGAGGAGATGTAAATGGGTGACACGGACTCCATTAGTGATAGGCTAGGGAGGCGGGAGAGAGCAAAGGGGGGCACTTCTGGGATTGGGTAAAAAGTAAAATGATAGACACATGCATCTTTTACTTACACAGGGGGGTGCAGGAAGTTAGCAGTCAACAGTGATCATGATAACCATGAGCGGATCTGTGGTCTCCGGAGAGCAGAGCCGGTGCTGGGAGGGGCTGGGAAAAGGGAAATGACTTTGTCTTGGCAAAGGCCTGTTATCAGGTGTGTTATCCTAGAGGCAAAAAGACCACAGACAGGCTCAGTCAATGTGTAGATGGACCTTTGGCAGGGAAAACACTGCCCTAGGACAGGACTACCCGCCACAAACCGCTGTTCGTTAGAAAGTTTACATTTCAGACCATCCTACGCGTTTACTTGCAGCCTCTGAGGTTGCCAGGCCGCCACACAGGCCTCCCCGAGCTCGTCAGGCTGGGTATGTGGCCCCGTTTTGTGCACATAAATGACTCACGAACCTTCCCCGCAGGGGTGAGAGGTGTTATCTTTCTGGTTTCTCCCTTGGATCTTGCTGGTGGGGGCAGGGACGTGTCCCCTTTGCGTGGTCTCTTGGTAACTTGGCCTGTTCTCGTGGGATAGTCCCTAAGGAGGGAATTCCTTCTCCCTCGGGGAGGAACGCAGGCCTCTCTTTCCTAAAGGGAAAGGGAGCTCTCATGAAAACTGGTGAGCACTGGCCTGCATGGGGACATCCTCCGTGACAAGCGCCCGCCATGCAGGAGGCCTGAATGCCCCCGGGTGTGTCCTGGAGGGAGAGTCAGCAAACAGCTGTGATGTGGACATTTTTTATAAATAAAGTTTAATTGGCGCCCAGCTACGCGCAGCGGTTCAGGTATGGCTGTGGCATGTCTGTCACATGGCAGTTGCCACTGAGACCGTGTGGGCGCAAAACCTAGAATGTTCAGTCTGGTCCCAACGGAAGATTGTGTGTGTGTGTGTGTGTGTGTGTGTGTGTGTGTGTGTGTGTTTTCTATTCTACATGATTATTGGTGAGGACATCTATCTATCTCCCTCCCTCCCTATCTGTCTATACAAATGGAATTACTTTTAAGATCTCTTTGGGCAGCCGACCTGTGGTCTGTATGTGAGTCCATGTAGAAACCAAGCCACTAGGGCCTTGGGATTTACTAGTTTTATATATGCAACCAGGTAGGTAAGAGGTGAGCGTAAGCCCGTCCCAGTCCCAGGCAGACGAGGCATGTGGGGCCCCCACAATGGCCGCAGGGTCCCGGGGGCTGAAGAGAGAGGCAAGGAGGTAAGAAAGGAGGAGAGGGAGAGAATGAGCTAAAGATACGCCGTCTGGAAGTCCCGGAAGAGTGTGGAATGATGGGGTGAAAGGTGTAGGGATGGGATGGGGGTTGACTTTGGGTGAACCCCGAGCACAGTAAGGATGACACCTCAGAACTGGGTGAGCACAGGTGTTCTGTCCAGCACAGGCTTTACCTGGAACACATTGTGTCCCCAGCTCCCAGCTCCCAGGGGAGATGCAGAATTCGTATTGATGAATGCTAGCTTCATGCATCAACGAAGATTTCTGAGCTCCTTGTATGTGTCAGGCACTGTTCTAGGCAGACAAAGACCCAGAGCGTTCACATCCTAGCAAGGAGTGGGGGAGGGGAGAGGCTGAGGGACAAAATAGGTATGAATGTCAGGGCTGGGCAGGCGGGAGTAGAGGGCGCAGCTTAGGTGTGATTGATGGTCCTGGAGGTGTTCCTGGGACTCAATCCAGTGCTGAAAAGAGATCAACAGTGAGGGGGAGAGGGGTTGTGATGGGGGAGGTACAAGAGGGTTGCTGCTCAAAGGACAGGCGGGATGCCTGGCCCCTCTGTCTGGAGACCAGGCCTGTCCAGGCCTGTTTTGTCCCCGAACATCCTTCCAGGCTTGAACACTCTCCCTAGCACTCGGACGTTGCTAGCCCTGAAGCCGACGGGACCCAGGCATTCCGATGAGATAAGAGGAGTCCTGACAGTTTAGATAGAGTGGGCCCCAGTGGGAGCTGGTGGAATTTCTGCAGCTGATAACCTTTCAGAAGAGAGCCGCAGGGTCGGAGCAGGGTCATTTCTCTGGAAGAGAGGAGATAGGGAGACGGCAGTTCAGGCTCTTCTTCCTTCTTTCCCATTCATTCATTCATTCGTTCATTCACTCACTCACTCACTCACTCACTCACTCACTCACTCATTCACTCACTCACTCACTCATTCACTCACTCATTCACTCACTCACTCATTCACTCATTCACTCGCTCACTCAGTCAGTCACTCACTCATTCACTCACTCACTCACTCACTCACTCACTCACTCACTCATTCACTCACTCACTCAGCAAACATTCCCAGGTCCCTGGCACCAGACCACGCACTGGAGGTGAAAAGGATAAGACAGAGCTATGTCCTCAAGATGTTAGTAATTCAGTGGCGAGGCAGACACATGAACGAGGTGGTTGTACGCACAGACACAGTGCTGGGCTCGGTGAGGGCTGCCACTCATGCCGACTTTGTTCTCTTGATGAAATGGGGCCAGTCCCACCCACCAGGGGTGGTGGGCCCCCAGTTGTAGAGGGTTCAAGAGAGTGGGCCCCTGAGTGAACAAGCCTGGCGGGCCTCCCGGCCGCCTCTGCAGCTCTCGGAGCTGGGCAGGTATTTCATGGCTGCGTGACTGGTTCCCCATCGGTGACGGAGAAAGGAGACGATCATAGCACCCACCTGCCAGGGTTCGTCAGGATTAAATGAGACGATGACTCACAAAGCTGGGCACCGAGCCTGGCACATAGTAAATGCTCGCTAAATATAGACGCGACACCACTAGTAGTATTTATAGCCAAGCCACACTCTGGGGGCACTGGGGTGGGCTGTGAGTGTGGGAACAGGGCGCCCCCAACTGCTAGATGGGGGAACGTATCTGCCTACAGCAGCGGATTTCAACCTTTTGCATCTCATGGCACACATAGACTAATGACTACAATTCTGCCACACACAAACACAATTAATTAATTAGTTAATTTAAAAATTTATAAGAAGGAATTTAAAAAATTCTGCCATACATAAAAACATATTCTATTTTGGCCAATCTGACCCCCCTAAAAAGGTAATAGTTTTGATTTATTTGCACCAATGGCTATTGTTGTGTTGGCTGTGGTCATTTCCTTACTTGACAGCCTAAGGCCGTGGTCGGCAAACTGCGGCTCACGAGCCACATGCGGCTCTTTGGCCCCTTGAGTGTGGCTCTTCCTGAGCCTTAGGAGCACCCTAATTAAGTTAATAACAATGTACCTACTTATATAGTTTAAGTTTAAAAAATTCGGCTCTCAAAAGAAATTTGTCGTTGTACTGTTGATATTTGGCTCTGTTGACTAATGAGTTTGCCGACCACTGACCTAAGGGAAAGGCTCAGAGCCCCTGACTAGTGGGAATTACGTGGGAAGTCGCTGGCTTCCAGGGGCGGGTGGACGTCACGGTTATCTGGCGGCCGGACCCAGAGGCCTTGGCAGTGCCAGTGTCCCAGGCACAGAGAGCTGCCAGGGGCATGGAAATTTCCCAGGTGCCTCTAGAAGCCAAACTTATTGATCGAATCACCCTCAAGACCCTGGTTTTTATCTGGTCATGCCTGGCTGATGGACAACTGGCTTTTAGCAGTGATCTTTGTTCCCCAAGGGCGCCCAGCTGTGTCTGTCCGCCTTTCAGGGTTATGTCACCGATGGCCCTGGGCCAGAGTCCAGATTCCATAGCAGGAGGGACAAGGCTGACCATGACCTGGGCCTCGCCAAGATCCCCACCCCGCCCCACCTTCTGCGAATCCCAGAGTAATTTTAAGAGTAATTTTACAAGCGCAGACTCTGAAGACAGATGGCCCAAGTTCAAATCCCACTCCTGTGCCCCCTTGAGCAAGCCGCCTAAGCTCTCTTCATCTGTAAAACGGACACAAGAGATGACGATAGCACCAGCCGCATGGGATTAACCTGTTAATATACGTGGGAACGTTTAGCGGCCCCGGCGGCAAGTGTGTTATGTGCAGCATCCTCTAGGGGTGCCGGCACTCACCTGGGCCCGGGCCGGATGACTGTGACAGCCTTTCACGCCCCCCTTCCCCACATTCCCCGGCCACAGTCTGTGTTGAGGCCGGGCCAGCCCTCGTGGTTCTTACTGTGATTGTAGCTGCACCTCAGAAATAACCACCAGGGAACTTTGGGGACTAATCCCCCACAAACCAAGATTTATTCCTCACACAGATCCTGGAGGGGTGCATAGCACTCCCTGGGTCACATGGGGGGGGGGAGAGATAAAGTGAGGGAGAGGGAGACTGGCACACTGGGCTGGGGTTCTGCCCCTATAGGGGTGAAGGGGGGGTGCCTAGTTTCCCTTCGCTGGAGAATGTGAAACATAAGAGGGGAGCTAGGGCACAGGGTGGGCGAAGCGGGGTCACTCTGATGGCCACTTAGCCAAGGCTCTCGAAAGGGGGACCTTCCTGGCTGGGCGGCCAGCCGTGTGTTCACTCCAGGTGGGTGTCCTTAGGCGGCTGCCTGGCACTCAGAAGCTCACAGCCTCCCTGCCCGTCCCTGGTGCTCAGCACATTGCCTGGCATTCACCTGTCAGATCCCTGCAGTTCATGCTCAATCCCAGGACATGCGCAATCCCACAGGACATGCTCAATCCCACAGGACATGCTACATCCCACAGGACATGCTACATCCCACGGGACATGCTACATTCCACGGAACAGGCTACATTCCACGGGACAGGCTACATCCCATGGGACATGCTACATTCCACGGGACATGCTACATCCCACGGGACATGCTACATCCCACGGGACATGCTACATTCCACGGAACAGGCTACATTCCACGGGACAGGCTACATCCCATGGGACATGCTACATCCCACGGGACATGCTACATTCCACGGGACATGCTCAATTCCATGGGACAGGCTACATTCCACGAGACAGGCTACATCCCATGGGACATGCTACATTCCCCGGGACATGTTCAATCCCACAGGACATGCTACATCCCACGGGACATGTTCAATCCCACAGGACAGGGCTGGGTCCCCTTGGCCCGGCAGCCTGTACTCCGTCTACCCTGGCAATGGTGTACTGGCTGCCCTGTCCCGTCAGGCTGAGGACCCGCACACACACGAGGTTTGCCCCAGAAGCCTTTGCTGCCTGGCCTGTCCATTGCTCCCTCGGAGCTCCCGGGCACCCCCATGTGCCCTCTGCCTGCACTGTCTGTGGACGGGCTGTCCTAGGCCTGGAGTGCCCCTCCCTGCTTCGTCACCCAGCAAGTCCTCTGCTGCCCTTAGGAACTCAACTCCCAGGCCACCTCCCTGGGAGGCCATCCCCAAGGCCCATCGCCCTCAGCGCGGGCCTGCCCCCTGGTGGCAGCGTGTTCTCATGGCGCCACCGTGGCCCAGGAGGCTCTGCCCTCGGAGCCGCCAGTCTAGAGCCGGGCAGTGGTCATTGTTAGTATTTTCCGGTGTGATGGTGTTCCCATAGAGCTTCAGTGCCCGGCTCCGCACCTGGCACGGGGTGGGCAGCCAGGATATGGGGATGAATCCGTGAACCTCTGAGCCTCATGTCCTGGGCAAGGCCCTGCCTTTTCCCTGCCAGCACCCCATGCTGGGCTCGGGCCGGGTGGGGTCTCTGGGGTCCCCGGGCAGTAAACCCAACCCCCTCCTCCAGGGGCACCATTTCCAGGCACAGTCGGGATTTGAGCCCAGCAACCCGACACCAGGGCCTTGGTTCATGACCCAGTGCCAACCTGACGTGCATCACTTAGGACTCCGAGCTGGAGGAAGTCAGGGTGGGTCAAACTCATCCACTCCACCCCTTCCCCCAGCTGACAGTGTTGCCCAGAGAGGCTAAGTAATTTGTGCAAGATCGCACAGCATTCAGAGGAGAGGAGATTGGATTCCGGTCCTAATCCAGGGCTTTCTCCACAGCCCACACCCCTCCTTCGGCTTGGGGCCTGGAGAAGAGCAGGCAGGGTCCCAGCCCCACCCGGTGAAAGCAGCCTCACCCTCTCTCCCAGCAGCCCCTTCGCCAGGAGGGGACAGTGTATGGATGGTTGTCCTGGGCCTGGGACTGGCCTGATCCGGGTTCAGGAGCCAGAACTCAGGTGGCCTTGGGCGAGCCTCACCCCTCCCAACCTCGGCTTTCTCCCCTGGCAACTGGGCTGCAAGGCCCGATGCGACTGATCCTCGGCTGACTTGTTCTGAGCACGAAGCCCAGCGAGGCCTCCGAGGGCCCCGCCCGCACCATGCCCTGCGCCGTCAGCAAATGTGGGTTCTGCCCCCGCGTCCTCGTTCACTCTCCCTTGCCCTGCCCGGGAGCCTGCTCCGGGAGCCTCCGTGCTTGTTACCTCAGGGGCCCGCAGCAGTGAGGTCCCGGCCGCGTGGCGGTGCCGTTTTGTCCGATGACAAGGAAGATGTGAGCTGGTTGAAGCAAACGGCACATGAGTCAAGCCGCTTAGGGAGGCCTCCGCGTGGATTTGGTGGCTCTGTGGGGCTGGGGGGGCCTTCCACGTCTTCATCAGCTCTTATCATCCCTCCGCCCCTTGGTCTAGAGCAGCGGTTCTCAACCTGTGGGTCACGACCCCTTTGGCAGTCGAACGGCCCTTTCACAGGGGTCGCCTAAGACCCTCCTGCATATCAGATATTGACATGACGATTCATCACAGTAGCAACATGACAGTGATGAAGTAGCCACGAAAATAATGTTATGGTTGGGTCACAGCATGAGGAACTGCATTTAAAGGGCCAGAAGGTTGAGAACCACTGGTCTAGAACAATCCGCTGGAGCCCAGATCTCGGGCGGGGGTTGTGGTGCCCAGAAGACCCCAGAGCTGGGAGAGTTGCCATGTCTGTAAAGACCTCAGAGCTGGGCTGGGTCATCACTCAATGCAGGCCCCAGTGGGCGGTGCCTGCTGGTTACCAGCTCCGGCCCGGAGGACGCTGCCTGGGTCTGGGTCCTGGCTCAGCCACTCCCAGGCTGGGTGACCCTGGGCAAGCTCTTCACCTCTCTGTGCGTCAGGTTTTCATCTGTGAAGCTGGGGTTGGTGATAACTCATTCAATCCTCATTAGAAACCAATAGCCCTGGCTGGCGAGCCCAGTGGTTAGAGCGTCGGCCTGCTCACTGGAGGGTTGCGGGTTCTACTCCTGGTCCAGGGCACGTCCCTGGGTGGTAGGTTCGATCCCCACGCCCTGTCAGGATATGTGTGGCAGGCAACCAATCCCTGTGGCTCTCTCACTTCGATGTTTCTCTCTCTCCACCCTCCCACTCTCGCTAAAAATCAATGGAAAATCCTTGGCAAGGATTAAAAACACACCCACAAACAAAAATACCCCCAAAACAAATACGTTTTGAGTGGTCACAAACCTCTTACCTGGGGAGCGGGGGACCCCACCGCGGGGAGTCCCCGGCGAGTGACCACAGCCGGACGGGCGGGCGGGGGCCACGCTGATGTGATCTGATATGACTCTTCCAGGTGTTTTACGTGCACTTCCGACCCATCCGCACGGGGTCGCTTTGAGGTCGGGGCTGGTTTCGGCACCGCCGTCGCCCTTACAGAGGAGGGGCAGGCACGGAGAGGTGAGGAGACTTGCCCAGGGGCCAGCAAGGACTGGGCAGAGCGGGACTCAGACGTGGTCAGCGTGGCTCTGAGGCCCCATGCTTCGCCGCGGGGCTGACCGTCTCTTGGCGTGGAGGGCCCAGCGGCGTGTGTGCAGCTGTTCAGACGTGACATGGGCTGTGACGGGTGTGCACCAGGGCGGCTGGGCTGCCTGTTTTCTGGCGAAAGCCAAGTGGACCTCCCAGTCTGGGCCTTGTGGTGTCTGAGGGACTGAGCCCCTTCCCAGGAAGGGCTGCACCCCACTTCCCTGCTGCTTGCTGGGGCCCTGGAGCAGGCGGGGAGCAACGGGGCTGGTGGGGGGCAGGGCTCAGGCCGCCTGTTTGGAATTAGACACGAACTGAGCCCCGTTGGCCAGAAACCGGCTCCGTGAAGCCAGAAAGCAGGGTTTGGAGACGGGCCGCCAGATGCCTAAGCACAGCCGACTGTCCTCCTGAGAGTCCATCCTGGCCTCCCGTCCAGCTGTCCTTCCCAGTACCCCCCACTGGGCTGGGACAGAGCAGGAGGCCGTCCCCGGGATGGGGGGAGGGAGACAGTGCACTGAGGTCCCATCCTGAGACCAGGGAAGGACTCACTCCAGGGGGCAGAGGGGACCGCCAGCAGCAGTAACAGTCTTGCTCCTGTGCTAGCGGGAGCCCGGGCTCGCTGTGTCCCCCCTGGGTCAGTGTGAGGTTTGCCTCCAGTTCACTGATGAAACCGGAGCTCCTAGGGGTGAACTAGCAAGACGCCGCCGTCACGGACTCCGCTGGGATTGGAACCCGGGCTTCTTGGAGCCAGGGGTGGGCTCATGGGCCAGCTGCGGTGAGGGGCAAAGGCCTCCGGGGGAAGGGGTGGTCACACAGAAGGCCTGCGCCCCCTTTCCTGCCCTGTCCCTGAGCAGCTAGCTGTGTGGCCTCAGGCAAGGTAGGCAACCTCTCTGAGCCTCCCAGGAAGGTTGAGTGACCTCTCTGAGCGGTGGCGTCTCACGTATATGACGTTGGGACATGTCCCCACAGGGCCATTGCTAGGGGGTCCAGCCAGATGGGGCCACGTGGAAAGTCAGGCGAAGGCCGCTCTGGGCTCCTGGGTGAGAGGCTGGATCCTATAGGCCTGCCGCTGGGCGGGGCCCCGGGAGCCTGGGGTCTGGGGACAGGGTTTCTGAGCCCTTGTCCCCGGGAAGCCGGCTGTTCTCTTTCTTCTCTGATTGTTGCTGGTCCGCACCCTCACACATGCTGCTGTTCTCTGTTGATTTCCATGTTCCTTCTTGACTTTGGGCCTGAGCCTCGGGAAGTGGCAGCCCAAGTTCTGCGAGGCTGTCTCATCCGGCACAGCCCGGGTGTGCGCTGGGTCCCGGTCTGGGAGGCCCGATCGGCACTGGGTGCTAGAGGCGGTTTTAACAGGCCACCATTTTTTAGTTGTTGTTGTTTTAATGGCAGTTTTATTTTCTAATCATAAAAGTAGCCCTGTCCACTGAAGAAAATCCTGAAAAGAAAGAAAAGTGTAGCCCTGGCCGGTTTGGCTCAGTGGATCGGGGGTCAGCCCTCAGACGGAAGGCCCGGGGTTTGAGTCCGGTCCAGGCCATGTACCTTGGTTGCAGGCTCCGCCCCAGCCCTGGTCAGGGTGCAAATGGGAGGCAGCCAAGCGATGTCTCTCTCACATCAATGTCTATCTCTCCCCTCCCTGCCACTCCCTCTAAAAATCAATGGAAAAGTATCCTCAGGTGAGGATTAACCAAAAAAAAAAAAACAGAAGAGAGAAAGAGAAGTGTAAAGGCCCCGGGGGAAGGGGGTGTCCCCCACACACGCCCCCTCCTGGAAAGTACCTCCCTTAGCATTTGTGGGCGTTTCCTGCTGCTGTCTTTCGGTTCCTAGATTGCTAACGCGGTAACTCTGGTTCTGGCGCTGTCTCCTTGGTATCCCCAGTTCACAGCACAGCAGGTGTCCCCGTGTGCTGTTCTGCATGAGCGTTCTTAGCGACGCAGCCTTTTCTGTCGCGTAGCAGATACTGCAAGCACCGTGAGGTCCTGAGCGGTGTCCCCGCGGTGGAGGCCTGCGCGCTCGCTGGCGTTTGCCGTTACACACGACAAGCCTCTTTGGGCAGCTCTCCCCGTCTGCATGCGAGCCCCTTCCTGGAAGAGGGTTTGGTGCCCATTGGGGTGGCCTTTTGTGGTAGCCCCGGGCTGGCTGGAGCCTCAGCCTGGCCCTCGCCCACCCAGGGTTCACCCTTGCTTGCCTTTCTGTGCCCCTCAGGCTGCCCAGCAGCCTAAGGTCCGCTTTGCAAACCCAGGGAGTCTCACATCCCTGGCATCAAAGCGCGCGCCCCTGCACGTCAGGGGCGAAACTTGGGAGCTCGCTGAGGTCATTTATGGGAAGAGCTGGGCGCGCAGTAGGGCTGAGCAGCGGTGGCTGTCGGGGGCAGGGCCCTTGCAGTCCTGCTCTGTCACTGTCTCTTTGCCTGACCGGCGGCCACGGCCTGGGAGGACGCCAGGGTGACTGCAGGGTGGGGCTGCAGCCCGCACTTCTATTTTCGGCTCCCGCAGCGCTGGGCAAACAGTGGGACCTTGAACGGATCGTGTCAGCCTCGCTGGAGGAGAGTAAACTGTCAGTTGATGCGTTGGCCAAACCTGAAATTCTAGGACCAGGAAATTACCCAGGAAAAAGGTCTCCTTGCCGGGGCCTTTCTAAGGTTTCTAAATGCGGCTTTATTACACACGGCAGGTAATTATAGGAGGCCTCAGCGCGGGGAGCGCGCGGCCTGCTGGGTGCACTGCGGAGCTATCATCTTTCTGCTGACCAGGCCATCGGGACCCTGGCAGCGGCAGGCCTCTCCCCTCCGCTGGGTGGTGGAGGCAGCCCTGGAGGGCTCAGCCTCAAGGTGATGGCCCTCTACTACCTACCCCGGGGGTGGCAGGGCAGCACCTAGGGGCATGTGAGGAACATCAGGAAAATCATGGAGCAGAGGAGACCTTTAGAGCACCCAGTCCAGGGGTCACACAGGGTAACACCAATGGATAGAGAGGTCTGGGTAAGGCAGTAGGGAGTGGTGGGGCCTGGGGCTAACTGGAAAACTGACTAGGTTCTGACCAAAGGAGATGACTCCGGGAGTTGTCGCGATGGGGAATGCGAGCCCAGAGATCCTGGACCTTCCGTTCCTTTACGAAGCGAAGCCAGAGGCCAGATCTTTGTGTGAGGTTTTTCTGCTTTTTAAAAGTGACAGCTAATTTGGAAGTCCCGTCCACTGCTGTATGCTGCAGACGAAACATCCCCCGAGGCAACAGTTTATCCTGATTTAGTGCCGTTCTGGACAGATTAGGAAACTGAGGCTTGAAATTTGGGGACTTGACAAAAGTTGCCAGGGAGGTCATGACCCCAAGGGACAGAGAAGCCACACAGCTTGTAATGGCAGAGACCAGGGTCAGGCTGGGGCGTTGGGACCCTCCTCTATGGGGCTGTCCAGCCGCTGTGCTGCCAGACGTGACCCTGGGATGGCTCCACTGAAAGCCCGACCGGGAGCTTGGCGCAGGCCAGACGGTGACACGCTGCCAGGCTGCGGCCGACGGCTCGCACACGGCGGGCAGGAAACTACCGCTGGCCAGGGAGGTCCGGGTGTGCATTTGCTGAGCTAACGCTTTCAGCCCTGATGGTTGCCTGGCAACCTGGATGCAGGGATCGACTCTGCCATCTACTTGCTGTGTGACGTTGGACAAATGACTGCATCTCTCTGGGCTCACCTGCCCAGGGAGTGACACCGAGGGCACCTAAGACAAGGCTGTTGGGGAGGTTGGACTGGCTTGAGCCACATAAAGTGTTTATGCTCCTACCGTAGTTAGTGTGTGTTCGCTTTTGCATGTGAAGGGCCCAGCACATAGCAGGTGTTCAGTGAGGGCAATCACCCTGTGATTAGTGACCAGAACAAGTCCGCTGTGTTCATTTTGCCGCTTTCACAAGGACCCCACACTTCATGCAAATCCACTTCCCCGAACCCAGGCAACCTTGCTTTTCTGTTCTTGGTCAGCCTTGGCTTGATGAGAATTTCCCAAACGTGTCTGTCCCTCTTTTAAAAGCCCCGAGATGAGGATTCACTGCCAACATGTGCAAATACATCAAAGGGACTTTGGGTGCTGGCTGACGGTGCTGGCGTCTAAAGAGGGGACAGGTCAGGGCTTCCTTCCTGGGCCCTCCGTGGCGGCTGCAGCGGCAGCCCCCTGTCTACCTCCTCACATCCTGTTTGAAAAGGTCCCCGGTTGTTTGTGGGAACCACCCAGCGTGAGGACTCAGGAAGAAAACTGGAGGCCGGTCCCCTCGGAGTCCTACTCCGTCCCCGGTCCTTCCCGATGGTGATGGATTTTGTCCTGTGTCCTCTTGCTGCTCCCAGCTCTGGTGGCCACCTCTGGGCTGAGGGCCGCTGAGCCCATCACATGACACCGTCGGTAATGAGAAGACCAGACACTGTGCCCAGAACATGCCGTGTCTTTGAGTCACCTTTTTAAAAAATATATTTTTATTGATTTCAGAGAGGGAGGGAGAGGGAGAGAGGGATAGAAACATCATGAGAGGGAATCATTGATTGGCTGCCTCCTGCAGGCCCCACACTGGGGATCGAGCCCACAGCACAGGCTCGTGCCCTGAACCAGAATCTAACCTGGGACCCTTCAGCCCGCAGGCCGATGCTCTATCCGCTGACCCACACCAGCCGGGGTGGGAGCCACCTTCCTACCCACTCTCAGGGTCACGAGTGTCCCCACTCTCTGGAGGAGGAGACGGACGCTCCAGGCGCTTTCAGCATCCCTTTCACGATGCCCAGCAAGGACGTGTCAGGACTGCAGCTGCCAGGACAGCCGGGCGCCCCTCCGGAAGCCCACCTGTAGCGGCGGGTGCTCCCCACGCCTCCCGCAGCCCAGGTTGTGTGGATGTGAGAGGCAGTGCGGGCCGCGACGTCATTGCTTGTCCGCGGCTGACGGCACCTCCACCTGGAAGCCCAGAGAAGCATTTGGAAGGCGGAGCTGTGTCCAGAAGGCCACCGGCGCGTTTCTCCGCGAGGCTTACCCTCTGACACTGAAAGGGGGTGTCGGCCGGGGCGCTCCCGTGCGCATAGGGGTGCAGCGGCTTCCCCAGGGACAGAGCCAGCCCAGAGGACGTGACTAGGCAGGGACCCCCGAGAGCAGCCTCTCACCTTTGCTCAGTGGTTGGGTGACAAGCCACTGTCCTCCCGGGTGACATGATCGGCCCTACTTCCCTCGCTGACCTCATCCCGTCATGTGATCCCTGTGGCTCCGCAGCGTTCAGGCTCACAGGGCCCTGCCCCGCCTGCGGGCTGAGTGCGGCTCCTGCCGCCTGTGATTCCGCGCCCACTTTCCCCTGATCCCCCTGCCCACGCTCTGGTCCCTCTGGTCCCACGCTGTCCTTGCCTGGCTGGCTCACTCCTGCCTCCCCGCCACCCGCTGTGTGCGGAATGCCGCTGCTCTGTTTGATTGGATGTGTGAGCTTCCAGAACTTGGACTTGATCACCGGTGTGTCACCAGCATCCCCATCGGGGCCCGTCAGCTTCTGGGCCCCCGTGAGCCTTTGCTGAAGGACCGGTGGCTTCCGGTTGCTCGTGCGAAAGCCCCAAGAGGCTGGTGGAAGGGCCTCTCTGACCTCAAACAAGTTCTCTGAGCATCTCCCGCCCCTGCACAGGCCTCTGCGGGAGGGGGGCGGGGGAACGGCTCCGCCCTGACACATGGTCCCTGGGACCTGAACCTCGCTTCCTCCTCCGTCCGGCGGGAAGCTGAGCTGCCTCGGGGTGAGCCCCTGCAGGAACAGGGGGGTCTCCGCACTAGAGCACACCCCGCCGACCTACCCAGGGCAGGAAGTGGTCCGCGAGAGCTCGCGCTGCAGAGCTTTCATTGACGGTGTGCGGCTCGAACCCGAGGCTCGGGTCCCCTGACTCCCACCCGGTGCAGGTGCCGCTGTCTCCTCCCGGCGGAGGATGGGGCTGTCGCCTCAGCGAGCCCTGACGTTGCCCTGGGAGTCTGGGCTGACCTGCACGCCCAGACCTGCGGGCTCTCGGGCGAGACCTGCACGCCCTCTCCCTGCGGTGCAGCTGAGCTTTTTTCTTCTTCTGTTTTTCAGATGAAGAAACTGAGGCTCAGAGAGGTTACGGAGCTCCCCCGAGGTCACACAGCTGGTAAGTGGCGGAGCTAGGATTTGAACCCAGCTCTCTTTGGCTCCAGAACCAATTGCCTTGCTTTGTCTGCTGGGAACTGTGTTGAAATGACCATTCCCCTTACCCCCACCTGTGGGGCCCCATGACATGGCGTTTGTGGGGTGTCTCCTCCCCAGCACCGGTCGCAGTGGCTCCCAGACTAGGAAATCCTGTCTAAGCCACAGGGTCGGGCAGTGTTCAGGGAATGGGGTGCTCACCGAATCACTAGAAAGTCCTGGCTAACCCAGGGGCCCCCTGGGCTGCGTTCAAAGTCACCACCTCGGACCGGACCGCGGGAGAAAGGCGCTCTGCCCCCATGACGGTGTGCAGGCTGCAGCTACAGGCTGTTTTGAGGAGGGTGATTCTTTGTGGTTGAGAAAGTGGGGCCCCTGGCTTCGTGGTAGGAAGGGGAGCAGGGCAGGCCGTGGAGATGGGGTGCAGCGTGGGGCCCCCCATCCTCCAGTTAGGCGCCCAGGTCTCTGACTGTATCTTGTCCCTGCCGCTCACGCCCCCTTGCCCGTCACCAAGAGTGCCCGAGTCCCCATCTCAAACCCACTCTTCTCCTGGAAAGTTTCTTAGAAGCTGTTTCTGAGAAATCTTAGAGGAGGAACCGCCCCCCAGGTGAAGGGCTGCAGATTAACGGCCTGTTGGTCTCTGAAGTCTTCAGGGCACCTCGTGGGAGCGGGGCTGGGAGTGGGTGTGGCGTTCTGGGGCCACCGGCAGGGGCTGTGGGTGTGGTGTGTGAAGGGCTCCGGTTTCCAAACCGCCTTGGGGGTGAGGAGGGAGTCCACAGCGGGCTTGGGATTTCACGCCCGCCTCGCCCAGAAAGCTCGGCTCAGCGCTGGCTTCTCCCTGAGTGTGAGACCCACTGTTTAACGGCAGCTGCTCCCCTGAGACGTGTGGACCGCGCCAGCCCCTGCCCCTCCCCGGGCCTCGGTTTGCCCATCTGCACAGTGGGCTGCGGAGCAGGTACCGTTGCGGCTGCACAGCCCCTTCCAGCGGGAGGCAGTGAGCCTTTGGGGGTGCTCATGCAGGTCGCGTAGCCGATGAGGCAGAGCCCTTGCAGCAGAGAGGTGGGAAGGGGGCGGGTGACATTTGAGAAAAACAACCCCGTCCGCCCTTGGGTGTCCTGGTCAGGACCAACCCCGAGCCTCCCGCACACCCGGGTTCAAGAACGAGCTGACAGGCCATTTTACCATCCCAGGGCGGTCTCTCCGGGCTCCAGGCTGTCTGGGAACCAGACGGGGAGGGCCCACAGAGGTCCCGGTGCCCCCTCCTGCACTGGGTGCCCCACATCCTGCCCAGCCACGGGGGAGCCAGCGGCAGGGCGCACACGTGCTCACCGCCTTCTGGGTGGCTGCGCAGAGGCGCGGTGTGGTTTGCAGTATTTTTAGTTTGTTGTTTTTGCAAAAGCCAAGGGAAGTGTGTAACAGGCTGAGCTCCGCGCTGCCCTCCCTGAGGACGGCCGAGCTGCTCAGCCTCCGCGGGGGGCAACGGGGCTCAGCCGGGAGGCGCCCCCTCCCAGCACGGGCTCCAGAGGGCAGAGAGGGCCAGGAGGCCCTGGGCAGGGCTGGTGTGAGATTGTTACTGTAATCGTCCGGCTCGGACCGAGGCCCCCACCTTCCACTGTGCACAGCCCAGTGCGAACCTCCGCTCCTGTGCTGGGAGCACGTGTCGCTGCCTCTGCCCACAGGGACGGAGCGGGCGATGTAGGCTCACAGTTGTTCGTGTGGGAGACAATGGAATAACAATAATAATAATAACAATAATAATAATAATGCGAGAGTAACTCGGTTTTGCACACTCACAGCTGTAAACTTACTGCTCCCGCCGTCTGTGTCGGTTCGGTGCCTGTCTGGCCCCCTGGCTGGGCGTGCTGGGGGTGGAGGGATGTGCTTTGGGAGTTAAGATCCCCAGGTTCTAGTCTTGGTGCCACTGGAGACTCGTTTGCCACCTTGGGCTGGTCACATCTCCTCCCTGAGCCTCAGTTTCCCCAAGGGGCAAAGGCAGCAGGAGAGTGTGGCCCCCCCTAAGTCCCTCCGTGATGCTGAAACGCCCGGCCCTTTGCCTCCCAGCCGCCCTGCTGCTCTCACCTCTCCCTGACCTGGGACCTGTGGCTGCCGGGCCAGGAACCTGTCTGAGCCGAGCCACGTCTCTTCCCCCGGGCCCAGAAGGCGTCATTAAGTCTTCCATTAACTGAACCCCATTCGGCTGGAAAAATAATGACCGGAAAGCAGGTCTGCCTGGTTCCCGGCCGGCGGGCGCCTGGAAGTTTGCCATGGGGAACGCTCACAGAGTTCCTTCCCCCTGGACTCAGCCTGCCTGCCTGCCCCCTCCCCGAGGAACAGGCGGCCGCCTGGTGGTCGACCAGCGAGCCCCTCTTCCATCAGCACCACTGGGCTACCCACCTGTCTGTGTGCCCAGGAAGCAGCCCCTGGGCGGGGCC
This sequence comes from Myotis myotis, assembly GCF_014108235.1. NCBI lineage: Eukaryota > Metazoa > Chordata > Mammalia > Chiroptera > Vespertilionidae > Myotis > Myotis myotis. The sequence continues at coordinate 2,749,841 of NW_023416320.1, forward strand.
AGGCCGAGGGCACAGTGCCAGGGATGCCGAACTGAATAAGACACAGTCTGTACCCTCCACGGTCGGGCTCACCCCGGCCGCATTCTCCACTTGGCCGAATTCCAGAGAGTTCTTGCTGCGCTCACTCTCCAGCCATAAACATGCAAATGTCAAGACACTTTCACCCCTCTCTGTTTTCTGTTCTCCCCAGTGCCTGCCCCAGATTCACTGGTTTAATATGTTCTATGTTTACTAACCAAAGCTAATGTCCCTGTTAAAATCAAATCAGATTTCCTTCTGGCCCAGTTCTCCGCCCAGATCAGAGTCTCCTGTGAATTCTGGGGAAGTGGGGGGCGGGGAGAGAACAGGGAAGTTCCTGGGGAAGGTGGCACGCGGGACGTGAGGTTCACCAGCTGGGACAGAAAGGTCACTCGATCGGCAAGGACCTTGTATTGATAGTAACATCCGTCAACATGTGGGAAACAGGACAGAAAAGGGTTCCGTCCGGGATTCACTTTTTTCTCACTTAAGTTCGCCTGTTTGTGTTTCACGGCGTTGGCAGAAGACATGAGACTCCTGGGTCAGAGACCAGGGATTTGATCACTCATGGCACAGCCGGCAGCATGAGCTTCAGGTTTGTGTCGGCTCCCTCTTTGCCCCAGAGTCCTTGGGGCCCAGCCACGGGGCCCAGACAGATGCTGGCACATGTGATGGGTTGCAACATAGACCAGGGACACTGAGCTGGGGGAATCCACCGTGTGCAGCGAACCGAAAGCAAGCCTTTCCCTCATGTTTCATGACTTCTTGCTGTAAACCCAGCCCTAAGCAATGATCCCCATGAAGACCAGTCGGGGCCTTGGATTCTTAGCTCACCTGAGCGTGCGAAGGGCTGGGAAACCCTCGGAGGAGCCGCTCCGACACTCGGTCAGTCGGTCGGCACTGAAGGAGTCTGGATCTGAATCCCAGGCCTCACACCCACTCACTGTGAGGCGAGGCAGATTACGGCATCTGGACTTTTCTTTCTTTTTTTTTTTTTTAAATATATTTTATTGATTTTCTACAGAGAGGAAGGGAGAGGGATAGAGAGTTAGAAACATCGATGAGAGAGAAACACCGATCAGCTGCCTCCTGCACACCCCCCACTGGGGATGTGCCCGCAACCCAGGTACATGCCCTTGACTGGAATCGAACCTGGGACCCTTCAGTCTTCAGGCCGACACTCCATCCACTGAGCCACACCGGTCAGGGCTTGGACTTTTCTTACCCTCCGTTTTCTCATCTGTAAAATGGGACAATACCTCCTTTCCGGTGATTATTAGAGGATATGGAAGGTCACTCTGCCAGCAGCCCAGCGGAGAGCAGGAGACCGTCTCTGAGCTCAGGGAGCCGCGTTGCCCGGAGAATCTTTTCGGCTGCGCATGAATATATGTGGGAAAACAAAGCAGGGGAAGTGCAGGGAAGGGTTGCTCATTGTGCTTCGGGTACAAAAGGTTCAGGGGAAGTCTCTCCTCTGAGGCCTGGCCCGGCGACCTGGCATCCCGAGTTAATTAAAGGACACCTCACTATCTGTGTGCAAAGCATTCTGGGTGAAGCTGGAAGCCTGTGCCCAGGTCCTGTGGTTGTCATGCGTGAGGCCGGTGTCACTGGAGCAGAGAAAGCAAAGGTGTAGAAAATAGAGTCAGTCAGGAGGCAGGACCAGCTCTTGCGGGCTCCTACAGACCGTGGCCAGGACCTTGGTTTTCAATCCAGGCGTGGAGAAAACCCGCTGGAGATTTGAGCAGGCGAGGGCAGAGCAGAGAACAGTGTGGAGAGGGCACGGGAAGGGGGAGGTGGTGGGCTCCGGCCAGGGCTCCTGCTGTGGGACCAGCTCAGGCTGAGACTCAGAGGTGGACACTTCCCCTGAAGAGCTGAGGCTCCTTGAGCTTCACTCCTTACAAAGTGTACGGCCCTGGGCCTCCATGTTCCCATCTGTAAAATGGGCATGTTGGTCAATTCCGTGAGTTCACGGGACTAACGCCCTTAGACATGCTCCGAGAGCTTCCCTCGGGGCTGAGTACACGGGGACGGCCACTCTCATGGGTTAGTACAGAGGGGGAGCCGGCCCTCACCCAGGCCAGAGCTCTCACGGTGGCCTGCGTTCGCTGGCGCTCCTCGGCACGTGTACTTGTGTTTCTGTTTGCACACAAGGGCCATGCGTGGTGTGGTGTGGTCAGGTCGCTTGTCCAAGATCACACAGCTCCTCGGTGCTGGAACTGCAGCCCCCTCCCCCATCCTCTTTCCAGTTTACACCTGGACCTGCGTCAGCTGCCTCCATCCACTGCTGACCCCATGGTGACCCGAGCAGGTCCTTGCGCCTGCCCGACCCTCTGTCCTGTAAGCACTAGGTGATGAGCCCCTGTACCTGCTAATGACACGAGGTGGGAGGCAGCTGGGGTGGGGTTCTGGATGGTCTATTTTTGTCATGGTTTCTGCACCCCCACATGAGGGCCATCCCCTTTTTTCCCCTGGGGCAGCTGTCAGCCTGGGTGCGCCAGCACGGGCCTCCCTAAATTCCTGACCACATTTCACGCTTCAAGTGCTGCCTGGATGTCTGCATGCAGCGCCCTCAGGCCACACACATGAGGAGATTGGTGGATTTAAATTCCTTTTGTGCGACTCAGAACCTGAGGCCGTCTCCAGCTCCTGTCACAGGACCCTGATCCCCGTTAATTGCGTTAAATGCGTTTCCTCGGGGCGCTCCTCCAAACAGGCCGACCTGAGCCTCATTGTGCTGTCTGTCTGCTGTCTGTCGGAACCTTTATTTTCCCTCCAGCTCCTCGCACAGGAGCCAGCGAGATGGGCCAGGTGAGGAGAGAAGGGTTTGCAAGCCCAAGACAGGCTCTTCCCAAGCCGCCGGCAGGTGTGGGGGCGGGGCAGACAGTCAAGTCTGCGCAGGAAGGAGTGGGGACACTGAGGCCCCAAAGGAGGCGGGCCCGGCTCCAGGGGTGTCTGTGCACCCCCTCCAGTCCAGCCTCTGTGCCATCACCATCTGCTGCTCACGGACTATCAGTGGCTCCCCATTGCCTTCACCCCAGCGTGCCCATTCCTACAGGCTTCCCTGACCTGCCCCCACCCACCATGGCTGCTCTGAAGGGCACCTTCCTTTTCGTAACTGTGCCAGGCGCCCCCATCCCCAGCGCCGCCGCCTGGACTTTGGGGAGCTGCCCGGTTCACCCCATTCTCTCTGCTCTCTCCCATCGCTGTCAAAGCCCCCGTCTCCACAGCCACCTCCACTGAGCCTTCTCTCTCCCTGCAGTTGTCACCTGCTTGCCACCATTGTATCTCCAGGGCCCTTGGTGTTCCCCCTGGAGCTGGTCCCTGGCCAGCGGGGATGACAGGTGCGAACTGCCACGCCCCCTCTCGGGCTCCCTCACCCGGGTGGGCTTCCCTCCGACGCTCTTTTCTGGAGGGTCCTGTGTGGCTGCAGCTGTAGCTGGTCCTTCCCGAGCCGGGAGGAGGGAGGCAGAGCCTGTCCGTCCGGGTCTGAGCTGCAGGAGCACAGAGACCCGCTCCGGGGTGACTCAGCAGGGCTCGGGGTGACTCAGTGGGTGGGGCGCAGCTGGAGAGGGCACCGGATGAGGAGAGGAGGGCTCACCCTGGGCAGTGCCAGGTCCTCAGCTGGGCCGCACGCAAACCCCGTGCAGGGCTCACGCTCCCGTCTCCGCGTGGGGATGGTCCCTATCCCTCTCCCAATCCTCAGAGGCCAGGCTCAGGGCAGGGACAAGCCCCACGGGACACCCTCGCTGGGCCCCGCCTGGGCTGGAGTTCCGGCTCCTTGACAGGTCGCTGGCTGCTGGGCCTCTGTGGCCGCCTCTGAAAGACAGAGATAAAACCCAGCACCAGCGGCGATTGTCCTGGGCCCCGGCGGTGTGACCAGAACAATGGCTGGCAGAGAGAGAGGCTCCGTGAGGCATCTGTCCTTCCGGTGGCAGATGATGGATTAACCCTGCTCAGCAGGGCCGCCTCAGAGGCAGGGACGGTTTGAACCTCCATTGTCCAGATGAGGGAGGGGACATCCCTAAGGGCACCCACCCCTGGCTGCAGCTGGCCCCCCTCCAGCTCTGCCTGCCTCTCCTTCCCTCTCAGCCCACGTGCCTTCCTGGCTCCTTCCCCGGGGCAGCTTCTCCTCTCCTGGAGTTTGGGGCTGCTCTCCTCTCAGCTCTGGCAGCCCTCTCTCCGTGTGTCCTTGGAAGTCTCTTCCCCTTTCTGATCTCAGCCTCCACATCTGTCAATCAAGTGGGGCAGAAAGGGTGGGTGGGGTGTTCGTGGGCACCCCGTGCTCAAGGGAAGAGGGAAACCACTGGAAGAAGTTCATAAGGAAACCCGACATTCAGGGCACTCGCGACGTGCCAGGCACCTCAATGCTTCCCCTGCACGGACTCGGGTCGGACGCGGGTCCTTGGCGCAGCGCAGCGAGGCCGGTGCCACGCTTACGGAAGAAGAAACGAAATGGAGGCCACGTCTCGGGTGGCCTCACGAGGCGGGGGAGGCAAACACAGCAGATAAGAAGCCGAGTGCAGGACGTCCAGGTCAGCCGAAACCCGAGATCGGAGAACCCAGCCCCGCGGGAAGACGGGGGAGACTCATCGTGCTGCACCTCGCTTTTCTCTGAAGGTGTCTGCCAAGACATAAGGTGCTTGGATCCGGAGCCTAAGAACCAAGCCAAACGCAGCCGCCGCGAGGCTCAAAGACTAGACGGAGCTTTTGGCCATCTCCCAGGGCGGCAGGGGAGATAAGAGGGAGAGATCACAGCGGGCAAGGAAGAGGCACCTTGGTAGGCATCCCAGCCATGCGCTGAGAAGGGCTCTGAGAAGGGCTGGGCCTTCTCAGTGAGCACAAACCCGAAATACCCGGTCATCCCCAGGGACTAAGGTGCAGGCCCAATCATCCTGACCATCACGGGGACCAAGGTCATGTGCCCCTGCTCCCCCTGCCCGCCAGGCGGAAACGGCTTCCTCCCGGAATAAGGACCGCCGCAGCCAGAGCCTCTGCATGTTTGCCCTACACCGTGTCCGCATGTACCACGCCAAGGCCAGACCACATGGCCAAAGAGAGAAAACAGACGGTAGAAACAGACCCACAAGTTACTCCAATGTCACAGGCATAGACGCAGACTTTAAAATAACCTGTGGTAGTTAATTGCAGGAAGATAGATGACAAGATGGGGAATTTCACCGGAAAACTACCACTTAGACAAAAAGTACTCAGGTGGACATGCTAGACCTGAAAGACCCAAGAACTGACATGGATGTAATATGCGATTCAAATGCACCCGACACAGCAGAAGAGGATGCATGCGGCAGTACCTACCTCAAGAAGTTGGAAAGACAACAGTTTTCAAACCCAAAAAGAAACGTCGAGAGAGCAGATAACAGAGAGAGCAGGGATTGGTGGAATAGAAGGGTTCGCCATGGCGACGTCGAGACCCAGGAGGAGGCAGAGGGGCGGGTCAGAGTGCGGGCTCGGCCTCCAGCTCCCTGTGTGATCTTGCACAGGCCACTGGCCGTCTCTGGATCTCAGGTTGCCATTTCAGGGGAAGGGGCATGAGTACCCGCTTGGCCCAGCTGACGTGAGGATGACAGGGCGGGCAGCGGTGACAGCCCTGTATTACAAGTGCTAACGTTACCGCCGGTCGGCAGTGTTCACTCGGTCATTTCACCGGCACCCGTGGAGCTGGGAGGGCGACTGTAGGTTTTCCAAGTACAGTGGGGCCTTGACTTACGAGTGTCCCGACTAACGAGTTTTTTGAGATACCAGCTGTCTCTTGGCCGATTTTTTGCATTGAGTTGATAGAGTAATTTGAGTTAACGAGCTCCTTAACGAGCTCGGTCTCGGGAATGAATTAAACTCGTAAGTCAAGGCCCCACTGTATTTGAAACAATTCCCTCTTTTTTAAAATATATACATATATATGTATATTTACATATGTGTGTGTGTGTGTGTTTATTGATTTCAGAAAGACGAAGGGAGAGGGAGAGATAGAAACACCAATGATGAGAGAGGATCATTGATCCACTGCCTCTTGCACACCCCCCACTGGGGATGGAGCCCACAACCTGGGCATGTGCCCTGACCGGGAATCGAACCGTGACCTCCTGGTTGAGGGGCGGACACTCAGCCACTGACACAGTTCTCCTAGTGGCAGCTCATTGCCGCCCTCTCTCTGTCACCACTGATCGCTGCTGCAGCCGGGACAGGGAGCCCCCCCCCCCCCTTTGTTTGGGGAGGCGTGGCTCACTTGGCAGCAGAGAACTTGGCCCTGGAGTCTTGGCCCAGGTTCCATGCCAGGGAGCCAGGGCTGGCGCTCCCCGCGTGTGGCGGGCTGCCCCGCTTAATAGAGAACAGGGAAGTCACGCACGCCTCCTTTCTTCCCTGGGGCCCGGGGCGGGGTGCAGGGGCGTTCTTGCTTTTCCACTGTAGTTCCTTCCAGGGCTTTCAAAAGCGCTAATTGTTACCAGCCCAGGCGCCTCTGCTGGTGGGTGGGAGCCCAGTGGGCACCCCGGCCTGGGAGATGGTGCCACTGGGTCGTGCCGGATGGAGGGAGGGGGGTGTCGCCGTGCTCCTCCAAGCCCCCCCTCCCTCGCCCCGATTCTGCAGCTCAGCCTCACCCTCCGTCTCCTTCCGCCCCAGTGTCCGCTGCGAGCATCTGTATCTCACGGCAGCCAGGAGGCGGGGAACCGGCCCGTCATCCCGTCTCATTCCCTCAGCGTGCTCACAGGCATCTGTTTAAGTGAACTCGTCTCAGCCCTCGGTGTTGGGACACAGGGTCCTGCTCATCACCACGGCCTAAGCAGGGAGACCCTGTCACCCACTGCTCAGCTCAGCCCTGCAGTGGGCTCCGTCCCTCAGAGAAAGCCTGGTCTCGGGAATGGCTTCCCTCCCCCCAAATACACACCTGCTCCCCCTCCCCCACCGGCCAGGCCCACCAGCCTCCTTCCTCCCAAAGGCCTGGGCCTCCCAGGTGCTCAGGGAACTCCCACCTTAGAATCATTTATGCTGGATCTCAACCTCCTAACCCGGGGCCCAGCCCAGCTCGGGGCCCAGCACGTGCGCTGTGAGTGGCTGCTTGATTGACAGCCCGAGAGTGAGCAGAATCTCTCTTATCAGCCCCTTTTCCAGGTAAAGGAATGGCCCAGAGAGGCTAGGTAGCTTCTTCACAGTCACACAGCACCCAGGCAGAGTCCTCGGGCGTAGTCCGTGCTTTCTCGCTCAGATCTCTGAATTGCCAGCCCTTGCCTTTCCCTCATTCACGTCTGCATTCCTCGATGGCACAGTGTGCCAGGGGACAGGGCCACCGAGAGTGAGGCCGAGTTCCTGTCCTCCTGGAGCCCCCCGCCGGGAGGAAGGAGGCAGATGCGGAAACAGAGCAGGCCGAACGGAGCCAGGACTCTGCGGACGCCAGGACTGGGCAGGCCTCCCCTGGGCGTCAGCGCCAGCTCGGGCCTGAAGAATGAGTGGGACCTGAGCAGGGTCGGGTGGCTGTTCTGGACAGCGGGGACGGCCTGGGCCGGAGCCCAGAGGCAGGAGCAAGTGTGGGCTGAGGCTCCGTTGTGTTGCTTCAAGTTGCAAGTAATCTGCTTTACACAATAAAGGGGATTTATTGTCTCATGTCCCTGAAAGGTCAGAGCGTAGGGTGGGCTGCAGGTGCGGCTGGATCAGGGATTTAATGCCTCCTGTCTGGTCCTGCCCAGCCATCCCTCCTGCGAGGAACCCACACAATGACCAGCATGACCCTGACTTCCTCGTCCCAGCCTCACGCAGACCAGAGCAAAAGGAAGCCCTGTCTTCCCTTCCTGCAAAAGTCAGGCGTTTCCCTCTGATTGGATGGGATTAGGGCACTTTCTCATCCCTGGACCAGCTCCTATGGTAAAGAGGGGTGGGTGTCCCCTGCTGGCCAGGTGAAAGCAGAGAGAGCCGGTCTTGGAAGGTTAATCTGGCTCAAGTGGACAGATTAACTGCTGCTTTTTATTTTTTTTAATATATTTTTTATTGATTTCAGAGAGGAAGGGAGAGGGAGAGAGGGATAGAAACATCAATGATGAGAGAGAATCATTGACTGGCCGCCTCCTGCACGCCCCCTACTGGGGATCGAGCCTGCAACCCGGGCATGTGCCCTTGATCGGAACTGAACCTGGGACCCTTCAGTCCTCAGGCCGACGCTCTATCCATTGAGCTACACCAGCCAGGATGTCATAACAAGGTAATAGAATTTCATCCTGTTTTTCTTCCTCCTTCTCTGGGCAGATGACAGACAACCCTCTGTGCCTGCGTCAAACCCACTGCCTGCAGCCACAACTCTGATGGCCGTGTGGTCAGACTGAGCTCTGACTGGGCACCGGCACACACATCCTCCCCGGAGGACAGCGACAAAGAGGCCTCCTGGTCCCCCACCGTGACCCTGCCTTCCCGGTCCTCCCCCCGGCGGGACCCGACGCCGTCACAGAGATTCATCGCCCCTCCACCCCTTTGGCTGGGAAAGGCGATTGCTGGTCTTACGTTCGATTAACGCTTCGTGGAGAGACATCATCGGCTGTTCGAGGATCGCGGATGAGGCGGGCTCCTTTATTTTCTGCCAGAGACAGATTTGCTGCAAGAAGAGCCATCCCACCCCCCGAGCGACCCCCTTCGCCTTCGCGTGTCCCAGGGTGATGTCCGGTGCCCGAGGGTGACCGCCAGGCGGAAGTGAAGTTGGCCAGAGCGAGCCTTGAGAGCCCCCCGCCCTCCCCCACCTCGGACCTCCACGCCTCGCCCTGTGCATGAGCCTCCATCTCTGGGATTTGCCTCCAAGTCCCTCCTGAGTGGGGCGTGATTTCCTGCAGCTCATCGCTGGGGACCCTCGTGCGGAAAGCAGCCATGGTGACCCTGAGGAGAAGGACCCTCAAAGTGCTCACCCTCCTCGTCCTCTTCATCTTCCTCACCTCCTTCCTCCTGAGCTACTCACACACCACGGCCACCACCGCCTGGCTCCCCAAGCAGCTGGTCCTGGAGCTCTCGGAGCGCTTCCGGAAGCTGGTGGCCTTCTCGCGCCGGCCCTGCACCTGCGCCCGCTGCGTCGGCGAGCAGGGGGTCTCGGCCTGGTTCGACGAGAGGTTCAACCGGTCCATGCAGCCGCTGCTGACCGCGAAGAACGCGTTCTTGGACGAAGACACCTACTCATGGTGGCTGGTGAGTGCACCGGCCGAGTTGTGGGGTGAGGAAGGGGCCCCTGCACCTGAGTACACACCTCTAGGGCCCTGCCAGGTGCTTTGCAGGAATCACAATATTGGCCATTCATTCATTCATTCATTCACTCAAAAACTACTGCCCTAGCCGGTTTGGCTTAGTGGATAGAGCGTCGGCGTGTGGACTGAAGGGTTCCGGGTTCGATTCTGGGCAAGGGCACGCAGCTGGGTTGCAGGCTCAATCCCCGGCCCTAGTGCAGAGGCCACCAATCAATGTGTCTCTCTCACATCGATGTTTCTCTCTCTGTCTCTCCCCCTTCTTTCCACTCTCTCTAAAAATCAACAGAAAAATATCCTCAGGTGAGGATTGAAACACACACAAAACCTACTTGTTGAGGACATGCTGTATATAAATGAGAACAGTGGGTTCTCTGTGGGCACTGTGGTCCCGAACACTTCGAAATGCTGGGGCACACAGGGGCCCCTCCCGGTGGGGATCTCCGAGGGAGTTCCTCCAGGGGAGCTTGGCTGCAGCCACTCCCCCCGGGGTTTTCAGGGAGTGAGCCCCAGGCAGCAGCGGCATCCCCGGGGCCTGGGAGCCTGTCAGACTGGCAGGATGTGGGCCCAGCCCTGCCCGGCCGCGTCAGGATGGTCACGGTCGCCAGGTCTCAGGTGGTTGCCTGTAGAGGAGCTTGGAGGAGCTTGGAGCTGCCCCAGGAGGTCTGAGCAGAAGCAGGTGCTTAATTCTGGATGATGGCTTCCCTCTGATGGTTATGAACTAATATTCATCCTCTGGGCCATTTATCCGTGCACATCTCAGTGGCATTGCATACATCACAGTGTCATGTGACCATCACCCTTCTGCACCCAGCACTTTTCCAGCACCCTCTTACACTCTGTACCCAACTCCCCTCCCCCAGCCCCAGCCCCCTAGACCCTGGCAGCCCCCGTTCCACTCTCTGCCTATGAATGTGACTCCGTGGAGCCTCACGTAGTGGGAGGGACCCGCGGAATTTGTCCTCTGTCTCGGCATCTTTTCAGGGTCCACTCATGCTGTAGCGTGTATCCAAACGTCCCTTTTTTATGGCTGAGTGATATTCCATTGTATGCATACTCCACATTTTATCTTATTTTTTATTTTTTAAAGTATATTTTTATTGATTTCAGAGAGAGGAAGGGAGAGGAAGAGAGAGATAGAAACATCAATGATGACAGAGAATCATGGATGGGCTGCTTTCTGCACGCCCCGCACTGGGGATCCAGCCTGCAACCCGGGCAAGGAGTCGAACCATGACCTCCTGGTTCACAGGTTGACACTCAGCCACTGAGCCACAATGGCCGGGCTGCGTACTCCACATTTGCAAACCTATTCATCTGTCACTGGACATGGGGCAGGGCCCCGGCCCCCGCTCTGGCCCCCTCCCAGCCCCGGCCACCCCCACATCCCCGCCAGAGGCAGCACAGCCAGGCCCACCTGTCTCCTGTCCTGCGCCCACAGACGCTGCAGCGGGAGAAGCAGCCCCATGACCTGAATGACACCTTTAAGGAGCTGTTCCACGTGGTGCCTGGCAACGTGGACCCCCTGCTGGCGAAGAAGTCGGTGGGCTGCCGGCGCTGTGCCGTCGTGGGCAACTCGGGCAACCTGAGGGAGTCCTGGTACGGGCCTCACATCGACAGCCACGACTTCGTGCTGAGGTGAGCGGCCGGGCCCTCGCCCAGGCGCACCTGTGCACCCCCAGGTCCCCCTTGTGCACCCCAGACCCCCGGGGCTGAAGGCGGCACCTGGGCTCCGGGCCCGGAGGTCAAGGTCCCAGCCTGGTGTGCCCAGACCTACCTGGGCACCTCAGGCTCCTCGAGGCACCCTCGGGGCCTCAGTTTCCCCATCTGCGCTGCAGGATGGAGACAGACGCAGGTGCCTCTCTGGATGCAGGGGCGGGAGCTTGGCGCCGAGAGCCCTGGGGAGATGGCAGGATTCACTTACAGAGTCTCGTTTGATCCGTAAAATGCATCCCGTTTTGCAGCCTGTATGCTTTTCATGTAAAATCTCTTTTCCTGTCACTGAACAGATGTTCCAGGAAGATGCCCCACGTCTCTCTGGGTTTCTTGTAACCTCCATGCCCTCAGCCCAGAGCGAGAAACAACAGCAGCGAGGGGGGGCGGGGGAGGGGCTGGTGATCCCCAGGTGCCTTCTAGAATCTTCTGTCCCTGTGATCTCTGGCTGTATGTCCTTAGACCACTCACCTGGCCTCTCGGAGCCTCAGCGTACACCTGGTTCAGTGGGGCCGTCCGTGGTGAGGGCGACAGTCAGGTTCAGGGTCCGACAGACCGGAGTCCGGGGCTGCCTGTGGTGGCTCTGTGTCCTGGGCCCCGTCCTCTGTGCTCAGATTTCTTGGCCCATAAAATACCCGCTGGACACGGCCGTCACTGCAGTGTCACCAGGGGCGTCCCTGGGCCAGGGGAGGGGCTCGCGCTCACTAGTAGCAGGTGGTCAGTGGCGTGGATGCGGGGGACTGAGATCCCCAAAGAGGAAAACCCCACAGATCCCCGAGCCGTGTGCTCGCTGTCCCCACTTCACAGAGGAGGAGGCCGCGGAGTTGAGCGCTGGCCCGAGGTCCCAGCGGGCCCCCGGGATCTGGGACTGTGTGAGCCATGCGTGTTCTCTCCCTTCTCCTCCAGGATGAACAAGGCCCCCACCATGGGGTTCGAGGCCGACGTGGGGAGCAAGACCACCCACCATTTCGTGTACCCTGAGAGCTTCCGGGAGCTGGCGGAGAACGTCAGCATGGTGCTGGTCCCCTTCAAGACCCTGGACCTGGAGTGGGTGGTCAGCGCCACCACCACGGGCACCATCTCCCAGTAGGTCCCCCCGGGGCGTCGGGTGGAGGGCCCCTTGCCTGACCCCTCGCTGCTCCTCTTCACCATGTGGGTGCCTCCTGGCCGCCCACCGTGCTGTTCCCTGCACCACAGCCTGGCTCATGCTGTTCCCTGCAGTACGTCCCTTCACACACTTTTTCTTGGGATGCACCCGCCCCACAGCCCACAGGCCACCTCTGACTCTCCGCTCTCCCGGCCCCTCACCTCCCATCGCTCTAACACCCCCCAGACTTCCACCTTTTCCTCCTCTTGACCCCCAAGTGGACCACACGCTGTGCTTCCCCAAACCTGGCAACTCCTGGGGAAGGGGCCGCTGGAAAGGGCCCAGCGCATCTTAGCTCCGACCCCTCACCTCCGAGTGCTCCTCGTGGTGACAGCCACCTGCCTCCAAACCATAAATGGCACTGGATGGGGTGGGGCGCAGCTGGGAGGAGGGGTGCCGAGCATGTCGGCTGGGATGTGAGTCATCCTTCGTGTCCGCACATCTTCCTGACACCACACGCACGGGCACGTGGTGTCTGACCAAAGCGTCACAGTTGTCGTGATCATGCCTCCCTTCCGCCAGGGAGGGCCCCTGTGAGGCTGGCCAGGCAACATGCTCGGGGCGGGACTCTGGCCAGAGCCAGGCTCGCGCCTGTCCCCTTCCCAAGTCCCTTCTGTTCCCGAAGAGAAGTGGTTTCCGTGTCCAGGTGGCCAGCCTGTGTGAGGCCCAGTGTGGACGGTGCAGGATGGGCGGGGGCGGGGGGGATGCTGTGCTCTCAGGAGGAGGGAGGGAGGGAGGCGCTCGGGCAGGGGAATTCCTTACACCTGGTCCCTGGGTTCCCCAGTGTAAGCTGCGCCAGAGTCAGATCCAAAGTGAAGCCAGGAGCCTTCATCTTGGAGGCTCCTAGACCCTCCGGATGAAAAGGAGGCAGTGTGGGCCTCTTCGGCCGGCACCCCTGCCGAGGGGTAGGTGCTCTGGCCTCCATGGCTCCTTCAGGCTGTGTGTGTGTGTGGTGGGGGGCTTGGAGCAAGTCCCCTTAACCTTTCTGGGGGAAGGTCCATAACATAGCAGAAGGTCCTTGAATGAGCCAAGATCGCCCTCTGGTGTCTGTAAGGGACCACTGCAGGGCTGTGGCAGGGGCCGGTGGCTGGGGGCCCCTGTGAAAGCGTATACCTGCTCAGCCTGGCCCTGCTTCCCTCTCCAGTCACCCCGCTCCCCAGCTGCCAGTAGACAGGCCGGCCCCTCCCACATTGACCCTCTGCTCTTTCTCCCCAGCACCTACGTTCCTGTCCCCTCGAAGATCAAAGTGAGGAAGGATCAGGTGAGTGGCGGCTCAGGCTCACCTGTGATGCTCTGGTGGCAAGTGGTGGAGAGGGCACCCTCCCCTCCTCTGCCAACATCTGAGAGCCCTGGGCGCTGGACCGATGGAGTCCCTGCTGGAGGGACTGACCCTGGGACCCCAGGCCAGTAGCATCGCCTGGGAGACTCACAGATGCACCCTCTCAACACCCCCCCACACTCCAGACCTACCTGGGATTGTAGAAGGCCTCCAGGGGTGCCAAAGGGGCTGCAGTTTGAGAACTACTGTGTGAGCTTCTCAAAGCCAGACCTCACCTGTGTCTAGACCTCACCCGTGTCTTCATCGTTTCCTGGTGTGAGGGTCGGCCAAAACCTGGGCAGAAGGCAGAAGGATGAAGGCAGGGCAGTGGCCACCACCCTGATCCTTTGCCACATGCTCTTATTTAAATACTAGTGCCCTAGTGCATGGATTTGTGCACATTGAAAGGAAATAGAAGGTGGCCGGCAGGGTGGGACTGGGCGAGATGGGCCGGACATGATGCCCTGGAGCCAACCTCCAGAGGTCCCTCCCCAGCCCGCCGCACCTGAGGCGGCTCTGTGGCTCAAAGGGTGTCTGCAAAGTGAGTGGGGTCCCTCTGGCAGGTGAGGTCCCTCGGCCTGGCCTGCAGGGATCAGGCCGAAACCAGCTTTCCGCCATTCCCCAAGGGGTCCCGGATTGCGAGATGGCAGTTCTTGGGTGACACACCCCGGAATCGGCTCGCTCCTCTCTGGTTCCGGGATCCGTCACCAGAGAACTGCTGCTGCCAAGTCACTGCAGCTCCACCGCTCCTGCATTGAGCATCTGCCCCCTGGTGGTCAGTGCACATCATAGCTACTGGTCGGACAGTTGCTTAGCCTTTTATATATATATATATATATATATATATATAGATATTTTTATTGATTTCAGAGAGTTAGGGAGAGGGAGAGAGACAGAAAAATAAGTGATGAAAGAGAATCACTCGTCAGCTGTCTTCTGCACTTCCCACACTGGGGATCAAGCCCACAGCCCTGGCATGTGCCCTAACCAGGAACTGAACCCTGACCTCCTAGTTCATAGGTCGACATTCAACTACTGAGCCATGCCGGCCAGGCCTGCATGCTCTTATTTAAATGGGGAGATTGGGGTCAGAGAGGTCAGGCAACTTGCCTGGGGACCCACAGCTGGTTTGGGGTCATGCAGAACTGGGATCCTCCCCTGCCTGCAGCACCCGCCTGCGTGGGGGGTGGTATTGCTGCGGGGGAGGAGCCACTTGTGAATCCCATGGCAGGGAGGGCCTCCCAGGGAGGCAGTGGCTCAACGCCAGGCTGTGAGCTGAAGGGGTCACCCGAGGCGAGCATAGGCCCCCCTCCAGACCTCTCGGGGTGGGGGGCAGTGTTGCATTTGGCTGCACACACCTACCCTCTGCTGCCTGGCAAGTCCCCTCACTGTCCTCAAAGCTGCCGTGAGTAGTGGCACCAAGGCCTTGCCTGACACCAGGATGCCCCCAGCTCGGCCACCGCTGGCTGTGTGGCCTTGAGCACGTCGCTAAGCCTCTCTGAGCCTCGATTCCCTCATCTGTATCAGGGGAAGGGGGAAAGCTAGCGCATAAGGTCCTTTTAGGGACTGGGGACCATTTGGGCCCAGACCAGGGAGACGGGTGGCTCCGTGCATGAGTTTTCCTGCAGCCGCACCATCTCGCTCAGCCCCGGCCTCGTGTAATTGTGAGAGTCACCTGCTCAGCCAGCCTTCTCCCCCTGCCCCAGGGCTTCCCTGCCTTTCTCGCTGTATCTCTCTGCCTGGTCCCAGAGTTCTTCCCCCGCATCTTCTGTCACTTCCCAAGTGAGGCCCCTGTTGGTCTTTTCCCACTACAATGCAGACCCCCTGGGTGCCGGGGCCTTGTTCCCATCATGTCTGTCCCTGTGCCACAGGCGTGTGGCCCCTAGAGGCTGTGTGTCCTTCTCCAGCCGTCTCTCTGAGGGCCGTGTGCTCCCCCCACAGATCCTGATCTACCACCCGGCCTTCATCAAGTACGTCTTGGACAGCTGGCTGCAGGGCCACGGGCGCTACCCGTCCACCGGCATCCTCTCGGTCATCTTCTCCCTGCATGTCTGTGACGAGGTACGCCCCTCTCCCGGGATCCCCGCTGACCAAGCCAGGCACCAGGGTCCCTCATTCACTGTTCCCGAGAAGCCATGCGAGCATCTGTGGTCGGGCTGTCCTTGATCCTGACCCCAGCCCCTGTGAGAGCATCTGTGGTTGGCTGACCTTGATCCTGACCCTAGCCCCCAGGGGCCTGGCAGGCCTCTCTCAGGGGTGCTTTAAGGAGGAGCAGTGGTTTCCAAGAATCTTCCCAGGAGCACGTTCTGGCTCATTCTGTGTGAGCTCCCCAGGCAGAGCCAGGACCCATGGGTGGAAGCGCCGATTTGGGGGCGAAACAAAGGAGCCGTTGGCATAGGAGGCCTGTGTAAGCTGCTGCTCCCACCTGGGAGCTAGACCCCAGCTCTCGGGCCACACCCGCCCACTCCCGCCAGAACCTCTGAGTGGGAGCCAGGCACCAGGGCTTCCAAGGTCCCGGATTGACTGCCAGAGAGCCTGGGGAGTGTGTCCCGCCCCCTGGAGCTCCTTCGACATCCGCCAGGTGGCGCCGGGTTTCTGTCCGTGACCTAGGCCAGGGGTGGGGACATTCGGCCCACAGGCTGTATAAGGCCCAAGAAATCATTGGTCTGGCCCTGCCCAGGCATTCACGGTGAGTTAATGAAATGTTTGGCCAAACAGAGCAGGCTGATTTTTAAGTTGATGATTCTGTATGGCCCACGAATGACGTTACAAACATCCAAAGGGCCCTTGGCAGGAAAAAGGTTGCCCACCCCTGGTCGAGGCTGTTCCCTGCCTCCCGGGGCAGAGGAGCAGGAGGGGCCACAGGAGAAGGGCTCAGTAAACACTGGCCACGGGTAATGGCCCACCGCTGGCCAGGGAGGGCTCCTGGCAGATGGACATCGCCTGAGGGAGGAAAAGACCCCCTGCCTCACCGTGAATGTCACTCTTGGCCCCATTTTCCAGATGAGGAGAGTGAGGCTCAGAGAAGGGATGCAACATTTGCAGGGTCCTCCAGCGGGTGGCAGGGCTGGGGGGTGGGGCAGCCTGGTCCCCACTCTGCTCCCTGCTCCTCTTCCCTGGCTCCCCCATCCTTGGAGAAGAGGTTGTACTGCCCCAGAGGTGAGACCCCCTCCCTCAGGACCACCCACGTGCAGTCGCCTCCCCCTGAGCCTTCTCACATGAACTTGACTTTTACTCAACACCGCGCCCCCGGGGTCCCGGGAACCTAGAGAAGGCTTTCTGCGCTCCTGGGGAAGGGCGTGCACAGATGCCCGGATGCCTGCAGCTTCCTGTCCTGTAGGCTCTACCTGCCGCCCGCCGTCCAGCCCTGACCTCTGCTTGGCCCCCACAGGTGGACCTGTACGGCTTCGGGGCGGACAGCAGAGGGAACTGGCACCATTATTGGGAAAACAACCCGTCGGCGGGGGCTTTCCGCAAGACTGGGGTGCACGACGGAGACTTTGAGTCCAACGTGACCACCACCTTGGCATCCATCCACAAAATCCGGATATTCAAGGGGAGATGACGCTGTGAAGGGTCACGGACGGCCACCTCAGCGCAGCCTCCTCGCCGGAGCTGTTCCTTCCGTTCCGGGGGCTCCCAGGGCCAGCCTCTCGCACCCCAACATTTGACAGCATCTACTCAGCGATGTCACCGGGCTGCAGAGCAAGTCTGAGAGCCGGCGTGGGTGGGGCGACCCTCGCGTCTCTCCCCGGCCGGGACGTGGGGGACATCCATTCTCCGAATATGGCCGGGAAGATGGGGGAGGAGGGGGAGATGCTGAAGACCCCCCTGTTTTAAAAGAAAGGACATTTCCCAGGGAGGACGGGCAGAGACTGCTTTGCTGGGGGGCCCAGGCTGACACCAGACTCTGATTCTCGCTGGATGTTTCCGAGTGGGGGCGGCTCCGGACAGCCATGCGGGCCGTGTCGGCACAGGGGCCGGGTGTCACCTTCCTCGCACGTGGCAACCCCCACTCCCCTCTGTTCCCCGAACTCGTTCTGGTGGCAGGAGAGGCTCCCCCCGAAGGTCTTCACGCTCGGGCAGGCGTTTCCGAGTCCAGCAGCCAGACGTCTTCTCCCCAAGACCATGTTCCCGCGAGGACCCCTCTCGGTGGTTAAAATGATGGCCCGAGGGCAGGTCTGACCTCTTCTATGTGCCTTTGTATTCCGGGAGAAATGCATGCCCTGGCCTACGTGAGGCCAGCACCCCGACTCGGGGAAGGAGACCCTCCGCCGCCCCCTCGCTCTCAGCTGGGGACTCTTCCAGGTTCCTGAGCCGGCCCCGCGGTGGCGCAGGGCTCAGGTGGCACCCGGGCCTCCCAGAGGCACACCAGCCCTGGCCCGTCTCTCACGTTCACAGACTGTCAGACTCCGTGCCTGTAACCGTCCAAGCCCCGGGAGGGTCTCCACCAGCCAGCGTCTTCCCCAAGGGCCACGCTCGGGCCGGTCCTGCTGGCCACCTGCATGGGGTCCCGGGGGGGTGGGGGCATCCTGGGAGCGTGGCCATCAGAGCGGGGCAGTCATACCTCATTCGCGCATTCTTCCTTCCTTGTCACCCTCCTGATTATTTATTGATTGGTTGTGGTTGTTGTTGCGTTCAGCTGACCTCATGTGCATTTTCTGGCTCTTGCTGGTCTGGGTTCTAACTCACTTTCTCCTGCTTCACCCGGCCGCTGCGGGGTGGGCGGCTTCCGGCAAGCTCTGTGGGTGTTCGGGGTGCCTAGGGTTTGGGGCTCGCTGGTGGGCAAGTCCTGGGGTGTCAGGTCGGTGGTTGTGCAGAATGTCCTGTACCTCCTTCTCTCCCAGCCCAACTTCCTTGCGAATTTGGGTTCATCCTCTGGCTGGGCCTCGCCCAAATCCAGGGGCACCTCCTTGGGGCGGGCGAGGCGTGGGGTCCAGGCCTAGGAGGACCGCGGCCATTGGCTCTATTACTGACGTGTCATCAGGAAAACCGTTTTTCCCGTAGAGAGCATTTCCCCAAAGGCCCGCTGCTCCTGTTGGCCTGTGAGGGACTTCGGGCTCGCAAGCCAGGGGACCTGCTCTCCTGGCCGCAGTTTCTCCCTCTGCACATGGGGAGGAAGGAACTGTGGGAGCTCAGGGGCCACAGATGGTGTCAGGCACCTGCTAAGAAAGAGTCCCCGGGAATCTCACGCCACGGCTTCTCCTGAGTCTGTACATGCGAGCACTTTCCTGGGGAGGTTCCGCCGCGTTGACCACAGCCTCAGAGATGCAGGATCCAGAAAGCCTTTAAACACCCCGCACACCTGTTCCAGCTCGAGCGTCCTCCCAAACGCAAGTGGTAAAGGCTCGGAAATCGCTGTGAGGCCGCATCATCACGGGCTGGAGGTCACGGCCACCCTCGATGGGAGACGGGGGGACCTCAGCCAGCGTCTGGCGGCCGGCCGACCCAGCCCAGGGACAGGCCTGAAGGAAGGTGGTCACTGGGTGGAGCAGTGGGCGGCTCCCGCGCGCTCTCCTCTCCTGCGAGCTGAGGTGTCCAGGCGTGTCAGTCAGATAGCAGCTGCTGCGTTGGGCTTGGCTAAGTCAGAGCCGGTCCTCATAAGGAGGCCATGTCCCCCAGCAAACTGCTGAGCCTGAAGCCGGAGAGGCCGCGGCAGGTGAGGGGCAGAGAGCTCAGCAGCACCCCAGTCTTCAGGTCCCCCAGGGGGCCCTGCGCAGGAGCCGCCTGCAGCCAAACTGACACCCGCGGATACACCTCCCTGCTGGGCCTGGTCAGGGACCCCGCCCGCGGCATAGACCTCATGTCCCGTCACGCCGCTAAGTCACGTCAAGGCCAAAGTTTCCCGAGCACTTTTTTTCTCTCTTTTTGGCAATCTCGTTTGGTTGGTTGGTGGTGGTTTAAAAGTTGCTTTTTCTCCCCCTCCCCCCCCCCCAATCACCCAGCCTTGCTCTGGCGTTTCACAGCCGAGCGTTGACCTGGATGCGTTTTGAGTGAAGTGAGCGGGTCGTCGTCCTCAGCCTCCGCTGCGTCTTATTTATTGTTGGACCTTTGCAATGATCTGAATCACAGTGAATTAAAAAAGAGCTATTTTATTATCGTTTGGGGGTGTGTTGCTTTTCTAGGAGGGCCGGCCCTCCCGCTGCCCTTCACAGTTCCACTCGGCAGGTATTTCAGTCCTAAAAAGGTGAAGGACCGGGGATCCCCCCACCTCTCTGAACCTCAGCGGTCTCATCCGGGAAATGGGGCCGCAGTGCCGGCTGTCCGAGGGGGTGGGGTCAGGAGGGAAAGCCTGCCTGGAGGCCCCGGGAGCGCTGAGTGTTCGCCGAGGAGGCCTGGCGGGGGTTGAAGCTGACAGATTGCGAGGGGCCCCTTCTGTGGAGCCGGGCGCCTTTGCTCAGCCACCCCAGGTGCAGGGAGGGAAGAGGCAGGCAGGGAGGAGATGAAGAGCCTAGAAGGGGACAGGCTGAAGGGAGGGAGCACGAGGCAACGGAAGCTGGTGGGGGCAGAGGGAGGACAGGTGGGAGCTGGTTGCTGGGGGACAGCAGAACTGGAGACCAGTCCTGTGGATGTCGGGACAAAGGACATTCACAGAAGCCTCTCAGAGCTGGGAAACTGGGGGCACAAGGTGTCTGAATGTGTGGCCTTTCAGGATGGGGTTGTTCCAGGTGATGGAGAGAAGGTGGAGGGAGGAAGTAGGGAGGGCAGGTGCTGTATGTGAGCTCCACCTGTTACCAAAGTCCCAGAATAAGGGCACACATTGGTTGCAAACACCCTGGCTCAATGAACAAAGTCTGCCAGGGGAGAGGGAAGGTTCTGCAAGGTGCTGGGGACCTTGGAGAGAAGCTGAAGTACTATAGGCAGATGGACGGTGCAGCCGAGACAAACTGGTGGGGAGGAGCGTGAAGTCCAGAAACATCAGTGGGCGCCCATAGAGACACGATCCTCACCCAGACATCCCGGCTGGGGGCTGGACAAGGAGCGCCATAGGTGTACCTGCCCCAGGTGCCTCTCAGCAGCCAGGGTGGGGAGTCTGCCTGTTGGCAGGCCCAGCAGCCCCTCTGATGCCACCATCTGGCACAGGTCCTGGCACCCAGACGACCTTAAGCAAAGGATCGTGATTGCTATCAGTCCACTGGGAGCGTCCTTGCTGGGGCCTTCATGTAGAACCCTTAGCTGCGGATGTTGAAAGCCCCGAAGGCACCGTCAGATCCATGGGTGTCCAAGTTCAACTTCCCAGGGCCCCATGGATTCCTAGACCTCCTGCCCCTTGTGTTTTGTAGCAATGGGACTGGCTTCCTGGAACTTGGTCAAGGCAGGGAGGTATCTTAGATTTGTGGATTGCCGGAAGATTCCCGCCCTTTCTGAGTCCCCCACCCCCAGGAAAGGGCATGGCTGGAAGCCAGGCACCCCCAGGGATCCAGCCGGGATCCAGACCTGGACCTTCCCGTGAAGGGAGTGATGGTCCCTGGTTTGTCTACCTCGTGGGAATGTGTGGAAACGAACACACTTGACGTCCACATACATTTCATTGGACACATAGGTACCCAGGGACGCTGGGGCCGAGTGTGCGCAGAGATGGTTGAGCTGAGGCCTCTGTTGTCAGACGGTCACCGGCTAAGTGAGGGGCAGGTGCCAGTGGCAACACCGTGAAAGGTGGAGACGGTGTATAATGACCACGGCTCCCCTTGCGCGCCACCCACTGGACCACGCGTTTTGCCTCCATTACGCTCTCTGAATCCTGCAGCCGTTCTGGCGAGAGGAGAACCTGATGAAGACACTGTGCCTCGGGGTGAACTAACTCGCCGGGAGCCAGGGGTGCAGCCAGGACTCCCACAGCAAGCTGCTGAGCCCAGGGGCGCCGGGTCAGGGTTAACCACCTCCGTTCCCCTCAAGAGCCGGGGGCCCTGGGTTCCGGGCGTTGCTCCCAACCCCAGCCCTTTGGCGATGATGCGCTCCCAAGGGCTGCTGGGCTGTTCCTCATGGTGGAGCCCAGAGCTGCCAAAACCTTCCTTCTGCTCCTGGCCAAGAGCACAGACCAGGCCTCCTACTGTGGGTGGCCACCAGGGGGCGCAGCGCACCCACCCTCGGCCCGTTAGTTTCCGCCCAGGGTTTATGGGGACCCAGCAAGCATTTGAAAACCACGTGAGAAACACACCCCCAGGCATAAGGCCAGAACTTAGCAGGCGTGACACCCTACAGATAAGGAGATGGCTGCCCCTCGGCCCAGAAAACTGGGTCAAGGGAGAAAGTCTGACCCAAGTGGGCAAAGGCGAGAACCCTGAGCAAGTGCACTGGCTGAGGTCTCCACGGGCCATGGGCCGCGCAGCAAGGCCGGCCCGACCGTGGAATGTCCCTGGCTTCCCACTCCCACCGCAAAAACATCCTGCTGAGGGAGCGAGCCAGACCCCAGGGGCCCGCAGAGCACGATGCCAGTGTGAGAACACCCGTAACTGGAAGGTGCACAAGGCAGAAAGCAGTTGATGGCCGCACAGGAGGCTCAGGAACCGGGGGCGGGGGGGGGGGGGGGGGGTGTTGCATCACATTGTAAAAAGTTGACATACCACGGAACGGCACGCTTGAAAATGGTCCATGACGTGTTGCATGGATTTTACCTAAATCTAAAAATGTGTGTGTGTGTGTTTGTGATTTCAGAGAGGAAGGGAGAGGGAGAGAGAGAGATAGAAACATCAATGATGAGAGAGAATCATCGATCCATTGCCTCCTGCACGCCCCCAACTGGGCATGTGCCTCGACGGGGAATCGAACCTTTCTCAGGTCAATGCTCAATATCTGAGCCACACTCCGGGCTAAAAGTGTTTTAAAATAAATAAAACAGTCATAAATACAAAGTGTTTCTCCTAAATGTGCTCATTTGATGGAGTGAGCCTGTGAGGTGGGCTGACTGTGTGCTGTGGGTGTGGAAACGAGGCTTTGAGAGACCTGGGCAGAGCCTCCGGGGTCCTGGGAGCAGGAGGGAGAGCAGACCAGCTGCCCCCCATGGCTGGGCTGGGGCGGGACGAGAGACGGTCTGGGCCTGGTCTCTGGTCCAACAGGCCGGGGTCCCCCTGCAGTCTGCATGGTGGGTCACATGGCCCCCAGCAGCCAGGCCTTGGGGCAGAAAGGGAGGGAAAGAGGGGAGGTGAGGGGGAGGGAGAATCAGGACCGGGAACAATGGGAGAGAAATGCTGAACCCTTCCTTTGTGCACTGGCCTGCGGGGGTTTCATTTGAGTTTTCTAAAGAAATCGGAGCCCATAGAATTGTTCCAGAAATAGAGCCCAGATTGCAACGAACGTCCTGGAAATCAGACTTCCTGTTACCGGATTGAGCTTCCCTCTAGCAGCTGACCTTTCCGGATAAAGGTGGAACATTCAGGCGCGGCACCTCGGTCATTGTCTGGGAGGCGGTGGGAGCCCGTAGCCCTGACGCACAGAGGCAGAGAGGCCAAGCCTGGAAAAAGCAGAGCCCTGGGGGATGCTGAGGTCCAATTCTTCCTGGGGGTGCGGGGAGAGGAGGAGGGGCGGGGGCAGCCCCTGGGAGACCAAGCCCAGCCCCCTCCCTGACCTGCAGCTCTTCTGAGCCCCTGGCGAGAGGGTTGCCTCCTTTTCCACTTGGGCATCAGCTGGCAGGACCAGGGCAGGAACAGCCTGCTGGGCTGCTGGGAAGTCATGGCCGCCTGCTCAGCCTTGCCTGGAGGATCTGTCACCCCTCCCTCCTCGCACTCCCACCCTCCATCTCGTCATGCTTCCAGTGGCCCCAGCATGGCCATCTGCCCCCCTTTGCTTCCCTACCCGCCTCATTCCCTGGAGAGACACAGAGGTCCCCTGTGTTTTCTGTGCCCAGCACGGTGCCTGGCAGAGGCAGTGTTGCATGTTGGGAGGAAAGAACTGATGGACGGAATGTCTTCAGGAGAGAGAGGATGACAAGGCATTGTAGGTGCAGGGTTCCTTTGCCAAAGTGTGTGCACCCAGGTCAGGCTGGGCCCCTTCCAGCCCAACACTGATGAGCTGATGTTATCTGTGGTTCTGACTTCTGTCCTCTGCCCACCTGCCCACAGGACCAGCGTGCCTCCTCCTAAGGTAGCAAAGGCCTGACCCTGCCACATACATCCTGGGTGGATTTGGGCAAATTTCTTCGTGTCCCTGAGCCTCAATGTCCTCATCTGTAAAATGTGGACAAGAACAGCTTCTTCCTTGTAGTTTAGTTAAGGCTTGAAGGACACGATAAAATGAATTGCTCAACACCAGTGCCACACACATGGTGAGGGCCTAAGAACTGGTTAAAGATGTTTAGTATCTATATATATAAAAGCCTAAGTGACCGTTCGACCATTCAACCAGTAGCTATGATGTGCACTGACCACCAGGGGGCAGATGCTCAACGTACAGGCATGGGAACATGGAACAGACTGATGAATCTCAGAGAGAGGGGGCAGTGGGGAGGGAGGGAAGAAATTAACCAAAGATCTTATATGCATACTAGAGGCCCAGCGCATGGATTCGTGCACTGGTGGGGTCCCTCGGCCTGGCCTGCGTGGATCAGGCCTAAACTGGCAGTCCGACATCCCTCACAGGGTCCTGGATTGCAAGAGGGTGCAGGCCAGGCCGAGGGATCCCACAAGTGCACGAACCTGTGCACTGGGCCTCCAGTTAGTAAATAAAAATACAGGAAGCTGAGTTACATTTGCATTTCAGATAGGTGGCAAATTATTTTTTAGTACAAATAGTCCCAAATATAGCATGGCGCACACACACACACACACACACACACACACACACGTTTGTTGTTTATCTGAATACAAACATAACTGGCTGTCCCGTATTTGACCTGGCAACCCTACAGGTAAGTCTTCTCGACGCTTCTGACACCATTGCTCCCAATTCTCTGTTTTCAGTGTCCTCTGTTAAACTTCCTGGTCGGGCAGGGTCTTTTGTTGCTGGATCCTGCCTGATACAGACGCGGGGTCCGACATGAGCCTGTTCGTGGAATCCTAAAGTGACTCCTGTACCCCGCCTTCTGCTCACCTTCCGGCTCCTCGGGAGTTCAAAGAAGAAACATGGAATTCAAAACAATTACTCGCTGAGCATCCGTGTGTGCCAAGCCCTCAGAAATCTGGCAGCGATAAAGCACGTTGCTATCTTAATTGCTGGCATCGAAACACCCCCCAGAGAGAAGTTTTGTTTAGAAAAACACCTTAAGGAGCCTTGCTGGGGAGAAATCTGAGACCCCGAGGGCGGGGACCAGGCCCGCACAAGCCCTGGCGGGCCTGCTGGCTTAAGAGTGAGGGGGGTCTCTTTTGCCTCTGGGAGCAGGGAAGGGACGGTCCAGCTGCTGCGTCCCTGGGCAGCAAAGCATCCCAGACCCAGCGCTGTGAGGCCGCGGCTTTAATTTGCTGGCTGATCGTGTGGGTCTGGAATTGGGACAGAACTCGGCAGGGGGTCTTGTGTCTGCTCCAGGCCTTCAGGGTCTCGGCCTCAGACGGATGAGCCATCCCAACAGCAGGTGGCTGATGCCACCTCAGCGTGGAGAGAGGGGCCGGGTGACCAGGGCGTTCCTCACGGCCTCTCCGTGTGGTCGGGGCTTCCTCGCAGTATGGTGGTCTCGGGGAAGCTGATGTCTTACACGTCAGCTCATTTCCCAAAACAAGCACCCCAGCTCACGAGGCAGAAACCTCAACTCCTCCCCCTCCTCCTCCTCCTCCTATTGGGGGGAGTCCCAGGCCTGCCAGTGGAGGAGAGGAGGGCAGCACCCCCTACTGGCCGGAGGAGGGTGAGAGATCCCACAGGAGAAGAGCAGGTGAGAGGGGGAATATGGTGACAATGGTCTTTGAGGGGAAAAGCACAAGAGAGGAGAGAGAGAGAGGAGAGAGAGAGAGAGAAGGCGAGAGAAGAGGGAGAAGAAAACCAAAGGGCTCACGTGCGATTTGGATTCTCCGTGGAGGGAAATGGCAGTGAGGGGGGCAGGGGGCGGCCTTGCAAACTTAAAAATGGGCCTCGCACTTCATCTGGGAGTTGCACGCATGCCTGGGAGGGTGAGGTCTTTGCTGCCTTCCACAGACTTCAGCCAAGTATCCTGTCCTCACAGAGGCCTTGGGCTGGAGTGTGTGTGTGTGTGTGTGTGTGTGTGTGTGAGAGAGAGAGAGAGAGAGAGAGAGAGAGAGAGAGAGAGAGAGAGAGAGAGAGTGGAAGGACAAGTCTGAACGCCTGTGGCTGGGGGTCGGAGGGAAGCTTGGTGACCTTAGGACCAAGAATCTGTCAGTGATCATTGCACAGAGAGCTCAAGCCCATTGAATAATGGCCCCTCTCCAAGGATGACCCCACCCTGACCCCAGAACCCCGAGAACGTCACCTTACTTGGCGAGGGGCAGTTTGCAGAGGTGATGGAGCTAC
Source organism: Myotis myotis (assembly GCF_014108235.1). NCBI lineage: Eukaryota > Metazoa > Chordata > Mammalia > Chiroptera > Vespertilionidae > Myotis > Myotis myotis. The sequence goes on from NW_023416320.1 coordinate 2,775,645, forward strand.
GGGTCTTGGGATGGGAGGACCACCCTGCTTGCCCCGGTCCGGCCCAGTGCAGTCATAGGGTCCTGTAACTCTGGGGCAAGGGCCTGGGTCCGGGATGCAGATGTGAGAACAGACCAGGTGGTGCCTTTAGCGGGGGAACAGCAGCTGCGTCTGGGATTTGGGACAGGCCCTCCCCCTGAGCCTCCCAAAGGAACGGGGTCCTGCCCTCCCCTTGACTTTCGCCCGAGGAGGCCCTTGCTGGGGCCGTTTGTTACAGCGGGCACGGGGAGCGCATACAGCCATCCACCAGGACAGTGCCGCGGGGACTTCTTGTTAGCTGCCAGCTGCATCTGGGGCGGGGGGTGGGAGGATGGGGGGGGGGCGGGGAGAGGGATCTGTCCCTTCCCTTGTTCATGGAAACTGTGAAGCCAAGGAGCCCCGAGGGCTGGTCTTGGGGGTGTCAGAGTGTGTGCCAGTGTCCCTGACTCTGAGCCCATGTGCACGAGGGCCCAGGCAGAGGTGGCAGCTGAGGCCCTGGGTCCAGGGGACAGACAAGCCCCCCAATACCAGGGCTGGAGGCAGGGGGAGGAGCATCATTCCCCCACGGCGGGTCTCAGTGGGACTCAGGGGGTGCCTTCCCTGAAAAACACCCAAAACAGAGCTTTCAGAGGCTCCAGGGCTGGGTGACAAGGCTGAGCGGCCCTGGCAGCCGGGCCAGAGGACAAGCCGGGGCTTTGGTCCCTGCTCCCGGCTGAGGTGTTGGCCTCCCGGGGCCGGAGCAGCTGGCGGCCTGGACGGTAGGGCGGTTAATCAGTAAGGCTCTTGTTTGTCCGGCTCGGCCTTTTGGTGACTTAGCACCCGTAGCCTGTTCATGAGGGTTTGCCGTATCAGCATTTAATAAGGTAATGAGTAACCGGGGCCGGAGGCCTCCGGACCTGCCTTTCGTAAACAGCTGATCTCATGGGGACTTTGGGTGGGGGTGGGGGTGGGGGTGGGGGTGGGGGTGGGGGGGTGCAAACATCACGTGGTGGAGAACTTGTGGCCTCCGGTGAGGGTGGGGGTGGGGGCTGGGCCCCAAGCCGGCTGGTCTTGGGTTCAGGACCCAGTTCTCACCCCACCGTGGGGCCCCAGCCTCTCGGAGCCTCATGTCCACTCTGCAAAGGAAACTGAGACCCCCAAGGGGAGGACTGGCCCAAGGTGACACCAGGAGTCCAAACAGGTCTTCAGAACCAACCTTCGACCTCATGCAAACCAGTCCTCGCCTGTCAGGGTCCCTCCCACATCCTCAGGCTCTGGGGCCCGGAGGAGAGGAGACCCCGACCTCTACGCTGGGCACAATGACCAGGTCATTCCAGAGCAGATGGGGAGCGTGCAGGTGCCCGAGCTCAGCCACAGGCAACGTGGGTGAGAGAGAGACCAGTCCCCAACCCCCCGCCCTGAAACTGGCGGGGCCACCATGAGGTTCTCCCCAGAGGGCAATGGTGGGGCGCACAGGAAGCCAAGGTCCTGCGACAGGAAGTGACACCACATTGGAGCCGGGGCCTTCATGAGCTGTGTCCTCCAAGGACAAAGACAGGGCCTGCTCCCTAGTGGACGTGGTGCGCACCCTTTGAACGTGTTGTCTCATTTAATTCTTGCATGTGTCTTGCTCAGAGAGGCCGCCTCTCAGAAAGACGGATTCCCCGTTCGTCTCTATCCCAGCCCTGAACTCAGCTTCCACTCATTGTGTGTTTTATTAAAGACATTTATTTATTCATTCGACACGTAGTATTAGGTCCCTCCTAGCTGCGGGGACGGGGGATTCCATGGCGAGCAAAGGTTTTCTAGAAAGTAAGGAATTGTCTGGGCCATCACAAGCCTCTATGGAGATGCACAGCAAATCTTATGCAAACAGCTCTTGGTTTCCTCCCACTAAACCGCGCGCCTCTGAAGACGGGGCTGAGTCTGGCCTCCTGGGCAAATGGTGCGCTGACTGTCAGATCCTAAAAGCCACGGGTTAAATACGCAGGAATCTTGCCATCCAGTCAAACACTTGGTGGTTTCAAATTGATGATGGTGGGAGTATTTACACCATAGAAATCGGCAGAGACCATAAATCAGGGCTTTTTTCTTCTTTTTCTTTAAAATATATTTTTATTGACTACAGAGAGGAAGGGAGAGGGAAAGAGAGATGGAAACATCCATGATGAGAGAGAATCATTGATTGGCTGCCTCCTGCACGCCCCACACTAGGGATCAAGCTCACACCCCAGGCAAGTGCCCTGCCTGGGAATCTAACCGTGACCTCCTGGTTCATAGGTCAACACTCAACCACTGAGTCACGCCATCTGTGAGGGGTTTGTTTAGCAGAATTCCCGCACAGCCTCTTCCCCTCTGCATTGGGGGCTCACTTGCCATGAGAACTCGGTAAATACTCAAATTGATGAGCCCTCACAGTCCATTTCTGTGGAAGAGGCATGCGTTACGCCCATTTTTCAGATGAGGAGACTGAGCTATTAGAGCTTTACTGATTTGCTCGAGGTCGTATAGCTTGTAGGTGGTGAAGCTGGAATACTGACTTGGCTCTCTGGGGTCTATACGCTGCTCTCAGCCTCTCGTCTACACGGCCGGGCCTCCTGGCGAAAGAGAACCGCCTACATGTGGGCAAGAGGAGGTGAGGCGAGCGAGTGTTTGTGAGGTCGGATCTGGGTTTCTGAAAGTCAGGACCAGGCCCCTGAAGAGCAGAGGCAGGAAATGCTCTCGCCTGTTGTTGATCCGCCCTGTTTCCAAAAATACAAGCGCCCCCCTGGGAGGCCTGGAGTCCTTCCCAGGTAGGCACGTCTAAAGCCGACTTGAGGTGAGGTCAGCTGACACACCGGGGCCGACGGCTTAAATGTGTGCAGCTGTTGGCGGAGCACACAGCTAGGCCTGCTGCTTTTTATAGGAAAAGGGGGGTCGCTAGGGTTCTGTGTCGCTGGGCCTGAGCCGCGTGGGCCCTGCCTTAAGCCGAGAGCCCCTCTCGGGCGCTGTCTCCAGGCCTCCATCAGCCGCGGGAGCCCCCAGAGCAGGCACCTGGCAGGTGCTGTGAATGAATGAGACTGTGTGTCTCGGGTGATGGGCCTTCAACAAACAACCTACGCATATTCTGCTTTTAAAGCGACAGAAAGGCGGTACAATGTTATATGGGAAAACACAGGTAACCGTGAGAAAGACGAGAAAAGTTATAGCCCGGCCACGGGGATGACCATGTTTATCATTCTGGCGTATTCTTCTAAAACCGCGTGTGTGTGTACGTGTATCCTTACTAAATCGTGTAGTATATGTACACTCAGATTTGTTATTTTGACATGACCCTTTAGCAGGACAATTGCTCATGCTGGTAGAGTCCTATAAGAATTTTTATCTCAGAGTCTACTTAGCATGCTATCAGAGGAATCACCAACATTTATTTATTTAACTGGTCCCCTCATTTTTGACATTTAATTTTTTTATTCTTACAAATGTCACTGAGCTGGTGATGTTTCCACATGAGTAACTGTCCATCTGTTTGTTTGTTTTTGTTGTTGTTTTTTGAGAGAGAATAAGGGAGAGGGAGATAGAAATATCGATGGGACTGGGGACCGAACCCGCATGTGCCCTGACCAGGAATTGCCCCGTGACCTCTGGGTTCCTGGGTCGGTGCTCACTGGGCCACACCGGCTGGGCGTGGTTTGGCCTTTTGACTGTGAGTCCCTAGAAGTGGAATGGGTGGGTCAGGAGGTAAGAGGTTGTAAATCGGTGCATAACGCTAACTGGTTTTAAGAAAACGTGTTCTAGGCCCTTCACACGCAATGTGTACTAACTAGTATGTCTAACCTCACTGATCTGACGTGTCACCCGCCTGTGTTTCTGTGATGGCCCGAAGTGGGGGGAGCACGAATCTCTATTTATCCATGAGCTGGTCACGTTGCCTCCGGCTCCGCGTTGCGCTGGTGGGAGCCCAGGGCATAGCCCTCAGCACGGGCTCTGGAGAGGCTGCTGGCCCTGCCCCCGACGGCCCCTCCAGTGCCCGGGCCCGCGTGCCCCTCTCCGCCCAGTGTTGTCTGCGGTCCTGGAGGCTTCCAGCACCAGAACCGGGCCTTCCCCTGGCACAGGGCAGTGCAGATTCCAGGAGGACTGGCACAGCCTGGAGATTTCTGGGAAAAGCCACAGCCCACCTGGCCGGTGCCCGAGGCCGACTTGGCACCCTGCTGCCTCCCTTCTCTGTGGGAGGCAGGACTGGGGGCCCTGGGGAAGAGGCGGGCAGCCTGGCTCCCGGCTCACTTGGCTCCCAGCGAGGCTGAGCTGTGGCCTCCTCGGCCGGAGGGGAAGGAGAAGAGAAAACGTGAAGGAGAGGAGGAGGAAGAGGCTCCTGCCTCTGGGGCCTAGATTAGGAAGGAACTAGGATCGTTCTAGATTCTCCCTCAGATTAGTCAACTAGCGGGTCTACTAACTGAGAGACACTGATTTAAACTCAACAGCAAAATGGCATTGAGTTGACCCACGGTGCTTCCCGAGCAGGCGTGCTCTTCACCCCTCAGACCAGCAAGGAAACGGCCCAGAGAGGCTAAGTCATGTGCCCAAAGGCACACAGCTAGGAGGTGGGAGAATGGACTTGCCCCTGTCAGAGCTCCCCACTGCTGTCTGCTGCCTGTGTGGGCCTGGCAGCCGTCAATGGGGGGTGGGAGGAGGGGCCCAGGCCTAAATGTCCCGAGGTGGGTGGGGAGTGATGACCTGTCCATGAGTTCTCTCTCTCTCTCTCTCTCTCTCTCTCTCTCTCTCTCTCTCTCAGGCAGACAGCTCTGGTTGAAGGGCCGGGGGGGGGAGGCGTGAGCACCTCCAATTTTTGTCTCTGACCCTCCTGCCCTCCTCTCTTCAGGACTCTGTGAGCACATTGGTCCATTTCAAGATTCTGAACTTAATCGTTAGTCACACCCACCAAGTCCTTTTGCCGCGTAAAACGGCACAGTGGTGGCTCCCAAGGTGAGGAATACGGACATCTTTAAGGGGGCGGGGCTTATTCAGCAGGTGGCTGGGCCAGTTTCTGGAACAAGTGACCCGTCGGTTTTCCATCTTGGGTCGCGCTGCTAGAGATCAGCATCCAAAGGGCCTGGCTTTGCCCACAGGCCCCCAGCCCGGCCAGGAGAGGGTCGCCCCCGCTGGCGTGGCCCCGCAGCTGGCCCCCAGTGAGGAGAAATGAGTCTTTAATGGAAAATCAGAGTCTCCTGGCAGATGCAGGGGTACGGATGCCGGACGGCCAAGCCCCGGTCTGCTCCGTTCGGGCCCGGGAAGAAGAGGCTCTGGTAGGAGAGGCACCGCAGGTCTGAGCCTGGACGGAAGCCAGCAGGTCCCTCCTTGCTCAGGGGGAAAGCTGATGCCCAGGAAGCCTCCTGCGGCCTAAGATCGCCAGCCAGCAAGGGCGTGGCTGAGCGATCACAGGGAGAAGCGAGGGAAATTTCTGGATTGCCGAGGAAACAGAGCTAGGGCCAAGACCTGCTGCAAGAAGACACAAGGTGGCCGAGTGTGAGGAAGGGCTGCCCAGAGCCGCACCACCGTCTCTGTCGCCCTCGGCCCTTGGCCCTGGGCACCAGGCCCAGGACGACGGTCTGCTCTCCAGGACCGAGGACTCGTCCCTAAGCACAGGGCCAGGGCCTGTCACTCCACCCGTGGTAACCACAGGAGGGGGAAAGGGAGGCTCCGGGAGCCGGGAATACCTCGGCCCCCGCACCACTGCGTAGCGGTCAAGCGCAGACCCCCACTTTCGCCGACTTTGAAATCCGCGCAGTAACGGACCGAATCCGGAGTTAGGCCGTTTCGGTTTTTTTCTTCTCTGCTTTGTTTTCCATGAAACCCGAGGCTGGGTGGGTAAGGAAAGGAATCTGTACACGCTCTCAGGCCTGGAACTCGTCCCGGAGCCCCGGGGGCAGAGAACCAGACTGCAGACACACCCTCTGGGCCACAAGTTCTCTCACCAGCCCTCCCAGCGGCTCTGTTCCTGTTTGTCCCAAGGGGAAGGGTGGCGGGGTGTGTGTGTGCACCTGAGCTGGCCACACCGGAGGCACAGAGCAGAGAGAGGCCCAGCTACCTGCCTGAGGCCACACAGTGGAAGAGGAGGGACCCGGATGCAAAGTAGGTTCTGCGGGATCACGGCGCCTTCCTGCAGCAACTCAGAACAAGAAGTACCCTTGGAATCAAGGGCCAAGAGCCACATCCTGCTCTCCAGGGGCTGGGGAAACGCCCTCAGACCCAGAGAAGCCTCCCCTGGCCTCCCCTGGCCTCCATGGCCTCCCCTCCCCTGGCATCCCCTCCCTCCTCCCCTTGCTTCCCCTCCACCCCGCCCCTTCCCTCCCCTGGCCTCTGGCTTGCCTGGCCTGAGGTTCCCACCAGGAACATCATGCAGAGAATCCCCACTCCGAGGCCACTCCGAGGCCACTCTGAGGGGCCCGGCAGACTCGGCCCCAGGAGATCTCAGCTTGTGAGCAAAACCAGAGCCCTGTTTGTGACCTTCCAAGCCAGCAAAGACACCCCGTGGCAGACCAGCTGGCCACCTGCCGACTGAGCGCTGGGGACACCGGGTGCCACTCACTTGCTGTGTGACTTTGGGAACTCAGGTTCTGTCTGTGGCAGAGAGAGGATGGGAGGGGCTCGGGGGTTCCCGCGTGACCTTCTCTGAGACCTGGTCCCAGGAAGGCTGTGCCTCTGAGAAGGCCGCCTGAGCTCTGGTGGCTCCTCCCACCGGTGCCTTCCATCAAGGGGTGCACTGAACCTCCCGTGAAAGCAGGCGCTGGTCCGGGAAGGTGGCAGGGTCCCCGCTGAGGGACCGATCGCGGGGAAGGCAGCGGTCCTGGGGGGAAGGCCGGGGCTCCTCTGGCCTCTGACCTCTGACCTTCTTCCGCTCTGCCCCCGTCTGCGGTCAGCCTCACTCAGTGCCCACGGCAGCCGGCCACACGGAACTCCTTCCAGTTTCTCAACCAGACATTCCTTCTCACCCGGGGCCCTCACAGTGGCACAAAGACCCAGAAAGCAGTCCCTGCAGGGCCTCAGGTGGGCAGTGAGTCCCTGCCTGAGGGCCAATCACTGTGGGCCTCAGTTTCCTCATCTGTCCCCAGGGAGCTTGGGGCAGCGGCAACTAAGACCCCTCCTCTACTCTCGAGTAGGGAGACCCCATTACCCAAGGGGAGGGGGCCACAGAGAACTCGGGTCCCCGCTGAGCTCACGGAGGGCGGCCCTCCCTCCTGCTTGGCATCTCCCAGGGCCACCATCCCGCTCACGTCAGAGACAGGATGGGCAGGGGCAGAGAGCTGAGTCAGCGTCACCAGTCATAGTCAGAGAGGCCCCCTTTGGGAGTCTGGGGAAGCCCGGGGACCTGCATTGGATTGAAGGGTGTCCCCAAGCCCAGAAGATACAACCACCCGGAGCCTGGGGTGCAGCTGTGTGGGACGGTTCTGCGCAGGTGTGGGTAAGGTCTGCACAAGATCTTGCTGGATTGAGGTAGAGCCCTAAACCCACGTCAGGTGTGTGTAAGAGGGCGCGGAGAGGAGAGCTGAGGCACAGAGGAGAGGCCCAGGAAGACGAGGCAGAGGCTGGGGTGGTGCGTGAGCCAGCCCAGGACCCCTGGGGGGTGCGGCCACCACCAGAGGCTGGGAGAGGCGGGATGGACTGTCCCTCAGAGCCCCCAGGGGAACAGCCTGCTCACAGCTGAAGGGAGCTTCCCCTGAGCTGGGAGCATGGCTGCTGCTTTAAGCCCGGAGTCCTGGGATCTGCCAAGGCAGACACAGGGAGCGAATACAGGCCTCTTATCAGAGCAATGTTTTTGAAAATATGCAATCAAATGCCTTGGGTGATAAAGGAAACCAAAGGTAAGAAAACTCCCACCCCGCCCTGCACCCCACCCTGCAGGCCCTCTCATTATCCCGCTTCCCTGCTGTAGACCGGAGGTCGACGAGGGAGTGTGTGTGTGTGTGTGTGTGTGTGTGTGATGTATGTGGCGTGTGAGTAAAATTGGTGCATGGTGTGTGGTGTGTGTGTGGAACCAAGATGATCCAGGCCCAGAGCTGAGCCTCTGGGGTACAGAGATGGCCCTCCTAGTCCCCAGTTTCCAGGAGCCTTCGGTGCATGGCAGAAGGTGAAGACGACTCCTGAGATTAGGGTTATCCCTTAATTCTGCTGCTGAGCCCATGCACTGGGCTTTTGATTCCACTCATATTTTTCAGTTCTAACATTTCCATTGTGTTCGTTATATCTTCTATTTTTTTTTTTTTTTTTTTGCTGAGACTTTCTACTTCTTTGATGAAGCTTTCTATATTTTTATTTGTTTCAAACATGTTTATATTTACTCGCTGAAGCCATTTTTTGGACTACTGATCTAAAACCATTTTCAGATAATTCTAACACTTCTGTCATCATGGTGTTGCCATCAATTGGTGACCTATTTTCAGTCCCTTTACACTTCCTGGTTCTTGGTGTGACATTGAAACCCAGACACTTTTGCACTATGTTATGGGGACTCTGGACCTCATTGAAACCTGCTTTTTTCTGCTGTCACTCCTTGAGTAATGGGGGCTGCCTTGTCCGCCAGATGAAGGTGGAAGTTTACGTTCACTCTCTGACCTCTAAGGCAGAGATACTGGGGAGCTCCTTGTTGATATGAAAGAGGGAAGGAGGTGCAATTACTGTCCCTGCTGTGGACTTGAAACTGGGAGCAGGCAGGGTTCGTTACTTGCTCAATCACACAGCCACAGTGGCACATGACAGGGCTGGCACTGGGCTCTGAGCAACTCCAAAGCGTGAACTGACCCACTTTCCTCTTCCTCTTTGGCCTCTCTGCAGAGGTGTGGTCAGGCCTTAGTCATCACGGAGTCCTGGAGGACTGGGACGGGGCCTGATCCCCCGCAGGTGCTCAGCACAGGTGACAAGGTGAACTTCTGATTACCAGAAGTGCCAACGGAGTGTAGGAGGAAGTGAATGCTCGGACAACACTGGGAAGTCTTCTGCAGGGCCAGGCCTGGGTGGTGATGCATGCTCTGCCTGTTTCCCTACCTGAAAATTGGGGTGCATAAGACCTTTACGTTCCAATAAGATAAATGCATAAGATCACGTAGGTCATCGATGTGTCTCTTCTCATCCCTGCTCGTGGGAAGTCCTGTGGGTCTGGAGGGAAGGGGCTCACTGGGGGCCCAGGGGCGATTCCCCACCACAGAGGCTCAGGGAGCCTGGGAGGAGACTCGGGGTTACACCGGGAGACAGGCTCTGGGGGCCTCACTAGGCCCTCCTCGTTCTGATTCCAAACTCAGGTCAAGAAGAGCCCAGAGGACCTGCAGCCCCAGAGGCAGCTCCTCAGGAAGGGAAGGCAGTGGGCTCCCCTCCTTACGGAGAAAGAGGAGGGACTGGGAGGTTGGCCAGGCCTGAGCTCCCATGCCCCGGGCTGTTGTACCTGGAGCCAGGTGAGCGCTGGGGGCTCAGGCTCACCCAGCAGGGAGCCCCCCCAGTCTGTGTGGCCTCCTTGGCGTTCCTGAGTAGGATTTCAAGGGCCTGGGCAACTTCTCCATGAGGCCCAGGCTCAGGTCAGGAGAGATGACCGCCGTCCGTGTGTCTGTGGAAGGGAAGGGAGGAGGAGGGTCGGACACCTGGCGACAGAGGCTTCTTCAAAAACATCCTAAGACAGCGTGATTTCCAGCGGCTCCCCAGACACTCGGACCTAACCCAGCGTGGTCCCATGGCCTTCCTTACCTTCTCCAAGCGGATCAGCTCCTTCCCACCGGAAGCCCTTCCAATGGTGTCTTCCCTCTGCCTGCAGGGCTCTCCGTCCTGACTTCCCAGGGTCAAGTCCATGTGCCTAGACGTCACCTGCAATGTCGTGCCAGACCCCCGTACCCCACCGCCGCCCTGCTCCAGGCTCCCTCTCAGCGCCCTGCTGGTCCCTCTGATCGCCATGGATTTTGTGACTATTTTTCTCATCTCCTTGTTCTTCCACTTTGTGGTCTGGGTCCAAGTTCCCTGAAAGTGGAGACACCACGTTTTTTTGTTCATGAGCGTATCCCTGCTGCCTGGCATGGTGCCAGGCCCCCAGTCGTGCCCACAGGTATTTCTTGAACAAGCGAAGGAACCATGCTTTTCCCAGAAGTCAGGGAGCTGAAGAGAACTTGCTAGAAGGGGAACTAACGTAGGTCAAATATACAAGGAAGTGTAAGAAGACCCGGGACAAAGTTGGGAATGTAATTCACTTGCACGAACTATTTCTTCATATTTATGAAGGGCCTATGACGTGCCCACCACGTGCCAGGGAAGGGCAATTAGTTCAACAGCCGGGCCTTCTCTTTGGCCAGGACACACCTACAGTGGGCTACATATTTTGAGTATTGGCCCGGATACCCATCTCATTATGCAGTTAAACAAGACAAAGTCCTTGATCTGTAGTCAAATGAAGAGCAATCCGGACGGCCATGAATTACCACTTATCAGGGAGGTGGCGATAAGGTATCCTGGGGAGGGTCAAAGTGTGACAGAGACCTGGGGAGGGCAGGCGGATTTGGAGGCTCCGGGGTGGGGACAGTTAGTTCTAGGTGGACTTTGGCAGAGCCTGGAGCTGGCTGGGGTGGGGGTGGGGTGGGAGGGGAGCCACAGCAAGTGGGCAGGTAGGCCATGGCCCAGAGCTCAGAGAGGGTCCGGGCTGGGTGGGTGCACATCAGTCTGTGATTTGGGAGGTAAACTGAGAAGCACTTTCTCCTCCTGGTTTGCCAGGTCTTACGGCCGAGTGTCCGAGAGGCAGGGAGGCACAGGGCAGGGGAATGGCTGTGCTCCCTGCTGCCATCAGAAGGGCCCTGTGCAGGATGGGTTAGCCGCGGGAGAGGCCAGCCCAGCCCAGCCCCACAGCAGTGGGGGAGGAGAGGACCAATTCAGGGGACAGGCACAGACAGATGGGACAGGATATGACCTCTGATTGGATGGTAAGGAGGCAGCAAGAGGGGGAGAGAGGTCTTAGCACAAAAGAACGTGGGGCAAGGGTGGTCCCGTGGTGCGCAGCTTGGTGAGGAGGCGAGGCTGAGGGGCCCTCGGGACCAGCTGGGTTTGCAGCCGCACCCACAGAACATGCCAGAAGGGAATGTCCACCCACCCGGACCCAACACTCAAGAAAGCAGAGGCGGCTCCTTCCAGAGGGAGCTTCGGGGCTGCCTCTGCCCCGGCTTCGTGGCCAGGGCATGGCCTGGGAGCTCCACTCCGTGGGCAGCCTGTCTCCCCTCGCGACTGCATTTGTCCAGTCACCTCGGGGCTCCCAGCCCGCAGAGTCGGCCAAATGTCGGGCAGGAGAACAGACCGGGGCCCATACCCATTGGCTTGGTAACTTCCCGGGCCATTTATGCATCCTCGGACTTACACAAAGGCACCGCTAGCTGCACCCCGGGGCTGTGTGGAGCCCTCAGCCTTTTCTGACCCACTCTCTTCACTGCTCACCCTCTGGAGATTGCACATGTTCTCGGCCACCCAGCAAGAACAGGGCGTGTTCTGGGTGCGGGCCCACGCTCCACCAAGTGAAATGAGGCCATAGGCACCGACTCCCGCCCGTGGGCCAAGCACTTGACAGAGATTATTTTATTGACTTTATTGTATTTGCTTCCTTGCAGCCTTCTTTTGCGTAGTTCCAGTCTCTTCTTATTCCACCCTCAGGAAATGAAACTGGAAGTGATATGGCCCTGTCCCCCGGCCAAGAGCGACAGGTAGGACTACAGTTCAAGGCCTGTTGGCTTTAGACCCCGTGGTCTTTCTACTCTGAAGGGCGGTCTGTCCTGTTATTGTCTAAACTTTAATTCCCATCCGTTTCAACAATTAGTCTTTTGTATTTTTTTTTTAATTCTCACCTGAGGATATTTTTTTCCATTGATTTTTTTTAGAGAGAGTAGAGGGAGAGAGGGGAGAGAGAGAGAGAAAGAGGGAGAAACACCAATGAGTGAGACACACATGCATTAGTGGGACCAGGAGGGGTGGCGAGGTTACCTGTTATCATTAGAGCCAGGTGCCAGGCCCATGCAATGGAAAACTCACACTAGCAGTGGCTTAAGTAAATAGGAGATTTCGTTTCCTCTCACAAAGGAACAGAGCTAATGAGGCTCGATAGTCACCAGCTCGCGCGGTCTCTCTTTCTGCTTCACCGTCCTTGACTAATGGCCTCTGGCCTCAAGGTCACCTGTGGTCAGAGACGATGGCTGGTGTTCTGGGAATCAGGTCCTGACCGTGCCTCTGAAGTCCCACCAACCATACCTAATTGCAAAGGAGGCTGGGAAGTGTAGTTTCTTAGCTGGCTACAAGAATTGTATTATATTGCATCGTATTGTATTTTAATCTATTGGGCAGACCCAGTAATATAAGGGCTTTATGACTAAGGAAGAAATGGAGAGTGGATAGTGAGTGGCCAAGTAGTGGTCCCTGCCACAGGAAGATTAACTTTTTGTTAAGACTTTTTTTAAAAAAATGTGGGTTATTTTTTGTTTTGTTTTTTTGTTTTGTTTTTGTTTTTTTTTAGAGAGAGAGGGAGAGAGAGAGAGAGAGAGAGAGAGATGGATTTGGTGTCCCACTTATTTATGCACTCTTGCCTCTTGTATGTTCCCTGATTAGGGATTGAACCTTGGCCTATCAGGACGACGCTGTAACCAACTGGGCTACCCGGCCAGGGCTTACCTGTCTTTTGGAAATTGAGTTTCCTATTATCTGGCTCACTAACAAAGCATGGCTCACGCTTGGAAAACCCCAGGTCGGCAAAGTGTTTCCCAGAGAAGAAAGGGACTCCCTTTTCTTGGCACGCAGCGCGAGCCCACAGGCATTTCACATGTTTTATCTCACGTCACCCTCACGCTGACCCCGAGGGGGACAGGACCACCCCTTCCCCTTGGCAATGTCCAAATGCGCCCTTGTCACCACGGGCAGAGCCAGGATCCGGATCCAGGTGTGTGTGGCTACAAATTCTAAGCCGCAGTCTCTGCGACCCTTTTCAGGATGGGCAAAAAAATGCACACATGCACATGTGCGCACACACACACACACACACACACACACACACACACAACTCCCTCTCGTAGGATTCTCGAGTCCCTCATCTGGAAGGGGCTGTATTTCCTCACCCGTTGATGAGGATGAGAACCGGAAGCAAATTCCAGCTCTCCCTTCGCTTCCTGATCTCGGACAGCGGCCCTTCGCCAGTGGGCAGGCTCCCCCCCCAGGCTGCTCTTCCCCTCCAGAATGTCTTCGTTTTCCGGCAACAGGAATCTTATCTTTTCTTTTTTGTTCCTTTTGTTCATGTTCATGCCAACAGTCAGACAAAGACAAGAATATAAACAATAAAGGACATATCCCCCCAACCCCCTTTCCTAACTTAAGTCTAATTCCAAAAGAGAGAGGACGAGATCGGGCCTTCCAGAAACACTGGCTCCCTGGGATTTTCAGCGGGTGGATTTATGAGGGAACCGCGGAGGGGGGCCTGCGGGGAGATGTGCTCACCGCCAAGATGCTGTCAGCGGCCAGCTGCGTGGGAAAACACGAGCCCCCGCAGCGGGCGTGTTCCTTGAAGCACTTTCGATCCCAGACGGGATGGAAACAAACACGGGAGAAGACACGCCTTCCCGGTCCTCGCCAGCGGGGGCTGCATTCCCGGCCTCTGTGTTACCAAGATACAGTTTCATCCCTGAAATGCAAGCGTTCCTCAGAGAAATAGGAACTTGATTCCATGGTCCGTAGACAGTTTTTCACTTAAAAAATACATATATTATTGATTTCAGAGAGGAAAGAGAGGGAGAGAGAGCCTGAAACATCAATGATGAGAGAGAATCATGGATCGGCTGCCTCCTGCACGCCCCACCATGGGGTCGAGCCTGCAACCCAGGCATGTGCCCTGACCAGGAATCGAACCGCGACCTCCTGGTCCATAGGCCCACTCTCAACCACTGAGCCACGCCTGCTGGGCTTTGAAATTTTTTATGTTTTTATTTATTTTAGAGAGAGAGCAAGGGAGAGGGAGAGAGAGAAACATTGATTGGCTGCCTCATGTACGCCCCCGGGCATGTGCCCTGACCAGGAATCAAACCGTGACCTCCTGGCTCGTGAGCCGCACTGGCCGGCCGGCTGTCCTTACACATTTTATTACAGGATGGGTCCTCCCTCGGGAAGCCAGGGCTCAGGCCGAGCTTCCTGCCCGCGAGGGCCCACTGAGTGCTGGCGCATAGCGGTGTTTCTCCACTTGCTCTGAGCGTGGAAGGAGTCAGCCTGATCCTGCGGTGGAATTCCTCCCGGCTGTGGGAACTCGGCCAGCTGCTCCATTCCCGGCTGGACATCGTTATCCGAAATATGGAGAGGGTGAGGCTGTGTCTTCGCCTTTCCTGCCCCTGAAGACTCTAAGTCCTTAAGGGTGGGAGACAGTATCTCACTCATCTCTGAGCCAATCCGCAGATGCTGTGAAAATCAGAGGGGGAAAAATGGAACAAAAACATTCTCCTTTTAGCTCCACGAAAGACTACACCCTCAGCCGTGGGGAACATGGCGAGAGGCTGGCTCAGAGGCAGCGGGGTGAGGACACGTTACTCCGACACGCACTCTGAAACCCCGCGTTCTGAAAGCCCGCGGTCCAACCCCAGCATCATCACCCACCTGCTGTGTGACCTTCAGCAGGTGAACTGGCCTCTCTGTGCCGTAGTGTTCTCATCTGTCGGTGGAAGTAAGGTTAGTGATGATCTCATCTATGAGTTGACTCATGGACAGTCCTAATACAGACTCCATAAACACTGACAGATGTCCGTTATTCTTATTCATGAAGGGGCCCAGGGCGGGTGAGGGCTCCTCCCGCACCCCATTCCCTCGGGGCGATGGCCACTTCCAGAGAAGGTGGCTGCTTCGGTGGCCAAAGCACCGAGTCCCAAGACCCATGCTGGGTCCCCAACCCCCCCAGGCGGGGGCCCAGGAGGTGGCATGCTAACGGACCAGTGGCTAATTGGAAGACGGCTCGTTGGGAACACGGGAGTGGTGCCAGGACCCACCTTCACCTCCCTGTGCTCACGGTGCAACCTTAGGCTCAGACAAAACATCCACCCAGCAAGGCAAACGCCATTCTCTCAGCAGGGAGGATGTTGTTGGACGGAACTCGAGGTCCCAGGGCTAACTCAGGACACGGGAACTCGGGGCATTTCGGAGCAGCCTGCAGCCTTTCTCTCGAGCAAATCTGACTCGCTGAGCTCCCCTGAGCACCTGGCCCCCTGCAGCGACTTCCATATTTAATCCTCTCGGCAGCAACAGCCTAGGTTGAACGTTCCGGTCAGTCCTGCAGCAGTTAGTTACGGAGCACACCGGCCCGGATGGAGCCTGGTGCTTCAGCTGGAAAGTTCTGGAAGCAGTCGGCTGGGTGTGAGCAGTGCCGGGGCGCCGACCTGCCCTCTGTAAGCCTCGGCTTTCTCCTCCGTGAAGTGGAGATGAGGCTGTGCCGTGAGGATAAAATAAGAACATCCCTGCAGCGTGCTTGGCACACATCCAGTACCCCACGATGCCAGCGAATGCCGGCCCTCAGAGGACCGTATCCGGATGGCCCAGGCCCTGGGGATGAGAGGTGACAGAGGCCCAGCGCCCACCCCCAGAGGGTGGTCTGGGCAAAAGGGACAGAGGGAGCCTCCCTCCTCCCAGGGCACACCGGGCCCCGCAAGGCCCAGGACCCGCCCAGGGACCCCCAGGACACCAAGCAGAGGTCCTAGGGCCGCCCCCCAGTCAGGTCCCCTCCTCACATATCCTCCACCCTCTCCGCCCCTCCCCCACTCCAGATCTCTCTGCATTTGGCTGAAGGTTTGCTTCCAGCACCATCTCTGAGTCTGAGGAGCCCTTAGGGCATGGCCAAGGGCATGGCCAAGGACGTGGGGGGGGGGGGGTGCGGAGTCTGCCTTTAGCTGGAGGCCTCTTGTCTTGCACACCCTAGGGAGTGGGAGCCAACAGCCTGGTGCTGTGGCGGGGGCAGCGGGGGCTGGGGGGGCAGTGTGGGAGGAAGCTGGTGGGAGCCAGGGAGCCGGGCCAGGTGGAAGTCTGAGAAGGGGATTCCAGAGACGACCAGGGGACAGTTTCTAGCCGGGGCCGCAGCCAGGGCCATGCCAGCCCCTCCATGCCCATTGCAGAATGACCTGCGGCGTCTGAGCTACTCGGGATGCTCAGCGTGTGAGTTTGGGGAGGGAACTGAGGCAGGAGGGGGCAGGCGCTGCTGGGGGGCTTCTGCCAGCCCAACACACCAGCGCTCCCTCACGCCCGCCTTCCTTCGGCCCCCCGCCGTCCCAAACCTGGCCTTAGGACTGGCCTCTGCCCGCCCCTCCCGGCACTGCCTCGTCCAGCGGGACTCTAGTGGGGGATCTCTAAACAGGAGCTGAGACCCAGACCCGCCCTCAGGTCCAGCAGCCTGCCGCCTTGGGTGGGGGTGACCCATGGCTCCTGTTCCTCAGCGGCCCCACCTGTAGAATGGGAACAGCACTAGCATCCCCCTGAGATCTTCTTCTGTGGATGAGGATACATGGACAGCTGGGGTCTACTGGCCAAAGGAGGTCTGAGGGCTTGCTCCCAGGAAATCCCTGCGTCCTGACCACGCCCACGCACTGAGGGAGGTGGTTTTATGGCCGAGGGAGCACTCCCGGGGAGCTGGGAGCTGAACGGGCTGTGCAGAGGCTGAGTCTGGACCCTCACCCGAGGCCCGGGTTCCAATCCAGCCACTGGGGCTACGAAGGCGCTGAGCTCTGTGCCTCAAGCTCCTCCTCTGGCAGCCAGAGCTGGGCCTTGAAGAGTTTGAAGCAGGTGGTGACATGCTCTGTCCAGGTGGCCGATTGTGTCCTGCCAGTGGGGCTGGCGGGGGGAATGCGTGCCAACCCCCGGCACGGCGCCTGGGCCTTGGCGAGCAGGTCCTGCCGGGCAGTCCCCGCGGGTGAGCGAGTTTTGTCTCCCCACATTGTGTGGCCCCAGCCTGGGGAGAGGAGGGCGATGCTCCGGAAATGCTGGGAGCCCAGCACCCCTGGAGGCGCCTGCCCCAGGCTGAGCCCCGTGGGAGGAAAAGCAGAAGAGAAACAGCCTGGGAAGCAAGCACACAAACAAAGGACAAACAAGGGATGTGCTTGTTACGGGGAGAGAAAGGGCCCATTGAGCTCCGGGCCCTGGGCTCCCGGCGCATCCTCCAGGCCCGGAGCTGCGGCAGCTCTCACATCTGTCCCGGGCATGGCTCCCCAGCCACCTGTGACCCTGTGACCCTGCTGCCGCGAGGGCTGGGGGCCGAGCCCTGACCCATCCCCGAGTTAGGGCCAGTGAAAGCAGCGCACGTTCCCCCAGAAGCTCACATGCTCAGGGCGGGCTCTGCCTGGGTGGCGGCTCCTTCTCACTTCCTCTTCCTTCTGCTGTTCTCTGGTCTCCCCCCTTCTCCTCCTTCCCCTTGGAAGTCCCAACGCAAGCTGTGGACCCCAGGGCTAACTCAGGGAGAATTATTCCCACCCTCTGGGGGGAGGGGGGAGGGGAGGGAAAGTACTATTTATTGAGCACCTACTTCCTGCCGGGCCCTTTCCATCTGGCAGCGGAGGAATCAAAGCTCAGCGTAGTGAAGTGGCTGACCTGCCTGAGACTTCATTTTCCTTCCAGCACAAAGTCCACCCCATGGGACGGTGTGATGGTGGAACTAGGGCAGAAAAGAGGAAAGGCTACCATGAATGAGGAAGCATCCAGCACACAGTAGGTGTCCAGTAAACATATGCTGCGTCCCGTGTCCGAATCCCTGTGGTGTGTGCTGAAGAGTTGCTTAAGGGAAGGAAAGAAAGAACGGCCGCTCTAACTAGTTCACTTATTTCATTCAACAAATATTGACTGAGCACCTACTATGCGCCAGAAACTCTGTAGGGACCGGAATAGAGCAGCGACAGAGACAGGAAATGCCTCTGCCCTCGTGGAATTTGCATGCTAGTGTAATGTTAGGGAGAGGTAGTCCTTTCATGGGCTTATCCAACACAAAGGTGTTGAATGCCTACTATGCACCAGGTTCTGTTCTCTGCCCTGTGTGCTTCTACCAAATTCTGTCAGGCTAGGAAGCCACAGTGCCCTGTGCCACCAGCGCCTTCAAGGGGACTTGAGAAAAGGTGAAAAAATGTCCTAATTAATACACAAATCAACAATAACAATACGGAGAACAGGCTGCTCAGAAGCTACTAACAGGACCCTCCAACCCTAAGGAAGTCCCTTCTAATGAAAAGAATATTTACTAAAGGCTCCTCCCATTCCGAAGCATTACACATTCCCTACATCCCTCAGGCCTCCCAGGGATGGTGCTATGGGCTGAACCGTGTCCCCCTCCAGATTCACGTGTTGACGTCCTAACCCCCAAGACCTCAGCGTGTGACTGTATGGGGGAGAGGGCCCTGCTCTGACCTGACTGGTGTTCTTAGAAGAGGAGGAGGTGAGCACCCAAACAGGTACAGAGGAAAGCCATGGAGAGCAGGGGGAGACGCCACCTACCAGCCAGAGAGGCCTCAGAGGAAACCAACCCTGCCGGCACCTGCATCTTGGACTTCCAGCCGCCAGGATGGTGAGAAGGTAAATTTCGGTTGTTTCACTCTCCCAGTCTCAGGAACTTCGTTGGGGCAGCCTTAGCAGACTAATACAGGGAGACACCATTTCCCAATAGACAAACGGATTCTCAGAGAGGTCATGTAATGTGTCCAAGGTCACGCCACTGGAAGCTAAGAAAATGGGGTGGGGAACTCAGATCTGTCTGATCCCGAGCCTGTGTGCTTAGCCACGGAGCACTGGGCAGGTTTCTCTTCTCTGACACGTTCCGGGCCTGTTTCAGAAATGCGTTTTTTTACTAGATCTCCTTTTTTTTTAATTGTTGTTAATCTTCACCTGAGGATATTTTGTCCCATTGGTTTTTTTTTAGAAAGAGTAGAAGGGAGGAGGGAGAGGGGTCGGAAGGGGGGGGGGGGAGACATTCGCGTGAGAGCGATACATTGATTGGTTGCCTGATTGGTTGCCTCCTGCACGTGACCTGACCAGGGCCAGGGATGAACCTGAAACCCAGGTACGTGCCCTTGACCGGGAATTGAACCTGAGACCCTTCTGTGCTTGGGCCGGCGCTCTAACCACTGAGCACCGGTCAGCGCTGCTACATTTCTGCAGGGTAAGCATGTCAGGGCAGGGGGTTGGCACTGAGCCCGGCTGCACACCGCAGACCCTGGCCCCGGGAAGACCCTGTAGGCCCCTGGGCAGTGGGCTGTCTGCCTGGTAGCGGGGCCGAGCGGGAGGAATTCTCCATGCCCTCTCTTCTGTTTTCTAAAGAGTCCTGATCTTCAGAGGCAACGACCTGTGGGGAAAGAAAGACAAATGCGAAGTATTCCGAAGACTGTGAGTAATCTGAAAAGACAACGCTAGACCAGGGAGCTACAGCTTTTTCTTAAAGAGACAGACGGTAAGTATCTTAAGCCCTGGCCGGTGGGCTAAGTGGGTAGAGCACTGGCACAAAGGGTCTGAGGTTCGAATCCTGGTCAAGGGCAATTACCTGGGTTTTGAGGTTCGATCTCCAGCCCCAGTTGCAGCTAATGCAAGGCTATCAATCATGTGTCTCTCTCACATTGATGTTTCTCTCTTTTTCTCTCTCTCTCTATCTCTCCACTCCCTTCTACTCTCTCTAAAAATCAATGGAAAAAATATCCTTAGGGGTAAGGATTTTTTAAAAAAATCTATCTATCTATCTACCTACCTACCTACCTACCTACCTACCTACCTATCTATCATCTGTCTATATATCTTAGGTGTTGTATCTATCTATCTATCTATCTATCTATCTATCTATCTATCATCTATCTATCTATCTTAGGTGTGGCAGGCCAGACAGTCTCCATGGCAACTATTCAACTCTGCCATTGCCGCTGGAAGTTGCCATAGATAACATGTAAATGAGTGATCAAGGCTGTGCTCCAGTAAAACTTTATTGCTAGATACAAATGTGCATTTGACATCACTTTTCCTGTCATGAAACTATTATTCTTTTGATTGTTTTCCACCCCTTGAGACTGCAGAGCCCATCCCTAGCTCGCAGGCCTGTGGGCGGGATTGGGGGCAGCCGCCAGATGCTGGGGAGGTACCTGTGGTGAGCATCTCTGGGCCCTGAGAGCCTGGAGGGCCTCGTGGACAAGGCCCTCCCACCTTGGCCTACGGACGGGGACACCGAGGCTCACAGCTCGGGGTGACGTCAGGATCTCAGGGGGACCCGGCTCCATCTCTGGTCTCCTGGTCTAAGTGCCTTCTCGACCCCGAGGGCGCGGGCCCCACCACGGCGGTGATGGCGTCTCTTTGCAGAGTGAGCACCAGACCCAGGGGCGCGTGTCTCAGCTCCCGATGGAGGCCCCGGCTCCGCCACCTCCTCAGGCTCCAGTGCGTGACTGAGGGGCGCACAGTGCGTGCTGCGTGCGGGTTTGCGGTGGGAACAGCACGCGTCCTCCCCACGAACTATCAGCCCAGGCAAATGCCCGAGGAGCAGCACGGCGTTGCCTCTGTGAACCCTCGGGACAACCCACGAGGTGAGTGCTGTTACCACGTCTGCTTCCAGGTGAGGCCGTCGACACTCAGAGAGGTGATGTCACTTCACCCAAGACACACAGCTCACCAGTGCCCACCCCCCACCCCCCGCCCCCGGTCTCAAACCCAGGCCCGACCGGCTTCGTAGCTGCGTGGACAGTCAGTCGTGGTGACAGCCTCCACCTCACCCGGCTGCCCCCCGCCAGGCCAGGTGTTGGGCGTGGAGAGCCGGTCACCCTGCCCACGGGGAGGATGTAGCGAGTGCATTTCTGTGGCATTGACGGGGACGCTTCTCAGAGCAGGCGGAGCACAGAGAACCAGGTCAGTGAGACACCCCCGGAGGCCAGAAAGGCCTGTCTGTCTGTCACCAGAAACTCAGATGTCATCGTCGCCACTCCCCGCTCTGTTCTGTTCAGACCCGTTTAAAATCGGTCCTGACAGACAGCCACGTGGGGGGAGAGACGCTGCCCGGGCGCCTGTGTGTGGGACGGAAGCCACAGCATGAGATCAGCCCAGATGTCAAAACCAGAGCCGCGCTGAAATGCCGACGGTCAGTCCATCCAGCGGCAGAGCCCTGCACGGCCCTGACCACCAGGCTGAGGAACTTTACAGTGATTGCCCCGGAGCGGTGCTCACAGCATGTGAAGACATAAGACCGACAATGCAATCACGCGTCTGGTGAAGGCTCCTGTAAGTGAAAAACATGAGTGTGGGATATACGTGCATGGAAACATGTCTGCAATTTTGTGCACCCAAATGTTAACACTGTTAGTGTGGGTTCATTCGTTCATTCATTCATTGACTCATTCATTCACCCAACTAACATTTATTCAGCATCTAGTATGTGCCAGGGAACATACTATGTGCTAGGAACACAGTAGGAAATACAAGGGAAATTCCCTGATGTTGGGTGATTTAAAAAAATTTTTTTAATGGACTTTATTTTTTAGAGCAGTTTTAAGTTCGCAGCAAAGCTTTCCTATGCACCTCCTGCCCCCATATGCACAGCTCGCCCCACTATTAACACCCCCACCCGAGGGGGACACGTGTCACAGTCCATGAACCTACATCCACACCATGACCCTCCAGAGCTCCTGGTTTATAGGAGGGCTCACGGGTGGTGTTGCTCCTTCTGTGGGTCTGGGCAAGTGGATAATGACATGCAGCCACCTCACGGTCTCAGGCAGAGCAATTCCATTGCCCTAAACATCCCCTGTGCTGCCTCCTCATCCCTCCCTCCCCCTCAGCCCCTGGCAGCCACTGATCTCTTCACTGTCTTCCTAGTTTTGCCTTTTCCAGAATGTCCTCGAGTTGGAACCGGACAGTCTGTGAGCATTTCCCAAGTGATTCCTTCCACTCGAGTAGGAATCGTATGCATTTAAGGCCCCGCCTATCTCTCCAGGGCTTGGTAGCTCATTTCGTTTCAGCACGAACACCCCATTGCCTGGACGGACCGCCATTTATCCATCTACTTACTGAGGAACTGATTGCAGCATGTGATCAATATAAGACACACCGAGGTAGTTCATATTCTTTCCTGATGCCAGCTCTAGGAAACCCGGTGTGCATTTCATATTGCCAGTCTATCTCAACCCAAACGCTGAATTTTCGTCTGAAACACTTGATCTGTATGTAGATATCATAAATTTTGCAGTTGGAAAAGTAGATTCACATACCCAACTTGTTCCAAACACTCTTGAAAGTTTTCTGACGTATCAGTTTTTAAGTTTTTATTTTAACTAATTACAATGAAACCAAATTTATAACTCAGTCCCTCAGTCGCACTGGTCATCCATCCAGTGCTCAAAAGCCACTGGAAGGGGCTAGTGGCTGCCATACTGGCAATAGGGTTCCGGCACTTCATTCATTCATTCATTCATTCATTCATTCATTCATTCATTTATTCACACATTCTTTGGGAGACCCCTGTCCCAGCAAGCCACAGTGCCCGCTCTGAGGAGGAGCAGAGAAGCAGCCAGGGTTCTGTCGTAAAACAACATCATAGTGACCCTTTTCTCCCCTACCAGATACGTCTCTTCCCTGTGCCTCAGTCTTCCTTTCTGTAAAATGGGTAGAAAGACTAGAGTCTGTCCAGGATCCCCAGAGGGCCCATCCAGCTCTCCTCAGTGTGCTACTGCAAGGAAAGCACACTGGGGTCAGGCTGAGCTGGGTCTGAATCTCAGCTCCTTGCACAAGTTCTGGCCCCCTCTGTGCCTCAGTTTCCCCACCCACTCCTGGGGCTACCTTTTGTGGGGCCTCGAGCTCTGCAAACCACCGGCCCTGCGTTAATGCCCTGGGAGTGAGGATGGTTGACTGGAGGACAGGAGGGACTGGGGGTCCCCGCTGAGCCAGTGGGAGGGGAAGGAGGGAGCTGCAGGGGTGGGCAAAGTCCAGGAAGCTAAGCAGATGCAGGTGGCGGGAGGCACGTGTTGAGGCTGGGGAGGGGTCACCCCGCCCTCTTCAACTCCCGCTCCCCACCTGCCCCACTCCCTGGCCCTGCTCCTGGCAGGAGGCCTCGCTCACATGCTGCTGACTCACCCCTCAGCCTTGAGGGATTCCTGGGAGGGGTGTGAGGCTCCGCACGTCCCCACGGGTGGGCGGGAGGCGGGGGAAGGGGGGTGGCTTTCAGCACCAGGTCCCCTTCGCGGCCCGGCAGCCCCAAAGGGGAAAAGACACCAGCTAGGGGCCCTCTCAGGGTTCAGGCACCAGGCCCGGCCCCAGCCCTCCTGGAGCTCACGGTCCCTCGTGGGAGACAGACATGATTTGATCCCGAGGCCCAGGCGTGCGGGTGCCAGGCGGCCACCAGCGCTGCAGGCTGCTGTTGCTGCTGTTTAATTGAGGGGTGACCGAGACGCAGACACAGGCATAGAATGTACATATCGTACGTGGACGTGCGATGGTTTTGCACCAGGAAACCACCATCCGGCTCAAGACAGAATATCCCCGCTCCCCAGGGACACCCGGGGCCCCTTCCAGGTCAGCATCCACCCCTCCCCCAAGAGGCACCGATTCTGACCTCCCCCACAATCTGCCTTCTCTTGAGCTTCATAGAAGAGGGATCACACAAGACAGAGAGCGCGTGTCCTGGCTCCGTTCATTCATCCCCGAGCCCCGCCATGCTGCCCCCAACTCCTTCCCTCCCTCGTCCTTCCTCTTTCTCTCCCCTCCCCTTCCTTTTTCTTTCTTTGTTAAAATATATTTTTATTGATTTCAGAGAGGAAGGGAGAGGGAGATAGAAACATCAGTGATGGGAGAAACACTGATCGGCTGCCTCCTGCACGCCCCACAGTGGGGATCCAGCCTGCAACCCGGGCCTGTGCCCTGACTGGGAATCGAACTTTGACCTCCTGGTTCATAGGTTGATGCTCAACCACTGAGCCACGCTGTCCGGGCTCCCTTTTCTTTCTCCTTCTCCCTCTCCCCGACCCTTCCCATAGCTCCTGCCCGCTCCCCCCTGCCTGTGCTCACACCCTGTGATTTTAAAACTGCCAGGGCCCTCCACCTGGTCGTTACTGGGGAAAGTACTGTTTGCAAACCCAGTGTGGACAGCCAGGTGGGGAGCTGGGCAGGAGCCCTGAGGACTATAATCCAGGGCCTCAGAGATCAGACCCTCTGCTTAGGTCAGGGCCCTGGGCGTCTCCAGTCCCTGGGACAGACACAAACAGGTGATTACGGTGGTGAGATAAGGGTTGTAATGGAGACTGTGCTAAGGAGAAGCCAAAAACGTTGCTCAGAGCCACAGGGAGCTTCCAGGAGGGCCTGTGAGCTGGGGCTGGAGGAGTTGGGGGGGTGGGGGAGTGGGAGGTTGGGGGTGGAAGGCAGTCCAAGCCCAGGAGAGGAGGGCAGAGGGCAGAAGCACCCAGTGTGCTGACTTGACCTAGAAACAGCCTGAACTCTAGGTTTGCAGAGTCAGGAGGCCTGGGCTGTCTTCTTCGCTGCCCTGGGCATCCTGGGTGACCCGGCAAGCGACTTTCCCTGCCTGAGTGTCTGGGAAACGGGGGAATGTTACCCATGTTCCACTGCCGGAGTCGGGGCCTGCTGACGGAGCCCCGCTGCTCTCAGGACTCCCAGTCTCCCCGCCACCCCCCTGGGAGGAAGCCCCTGGCGCCAGGGTCTCCATAGCCAGGCCAGGCCATCAGACACACGCCAGCGTCTTGAGGACCCAGAGCCCTCAGACCCCTTCATGCCTTAAGGCCCGGTGACAGCCACCGTATACGGAGCACCTACAGTACCCTGGGTGCCCCCCTGCCTCATCTCTGACCCTCACAGCGACTCTGCAAATCGAGGTTAGCATCCCCACTTTACAGACCAGCAAACTGAGGCAGGGACCCGAGCTATGTGCCTGGGGGTGCCCAGATAGTAAGGCGCCCAGCTAGGGTTCGAACCCAGACCTCTGCTGGCACAGGGCGCTGGGGAAGTAGTTGAGGACTGAGCGGCCGTGTATAAATGAAGAGAGGCCCCCGCGGAGTTTGTGCATGAGGCCCTGTGGGTGCGGGGGCAGGAGACCAGGAGGCCCCGATTGGCAAGCTTTCCACTGCTGATCCTTGATTCCCTTAGGTCACGGGGAGCTCAGTCAGGAGGCCCGAGGTCTGGGCCTGGCGGAGGGATGAGGGGCTGGAGGAAGTCCCTCTCCAGCCTCACCTTCTATCTGGGCCATTGTGGTGCAGGTCACTCCAGCGAGCAGGCCCTGCCCTGCGAGGGGACGCGTGAGCAAACATTTCAGTGTCAACAGGCTCCTATGGCCAAGATCAGCAAGCAGGAGTCTGTGCTGCCCGGGAAAGTGGGTCAGGGAGGAAGGAGCGAATTCCTGCTGTTCTGTTTTGAATCAGGGCGGAGAAGGGAGGGAGGGGCACCGTGCGGAGAGGTGGGTGCAGGGCGCTGTGTGGCAGGGCAGCGGCCAAGGGCAGCTCTCCCGGATGCCTGGGTGGCCAGGGAGTGGGGGGAAGGCTAGGGGCTGGGGCTCAGGGAAAGAGGACCCGGTCTCCGCCTGCTGTGGAAACTTCCAGAAGCTCCCTGCCCCCACCACTGCAGGACAGATGGAAGTCCCACCCCTCTCCCCACTCTGCCCCTTCCTCCTCACTCCACTCTCTCTGGCGGAAGGACAATGCCGCGACCCCAGCCCTCCCCCGCAGCTCCATGTCCATGTCCTCCCGCCAGCTGTCCGGGCTGCCTGGGCCAGGCCCCCCTCTGCCCCTGGAGAGTCCTCCTCTCCCTGCCGCCTCCTCCAGGAAGGCCCAGGGCTTCCTCTGACCTTCCCCTGTGCCACCTTCCAGGGCAGTGAGGTGTCTGTGATGCCTCCTTCCCTGACTGGGCCCCTGAAGGCCCAGTCCCCAAGGCCAGGGCTCAGGGCACCACGGCCGCCACACGGGACCCTGGACACAGAGCGGCCGGTTCCAGGACGCCCCAGGCGGGGTCTGTGCCTCCCCATGGAGACAGAGGCGCACGTGTCCCAGAACCACAGACTCCCCTGGGCCTGCCGTCCATGGCCCTACAGCGCGGGGTGGGGGGTCACCCAGAGTCAGGCAGGGGTGCCCCGGCTTCGTGGGCTCCAGGCTGGGCTGGCTGCTTCTCTCGGGCCCGGATGATCCTGCGGCTGTGACGGGAGAAAGGGAACCAGGCTCCCGCCGAGGAGGTGCCAGCCGACTCAGCAGTGAGTGGCAGCATCGTGTGCGGTCCCCTCGGACGCCCTCGGACGCAACCCTCCCCCTGCCCAGGGCCACAGGGGCCGAAGGGGTCCTTGGGGACGTCCCCTGAGCACGTGAGATTGGAGGCGTTGCCCCTTTCACGTGGTTAAATGACATAATTTAGTGGAAATCTTGGAAAATCAGAGTTTCCCTCGAGCAGCCTTGAGGTTGCCCCCGAGTGGCAGTGTGGGTCGGGACCCACAGCCCCACATGGTGCCGCTCCAGGCCGGGGCGCCCTCCCTGGGGTCCCACAGCCGCCTGCTGCACCGGCCTTTCGGCGTTGCACATCCTGTGGGTCTGGACCCGCGGATAATGACGTGCGCCCACCATTGTCGTCTCACACAGAGGCCGGTCACTGCCCAAGCCCCCTGCCGCCGCCTCAGCCCTCTCTCCCCGGCCCCCAGCAGCCATCGAGCTGCTACTGTCGCCACAGACTTGCCTTTTCCAGAACGTCGTGCAGTGGAAACCACAGAGCATGGAGGCTGTTCAGATCGGCTTCTTTCGCTTCATAGGCATCGACGAGGCCTCCGGGTCTCGATGGTGCATTTCCTTTTAGCTGTGGGTCTTGCTCCATGGTCTGGAGGGGCCCCAGTTTATTATTTTATTTTATATTTTTGGACCCCAGTTTATGGATCCACCGCCTCCTGAAGGGCGTGTTGGTGGCAGGACCTGGGTGACACCCCGAGGTGAGCCTGCTGCTCACCAGCATGGGAGACGCGGTTACACCTCACCGCACAGATTCGACCCCAGCCATTCCTGCGCGGTTCCCTGAGCCGGGCGCCTTTCTCTCCTTCTTCTTTAAAATATATTTGTATTGATTTCAGAGAGGAAGGGAGAGGGAGAGAGATAGACACGTCAATGATGAGAGAGAATCATCGATTGGCTGCTTCCTACCTGCCCCACACTGAGGATCGAGCCCACAACCCGGGCATGTGCCCTGACCAGGAATCAAACCCTGACCTAGTTCATAGGTCAGCGCTCAACCACTGAGCCACACCGGCCGGGCCTGGGTGCCTTTCTCTCCAGCTCTCCTGTCTTGCTCTTATGTGCTGCTTCCAGAAAGCACTCCAGGCCCCCACAGTCTGAAACAATGCCTCCCTTGGGGTGTACAGGGGGGTACGTGTCCCACTGGTCCATTCTGATCGGCTCTGCGATGCTCAGAGACCCTGAGCCACCTGCTCTAGGTCACACAGCCAGGGCTTCCAGGTGGGTCCGGGGACCTGGGGCGGAAATGCTATTCCACGAGGCCCGCCCACTGTCAGGAGAGGACCCAGCGGGGTGAGAAACAAGCCCTGGGCAGGAACAGACCTTGTCACCCTCTTTGCTCCGTCCCCGAACTGGCACCTCTTTAGGACGCCCCGTATCCCAGCCCCATGGCGTGTGAGCTCCTGCAGCCCAGGTTCCCTCCCTCCCAGCCCCTGGCTCCAGCGGGCGGACGGGACGGGGGTGCACCGGACATGCTGCAGGCGTGACTAACGGCAGCCATCCCGTGCGCTCCCTGGGACAGACTCACGGAGGACACGCCACATGGCGGAGAGATTTTTACCACATGCCCCAGGAGCGGCATCTTACAAACACATGTCTCTCCCGACCAAAACGGGGTTCTAAAAAAAGAACTGATAAAATTATTTCTTTCTAGCAGCGAGGAAAAGAAGAAAAAAAGAACACGAGTCACGCACTGTCCATCTGCCAGCACGGTGTTTGCTGCTTCTCACTCGTTATTCCTCAGCCCCGGGTGGGTGTGCGATCGCCCCAGTGGAAGAGGCGATGCTCAGAGACCCTGAGCCACTTGCTCTAGGCCACACAGCCAGGGCTTCCCGGTGGGTCCGGGGACCTGGGACGGAAATGCTATCCCACGAGGCCCGCCCACTGTCAGGAGAGGACCCAGCGGGGTGAGAAACAAGCCCTGGGCAGGAACAGACCTTGTCACCCTCTTTGCTCCGTCCCCGAACTGGCACCTCTTTAGGGCGCCCCGTATCTCAGGCGGTGGCTACCTTTGGGAGGCGTCGCGTGTGGCCCTGGCAGAGACGAGCAGAAAGACTCCTCATTCCGCAGGCTGTTTCCGGGTCGGGCCTGATCTGGTCCGACTCCAACTGGGTTTCTAAGTGGAAGTCGTCATGCAAGTGTGGCCCAGGGAGCAGGCTGGTCCGCTCGGCAGGGGCCAACTCCTCCACACGGCAAACAGCCGGGGGCAGGCGGCCGTGGACAGAGGACGCGGACCCAGGCGATGCCACGGCTGAGCCTGCATTTCTGGGTCCTCGTGCACACACCCCCTATTGCGTGTCCATTGTGCGGTGCATGTGAGAGGGTAAGTCTAGTGTTCAGCACACCCGCCAGCTCAGCCGGGTTGGAAGCCCAGGGGCCCCCACTCGCTATGGGCTCCGGCCTTGTTCTAAACTTCGGTTCCCTCCTGTGTGATGACAGCAGCAGGCTCGACCTCTGGGCGGCTGTGATGTGGGGACACAGTGCTAACCCCTGGCCCGGGGCCTGCCCTGGGGCGATCTGGGTGCATGTTTGTGATGCCATCTACCCAGTGTTGGGTCTGAGCCAGGCTTTCACACAAGCTGCTTCCAAATGGTCGCAGCCCAACTGGGAGAATCTGACTCCCAGGGCTCCTGAGAGAGCAGGGTCGGGTGGCGCGGGGAGGTGAGTGAGCGCCCATCGCTGAATTCTGGCCCCTGACCTCCCTCTGCCCAGCCGGTCTCCGGCTCCACCCAGACTCAGAAGCCCGGATCACGCTCAGTAGAGGCACTAAAGGCCCAGGGGCTGTGGCTGGGTCAAAGTCCTTATTTGGAATCCCAGGCCATGTTTTATAGGGTGCACAGCCCGCCCCCTCCATGTCTGCAGGGCTGTGGGCCGGTGACACAGGGCATGGCTGAGGTGGCCGGAGCGCACAAGTGCAAACTTGGGTTCGGGTTCGAGCTCGGCCCCTTGGGCAAATCTCTTGCTACCCTGAGCCTCCCTGGCTTCCTTCCCTCCGAGAGGGGAAGGGGGGGAAGAACCCACTGCGTGAAAAGGATCCGCCAGGACGCGCCCACCTGCCAGGTACAGCACAGGTGGGGGAGGGGCCACACGCGGCCAGTGACCCCTCCACTCAGGGTAGGCAGGCGGTTAGAGCCTTAGCCGAGGGTGTTGGGATGGGAGGGGCAGAGCTGGGACTTGAACCCCACAACTGCCCGCTGGTAAACTCAGCTGCAATCCCCCACCCGCGTGCCCTGCATTCCACCCGCCTGTGCCTCAGGCAGTTCCCAGCCTCCCAGGGACACAGTGGCTGCTCCCAGGTGGCTGCAATCCCGGTGGATCAGGCACCTGCAAAAAGCACGAGGCGAGAGTGTGGGCGACCAGGAGGGGCAATCCTGCTTCTGAGGAAAGGCCCAGGCATCCAGGCGGCGGCGGCACAAGGTTGGGTCCTGAAGGATGAGCGGGACTGGAGGACTGGAGGCGGGGGGGGGGGGGGGGGGGCGGCAGGGGGGCTGGGCCCTGGGGTGTTGGAGCTGACAGTGCCTTGGCAGTGGGGTGGCTCTGAGGATGGTCTCAGGGAGGTTGGCAAGGTCGGACGTGGCCACCTTGAGGGCTTTGGCAAGGCTGGGAGCCAACGTATGTGATCCTTTCTGGATTCTTCCACACACCCCTCCGTCCTCCTGGCCCCACCTCCCCACCTTCTACCCTACACTGAGCCCCGATGCCCCTGTATTGGTAGAGGAACCAACGGCCGTGGTGCCCCTCTTAGCTGGGTCCATGGATGGGTCTTGAATACGCAGACGGAACTCTGAAACATAAGGATTAGATCAGAAAAGGGAGTTGCGCCCTAACCGGTTGCATCGGCCCACGGACTGAAGGGGCCCGGGTTCGATTCCGGTCAAGGATGCGTACCTCGGTTGCAGGCTCGATCCCCGGCACTGGGAGGCAACCAATGGATGTGTCTCTCTCCCTCCCTTCCACTCTAACACTCAATGGAAAAATATCCTCAGGTGAGGATTAACAAGAAAACAACAACAAAAAATGACAAATCAGAATGAAGCCAGCTGACCTTCTTATAAGCCCTCAGTTCCTTTAGGAAAGAAAAGAAAAGAAAAGGAGCTGCTTGAAGTCACACAGGTGGTCGGGGGCAGAGGGTTCCAGCGCCCTCCTCTCTGGTTCCCAAATCCAACTCCTGTCCCTCACACAGGCCAAGAGCCTTTGTGTGGCCACAGGGACCCGGGGAGGAAGAGTGGCGGCCGATAATCAGCTGCCTGTTAACAAACATCTATGGCTCTTGGCTGGGTACGCCTCCGAGGGTTTTAGGTGTCACCACTTCACTCTCACCGACGCCACCTGCACAGGAGGCACTATTGCTATAATCCGCCTCTATTTCACACCAGGAAACGGACACAGAGTGTAAGGGGCATGTCCAAGGACACATGATTGACGGGCCCTGAAGGCAGCCTGGATCCAGCGTCGGGCTCTCAGTAGAACCATGTCTGAGGCTGGCCAGGCTGGGCCCTGCCCACGTGGGAGCCAAAATCCAGCTTGGATTCTGCTCCCAGGGTCGGTGCCGGCGGCTGCGCGGAGGAAGAAGCGCTGGCTGTAAAATTCCCGCCCCGGGACCGCCCTGCCAGGCTTGTCCGCGGGGAACAGCTGCTGACCACCACATCGAGGCTGTTGTTATTCTCACGATTGATTTTTTTTTTAAAATCCTGACCTTCTCACAGCCATCTAAGAGCAGAGATAAAAACTGCAAATGTGAGAAGGCTGTGAAATGGAAGGCCTGCCACCAGCCGCAGGGGAGAGGCGCTTACACACACACGGCCAGGCTTAGACGTGCTGCCCCAGGAGCAGGACGGGGGCGAGCCGGGCGGCGGCCTTTCCTGGGGGCGGCTTGGCAGGCCGTCCGGGCGGTGTGGCCACACTGTCGCCCCGGCTGTCCCTCTTCTAGGAATCGGTCTGGCTGACGTGCCCATCGGCCCTGCCAAGAGCTCAGTAGAAGTATTGTCTATCAGAGCCTCAGGGTGAAGGAAGTTGGAAACCACCCCGAAAAACCGAGGAGGAGGTGGGCCAGACCCATCCATTACGGTGTGTCCACATGTAAGCACCCAACAGACCTTGACACGGAGGAGGTGGGTTTGTTATAAAAACAGCGAACGGCCCGGGGTTTGCTGGGAGGGAAGACTACTGAGTGCACCGAGAGACCATTTGGGCGAATACTGTTTGGACGTGGGTGTATGCACTTCACCACGACGGAGGCGGCGGAGGGCGGCTGGTTGCAGTTGTTCTGGAATAAGACTGTGTGGGTGCGGGCAGGTCTCCTGCACCCGCCGGTGAGCATGGGCGGGGCCGGCAAGTTACCTGATTCCCCCCGAGTCTCAGGGCGAAGGGCTCTGACCCGGAGCCAGGTGTCCTGGTTTTGCCACCTCCTTCCTGTGTGGCCTGGACCCAGGGACTCACTCTGGCCATGCCTCAGTTTCCCCGTGTGGACCGTGCCGAGGACCATTCCTCGTAGGGCTGTTGTGAGGATTGAAGAAGGGCAACCAGGTGACCCCGTTTTTGCAGCCTGGAGCACGAGGAGCCCCCAGGCGTCGCGGGGATGCTGGAGGCTGGGAGAAAATGCTGGAAAATGTATGCAGCCAATGCCGGCCATCGACTGTCGCTGTGGAGCGCTTGTTGCTGAATTCCCACATTTCGTAATGTTGAGGATTTTTGGAAAAAAGGATGACTTTTGCATTCAGAAAAAGAAATCATTGATTTCAACAGAAGACACTTGCAAAGGCCCCTCTGGGAGAAGTCACTGGGTCCTTCCCCTGTGTTCCCTGGAATAGAGACTCAGGCTGGGACTCACCGCACCCCCCCCTTCACTGCCCCGCCTCCCCCCCCAGCACCCTGTGTTCACCACTGGCATTGTTCTGACCCCCTGCGCTGGTCCCTCTCCTGGTCAGCCGCCCCCAAAGCCCTAGGAGCTCTCCCAGGACCGGACTGCATGAAACCGGTGTCTGCGTCTCCGGGCCTGGCCCAGGGCCTGGCACACAGTAGGCGCCTCATGCGGGTGTGCTGAGCACTGGGTCTTGAATGCCTGAGCCAGCGGCTCGCTGAAGGAAGTTCCGTCTCCAGCCCCACAGTAAACACGCTCCCGATGACCCCTCAGGAATGCTCCTGGCACTGGCTCCCCAGCCAGGCCCTGAAAATGAACACAGTGCATTAATTACACAACAAAGCCGTGCCTTCTGGATGCAGCCTCCGGGCGGCCATGTGGTCAGCCAGCTGTCCCCTGGGGAGGCCCCTCCGGCCCAGGGCAGCAGCCCCCGGGGCCCCGAGACCTCGGGGGCAGACAGACCACAGACCTCGGAAATGAGACACCCGCTCTGCTTACTGAACAGAGCTGTATTTCCACCCGTGTGACGTGTGTGTGTGTGTGTGTGTGTGTGTGTGTGTGTGTGTGCGCGCGCGCGCGCAAACAAAACAGAAACAAAAATAAAAAATACGAAAGAGGGACAAAAGGGGAAATTTCCCTTTCCTGCATAAAGCTTCTATCTGGCTTCCCCCACCCGCCTCACAAATATTGAGAACTATTCCTTCCTTACTCAAACCTTTAGAGCAACGTGTTGCCAGGGCAGCTGACACAGCCTGGGGTACCGTGGAGGGCAGTGGGGCTGGGCGGGCTGGAGAGCCAGGTCCCGGATACGGACGGGGCGGCCACACTCTGCTCTGCCAAGTCTGCCCTGCAGGAATGTGGGTCCAGGGGCACCGGGCCCCCGGCAAGGAAAAGCCTGGAGAGCTGGATTTTTGGTTTGTTTTGGAGGATATTTTTCCATTGACTTTTAGAGAGAGTGGAAGGGGGGCGGGGGGGGGGTTGGGCGGGGAGAGAGAGAGAGAGAGAGAGAGAGAGAGAGAGAGAGAGAGAGAAACATCAATGTGAGAGACAGAGACATTGATTTGTTGCCTCCCCCACAAGCCCTGACAGTGTGGGGGGTAGGGGGTGGGGAGAGGAGGCTGGGAATTGAGCCTGCGACCCAGGTACCTGCCCTTGGTCTGGATTCAAACTGTGGCCCTTTTGGTGCATGGGCTGGTGCTCTGACCACTGAGCTAGGGTGAGAAATGGTTTTTTACTTCAAATGTACCGATTTTTAAAATTGCTGGTGGTGAGTGGTAGAAGGAAAGGAGCACACGGTGTCTTTGGGGGCCCCATAAAGCCCGTGATTCACAGTTCCTGGTGCTGCCCCAGGTTGCAGTTGAGTAAGGGGGGTGAGTGAGCAGCCGGCCCATGGCCCCTGGGCGCCAGGGAGTGGTCTACGCAGAGGCCGGGGGTCTGCACATCTGTCTGCCCTCTGATCCCCAGCCCCCCACCCCCCTTTCTAGAAACCCATGTGACAGTGGGTTTGTGCTCTACGGGCAGTTGTGAGTCCCAGCAGCACGTGGCCCACACTCCCAGCCCCGGGAGGAAGCCCAGAGGTAGGGCCTCGGGCCTTTATGGAGACACAGGTCGGGGAGATGAAGGCCTCTCTGAAGTCGAGATCAAGGGCAGGGCCGCAATGTCTGCTTTGGGGGCGGATCAGTGAGATAATCACAGCCCAGGCCAGCGGGAGCGGGCGAGGGGAGATCTCATCACGCCGACTCCGGAGGGCCAGCCCTTTATATCTTTTAAATTGCTTCGTCCTGGAGTTTTCCATTTGACATTTTCCGATGGGGTTGACCTCGGGTTACTGAAACCACATCCCATGGAGCTGAATCTGCCTGGATCTTGGACAGCCCAGGGTGCAGCAGTATGAGGAGTGGATATTTGTTGTTCAGCCGCCCGGCCTATGGTATCTGGTTCTACAGCCTGAGCTGACTAAGGCGGAGGACAGGCCCATGGCTGGGTGTCAGGAGACCGAGTTTTTGTGTCTCTTTGGCTAGTTTTCCCATCTGGGCAGGAGCAACAATAAGCTCAGGGGATGTCGGCACCCACGCCGACCAGCTGAGGGTCCCGATAAGGATGGGGCCTGTGCCCGCCGGGCGTGGAGCTGCCTGGAGGCACCCAGACCACAGCAGGGGCGGGGGATGCGGCCCAGGCAGGAACCTCACGCAGCATTTTTCAGGAATGCCTGGTCAGCGCTGGGGCTGGGCTGTGCAGGGATGGGGAGCACGGAGGTACCGGTCCGTCCCTGGTTATACATTTGCCTGCTCTGGCCCTGTCTTTAGAGGCATTTGACCAGTCAGCCCAGCAAATGCACTTGGACATGGCCTTGTGCCCTCGTGGGCTTAGAGCTTAGGCAGCACTTTTGCTCTCCAGGTTTTTATTTAACCAGAAGAAAAAAAATAAATAGAGACTCGCTCCCTGCCCCCATATGCCCCACTGAACTGCCCAGCTGACCTTGGTTCCGCTGAGGATCAAGGTCAGCCAGGCCCATCAGGCCACGCGTGTAGGGACAAGAGCTGCCCTCCCTGGTGCCCAGGGTGCTGGGGCCAATCCTTGCTCTGCCGCTGGGGACGAGAATGGGGGACTTTTCTCAGGTTGGGGGAGGGTTAGAGAAGGCGATGTCGGTGCCATGGGGCCTGAGGAAGAACCTTGCTTCCTAAGATCAGCATCACTATTAATGACACCACCCCTAAGCCCCTCTGCCTGCCCACTGCCCTCCTGCCCCATCCTCCCCTCTCCCCCAGGCCAGGCTGGGTAAGACCCCGCCTCGTGACTGCCCTGGGCTGTGCTCACCTCGATCAAGCACCCCTCCCCACCCCGCCCCCCATGGGCTTGATCATCATTTTTGCTTGTGATACTGTCTAGTGCAGTGATGACGAACCTTTTGAGCTCAGCGTGTCAGCATTTTGAAAAACCCTAACTTAACTCTGGTGCCGTGTCACCTAGAGAAATTTTTTGATCTTTGCAACCACAGTAAAACAAAAACTTATATTTTTGATATCTATTTTATATATTTAAATGCCATTTAACAAAGAAAAATCAACCAAAAAAATGAGTTCGTGTCACCTCTGACACGCATGTCATAGGTTCGCCATCCCTGGTCTAGTGCCTCCCGGGCAGGGGTCCGGTCTCACTAATCTAGAGCCCAGACCAGCAGCCCTGGGGCAGAGTGGCTTTTGGAATGAGTGAGTAATTGGGTGAGTGGATAAATGAGCTGCCAGTGACCTCTCCAGCTCCGCAGGGCAGCGCGCTTGGTCTTCACCCGTCAATAGCGATCTGTGCCCCACTTTCTAGGTCACGCCCCAGAAAACGGTCGCCAGGTTCAGAGGCATGACACAGTGTTCAGTGCACCGGGCGCCTGGCCGGGCAGAGGCCAGAGGCCAGGAGAACACGTGGGGCAGGCCTGGGCGCACAGTGCACCCCCATCGGGGGGGCAGGAATATCTGTATCTGTCATGCAGCTCACCCCGGGAGCGGGCTCGTGGGGCTCCCAGCCTGACCTGGGTCCAGTCCTCAAAGATGTTCCTTCAACTGCATCTGAGGCCGCCCTGGGTGGGCCTGTGGGTGCACAAGACCAAGGTTCAGACCCCGGGAGGGAGGATAACCCCCCTGCCAGGCCCAGACCACCTCACTCTGCAACTCAGCCCGGAACGGGGCTGCCCCTGCAGCACCACTGAGGCAGGCGGGCATCTTCTTAAAGATGTTAAGCAAATACCAAGACAGGACCCACAGTGATGGTCTCTCATTCTCCTTGGCGCCAAGTCTGTGTGTTATGTTTTATTTTTTTAATATATTTTATTTTTTACAGAGAGGAAGGGAGAGGGATAGAGAGTTAGAAACATCGATGAGAGAGAAGCATCGATCAGCTGCCTCCTGCACACCCCCTACTGGGGATGTGCCCGCAACCAAGGTACATGCCCTTGACCGGAATCGAACCCGAGACCCCTCAGTCCACAGGCCGACGCTCTATCCACTGAGCCAAACTGGCCATGGCTGTGTGTTATGTTATTACTGTATTTTTATTTGAGAACAGGTATCATTCTCATACCCGCTTCCTAAGAGTCACATTTGCTTTTCTTTGCTGGAGAGTTTGGGAGTAAGACGCAGACCCCGGGGTCACCCACCCCTCCCTGCTGCCACAGATACCTTCTAACGCCCAGGGCGTTGCCCCACGAACCACAGCCCGCATCTCACCTGAGAACACTCACGGCCCGTCCCTAAAGTCATCGCTTACCTAGTCCACAGCCAAAGCTCCAGATCGCCCCCCAAGTAACCTCCACAGCGTTTTCCTTTTTTCAAGTCAAGTTCACGCCGTGCAGCGTGTGGGATGCAGCCGGAGTCGCTTTCAACCCAGAGGTGTGTCTCCTGCTGCCGCCTGTGTGCTGCGTGTTTGTTGTTGACCTTGGCCGCCGGTCAAGAGCAGGGCGCGCTCCTCAAGAAAGCCCCACAGCCCGGAGTTGCCCACCGTCCCCTCAGCCGCCTGCCACTGGCTCTCACGGGGCCCGAGCGGGGCCATGCTCAGAGCTGGCTCTGGCTGGTTGTTGGTGAAGGGACTCCGTGACACCCTCAGAGGTAAAGGGGGGGCATGGAGTGAGGGCCCGGGGGACCAGGCACCCTCATCCCGCAAAGGGAACCCAGAGGACCTGGGCAGGCGGCCAGGTGGGGATTACTCCTGCCCTCCCCACCCGGTCACCTGCTGTGCCCGCCTCCAGCAGCTGTGTTGTCTCACACCATGTCTCCTTCCCTGTCCCACCTGCCCACTCTCTTCTCAGCTCAGGTCCAGGAAAAGCACTGGGCGCCCACAGATGTGCCCTGTACCCCTGCCCTGTTCCATGTGACCCCAGGTGGATGAAACCATCTATATCACACAGGAAAATCAATACATAGACAGATAAAGGAATACACCACGCGATGACACAGCAGCGGGAAGATAGGGGAGCGTTATTGCACTTCATTCAGGCAAGGACGAGCTTCACCCATGACATCAAAAGCTGGAGCAGGCCCTAGCCTGTGTGGCTCAGTGGATTGAGCGCTGGCCTGGGGACTGAAGGGTCCTGAGTTCGGTTCTGGTCCAGGGCACGTACTTGGTTGTAGGCTAGATCCCCGGCCCTGGTCGGGGAGCGCACGCAAAGGCAACCAGTGGATGTGTCTCTCTCACATCCATGTTTCTCTGTCTGTCCCTCTCCCTTCCACTCGCTCTAAAAATCAATGGAAAAGTATTCTCGGGTGAGATTAACAAAAAGAAAAGCTGAAGCCAGAGGCGCGGATTAATGTTCAGACGCCCTTCTCGGATCTCGAGACACTCCGCTGAGATAGGACTGGTCTCCCTCTCACAGCCGAGGACAGGGGCCCAGAGAAGTGCAGGGCCCCAGGGTGAGCCCAGGTCTCCCACCTCCCAGCGGCCACCTTGCCCTCTAAACGATGCACCACACAGCCCGTATCCTGAAGAGCAAAGAAACTTATTCTAGAGACTTGCAGGGGCCAAGGTGCAGGGATGGCCCCCGTGCCTCAGAGGCCGGGACGGAATTGCTGGGTGCGCATTAGGCGCCATCCCTGAGTGGTATTTACGGGCCTGAAATTCTGAAATTCCACCTCAACCCCCAGAAGGCACGTCCTCTTCCTGACATTCTTCTTCCCTGGAAACACACAAACAGCTCCACGCGCCCTCCTGCAAGTAAACACCCTCTACTGCCTCGGAACCAGAGTCCTCGATGGCATGATCCGCTGACAGGCACACACGTCTAATTTCAGCAAAACGCACGTGAGGCTCTGACTCCAACGCGCAGGAGGAACGAGAGGAAGGTGATGGAGTTCAGCCTGCAGCGTCCGGGCAGGCCCGCCCCGGGAGCCACAGGAAGCCGCCGGCGGCCTCCACCTCGGAATAGTCACCGCCGAGGTCACCAGGGCGGGCCCACGTGGGCGTGCTCTGCCGGTGACTCAAGGCTCCTCGGGGTGACGTGACTTTCCCCAAACAGTGGATGGCTCTGGAACAAACCGGAGCCAGGAAGGCACACTGCTCTCTGGTTTGCAGGGTGCAGCCGCCTAGGAAATTCAGGGAATGTGAACCTCGCACAAAGCTCCTTTGCGTGTCTATGCGAAATGAAAGCAGGCTCTGGCCTCAGATCAGCTCAGGAAACTGTTTTACCCACGCAGATGCCCAGTGGGGGGTGTTTACGCCGGTGGGACGGGCGGGGGGGGCGGGATCTTTGTTGTACAGCAAATGAGTGGACCACAAAAGGTGGGGTAGCATGTCTATGTCCTTCATGCTGGTCAGACCATGGTGTATGTGTGTGTGTGTGCGGGGGGGCGGGGGGGGGGAGGGGAGAGGGGGAGGAGGGCAGAAGGTAAATAATGATAATAAAAATAAGCATTAATCATTTATTTGCACCAATTTTTTTCTATGAGTCGGGGACTCTTCTAAATGCTTCTGAAATATTAACTAATTGAATCCTCACAATGAAGTTGGTCTTACTACCATGCCCATTTTACAGATGAGGAAACTGAGGAACGGAGAGGTTACCACGTTTCCTTGATGTCACACAGGTAAAAGGTGTGTCACTCATGAGTACCTACGGTGTGCAAGGAATGTGCTAGGCACGGGCAGTGTGGAATTAATAATGCTTAGACTCCACGGCAAGAGAACGAAGGTTTTTTGGACATCGGTTCTGTGCCGGAGGGCACCCCGATAACTCCTCCAAAATGCACCCTCATCTCAGGAAGGCAGCCAGCCGGCCCAGGGCTTGGGAAGGGGGCCCCTGTCTTCAAGCCACTCCACCTACTGATGGACGGACAGTTCGTATCTCTCCACTTTCTCCCATAGAAACGCACGGGAGAGGCGATAGCATCAGCGATTCCTTCCCGGGAGGGAATCTCAGTCTGCGCCACTTTTACCCAGGAAGCTGGACCTGCACTCGTTGCTCCCCTTCCAAGGCGCAGGCGTGCGGTGGGATGAGGCTGTCACAGCCCAAGGTCACCGTGAGCCGCGCAATCACACGGTTCAGCGAGCGAGCACCGACCACGGCTGCCTAGGTCCTCCGCTGGCCAGCCACGTGACCCAGACAGCGTCCTCCAGCCCCGTCCCTCCTGGCGCAGGCAGCTGGGAGTGGGTCCTGGTCTGCTCTACCTGGGAGGGCTGCGGTAAGGATCCAGGAGGTTAACGGGTGTGTTTTATCAAACAGTTTTCATTGTCCTCCCGCAGCAGGACACATGTCGAACGTGCTTCCCATGTCATTAGCGGCGCCGCTGGAACATATATATGCATTACTGATACAGGCAGTTCATGCTCACCCCAGATCTGTGTGACCCTGTCGGTGCGTTTGGGACCCTAATATCGATTGCATTCCCGTGACGAACCTGCCGAGGCCCCTCGGATCTCAGGGCCCTGGAGCTGGCGCAGAGAACACAGGTCTGAATGCTCCCAGTTGTGTCAAGACAAGCAACCCCTGCGCACGCAGCGCCCGGACTCAGCACCCGGCCCTGCCGCGGCCTGCAGAGGGTGGCGAACGTGCTCAGGGTCTAAGCTGACCTGCCTGGGAAAAACATCCCCCAAGGCGTTTTCCAACCACTGGGAGGGCCACCCAGCTGCCTGTGGCCAACACCAAGGCGGTGTCCCCGAGGCAAAGCCAAGTAGAGGCCGAGGAGGCCCTGAGGTTACTCGGGAGGGCAGAGGAAGCTTCCGTCACTGTCTGTCCGGTGGCCCACTCTGGGGCCTCACGGAAACACAATGGGGCCACAGGGAAGAATCCGGCTCTGCCATTTAAGGCCACGTAAGTCCAGGAGTTAAGTAAACCCCTGGCAAGTCATGTAAATGCTCAGAAACTCAGTCTCCTAATCTGTAAAATGGGTATGCTTGTGCCTCGCTTGCAGAGGTGTTGGGAGGATCAGAAACAATGTGGGTATTTCTGTGCTCAGTTCTGCGTAACTTAACCCGGGATCCATGTATCCACGTATCTTTCACGTCCAATTCTGCCTGGAGGAGGATGGTCACAGCGGGTAACAGAGCCACAGAGAGCCCCAAACCCGAGGGGACACCAGGACAGTTCTCAGTGAGATGTACCAGTGGCTCAAGCACGTGGACTCAGGAGCTCCCAGCCTGGGTTCAAACCCCGGCCCTGCACTGTGTCCCCCACAATGCCTGTGTGCAAGTCCTCACCCCGGGAGCTCAGATGGGCCCGTGTTTGAAGACAGGGGCTTTAGAGCTGTAACCACGTTACACTGTGGTTATGAGGGTGGGTCCTAATCTAATCTGACTGCTGTCCTTGTACGAAGAGGTTAGGACGCAGACATGAACCCACAGAGGGAAGACCACACACAGACACAGGGCCATGACTAACAACCACTGGCCAGGAGAAGGGGCCTGGAGGAAAATGACCCCGCTGACCCCTGACCCTGGACCTCAGCCTCCAGCTCAGGGAGAACATGAATGGCTGTGGCGTAAGCTTCCGCCCGGGGTGCTTTGTGATGGCAGCCCAGCCCTAATGCACGCGGTGTGACCTTTTCCCACTTGAACTCTCTGTGCCCGTTGTTTTTATTGGTAAAACGGGGGCGATGAGAATCTCTCCCTCATAAGTGTGTTCTGAGGCTTCCAGTAGACAAAGCCCTTAGAACGGGGCCAGGCCCGGAGTTGGCACTCAGCAAGTGTGCGCTGTGCCTGCGACAACTGCCACCTGTCCACCTTCCCCACCGGCCTCGAGAGCAGGGGGTCTTCCTCCCTTCCTGACCTGTAGCATTCAGTGCAAGAGCAGAGCAGTTTGCTCACAGTGGGGCATATTGATGGACAAATGGGTGAATGAATGAAGAAGCGCTGTTTCATGTTTCTTAGGAGGAGGCAGGACTAAAATGCCATGAAGGGGCCCGACTGGCGTGGCTCGGTGGTTGAGCGTCGACCCACGAACCACGA
This sequence comes from Myotis myotis, assembly GCF_014108235.1. Taxonomy (NCBI): domain Eukaryota; kingdom Metazoa; phylum Chordata; class Mammalia; order Chiroptera; family Vespertilionidae; genus Myotis; species Myotis myotis. The sequence goes on from NW_023416320.1 coordinate 2,816,622, forward strand.
GGTCACGGATCGTTTCTGGTCAGGGCACATGCCCGGCTTGCGGGCTCCATCCCCAGTAAGGGGTGTGCAGGGGGCAGCCGATCCATGATTCTCTCTCATCACTGATGTTTCTCTCTCTCTCCTTCTCCTTTCTCCTCTCTGAAATCAATAAAAACATACATATTTTTTTAAAAGCCATAAAGGTATGTTTCAGAGGACACCCCTCCAACATCTCGTTGGAAATGCTTACGGACAAAGTCAGTGCCCACGTGTGAAAACGGGGATTTCTTTACTCAGGGGGAGGAGGGGCCGGGATGCGAACGGCAGGCCCCACCCAGCAGGTGAGCTTTGCCAGACACACCTGGCTCGGGGCCAGAGGCTTACCTGCCTCTCAGGAGGCTGACGCAGAGTTCGTGGAGGATGTGGACGACGAGGGGGACGTGACTGAGCATGCGGACAAGCGCGGGCAGGACGGAGACGTCATGGCAGAGGCCGGGAGACACCCGTCCAGGTGGACCACCCTCAGGAACAGACAGACACGCCCGTCAACCCCAGATGCCCCGCCCTCATCCGTCTTTTTCCTTCTGTTTTGTCTATTGACTGTCAACCCTCCCCTTCTCCAGGCCTCTCCTCCCTGCTCAAGTCCTCTCTCCCCACCTCCCATTTTCAGGTCCCTGATCTCTCAGCCTTCCTCCTGTTCCACCAAAGCCAGTCTCGAACCCAAGAGAGCAAAGCAGAAACCTTGCGTCACTGCAGAGGGCCCTCTGGCGCTTAAATCCATACGACCAGCTCACAGCCGGGATTGAGGGCAAAGATTTCCTGGAAATGACCAGGCTGGAACCCGGTTAATGTGGGCGATCCAAGTTGGCCACCCCAGCCAACCTGCCAGCTGGCGAGGCATCCTTCCATCTGGTCAACCTTTATATTAAGCGTCTACTGTGTGCCAGCCAGGCCCAGGGTGGCGGGGACACCCCGGTCACCAGGAGATTTTTCTCAAAGAGGCAGCCCCCAAAGAGAAGAGACGGATATCCACACAGCAAATAAAGCTTCAGTGTGACCTTGCCATCCCAGGTGACCTTCGGGCACCACGGGGGGACGTGGGCAAGGGAGACACTACCCCAGCGGCACCCTGGAAGGCCCCAGAAGGAGGGACCCACTGATGGGTCCCCAAGTGACCACAAGATCCCTCCTGGGACCGCGTAGAAGGCATTTATTTGCCTGAACACTCCTCTGTCCAAAGTTGAACTCCCTCGTGCCTTTTCCTGCTGACGCTGGAGGTCATGGCCGAGGTCCCTGAGGACCCACGCGGTCTTCCTGCTGCCGGCAGCGTGGAGAACATCTGTTTCCCCGTGCGCCCGGGGAGTTGTCCTGTGTCCCGGATGCTGGAACTGTGTGCCGGCTAGTACAGCTGCCACTGGGCACACGGGACTACTGACTTCAGGAAAGGTGGCTGATTTTTCATCTCATTCCATTGGGATTCGACAGCGCAGGCCTCAGCACCAAGGAGGCCGCCCCATCAGGCCCGCGTCCACTCCGTTTCCCAACACGTCTGTCCTTAAGGGGCGCTGTCCCCAGGAGCCGGGGCTGCACCCATGCAGGTGTGCAGACACAGGAAAAATACCCATTTCCTTATTTTCTCGAAATCCAATGAAACCTGACGCGCAGGCCCCATTTTGCCAGCTCTGTGGGATGGCGCTGTGGGAATCCGGGCTCAGTGTGAGTGGGGCACCCCTCACCCCCCAGACCAGGCCATGCAGCATGTCCAGGGTCTAGGGAGCAGCCAGGCATTGGGCAATGCAAGCTTCCTCCTGGCAGGGGTGCTGCCTGGCCTCAGAACCCTCCGGAGAGGGCGGGTTTAGGATACTACAGCCCCTCCGCCTCCTTCAGGCACGGGGTCAAGGGTCCCAGCTTCTAACAGAACCCGAGACCCTGCCCCACCCCAGGCAGGCTGGCCTTCCTTTCCACCTTCAAGCTTCTCTCCTTCTCGCCAATATTCTTGGCAGAAAATCTGTCTTGCTTCAGGCTTTCCACAAACAGAAGCCGGCGAGGGGTCTGTCTCGCTTTGGGCCCAGGAGCCCTACCGCTGGGTCGAGAGGGCTCAGAATGGCGGGGATTGTTACCTAGAGGACTGCTGAGAAAGCAGAGCAGAGCCCCACCATTTAACACCGCAGTGAAGTGCCCTTTCCCACAGAACCGTCCCTCCCCACGGGGAGAAGAGAGCGAGAGGCCAGGAAAGACATTTGCGCCCAAGGGAACAGCATGTGCAAAGGGACGGAGGCCACTAAACCGGACGCCACCGGCTGGCAGGCTGGCAGGCTCAGAGCCGCTAATGCCAGAGGTGGCGACTCACTGAGCATGCGTCACGCCATCATCCCAACGCGTGACGTCATCACACCCAATTCGCAGATGAGAAAACTGAGGTTCCCAGAGGTGGGACAGTTTAGCCAAGGTCTCCTGGGATTGAAACCTGGCCTCAGGGACTAGGAGCTTCCATTCCCACAGCCAGCCCCACAGGTGAGGAGCGAGGAGGGAGGTGAGGCAGCCATTGGCCTTGGGAAATGGGGGTGACCCAGACAGGAGAGGCCAAGCCCTCCGCCCGGGGATGAGTCAAGAACTCATCTGGGTAAGCTCTGCCTAGACTCTGAGTCATCCAGGTGACTCCAAAAATCAGGAGACCAGGGCCGCCAGGCATCCCGAAGCCCCGGCCTGTCGCTGAACAAGCACCTTCCAGCTCCTGTTAATAATTAGCCGCAGGAAGCCTTTCCCAGTTAATGAGTAAACGCATTATCTCTCTTCCAGGGAATTCAGCCCACTGCCCGAGGGAGGGGGTGCGGGGGGTGCGGGGGGGAGTGACAACACCAGCAACGCCCCCTTTCCCTGGGAGACGAGGACTGTGGTAAGACTGGATTCAGAGTCACAAGACCTGGGACCCGGGGCCAGGTGCTCGCTCTCTGGCAGTCAAGGTCTTCCGACCACAGGGAGGGCTGGCTCCCAGCTTTGTCCCACATGACATAACGAGTGCATTTATTATTATTATTATTATTATTTTAAATATTTGTATTGATTTCAGAGAGGAAGGGAGAAGGAGAGAGAGATAGAAACATCAATGATGAGAGATAATCATTGATCTGCGGCCTCCTGCACACCCCCTACTGGGGATGGAGCCCACAACCCAGACATGTGCCCTTGATCAGAACCCGGGACCCTTCCATCCAGGGGCCGATGCTCTATCCACTGAGCCAAACTGGCCAGGGCTAAGAGGTTACTCGCCTGTGAAAGTGACTTGGTCCTTCAGAAGAAAGAATGCGGGTTTGGGGCCCATCCAGACGTGGTGGCTGAGGACAGACTGGGAAGGCGGGCTGCCTGGGTTGGAGTCCCAGCCCCACCACTTCCTCGCCGGCCCATCTTGCGCAAATGACATGTTTCTATTTATACAGCAGGGGTGCTAAAAATAGTGCCTTGCGTCTTGGAGATGTGGGGAAGGTTATGATTGTTACACGCACATGGCTTACAAGAATTCCTAGTACCTATGGACTCAGTAAGCATCGGCCTTTCTCATTAGCCACGGGCCCCTGGTCCGTGACCGGCCCTGTCAGGCTCAGCTTCCCCATCTGCAACCTGGGGGCAGAACCACTTCGGAGGATACATGTTCAGGCGCTGCAAGCCCCGCCCCTCAGCCTCTCCTCCCAGTAGCCCTGGGTGAGACATGCTGAGTGTCCGCCCAGGAGGGTTCCCTGGGCAGGGGGAGCTCAGGGCGAGAAGGAGGTGAGGGAGGTGGTGACAGCAGGGCAGAGGCAGAGACGAGGACAGGCACCAAACAAAGGCTGGGCACTGCCCTATTCTTTTTTTTTTCCTCTTTTTAAATATATTTTTATTGATTTCAGAGAGGAAGGGAGAGGGACTGCTCTTGAATGGATGGATGTATCTATGGATTTTGTACAATTCTGAATTGTCTCATAGTTCTACAGGGGATATTTACTTCTGAAACATTTTATGTTTTTATTACATGAATAACAACCATTTCTAGAACATTTCCTAGTGCAGACCACACTCAAGATCGAACCAGGTCCTGCTGACACTAAATGACACTAAAGGGAAAGTCTCCGGCTACCTGGGCAAACATACATTTCAACCTGGTGGGCGCCAGGGGCTGGTTGCCTGTGTGTTTTAGGCAGACGGGGGACTGAGGCTCTACCTGCCCCAGGTGCGGCCGTGGGGGCTCTGTCCCGTGTCCCCTGTGTCACCTGGCAGGCTGGGGGGCCTGTGGCAGCCAGGTTCCCTCTTCTCCTGGCACTCCCTGGCTAGGGCCTCCTCCTCTGAGGAGTCAGCCACTACTTGGATGTTCCCATGAGGTCCAACAGCCTTGTCATGTCACCAGCACCCTGTCCAGCTAACATGCAGTCTGTGGGTCCATTTAGCTTCAGAAAGTGTCACAAGTAAAATAATAATAACAACAATAATCGTAATAAATAATGCGGTAGCTTTGCCAGGCCTGGGCCAAGGGTTGGGTTGCTTTGTGGTATTAGCCAAGCCTGGGCCTCAGCTTCCTCATCTGTGAAATGGGCCTAAAGGCACCCACACAGAACAGAACAGGTGGGACCTCCCTCTGCAAAGTACCTGTGCCCTGCACGGGTAGGAGAGGACATCACACACACGCCTTCCTACCTGCCAGGTGAACTCTCTGAACCGGGCCTGGTTTTAAGCACGGGCCTGTTGGTCTCCCCTCCCACCCCTCCGTTGTTGGCTGCGGATCAGCGCAGCTATGCCTTGATCTTCTTGTACCTTGCAAATAGCACGAACTCCTGACCCAGCCCGCCCTTCCCTGTAAATATATGCAGGTCCGTGGTCTGGTGCCCTGTAGCTTGCAGGGTAAATGCTTGTGCCCTGATCCCCTGGGGGAGGGGGGGTGTCGACGGCAACGCCCCCTCCTCCTGCATTTGATGCTGGTGGTGGGAAAGGCACAGGCTGCTAGAAGGCCTTGTGGGGTGACAATTTCAGTCTCTGTCCAGAGAGAGGGAGCAGCAGCCCCTGCAGAACCTGTGCTGTCACTGTGCTGTGGCTTAGGAGGCTCCCAGGAAGGGTTTCGCTTCAGAGAGAATAATAATGATAATGATAGTGATAATAATAATAATGATGATGATGATGATGATGATGATGTAGCCTTGCCTTCCTATTGGGCAGGATAATTTATAAACCAAGACAGAATTTTCCACTAGGTCCAGCAAAGGAGGGCTGATGTCGATTTAATTTAACACAAGAAATGCAAAGTCAGGCGATGGCCCTTCTCTGACCGGGTTGGGTGGTAAATGTCTTGGTGGCCACAGAATCCTTGTGCATTTCTCCAGCCAGGTGCCCGGCGAGGGTGGACCAGAGCTGATGTCAAGAGCCTAAGGGCCGGGGGGAGATCTACTTAGATTCAAGTCTAATTTCTCTCCCGACAACGACAAGGGTCTGCTCAGAAAGCGCCTGCCACCTCAGAGGAGAAAGGGGCAGGTCAATCTTGGGAAAGCCGGAGAGCCATCTGTCTCCTGAGCCTGATGAGCCACAGTAGCCCTAAGCGGATGGTCTAAGCCAGCGGTTCTCAACCTGTGGGTCGCGACCCCTCTGGCGGTTGAACGACCCTTTCACAGGGGTCGCCTAAGACCATCCTGCCTATCAGATATTTACATGACGATTCATCACAGTAGCAACATGACAGTGATGAAGTAGCAACGAAAATAATGTTATGGTTGGGTCACAGCATGAGGAACTGTATTTAAAGGGCCAGACGGTTGAAAACCACTGGTCTAAGCAGAAGTTCAAATCTTCACCTTCCTTCCCTTTTTCCCTCCTTTTTTCTGTTCACTTAGCAAACACCCCTTCAGTCTTGCCTGCCCCATGCAAGGCGGTGCGTTCCCAAGACAGAGGTGCTGTTGGCCCTGTCTGTAGGGAGCTCTCCCTGCAGAGCCCAGAGGTGAGGACGCGACTGGTGGGAGGGGGCAGGCGGGTGGGCGGGCGGGCAGGCAGGTTCAGCTGGAGGTGCAGTTGGTGTTGGTGGTGGAGACACCATTAAGCCAGGGAGGCAGGCGGGCCATGAGGGGCCAGTGATTTCCCAATGAGAGGCTGTCAGGCAGGCCTGCGGGCTCCTCAAAGCGCCCACACACACAGCCTCTCGGAGAAAATGAGGGACATTTCCTCGGGCTCTGCCCTCAGAGATGAGGAGCCTCTCGCTAACTGCCCAGGGGTGACCTGCCGGCCTTCTGATTTAATCTTTAAAGGACAGCTGAGAACAAAGCCAACTCGGAGTGAAACTTATCTGACAGCTAGAGAGACAGAGAGACGGAGGCCAGGGACGCCAGGCCCTGGATCCAGCCGCACCTGAAGCCATCCTCCTCTGGACTTCACTGTGGCGTGACCCTCTAGGTATGCCTTGCTTTTTATTGCTTAAGCCATTTGGAATTGTATCTGTGCCACACGCACACGACAGAGTTCTCACTTATAGACAGGAAAGCATGCAGTGCGCTGGGGCTCAGAACTCAGCAAGGTCACGCCCACCCTAATCTAACCTCATGCCAATCTAAATGCTCCCTGCTTCCAACATCTCTTTTTAGGAGTGTTATGGGTTCACTCAGCAAGATAGACCACCGACTCAGAATTTAAATTTAAGAGCCTTTATTAAGCTGGCCAGCTGACTACAGTCACAGCACCCTGCCGAAGCAGAGGCTGAACTGCAGCGAAGACTACAGGAGTTACATTTTATATTAAATTCTGTGGAGGCCCAGAGAAAATGTGTCTTTCAAATTCTGGGCCCCCCAATATGGAGGAAACTCTCTTTATTTATACTTTTTCCAGTCCTTTGTCTCCCAAATTTGGAATGAGATTTCCGGGCCTTCTGAGAAAGAAGGCCTGCATGCTGGGAAGGGGCCATGAGACCATATCTCAAGGCCTGGCCTGATGTCAGTACCTTCCTATCTATGCGTTTTAGGAACAGACAGCACAGCATGACCCGTCTGGCCAAAGCGCCAGATATGCAGCCCAGTACAGGAGGCCTTTCTTTCTTCTTCTTTTTTTTTAATATATTGATTTTTCACAGAGAGGAAGGGAGAGGGATAGAGAGTTAGAAACATCGATGAGAGAGAAACACCGATCAGCTGCCTCCTGCACACTCCCCACTGGGGATGTACCCGCAACCAAGGTACATGCCCTTGACTGGAATCGAACCTGGGACCCTTCAGTCCGCAGGCCGACGCTCTATCTACTGAGCCAAACCGGTTAGGGCAGGAGGCCTTTCCATACCCTCCAGAATTGGTTAGAGTTTGGGTCATAGGGTCCCCTAGGACTCGATCTTCTTACTTAACATTTGCAACAATTGCAGTTACGTGGTCATGCCTTTAAAAAAAATTGATTTCAGAGAGAGGAAGGGAGAGGGCAAGAGAGATAGAAACACCAATAATGAGACAGAAACATCAATGATGAGGGACAATCATTGATCGGTTGTCTCCTGCACTACCCCACACTGGGGATCGAGCCTACAGCCTGGGCCTCTGCCCTGACTAGGAATCAAACCGTGACCTCCTGGTTCATAAGTCGATGCTCAATCAGGGAGCCACGCCGGCTGGACAGTCGTGCCATTTTTTAATTCTTAGCACCTCACGCAGTGCATGATGGATTGTAAATGCTGACAACGAGGTATTGAAAGAAAACAAGATGAATGCAGCTGGCGGAGAACCAGGGGTATTTCCTGCAGGAGATGACCTGGGGCCTGGCCTGGGACAGTGACTCAGGCAGGATCAGCCGGGTCAGGCTGCCGCCACAAAACCCTCTGAACCCCAGGGCAGCACGGTTTCTTTCTTCCCCAGGTCCCAGGTCCTTCTGGGGTCAGCGGGGACTCTGCCCAGGTTTCCTCCCTCCAGGTCCCGGCGGATGGAGCCGCCGCCATGCCATCCGAGTGTGGCTAGTGGCTGTGGCAGGCGCGAGGAGTGTGGGGTGAATGACAGGTTGGCTGTTAACGTTTCCATCCGGATGTGACACAGATCTCTCCCACTCCCCATTCATAGTCAATGTGAGTCCCACAGATATGCCTCCCCTTAGGAGGAGGGGCGGGCAGCGAGGAGCTGGGGTGGGTGGCCCGCGAGCCTGGGGCTCCCCTGAGGAGTGAGATCTCTGTAGGTGAAGGGGTGTGGAGGGCTTTCTAGAAGGAGAACAAAGCCTGGCCAGAGATTCAGAGATGAAGGCATGAGGGTGTGTTCAAGGGAAAGCGGTGAGTAACCCCACCAGTGACTGGGCGGAGAGGAGTCTGGACACGTGCGAGGCCATCTCCATGGCCACACGGGAGGGCGTGGGCAACTTGGCAGGCGACAGGAGCAATGGCAGGTGTAGTCAGGCAGGACCTGTGAGCGAGGTGGTTCCAGGTGACAGCCAAGCGTGGATGGGGAGAATTGGAGAGGGCGGCTGAGAAAACGGGGCAGCCGCTGGGGGCCAGGCAAGGGCCGCCGGAGCAGGCCAGTAAGCAGGTCCCTCTGTGGATGTGCTACAAAGATTTGTTCAATACGTATTAACCAGCCCGGCAGCGTGGCTCAGTGGCTGAGCGTCGACCTATGAACCAGGGGATCACGGTTCGATTCCCGGTCAGGGCACAGGCCCGGGTTGCGGGCTCCATCCCCAGTGTGAGGTATGCAGGGGCCAGCTGATCAATGACTCTCTCTCATCATTGATGTTTCTCTCTCTCTCTCCTTCTCCCTTCCTCTCTGAAATCAAGTAAAAATACATTAAAAACAAACAAACAAATAAAAGTTTGATGGTTCCACTCCCCCATGTCCTCTGTGGGCACATGGAGGAGGTGGATGCACAAAGAGGTGGGGTAGCCGCCCAGGGGACCACAGCCCCCAGGTGCTGAAATAGATGTTCTTCCCCATGAACTCCAGCTGCCCCTTGTGTCTCCCTCCGCCTGGCGTACTCACACATTCTGAGGAAGAGGGTTGGGAACTGCTGACCCCTCTGGTCCTTTCAGTTCAAACATCCTAAGATAAAAGCGGAGGTGTTGCTAAATATAATTCTCTGGGGGACATTCGTCCAGAAAACTCAGTCTCACCTGTGGTGGATTTGCAGCACATGCACATGTACTAAGCAATCTAATTCCATTGCTGACCAGTGAGAAAGAAGTAATTAAACAGCTCAGTGCAACCGCGCCTGCTTCGGGCTCCAAGGGCTGTCTCCGCCGGCCTGGGCTGGGGACTGAGGTGTGGGCGCCTCTCAGTTCCCAGGGTGGGGGGCCACTCCATTGAGTGAGCATCCTATACCTGGGTGAGCACCAGGGTTGCCCCGAAGCCAGTCTTTCCTGGAGCATCGCCACACAAAAACGGCTGCATGCAGCACTCGGTGGGGTGGGAGAAGCCACAATCCATCCCAACAGGAAGACGCTGGCTGAGCGGGGCCTAGGAGAGCACAAACCCAGACTCCCATTGGGCAACTTGGGGGCCCCTGGCTGCAGGTCTGTGCTGCTCTGTCCCAGGGACTTCCTCAAAGGGGCAGGAAATGACCTCGCCAGGCAGAGCGCCCTGCGCCAGCACCCACATGGGGTTTGCATGCGTTCCTGAAGGAGTAGGCGTTTGAACTCCACGCTCTGTACCTTGGGCAGGTAGCAAACCACAGGTGCTCAAGACATGGTTGCTGGAAGCCCAAGCAGTTGAGGTCAGTGCGATGGGTGAATGTGAGGGGGTACAAGCACGCTGCTAGAGAGATGGCTGGGCATGGGAGGGTCTGCAGACAGCAGGTGGCTGTGGAGGAGGCGCGCTTCCAGTCACCGCCCTGCCCCCAGGTCCTGCATGGCGCCTGGACAGCATGGGTGCCCGTCCAGCTCCTGATTGAAGCGGCGTGGCTGCCCTTTCTGTGAGTGGGGGCATTTGAGAACCAGGCTCTCGGCTGTGCCCCGGAAGGACAGGACTTTGCCTTTTCGGTGTTTTTCCCAGTGGCTGAGCACAGAGCCTGGCTCAGCAGAGGCTCCATAAATATTTGTGGAGCCCTAGCTGGTTTGGCTCAGTGGATAGAGCATTGGACTGCGGACTGGAAGGCCCCAGGTTCGATTCTGGTCAAGGGCACATGCTCAGGTTGCAGGCTTGATCCCCAGTAGGGGGGCGTGCAGGAGGCAGCCGATCAATGATTCTCATCATTGATGTTTCTACCTCTCTCTCCCTCTCCCTTCCTCTCTGAGATCAATAAACATACATTAAAAAAATATTTGTGGAATGACAGGGAAAGTAGATGTCAGGGACCAGGGAGGTAATGGGGCGCCCAGGGGAGAGCCAAGTCCCCAGCTCTGAGCAGAGGGAGGAGGTTCCCAAATGCCAGAGGAGGGTGGGTGGTGAGGGCACGGGAGCCTGCACATGCCAGGCGAGCAGGGGACTGGACAAGGACGGTTGATGACATCCCTTTCCTCTGCAATGATGTTCCTCCAGCGCCGTGTCTCTCCCCAGGGCTGCACATTAGAATGACCTGGGGAGCTTTTAAAACACCCCCAATGCCTGCTCTGCACTCCCTGAGGTGCTCCCCTTCCTACCTTGTTAAAGAAGATCCACTGGGGATTCTAGTATGTGATGCAGGTTGAACACACAGAGGCAGCCGTTAACAACCCCGCAGAGGCGGGCTAAGGCTGGGAAGGTGCTGGAGAAGTTCCAGGAACCAGGAGAGGAGCCTTGAGACTTCCCAGCCAGGCTGGGGGGAAGGGGAGAAAGCCTTGGGGGCAGAGGGACAGGTGGGTTTAGAAAGGGAGGCAGAGAGGAAGGGGCTCCCCAGGCAGTAGGATGGGGCGGGCAGGAGGGGTGAGATGACATGAGATCCAGGATTTCAGAGGAGAGCTGATGCAACAGGAGGGGCCTGGAGTGAGAACGGCAGGGCGCTGGTGGGGGCGGGGAGCGCAGGAGGCAGCAGGGCAGGAAAGCTGCCACATGGGGCTTGGGAGCTAAGACCTGGAAGAAGTCGGGGAGTCGCCCCAGAGGGATGTCAGCGGGTAGCGCGACGGGACTCAGAAGAAGGAACTCGGAGGCCGAGATGGGGGCCACTCTGTCACACAGGGACACACGGAAGTCCACATGCACACACATGAGCGCGCGCACACACGCACACGCACAAGCACACAAACGCATCCCCGTGCACGTACGCCCACTGCAATGGGAGAGGTCCCGGCCATGCGGGAGAGGGAGGGGACGGCGGAGCCAGCGGTCCCGCCCCGCCCCGCCGCGCCCCTGCTGGGCTTGCGCAACAGGCGGCGGATCCGGCGGGCGCTGGCCGAGCTGCCGGAGCGGAGCGGAGCCGAGGTGGGCGCGGGCGCGAGCGGCAGGAGCGGCCGGGAGCCGAGCGCGGGGAGGGGTGTGTCCGGCGGGGCGGGGCGCGGCGCGGGGCGGGGCCGCGGCGCCTATAAAATCTCCCTCCTCCGGGACATAAACAAACCTCGCCTGGCTCTCCGCTTGGTCTCCGGAGTGCGCGCACGCCCATCCTCGCGGTTCCTCTCCGTTCTCGCCTGGCACCGCCAGCCTCGCTCCAGCGCCTGTTGCCTCTCCCTCTGCCTTGGGTAAGCCCATGCCCTCCTCTCGCCGGGCAGAGGGGGTCTGTCGCCTGTGGGCGCTGCTGCAGCCCCTGGACCGTGCTTTGTGGTCCCAGGAGCTGCGAGTGCGCGGCGACCCCGGGCGCGGGTGAGTGGAGGGCTTTGGGGTGCGCGCACCTCCGGAGCGGGAGGCTTCCACTAGGGAAGAGGAGGGAAAAAGACGAGTCCCCGCGCTTCTTTCCTGTAGCTGGGGATGCGGGGTCCTGGGGGTCGGGGAGGCGGTGGAGAGCCGGCGGGGAACACCTGGATCCCCCTTCCCAAGGTTCTCCCAGAACCACCGCTGGCCGTGCTGAAGTGGGAGCCGGAGAAGGGCCTGGGGGGTGTGAACGCGTGGGGGTCGAGGCTGTGTCGCTGGAGTGGGGTGTCTGGGGAAGGAGGGATTGCGCGCGCGTGTGTGGAAAGGAGGTGGGTAGAAGCTGGAGATGTGGCTGGAGAAGGGGTGTGGCTGTGTCTGGTTCCCAAACTGCCTGAACCAGAAAGGATACGTCTCTGCAAAGCAGGGGCTGATTGAGCCTGGACGCCAGGGTGGGGTGTGTGTGTGTGTGTGTGTGTGTGTGTGTGTGTGTGTGAGAGAGAGAGAGAGAGAGAGAGAGAGAGAGAGAGAGAGAGAGAGAGAACGAGAGAGAGAACGAGGTGTGTTACAGCTCCCACAACATGCGCAGGAGCCAGTGTGTGCATGCGCTGCTGGGCAGGGTGCGCCCCCAGAGGTGGCTGGGGTTGGCGCTGTGGCAGCGTGATAGGTGACCTGGCCCGGAGGGGTCCTGCCTTCCTGCGGGCCCCTGGTGGCCCTGCGCCCGCTGGGTTATGAATGGCGTCATTTTCGCCTCCACCCACCCTCCCCCGCTTTCCTCCTTGTCCCTGCCTGGCCTGCCCGGCCTGCTCTCCAGGGGAGAGAACAGCTGGAATGGCTAGGCCATCCCGGGGAGAGGGAGCGCCTCCGCGGTCTCTGATTCAGCCCTGGGCAGGGCGTGCGCAGCGTGGTGGGGTCAGGGGAGCGGTGCTGTCCCCGCCTCTGTCAAATGAGTAGCTGAAGCTGGGTTTTAGTGGCTGGTTCTCTTAACCCACCCCCCACCCCATCCCTCTACCCTCACCCCCAACATACAAGCTCCCCCCGCCAGCCCAATTCTGCTGTCTGTCGCCTCTGCCTCTGTTGTCAGACACTCCTGCGGGCAGCGGCAGCTCCCATCTGTGGCGGGGGGAAGAGGGGGTGCCTGGCAGCCGTTATCATGGCCAAGACCAGCTCTTCACAGATGTCCTGGGCACTTGAGGTTGTTGGGTGCCGTTAGGTTCCTGGGAAAGGTGGAATGTTTTAAGACAGTGGTTCTCAACCTTCTGGCCCTTTAAAATAGACTTCCTCATGTTGTGACCCAACCATAAAATTATTTTCGTTGCTACTTCATCACTGTAATGTTGCTACTGTTATGAATCGTCATGTAAATATCTGATGTGCAGGATGGTCTTAGGTGACCCCTGTGAAAGGGCCAAAGGGGTCGCGACCCACAGGTTGAGAACAGCTGTTCTAAGAGAACCCAGCCCGTGGCCACACGGGAGGGCTCCAGTCGCCTCGTACGTACCACCCACCCGCCGTGCCAGGCTTCTCAGCCACCTCGAAGGGAACAAACGTCTAAATGCAAACCTTCGCGCTATGAAAACCCGGTTTCCCGGCACACCGCCCAGCCCCGCCTGTTCCTGCTGGCGTCTTTGCTAAGTTTCCCGAAGGCGAATAGAAATAAGCAAGGCACAGAGAGAGCAAGCCCAGAGCCTGCCTGCAAGGGGCTCACCAGCCCGGGGAGAAGTGGGGGAGGCACAGACCACAGGCCTGGGTGCCCAGTGCTGAGGTGGCACAGGCTGGGGTCGGGTAGGGAGAGTCAGGAATTGAGACACCTCCAGAGGAACAGGGATCTGGTATCAGGAGCGAAAGCTGGGGTGCCCCTGACCTGTGACCTCCAGGATGAGCTGCAGGAGGGTGAGGAGGAAGGCTATGCCGGCCGCGCCCTGTCACCTGGCGCCTGGCCCAGGGCCTGGCAGGGGGGAGGAGCTCGGGCACTGGATGCCCAGGTGGTCTCCGCGGACAGCACAGCACGGGGTTTGGCTTCTCCTGGGGCAGCCAGCAAGGCCAGGTCTGCCGGCCGTTGCTTGGATCGCTTGGGATGGAGCTACACATTCGCACACCTGGCTGGCCCCCCCGCTTCCCATTTTACAGTTGGGGACTGAGGCCCAGGGACCGGGAGCAACTCGCCAAGGCCCAGGTAGCACTGGAACCCGCCTCTCCAGGCCCCGCTCCTGTGGGGGGGGGGGGATTGGAGGGGTCAGAGATGCTATCAGAGGGTAGAAGTCAATCGATCTCGAGCAGTTTCTGGTGAGGAAACGTCCCGGACAGCATGTGGGCAGGTTTCGTGTGTTTACGTGTGTTTAGTGCACAGCAGGTGTTCTTGAGTCACCAACAGAAGCAGTCTGGCAAGAAAGAACGCCACACGCCTCCCTCCTCCCTCCTCCCTCGCTACCTGCCCAGGGGCGGCTGCTGGGTCCAGGCTGCCCCCTCCAGGTTGGACTGAAGATCTGATCTGAGCTGGGGCCCCTGGGGTGCCCGGAACCTCCGGACCTGAGCCGCCTCAGTGTGGATGGGAAGGAAGGGTTCCATTGTGCTTCTCTGATGGGACCCAGCTCCAGGGAACCCCATCCAAGGCATGACTCAAGTTCCCTGAGCCTCCCAAAGGAAGCCAGGGCGATGACTCAGCATCTAAGATTCCAACGGGAGGGGTCAGGGGAGGGGCAGGACATCTCTCTCCAGGTCAGCTGCCACATCCCCTCACCCCTAACGTCCTCGAAACAGCTCTAGTTCTGCCTCAGCCGCGTTGGCTCCACTGAATGGATGAGCAAACTGAGGCCAGGGCTTTGAAGGGACTCGCCTGTAGCCTCGGGGCTCAGAGTGGGAGAGCCAGGCTTTGAACCCAGAGAGTCGGACTTGAAAACCGGTGTTCTTTTCCCTGACACGTTGGGGTGATTGGAGAGCTGCCGGGGTGAGAGGCGTAGACAGGCAATTAGGGGCTCAGTGCCTCAGTTTCTTCCCCTGGAAAATGAGAATCATACCCTTGGCCTCATGAGGTCGTCTAGTATTAACTGAGTTAATTCAATTTCAAGAGTTGAGAACAGGGCTCAGTCTGTGGGAACACCACGTAGGTTTCTGCCAATAATTCATACACATGACCTTCTCAAGGCATCTCCTCAGCCTGCATCAGGGACCTGGACCTGTCTTTGGACCATGGACCTGGTGTCCTGGTTCATTGCAAGCTGCCCTTCCTGCCTCCTGGTCTCAGTCTGGTCCCGAGCCTGCCCTCGTATTTGTCCCTTCTCTCTGCAGCTGACGACAGGGACTGCTGTGTGTCAGGCTCTGTTGCAGACCCGAGGATGAGTTCCCGAACACTGCCCGGCCTCCCGCTGGGCCGGCGCAGGCTTGCTGAAGGGGG
The DNA here is from genome assembly GCF_014108235.1 of Myotis myotis. NCBI lineage: Eukaryota > Metazoa > Chordata > Mammalia > Chiroptera > Vespertilionidae > Myotis > Myotis myotis. The sequence continues at coordinate 2,831,646 of NW_023416320.1, forward strand.
TGTGCACAGAGGAGTGGGGGCTTGGGTGCCAGTGGAGCCCAATGATGCTCTGGGTGGGTGTCCTGCGAGGAGAGACCTGGGCCCCTGGGTGCCGGCGTTAGCAACACGGAATGGGACAGATTACAGAATCTGGGGCCACCGGCAGGTCTGTGTGGGATCTGGTCTTTGACTTTCCTTCCTGACAATTCCTGTAGTCCTGCCCACACCGCCCACCTCTGGGGACCCTTCTGGAGACCTTTGCAGCTTCAGGGGGCGTTCCTCCAACTGAGGTGGGAGCAAAGAAGACTCCGTAGCCGTCTGGAATGCCCGTGCCGGAGTTCATCCACTTTATACTCCCGCCTCCTTAGGCCCGTGGAGACCTCCGAACAAGTCTCACATGTATACCAAGAAGCAGCTCTGCTTACAGAGGGGGTGGGGACCGGGCTTTATCCTGTTGCCCATCCTGAGCCCGGCTCCACCCCCTTGGCTTTGAGAAGGTTCTAGGCGCCCCTCTGAGTGAGGGTACAAGAGGCATTCTTGAGGATGAGGTCTTTGTAAGGCTCCAGCCCGGGACCCTCACCCTGCCCCCTGTCCACGCCATCGCCCGGCTCCCTGCTCTCTCCAGACGCTGTCCTGCAGGTGGGGTTGGGCGCCCTCCGGGTCCCCATGTTGCCTTCCTTGGACCATTCTGGACTGTGTTTCTCTCCTCACCCCCTGGGGCCCGAGGGCCTGGCACTGAGCAGGCACTCCGAGTGGGTCAGAAGGAAACCTCCATTCGAGAAGGGGAGGCCTTGGGCCACAGTGTTAGGAAAGGTCGGAAGGCCCCCTCGGACAGAGGGTGGAAGGACCGTGGCGGGGAGGGCACTGTCGCCGTGGCGAGCATCCCATCTCGGGTCACAGGGTTTGTAGGAAGAATCTGGTTCCACTTCCTCTGCGAACACTGGCCCCATTTGTGTGCGTTCAGCACACTACCTCCCGGGCCGTCCAGCGAGCTCAGCCTTGTCCCCCAGATTCGCAGAAAAACCCTGTAGCCTGACCCGTGGCCTCGGCTTCTGGTTATTACACGCGTCCCCTCAGACCAGGGGCGGGGAGGGCCATTGGGATGTTTATAACGTCATTCGCGGGCCATACACAATGATCCACTTAAAAAGCAGCCTGATATTTGGTCAAACATCTCATTAACTCACCCCTCCTGCCTTGGCAGGGCCAGACCACATGGTTTCGTGGGCCTTATGTGGCTGGCTGGTCGGACGTTCCCCACCCCTGCCTCAGACAGTCTGCCAAACAAATCGTTCCTGCTACCTCCTGGCCAGTGTGGCTCAGTGGGTTGAGCTCCAGCCCATGCACCAAGAGGCCACGGGTTCGATTCCCAGTCGGGGCACATGCCCGGGTTGCCCACTCAGTCTCCAACAGGGGGTGTGCAGGAGGCAGCCGATCGATGTTCCTCTTGCATAGATGTTTCTATCTCTCCCTCTCCCTTTCTGTCTCTCTCAAATCGATAAAAAGATATTTTAGAAAAAAATTGTTCCAGCTGCCAAAACTCCACCGAGCAGCTGCCTGCAGGTTTCGGGGTGGCGCTGCAGAGAAGGGGGTGGGCAGTGATGACCACCGACCCTCTGCTTCCTGCTACCTGGGCCCAGACCCTCTCCCTGCCTCTCCGCGGGCCTGGGCTCCGGGGAGCACAGAGGAATGCCGTGCCAGCTCCAGCCTTGCACCCGGGGGACGCGTGCCGTCGGCGCGCTCCTGCTGTGCACGTTCCTGCTCCGTTCTTGCCACACCAGAGCATTCCTTGAATGCTGCCGAGTTGCAGGCTCCGTGCAAAGCCCCGGGCGCCCCGGGAATTCCCGGTCTGGCTGTCTTCTCAGGCATCACTGCGTGGACTTGGAGAGCTTATTCTCCACCTTCCTTCCCCGAAGCTGGAGGGCGTTCTCGAAGGTCCTAATTGTTGACGAGGTTGATTACATAAGAAGAAACATGGAGAGCCCCGCCGGCGGGGCTCAGTGGTTGTGCGTCGCCCTGTGAACCAGGAGGTCCGGTTCCATTCCCGGTCAGAGCACGTGCCCGGGTGGCGGGCCTGACCTGCAGTGTGGGGTTTGTGGGGGGCAGCCGATCCATGATTCTCTCTCATCATTGATGTTTCTATCTCTCTCTCCCTTCTTCTCTGAAATCTGTAAAAAACATATTATTTAAAAAAGAAAGAAAAACACCTAGAGCAGGAAGGCCCCGAGTTTCAAATGTGCAGAAAGCTCCCAGAACCCGTGGACGGCCCCGCAGCGTGTCGCCAAAACCTCTTTGGCCAAGAAAGGACCGAGAACATATCCACAGCAAGGTGGGGTGTCCAGGGCGTACCCCAAGGCTGCTTTCCATGAGGCCCGTGGGGCCCCGGCCTGTTCTCTGGAACCTTCCGGGAAGATGCCGAGCCCCTTTCCCGCTCGTCCTAGAAGCGCCCAGTGAGCTGGAAAGAACTGTGGCTGGGAGCCGCGCGCTGCGGAGCGGACAGCAGCCGGGCCGGTGCTGCCAGTCACAGTCGATGCCAGTTGTCAGCGATCTCTCTCCCGCCCTCTTTCTCTGCCTCATTAAAGACTCCAGGAGGCCGTCAGGCTTTTAGGGAGTCACGTGGGCCTTTGCTCTCGAGCCTCAGGTCCCCCCCATGTGAGCTGGGATGATGACACCCACCCTCCCGGGCCTCCTTGCAGAATGAAGCCGTGGCCGCTCTTTCAAAGTGTGGAGTTGGCAGTTCCAGGAGCCCTCTGAGTCCTTCGAAGGGAGAAGAGGGAAATCTAAGCGGTGGACTTTGTCCGAAGCCTGGCCTGCTCGTGGCGGCACCTGGGGACTTTGGAGGGTGGGGGGAGATGCTGGTGAGCCCCCCCTCAGCTCCCTTCCTTAGAGCATCCTACCTCGGCTAAGGTGGGCACACAGTGTGTGTGCACATTTACTGCGAGCGGAGGTCATGGTCATCTGAGCTGTGAGGGTTGTTTTCACCTGTGCCGGCATGATGCTCAGTGACTCGGGGCACACTTCCTACCCTCTCTGTGCCTCAGTTTCCCCATCCATGAAATGGTGCCTATTTGCTAGGGTTGCTCTAAGGGAGGGCAGAGTTTGGAGCCCAGCAAGCCCCACAGAAGTCGCCCCTGTTGCTGGGATCATGGGCATCCGTGTGGGTTGCTCCTGGGCCAGTCCTGCTGGGGTGGCTGCATCCTGGAGACCCCTGCGCATGTCGGGGATGTTTCTCGGCCAGACACCACCTCTGCCCCCATCGTGGAAGTTCCAGGGGCCCAGGAGGGCTTGCTGAAGAGGGTGTGTGCCCCGAAGTGCCCTAGGTGGGTGCCCCTAGGTGCCCGAGCTGGAGGGAGGCTCCCGTCTCAGACAGCGAGGGGCCTGCGTCAGGAGCGGGACAGGGACTCCCAGGCAGATCCAGGCAGCGCTGAGCTGGGCCACGCCGTGGCGAGACGCTTGTGTCTGTGGCCTCTTTGCCAGCCCTGTCCTGCCTCAGTTCCCATCTGCCCATGTTTCTCATGGACCATGTGATGCGCATGGAGCACAGGCTGCCTATTTTACAGATGGGGGATGAATGCCATGGTTAAAGTCATGTGGCGAGAGGGTGGCAGTGTTCCCACGCCCAACTCCTAAGCCAGGGTTCCCGCTGCTCCACCGCGGCTTTTGAGAATGGCGGGCTGTGTCCCTCTCTTCACAATTCTTCACAGCTCTCATGCGGCCTCAGCGTGCCCGAGGTGCCTCTGCCCGCTGCCCTCCGGTCCTCGGGGTCACGGTCTTGCCTTCTCCCAGCAAATCCCAGGCTTGGCTTCCCCCGGAAGCCAGGAGGCCCAGCTCCTTGCTGACTGTCCCCTGGGCCTGTTGGACTGGAAAGGGATCTGTCCAGCCCCTGGGCCTTCCTTACTCAGGGACCAGCGTCGCTAATGGAGAGGAGACCCCCGAGGTGGCACGTTGGGTCTGATCATTGAAAACTCATGTGGTGTTTGCCAAGCGTCTTCTATGCCCACCTCCCCCCATCCTTGCTGGATCGCTGTGAGGCTAACGGCGTATAAAACACAGGCTGTGTCCTCATAGATGTCCCTGGTCTCTGAGGCAACCAGGAAGGGAAACTGCACTGGTTAATTAAGCAGCTATTTAGCAGGTTCTATGTGCCAGAGTTTAAGCCCCACTGGTACTCACCGGGAGCAGGATTATTTATGCCCATTTTACAGGAGAGCAAGCCGAGGCTAAGAGGTTAGATAACTTGCGGGGAATCACAGATCTAATTCATGATGACAGCCAGGTCTGACCCTCCAGTCTTCTCCTAGCTCCTGGCCACCTGCTGCTTATCTGATGTTGGTTTTCTCTGAATTCCTCTGGGAGGGCAGAGCGAAAGGAAGACATGGTGATAGGAACCCATCGGGCAGCTGGCGGGTGACGTGGGCCCCGGTCTTGGCACCGAGTGGGTTTTAGCGGAAGGAGCCCGGGCCGACTAACTCCCTGTCTGGAGGGCCTTCCGCCTGCGCTTCCTGGAGGGACCGCACCAGCCACCCTCCTGCCCGGTGGAGCGGGAGGCCCGGGAGGGGACATCTGGGCTCCTACCCACGGCGCCCCATGTGGCCTGGCCCTGCCACCCGGTCTGCTGAACGGTCTACTGAACGATGACCTTGGCCCTTTCAGCCCGACATGCTGGGCTGGGACTTTCCAGGAGGCGGCAGAGGGGGGCGGGCACTGGCATCCAGCGCTCGGCCTCAAGCCCAGGGGAGAACCTGCTGAGCCAAGCAGGGCCTTGAGCGGCGGGGGGTGACCCCTGGTGTGGGCGGTGGGGGGGCATCAGCGGAGCAGCCCCAATCAGGTAACCCCCCACTGCCCCTCCCTCCCAGCGAAGGAGGTCCACGCGGGACCTACTCCTTCCTGTGGGCCTCCTGGTCTTGGGGTTGGTGCATTTGAATCCACAGTGAAACTTTAGGAGGGAGAGCGAGAGAAGCAGTAAGAGTGTGACACAGCATAGCGGCCTCTCGTCCCGGCCACCCTCCTGTGCTGACCCATCTCGGGATGTGCCTCCAACCCCTGGACTTCAGCCTCATCCTCAGAAACCTGCAGCTGGTGGTGTGTGTGTGAGAGAGTGTGAGTGTGTGTGTGAGAGAGAGAAGTGAGTGTGTGAGAGCGTGTGTGTGTGAGTGTGTGTGTGTGAGTGTGTGTGAGTGTGTGTGAGAGAGTGTGAGAATGTGTGTGTGAGAGAGTGTGAGTGTGTGTGAGTGTGTGTGTGAGTGTGTGTGAGTGTGTGTGAGAGAGTGTGAGAATGTGAGTGTGTGTGTGAGAGAGTGTGAGTGTGTGAGAGAGTGTGTGTGTGAGTGTGTGTTTGTGAGAATGAGTGTGTCAGTGTGAGAGTGAGTGTGTGTGTGTGAGAATGTGAGTGTGTGAGAGCATGGGTGTGTGAGAATGTGAATGTGTGTGAGAGTGTGGGTGTGTGAGAGTGTGTGTGTGTGAGTGTATGTGTGAGAAAATGTGAGTGTGTGAGAGCCTGGGTGTGTGAATATGTGTGTGTGAGTGTGAGAATGTGAGTGTGTGTGTGAGAATGTGAGTGTGAGAATGTGAGTGTGTGTGAGAGTGTGAGTGTGTGTGAGTGTGTGTGTGAGTGTGTGTGAGTGTGTTGAAAGAGTGTGAGAATGTGTGTGTGTGAGAGAGTGTGAGAGAGTGTGAGTGTGTGTGTGAGAAAATGTGAGTGTGTGAGAGCCTGGGTGTGTGAATATGTGTGTGTGAGTGTGAGAATGTGAGTGTGTGTGTGAGAACATGAGTGTGTATATGTGAGAATGTGAGTGTGTGTGTGTGTGTGAGTGTGAGTGTGAGAATTTATGTGTGTGTGAGAATGTGTGTGTGTGACAATGTGAGAGTGAGAGTGTGTGTGAGAATGTGAGTGTGTGTGTGAGTGAATGTGTGAGTGTGTGAGTATGTGTGAGTGTGTGAGTGTGTGTGTGTGAGTGTGAGTGTGAGAGTGTGAGAGAGAGTATGTGTGTGTGAGAGTGAGAGTAAGTGTGTGAGTGTGTGTGTGAGTGTGAGTGTGAGAGAGTATGTGAGTGTGTGAGAGAGTGAGAGTGTGTGTGAGTGTGAGATTATGAGATAGAGTGTGAGAATGTGAGAGTGTGAGTGTGTGAGTGGGTGTGCAGGAACACGAGATAGAATAAGAGTCGGATCTACCAGATACTCTGCATTCATGCAGGAACCGCCCTAGGCCAGTGGTTCCTAACCAGGGCGGTTTTGCCCCCAGAGGGCATTTGGCAAAGTGCACAGATGTTTTCGGTTCTCACCGGGGGTGGGGAGGGTGGGTGTGGGCTATTGGCATCTGGGGGCGAGGCCAGGGGGCGGCTGACCTGCAGTGTAGCGCCAGCCTCCACCACCAAGGGTGACCCACCCAGGCCCAGGGTGGGCAGGTCGGGGTGGGGAACTGCCCTGGAGATAGGCGGTCACGGAGGCCACATCCGCCCCAGCCTGCAGGACAGCGCGGCCTGGTGGGCCAGGGCCGTCAGGACTGGCCTGATGGTGGGCGGTGCTGGGGGACCCCGGGGCGTACCTGCCCCATGAGCTGGGGGCTCCGCGGGCCAGGCCCGGGTCTGCTGGTTCGTGGCCATGCCCCCGCTTGTCACATGGTAGGGCCCCGTCCACAAGGCTGTTACGAGTGCTACGCTCCGTGCTGGGCATATGAGGGCCTGGCCCAGGAAGCCACGTCCGGATGAGTCACGGTTTGGAACTGAGCTTCCTGAACCCCAGGGGTCTTTGAGGTCAGGTCTTGCCTCATGAAGTAGGGACAGGTGGGAGGGAGAGGGAACCCGGGGCTGCTGGGGGGGGGGGGGTCAAGCTTTTTTCCCTGGCTTCATTCAAAGCATGTCTGCTTCCCCCCCCCTTTTTTCCCCCTTTTTTTGGGGGAAGGGTGTATGTAAGTCTGTTTTTTTATATTGAACTTCCTTATAAGATTTGCTTTAGACAAACAGCCTCAGAAATACACGTTTGCAGAGTTCAAGGCAACAGTGATAGGGCAAGTGTTGGCCTTCAACCGGCCCAGGTTGGCAGGATGGGGCAGCCAGCTGTCTCCCTGCCCATTGCCCCGGAGTGGGCAGCCTCGGGCATCGGGCAGTGACCTAGATGGTGGGCCAGGCCCCGCCCTCCCTGCCGGGGCATTTGCACTCATTAAAGGCAGGCCGTCCCAGGCTTGCCGCCCCCCACCCCCAGGGACAAAGAGTGCAGAGGCGGCCTCTGCTGTGCTCCGTCTCCCTGCAGACTCGGGGGCCTGGGGCGCTTCCTGGTGTAACCAGGGTGTCAGCTCAGCTGTAGGGGCCAGAGGACTCGGCTCCGGAACTGTGCTGTGCCCCGTCGGATGATTAGCTGATCATCAGCATCATGGTCTCCACCCACTGGACGCCAGTAGCATCTCCCAGTCATGACACAAGGGTCTCCAGCCCGGCTAGCATGGCTCAGTGGTGAGCGGTGACCTATGAACCAGGAGGTCACGGTTCGATTCCTGGTCAGGGTACGTGCCCGGGTTGCGGGCTCGATCCCCAGTGTGGAGTGTGCAGGAGGCAGCCAATGAGTGATTCTCTCTCACCATTGATGTTCTATCTCTCTCTCCCTCTCTGAAATCAATAAAAATATATTTTTTTATAAATAACTCCAGCACAAGGCTGGGCTCCATGAGCCCCCTCCGGCTCCATACTCAGCAATTCTCAAATATTTAAGGGAGACTAGCCAGTTTTCAGCCTCTGAGTTTAGCCCTAGCTGGTTTGGCTCAGTGGATAGAGCGTCAGCCTGCGGCCTGAAGGGTCCTGGGTTTGATTCCTGTCAGGGTACATGCCTGGGTTGCGGCTCTGTCCCCAGTAGGCGGCATGCAGGAGGCAGCTGAACAAGGATTCTCTTTCATTATTGATGTTTCTCTCTCTCCCTCTCCCTTCCTCTCTGAAATCAACCAAAATATATATTTTAAAAAATAGTGAATTTAAACACAGGCCTTGCTAGTAAGCTGCATAAACCCTGTTCATCTATTCAGCAAGCGAGTGGTGGCCCCACTTTGCCCCTGGTGGAATGGCAGGAGCCACAGGTGGGCCAGGTAGCGATACAATTAGGCTGCCCTCCTCAGAGCCCACGGGGGTGGGGGTGGGGGCTGGAGATGGCCTGGGGGTTGGAGGGGGCTGTAGAAGGGCTGCCTGAGCCCGGCCAGGGGACAGTGGCAGACCCCCCTCTCACCCGGGTCCTGTCGCTCTCTGCAGGGGTGGCACTGCCTGGGCTTCTGGAAGGCTCTCTAGGCTGTGTAGGCGGCGTGGCCGTGGGTCCAGAGTCCCGGGACCATGAACACGCTGACTTAGCGAGGCTGTCCGACCTCGGCTTTCATGCCTCCGGCCTCCGGGCTGGCCGCTGCCCAGGAATGCTGGCAGATATAAAACCGACTTTGTTTTCAGAATGTTCTGGAACCTGGACTCCAAAGGCTGCATTCTTGTGGGGCTGCTTATCGACTGGGGAATTATATGGGGCCCAGACCAGAGCGTCGCAGGGGATCTGCCCCCAGAATGCCATGTGTCAGCGCCGGGGCGGGAGGAGGCGGCCGGGCTGTGCTGCCGGCTGACCTCTGAGAGGCCTCGCCAGGACGGTCCTGGGGGTTCCGGGAGCCGGGCCTCGGACCAGCCCACCTGGTGGGATTTCAGAGGCTGCGCTCTCCGGCGTGGCGTCCGTGGGGCCCTGGGGAGCTGGGGGCCTGGGTTTCTGCTCTGGAGCGTGACAATGGAGGGCCTCGCCGGCCTGGTCTTCAGCAGGTTGCCTGGTCGGTCCAGGATGCAGGAGGCCGGGTCTGTGAGCGGGGACATCTGGACGCCTGTGGCTTCCTCCCTGTCCCTGCCGCCGGCTGTGGCGCTCACCCTCACTCTGGGACTGTGTGCCTCGCCCAGTGTTGGGGGGGCTTCACTTGCCTTTATCTGAGAATAAATGTTTCTATCTCCAGCTCCCAGACCAAGCTCCCGGGCGTGTGCTCAGTACACGCCCCGCCCAAGCCCGGCTCCTGGGGAGTGGGTGACGGCAGATCCACCCTCTGGGACCCTGTTCCTCGCCTCCGTCCTCTGCTCCTGCCGCGCCACAGCCAGCGGGGCCTCCTCTGGCCCCCAACCCCAGCTGCTTTGGCTCCTTTTGTTTGAAAATCCCACCTCCAGCCTGGCAGGCCCTGGGTTTGAGGCTGCCCCTGCTGGGGACACGCGGAGGGTGAAGGAGGAGGAAGTGTGTGCCATGCCTGCACATGGCGGGCCTCCCGTGACCTGTCCCCTGTGGCTGTCAACCTGGGGATGCAGTTCTCCTTCTAAAATGCAGCGAGAAATGTCCTGGGTGGTGGGGGGTCTGGACTGGATATGAGGACTGGTTTTGAGAATTGATCTGTCTGTTTCATTAGCAACGTGGTTGCTTCCATGAGCCTCAGTTCCTGTCTCAGGGGCAAGGCTGGGATGGTGATGTGGGTATGAGGGCCCTTGTGGCCTGTAGGAGGGGCTTCATGACTTGTAGGAGGGGCCTGGTGACCTGTAGGAGGGGTCTGGTGACCTGTAGGAGGGGCCTGGTGATGTGTAGGAGGGGTCTGATGACCTGTAGGAGGGGTCTGATGGCCTGTAGGAGGGGCCTGATGTAGGAGGGGTCTTATGGCCTGTAGGAGGGGCCTGGTGACCTGTAGGAGGGGTCTGGTGACCTGTAGGAGGGGTCTGGTGACCTGTAGGAGGGGCCTCATGGCCTGTAGGAGGGGTCTGATGGCCTGAAGGAGGGGCCTGGTGACCTGTAGGAGGGGTCTGGTGACCTGTAGGAGGGGCCTCATGGCCTGTAGGAGGGGTCTGATGGCCTGAAGGAGGGGCCTGGTGACCTGTAGTAGGGGTCTGGTGACCTGTAGGAGGGGTCTGATGGCCTGTAGGAGGGGTCTGGTGACCTGTAGGAGGGGTCTGGTGACCTGTAGGAGGGGTCTGGTGACCTGTAGGAGGGGCCTGGTGACCTGTAGGAGGGGTCTGGTGACCTGTAGGAGGGGCCTGGTGACCTGTAGGAGGGGTCTGGTGACCTGTAGGAGGGGTCTGATGGCCTGTAGGAGGGGTCTGATGGCCTGTAGGAGGGGTCTGGTGACCTGTAGGAGGGGTCTGATGGCCTGTAGGAGGGGTCTGATGGCCTGTAGGAGGGGTCTGGTGACCTGTAGGAGGGGCCTCATGGCCTGAAGGAGGGGCCTGGTGACAGGTGCAGAAGGTAGAAGCCGCGGGGCAGTGAGGGCTCCTTTTCGAGCCTCGGATCTGCTTCCTTCAGGAACCATCTCTGAGCAGGAAGTGCTAACCTCCTGGCCTTTGTCCCCTCCCAGGCAGCTGACAGCAGGGACATGTCTCGGGAGCTGCAGGACGTGGACCTGGCCGAGGTGAAGCCTTTGGTGGAGAAAGGGGAGGTAAGTGGAGATGCTCCTGGTCCCCCCATCACATGCACAGTCAGACAAGGGCACACGTGTGTGCACAACATGAACACATACACACACGTGTCCACTACTTCCTTGTTTCCACGGGTCTCCTTGTCCAGGTGTGCAGAGGCACAAAGGTACCTGTTCCAGGCCCAGCGTGGCCATTACATGCTCTGTCACTGCGGGCCGGGCCCCTGCCCACAATCTGGGCTTCTCTGCCCACACCTCCCTGATCCCATCTGCAAAGAAGGGCATTGAATTAGAGCTCCTGTAGGCGCCGCCCACCTCTGACATCTGTGGTTCTGGAACATGCGACCGGAGCCCACTGCCCACAGGCTCTGTCTACCCCCTCGTTTCGAGGTGAAGGTCACACACATCCCCTGGGCCCGCCTGCCTGGCTTCAGATCCTGGCCGTGACACTCGGCAGCTCTGTCCACCGCTGGCAAACGAGTCAACCTTCATGCTCCAGTTCCCCAGGTTTACACCAGTGACACTGGGACTCATGTCCTGGGGCCACAGTGAGGATGGAGTGGGCTGCTGCCGCCTGGCGCGGAGGAGATAAGCTGTGCCCCTGAGCTCCTGCTGCTACAGCTCTTATCGTCTTGTTGGCCAAACCTTTCATGTCAGCCAGGCCTCCCTGGGAAAGAGCCGGCCCTGCCCTGCAGCCAAGCAGGCAGGTCCCTCCTGGCCTGGCCTTTCTGACGTTGGCTTTCCATTATGGAAATGCGACGAGCCTTCACATTTGCTGTAGAAGTGACGTCGTATTTTAAACTATGTTCCCTTCCCAGCTCTCACTGAGAGGCAACACTGCCTGTGAGGATGCCTCTTTTAAAAAATGTAAAGTTCAGGCTCAAAAGTGAAGTTACCCTAAGGCAGTGGTGGGAACCATTTTTTTTTGCCAAAGGCCATTTGGATATTTATCACATCATTTGCAGGCCATACATAATTATCAACTTAAAAACTAGCCTGCTGTATTTGGTCAAGCATTCAATGAACTCACCCCTAATGCCTTGGCAGGGCCAGACCCCATGATTTCGAGGGCCTTACACGGCCCGCGGGCCGGACGTTCCCCACCCCTGTTCTAAGGTCAACCAAATGCTTTCCAAGTAGGAATCAGCATGAAGACCAGGTCCTGCGAGCCTGGGCCACCGCGTCCCTTGGGTTCTCTCGTGCTAACAGCAGGATGCGAACTGGGATTGTTCCCGTTTGACAGAAGAGGAAGTTGAGTCTCGTGGAGCTTGAATGTCCTCGGTCACGTAGTTACACTGTGTGCGGGCCTGGAGCCAAGCCAGACCAGCTGCCCGTGGTGAACCGACTGCTCATCGGGCTCCTTGGTGACGCTGGGTGTGGCCGCTCTGGTTTAGCTCGGTCTCGTCACAGACTTTCCCTTCCGAGTTTCACAGACACAGACACTCATCTCTGATGGGAGGGGAGCTGCCCGCGTGGGTGGCAGCTGCGTTTAGAAGCTGCCAAACCCTTGTTATGATTGTACATTCAGGATCTTCAAGCGTGTTCTGTGAAGGGCCACATAGGAACTACCGTAGGCTCTAGGGGCCATACCATCGTGGCACCACTCAGCTACACGATTACAGCATGAAGGCAGCCATAGCAACATGGAAGTGAACGGGCTTGCTGTGTTCCAATAAAACTTTATTTACAAAAGCAGGCGGCAGGCCTTCGTCTGCTAGCCCATGCTGTTTACCGTGCGTGCTCCACATCCGGATAGCTCTGGGGCGAGATGGGCTTTGGGCGGGAAACAGAATTGTAGGGCTGAGGGAAATGCGTAGAGGTCTCTGTTCTCCGTGTCCATTCATGAGAGACTGAATTTTAATCCAGAAGATGGGCAGCCAGGGAAGAAATGTGAGGAGAGTAGCATGGTCGGGCCTGAGATTTAAAAGTGTAGCACATGGGTGAAGGTCAGACCAGGTCATAGGTAATTACAGTCTTGTCTCTCACAAGCTTGTGGTCAGCTGAGACCTTCAGATCTTTTTCGCACGGAGGCAGTAGTTAAAAAGGAACCCAGCTAATGTGTCTCCTTTCCTGCCGGACTGTTCTTTGAGATGAAAAGTCTCCCTTTGTGAGGAATTAGGGAGGCTCCGCAGAGGAGGGAGGGTAGACACAGGCTCAGGGTTTGGAGAAGCAAGGAACCTTGATGAAACTGACCATCTCCCTCTTCTCTCCACAGACCATCACCGGCCTCCTGCAGGAGTTTGATGTTCAGGCAAGTAGAGGCTGTGGACGCCCTCCCCTTCCCACTCTGTTCCCTCTCCCTCCTCCTCCCACTGGTGCGAAGTAGATCATGGTTCAGACACTGGGGCGAGGGGAGAGGGGGAGCTAGTTTCTCACACTTGGCTCCTCCCTGCAGAGCAGCTGGTTGGAGTTCTGGCCAGGGAAACCTGTGGCAACAACTCCCCACGGCCCCCCTGGACACTGTGGATCTGGGCAGAGCTGTGGGGGGGTGGGGGGATGGGGAGCAGTGGGTGGGTGTGGGACCCTGTGATGGGAGGGAGCAGAAGCAGGCTCAATGTTCTCAGCTCTGCCTGGGAAAGCGAACCTGGCTTCTTTGTGGCTCACTGGCTCCATCGCTGCTCAGGACTGGCCTCAGGCGGTGGGAACTCTTTGAGTGTTACCCAAGAACAAACGTTCAGGATAGTGGGCTGGCTCTCTCGGCTGAGGGGCGGGTCAGAACCTCAGGACCTGTCATTCCTGGACTCATTAGTGATCCCAGAGTGTGGGGGCCCCAGGCTGTGCTGGGCCCTGGGGATGGGGCAGGAAGCCTGGGCACAGCGGGGCCCTGTGGGTTTCCCCGGAGAAGAGGGAGGACAGGAGCAGGTGCAGGTGGATGCACTTCACTCAGTCTCCCGCCTCCAGCCCCTCTGAGCGCTGCATCTCCACCATCTATTCTGCTCCCTTTCCCCCAGACAACTCCCCTCTTCCTCCTGGGTCCCATATTTCAGTGACTGGCCCACCACCCGTGTCCAGAGGATGGGCGTCTGGGCATTGCCCTTGGGTGAAGGGGAATGAGTGGCAGAGGGTTTGGGAACGTTGGCTGCTGTGAATAATGGGTGTACAAGTGTCTACCTGAGTTTGACGTTCAGGCAAGTAGAGGTTTGCCCTTTCTTGGCTCTTTGATGCAGAGCAAGTTGCTTCACCTCCCCTTGGCCTCAGTTTCCTCATCTGTGAAATGGGGCAAGTCACTCCAAACTTGTTTAAGTGGCGGTGGAGACAGGACAATGATGGCGGGGACCCAGATAGGATGTTTCCGACATCAGTGTTGGGCCAGTAACACCCCCTGTCCACTAACTCTTGTGACGGCCTTTTTCCTCGGCGTGTGTGTGTGTGTGTGTGTGTGTGTGCAGTTAAGTACATATAAAGTGTACCATCTGAACCATTGTTCAGTGTACACTTCAGTGGGTGGCATTCAATATGCTCACATTTGGGGGCAGCCGTCACCACCACCCATCTCCAGACTCTTCATCTTGTGAAACCTGAAGCTAAGTCCCAGTTAGACACTAAGTCCAAGTGTCTTTCCCTGCAGTCCCTGGCAACCGCCATGCTGCTGTCTGTCGCTATGATGCTAAGACTTTAAGTGTCTCACGTAAGTGGAATCCCACACCATTTATCACTTTGTGGTTGGCTCCTTTCACTTAACGCAGTGCCTTCAGGGCCCATCGTACTGCAGCACGTGTCAGAGTTTCCTTTCCTTGGAGGCTGGGCGATGCTTCACTGTGTGGATGGGCCACAAGGGGTCATCCACTCATCTGTCAGTGGGCACTCGGGCTGCTTCCACCTTCTGGCTGCTGTGACTAATGGCTGGACAAGTACCTCGTTGAGTCCCTGCTTCTAATTCTCTTGGGTACATGCCGGGAAGTGGAATTGTTGGGTCATTGATTTGGAAACTGGAACACGTTTTTCTGTTCCCTGGGAAGATCATTCCTCACTTTCATATTGTTCTTGACAGTTTGCAAAGCCCAGCTCTGAGTTCCTGTCCTCGGGCACAGGTAGCTGGTAAGCAGAGACCAGCCTTCAGGTTGGCCTCCCGGGGCAGGGAAGAGTCAGGATGAGGTCCGCCCACATTGGGTACCAGCCTGGGCTGAGCCCTCTCAGTTAATCCCAGCACTGTCCTGTGAAGTTGGGGACATTTTTGTCCCTTTAATAAATGTCTGCTTTAACCTACTTTCTAGACTGAGAGCTCAGCGTTAGTGAGCATGGAACGCACTCCAAGCTTCATTCTGAGTGTGTCACACCTTTTGCTTGAAATGAATCTTATACCCATTTTACAGGTGAGAGCCTGAGGCACAGAGAGGTCAAGTCACTGGCCTGAGGTCTCAGGTTTGGGAAGGGGTAGGGCTGGGGTGTGAACAAGCCGTATGCTTGACTGAAATCACTCCTCCGACTCCCTAGAAGGGGGAGGCAGACACACACATGAAAAATTAAGTGAACAAGACAATTCCAGCTCCCGCAGGGCACAGAAGGTGACAGAGTGGCTGACGTGGTGCAGGTGGCCTTAGGTTGAGGGTCGGGAAAGGCTTCTGGAGGAGGTGACATTGAACTGAGACCTGAATGACAGATGGAGCCAGGCCTGTGACCCGAGAAGATTAGGGATGGTCGGTCCATGCGGAGGCTACAGCATGGAAAGGCCCTGGGCTGGGTTTGGAGCCAGCCTGAGGGGCACGGGGCGGGGAGTGAGCTCTCCCTGCAGCTGTTCATGGGCGCAGCCTTCCCAACGAGTCACAGCTTTGAGCTGAACGTGGCTGCTGAGGGACGCCTTGTCAATGGCAGTCCCATCTTTGTATAAAACAGTGTTGCTTCGGGTTTGGCTCCCAGATCGGGCTGACTCATGATATTTGTGGAAGTTCCCCCGGATTTCCAGGAGTTTCCAACATCTCGCCTGTGGGTCGCGTAGGGTTTCCCTTGGAAGATGCTGCGCCGTGTGAGACTGGTGTGCTCTGTGCGCTACCGGGGACTGCTCACAGCGCTGGGGGCAGAGAAGGGCAGAGCCCTGGTCAAGGGAGGCAGCGAGGGCCACCAGCCCAGGGACAAAATGACAGTCGCCTGCCTGCTAGGACGTCGGCGTCCTCTGATGCGTCAGGCCAGGCTTTCCCCGGCTCTCCTGCTGAGTCATGCGGGACTTGTACCATCACCCCTCCTTACTGATGGGGAAACTGAGGCTCACGCATGGCCTCAGTGAAGGGTCCGCGGCACCCTGCTCTGTCTGACCCACCCGTTCTCTCACCCGCGATGCGTCACTGCAGTGTGACACGGGAGGGCCCAGCTGGGCCTGAGGGCTAGATCTCAGCTCACCTCTGCTCTTCCTATCAAAGCCCCTCTGCCCAGGCAGCCCCCTGCACGGAACTCGGATGGACTGGGGTCCAGATGCCTTCATGGGGACCTGCTTACATCTCTTCCTTCAGTAGCTTCTCACGGCCCATGGAGACGGCCCTGTCTGGCCCGTGCCTTGGGAGTCGAGTTTAAGGAGTCAGAGCAGCCTCACTGGGTGTGTCTGAAAGCAGCCAACGTTACTTCTTGAAAAATATCTGGTGCCCACGCAGGCGGACTCGTTCTTCCTTCCCCAGAGTAGCCGAGGATGGACGGACACATGACTCAGAATCGACAACATATGGTAGCCCACAGCCCCGCGGTAGCGGGGCGCTGCGGGCAGGTCCGCGCCCAGTGGCTGGGTGGCCCGTCTCAGGAGACGGCGCAGCCGCCGGAGCAGATGGCCTCTGCCTTATCGCTCCCGGCTGACATCACCGTGGGGTGGGCTGTTTGTTTTGGCCTGGGTGACGGTTTAAGGCGAATCGATTGGTGCCCGGGCCTGTGAGTTCTGCCGGTTGCTCCCAGGACCCTGGCTTGGCCCCTGGGAGAGGCTCCGGAGCCCTGGGAGCATGGGCCTGGGTGGGCTGCTGGCCAGGGGTGCCGTGGCCGCAGGAAGGACGCCTGTGATCTGGTTTTGCCGAGACCGTCTGGCGTCAGGTTCTGGGCAGTTGTGTTTGCCAATTTGATGAGGAGAGTCGGTGGGAATATTTAGGTTATTTTCTTCGGCTGGAATTCTAGAATCCAAGCGTCCCCGAGGTGGCGGGTGCTGTGTGACTCAGCCCTCCCCCTCTGCTCCAGGTGGGGGGGCTTTGTGGAAGGCCCCCAAGGGAGGGAGGGAGCGAGGGAATATTTGTATCCCACTCATCCCTCAGGCCTTGCCTGCCAAGCGGGAGGTGCCAGACCTGTTTGGAGAAACTTGCCAAGAGGATCTGTCGAGCTAGTCCTCCATTTCGGCTCCTCTGACTCCTAAATCTGCAATAAACACGGGAGCCGTCTAGCTGGTGTCTGTGCCCCAGAAACCGGGCTGACCTCTCTTCCTGCATCGTCTCCTGTAATCCGTACCGCCCTTCACAGGAGGAATTACTGCTGTCTTCATGTTATAGCTGAAGAGCCAGGCCCAGAGAGGGCTTAAGAGATTTGCTCAGTGTCACTCAACGAGGAGACAGATGATGCAATCGGACCCGGTCTCCGCGTCCAGAGCCAAAGTCCATGTAACCCATGGGGGGGGCGGGGCAGGGCGGCAGCGTGGAGAGCAGCATCCTTCACTCTCCCGGTGCTGTGGCTGCTTCTAATTCCTTCCACCTGGATCTCTCCGTGTTCTGATGGTCTGATTTGATTTGGTTTCCATGGAATCTGTTTGCATCTCACCAGGGCCCTGCTGGCAGGGAGCGAGCGGAGGGGCTGGGGCAGGAGGGCGGTGGGCAGTGTCCGCGGAGGTCTGGCGCCTCTCTGGACGGCCCTGTCTGGCGGAACTGGGCCAGGGGGACACCTGATCCCTGTTGGGGGTGGGGTGGGGTGGGGAGGCTGATGTCCTTCCCTTCACTGGGAAGCAGATCCGCTCCCGGGGAAAAGGGCAACGGTGACCTTTTCCTAATTCCTCGCTTTCCACACAGTCGCTGCTTGTTTTCCCGCCCTCCTGGCTGAAGCGGGGCAGCAGTCAGAGGCCTGGGCATCCTCAACCCCCCTTTCCCGGCTCCCCCCTCCACGCCCTGCTCCCCAGCCCCACTTCCTAGGAAGTCGCTGGGACTTAGAACGAACCCCGTGGCAGATGGGGGTGGCGCTCATCTGGGTCAAGGTGAAACCAGCTGTGCCTCCTCTGCCCTGCTCCGTGATGTCCTGTGTCCGGCACACCTGTGGCATGTTCTGCCACAGAGGCAGGTTGGGGAGCAGCGGAGGCTAAGCCTCTATCCTGTGTGCCCGTGTACCCCAGGGCGTGCCCGGGGCTAGCAGCTTCACGGGGACGCTGGTGAGACACAGAGCCATCCACAGCCCCATCCGGGGGACCTGCCTCAGTGCGTCCCTCTCTAGGGAGTCACAGTGCACGGGACTCATTAAAGGTCCCCTGTCTTCTCGGGCACCCGGCACAGTGTGCGAAGCAGATGTCAAAGGCCCAGGCTCTGCCCAGCCAGTGTGGCTCAGCGATTGAGCGTTGACCTATGAGCCAGGAGGTCACGGTTCAATTCCTGGTCAGGGCACACGTTCGGGTTGAGGGCTCAATCCCCTGGGTGTGGTGCGGAGGAGGAAGCCGATCAATGACTCTCTCACCAATGATGCTTCTATCTCTCTCTCCCTCTCCCTTCCTCTCTGAAATCAATACAAATACATATTTTTTAAAGGCACAGGCTCTGGACTTGGGCGGTCTCGGGTTCAGACCCTGCTGCATCATCCAGCTGTGTGACCTGGGGAAAGTTGCTTACCCTCTCTGGACTTCCGTCTCCTGGGGACAGTCAATACCGAATGGATCCTGAGCACCTGCTGTGCGCAGGAGGCTGTGCCAGGCCTGAGGGGCGATGGGGGGTGGGGGGAGGTGGGGGGTGTGTAACTGAGCAGGCAGAGGCAGCCCAGCCTCTCGGAGAGAGTCGCTTGGGGCTCCACAGCTGTATAAGTTCAAGGCCTCCCAAGTGATGAGTCAACATCTGTTACTCGCCCCCACCCCTGGGGGCTGCCAGGGACAGACATCCTTGATGCCAACCTGGGCTGGGCGTCCCATACCCGCCACCAAGATGGTGCCCAGGCCACCACGTACTGCGAATGCCCTTCCCGCCAGGCCCCAAGCTCACCTCCTCTGCTCAGGAACCTGGGGGGTAGGAGGGGGCGTGGCTCACTGTCTGGTTACAGGTGCTGACCTGGGCTCAGGGCTGCGGGAGGGTGGCACTTGGGTTTGAACCCTGGTGTCCCAGGCTGGTGGGGGCCTGGCTGGCCAGGCCTATTGTTAGAGGGCGCCCTGGGGTCAGCTGGGGAGACAATGGAGAGTGTGGCCCCCACAATGGACCATTGTTCCTGCAGCAGCTTCAGGGCCCGGCTGGGCGGCAGATGATCCCCGGCCCCCACTGGGGCTGGGCCTTTGCTGCAGGGTCTGGGTTTTTCCAGTGTTTCCACAGCAGGAGCGCAGGGCTGGGCAGGAGGAGATGCGGGAGGAGATGGGGGGGGGGGAGCTGCGGGGGGAGCTGCGGGGGGAGATGCAGGAGGAGATGCGAGGGGGCCAGGGCGTCCGGCAGGCTCCGGCAGGCTCCGAGCTCAGTGGCCCAGGAGCACCCCTGGGCTGGGGAGCTGGGGTTCCCCTTGCTGTGCCCTGTTTACCCCCATCAACATCAGGTCATAAGCACGCAGGCTTCCCCTGCCACACTGTGAGGCTCTCCTATGGCCCACTTCCCACAGGCAAGGGCCCGGGGAGAGGTGCCCCCTTCACCAGCCTCACAGGGTGGGCCAGGGAGCCCGTCACTCTGCCTGGGACTTGAAGAAAGTGGGTTCTTGTTAAAAACAGAGATGATGCCCTTTCCTGCTCTGGAGGGGGAGCATGGGAATTGGGGTTAATTCATTCATCCCTCCCTCCCTCCCTTCCTTCCTTCCCCATGTCCCTCAGATGGACAGCCATGGCTTCCACAGGATGGGAGCCTGCCTGGTCCCCTCAGCCCAGCCCCGGGCCCAAACCTCTTGGTCTCCATCTGCTATTGCCCCTCCCCCTCCTTCCTGACCCTTGGGCAGGGCTCTCTGGGTCTCCTGTAGCCGCCTGAAGCCCAGTGCTCTCCTGACCAAGGGCAAGGCCCTGGGCGCGTCCTCAGAAGCCGTGTTCTAGGCCAGGACTCTGGTATCCCGTCCGGTTTAAGCCCCGCCAACCTGCACGCCCCGTGTGACAACCCCTCCGCCTGCTGTCTTTCCCCAGGAGCAGGACATCGAGACTCTGCATGGCTCCATCCACGTCACGCTGTGCGGGACCCCCAAGGGAAGCCGGCCCGTCATCCTCACGTACCACGACATTGGCATGAACCGTACGTTCCGGGCCCCGGGCTGCCAGGGGGCCTGCTCCCGCCCAGGTGGGGGCGGGGGGCTAGGAAGGGCCGGTGGCAGGGAGCCCAGCTGCCTCCCTCTTGCTGGGCCTTCCCGGAGCTATTCTGGGAAGAACTCTTGCCACAGACTAGAAGATTCTAGAATGCAGTGCCCAGAGGCCCAGAGTTGTCTGTGTGCCAGGAGCTGCTGGGAACTCAGGGAGCCCCCCACCGTCCGTCTGTGTGACAGTGACCTCTTTTAATGAAGGAATACAATGGTTTCCAGTGTTTGAAGAGTTGTGCAACCATCATCACAATCCATTTATGCACAGTATTACTCCAAAAAAAGAAAAATCCTGTTGTCTTACCTTTCACCCCGATTTCCACCACCCCCAGCCCCTGGCCACCATTTTCTACTTCCTGTCTGGAAGCACCTGCCCGTCCTGTCATTTTAGAGCAATGGAGTCACACAACACGTGGTCTTCCGTGACCGGCTCCTTGCACGCTGTTCTCACAGCTCATCCACACGTAGCACATGCCAGGACGGCGTGTCTTTTGCTGAGTGACTTCCATTGTGCGGAGAGGCCACATTTGTTGCCCATTCTTCAGTCAGTGGACATCGTTGCTTCCTCGTCTTGGCCCATGTGAATAGTGCGGTTGTGAATGTTTAGACTGAATTTCCAAGGTGTTACCCATCTGGGTTCCCCATTTTCCACAGACGGGCATGGCAGTGACGCAGAGTAGAGCGACTTTGTGTTAACGTGACGCAGGTGGAGGTGAGACGTCCTGTGATGGTTCGGAAGGCATTTGCAGGCCGTCCTGGCCCAGTCATCTCTGTAAACTTGCACGTGGCAAGCCGAACACTTGGTCGATTTTTGATTGACAGACGGCCTAATGTACCTCCCCCTCAGTTTATTCATACCCTTGAGGCTGGAGCTGATGGCAGTCCCTGAAAACCATTTATTTTCTCCACCCTCACGTCTCTTACCTCTCTTCTTCCCGGGTGTCCCCCGGGGCCATTATGTGTCAGCTGCTTGCTAGGTACTTTGATAGAGGTCACCTCCGTTCACCGCACCCCGGTGAGGGGATGGAACTGCATGTGGTGTGAAGCACCCCGTTTTAGAGAGGCTCAGGGGTAGAGTAAGCCAACGGCTGTAGCAAAAGACCCGGAACTTCTCGGCTTCATCCCATATACGATATTCCTCCCTCATTTAACAAGTCAGTGGGCGTTCGCTGCGGCCCCTTCCACGTGGTGATTCGGGGGCCCAGGCTCCTTCCAGCTGCGGCTCTGCCATCCCCCCCGAGCCCCAGAGGCTTCTGCTGGCTCCTCTGCGTCTGGCAGGTAGATGACCAAAGAGAGAGAAACCCAGAGGATTGGGGAGCAGGTGTTCCAGGGAAGCAGCAAGCATCACAGGCTATTGGCCAGGACCCGATCACGTGACCGCCTCTAATTACAAGGGAGGCTGGGAAATGTAGTCCAGCTGTGTGCCCAGGAAGAAAAGCTGGCCATCTTTGCCTCAGACTCTCAACAATTAGGAGACTCATCCACGGTCTATAGGAAGTGGGAGGTCTGTGCTTTATCACCTATGCTCCTCCGCCTGTGCCCTGGCCAGTGTCCCCGATGTGAGAGTTTAGGGAACCCAGGGAGAAAGAGAATGTCAGTGGAGTAACCCCCCTCCTGCTGGCGCCATGATGGCCATGAGTGACTGGGAAGAAGCAGGAGGCCCCTTCTGGGGTTAAACTGGAAGCTCATCCACCAGGGGGTACAGTACAGTTTATGGACCGTCTCCACCTCCCCGCGAACTCCCTTGCCGTGGCCTGTTCTTGCCTTTTGTCGCCACAGGAAAGTGGGACAGGGGAACAAAAGATGGGCATCCTTGCTGTGAGTCCGTTTCCTTCTGCTGAATAGGAGCGAAACAAGCAAACATGCACGCGCTTTGCAGGGAGCAAGCCAGCTCATTCCATCCTCACTCACCCCCTCTCCCGTCTCCCCGCCCCCCCGCCCCATGCAGACAAAACCTGCTACAACCCCCTCTTCAACTCCGAGGACATGCAGGAGATCACCCAGCACTTCGCCGTCTGCCACGTGGACGCCCCTGGCCAGCAGGACAGCGCGGCCTCCTTCCCTGTGGGGTGAGAGGGGAGCCTGGTGCCCCAGGAGGGGGAGGAAAGCCTTGCAGGGTGGAAGCAGGTGGTGGGGAGGCACTAGACTGGCTCTTCATTTTTTTATTGCGGTAACATATACTCTTCCGTGGAGCCAAGTCTCTGATACAAGCCCTCAGCCTCAGTGGCAGTTATAATCTTTATATGGGGGAGGGCATAGCAACCCCATCGAGTAGTCTCAGGGATTAAAGGGCCTTACAAAGCTCACCACATGCTTGGGGTGGGGCCTGGCACACAGGAAGCAGTCGTAAAGGCTTACGTTACAAAGAGGAAGGTGGAGAACCAGGGATGGAGACCTTGCTCACCAGAAAAGGCTGTGTACCCTGAGGGGTGTTCGCAGTGAGGGCCACAGGGGGACGCTGTGGGGCGTCGGCACACCTGGGCCAGGTTGCCCCGTGGTCCCTCCCCTTCCAGCCTGTTCCTGTTGACATTGTTAATTTCCTCGGGGTCCGGGCTCTCGCTAACTCCTCTGTGTGGCTTCTCCCAAGGTACATGTACCCGTCCATGGACCAGCTGGCCGAGATGCTGCCGGGAGTCCTCCACCAGTTTGGGTAAGAGTGAGGGATCCGCTCCCCGCCCTCCCCCCACTTCCCCCCCCCCAGCCTGCAGGGAGAGCGGCTTCCCGAATCTGCTTTTCCTTTAGCCTCCATCTGGCCTGACCCCGACATAGGCTGCAGCTTAAATAGATTTTTATTGACGTTAGAGAGGAAGGGAGAGGGAGAGAGAGAGAGACACCAAAGATGAGAGGGAATCATGGGCTGCCTCCTGCACGCCCCCCACTGGGGATCGAGCCCGCAACCTGAGCATGCGCCCCGACTGGGAATGGAACCGTGACCTCCTGTTCATAGGTCGGTGCTCAGCCCCGGAGCCGCGCCGGCTGGGCCAGGCTGCAGTTTGAAGCTCAGGGGAGAAATGCGCTTGGCTCACTGTCCTCGCTGATTTCCCCTTCCTCCTTATTCCCACTGCTTCCTGCCAGTGGGCTTTTCTCCTTGAGCGATGACATCACCCGATGCCAGGCACCCCCCATCCTTTCCTGCTTTCTCTTCTTTCTTTGTTTTCTCTTTCCCATGGAACGTTCTGGAACGTTCGGGAACGTTCTGAGTTGCCTGAGCCCTCAGCTCCTCTCTCTCCAGGCCCTTCTTCCTCCAATGCTCATTTCCTTCTTACGTGAGCCTTCGGTGTGATGAGGACACCTCAGACTTCTTGCCCGGTTTATTTTCATGCCCAGTTTTTGAGTCCAAAATAAAGCTTAGGAGCGGGAAGAAGCGGGAAGGTCTTCCCGTAAATGCCGGGCGGTCAGGAGAGAAGGGAGGAAGTGGGACGAGTCCCTCAAGGTCACGGCCTTCTGTGAGTCCATAAAGCGTGATGCATTTCAGGTCTGCAGGGCCCAGCAGGGCAGCGGTCCTCACGTTGTCCCGCCTGCTAGCCTTCCTCAGTGGCAGCCCGGACAGACCCTGGGGGAGACGAGGTTCCCCGGGGACAGGGCGTGGGGGAGGCGTGAGGGTGCTCAGGGCTCCTGGCGCTCACATCTTCCGTGACATCAGCTTTAATTTCTGCTTCCAGGGTGAAGAGCGTCATTGGCATGGGGACTGGGGCTGGCGCCTACATCCTCACTCGATTTGCTGTGAGTTCTTGGGCATTTCTAAAAAATTATGTTTTAAGTAAAATTAATTCAAGGTGAAGGAGGAAAATTGGACAAGCACCAAAAATCCCCAGAGGGAAAAAGAATGACCCATCATTCCACTTCCCAAGGGAGAACCACAGTGTGTGGTTTAGAGTTGTGCATGCATGTGTGGTGTGCACACATGTGTGCGTGCATGTGTGTGTGTGCACATGCACGTGTGTGAGTTTGTGTGCATGTACATGTGTGCACGTGTGTGAGTTTGTGTGCACCTACATGTGTGCGTTTGTGTGCACATACGTGTGTGCAGTGTGTGCAGTGTGTGCATGTATGTGCGTGCACATGCACGAGTTTGTGTGCACATACATGTGTGCAGTGTGTTCGTGTATGTGCATGTGTGTGCATGTGCGTGCACGTGTGTGAGTTTGTGTGCACGTACATGTGTGCAGTGTGCGTGCGTGTGTGCGCGTGTGTGTGCGCGCGCACGTGTGTGTGTGTGTGTGTGTGTGTGAGCTTTTCTTTTTCCTGCACTGACCTGCCATCCTAGTCGTGTTCTTCCATCGTCGGCTTTGCTCACTTAGCAGCCGGCTGTGGCCGGTCCCCTATGCGCCTCCTTGGGGGCTGGAGACTCTGAGAGCGGCACGTGCTCTGGGGCCACGCGGGCCCTCTCCCAGTCCTGCTCCCTCTCTGCTTTGACGTGTGAAGTTCATGCTGTCTCAGGTTGCCGGGCTGTCTCTCACCTCGTGTCTGAATTGCAGCTAAACAACCCCGAGATGGTGGAGGGCCTGGTGCTCATCAACGTGAACCCCTGTGCCGAGGGCTGGATGGACTGGGCGGCCTCCAAGGTGAGCCTGGGCCGGGCCGGTGGGGTCCCGGAACGCAGGGGCTGGGAGCCCTCACCCCGGCCCTGAGGACTGTGGGACGGAGACCCCGCCTGGTGGCACCCTTTCCTGCAACTCCCCACCCCCAGAAAGAGAGCAGGTTCCTCTGCTTTGCTTAGAATGGTGCATGACCCCAGACATCTGCCATCGGGCACCCATAGGACAGTGCGGGCCAAGCCAGCAGGGTCAGGGACCTGGGCTGGCTCGGACCAGCATCGTCTGGGTAGGAGTCTTTGCCGGGGACGGAGCAATGGCTCGGCTTTTCTCAAGATGCTGAGAATAGAAAGATGAGCAAGAACAACGCCTCTCAGCCCAGGACCCTCCTATTCCTAATGAAAAAAAAAATTGCATTTGGTACTGACCCTATGCCACTCAGTTTGACAATAATAATAATTAGCTAGCATGTAGCAGGGGTGGGGAACCTCCGGCCCGCCGGCCCTGTAAGGCCCCCAAAATCGTTCAGTAGGGCCCTGCCAAGGCATCAGGGGTGAGTTAATTAAATGTTGGACCCTGTATTGCAGGCTAGTTTTTAAGTTAATAATTTTGTATGGCCTGTGAATGACGCTATGCATATCCCAATGGCCCTTGGCAGGGAAAGGGCCCCGCCCCTGGATGGTTACCAGGTGCCAGTTCTGCTCCCTGTTGCTATGTGTGCCTGGCCTGTTGAATCCTCTTCCCTTCAGGAGGTGGGGCTGTCATGCCGCTCACAGAGGGGGAAACTGAGGCTCCCCGTGGGTAAGGAGGCTGTGCAGAAAGAGAACTGGCTGACTGGAGAGCCCTGGGCCTCCCCACCTCCTCCCCAGGGCTGTGCTCACAGCTCCCAGGCAGCAGGTGTCCAAGGCCCACCCCCACCCCAGTGCCGCCGGGCTGGGCACGTCCCTTCCTGGACATGGGGGGCCCTCATTGTCTCGGGAAGCTCTGCTCTGGCTGGTGGCCTAGGGTTCCTTGTTTATTTAAAAATGATGATAGTTTTTTTCATAAAAGCCCCTGTATTTGCCAAGGAGATGGGGACATAATTGAAGCAGGACAGAGCCTTTTAACCAGAGGTGATCCTGGCGTCTCATTTTGACAGTGTATTTTTTCCAATGTTGGGGTGGCCGGCGGGGACAAGAAGATGAAAGGGGTCGTGCGCCTCCCCCTCCTCCCACCGCGTCCTGGCCAGCCAGCCTGATGCTGCATTTCTCCCCGGAGCACTGGGCCAGCAGGCGGGAGCCCTTCCCTCCGGCCTGCGTGACATTTGGGAGCGGAACACACTCCCTGTTTTTTATTTTATTTTCCAGCAAAGGAAGTGACATTCTACTCAGCCAGTTTGGCTCCTGGGTAACTGCTCTGAGCCAGACGTGGAGGGCTGGGGACATCAGCCATTGGCTGCGTGCAGCCTGAGGAATGTTTGTGGGGTTTTAATATCTGCACCATATCCTTCCTTTTCGACCCCAGCCCTGGAGGAAAAAGGCCTACATCAGAGGTCTACTGTATGTCAGGCACTGGGGTCAGATCCTGTGACATGTGCGGCCGCTCCCACAATCCTCATCGTGGCCGGGCACTTTGAAGTTCCTGGCAGCCCCGGCTACCGACCGGCAGTCTGAGGTCCAGAGGCTTTGCAGCTGCCCTGGGCCACACAGTGGGGCCCTGGTAGTCAGCACGCATTTATGGAACTGCTGCTGTCTGTCTAGGGAGCCCCTGTGATATGCCTAGCATTTATGGATCTCCTGCTGTGTGCCTAGCATTTATGGAGCTTCCACTGTATATCTAGCATTTATGGATCTCCTGCTGTATGCATAGCATTTATGGAGCTCCTTCTGTGTGCCTAGATTTTATGGATCGCCTGCTGTATGCCTGACATTTATGGAGCTCCCACTGTATGTCTAGCATTTATGGAGCTCCTCCTGTGTACCTAACCTAGCACTGTTGTTAGAGAGATAGAAAGAAGGACATTGATTTCTTTAGTAACCGCAGTATATTCAGAGAGGCACGTGGCTTAGGGACAATGTGGAGGATGAGGTCGGCAGATCTGAGGTGTGGACTCGGGGAGCCTGTGTTGAGAGCAAATGGATGGGGTCCTTCCTGCTGACCACTGGTGCGCTCCGGCGCAGGGAAAGCTGGGAGCAGGTGGGTCCGTTCAGCACAGCTGTGCGTGCACCTTCTGCGCCCGGGCTCCGAGAAGAGCGATGGGTGGAGAGCCAGGCCCTGCCTTCTGGGGGCTGCAGGTCTGGAAGGTAACCAGAGGCTGTGACCAGTTCCCGTCCCTGGGGCATCCTCAGACACGGAGTGCTGGAGCCCCGAGGGCACAGGGTTGGACTGGCCTGTCTCGCCCCTGCAATGCCTTCCTCCTAACCCCCCGTTGCCCTCCCCAGATCTCCGGATGGACCCAGGCCCTTCCGGACATGGTGGTGTCCCACCTCTTTGGGAAGGTGAGTAGGGGGCCTGGACTCGGTCAGTTCTCCAGGTTCTTTGGGCTGATCTTTTCTTTGAACAGCCAGTTGGCCTCTGTCGCTTAAATGCTCGAGGGCAGTTTTGCCAACAGCTGGGGCTTGACATCGGCCCCCTTCCTCCCACTCGGGCTCGGGCCGCCTCTGGTCGCATCAGGCCGTTCGGTGAGACCTACCCCGTCTGCCGTTGCCCAAATGAGAACCAGAGGCAGCTCCGAATGCGTTTGTCCAGCGTCACATTCAGAAAGGGACCAGGGAGCGGGGAGGCCGAGGCCCGCCTCTGCGAGGCTCTGCTGGCCCCGCGGGAATCAAGCGTGTCCTTTCCGCACCTTCCCCCTGCGTGAGCTGCTTCTGTTTTGCAAGCGTGAAAATCGTCACCATTAAAAACAGTCCTTGGGGATAGTTGCATTGATGGGTCTTGTTTCCAAAGGCCTTTCCGAAGTGAACAGCCCCCGTCAGATCCACCACCTGGAGACGTGGGTCACATTAATCGCCCCTTTTCCGAGAGCACCGAGGCCCAGAGGCTAGGGCACACCTCCTAAGACGGGCAGCGATGCAGTGTGAGGAAGGGAGCCGTTCTCTCCTCCCTGCACGGTTCTCTGGGCTGATCTACTCACCAGATAGACCTGAGACGCTTTAGCGAGAGAAAATGACCAGGTGTAACTGCAGACGGCGGTACGGGAATCCGAGGGAGAGTCAGAGACGGAGGGGAGATGGGGTGCGTTTGACCTTCTGAGCTCAGGCTGAGGCGGTGCACGTCGGGGCTCCGGAAGGAGAACGCGTGTTGGGCTGTTAGTCCTTGGACCCGCCACACCCTCGGAAAGGCCATTCCTGGTGGCGGCTCTTGCCGTGGGCCCAGCTAGTGGTGTGAATGCCTATAGACCAGTGATGGCGAACCTATGACATGCGAACTCATTTTTTTGGTTGATTTTTCTTTGTTAAATGGCATTTAAATATATAAAATAAATACCAAAAATATAAGTCTTTGTTTTACTATGGTTGCAAAGATCAAAAAATTTCTATATGTGACACGGCACCAGAGTTAAGTTAGGGTTTTTCAAAACGCTGGCACGCCGAGCTCAGAAGGTTCCCATCACTGCTACAGACAGTTAAGCAGGGGGCGCGGACGTTTCTTCCGAGTCCCTAGGGTCTCGGTGGGCCATTCGCTCAGAGTAACGTGCACCCCCCTGAGGCACATCTTGGGGCGGCTTGTTCTGAATCCCCGAAGAGTCAAGCCCCAAGCCCAGGAGGACTGACTTCGAGTCCGAACTCCAAGCGCTGAGCCCGGAGGGAGGGCGCGCTTTGCCTGTCTGACCACAGCCTGCGTGTGTGTGTGGCGGCCACGGCCCCGATGCTTCCCGGGCCCCAGGCAGCTTCGCCTTCAGCTGGTGCCTGAGTGACTGGAGAAGGCGAGGATGGGCCCGCCCCTGACCGTGGGGCCCGTGACGGACACGTCTCCTCTCGTTGCAGGAGGAAATGCAGAACAACGTGGAGGTGGTGCACACCTACCGCCAGCACATCCTTAACGACATGAACCCGGGCAACCTGCACCTGTTCATCAACGCCTACAACAGGTGCGGGGCCGCGGCCCGCACGGCCAGCCCACCGGCTCCCTCCGCAGGGCGGGAGCCGGGGGTGAGGCAGAGGGGGTCATAGTGACTGTAGGAGAGGCAGCCCCTGAATTTGAGCACATGGAGCAACAGGACCGGGTGCCCTTGGCCAGGTGTCTCCTGGAGTGCTGAGCGCTTGGCCAGGAGCCGGGCTACCACTCCACACCCGGGGGATGCCGACACGAGTGGGACCCAGTCACACCCTGAGGGCTGGGAGTACGTGCCTGCGCCCATGGTGACCCTAGGAAAGGACAGGTGTGAGGACAGGTGTGGGCACAGATGTGAGGACAGATGTGGGCACATATGTGAGCACAGATGTGAGGAGAGCTGCGAGAGAAGCAAAGCACTGGGGATGGGAGGAATCCAGGGAGGCTGCTGGGAGGGGGTGAGTCATTGCCACGATCCGTAACGCCTGCACACAGCTTCTGGCGAGGACGCAGGCCTCTTATCCGTAACTGGGTGCCTGTCCAGAGCTCAATTCGAGGAGGGGCAGCTCGGGGCCATGGGTGCGAGCCCGAGTTTCTGGAACTCAGGGAGCTCGCTCAGCCTGCTGGGCCAGCGCTACCCGGCTCCCCCAGAGGGGCCAGAAGTGAGCTCACGGGCTCTGTCTCCTCCTCGAATGGCCATGGCAGGACCTCCTGGCTTTGGCTCAGAGGGAGGGCTTCCCCGGTGGATGGGGAGGCCCTGCTGATGTAATTAATGGTGCTTTCTTCCGCCCTCTGTAGCCGGCGGGACCTGGAGATCGAGCGGCCGATGCCGGGAGTGCACACGGTCACCCTGCAGTGAGTTGCTTTCTCCCCCGTCTCTGTCTGGTTTGCTTGGCGCCTAGGTGCCCACACGGCCTTCTTTCCTAGTTTGGCAGGACTGCCCTGTGCCAGGACATCGCCATCAGTGAGAACCGGATGTGTCCCCCCGCCCAGGGCGGGCACGCCCAGTCTCACTCTTCTCCCTGTGCAGGTGCTCAGCTCCCAGGTGGCCCTGAGACCCAGGGTGGAGCTTGGGGTTCAGAGAAGTGCTGACTGCACTTTGGACAGAATTTATTGAGCACCTACTTTACGTTGAATACTGTGCCTGCCTTGCCTCACAGCGCCTGGGGATGAAGGGGGCGCGGGACCCACCCTAAGCGCCCTCCTAAACCAGGGGGAGAAGACAGTCTCAGAAACAAGCAGCTGTGTCCCCCATAAAGTGACTGTCATTGTTTGGTTCCTTGAGGGAGCCGTGTTATCCCACACCTGCACTCGGCACATGCCATTTCCTCGTCAGCTTCGTCCTTGGTGTCTCTGAGCTTGATTGCTGACCACGTCCTACTCAGCCTTCCTTGAGGAGAGGGTGTTTAAAATGGAGGAACATCAGAGCATAGAAATTCTCTGGTGAAATTCATACTAAAGTGTAAATGACTTACCGATCGATTTTATTCTAAGAACAAAGCAGAGGATGGAGGGAAATGAGCCAAGGGCCCTGGAGAAAACAAAATAATGTTGCGAGGACCTTGGCAGGCCTGGGAGTGTGCGGATCTTTCAATGAACCGTGTGTTAACCCCCCCTCTTCTCCCTGCCCCCAGGTGTCCTGTGTTGCTGGTGGTTGGGGACAGTTCTCCCGCTGTGGATGCTGTGGTACGTAGACACCACCCACTGGTTTTTGTGCTGAATTCAGCATCCACACCCTCCCCATCTCTCTCCTTTCCTCCGCCATCCGGACCGGTGACGTCTTCTAAATGCCACATGGGCCTTTGGGCAGAGGTCCAGCCACCAGCCTCTTTCCCTGGTGACTGTCAGCCTGGGTGCCTGGCCGTGGGCCCTCCGCCTCCCCTCCCAGGCCCCCTCCCTGCCCATCTGCCTCCCGCCGGCTTGTTTCTATGAGCGTGTTTTCCACTTGGCTTCCTGGCCAAGATGCTTCCCTCCCATTTGGGAGGCCTGGCTGGTGCCTGATTGTCTGGCAGGACAAGAGGCACCTGGGAGCTGGGCTTAGGCATGGTTTTCCGGCTTATTTCACCCTGTAATTCCCACCAGGGGACTGCAGGGCAGGACGCCCTGGTTCATGTCACAGAAACCAGGCCTTTGTGGTCACTGCCCCAGGGTTAGAGGGGTATTGTTCACATCAGGGGGGAGGAGGTTCTCCTGCGGGCACTTGGAACGTCACAGGACACGAGCTGGCCTTCTGCCCGGTGCCCATGTGCTGTCAGGGGGGCCAGGACGTGGAAGACAGGGAGCAGCTTGGCGCAGGGGGTCGCGTATGAAGAATGATGTCTGGGACTGGGGTGTCCGACCTAGAGACTCACCGGCCTCAGGTGGCTGAAGAAGGCCACTCATTTAGTGAATGTTTCTAGAGCACCTTCTACCTACTAGGGAGTCTTCCTAATCACCCCTCAACTATATCAGCCTCCGTTTTTTGATGTGGGGACCGAGGCTCAAAGAAGTTAAGTGACTTGTCACACAGCTAGGGATGGCAGGGCTGGAATTGAAAGCCACATCGGTTTATTTTATAGATATAATTTCAGAGAGGAAGGGAGGGGGAGAGAGAGAAATATCAATGAGAGAGAATCATTGATGGGCGGCCTCCTGCACGCCCCAAGCTGGGATCGAGCCCACAGCCCAGGCATGTGCCCTGACCAGGAATCAAACCGTGACCACCTGGTTCATAGGTCCACGCTCAAACACTGAGCCACGCCGGCCGGGCAAAAGCCACATCTGTTTAATCTCAAAGCCCCTGTTCTTTCTTCTGTGCCTGTGGGAACACTGCAGTCTCTGAGGATGGTGGCAGGAGGATGGGGAGGAACAGGGGCGGGAGAAGGTGGTGACTTGGGCTTCAGTAGGAAATTAACAGATTTCTCCTCCCTCTCCTTGTCCAGGTGGAGTGCAACTCAAAGCTGGACCCAACCAAGACCACCCTCCTCAAGGTATAGGGAGCGTGAGGAGGGTTGGCACACGCCTTAGAAACACCCGGGTTTTCTGCAAAAATTGAGTTGTGCCCGGTTTAGGCAAAGCTGGGGGTCAGACAAGATAGAAATAATGATTTACTGTCTGTTCACACACTTCTGGGTGCTGGCTGGTAAGGTGAGAGGTCACAGGAGAGGACCCCTTCGTGGGACCCCAGGAGTCCATTGCCCTTGGGATCTGACCTTGACTCTGGGCTCTAGGGTGGGCCGGGGTCACCCGCCCTCACTAACCCTTTCCGGCCCGTTTCCCTCAAAGCCATCCGTGCGCTGCTGCTGGGGGCCCCTGGGCCAGGCCCGTCATTGCCCCTCCCGGGGACATGCCACACGTGGCTGCAGTGGCTTTAAGAAGTGCCCAGGGCTTTAGGTTTGTGATTCAGTAGCCACTTGGGGAGTGGGCACGTTTCCCAAGGGCAGCCCATGGGGAGAGGCCGAGGTCTCGAGCCTGGCAGTCTCTTCCCGAGGGGGTCTGTGCAGGGCACGCGTGCCAGGGCCTCCGCCTGCTCCGCCAGCTCCGCCTGGCCCAGCTGTTGCTGCTCAGGTGGGACAGTGCCCCCCTGGGTTCTCGGGGAGCAGAGTAAAATGATCGATGGGCATATCAGAAGGTATACGTCACGGGCCAAGAAAGGCAATGCCGGGGCCAATAGAAGTAAAAGCAGCCTTGCTGGGTGGGGCTGGGCATTTGCCACCTGTACTGTGCCAGCCCCCTCAGCAGCACAGGCAGCGGGCAGGGCGTGGGCAGGACGGTGCCCATTTGGAGCCGGTTCACAGAGGGGGGGTCGCCTCCGCGGGGGCGATCGCACTAACCAGCCTCCTCTCTTCCAGATGGCAGACTGTGGCGGCCTCCCGCAGATCTCCCAGGTGAGTCCCACCTGCCACCGCCCGGCTGGAGGCCTGTGCCTCTGAGACCTGTCGCTGCTTCCCCCTCCCTGCCTGCTCGCTCCCCGCCATGTCCTCTGATGATGCACGTTCCCGTTCATACACAGAGCTTGAACGAGAGGACTCACTGACCTCCCAGAGCCCCTGGGAGGAGATGACAGGGGCCCCGGGTGAGGCATTCGTCCAGAGGACACAGCTGGGCAGTCGGGGGCCGGGGTCTAGGTCTGCCCGACCCAGCGACCACAGGTTGCCACGTGCAGCTAGGGGTGACCCTGTGGGGAAGGGACCAGCTCTTCGATTCATGGGGCCCCGCTAACTTCAAGGCTGTCTGATAGAAAAGGGAGAGTCATGCCCGGCCGGTGTGGCTCAGTGGGTGAGCATCTTCCTATGAACCAGGAGGTGGCAGTTTCATTCCAGGTCAGGGCACAAACCTGGGGTGCGGGCTTGATCCCCATTGGCTAATCAGTGATTCTCAGCATTGATGTTTCTATCTCTCCCTCTCCCTTCCTTTCTGAAATCAATAAAATCATATTTAGAAAAACACAAAAGAAAGAGCAGGGCTAGTCTGGGCTCTGAGCCCCAGTGAGTGGACGATGGCTCTGAGGTCCATGGGGTGCAGAACCAATCTCAGCAGGTGGCACTGTCTCAGCAGAGGACAGGCCTCCGTGCAGGGTAGGGGTTGTCTCACTGGGTCCCTGAAGAAGAGGTCGCTGGTCCCACGGCGGTCCCGGCAGATCCGCATCAGGCAGACACCAGCCCCGGCCCGCCTCAGGCCTCCTCGTACCCGGCACTCACAGAGGCGTGGGCACCGTGGCTTTGCTGCTCTCTTAGCTTCTCTGCACCTGTGTCTGTGTCCCACCTGCTCCCACTAGACTAGAACAAAGGTATTTTCAGTGTCTTAGCTGTTGCTCTGTTTGCCCACGTGATAGGGAGCAGATGGGCACCCCGTGGGGCCCGCTTAGCTGTGATCATGGGTTAACGCCCGACTTTGGTGATGGCACCTGCTGCCCACCCAGCCCGACCCTGAGCCGCCTGCTGAGACGGCCCGCCTCCAGGGCCCTGAGGTTGATGGGGAGAAAGGGTGCCATTTTCCCTTCCATCTCCCCTCCCTGCCTTCTTCTCTTTCTTTCTCTGCTTGAAATGAGAACAGCTGCCCCAGCCATAGTGGATACATGGTTTACACGTCCCGGCGGGAGCTGAACTGGCCCAGGGTTCCGGGCCATGAGCCCCGGGCGGCCATCACCACGCAGCTTTCCCCCCCCCGCCCCCGCCCAGACATGTTGGGTGTTGGGCGGTGTTTACACAGGGCGTTTCCACCTTCCTCCCACTTGATCCTGGCGGCAGCCTGAGAGGTGGGAAGAGGGAAGGGAACCAGCAGAGGGGAGAGATTGCCCACGGTCTCCCAGGGGAGCCCAGTCTGGGCCCAGGCACCCCCATTCCAAGCCCGCACTCCTTCTCCCCCGGGCCCTGCAGAGACCTCCCTGGCCCTCCTCAGCCCAGCAAATTTGACATTTCCCCCCTCGTCAAAGCTAATTTCAGTCCCTACTTTGTATGCGGTCATTGTAGGGACTGAAATTAGCTGGGCCTTCTCTCTTGGGCCCAGGTCTTTGGAGAAGGTGACCACGGCCACAGCTCATGTGGCCATCCGTGACCCGGACCTCTGGGGACTGACTCCCCTGTCCCCTCTTTTCTCTCGCAGCCAGCCAAGCTCGCGGAGGCCTTCAAGTACTTCGTGCAGGGCATGGGATACAGTAAGTATGGCATTTCCCGGCGGGCGCTGGGCCAGGGCCGGGTGGGAGCTGGCAATGCGATGCCCTGAACCGGGTTCAGATGAGAATTCTGTCGTCCTGGCCAGCGGCGGCTCTTGGCACACGGGCGGGTCGGGGAGAGATAGGTGCAGGGAGGGGGAGCTGGGCAGTCTCCCTGGCCCCACAGCGGCTCCTTCGCCCTCCAGGCTTGAGCAGAGTTGTCTCACACCAGGGGGTGTTTTTAGCTTTAGGGGAAGCCTAGCCTTCTAGGCACGAAGAAGACAACAAACAGAGAGACCACGGAAATCTTTTTAATTCAGGTTATTGCTTTCTTAAGGGACTTTCCATTGTCGCGATGATGGTGATGATGAGGCTGTTGCTGCTGGTGGTCATGAAGGATTATTAATGAATCCTTCATTTTTTTTTTTCCCATTGAACCATCCCAATAATCCCACGAGATACTCTTAATTCTCATTTACAAGTGACAAAACGGAGGCAAGGGGCAGAGCAGGGATCTGTGAAAGCTCTTTAAAAAATACAAAGCTCCAGAAAACAAAACCAAACAAAAACAAACCGCTGTAAAGCTCCGAGTAAGTGGGTGATCGAGTTGCTGCTAATTAGGACCGAGCGTGTCTTTGCTAAAACAGTAGATTTGGGCCCTGGCCGGTTTGGCTCATTGGATAGAGTGTTGGCCCTCGAAGGGTTCGGGATCCAGTTCTGGTCAAGGGCACCTACCTCGGTTGTAGGCTCCATCCCGGGCCTGTTCGATGGATGCGTCTCTCTCACATCAATGTTTCTCTCTCTGTGTCTCTCCCCCTCCCTTCCACAGTCCCCCGCCCCCCCAAAAAAATCCCCCCCCAAAAAAACCCAATGGAAAAATATCATCGGGTGAGAATTAACAGCAGCAAAAAACCCATTAGATTAGGGAGTTGACGGGTACACAGCGGCATGATTCAAGAACGGCTGCTTCCTGTGTCATGCTCACGTGTATTCATCAGACACTTGCAGTCCTTGTTGGAAAGGCAGCCCAGGACCTGGACAGACCAGGCCAAGGCCAAGGCTGAGCACCCCACCGGGCCGTCCTGCGGCTGGTGCTCGGAGGGGCATGGGCTGCGGCCTGGCCCGAGGCGGCGTCTCTGGCTCTGCTGCCCACGGCTCGGGCTGTAATCCACGTGCCCATCTGAACAGGGGCGTCTTTGTACGTCTGATGTGCACTTTTTTCTCGGAGGCTTCAGCTATTTGCTCATGTTTAAAATAGTCGTGGTGCGTCTGACCGCAGCTCCAAGGCGGGCCTCAGCCACGCTTGGTGTCTCTGAGGCCGAGAGCGGATGGGCGAGCTGACTTCTAGGCTGTGGGTGGAGTCCATGTCCCTAGGTGCCCTCTGCCAACAGAAATCAGCCCTCCTCGTGGGAATAGCGCCGCCGCCCTGCTCACCTTGCAGGGTGCGAGCTCGACCCCTTATCTGGGCCT
Source organism: Myotis myotis (assembly GCF_014108235.1). Lineage (NCBI taxonomy): Eukaryota > Metazoa > Chordata > Mammalia > Chiroptera > Vespertilionidae > Myotis > Myotis myotis. The sequence continues at coordinate 2,867,080 of NW_023416320.1, forward strand.
CCGCTGGGCTCAGTTTTTGCTCTGAAAGTGAGTTCTGGCCCTGGCTGGTTTGGCTCAGTGGATTGAGCTCGGCCTGCAGACTGAAGGGTCCCAGGTTCGATTCTAGTCAAGGGCACATGCCCGGGTTGTGGGCTTGATCCCCAGTAGGGGGCGTGCTGGAGGCAGCCGATCAATGATTTTCTCTCATCATTGATATTTCTCTCCCTCTCCCTTCCTCTCTGAGATCAATAAAAAAATATATAGAAAAAAAAAAGATGCTCGGCCAGGGGGGCACAGAGCAGGCCCCGAGGCTGTCGTGTGGCTGCTCCTAGCGTCCTCCCACCCTAACGGCGCTCTCCTCTCTCCCCAGTGCCCTCTGCCAGCATGACCCGCCTGATGCGGTCCCGCACGGCCTCGGGCTCCAGTGTCACGTCCCTGGAGGGGTCCCGCAGCCGCTCCCACACCAGCGAGGGCACCCGCAGCCGCTCCCACACCAGCGAGGGCACCCGCAGCCGCTCCCACACCAGCGAGGGCGCCCGCCTGGACATCACCCCCAACTCCGGCTCCACTGGGAACAGCGCCGGGCCCAAGTCCATGGAGGTGTCCTGCTAGGCGGCCTGCGCGCCCCGCCGCCCCCTGGACTCTGGGACCATCGTAGCTGCCCCCTCCTCCCGCCCTCCCCAGCCCCTGCCCGCCATACCGCACGCAACTCGGTATTAACCCCAAGCTAGTTTTGTAGGAGGGAGCTCTGGCCATGACTTTAGATGGGATTTGTCCAGGGCGCCCCCTCCAGGGCTGGGCGGGGTGTACCAAAGGAACGTAAGCATCTTAGTGTCCCCTGTGCATTGAAGAGTGGCCTGGTGGCCGCTGGCTTCCCCTCCCTCCGAGATGCCAAACCGCCCCAAACAAGAAACACAGCAGGAAACGGGTCCTAATCCAGGCCTAGGCCGACCCGGGCATCCGGGCTCTCAGGGGCCTTTGGGGGAAGTCAGCCCACCTGCTTCTGTTTCCTCTCCTGCTAAAGACAAACCCACCCAGTTTCTGGAAACAATACCCTCCTCTGGTTTGGGGAGGAGGGAGCAGCGAGCCCAGGGGGGTGGGCTGGTGTAGGCAAAACAGGCATCGGGAAAAGAGGCGGAGCTTACTGGGAGGCTCAGAGTTTGGAAAAGCAAATCTAGGTAGCTCACCTGAAATCGATTTTTAGAGTTCGCGCATACACACACTTTGCAATGCCGACGCACGCACGCAGGCCTGCTTTCCTGACATTTGTTTTTCATGAACACAAAGGCGGGGACAGATCCTCCTGGCTTTGCTGCAACGACAACAAAACCCGTGGGCAAGTGCTTGGCATCATGGAGTTAAGGCTTTGGCTCTGCTCTCTCCTCCTCCCCCTCAGCCCCTGCTTCCCACCCCCAAGACAGGAACGAATGGTTACTTCATGGGGAAGAGCCTCTAAATATGGGGGTGCTTTCCTGGAGATGGAGGGGACATTCCCAACAGCTGTGCCCGCTGCCAGGAAGCTCCATGCTGCGGGGCGGGGCGGGGGTGGGGGTGGGGGTGGGGTTTGGACACCAGATGTAAATAACAGACTCTTGTGGTTGGGATGGAATCCAGGGTAGTTGTGATTTCTGTGGATCTCCTCCTGGTTTCGAGCGAGACCTGTGATTGAGTTCAATCATGGTTGAATCTGAGCTTGACGGCCCAACCTTTCTGACCCGGTTACATTCCTGGATCTTCAGATAGACCTTTTGGCTTTTGTAGGGGGTGGGGACTCCCGGGGGCGGGGGAGCAGATGTAAGGGTTCTGGAATGTGTATCCCCTGGGATCTCCTTCCCTCTCCTGCCTCCCGCTCCTCCCTGCACCCCTAACCTCCTCTCTCTGAATGGGGCGGCACCACTGACATGTTTGGGTCACGTTCCCGTACTACTGCCTTTCGATTCTCATCCCGGCTAACCATGCATCTGCTAGGGAGTTTGATCAGAGGGAATGGGACGTTGTGAATCGGCCGCTGGGACCCCGTGGTCTCCAGGACCCTGGAGTTGGTGGAAGGGAGTAATCAGGCCTTGCAGGCAGCGTGAGGGGTCATGAGCGAGTCCATCCACCCGCCGCCTTCTAGGGGAGGTGTCCTCTGACCTCGAGCAGAGGGCCAGGGGTCAGGGGAGGAGTGGCTGGATCCAGACGGAAAACTGCTGTGTACACGTCTCTCCAGAGGAGTTTCTTAACGAGATATTTGTATTTATTTCCAGACCAATAAATTTGTAACTTTGCAGTGAGGTGTCCTTTTTCTCTGCGGAGAGCGTGCGTGCGGCGCCGTGGTTTAAGGGCGGCCTTTCCTCCCTGGGCCCCGGCCACAGGTCCCTCGCCTGTGGTTTCATAGAGCATCGCTGCCCAATAAAAATGCAATGTGAGCTTCCCATTTACTTTTTTCTATTTAAAATAAATATTTTTTATTGATTTCAGAGAGAAAGGGAGAGAGAGAGAAACACCAGTGATCAGAGAATCATGGATCGGCTGCCTCCTGCACAACCCCCACTGGGGATCGAGCTCGCAACCCGGACATGTGCCCCTGAACGGGAATCGAACTGTGACCTTCCGGTTCATAGGTCGACCCTCAACCTCTGAGCCACGCCAGACAGGCATCGTCCCATTTTCTGGTGGCCACATGAAGAGAGAAAGAAGAGGTGCATTTAACTTTAGCAGTGCATGTAACCCAGGGTATTAGGATACTCCCGTTTCAGCGTAGACTCAGTGTAACAGTTATTCAGGGGTGTCATTCTTTTCTTTATGCTACAAAACCAGCGTGTAATTCACACCACAGCAACCCCAGGCCAGCGCTCCCGAGCCTGGACGGCACAGCGGCGGTGGGTACGGCTCCTCGACCTGCACGGACAGGGAAATAGCCCTTTTACAGTTTCTTTTCCTTTTAGGAATGTCTGTGGAAAGGCCACTCCTTTCCTCACATCCAATCACAGCCACTCAAATGCGTGTTTCTACTGAGAAAGAAAAAAGTAAATACAACAGGTCTTGGTACAACCTCTCATTTTTATCTCAACTTAAGATCAGTTTAAAACTCACAAGACAGTGACAAAGATAGTACGGTGAGCTCCCAGAGACCCCTGTTAACGTAAGAAACATTCAGAATGTTAAAACGTGAAACGTTTTTGTGAGTTTATTGGAGCCACACTGTCGACAATTGCTGGGAAGCAGAATCTCATTGCATTGAGAGAATGTTCTGGAGAAGGGCAGTTTTGCACCAGGTTTTATCCATTGCAATCAAAGGAGGAGACCTTAGTGGGTTAGATGAACTCCATTGGTGCTAGAATAGGGAGGCGGGAGAAAGCAAAGCAGGGAACCTCTGGGATTGGATAAAAAGTGAAATGATGGACACATGCCTCCTTTACTCAGGTGGGTGCAGGACAGTTAACAGTCAACAATGAACAGGATAACAGCAAGGGAGTTTGTGGTCCCCGCCCTAGTGCCTTGGCTGTGCCCTGAGGGGTCCCGGAAAAGGGAAGTTACAAGTTACCGGACATTCCACAGGTATGTTACGTTAGATGCAGAAAGACCATAGACTCATAGTTGGTCTTTGTCAGGGAAGATACTGGCCTAGGACATGACTACCCACTATAAACTGCTTTTTAATTTCAAAAGTTGAACGGCAGACCATCCTCTAGGTCTCTGAGTTTGCAAGGCCGCCACGCAGGCCCTCCCTGAGTTAGTCAGGTTCGCATGTGGCCCGTTTTCGTCCACGCCCCACAGTTTCCCTTACTATTATTTTTAATTTTATTTTTATGTTTGAATTGATGAGAGAGAGAGACGCATTGATTTGTTGTTCCACTGACTCATGCATTTCTTGGCTGCTGCGTGTATGTGCCCTGACCGGGGGTGGAACCCACAACCTTGGTGCATCAGGCCGATGCTCTAGTGGTCGGCAAACCGCGGCTCGTGAGCCACATGCGGCTCTTTGGCTCCTTCAGTGTGGCTCTTCCACAAAATATCAACTTCTATGCATGGGCCACGAAGTTTCAATCGCACAGTACGTGCGCGCCCGCACGTGATATTTTGTGGAAGAGCCACACTGAAGGGGCCAAAGAGCCGCATGTGGCTCGAGAGCCGCGGTTTGCCGACCACGGCTCTAACCAACCGAGCTACTCGGCCAGAGTCCCCTTGTTCTTATTAATGTCTCAGGCTATTGTGGCACGTCGGTCACGACTAAGAAACCGACACCGATAGGTTATTATTAGCTAAGCTCCGCGCTTTATGGGATTGCACGCATTTTGCCCCACTGTCCCTTCCTGCCCCGAGACCCGCCCAGGACACCCAGGGCCTGTGGTCACGTCGCCTTAGCACCTGGCCTGTGACAGCTTCTCACTCGCTGCGGTGACCTGGAGAGTGTGAGGAGCCTGGCCAGGCTTTGGGTAGGGCGGCCCTCCATGGCGGTGTGCACCATGCTTTCCTCTGGTTCCTTTAGAGTTTGCGTCCTCGGACTGAAGGCCCCGGAGGCCCTTCTCATGATGGGTCAGCAGCGTTTCTCGCCGATGAGCTTAACCTTGGTCACCTGGCACAGGTAGCCTTTGCCGGGTTTTTCCGCTGTCCTTATCTTTTCCACTCCCCGTTCCAAGCAAGCCACCAAACGCAGCCCACACTCAAGACGCCCTCCCTTTTATTTCATTTTTTAAATGTGTTTTTATTGATTTTTAGAAAGAGAGGAAAAGAGAGGGACAGGGAGATAGAAACATCATGAGAAAGAAACACCATCAATCAGCTGCCTCCTACACGCCCCAGCTGGGGGAGGCGAGCCCGCAATCCAGGCATGTGCCCTGATGGGGAATCGAACCGGCAACTTCCTGAGCCACACCCGCCGGGCAAGTCACATACACCCCCAGCCCCCTAAACAGCGCCATGCTGTTACTCATTCTGGTTTTTCTTCACGTGCCCTGAGGAGTGTCTGAGTGGGTCATCAGCGGTAAACACAAAGCCGGCCGCGTGGTGCGGAGTGGACGGGCTGCAGTCCGGCCCCTGGCTCAGGAAATGGGTCTGGGAGTTGCAGGAGTTGCTGACGCAGCGCGGAGGGTGAGACAGCATCCCAGCCGGGGGGCCCGCGTGCACGCCAGCACGGAGAGTGGGAGGCGTGTGCCTGCATGAGAAAGCCGTGGTCCAGACCCGGGCGGGTGACTGTGTGTGTTGTATGTGGCCAGAAGCCAGGCAGGGAGAGGGTTAGACGCCTAAAATAAAATCCCTAGGATTACAGAAGCAACCACGTACAGTGAAGGAGAGCTGTCCAAGTGTGGCAGTCGGGGGACAAAGCAACGCGTACTTCTTTTTGTTTTTCTTTTAAATATTTTTATTTCAGAGAGGAGGGGAGAGGGGGAGAGAGAGAATCGTCAATGAGAGAGCATCACTGATGGGCTGCCTCCTGCACGCCCCCTACTGGGGACGGAGCACACAACCTGGGCTTGTGCCCTGACTGGAAATTGAACCTTGATGTCCTGGTTCATAGGTCGATGCTCCACCACTGAGCCACACCGGCTGGGCTCAACACGTACTTCTTTACGAACAAGTTAGATAGTAACGAGGAGGCGGGCTCCGTGGAACTGCCAAGCGGTGATGCGCACAATACCTGGGGTTCCCACCACAACTGTGCTAAGAAAACAGATGTGACCTCAGCGGGTGAGGTCAGGGTTCGTGTCTGTGTGGAGACAGAGCAAAATGCTCAATGGCAGCTAGAGGTCAGTGAGAACCAGGATGCCTGTTCTCCCGTCCAGTCCGTGGCCCCTGAGTTCCCTCCGTGGATTCCTGGTGGGAGGCTCCCAGGTGAGGAAGCCCGGCTCCAGGCCCAGGTGGGAACACGCAGGCTCCTGCGGATCCGCACGCACAGTAGGGCCTCTCCGGTGTCCCCTCCTGAGCGGAGCAGAGGAAAGGCAGGTGACGGCAACACCAGCGAGTGCTGGGCAGCACGGTGGGACACCCACCAGCTTTGGGGTGGAGCCGGCACAGACACCCTGGACCTGCCTCCACCAGCTCCCCGGGTCAGGCCTCCACGGAGGGAGGGAGCGACCGCCTGCGTGTGCAGGTGTTTGCTATTTGGAGTCGGTGGCCGGAGGCTGTTTTGCCAGCTGGGATCCGCCTTTGTTCTCCCGGCTGCTGGTTTTGGTTTCGTGCCCTCATCCGTGGGTCTCGGCAGCAGCTGGAGACCCAGTGTGCACCCAGATCGGCCACCTGCCGGGTGTGTGTGGACAGCCGCGGTCCCCATCTGCCCGCTCAGAGCAGCCTCACAGTACAAGGCATTCTGCTGACTCCTAGATGCAGCCCCAATCCATCTGTTTGCCTTGGGCTCCCCAGGCTGCATGGGACCCTTCACCTGTGTCCCACCTGGAACACAAGGGCAGAAGGGGAAGCCTGACCCTATGGGGTTGCAGATGGGATGGGCGGGGTCCTCCCAAGCAGATCAGACTCCTTCTTCCTAAAGCCAGATTGGTCTGCATCTCAAGCACAAAGTGGAGGCCCTACCCCGAGGACTACATGGCCTTTGGTCCTTGGACCCAGAACCCATCAGGTCTTTGTGTGCCTTCAGGGGGAAGAATCTCATTGGCCCAGCTGGGCTCAGGTGTCCACTCACTGTCCAATCAACTATGACTGGGTTCACTCTAGTCCCGCCCCCTCTCCCGCATACAGGCAACAGGGGCTCCCAGGAATGGATGCCGCTGCGGCAGGTCAATAGCTATGTCCGTTGTGGAATTGCATCCCGTGGCTGCAAACTCTGCTGCAGGTCGGGCCCTCCCTCACCCCTGCTCGCAGCAGCGTTTCCTGAATGCCCCTCCCTCCCAGGGAGCGCTGACCCGGTGACAGGGGCGCCTGGCAGAGGCGGCCTCGGGAGGACACGTGGCTTTTATAACGTCCATCCCTTACCTTACCTTTCCCCATTGCCGACATTGCTTCCGTATCTTCAGCAAGTGTCCAGCACAAGAGGATGCTGCTCAGTGAATAAACACGTCCTTTAGGAAGAGAAATACTGAGCACATGTCTTAGTTTCCTCCCCCTCTTCTCTCTCGCTGTGAGACTGAGTTATCCTGGCTTCAGAGAGTAAAAGAGACCCAAGGCTCAGGAGATTAAACAGCCCGCCCAGCCCTTTCTAAAGCAGATGACACCCTCCTGCCTTTGAAACGGCTCCGCGAGCACCTGACTGACGAGAGCTCCTATTGATGCCCTGGGATGAGAGCACCCGTGGGGACCTGGGCTTTGATTGCCTGCAGGGGCTCTTGGGCTTCCGCCACACAGCCCCGTCCTGGTGGTGGCTTTCCTTTACCGGGTTTCTGTCCGGTTCTCAGTCCCTGTGTCTCCTCAGCTGGCGAGCTGAGGTTTTCTCACGGCCATGGATCAGCCTGCCTCTGTTCCAGCAGCGTCCTCGCCCCTTTTATGGGATGGACGAAGAAATCTGCTTTGTTAATGCTGCGGGAAAGACCGGAGTGGTCAGGTTCAGCATGGAGGTCTGGAAATGTTTTTCACGGGATATAATTGATGTCCAGGGGCTTGGTGCCCAGTCTCCCATCTGTGCTGGACTCAGAGGGGGCAGCCATGGTCCCTGACCTCACAGTCCCAGGTCTCGGTGGGGATATGAAAAACGCTGAATAATGAGCAGGTGACTGAGCGAAGGAAGGAAGGAAGGAAGGAAGGAATGCTAACATTTCCAGTTTACATTTAAGGGAGGTGTCTGGACACTGCAGCGCTGGTCTCTCCCGACGGCCACAAAGTGCATCTCCCAACTTCCAGCTGTTTCCGTGGCGTCTGCAAAAGGCCTGGGCCCCGAGTTCCGCCACCTGCCTGTGGGTGACCGTCCCCGAGGCTTCGTCCTTGTCTCGCGATCACCGACTGCACAAGGAAACCCACCAAGTCCAGGAAGTCGCTGTGCTGGTGGTTTATTGCTTTAAGGAGGAAAGCCATAAACGGGGAATTTGAACAATGAAAACGTGAAGTCCTTCACATTGAACAAGTACGTTTACGCAACACAGATCACGAGCAAAAGGAGGGGTGCGGTGAAAGGTGACAGACGCCCACAGGCCCCGTCTCTGCTGGGAGGTGCCCAGGCATTCTTCTGTGTGTTTTCTTAGTCACTTACGAACCTGGCAGGAGGAGCACTTAAATATTAAGTCACAGCTTGAAAATCGATATACACATTTATACACAGACCCGCGTATGTGCAGACACACACCATCCATCCGCGCGACCATTCTCGAGTCCCAGCTGGGCCGGGTATCCCGGCAGTTAGTTTAGATCAAGGAAAGTCCTTCAGAAGCAACGACCTCACGCAATGTGATCGCCACAGGCCACGTCGCTTCCCACAATCCCTCCGTGGACAGGACACGATGCTAAGGCGATTGCAGACGATGATGTCATCGGGCCGGCTTCCTGTGATGGCCCCTCGAGTCCCTGTCCGAGTCAGAGCTGCAGCTACTGTGAGGACAGTCTCTCTTGTCCTGGGCTTGGTGTCGGGAGAGGCGGCTCAGGCACCGATCAACCTTGGTTTGCCATCCGGGTCTGCAGGTCAGCAGCTGGTGAGGCGCTGAGCAGATGACTGAGCCTCTGTGAACCTCAGCTGTCTCATCTCTAATGTGGGGAGATGACAACAGGCCTCATCGTAGATGAGAGATGGCAGGAAAGCACCCCGTGCAGGCCTGGCACAGAGGAAGTGTCCATCGGGTGCTTGCCATGGGGTTTAGCCAGAATGAGTGGTTTGGTAAAGCAGCTCCCGCTCCCCCGCCCACACCTCAGGCAGGAACGTGAATTCCTCCATCAAAGGGTCTCTGGTCTTGGGCGTCTCTTTCCGGTTTCCGAGGACATGGAGCTACAGGGACAGGCGAGGCGACCCCTCTGAGGGACCCTGTCTCCCCTGCTGTGGTGACAAATGTGATGTCCTTCACATTGGGGTCACTCACGCTCCGCCGGCAGGTCGCCCCGAGAGCAAGGCAGAGTGGAATAAGCTGAGATTTGGGCTTCGCCTTTGCGGGGCTGATTTCTGAGCCTCTCGGTGTCTCAGCTGCTCTACTTATAAAATGGGGAAGACAGACTCACTCAGAACTGCTGTGATCATGAGTAAGATCATGAAAACTTAGTGCTTGGCACCCAGTAATCTCAATACAGGGACATTTTGTCATTGTGATTGTTGTTCTTCGCTTTTATTGGCGTGCGGCATGCCCCTGCGGGCTGATGCTGACTGCTTCCTTACTGGGCCCAGGTCTCTGTTTCCACACGGAGCTGAGATGTTCCAACGGGGGCCGTTTCTCAAAACAACTGCTACCTGGGCACTCAGGGCCCCCAGCCCTTCCCACCCACTCCCGGGGTAACCCCGATTCCTCCCACCAGGCTTCCTGTGACCCCGGGAGCTATGATTCGTTTCCCAAACTGGAGTCCCTCTTCAGTGAGAACCGAGCTCTTGGGTCTCGGCTGAATCGGATTCCCCGTCACGGAGTCTGATTTGTAGAGGGCTGGTTTGGTAAAGCAGCTCCCACTCCCCCTCAGGTGAGTTCCCCCTGAGAAAGCCCGGCACGGCCCACACAGACTAGAAGAGATTACTCGTGGGGTCAGTTCTCCTCACACAGAGTTCCCCCCCCAATAACCCATTTTCCAGGTCTCTGTTCCTGTGGCCCTTAAAGGAAGAGTCAGCGGGTAGAAATGAGGCCGTCACGCACGTGTGGAAGCGGAGAGCTTCTGAGTAAAGGTAGGATCACACGCCGCTTCTTTTGTTCGCCAGCTGTGTGCGCACCACGGGGCGCCTGGCACGGCCCAGGCACTCGGGAGGCCGCAGTGCGGAGGACGCAGTCTGGCCCTTGTGTCCCGGTGGGGAACCCCTCTGCAGGCCACGCACATCCCCTTCGCTGCGCATCGCAGTGTGCAGTGCTGGGCGAACCACGCCGCCTGTGAGCGCAGGGCCCGGTTCTGGGCCGCAGGAGCGACGGTCCGCTGGGGAGATGTGGGATTCCGCCCACCTCGCACGCTTCTGGGCACTTGGCACCTCAGTGACCCGAATGCCAGGTTCCCCTCTCTTGGCAAAGGCCCTAGAGCAGCGCTTCTCAACCCGTGGGTCGCGACCCCTTTGGCGGACGAACGACCCTTTCACAGGGGTCGCCTAAGACCATCCTGCATATCAGATATTTACATGACGATTCATCACAGTAGCAACATTACAGTTAAGTAGCAATGGAAATAATTTTATGGTTGGGTTACAACATGAGGAACTGTGTTTAAAGGGCCAGAAGGTTGAGAACCACTGCCCTAGAGAGACAGTGAGGAAGGGCAGAAAAAAAACCGAGAGCGAGGGGTCGCTGACTTCGACGTGTTCTCCTGCCCTGATGCGCTTGGGAGCTCTGAGAGGAGGAAAGACATCGGGGTGATCAGGCCAGTCAGCGGGGGTTGCAATCCCGACCCCCTCGGACCAGCTGGGCGGCGGTGGCCCCGTTTCCTTGCGGCTCTGAGCTTCCATTCACATTTGTAAGAGCAGGAATCGTAATGGGCACCTTTCAACACGACCCTGACGTGTCCGTGAGCTAGTGCAAGGGAGGCACCGAGAACATGGCGTGTGGCAAGTACAGAGCGAAAGAAGGTAACAGTAAAGAGTTCTAGTTCACTAACAAAATGAATACTGGCCTCCTTGCCACGGGGACAGCCTTGTCGTGCTATTTGCTGCAACCCCATTGGCTCTTGATCCCTGTTTCTAACCAACTGGTAAACCTCAGTCTTGTGGGTCAGAACGGGGTCGTGTGGGTCGGCAGACCCGAAGTCTGTGACATGGGTCACTGAGGCAGAAAGAGACGGTGTGTCCTGGGCCCGGTGGCCCTTGCCACCCAGGCTGATGCAGGCTTGACCCACCCCCTGGCCTGACCCATCCCCGGCCTGGACCTTGGCCACTGCTGGAGGGTCTGGCCTGGACATCAGTTGAGGTTCCTAAGTGCAGAAGAATGTCCCAGAACACCACTCTCAGGGGTGAGCGAGGCCATCCAGGGGCTCCCCTACCTCCCCTGAGCCCCCAGGCCAGTGGGGGTCTGGCTTTGGGGAAGAGCCTGGCCCATCCCCCGTGGACGTCCTGGTGGTCAGCAGCAGATGCGTGCTACGTCTGTCGCTCCTTCAGAAAATGGGATGACCTTGCTCTGCCCTTGGAGTCCTGACTGGGGACTTTCCTCAGGAACAAGAATGAAATTGACCAAATGGCATTTCTAAGGAAATGACCCCAACGTGTACCCCTCACAGCGCAGGAGTGAAGAGGAACTTAGCCTCAGCAAGGCCCGGATTCATGGACACAGTTCTCCGTGGATCCAAGCCCAGGAACCATGGGCCTCCCGTGGCAGATGTCTGGTGACTTCGGGGTACGTATATCTTTGGGATCAGAGGTACTTTGAGGTGCTATGGTCAGAACGGTCTATTACAGGGCCCCTCGGCAAAGCCCGAGCAGTAGACTGATCCGTTGTCCTCAATCCCATCGCTCCTGTTGCGTAGACCCAAGGAGTCTCATGTTTGGCATCTCAAGGGGGGGACTAGCGAGATCGGATGTCCAGCTGAGTCGCTCCATGGGACTCGGGACACACAGTGACTCACACAGGCCCAGACCAGGCGGAGAAGGCACTTTCTGTGGAGGGCACGCAGGACGCTGCCAAGGACGGGACCCACAGCCGGGGCCGGAGCAGCAGCCTAGTGTGAACCATAGGGTGGTCGGAGACAGGGAAGGGGCCAAGGGTCTGGGTCAGGGTCACCGGCAATGAATGGGAAGTGGACTAGGGAGGGCCCAGCCGTGGGCCGCTGAGGGCTGGCTGCTTGGCACGAGTTGGGCCAGGCCCGAGCCCTGCGTGTGGTGCCCGCCTAATTGGCGATTTCGGAGAAGTCGGGGTAGAGGTCCAGGTCAGCAAAGATGTCGTTGGGGTTTCTGCAGCTGAGGTTGCAGAAGCAGGCGTTGATCCACAGGACCTGGCGGGAGAAGCCGGGCCCGTCGGGGCACTGGAAGGAGACGTCGATGGTCTTGGACTTGTAGGGTATGCAGCACCTGTTGTCCGTGCAGACCCCGCAGTACTTGGGCCTGTAGGCGCGTGTGCTGACGCAACCGGCGAGGGTGAGGTTCACGGGCGCCTCCGGCTGGTACACAGCCAGACACTTCTTCCCTTCCTGCGGGAAAGGGGTGTCGGTTGGGATGCTCAGGGGACGAACCACCACCTCTGCCTCCCAGCCTCAGGGCCCCTTTTCTCTCACCCCCTTTCTTTTAGATCCGCAGCACCTTCAAGCTGGGGAGGCCCTCCCCCAATCCAGCAAGACCCGCCCCGTGCGACGCAGGAGTCAACTGAGGCCCACAGACCGGAAGGCTTTGCTCAGGCCATGCCTCGCAGTCTGCAATTTCTTCTTCCCTCCATTTCTGCCTGCCCCCTGCCCACAGGACACCCCTGTAGCTCCCCCATCAACCAAGTGCCCAGCTAGCTAGTAGTGACTGGGTACACGCTTTACCCTCCCTCCCCCTCCTCTGCTCCCCACAGCCTCTCACACCCACTTACTCAACTGAGTGGTGTTATTTAAAAGTAGCTCGCCCAGCTGGTGTGGTTGAGCATCGACCTATGAACCAGGAGGTCATGGTTCAATTCCCGGCCAGGGCACATGCCCGGGTTGCAGGCTCCAGCCCCAGTGTGGGGCATGCAGGAGGCAGCCTATGCCTGATTCTCTCTCATCATGGATGCTTCTCTCTCTCTCTCCTTCTCCCTTCCTCTCTGAAATCAATAAAAATATATTTTTAAAAAAAGTTGCTCTGTCTCTCCCTTGGGCCACTCAAGAGCAGGGCTCTTTCTGGGCGCCCGTGGTCTAATTCTATGCTGGCACATGGCAGGCGCTGGACGGGAGGTCAGGCCCCCATACGTTACGGACGTGGGGCCTGGGGCACAGCGATGGGGGACATGGGCCACCGTCACGTGCAGTCAGCAGCAGGCAGGCATTTGATGCCAGTGTCCCGGGCCCCGTCTAGTGCTCCTGTCACCCACGTGGCTGGCGTGAGGTGCACACGGGTGGTGTGAGCACAGGGGCAGAGGAGAATGGCGGTCATGAGGGTCCCCCAGAATCACCAGGGGACCAATTCTGAGGGTCCCTGGGTTCTCTCTGGAGAGACCCTGATGCTAATAACATAGTCACCACGATCACTCTGTTCAGTGAAATTCACAAGACGCCCACCCAGTGACACACGTTGCCCCGATAACGGTTAGGAGGTGGGCTTACCTACCCTCATTTTACAGCAGCCCCCGGAGAAAGCTGGGGGGCCAGGCTCAGAGCCCAGCTCCCCTGTGGAGCGCGAGACGCCCACCCCGCCCTCCCGGGGAGGGGACCCACCTTGATGAGCGGACGGATGTCCACGTCGCAGGGCCGCAGGGCGCAGAGGCGGCTCTCCTGCTCGGGCCAGCAGCGGGTGTTGGCGTTGGAGACCCGCGTGGAGATGCCCAGGCCGCAGCTGGTGGAGCAGGGGCTCCAGGGGCTGGTGTGGGCGATGCAGTTCCCGTGCCAGGGCTCGGCCTCGCCCGTGACCGCTGCAGACAGACACCAGACCCCCCGTGAGTCTCCAGCCTCCGTCACCCCCCACCCCCACCACCGCCACCCGAGGTCCCCGAAACTCGGCCAGGACGGAGGTGGCCAGTCGGCTTCTAACAGCCATGGGTCCCCAGGGACAGCAGGCCTGGCTCTGAGTCCCCCCTCTTCTCTTCTCTGGAGGGAGGCCATCTTCGGGGACAGGGGGACCTGCGTTTAAGTCCCGCTCGGCCGCCTACCACTGTGTGACCTTGGACATCTCGGCCCACGGCCTCGCGGGCTGGGCGGCCATGAGGGTAACCTAGACACTGGCTGAGCACGTGTCCGGCGTCTGCTTGGGGCTGGGATAAATCCACGGGACCCTGTTCCTGCCTCAGAGGTCACGTTTATCTGGGGGAAGGTCAAAGGCCAGTGGCTACCCCGCGGACCCAGCATTTCCTCTGGGTGAGGCTGAGGGCACGGTGCTCAAGGGGACACACAGGCTTCAGAGGGAGCGGGTGGGTGCAGCTCTGAGCAGGCCCCCCTGCCCGGGGGCGGGGGGGGGGGGGGGGGGCGGTGATGGTAGCGTCCCCTCCTGGGCTGTGGGGGAAAGGTGGGCTCGCCCCGGGCTGCCCTGGCCTCAGGGAGCCCTCAGACGATGTGAGCTCACACGGTTTCCTAACCAGCGGCCAACAAACACCAGCTCTCAGGTGGGTCATTAATGTTTCTCTCCTGGCATCTAGAATGCTCTCTGGCGGCCTGAGAAATGGAGAATGCCGTGAGCTAGGGATGGAGGCGGGGGCATGGAGGACGGGCCGAGGTACCCAGGCAGACCCCAGGAGGAAGCCAGGTTCACCCTGCAGAGCAGGCGAGAAAGGAGCAGGCAGAGGGGAGCGGGGAAGACAGAAGGAGACAGAGTGGGGGGCGGGGAAGAGAGAAAGGGGCTGGGAGAGGAAGGTGATAAAAATGGGGGAGGGAGAGACAAAAATAGGAAAGAAAAGCCATCTAATAGGATCAGAAAGGGGGACGGTGAGGCCTCATACCCAGCCCCTCAAGGCTAGAGGGCTGCAGGGAACATTGATGCATGAAAGGGATGGATAGGGAGAGGAGGGCAGGGAAGAGGAGGGGAGGGGGAGGAGGAAAAGAGGAGGACAGAGGAGGCAAGGGTCTGGGTGAGCTGGGCTGTGAGGTGGAGGGAGGGGCGGAGGGGAGGGATTTGCCTGAGAGGATAAAGGGCTTTGGTTTCTGGGTCACCTGCTAGGCAGGCAGGGGCTCTGCTGGTGTTTGGTCAGAATGGGGTCACTGGGCCACACACAGCAGGCAGACAGCCGCCCTCCCCTACCTCCCACCCGCCCCCCCCTCCCCCCCTGTGGTGGGACTGCTGCCCTGGGCTTGCAAGGGACACAGCGCTCCTGTCACATCCTCCCCACAGGGACTGCTTCTTCCTGGGGCTGGCTCAGCCCCCGGGGCACCCCAGCCCCACCCAGAGAGGTTGTGCAATCCTCAACCCCAGCAGGGTGTGGGGTGGGGACCTCCTGGGGTGGCCCCTCTGCACTACTGCTCTCCTGCTTCCTGTTTGTTCTCTTCTGCAAACCCTCCTGTGCCCGCCTGCCTCTGGGATCTGCTGCCCTCAGCTTCCCTCTCTCCCCCTCGCCACACACACACATGGCGGTGACTCAGGGGACCCCGTGTCCGCCAGGTCTGCTGGCCTTTGGTGCTATTACCACTTGAGTGGCAGGTGCCGTGGGCATCTGGTGGGTAGGGGTCGGGATGCTGCTTAGCATCGCACAGTGCACAAGGCCGCAGCACATCATGAGGAAGGATCTGGGCCGAAGGCCTCGCCCCCCCCGCGCCCCCCCCCCCCCCCCGCCTCCTCTGCACCCTCACCTGGTCTGCCCTCTGCACCCTCACCTGCTCTGCAGGTGGGATCACAATGAGCCGCACCTGCCTGGCTTTGGTCTCCACAAAGCCCTCCCTCATGTCAGGCTCCGAGGACCCCGTGGGACAGGCAGAGCGGGCCGTTCCCAGGTTACCCCGGGAGGCAGGTCCAGAGGAGACGGACCCCCCAGGCCCGCCCTCCCACGCCCACGCTTGGCGCCCACCCCACGCGCAGCACCCACCTAGGTCCCCCGTGTGGCGCGGCGCCGTCTTGCGCAGCCTCCGGGCTCCGTCGTCGCACACCCACTGCTCACAGCAGCGGCCGGGCAGGCGGACCCGCCGTGGGTGGCGGCACCAGAGGCGTGGGGGGCGCACCCGCAGGCACAGGGGCGTGCAGCCCACTGCGCCGTCCACGCACGTGCAGTTGAACTTGCAGCTGGGCTGGAAGGACTCGCCGTTGCCGTAGCGCACCCCGTCCAGGACGCAGCCCACGCCGACCACCTCTGCGAACACAGGGCGCCATCAGGCCCAGGTCGCCACCAGGCCCAGGGCCCGCCAGGCTGCCTCCCACGGTGCCCTGCGCCCACACCCTCCGGGGGTAGGACGCAGAGACAGGGCCCAACCCAAGAGGGGCTGGGCAGAGGGCGGGCAGTGCTGTCACGGCTTCAGCTGCTGCTGGTTGAGTCACACCTGCTGCCAATGTCAGAGGGAAAAGCATGGTGGTGGTGGTGGGGGGGATCCGGGTAGCCACTCCGGCTCCTGCCCCCAGCACATGGCACAGAGCCTGGTACTGACACGTATGTGTCCCCGAGCTCATGGCTGTCAGCGGGGCAGATAGGGAGAACCGATCGGAAACACTTGGAAACAAAAGGTCCCACTGAGTCCACGCGTATTGACGGCTGTTCCAGGCGCTGAAGATCCAGGAGTGAACCAGATAGAGGAAACGCACACCTCACGGATCTGACATTGTAGGGGTGTGACCAGGGAGAACCAACAGATCGTAGAATGTTGGTCGCTGGGGATCGTGCCAGGGAGGACGGTGAAGCAGGAGGGGGCGTGGGAGCTGGGCAGTCCCTGAGTTACATGAGGGGGGCAGGCAGGGCCTCCCAGAGGCAGGAAGGTGTGGGGTGAGCGGTCCAGGTGTTGGGGGTGGAGCCTCCTGGGGCCTGGGGGGGTGGGGGCAGCAGGAGACAGGGGAGAGCGGCTTCCCTGCAGGTGCACCAAAAGGCACACAGCGGTTAGAGCCTAGAGCCTAGAACCGTGCCTGATGCACAGAGGGGCTCAGGCCACTGTTGACTCCATGAGATGAGTTCTACTTGTGGGGAGCACTCCTGGAGCTGAGGGCGGAGGGGAGATGGTAAGGGGGTGTCAGGAGGCTGCCCCAACCATCCAGGTGACAGGGGTGGTGCCCGGGCCAGGGAGGGACCGAGAGCCGCGAGGAGGAGGGCTCCACATCGGAGACATTTGAAAGGAAGAGCTGCCGGGCTCTCGGAAGCCCAGCCTCTGCCCTGTGTGGGGGCCGTGGATGGAGGAGGCAGCGCCGGGTGCCCGGGAGCCCAGCCTCTGCCCTGTGTGGGGGCCGTGGATGGAGGAGGCAGCGCCGGGTGCCCGGGAGCCCAGCCTCTGCCCTGTGTGGGGGCCGTGGATGGAGGAGGCAGCGCCAGGTGCCCGGGAGCCCTGGCACTGTGGTTCCCCGGCACTGCACCAGGCCCCACTGGGGAGCTCTTTAAAATTCGAATGCCCAACAAATAAAAATAAAAAACACATACAAACAAAAGAAAAACATAGAGAAAAAAGAAAAAAAAGAGAGAGAAAATAAAATTCAGATTTCCATGCCATGCCCAGATGGTGAGGGTGGCCTGGACTCCGTGTTTTGACACCTAAAGGGAGAGCCATGATTTGTCACTTTTCCCTGGAGAGCAACACTTACAAGGTTACGGGACTAGCCTAACGCCGTCATCCTGGTTAGTTCTGGTGCCGGGATTCGGACTCAAGTTCTCTAGCTCCAAAGACCATGCCTGGTGAGTCTTCTCCTCCCTCCTCCTTTGCACAGGGGAGTCTGAGCCTGGACCCCGACCGGCCCCTCCTCCGAGGGTGACCGGGGGCGGGGCTGAGTGACGGCCACAGGGAGCCTTAAACCACAGTGAACAGGGGCGCAGCCGCTCACGCCTGAGGCTTCAGGGGCCGCACGGGCTGGATTGAACACGCTCCGCAAGGGACGTGCCCAAGGTCACGTAGCAGGCGAGCCGGAGCCAGGACGCAAAGCCCACGTCTGCCTTGGCCTCTGATCCCGGCAGCAGCCGCCCCCGGCCTGAGCGGCCACATCACAGGCCCAGTGTTTGCGAAACAGAAACAGCCGGGAGCACCCGGGGCCTCCCTGCTCGCAGCCGGGTTTAGCTTGGCGCCCGGGGCATTTCAAACATCTTCCCTGAAACGCGTTGCCAACATGTACAAATTATACCCACATCCGGCCTTTTGGATTTTCTTGAAAACAGAGCAGAGCGGCCAAGACCCGGCTCACTTTTCTGCCGGCCACGGTGGGGTGGCTGGTGCCCAGGACCCTCCACCTCTGCCTGTCCTGGCCACGCCGCCGCCCGCCCCCCTCCCTGCGGCTTCTCTGTCCCAGGTGGCACGTGTTTACAGCATTTTTACCTCCCGCCTCGTCCTGAACTAGTTGTGGGCACGTCTCCAGGGCAGAGTCAGCCTCTGGGGATGCACGTGGGTCGAGCTGACCACCTGACGGATTTTCCTGTTTAGGGACCTGCTCCTTCTCTCTCCCCTCGGGGCCCCGGGCCGCCTTCTCCCTCACGGTCAGACCGGGGCTCTGCCTCCCTGGACGAGGCCTCATGGACTCAGGTGCCAGGGCACCGCTTCCGGAGGATGGTCGGAAGAACATTAGTGAGCTGTGTGTGTGTGTGTGTGTGTGTGTGTGTGCGCCCACGTGTATGCATGAGGTGTGTGTATCGGTGAGTGCATGTGTATGTGAATGTGTGTGAGTGTGCGTGTGTGCATATATGTACTCATGAGCTGTGAGTGTGTGTGCGTATGCATAAGATGTGAGTGTGTGTGCATGTGTGCACATATGTATGCATGAGATGTGTGTATCTGTGAGTGTGTGTGCACATATGCATGCATGAGATATGTGAATCTCTGTGTGTGTGTATGTGAGTGTGTGTGAGTGTGCACATATGTATGCATGAGATGTGTGAATTTGTGTGAGTGTGTGCACACATGTATGCAGAGATGTGACCGTGTGAGTGTACATATGTATGCATGAGATGTGAGTGTGTGTACACATGTATGCATGAACTGTGTGTATCTTGAGTGTGTATGTTCATGCGCACATATGTATGCCTGAGATGTGTGTGAGTGTGAGTGTGTGTGTGTTGAGGTGGGTAAAAATCTGCCAGACAAAAGAGTTCATTGTGCAAACAAGTTTGAAAAGCAAAGGCTTCTGCTGACAGCTCCCCTTTGGGGTGTGCCCAGGGCATGGGCGTTTACAGCTCTGAGCAGATCTCTAACACTTGTAGAACTTGATTTCTTCCACCGTCTGCAAACCTCCATGACCAGGGAGCCTTGGGGAGTGAGAGGCCTGTGGAAGTCCCTGCAGACCCGCTTTCTCACAGCCGCAAGGAGGGAGCGCAGAGGTCTGGGGCTGCAGTGAGGGCAGTGGGGCCTGAGAGACACAGGGGGGTGTGGGGGTGGGTGGGAAGGTGGCTTCCAGGCCCCTGGGGGGAGGGGCAGGCAGGAGAGGCAGTTGGGCTGCACAGTCTCCGAGTCCGAGAGAGAATGTCTACAAGGCGTGTGCCTGGCACCTGGTGAGGTGTCCTGCAGCTTGAGAGATGAGTGTGATCACGGAGAACTGAATAACCTGCTAATGACCTTGAAGAGCAGCCGTGGAAGCTGGGGGTGGGGTGGGGTGGGGGTGGGGGGAGGAATGATGTATGTGAGAGTCTCCTCTGCCTGGAGGGTCCTGGTGCAGGAGGCTCAGCCCTGAGCTCAGCTGCTTCGGGGAGAGAGTGTAGGACTGACTGTATACAGTAGTCCCCTGTTATCCACGGATTTGTTTCCCACGGCGTCAACCACCGTCTGAAAATATTCAATGGAATATTCCAGAAATAAACAATTCAATGAACAGTTCATGCGTTTTAAATTGCAGGCTGCTCTGGATAATGTGATAAAACCCCACGCCATCCTGCCCCTCCCACTCGGGACATGAGTCACCCCTTTGTCCAGCGTGCCCACGCTGTCGACGCTGCCCTCATGGGAGCACAGGGCTTGTGCCAACTCACCCTGACTTCACTTAATAATACCACAGCCGCTACCTTTCATTTCACACAGTCTAGTGCTGTGATTGTTCTATTTTATGATCACTTATTATTGTCGATCTCTGACTGTGTCTAATTGTAAATTCAACTTTCTCAGCGGTGAGTATACACAGGAGA
The DNA here is from genome assembly GCF_014108235.1 of Myotis myotis. Taxonomy (NCBI): domain Eukaryota; kingdom Metazoa; phylum Chordata; class Mammalia; order Chiroptera; family Vespertilionidae; genus Myotis; species Myotis myotis. The sequence goes on from NW_023416320.1 coordinate 2,886,900, forward strand.
AAACATAGCACCTCTAGGGGTCGGCACTACCCGTGGTTTTAGGTATCCATGAGGGGTCTTGGAACGTGTCCCCCGCAGATAAGGGGGCGCTATTGTATATCAGCAGTCTCACACCTGAGCGTGCACAAGAATCACCTGGGAAGCTTGTTAAAGGTGTGGGTCCCACCCCCCCCTCCAGAAGTGTGGGTTCAGGAACAACACCTTTAACCAACACACAGGTGATTCTGTATAAGTTCTGACTGAACACACTGTTCTGTGGGGCTAACGGTGAGTCTGAATGAAAGAAGAAGGAGAGGGAATATCACTGGTAAAACAAAAGACACATGACTTGGTATGAAAGTGGAAGCGTGAGCCAATGATAAAAGAGCAGGAAGTGCTCATGAATGAACCACGGGGCTCCGATAGGCTTGTCTGACTTGGATTTGTGGGCACAATCCATCAATACCCCCCTCCCCACCACCACCACCACCACCGAGGAGAAGCAGGGGGTTAGGTGAGGTGAGAGGCTGCGCTGTGTGTGTGTCATGGCTGCGGGGACGGGGGTTCGGCCCTCAGGGGAGAGGAGGTTCTGGGGTTTATGAGGCTTTGTGGAACTGTTCAGGGGCCAGGCTGCTGCGTCACAGGCCTGGTTCCCCCCCTGCATCCTCCTGGGTCGTGTGTCTCTGATAAATGCTTAGATGGTTCAGGCTAAATGAGTACCAGTCCAGATAGAAGCAGGAGATCAGAGAGTCCCAGACAGCAGGTCTCTGGGAACAAAAAGGACTGGAAGAGAAAACGGACCACAAATACCACAGCCCTACCCCACGTGAGGATATTATAAAGACCAAGAAGAAAAACAAACAGACAAACAAACAAAAGCAAAGGCAACTAGAAACTCCAGGAAAAACAAAAAGGCTGCACAAGAAAGGAGATTCAAACAAGGGCACATCTCCCGCTGCGTAACAACACTGACACACTGGGCATACTGTCAATGGTGGTGACTGTATAAACAGCAATATGACAACGACATTGGACGCGGTCTCAAGGAGCTGAGTCATTAACCAGCAGCTGTCATACACGATCAGGGACAGGTGACCCCAAATTGATATTTCAAGCCAATCGAGATGTAAGAATGGACATGTATTGTGTCGTCCTAACCACCCAAAGAAAGGGCGAACAGCTAACATGGACCGTGGTAGCTGGGAGAGAGGAAGAAATGGTTGCAGGCCTCTGGCTTTTATTCTTGCAAGGCCACTGAATTTTTAAAGTCTATATTATCTTAATTTATCATCTCACTAAGATAGCTGGAGCTCTGCAGGGTCCCAGTGCCCCAGGAGGCCATGGGCATCCTGCAAGGGGTCCTGCCACTAAGACAGGGGTGGGGAATATCCGGCCCACAGGCTGTATAAGGCCCTCAGACTCCTGTGGCCGGGCCCTGCCAAGGCATGAAGGGTGAGTTAATGAATGTTTGACCCGCTACAGCAGGCTAATGTTAAAGTGATAATATTCTGTGGCCCCCGGATGATGTTATGCTTATCCACATGGCCCTGGGCAGAGACAGGGTCCCCACCCCTGCACTAAGGGAATGGAACCAGGCTGAGCTCTCCCTGGAGTCCGGCATGGATGTGCCCCGGGTCCGAGAGCGAGCCGGATGCCGGGTCTGGAGAGGAGAGGGAGGCAGGCATCGGTCCTTCCTCAGGTAGCCCCACCTCTGGCCTCTAATGATTGGCTGGGGCGTGTGGGGCACCCCCTCCAGAACGGGCCTGGCCAGGGGCAGGCTCCAGGTGAGGGGCCCAGGCCAGAGCTGGGGGGAGGGGGCGGGGATGGCCGAAGTAGGGAAGAAGTCATTTATGTGCACACACTCCTATTGCGTACCTCGGGCTCCAGGTGAGGGCCCGGGCCTGGGGCTGGGGCTTGGGAGGGGGGGCGGGGGGGGGGGATGGGAGGATGGCTGAAGTAGGGAGGGGTCATTTATGTGCACACACTCCTATTTCGTACCTCGGGCTCCAGGTGAGGGCCTGGGACTGGGGCTGGAGCTGGGCGGGGGGGGGGGGGGGGGGGGGGAGCGGGGGGGAGAGGATGGCTGAAGTAGGGAGGGCTCACTTACGTGCACACACTCCTATTGCGTACCTCGGGCGGTCCCCGCTGTAGTCGCAGTAGAGGCCCCGGTGGGGGTCACAGACGGCAGCCTCGGTGCAGTTGTCCCCGAGCTGCTGGGCGCACACCTTGCAGCACTCGCAGCCGTCGGTGACGAGGCTGACCCCCAGCGGGCAGCGCGGCGGGGACGGTGGGCACTCGCACGGCCACTTGCAGAACTGGGGGCGTGAGGACGTGTCCTCCAGCGGCGCTGGGGTGAAGGCCATGGCCGTGGGGGCTGCAGGGAGGGCCTGCGGGGGGAATGGCAGAGATGAGGGGGGCTGCCAGGCGAGGGGCAAAGCCCAGAGGGCGGCCATCACCTCCCATCTTTGTGGTGTTCAAAAGGCTCGCAGCAAATTACGTTCTTCTAGCATTATCCCCCCACTCGCCCGAGGATATGCTTTTAAATCGACTTTTAGAGAGAGAGGAAGAGAGAGAGAGAGAGAGAGAGAGAGAGAGAGAGAGAGAGAGAGAGAGAGAGATGTGCGAGAGAAACATGGACTGGTTGCCTCCCATATGTTCCCCAACCAGGGATTGAACCTGCAACCTAGGGATGTGCCCTGACCAGGAATCAAACCCACGACCCTTCAGTCCGCAGGCCGATGCTCTAACCAACTGGGCGAACCCAGCGGCCAGGGCTGCACTTCATTCTTTGAACAACAGATGCTGAGATATCCAGGCAGATTCCACCTCCCTTCGCTAAGGAGGAAACCGAGGCCCGAAGAGACAGAGGGACATGCCCAGGGTGACACAGTCCGTGACGGGCGAGACACACAGACTCTCTCCACTCCCATTTCTCCCGGCGCTGCCTCCTCCGGCCTCCCAGCCACGCAGTGGCGTTTGCACAGCGAGGCCTCAGTCTCCCTTAAGCATTAAGCATTCCAAGAGGAATCTGAAAAATCCCTGCGCCTAAGGGACCCACAGCTCAGAGGAGAGGCCGACAGGAGAGGCAATGTGTTACAACATGAGGCCAGGTGCGGGGTGCTGGGCCTCCCCGGGGAACCCCGAAGCTCCCGGACACTCCGTGGGACTGTCTGCCTGGTGAATGAGCCACCCTGCGTGCTTGGCTGCCAGGCCCAGAGGCACGGAGAGATGGTCTACACTGAGATGCGGGTCGGTTGGGCTCATTTTCGGGGCCTGGCACATCGTAAGTACAGTAAATATTGATTCAACAGGCACAGGGCCCTTGACAGTCAAAAAGACAAGCCTTCATTTGAGGGTGGGTCCCCTCCAGGCGTGGTCTCAGGCAGGCTTGCTGGCGGGAGCAAACTGCCCTGGGGGTTGGCGATGTCGGCCCGTGGTCACCTGGGAGGCAGGTGTTCGCCCGCGCCTGTGTGCTTTTCCTCAAAAGCACAGCATGACCTCAAACCTCACATCATTACAAGCAACCACAGCCCAGCCGGGGTGGCTCAGTGGCTGAGCCTGGACCTATGAACCAGGAGGTCGCAGTTCGATTCCTGGTTGGGGCACATGCCCGGGTTGTGGGCTCCTCGATTCCCAGTGTGGGGCGAGCAGGAGGCAGCCGATCCATGATTCTCTCTCATCATGGATGTTTCCATCTCTTTCCCTCTCCCTTCCTCTCTGAAATAAAAATATTTTTTAAAAAGACGCCCAGAAGGAAGCAGCAGAGAAGACCCCTGGACAGAAACAAGAGGTTAAGGGTCCCCTGGCCCAGCGGAGGGCTGGGCCGGGCCCTCTGAGCCAGGCCCTTGCTGTTGGCGCCATCTAGTGGTGCAAAACCTCCCAGCTCGCACATGCATAGGCGCACACACACAGGACATCAGCCCTTGAAAGTCCAGGGGGCGTGGCAGGTCCCCCTGCCCTTCGCCTTGGTACATGGACCATTGCCATAAAAACATGGACTCTCCTTGTTCACCCTAAAAGCAGCAGGAGAAGCGTCTCGGGCCGGAGAACAAAGACAAGAGGCCCCAGCCCCTCTGCGCATTGATTCCCCGAAGTCAGCCAGATCCCAAGGCCCCGGCTCGCTGGCCCTTCCCGCACCGAGGTGAGCGGCAGCACCGCCCTCCGCGTGGGGGCGGGAGGCCCTGTTGCAGCGCGCGCCTGTGCTGACCTGGAGCGGGTGGCCCGGGGCCCTTGGGGAGTGTGTCCCTGGTCACTCCAGCACCCCGCATTTGTCCTGAGGAAATGTGAGCCTCAGGTCAGAGCTGCGGTGCCACAGGTCACCCCACGATGCCCCCCTGACCTCCGCTCCCTGACCGGCTGCTTTAGGGTCTCGCCCCCGCTGGTGGAACCTGCATGGAAGGACTCAGCCACAGCCACAGCCACAGCCACAGCTCGGGCCTCTGCCGCGTCCCATCTCCACGGACAACAAGAATGAATTCCCGTGATTCCCTGCTTTTAAGCGAAAAGCAATACACCTGTTCTTGTTTAAGTACTAGGTACTCGCCGGCTGGCGTGGCTCAGTGATTGAGCGTCAACCTATGAACCAGGAGGTCACGGTTGGATTCCCGGTCAGGGCACAGGCCCGGGTTGCGGGCTTGATCCCCAGGGTGGGGCGTCCAGGAGGCAGCCGATCCATGACTCTCTCTCATCATTGATGCTTCTCTCTCTCTCTCTCTCTCTCTCTCTCTCCCATCCCCCACTGAAATCAATACAAATATATTTAACAAAAAGAAAAGGAAATAGGTACTTTGGCAAAACCCATAGCCCAGAGGCTCCCTTGGGTGGGCGGTGACACAGGAAGGTCTGGAGGAAACTCGGGGTCGCCAGCAGCAACAGAGGAGGCGGCCGGGCATCTACCCAGAGGCTCCCCTCCCCAGCATCTCCAAACGGGTCTCCTCCGGGGAGGGAGGCGCAGTGCAGGGTCACAGGACGCATGCCCAGGGGTGCGGGATCGGCCCAAGCTACTGAGGGTCCCCAGAAAAGGACACAGAGCCTCTGGGAGGGCTTTTAAGGGGCGAGTTGCTCTTTCTGGCTCTTCAGTGCCCAGCACTGCGCCTGGCACACTCTGGGCAAGCTCTCCCAGAACAGCAGGGGAGGCCCCAGCGCTTGGCTTGCCCCAGTAGGGGAGGCTGCACCCAGATTCTCCACAAGGGGGCGGCATTGAGACAGAAACTGCCCCGCCGGCCCAATGGGGCTTGGGGGCTTCAGGAAAGGGCTGCCCTGTCTGGAAGCGGGGTGAGTTCACCCCTTTCCTGAAATGAGGGGTCCTGGGTAAAGGGGGGGGGACTGTGACCCACCCACCCTCCCCAAGCACTTCCCTGCTTCCTTCTCACTTTCCTAGTGGAACCGACTGGGGCAGCCACAGTATGAGAGGGTAGGCACCCCACCGGACACCTCTTTACTGAGCACCCCCTGGGTGAGGCCCTGAGATCTCTGCCCTGGTACCAGGGGGGTGCCCTCGGGTGCCCAGCAATGAGCTAGCTCCCCTGGTCCTCTAGCGTCCTCTACCGATGGGTGGGGCTGTGCCTCCTCTCCCTCAGCCCACCCCTTCCCCTCCCCCTCCAGCCCTGGACAGGCTCCCAGCCTTCCCTCACTCCTAGACTCCACACGGGGATTCCCAAAGAGCCAGGGGGACCCTCCCTCCCTCTCCTCTGGTCCTGCCTCTCATTTTCTCCCACTTCCCCTCTACCTCCACTCACCCCCCACCCCCCACCCCAAAGCCTAGCAGATCCAGTCTCTCCGAGCCTGGACTTGCCTCCGGATTGGGGGCCTGGGGATGGGCAGGCACAGCTTTTATCATCCCCTGGAATGTCCATTATTCAGGTCTTGAGAAGCCGGCTCCTTCTCCCCCCATTTCATCTCCCTTACCCTCCATCTCCTTCCCTCATGGAGAGACAGGGGAGGAGGGGGAGGAGAAGGGAGAGGAGGAGGAGGGGGAAGAGAGTTGGCAGATTAAAATAATCTAATTTAGAGTTTTTAAGTCAAATATGCATAACAAATCTTCAAGGCACCCCTTCACTTGCCGGTACCTGGGAGTCACCCCAGGAATTCAGGCTCAGGGCCCTGGAATTTGTTCTCCCCACAGTACTCTGATTTCTCAACACACTCCTCTCTGTTAGAGTAAAAATCCATCTCTGACCTGTGAGCCTTCCTCCACGGTGGGGACAGAGCCAAGCGTCTATCACCACGTCTCCAGGACAGGAAGGGGCTGGGCATATAACAGGGCTGAGGGCATCCATGGGAAACATATATGGATGGGCTCTGAAATCCTCGCAGCATCTGGGACCTGACTCAGGGTTGTAGGACACAAGTCTCACCTACAAGAATCATTATCACCACCAACACCAATAACACCACCATCATCAATACCACCAATACCATCAGCACCATGCGCACCATCATCATCAGCGCCATCAATACCATCAGCGCCATCAATACCATCAGTGCCATCACCATCAGATATTATAATGAGAATTTTTATTTTTGGTTGCTCCTCACCTGAGATATTTTTTCATTGATTTTTAGGGAGTGGAAGAGACAGACAGAAACATTGATGTGAAAGAAACACATCACTTGGTTGCCTCCTGCACGAGCCCTGACCAGGGGCTGGGCCAGGGAGGAGCCTGCAACCGAGGTACGTGCCCTTGACCAGAATTGAACCTGGGACCCTGTGGTCTGCAGGCCAGTGCTCTATCCACTGAGCAGACTGGCTAGGGCCATTGTAATGAGAATTTGACATTCTCGTATTCACACCGAGTCTCAGACATCCGTGTGTATTCCCTCTTCCAGAGGCTTCGGGCACCTGTGCCAGCCCAGGAGCCTCCCGGGGGAGTGAGTGGCTCCGATTGGAAGCGCTGGTCTAGGCTGTCAGGATGCTCTTGCCTCGGAGACATGCAGTGTGCAAGTGAGCTGGTTAATGCGGAGTGCTCGGGCCCTGGGACACGGGGGCTGGTTAATGCGGAGTGCTCGGGCCCTGGGACACGGGGGGCTCCGTGGGTGCTAGGAATGAGTGAGCACCATGTCTGCACCCCCCCCCCCCCGCCCCCTGCTCTTTAGACATCGGCAGGATGAATGACACAATGCTATCAAGCCCTTCCCTTGATTTCTGGGCTGCAATTGGCGTCCGGCCTGGCCCCTCCCAGGGCCCCACCTGGGCCAAATGGAAGCCACTGTGTGTAGCAACCCCTCCCGCCGCCCAGAGACATGGTGGCGGCTCCTGGGAGGAATCCCGGGGCTTCTGTTCCTACAAAGTCAGAGGCAGCCTCCTGGCCTTTGGCCGCGTTGCTGGCGGGGTTGGGGGTTCTGAAACCTGAGGGAGGCGCCCTCCTCCATCCTGCTGGGGCCCCAGGGGCCGCCCAGCCCAGGGTCAGGGTCAGGTCTCCCAAGGCCCCCTTTCCAGAGGGCGAGGCTGCCAGGGCTGTGCCAGGTGGAACTCTGTGCCATCCCTGCCAGGCTCCCACCAGTGCCCCAGACAAGCCGTAGGCAGAGGGGCCCTGAGCTGGGAGCAGAGCGGCCAAGTGGCGGGAAGAGGCTCTAAGTGGGGGTTCGTGGGTGTGGGGCTGCGGTGAGGTTTGAAACGCTCGCTCAGGTCTAAACTGTGGGCAGGAGGTGTAACCAAGCCTATTGTTCCTGTTATTGCTCATTCATTCATTCATTCATTCATTCATTCATTCATTCATTCAAATATCACTTTATTGATTTCAGAGAGGAAGGGAGAAGGAGAGAGAGAAACACCAATGATGAGAGAATCATTGATTGGCTGCCTCCTACATGCCCCACACTGGGGATCGAGCCCCTAACCAGGCATGTGCCCTTGACTGGAATTGAACCAGGGACCCTTCAGTCCACAGGACGACACTCTATCCACTGAGCCAAACCGGCCAGGGCCCATGTTCTCACTCTTTTAAAAAAGGGCAATGCCACATCCAGGGGGGCCTCGGAGGAGAGGGCGAGTTTGCATCTCATGCCCAGCATGCCCTCTTCACGCACTTACATGCACCATGGGGATCTGTGCCTCAGACAGGCTGCAACCTCACACATGCCATGCACACATGTGCCCCTGTGCACACATGTACCCCTGTGCACACCCCACGTGCATTTATACGGGAGAAGCGATATGGGTGACCAGAGACCTAACGTTTGCCCAGGAATTTATGAGCACAGTGTTGGTCGCCCCAGTCCCAGACCCCTGGCCCCCGAGGGTGCTGTGTTCTCGCCCCCGCAGCAGGGAGCTGGGGGCCCCATGAGCCAGCGAGGACAGGGAGGTCCAGAGCGGTGAAGGGACTGGCGGCAGCTGGAGCAGCCAGGGCGGAGCTGCGCCAGCCTCTCTCCTGGAAGCCACCTCTCCCTGTCATCGCATCCCGCGGAGTGGGTGGCTGTCACCTGCCCCGCTGGCCTGTGAGCCCTTCTTGGGCATGTGCTTCTCTCTGCAAAGTGCATGGACCACGAAGGCAGCAGCTGTCGTGCCAAGAGCTGGACCGAGGTTCACTGAGTATTGGCTGTGTGACCTCAGGCAAGTGACTTAACTTCTCTGAGCTCCAGGTTTTGCATCTCCAAAGGGGGACGGTGACATCGCATAAGGGTACTGCTGGGAGGGCTTTAGGAGGCCCTCCCTTCGTAACTGTCCGGCGGACGGACTGAGGACGGGCTCAGCCGGACACGCAGCGCCTTTGGCCCAGGACTTGGCAGCGCACACCAACTACAGCCCCTTCCTCTTGGCACCTGGTGGGCACCGAACCCCACAGAAGGAAGAAAAGCAGGAAGAGAGGGAGGCACCCCTTCATCTCACCGCGCTCCCGAGTCTGCGTGGCTCAGGTTCGCACCCGCTGCCCTGTCTGGCTCGCGGAGTTCTCTCTTCCTCCTTTGGTCACAGAACCTTGAGAGAACGTCTCAGCCTCAGCCCCCTCACAAGCCCACTTCCTCCAAGCGTTCCTGGCAATGTGCTCAGGCTGCTTCTTCCATATGAACATCCAGCATCACTTTTTCCATTAGCTTCCCACTGGGACCCCACACGGACTCGCAGTCCGCTGATGTGTTAGCGTCTGGGGTTTCGCTAGAAAGCAGGGCGGCTGCCATGCGTCCCACGGCCCTGACGGGGCGGGGAAGGAGCCTTCGGGCTCCAGCGCTGGGCTTTGTGGGGAGCTTCTGCCTGGGGAACAAGTGGGGACTGGGTCATGTCGGGTTCCCCGAGGAGGTCCCCAGGCAGGGGCTATACAGAGGAGACACCTCGCCTTCCATCTGCTGTCGGGGACCGTCCGGACTCGTGGGTCCTGTGCGTGTCCCCTGGGCTCGGCGCCCCTCTTCCCAGCACCCCTGGCTCACGGAGGCTCCTGGGGCTCCAGTGTCCCGGGATCCCCCCTCCCCCGGCAGACTTGTTTCCCCCCTTTCCCTCTTAGGCTCGCTGCCCCACACCCTCACCTCTTCTCCATCCAGCCCCTGTCCTCCCAGCGGGCTTGGCTCTCCCTGGTCTGCAGGAAATACTCATTTCCCCAGACTTGGAAAGCTCGGGGAGAAAGCACGGCTTTGGCAGGAAAAGGTCTACGTTGGAGCCCTGGCCACCGCTTCACTAGGGGGCCCTGGGCCAGGCCCTTACCTGCTCTATCTCCGTTTTTTTCTCTCGTTTGCACAGAGTCAATGTCCCTTTCTGGAGGACAGGAGGCTCTGTGCAGGTGTGGGAGGCTGAACAATGAACCGGACCGACGCTCCCCGCGCTGGGGGAGCTCCCACCACCCAGCTCCTGTGGGGCCGCTGGCCAATAGCTGCCGCCAGCTCTCAGCCCCAGATCCCGTTCAATCAGAGCCCACAGGCAAGCTACTTGCTCCCCGAGCCTCAGTCTCCTCATCCATGAATGGGGCACATGGATCCCAAAGGAAGCTGGCCGTGTGAGGGGAAGAAACCCCTCTTGCCCCCCACCGCCCGCCCCCCGGCTTTCCCTCTGGCCCTGGGGGAGTGGATTCAGAGCTCTCCCCTGCCCCCTGCCCACCCGCCCCTGCCTCCATGCCCAGCCCCAGCGGGCTGGCACCGTCTGCCACGTATCTTGCTCCCCTGGCTTCTTGGAGGTGCAGACCTTCCTCCCGCCCTTGGAGGTCTGTGCAAGCCCAGGCGGCAGAGGTTAGAAAGCATCGCAGGCCCCATGCCTCACTCGGCCCTGGTGCTGAAAGCTGGCATTTTCCTGTCCAGCTTCTCTTGGCATTTTCCACGTTCCCTTCCTGAGTATACCCAGCCCCTGGAGACTCATGTTTTCCAAACCCCAAGACTTAGGAAGCCAACTTACAACTTGCTCACAGTCATGCTGCTCAGAGAGGGCGAGCGACTAGCCCAAGGCCACACAGCCAGTCTTGGCAACGCTGGCTCCGGGGCCCCTTCCCTCCCGTGTGGCTTCAGGTGTGAAAGGAGGCGGGCGGGACCCGCGAGCTTGTTTCTGCAGGTGCTGCCCCTGCTCTCGCCCTGCCAGAAGCCGCGGATCCCAGGCAGCCCTCCTCCTCACCCCGGGCCTCGCCCCTGCCCTCCTCCAGCCCCTCTCCTCCGGCCGGTCCCCTCTCCGAGCCCCTCCGGCGGGACTCACCGTGGCCAGGGCGCTGCCCGCGGTGGCTGCTGCGGTCATTACTGCCAGCGTCCAGGGCAGGAACCACCTCATGCCTGGGGGTCAGTGGCCAAGGCATCGACCGAGCAGCCCGGGAGATGTCCGCGTCTCGGGGAGCGGGCCCAGACTGGCGGCCCATCGGGAGCACCAGCCCTGCTCTTCCCGCCGCCCTGGGGGGTTTTATGAAAGCGAGATCTGACGTCAGGGGTGAGGACAAACCCTGCATTTTCCTCTGAAAAAAACTTTTCCTGCCTCTCTCTCTCTCTCTTTTTCTTTCTTCCCTCTGTCCCCACCTCCAGCCCCGCTTGGCCACCGCCCCGGCTCTGACAGTCTTAAAGGGAAAGTTGCCGGGCTCTGATTGCAGGCGGGGGCCGGCCGCAGATTCCCACAGAGGAGCCAGGTCACCAGGGGGTGTTTCACAGAGCTGGGCCGGGGGAGGGGGGGTCCCCGGGAGGGTGCCGGGCGGAGGCGGGGATCCAGTTACCCGTGGGCGGTGGGGGCTTTGAACGCTCTCCCAGTGGGAAAGCGTTTCTGCCGGCTGCGCCCACTTCTGGTTTTCATCCGTCACCTTTCACTCGCCCGGCTGCCGGCAAAGGGGTGGCTCCAATTCCCCATCTGGAAATGATAGGCGTTCACCGATGCACCAGGCGCTGGCTCGAGTGGCCTCATTATCTCCCCACACATGGAAGCCGCGCCACTAACTCACAGGGGCTGCTGTGCCCTGCTCCCAGCCAGCCTGGGGGCTGGGCCGTCCCCCCATATCTGGGCACTTGTTATCCCTGCTGGGTTTGGGGTGTCTGGCCTTCTCCCCCTGCTGGACACGTGCCACACAGGTGAGGGCTCCCCCATGGGTCCTGTTCTGCCCCGTCCAGTGCCCGCATCCCCACGTGGATCTCGGGGACGGCCTTCCAGGGGTCCCAGCCTCTATCTACCATCCATGCTTCACACTAGGACCCTGGATCTCTCCCCAATGCAGCTCCCAAGCCTGCACGTTGACCTAGCGTGGCACCCCGCCCTGGCCTGGCCCCGCGGCCAGCTGCCTCCCTGGACACTTATCTCCCCACTGCCTCTGTCCTGCCCCCTCTCGGCCACCACGGCCTCCAGCTGTGCCGTCACCCCCAGCGGGTGTCCTCTCTGGGACTCTCTGTCCTGTGGTTTCCTTCCTTGTGTCTCCTCTGAGCGCCCAGGAGACCCTAGGACCCACGGGGTGTCTTCAGAAACCATCTGAGAGGGAAACGGGGTCAGGGAAAGGTGGGGGCTGAGCGGGGCCCTGGGACCTGGTGCACAGGAGGTGTGTGCAGGGTGGGGCGGGGTGACAGTCTGCATTTCCCCAGGCGCAAGGCCAGGGCATCACACAGCCTGACTTATTCCCATTGTTCTTGGCAATTTATTATTACCCCATTTTACAGATGGGAAAACTGAGGCCCAAGGTCTCCCAGCTGGTACCTAACAAAGTGGGGGTTCAGTGCAGGCCAGCCTCACCCCAAAGCCCTTGCTTTCCCCTCTACCTGCCCAGGTAGAGGTGCCCACCTGTGCCCGAGGCTGACGGCTGAGGTGTGCTCCTGTCCGAGTCAGCTGTGAATCAAGAACTGAGTAGCAGGCAGGGGAGCCCGTTAGGAGGAGCACATGTATGGACTGGGACACGAGGGACATTAACCTTGACCCCTTTAGATGGTCCCTCACTCTTACTTGGGCCCCAGGCCCAGCCAGGCGGGAGGCGGAGGACGGCGCAGACCGCTGCCCACGCTCTGCCCGCCGGAGAGCTGGTGGCTCAGCCGAGCGGCCTCTGTGCCCTGGTGGGCGTGTCCCACGTTTTGTGGCTCAGTAGCCCCGGGAACTGGCGTCCTGCCGCTGCCCCGCTGCCCCGGGTGGGCTTCCTGAGACAGATAACTGATAAGCAAATGGGCTGTGAACGGGGCTGGAGCCTCCAGGCGCCTGGTCCTGGAAGCTTCTGGAATCTTCTGAGCATCTGGCCCTGGTCAAGGAGCTTTGTGTCTGGCATGGGAATGCCCTGGCCCGGCTCTGCTCCTGACATCCCCCCCCCCCCCCCCCGCAGCCCCTCTGGAATGTTTACAGCTGTGCCGGGAGGGCTGGTGGGGGCAGCACCAAGAGGCCCAGGCCGAGGGCGAGCGAACAGCTGGGTCAGGGCCCTGAGCAGGGGAGGGAGACCCCAGCCCAACAGAGACGGCGGGCGGTGCCGCCTGGTCTGACTCTTGCCCACAGTCCCTGGCAGGCGGCAGGCATCTCCTGAAGGGGACACGGGCTCTGCTCCCCTCAGACCCCTTGAGCGCCCATGCGAAGGCGTCCTGAGCGCTTCCACCCGCTGAGCCTGCGGGGCGTGGGCTCCCCACTCAGAGACAATGGGGTGTCGGGGTTTCCAGACCAGGGCCGGGTCCTGCAGGGCGCTGCCTGCCCCGGGAAGCCTGACACAGACGGGGGTTGAGGGGGTGGGGGGGGGGGGCTTCCCGCATTCTTCTTTCAAAAACGATTCGCGTCCAACTTCCAGGAAACCCTCATCTCAGGGGCCCCTGGGTACATGTCACCGAGTTTTGAGGACGCGCGTGCAGCTGGGACGCCTGTCACCATGGCCTCCCGGGTTCTCCCAGCTCCGAGGGAAGCCGCAGCTCATGCCCGTTTGCGTCTGGAGGCCTGGACTCCACGCGGCGTTGGTCCGGCTTCGCTCGTGGTGGGGAGGAGCCGAGGCAGCTGGCGTCCAGCTGGGGGAGCGGGAGGGACACGGTGGACATGACGGTGCGTCCACGGAAGCAGCTCACTGATGAGCGCAGGGCAGCGGGGGCCCCTCCAGCAGAGCGGAGTGAGCAGGAGCCAGGCCGCCAGCCAGCACCCCGCTGTGCGCGAGACGGGGGTACACAGCGCGCTCCCAGCTGCACGTTCATGCACATGTTCAAGGGCACACGCTAGAGAGGCTGCCATGGGGGAGGGAGAGGAGGGGCAGGACAGGGGAGGAGAGGGAACAACATGGTCCCAGGGAGGCGGTTGGAACGCATTAGAGAGAGAGCCCTGGCCAGGAAAATCCCGCCTGCCTCCCCGTGTGCACCCCGGGCAGCAGCACACATTTAAGAGAAATAGGAGGAGGAGGAGGAGGAGGAGGAGGAGAGGGTGCCAGGGCCCTTCAGGCAGCTGCCTGTGCGAGAAGAACCCACGTGGGGAGCAGCCCGGCGCCCTTTCCCGTTCAGCTTGACAGCTGCCCAGCCGCCGGGGACACTGCTCAGCAATCAAAAGGGCAGCGTAGGAACTGGCCCAGGCTACGGTCCGGGGAGGACAGGGCCCCCGGCTGGTGTGGGAGGAACTAACGGGGCCTGAAGACCCGGCTCCTGCTCTGACTTGAGGGCCATTTTTTAAGAATATATTTTTATTGATTTCAGAGAGGAAGGAAGAGAGAGAGAGAAACATCAATGATGAGAGAGTCTCATAGATCAGCTGCCTCCTGCACTCCCCTACTGGGGATGGAGCCCACAACCCAGGCCTGTGCCCCGACAGGAATTGAACTGTCAACGTGGAACCACTGGGCCACACCGGCCGGGCTTGAGGGCTATTTCTACTTGTGCATCTGCCTGTGTACGAGCCACACGGAAGAGCTCAAATACCCCCGCTTATGGGGTCTTGGAGCGAGTCTTCACTGCTCAGGGCGCCCTGTTCCTTTCTGTGACATGGGGGCACGGAGCTCCTCCCGCGGGCGGTGGCGTCCATGCGGCCACAAGCTTGTGGTCTTGCCCGTGCAGCCAGGGCCTGGCGCCGAGGTCGGGTGCCTCCCTTAGGGCCCAGGCCACGGGCAGTCATTTCTGCAGCACGCCCGGCACTGCCTCAGGTGAGGCCCCTCTCTGGGCCTCCGTTTCCTGTCATGTACAATGAGGGGTTGGGCCCTAGCCAGTTTGGCTCAGCAGATAGAGCATCAGCCTGCGGACCACAGGGTCCCAGGTTCGATTCCTGGTCAGGGCACATGCCCGGGTTTCGGGCTCCATCCCCACCCAGTAGGGGGTGTGCAGGAGGCAGCAATCAATGATTCTTTCTCATCATTGAAGTTTCTATCTCTCTCTCCCTCTCCCTTCCTCTCTGAAATCAATAAAAATATATTTTAAAACATAAATAAATAAAATGAGGGGTTGGAAATGTCTGCCCCGGACTTACCTTACCACCTCAGCTCCTTCCTCGGGACGAGGGAGGAGGGACAGCCCCCTTGCCCGCGGGCCCGCTGGCCCTCAGCCCCTGGCGGGATGGCACTGAGTCCTTTTGCCTTGAAGGCCCCGGGGCAGGCTGGGCTCTGCGTGGGCGGCCTGGCCAGGGCGGGGGCCTGGTCCCGCTGTCCCGGCCTGGGCGCCTCCCTCAGGCACAATGTGCCCTGTCTTCTCTGCAGATCTGGGTTAGATACACCGTCTGCTGTTCCCTTTCCCCGTATTCTGTAGGCGTCTCAGCCAATCCCGCCCCAGAGAAAGCTGCCAGGTCAAGGGGACCTGGTCACTTTCAACAAATTGAGCACAATGTGCTGTTCCCCCGGACACACAGCCAGGCTGGTTTCCAGCACAGCTCACCTCGGCCCACATGCGGGGCAGATGCTCAGCGCGGGGCGAGCGGGGCTGGGGGGAGTGAGGGGGGACGTCCCTGTGAGACCACGGACGCTCGCTGGTGCTCCACACAGGCCCCTCGACCTTCCAGTTCTCCCTCTGTCAACGGCAACGACTAAGAACAGCGCGGGAGGGGCTCCTGTGAGGGTTAGAAGAGAACATTTAGAAAGATCTGGACGAATGTCAGGCGCATGGAGCCATGCTGGCTATTAAACATACATACGTCAGCCAGGAAGGGAGAGGGAGAGAGAGAAACATCAACGATGAGAGGGAATCACTGATCGGCTGCCTCCTGCCCGCCCCACACCGGGGATGGAGCCCGCAACCCGGGCCTGTGCCCTGACCGGGAATCCAACCGTGACCTCCTGGGTCATAGGTCGACACTCAGCCACCGAGCCACGCCGGCTGGGCAACGTTGGCTATTTTAATACCAATTTATGTGTATGTGTGTGCAGGGGAGTGTATATATATGTATGTAAATACATAATTTGTCTTTCTTTAAAAATAATATTTGCTTAGCAAAGAAACGTTGTGAAGAGGGAACTCAAAAGCTGTAGAAAGATGTGCTCCCAGAGATAAGCTCTGTCACCGTTTTGAATGACTTTAGGCACTTTTTAGACACTGTGTTACGTGCATATTTAGAAGCCGAGGTCATGCTGCTTTACCCATGTGTTCTTGACGTTTTAGATGACACAGTTTTGTGCCTGCAGCGTTCTGGGAGGGCCTGGTTGGAAATGGCTGCCTGCTGCCCCTGGTGGGGACCCCGTGAGACTCATGAGAGCAACCCCCCATCCTTGGGCACTGCGCTTGTTTGAGGTCTCCCCACTCTAGAAGTGCAGGCTCAGGACTGAACCCAGGAAAACTGCATTACCCATGATGCCCTCCTATGGGCCAGACTTCAACAGCTGTCCATCACCTCTGCCACCCGTGGATCCGCATCCATCTCCCTCCAGGGGCCGCCTGCCTGCACCCACTGGGGAGCCACACATGCCTACTCCTCCCCCACGTGCCTGCCCTGCCCGGATGGAGGGGAGGAGGGGGGAGTTAGGGACAAGGGGGGCGAGGGAAGGTGCCAAGTAAACATGGGCAAAAAGAATGCTATTTGCTGAGATTTTTTTTTTTTTTGTCTTTCAGGGTTTGGCCCAGAGCTTCAAAGCCCGGGTTCAGAAGTTTCTCTGTTTTTGTTTGCCCGAGTAGGAGAAGCCCAGTGTTGCTGGGGTCCAACCCCAGCGGGTCCAGGGGTCCCCAAAGGTGTGGATGGAGTTGGCGAAGAAGGAATGACACAGAGTCAGTGTTCAGTTGATCAGCAGCCTAGCCAGGATCTCCAGCCAGGATCTCCAGCCAAGTTCTGGTCTGGATCTCCAGCGAAGTTCTGCTTCAGATCTCCAGCCAGGTTCTGTGTCCATGTTCTCTTGCTAGGTTCTCCAGCCAGGTTCAGTCCAGGTTCTCCAGCCAGGTTCAGTCACCAGGTTCTAGTCAGGTTCTCTTGCCCATTTCTGTAGTCAGGTTCAGTCCAGGATCTTTTGCCATGTTCTCTCCAGCGAAGTTCTTCTGTCTCTAGTTCTGTTTCTTGCTGTCTTATTGCATCTGTATTTATACCAGTTGATTCAATCCTATCAATCTCTATTACAAAGGTTAGGGCGTTTCTTATCTTCATTCCAGGGAGTAAAGATTATGTAGCTTAAGCATGATTGTTCCTAGTTAAAGTGATTAATTACCCACCTGGCACTAGTTAAGAGGTTTTATTCCCACCTTAACTTCAGGGGAAAATCCCTACCTGGGGAAACAACCTTTCTCAGAGAGGAGACCTTGGTTAAAACACATAGTGCCAAGAAGGTGAGCAAACATATTAAGAACAGTATGCCATATGTGCCAGGTCCCTTGAAACAGCAAGCATGGACCGGCTCCCGGCACAGTGTCCTGTTTCCGAACCCATTTACTCACCATCTCAGAAAATGCCGCGAGCGGCCGGGAAGGGCTCAAGGTCCAGGCAGGATGTGTGCTGGACGGAGCCTCTCCCTGCCGTGCAGAGCCTGTCCTGAAATGACTTTCCCCAGTCCAGGTGCTGGTGGAGGTCAAAGCATCCAACCTCCCCAGGAGCCGCCTCCTCCAGGGCCCGCTCCCAGCTGCCAGAGTTATGGGCCTCACACAGAAACCTGACCATTGCCTGCCCTTTCTTAGGGTCCACACAGTTTTCTTTTTGGCCTCAAAGTCTGACCGAATTCCTGAAGCGTTGGGCCTACTCTGAATGCCTTGTCTCCTAACCCCGGGACCCCCTAACTTCTGGAGCCCTCCCTTCCATCTCTCCTGTCCGTCTTTTCCTCCAGACCTGGCTCATCCTGTCCTCTTGCCCAGAAGATACATCCTTGATCTTATCTTCTTTCATGAGCCCCTTCACCTGGCTGCCCCCCAAATACTAATCGGGGTGGGCGGTGGGTCAGGCGGTCTGGTTCCAATCCTGGTTCGGCCACTGTTTATCTGTGCGGTATGTGGCCAGTGACTCAGCCTCTCTGAGCCTCACTTTTCATAAATTAAAATGGGGCCAATCATTACATCTACCTCAGGCGGTTGCCATGAAGGTTAAGGGAGCTTTTACCTGTGAGTTTCTCAGAACAGTGCCCGGGCACCTGGCAAGCGTTCAATGAGCGTGAGAATATTCCCGGCCTCGGACATCCCCTCCGTTGGGAGGTCATGAATGGTTGGAGATTCTTTGATAATCTTCTAGTAGAAGGTAGAGTCTATTTCGCTGCCCCTGGAATCTGGACTGGCCTGTCTCTATTTTGACCAAAAGAGTGCAGAAGGCATCACTGTTTGGGGTCTTACCGTTACAAGGATGGGAAGTCTCCTCCTGCAGCCGACTGGGAAGGCGCGGAGACCAGGTGGAGAGGCAGAGGTGCCCGCCCAAGCCCAGCCTCCAGCCGCCTGGCCGAGGCACCATCTTGAAGCAGCCATCCTGGAAGCGGGTGCTCCAGCCCCAGCTGCGCCACCTGGTGCCATGTGGACGGAGATGAACCGCTCTGCTGAGCCCTTCCTGGGTTCCTGAGCCATGGAATTTTGAGAAAATGAAAATGGTTGTTCCAAGACACTGAATTTGGGGTGGGTTGTTATACAAGAGACACCTGAAATGCCTCCTCCAGGAAGCTTCTTGGGTTTTCCAAGTCTCGGATTTCTGTTCCCACAAATAGTTACCCCCTGCCACCTTTGGGTTTTTGTTCCCTATTCTGCAACTTGTCCTGGGATGGACTCCCACTTGGGACTCCGCTCTTTCCTTCACACACACACACACACACACACACACATACACAACCTCTGTGTTGGTAAAACTTACCATTGGCTTGAAGGGTTTGGCAGGAAGTTCACTCACAGTGATACAAACAACTTAAAATGCAATGGAATTCTACTCCTCTCTCCTCTCACCCGGTCGCCAGCCTCTCTGCCATGTGGCTTGGCCTCTCTCTTCCCCCCTCCCCTCGATTCTAAATTCATCTTTGTTCCCCACACTTCTCGAGCCCTTGTCTCTTATTCATGTATGCCCTCAAGGTTCCAATATCAACTCAAGCTGCTGACCAGGGTCACTTCCTAAACACACATGTGTGGTGGGCGGTCACCTTCCCAGAGACCCTTCTCCGACCATCAGATTGAAGATGACCCACCCCTCCTCTCGGCCCCTTTACCTGCCTTTTGTAACCCACCTAATACTACACACACTGCCCATGTTTATTATTGTCTCTCTCCCCGTCAGACTACACTTGAGAAGTCCAGGGACTCTGTAATCTTTACTATTAAATCCACAAAGACCAAAGAGTGTAGCCACATCGCAGGGGCTCAGTGGATATTTTTTGCACATATGAATATATACATGCATTGAAGCGACTATGGCGCCAAATATGAGAACCTTACAAAAACTTATTCTGCTACATAATGAATGACCCGGGGCCTAACTGTTGCTAGAACTTGGATGTCCGCAGGCCGGGTCTGAAAGATCAATCAGAATGGACATGATCAGGCCAGGATAAGAACTCCAGCAGTACCCTCCCGCCAACCCCTTTCCCACCACTGCCCCAGCTCCACGATGGCGAGATTGATGGCAAGGTTACCTTCCTCCGCCTCCCGCCGCCTTCCTCTTTCGGGGCCTACCCAGGGCCAGGCCCGAGTTGGCTGATAATGTGTCAGAGCTCACGATCTCCTGGCTTTTGCATCTTGAAGAGAGACCATGACCTTAGGCCACTGCACGGAGCTGGAAGCCCATGGATGATTCATCTTTCCTCTGGTTCCCGCAGTTTCATGAATGATGATGTCATTAACAGAGCTGAGCAAGACTGGATGAGGGTCAGCCTTGGAGGCAAAAAAGCCTTGAGAGCTTATTTGGGATGCAATAGGTGAGAAGCTCATGAGGCGGCCTGAGTGGACATATGGAGTGGGCCTTGGCGATGCCGCGGGAGGTGTCTGTCCTGGAGACAAACTTAAATGTGAGGCGAGCAGACGGGGCGTGGTTTTCTGCAGCTGCTCTGCCCGAGAAAGAAGCTCACGCCACCTTCCTCCCTGGCAGGACCCCTACCTGCCCTGACATCAGAGCTGCCCCCGTTTCTACATCTACCTCGCGGGTCCTCCTCGGGCACCCCTTCATCCGGTCCTGAAGCCTCCCCCAAATAAAGTCCCGCAGGCTCGGCCTGCTCACTTCCATTCTATATATCTGTGGCCGACACTAACTGAAGCTGTAGCGTATGGAAAAGAAGGCAAAATGTGTCCGGCTGGTGTGGCTCAGCGGTTGAGCATCGACCTATGAACCAGGAGGTCACAGTTCAATTCCTGGTCAGGGCACATGCCCGGGTTGTGGGCTTAATCCCCAGTGTGGAACATGCAGGAGGCAGCTTTTCAACGATTCTCTCTCATCATTGATACTTCTCTCTCTCTCTCTCTCTCTCTCTCTCTCTCTCTCTGAAATCAATAAAAACATGTTTTTTTTCAAAAACCTTAATAAAAAAATGTGGTTGTAAAATCCTTAGAACCCTTCCAGAACTTTAAGACCAAAGTCCCATTGTCTCGGGGCGGGTGGAGTGGAGGGTGGGAGAGGGAGGAAGTGGTTCTCGGGGCCTGGCACGGGGACCGTGGAGAGGACACATGTCCAAGTTGGCTTTGCACCCTGTGGGCCAGCCAAGGACTGGGGCCAGCAACATCCCCTGTGGCCACAGATGCCTGTGGCACCAAGAGCCGTGGAGGAAATCCTTTAAAATCCTTTATTTACAAAATCCCCAAGTATCTGGGCATTTTGTTTGGAAATAACGGAGTTGGCTTTTGAGCTTTTTAAGGGTCTCTTCTTTCCTCACTGTGAGCTCGCACACTCCAATGCTATTTTATGTATCTTTGTAAAAATACAGGACTAACAGGCACACAAATCCCATGCCTGCAAGTGTACCTGGATCCAAATAAACTTCCAAAGAGGTCGCCATCCTTCACCGGGTCCTAGCCACGCCCCAGCGCTGGTTCTCCTCACCCCTCTGCACAGACCAGGGAGAAGGCTGCTCTGCCATCGGGAGTGGCAGCGTGGGAACGGCAGGGCTCACCAGATTCAAATCCATGTAGAGATAAGTGCAGAGGACGCGTGAGGAGGTCCGACAAGGGAAGGAGTGAACACCCCATCTTTCAAAGGCTCCCCAGGGGCTCCTGAGCCCCCAGCCACCCCGGATGGAGGCAGGCTCCCCCCTTCCCTGTCCTGGACGCAGAGGGGTTGAATGACTTGACTTTGTCACATACGAGGTAGAATGAAAACCGACGGTTTCCGTCACCAAATCTAGAGCTGATTCGACTCCAATGTCCACCCACCCCTTTCTCTGGAGTTGGGAGCCCTGGGGGGCTGGGTGGCCGGGGTGTTAGTAGGTGAGCCTCCTTCCTGCCGCCACCGACCTGATCTCCGGGGGCTCAGGTGGGCGGGAGAGGGAAGGGAGGCCTGTGTACAGGGAGAGGCTTTGAAATCCCCAGGACGAAAATAGCCTCTTTTTCCCCACCTCCACTCCCACCCCCGTCCAAGGAGAGGGGCGGCCAGGTCTCAGGCACGCTGAGTGACTGGAGGCAAAAGCCAAGGACGCTGGTTGCCGATATTTACATGAGAATGTTCTCACGTTTTCCTTTCCTGTTCTCGGCGCACGAGCTGGCCCCCCGCGTGGACAGCCACCCACGTGCGCACAAGGATGCGCACAGATACACATGTCTCCCACATGCGGCTCCGTGTGTGTGGGAAGCCATCCCACACACCACAGACCACGGAGGCAGCGGTGCCCTGGGAACGGGCCTGATCTCTCCCAGACCCATGCCTTTGTCCTCCGACAAGGGACCTGCTGCAGCCGGGGGTCCCCCAGAGGCAGCCCCGAGTGGAGAATTCCAGGGCAGGGATCTATTTGGGGGTTGGCTTGGGAAATGCCACTAAGAGATGGACACGGGAGGCAGGGACATTATCGACCCACAGCGGTGACCTTGGGCGACGGGACCCCATCCCACTGGAAGCTGAGGGCGAATGGGCAGGACACGTCCCCCCCGAGGGGGCAGGACGCGGGAGTACATGCTGTTCAGCTCTCTTTCCGTCGGGGCTGAGGGCCAGTGTAGGAAGAGGAACTCAGACTTTCTCATGAGCTTGTCTGCCGGGAGGTGGAGGACACAGTCAGGCCGAGGGACTTGCCATGACATCACCATAAAGGGCTCCCTCCCAGCTCTGCTCCTTCCTTAGCTGATGCCGCAGATAATTCCTTCCTCTCCCTGAGCCTCAGTTTCCCTCACATGTGAAATGGGAGAATACTCTGTCCCACAAGACTGGAGTGGGGATGAACTACGGACAAACTCAGTACTGTCAGCACCCACAACTTGCTAAGTTGACTCTCAGAAGAGATTCCTTTTCCGTCTTGCCACCTCAACTTTCTTCCTCCCTTTCCTCCTCTGCTTGGAGGCCCAGGGCCCATTCGCAGGCCAGGACACATCCCCCGGTGATCGCATGGCACCAGAAGGCTCTGCGTATCATCTGAAGCAACAGCGGGGCTTTCACACCCTTGTGTCCGCTCTGCCTCCTTCAAAACAGACCTGGGACCTGCCCCTCCACACCTGCCTGCCTTCCGCTGGCCCTACTCCCTTACCTCGGGCTGGGATCCTGGCAATAGCTTCCCAGCTCTTCTCCCTGTGGTCCTGTTCCCTCCAGTCTTCTCTTCCCCCCAAAGCCAGAGGGGTCCTCTCCTGATGTTGGTCAGATCACCTCCACGCTGCCCCTCTCATCTAAAGGGGAAGCCGCAGTGCCCATTGGCTCACGTGAGTGACTGGGCCCCTGGACCCAAATCTCAAATCTCACCTCCTCCCTCTCCCTCTCCTGTTTACTCCTCCACAGCGGCTCCGATCCCTCCTATTCCTCCAGCTGTCCAAGCACCCTCCGACCTCAGGGACTTCACACGTGCTGTTCCCTCTGCCTGGATGCCCCTCCCAGAGACACACTCGCTCGCTCCTCACCACCGCCAAGACTTTGCTCAAATATCACCACCCAGTGAGGCTCCCTGACACATCCCATTTCCAGCTGCAATGCTCTCCCCTCTCACCTCCTCTCCCTTCCCCATCTTGTTATTCTTCGTAGCGCGTACAACCATCTCCTGTGCTGCAAACGCTTGTGTTTATTTTATTCGCGACTCTTTTCAACCCCAGGAGGTCATTTCTTTTTGCCTGTTCTAGTCATTGACGAGTTCGAGAGCAACGCCGGGCCAGAGCCAGCGCTGCACCATTTGTAGAACGGATGGGTGAATGGGTGAATGAGTGAATGAGTGCATGAGTGAATGAGTGAATGGGGTGGTGTGATTAAGATCCTGACTTTAGGAGTCAGATGCATCGGTTCCGTCCTATTTCCCCAGCGTGTTACCTGCTACCTCATAAGCATTACCCGTCTCAAGCTCACTGTCCTGAGCTGTAAAACGGAGACCGGGTAGCATCTTCCTCCCGCGCTGTTGTGAGGGCGGTGACATCAGGTCTAGTAGCCACGCGGACAGGGCCCGACAGGTAACCTGCCCTCAAGGAGAAGGAGATGCTTAAAAAGTTCCTCTTTCATCTTGTTCTTTGTGGCTTCACACATATTTTAGCAGAACAGTCAAAGGGCTCATGACACAGGAGTATGTGTAAGAAGACAGTAAAACAGGAGGCACCGTCCACGCCAGTGATGGCGAACCTATGACACGCGTGTCAGAGGTGACACGTGAACTCATTTTTTTGGTTGATTTTTCTTTGTTAAATGGCATTTAAGTATATAAAATAAATACCAAAAATAGAAGTCTTTGTTTTCCCATGGTTGCAAAGATCAAAAAATTTCTCTATGTGACACGGCACCAGAGTTAAGTTAGGGTTTTTCAAAATGCTGACACGCCGAGCTCAAAAGGTTCGCCATCACTGGTCTATGCAAAGAATTAGCAGATTCTGTACATCCAACATCCCCACACGCAGACGCAAAGGCCAGGAGGAGACACGGCAAAGGAAAGGCGACGGCGATTTCTGGAACGTGTGGCATGATAACGGAGTAACTGCTTGTTTTTCATTTATATAATTTTCACATTTCAAAAGCGTCCATAACAAACATGGACGTTTCCCCACGACGTTTACAACTGAAAGGCAGCGAACGCTTCACCAGAGAGAAGAGGGGCCTCGCAACCCCGGGTCCTCGGCCCCGTCGAGGGCGTTTCTGCATCACAATCGAGTTCTCGTGTGTCGGGAGCTCACACTCGTATTTACAAACCCACACCCGTCTTCTCCGAAGCTCGCCTTCCCACCACGCACCACGGAGCAGCTTCTTCTTCTCCAGAAACTTCCATGGTCACAGAGCAGGGCAGCCAGCAAGGACACGAGCATGCGCTCCAAACCAGATGCGCCGTCACTCGCTGCTTGTCGGGTTTCAGCAGGAAGAACGGGGCTGCGGCCAGGGAGCCGGGCGGGCCAGGCCTATGGGGCCCTGGGCTCTGAGATCCCCATGTGCACAGACCACAGCCTGGAGCCAGCATGTATATCCGATGGGCGTCGCTGGGGACACCAGGGGACATGCCCATCCCATGCCCATCAATGCCTTGGCTCTGGGGCAGGTCCCGCAGGCGGTGCTGGCTGGTGGGACAGCAGGGGAGCGAGGGCAGGGCAGTCTGGCCACCAGGACCTGTGGGCGTGGAGGACACTCCAGGGCCCCAGGGTGAGGAGGGGAGATCTTTGAACACAGGACACAAGGCAGAGCGAGCTGTGCTCTGGGCTGAGGACCGGCAGGAGGAGGGGCCGGGGCGATGGGTGTGATCAAGGTTTCCGTGGCCCCTCTGAGCTGTGGGGACAGAACATGGGTCCGAGGAGGCACAGCCTGCTGGTGGGGCAGAGCTGACCGGGCGTGAGGCTCGGTCGCCCCTGGCAGCCTGCGGGCTTTCGGAATGAGTCAGGGGCTGGCGGCCCACAGTGGTGTTTTCCACCCTGGCCATGTGGGCTGGTTCTGAGCTGCAGAGGAAACCACTTGGCCCCAGGCAGCCTGAGAAATCTCAGATCATATACAAATTTCTCCCCGTCCCAACCCACCCGGACTCCAGCCCTAGCATCGTCAGCACTGCACACTGCCTCCAGCCAGCACATGTGCCCACACGTGCACGCACACACACACATCCTTCAACCACAGCACGTTGTACCCACACATGTGTGCACGCGCACACACATAGATATACACACATACACAGACACACACCTCCAACCCCAACGTATGAATACACTCCCCACCCACACACATGAAGAGCTAGGGCCACTCGCTCACTCACACTGTGCTTGTGTAAAAGGAAGAAGTCACACAACCCGTGACCAGGGGGCCCCCGGACCTGGCACTTGCGTGGTCAGTAGAGGGGCACCGCTCGCTGACCTCCCCAAGCTCATTGTCTGCACGAGGAGACGAAGGTCTCCGCCAGGAAGTGCCGGGTTGAGGAGGGGGACCGGCTGGAGGAATTCTGCATCTGGGAAGCTGGACACTGGGTTAAGGAGGAACAACGTGACTCCCACAAACACGGCCAGTCAGAGCGGCAGGCCCAGCGGTCGTGGGAAGAGAACCCCAATGAGTGAGTCAGGACCGGGAAGTCGTCCCACAGGGCAGCCCCGGCCCAGTTCCCGTTGGGCTCAGCATCCACCTCTTGTCCCGAGCATGAGCCTACGGGGCTGCCAGAGGGGCCCCTTTTCCTGAGTAACATCAGTGCCCCATGCGGACAAGCGAAGGCCCTGAGGCCACTGCCTGGAGCAGGGCGTGTCCTGGCGCCACGGCGGCCGCTCAGAGGCCCTGCGACTCCACTTGCGGGGAAGCGGCTCTGTTTCCGCACCTTCTTACGAAACACGGAGTGACGGTGGGTCAGAGGGCGCCATGGGATCAGAAAGCGGGTGTCGGATGACGACTCCCAGGGGACGCGGGGGATCCGCTTTGTGATGTTGGACAAGTCACTCGCCCTCTCTGAGCCTGAGTCTTCCCATCTGTAAAATGGGTAGTAACCTGTGCTCCGGCCTACACAGCTGGGTTAGACACATCCACGCCCTGTGAACACTCATGACAAGGCAGCATGTGTTCCAAGGAGGCCAGAGGTGGAGACCTGGTGGCTCCACGGGCCACCGACAAACCCTGTGTCAAGCCGCTTGCTAGGGCCGCGTTACATCATCCCAGGGTCCCCACCAGCCCTGCAGGAGGCCCTGATAGCAGGCGGCCCAGCCACTGCTGGGGCCCCTTCCTCTCTCCGAGCCTCAGTTTCCATCTAGAAAATGGCAGAGGGGACAGGCTGATCCCAGATGTCCCTTCACTCTCTGACATTCCACAGGACGACGGTTCTGCATAATCCCAGGTCTGGGGGGGCTGTCCGTGCTCCCCAGGGGAGTGTCCGGCAAAGAGGAAACTAAAGTTGCACCCCGTTCGCAATGAACTTGTGACTATCTAACTCTATGCATGAGGCAAGTGGTAAGAATACGGCAGGGTGAAAATACAGACACTTTAAAAATCATATGCCTATAAATGCACGCCATCTACTTCTCTTGTGTGACCAAGCAAAGTAACAGAGATGTGCTCTGACATCAGAGGAAAACTGACCACTAGACTTCACAGGGGGCGCACTGCACGGCTGTGGGATGCTACTGGGGATCCCAAGGGTGAACTGGACTGTGTATGACCTTTACTCAGGTTATCAGAGTAACCTCCCTCCAACGATGCAAGATTCAGGGCTACAGTAATACAAGAGCAATACTAGTGCTGGTACTGGGGTCGGGACTAGAGCAATGATGCTAGTGCTAGTACTAGACTCAGTGCTAGAGTGATAATGCTAGTGCCGGTACTAGAGTAACGAGTAATACGTGTGTTAGTACTAGTAGCAGACTCAGTACTAGAGCAATAGTGCTAGAGCAGTACTGGTACTAGCTTCTGTACTAGTGTAATACAGTGTCACTAAAAATAACTCAGAAGAGTAATTAATGACACAGTCAGTGGACACGTTGGATTGAGAGGTTTTTCAAAAGGTAAGCTACACACAGAAGTAGCCTGTGGGCCCTTCTGTTTAAATGCCGACGTAACTCTGTGCTTGGGAACGTGTTTCTGAACCCGTAGGAAAGGGCAGATTCCAAGTGCTGCCCAGGCCTGTGGGTATAGGGTTTGGGGTGCTTCCTGCCTCTGCTCTTTGCTGGTCTGCTCTCAGTCACGGAGGCCACACCTCTGTAATCTCAGACACAACCGGGAAGAGCTCCCGTGGGCGGTTCCAGAAGCACGGTGAGCGAGGCTGCAGCCCACGGTGGCCGGCGGCTCACTCGCTAACTGCTAACAAATGTTAGAGCTATTTGGGGCCTGTGGCGTCACCGGCGAGCCAGCTGCGGCTGTGGGTATGATGTCATCTGCTGTCTGGCTGGCGGCTCTGTGGCCAGGCAAGTCACCGGGGAGGAGGCGTCCTTGGGGACTCCCTTGTCCCCTGCACGGAGCTGTCCCGCCTGGACCGGGTCCCCAGCGATGTGCCAGGGGAGCTGAGAAGCCAGGCCCTCCATTCCTGCCCACCCCGCTGACCTCCTGCCCCTGGACCATAGAGGGGCCCATAGCAGAACTGTGTTGACTGGACTTGGCTGGAGATGGTCAAGGTCAGCTCTGACTGTTCTCCAGCGCCCCCTGCAGGCGGACCCTCACATTGCCCCATGATGAGCCCTGGGCCAGCAGCAGCCCCTGTGACCCCTGCGTGATGAACGTCATCAGCCCGTCCTTCAAGGAGCTGCTTGACAGTCCCCTGGTCCTCTGGTTACACAGGGGCTGCCTCGCAGGGACGCTCGGGGCTCCAGCCCTCGTGTCAGAGCTCTAGGTCCCTCCCGGTCCCCCTTCCAGGCCGTGACCTCGGCGGGATTCCTCCCTCCTCTGCATTCCGGGGCTGCAAACCTGCTACTTTTGTGGCATGGGAACCACAACTAAGGATTTTCACCCCTGAAATGACATGAGGACGGTCTGGCTCGGCCGCTGTCGGGGTGTCATTTACTGCACGACACAGTCCTCCCCTTCATGTCTCACTGCAGCGTCTCCTCTGGACACTGCCGACCACACTAGCAACGCACATAACCCCCGACTTCACTTCCTCTGCAGGAACAGGCGGGTCTGAGTAATTCTTAAATCGGGGCAGAGACCTCATGTTAACACTGGGAAGGAGCTCGCAGCGGCACGTCCGGCCGGCCTCCCTCCTCCGCACACACCCGGGGACCCTTACGGAAGAGACTCCTGAACGCGGGCAACTCTCCGTTCCTCCTGGCCCGGCTGACTGATGGAGCCTGGCAGGTCTCAGTCTAAACCACCAGGAGCCCACACCGTTGACCCAGATTCAGCCCCGTGAGCAGGAAGTGGGGTGAGAAAGGAGGATGGGGGCTGCGACCTTCGTGGCGTGGGAAACCACAACTGAAGATTTGCACCTGAGGTCGGGGCATGTCTAAGTTCAAGGTGGAAGGAGCAGCGAGCTCTCTCCCCAGTAAACTTTCCTCCATCTGCTCCCTGTCCCCCCCTGCCCACCCCTGCACCCCATCTGTGGATATGAGGCATCACCCAGGGGTGAGGGGATGGCATCGGTGGGAAGGATCTTAGAACATCAGTGCAACATGGGGGTCCTGGAATTGGGGGTGGGGGTGGCAATCCTGACTTTTGTTGGGAACATTGCTGAATTCTTATTGCATGAGATTCCCAATAAAATTCCCCCAGGCGTCTCACAGTTAAAAGATCTTGGTCTTCATTTACCCTGCCTGGCACCTGGGGCCTTGATAGCCGCACAGTAGGAGATCTTAAAGGGCGGTGTGACATTTAAGGAGGTGAGGTAGGGGGGAGCCACTGGCAGGGTGCCTGGCTCTCAGCGGACACCCCAAAATGGTGGTGAGGGTTGCACTTCCGATGCACTTGGTGAATGCGTATATTAGCCAAGAGCTGGGTGGTTCTGACGTCTCCACAACCCGGAGGCTCTGTGAATTGGCTTTCTAGTGCTGACAAAACAAATGGGCTTATAATAACATCAATGTATTCTCTCAGAGTTCCTGTACATCAGAAGTCTGACACGGGTCGTCACATCAGGCTAAAATCAAGGTGCCATCACGGCTGCCTTTCTTACTGGGGCTCTAAGAGAGAATTCACTTCCAAGCTCCTCCAGGCTGTAGGCAGAACCTAGTTCCTTGTGGTTGTAGGACTGAGGTGCCCATTTCCTGGCTGGTTGCTGGTGGGGGGCCAACCACAGGTCCTAGCGGCCTCTGTCCTTGTCCTCACATCTCAGAGGGAGGCAGCAACAGCACACGGAGTTTTCTCACCCGTGAATCTCCACGCCCTCCCCTCCTGCCACATCTCTTTCTGCCTCCAGCCGGAGGAAGTGCCCTACTTTCAGGGACCATGTGACCACTGTGGGCTCCAACTTGAGGATCCAGAAGCCTTCCTGGATCAAGCTCTCTGGCCTTAATCGCACCTGCAAAGTCCACCTTGTCAGGTAACATCCTCTTCCTAGGGTCCGGGTATCAGGGCCAGGACACCTTTGCAGGGTCACTGTTCAGTTCCGCACTCTGCAGTGGGTTCTGTCCCACTGGGGGAACTCCAGCTCAGGGAGACTGCGCTGGGAGAACAGAGCTGTCCTTTCTTTCAGAAAGCATTCGCTGAGCACTCGCGTGTGCTGGGTGCTCGCCAAGTACTTGGCGTGTAAACTAGAAATGCTGACCTCACTGTCAGGAAAGAGGGGAGGAGGAGACACCGACTATGGAACCTGCCATGTGTCAGGGCACTTCATGCATTTGCTCTCATGTCCAAGGGCATCCCATTGTGCAGATGAGCAAACTGAGTCTGCATAACATGCCCAAGGTCACCCAACTTACACTCCTCAGTCAAGATTCGCCCCTTCTTTCCTCTCTGGTCTGGGTCACTCAGGACACCCCCAGTCCATGGAGGGCAACACCACACCTTCTGGGACCACGTCCTGGACCCTCCCCCTCAGGGGTCGCTTCCCTCTTCCCCCAGAAGGGGAGGCTGTCTGCGTCTGTGACCTTCCGGAGGGACTTGGGGTTTCCTGAGGCAGCTGGAGGGGGTAGCTGAGTGGCCTGCGGCCCCTGGTCTGGTTGCCCCGAGTTCTCTGCAGAACCCAGGGGGAGACCGTGGCGATGAGTGGGCCGGCCCCGAGAGTCTCCTCCGGGGGAATTTACATGTCGCTGGTTGCCCAGGTGTCTCCTTCCTCTTTTCGATGACCCGGTGACCTCATAGACCTTCCGTCAAAGGGTGATGAGCTGCGGGCTTCAGACCACAGCCTAACGGAGAACTGGGAACAAGGGAGGTGCTGACAGGCTGCTGAACAAAGTGAGCAGGGCCGTGGCAAAAGCGCAGACAAATCCGAATAGAAACGCGCCCATCCTAAGGGACGGTCCCTCCAGTTACAGGCAGCGAATAGCGTTCTCAGCGATGACACTTGCCTCTGGACGGGGGCTGTGTCCCCGATACTCCCATGGAGGAGGGAAGTTTATTTACTCCTCACAGCCCTCGGCAGCGTAGGGGGCTCAGAGCCGGAAGGAACGCCAACCGGCCAGGTGCAGGGTCCAGGGTCAAAGGCAGATTCGCCCTCCACCGACTCTCAGCCAAGCTCCTCCCACCGGGGCCCCCGGAGCTGCAGTGCCCGCGAGCCCGGGGCCTCCTGTGTCCCTGCGACACTCGTGCAGTTGGTTTTCTTCCCTGTCCCACAGGTAAACACGCGGGGCTTCAGCAAGGCCCGAGGGCCTGGCGAAGGCCACGGTCAGGAGCACATGCCCGTCCGTGAGAAGGTGGGAACAGGAAATAGGAGGGATCGAAGGCCAGGCCCCGTGGTCTCTGCCCTGGACCAGCTCTCAGGAAACGATGGCCCAAGAGACAACACCCAGGACGTCTGAGCTGGAGGACGCTGGGCCCGCATCGCCATGATGAGGCTGAGAACACAGAGAAGTGCACACTGGGGTCCCCCGCCAGCCCCGGTCACGGGGCTGTGGTCAGAACCCCGGCCACGTCCCCTCGCTGGTGGTCCATCCCGCATCCTGAGATGCCCTGAAGGCCTATCCCTGTCCAGACGGGACGGGCTGACTCCATGTGTGTGGGGACAGCCGGGAAGACTCATACTCTCTCCGCCCCTCCACCCCCTCTGCCACGGGCAGGAAGGCCACGTCCACCCAGCAGCAGGGCAAGGGTCGCCGAAAAGTCGGGAGGTGAAAGGGCAGCACATGGTCAGCGTGGCCTCGGCATCAGTGGGGCAGAGGCTGAGACATTGAGTGAAGACCTTCACGCTGAGCCGTCACTGGTCTGAGTCACTTCCTCCTGAGCTGGAAGCTACTGGGCGCAGGAGGAGGCGGCAGTAACGCAAGCTGCAAGGTCCCCGAACACACAGCAGGGTGTCCGGGGCTCAGGGGCGCCTCGGTCCCCACTGGTCCTGGGTGGCGAGGGCAGCGCCTCCCGACCCCCCCAGGCCATCAGGCAGCGGTCCCCAGGCAGGTCTGCCTGTGTGAAAGTCACCAGAGAAGCTTATGGGAAACACAGGTCTCTGTTCCCCGGATTTTGAGAATAAATGGTCTAAGGTAGGGCTCCCAAATCTATATTTTCAAAGGAACAAGACCTGTCCTTAAGGAATAGCCCGCCGGGGCCCCCTGCCT
Organism: Myotis myotis; assembly: GCF_014108235.1. Lineage (NCBI taxonomy): Eukaryota > Metazoa > Chordata > Mammalia > Chiroptera > Vespertilionidae > Myotis > Myotis myotis. The sequence goes on from NW_023416320.1 coordinate 2,918,226, forward strand.
GCCATCACCCCATTCTGCAGAAGCCACTTCCTCCAACCGTCTGCTTCTTCCCTCGTTTGCTTGCATGTCTGAGTCTTGCCTCTGTGTGACTGAGCAACTCTACACCTTGATTTCCGGTTCACCCGGTCCCACAGCCTCTCCGCACACCCCAAGGCTGGGCAAGGGCATCGCTCTTATTTCTTCTGTGGGTTACTGTCAACGTCCTAAAGACGGTATTTTTCTTATCCCATCCATTCCCTGAAGCTTGCTGCTTAAACAGCCAGTGTGTGTGCACCCCCTTACACCCCTCTTCTTCTCTTCTTTTCTTCGGATGTCCATGCTCTCAGATCTCCTTGGTGCTGCAACCTCGCCTACGCCTTCCGTGGGTGCTCCGTGGGGTGACTCCAACACCTGCACACCAGTTAACTCGTTCCCCGCATCAGACCTTGTGCACATTGCTCCCAGGCCGAGCAGGCGCCGGGATTCCGCCCGTACGCTCCTGGTCCGTGAGACAACCCCGGGCTTCAGATCAAACAGAGTCTGTCTTATTACAGCTCATTGGTTGCTTAAAACCGTGATCTATTTCAGATTATAATATTACAGTGGGGCTTCCCGCTTCATCTAGCATTTAGAGTGGCCTTCTCCTCTTCCTCCTCATCTCTCTCTCTCTCTCTCTCTCTCTCTCTCTCTCTCTCTCCCTCTTTCCAGCTCTTCCCCCTCCCTCCCTCCCTCTCTATCTCCCTCCCTTCCTTCCTCCTTCCGTTCTTCTCCTCTCTCTTTCCTCTCCCTCTTTTTCCTTTGGACTCTGTGCTTATATCTTCAAGAAATGTATATATTTCTATCTCACCCTAGTGAGTCTCACCACCTTAAAGGAAGCAAAATATATGCTTTTTCAAGTGAGACGGGACGGGAGCAGGAGTTCTGACTCAGCAGCTGCCAGACTGAATGACCCGAGTACCCCCCGCCCCCCACCCCGGCATCTGGGCGGCAGAGGTTTCAGGAGCCAGAAGAGAAAGTAGGTTCCCCGACCCCCCCTGAGTAGATACCACCTGTCGGTCTGACTGAGAGGGTGGAGCTGCTATGGAAGAGCTGGGAGGAATGTTCCAGGTGGAAGAGGAGCAAACAGGCCGTCTAAGGAGAAGCCACCTCCCCGCCCTCAGCAGACAGAAGAGCAGGAGCGCAGGGGGTATCCGTGTGACCGCAGACACCAGTCCACGCGTCCGCACCCACGTGTCTGCACCCACGTGGCCCAGAGAAGGACGGACAGCCCGGCCCAGACCTGCCAGCGTGGCCTCGGGCGCTGTTCCTCCCTGTGCTCCTGACCGTGGCCTTCGCCCTCAGGCCTTGCTGAAGCCCCGCGTGTTTACCTGTGGGACAGGGGAGTGTGTGTCGTAGGGACACGGGAGGTCCCGGGCTCGCGGGCACTGCGGCCCCGGGGGCCCCGGTGGGAGGAGCTTGGCTATGAGTCGGTGGAGGACGCACCTGTCTTTGACCCCAGACTCTGCACCTGGCCGGTTGGCGTTCTTTCCGGCTCTGAGCCCCCTACCGGCCTCGCTGGCCTCCTACCTCCTTCCTAGCACCTTCACGAGAGAATCCTTTCTAACACGTAGGTCGGACTCTGGGGCCTGCCCTCCACGGGTCCCCATATCCCGTGTCACTTCTGTTCGCCTACCCTGTCTCCCACGAGAGGGCAGGGCTCTCTCCTCCCCAGCCCCCAGCACAGAGCCTGGCGCACAGAGGATGCTGCGCAACTATTTGAGGGGAGGAAACAGTAGCCTGGGACTCGGAACTCAGTCAGACGCGTAAGATGAGAAGATGAATCCACAGCTCGGCATCTCCCAAGGGCAGTTTGGAGGGAACACATCAGAGTCACCCTGTTTCACTGCATGTTGACACTTTATTGAAAGCCAGGGCCGATTTCAGAGAACAAGGAGTCCAGGTGGCAGCCTGGGGGGGTGGGGGGGAGGCGAGGGTGGCGGTTGGCAGGGTGGGTGGAAGTCTCGGGATTGGTCACTTGCTGTAGCTCTTGGAGCCTGGATCTGGGAGGTCTTCTCTCAGGCCAGAGCCAGCCGGCTGCTCCTCCTCTTCACTCCCTGCTGACAGCCCATCCTTGACTTCATCTGAAACATGAGGGCAAGGCTGGTCCGATCCTGACCCGACTTCTCCCTCCCTCACTCCTTTTGACCGGAAGAGACCCCGGGCTCTGAGGGGTATTCCTTCCCCACGAGTGCCCTGCAGGGGGCCTTTTCAGATCGCCTGGCAGGAGGGACATGCAATGGGCAGGACAGGACTCGGGGTCATCGCCAGAGAGCCTCTGGGTCTTAGAAGGTAAAAGTGGGATTGAGAGTCTAGAACATGTCGGACGAAGTCACTTCCCTGCTGAATGCTCCACTCTCATTGGACTCCCCATGAAGACCTCTCATCATTCTGCAAAGCTCAGCCCAGCACCACCTGCCCTGGGAGACCCTGCCACCCCTGGCATCCTGCAGCTCCCAGCATGCACCAGGAAGCTGAAGGACTTCCCCTGGGTCACGTCACTCCCAGATGCTTTTTAGGGCATCGCATTTATCTCGATATTCCTAGCGCCCTTATGACGGCTCCTTTTATCATCTCCGTAACATCTCTTCTACAGGAAGTGCTCTTCTACAGGAAGTTCTCTTCTACAGGAAGTGCTCTTCTACAGGAAGTGCTCTTCTACAGGAAGTGCTCTTCTACAGGAAGTGCTCTTCAACGGGAAGTCCATTGCAACAGAAAGAGAAAGAATGCCCGCCTCTCCCCTGGCCAGAAGTCACTCTCCAAGACGTTTGACCAGTCTCCCCAGGGCAGCGAAGCTGAGGGTCCAGGTCCTACCTCCTCTCCCCGTTCAACTGTCCCACAGCTCCCCCCCCCCCAGTGTTCTCTCTCTCACTTCCCTCTACTGCCCCCACGGAACAGGAGGCCCTTGGCAGAGAGGAATGCCCACCCCCTGCAACCCGCTGTGAGCTCTCACGGGAGAGAGAGGTGCTGATGGCCTCCCAGTGCCCATTGGCTCCCAGAGGCTCAGACAGGCCTAACACACAATGTGCGCATAGTAGGTGCTGTGTATCCACTCCCGCCCGCCCTCCCCCTGGCCCTCCGGCTCCAGGCTCCCTACCTGCAGGCGCCTTCAGGGACTGGATGTACTTGGACCAGAAGGAGCAGTCGGCCTTTTTCAGGCCCTGTCGATTGGGAAGCTGGGCGCTGAACTCTTTGTAGTTCTCCCCGTTGGTGCCAGGGACGAAGTCGGGCCAGGGGACTGCGAATTCAGGCCCTTTCCGTGAGAACTCGTGTGGGTAGTTGGGATTCCTGGGGAAGGAGAAGCAGGACACACGCATGAGGGAGACACATCTTTCTTTTCATCCCTTGGGATCACTTCCGCTCACACCTGGTCTCCAAGGACCCACCCACTCACCCTTAGGCGTCCAAGCGGCCTTAACAGCTACACCCCAAATGCTTACAGGTGGGAAGGCCCCGACTCCACCCAGGCCGTTTCTAGGGGAGGGAGATGTGAGCTCAGGACCCAGCAACAGCAGCGCGGCCTTTCGGGGGGTCTGGACGCTCAGGAGGTGGCGTGCCCCTCTCTGTGCTGGTGTCCTTTTATCGGGACCCCATCGCTAGTCTCTGGGATGCCTTTGTGGGCCCACAGCCTGGTGGGAGGGGACCTAGAGCCAGCACACTGGTCTGCCACCTGCAGGTCCATCACGCGGCCCCTGGGTTTGGAGGGGCGGGGTGCGCAACGACGGCCCCCGGCCCACTCACCCGGATCGGATGAAGTTGGAGAAGTACTGCATGACTTTCAGCGCTGTGCGTTTCTCCTCCGGAGTGAACTGCCCCCCGTAGGCAGGGTGGAAGGGCAGCCCGAAGGCATACTGGGCGTCGGTCAGCAGTTCCAGGCTGAGGGAGCACGGGAGGCGGAGAAGCAGGAGTTAAAGGAACAGTGCACGGCTGGAGAAATCCAAGGAGCCCCAACCAGAATCCCTCCCCTATGAAGACGGTGCTCTTGTTATGTTGAGGCTGCTACGCGGTGCTGGTACCGCGGATGGACCTTCTGTCCATGGCCCCTGGGACAGATCTGTGGCACAGCCATTGGCTGCGACCCGAAGGCCATTCTTAGTGCCCAGTGTCCACCATCCATGGTCCCCTTCCTCTGTCCTCAAAGCCAGCAATAGTGAGTCATGTCCTCTGCACGCCCCTCTGTCCGGCTTTTCCCTCTGCCCCCCCTTCTCCTCTAAAGGACCCGTGTCATTGGGTTGGCACCTGGATTGTGGGAAACGGACAGCCATGCAGCCTGAGGGACGCTGTGTGCTGTTTCTGGATGTGAATATAGTTCAGAGGACGGTGGCAAACAGGAGGTCAGGACGAGCCGGTCCTCCAGCCACCCTTGCTGACTACTTCCTGGGCTGCACCCCGAATGGGTGCTGGGGTAAGAGAGGGAGAAGTCGGCCATGCTGGCATGGGGCTTGCGGTCCAACCGGAAATGCAAAGATGTCAACACAAAAAAATAAAATGCTTGAACTAATGATAGACAGACAGACAGACGTCAAAGGATAGAAATGTTTACAAAGTGCCGATGGAGGAGGAGAAAGTGATGCCGCTGGTCTGGGCAAGGACATGGAGGGCAGCTTGTGCCACGTCAGAGAGGAAACCACGCTGACGTGGGCCTTGGGAGAGGACCGGGGTGAGCCCGAGGGGAAGGGAGGGGTGTTTGGGGCCGAGACTCAGCGCGTGTGATGGCGTGGAGTGTGCTTTCTGTGGAGGAGGGGACGGGGGTGAGACTGGGTGGGGACGTGGCAGCTGCTATGACGGGGAACCACGTCCCCGACCCTCTGGGCCTCGTGAATTGTACCGAGAAGTGCTTCATGCTACTGAGCGAGGCTGGGATTTCCCTGGTCCAGGGCAACCCAAAGCGTCAGAACCACAGGGCTACTTGCTGGCTCCAGGCCTGCAGTTCGTCAGGCCCTGGCTCTGCGGAAGGTGTGAGAACCAAGGCCAGAGGAGCCGAGAGCCATGTCTAAAGGGGAGGGGATGCCGGCCGTTTCTAAGCGGCCATTGCAAGCTGCCTTTCCGTGAGGACCGGCCCTGGGTGGTGGCAGCGTGAAGGTCCGACACGGCAGGTGCCAGGGCCGCTGAGCTGTCCAGCAGAGACAGGGGCTGGCTTTTCACATGACGCCCCCACCTCACCTCTCGGCCAGCCCACCAGCCTAGATCGCGCTGGTGGGGGCTTGCGGGGAGGCCCAGGCCGCAGTCCAGCAAGTCCAAGGCCACGGCCACACTTCAGAGCCGACACAGCCAGTCAGCAGCTCCAGTCCCTTCACTTCCCACACGAGGGACCCTCCTTCACGGACATGGGGCTCATTAGGCAGCACAGTGATGAGACGGCGTCACGGGAGGAAGGCGCCTGACCTTGGCCGACAAGGACCTGAGCTGGGACGGGGGCTGAGCCGGGCCCTGGCTGTGAGAAGAGAGAGTGGGTGGGATCTTCCTGGCATCAGGGAGGTGGCTCCTGTAAGGATGATGGGTTCAAGAGGTGCATGCTGTGGAGGCCCCGCGCTCGGCCCATCTGGGTGGACTGACTTGAGAGCCGGTTGCTTGGAGATTTCTTCCCCTGTTGTTCTGTCCGTGGGAGGAAGTTCGTTGACCTCATCCCCATAAACTATGCTCCCCCTTATCTCTCGCTGGCATCGCTGGATGGCTTCCTCCAAGGGAACTGGGCAGCAGGAGGAACAACAACCCACGCTTCCCACGCGGTCATTTCGAGGGCTGAGGCTTTGCCAGGTCGCTCGCACACAGGGGCTGTGAGTGTGCCTCTCTGGACGCATGTAACACACACACGTTCACATTCTGCCCACGGAAGGATGGACAATGGCTTCTGTTCCACAAAAGGATTCATCACCCAATTCTTTAAAGAGTGCGCTCCCAGCCCCAGCCAGTTTTGCTCAGTGGATAGAGCGCCGGCCCTCAGACCGAAGGGTCCTGGGTTCGAGTCCGCTCAAGGGCATGTATCTTGGAGGTTCGATCTGAGACCCTGGTCAGGGCACGTGCGGGAGGCAACCAATCTGTGTGTCTCTCTCACATTGATGTTTCTCTCTCTGTGTCTCTCCCCCTCCCTTCCACTCTCTAAAAATCAACGGAAAAAATATCCTTGGGTGAGGATTAACAAAAAAATTTTTTTTAAAATGAACACCCAATTCACTTAAAATAACACAATGCCACCCCTGGCACCAAGGGACACACGCGCAGCACTCCCATAGCTCCCTGTGGCCCAGCACAGCCGGTGGCTGACGTCTGGCTGCGCCGTGGACGCTCCCGTGGACTCGCTGGGCCCACCGTCCCTTTCAGTCCCTGCACAAAGCTCAGCAGCTGCTGCTCAGAGGGGCTGGGCTCTCCTGGCCCGAAGCACCGACTCGCCTCAGGGAGTTCCGTGTACCCAGAGCCCCGTGCTTGCCTCTGACCCGCTTATGCCCGTTGTGTGTTGTGGGAATCACAGAACTCAATCCCGTAGCCGGCGGAGGCCCCACTTCCAAGAAAGCCCAGCGGCAGTCGTAGAGCAAGCCCTGGGTGTACGGCTTTGTGAGCAATTCAAAGGGAGGGCTCCACGCAGCCTCGCCGCCCGGCCTTTCACCCTGCGCTGAAACCATGCCGACGGACGCGTGTACAGGTGTAGAATTAAAATGAATTGGGGGCGGCATAGACCTATCTCACCCACAGACCAGGCGTCCCCATTTTAATTGGATTTTCCAATTAACTAACTGATCATTGCAGGGGAAAACCGGGTTTCTAGTCTATGTTCTATTTTTTTTTAAAGTTGGCTTTTAGAGAGCTGCGTTTCGAATGTGAAAGAAAAGACCAGTGGGCATTCTGAAAACCATGTCTTCTTAAAAAATCTCCAATGCCTTCCCACCATATTCAGATGACATACTACCTTTTGGCCTGCCACTGTTTACCAACTCCTATGTGAACTGCAAAACCCTGTCTTTTCCCCTCCTGAATCTCCAACCACTTTCCTTCTCTTCAATACACCCCAGCTCCTGGCCGCCTTCGTCATCCTCAAACATGCCACGCCTTTTCCCTTTCCCCTTCCCAGGGCAATTATCCGAATTTACGATGCTTTTTTCTCTGTGTGTGTTGTCTGTTCTTTGCACCCTGTCCCTGGACACTCATCAACCCCACCCCCTGACTACAGTGCTAGTTCCAAGAGGCTTCCGGACTGCTCCATCGCTAGGATCTAGGAGAGGGCCTGGGGCATAGAACACAGAAGGTAACTATTCGATAAATCAGGATCGAAGAGAATGCACACCACAAGCTGTTCGATGGCACGAAACCTGAGTGGTCAGTTTCAGAAAGCGACTCACTTCCATCTTCACTGGGAAGTAATCTCGTTAATCACAGGACGGAGCCAGAGCAGTGGCCCCAAGTCAAGAATCCAGCCACCAATTCCAATGAATTCGCCAAGACAGTCAACTAGAAAGATAATATTTGGGATGTGAAATGTTAAAGCCCCCGGAATGCACAGAGCTGTCTAGAAAGTGGTGTACAGAATGTCTTCAGTCTAGAATTTATGGCTTTGTTTTCCAGGGTTGAGACAACTTATAAAGATTGGAACATTGCTGTGTCTTTAGTCATTTTAAGTTTTTTTTCTCTCTTCTTCTCAGAACCTTATTTTTCCTAAAGAGAAAATAACCAATAACAAACAGCTACGATGTGCCAGGTGTTTAATGCCCATTGACTTGAACCTTCCCACTGGGAAGCAGGTGTGACTGTACCCATTTCATGGGTAAGGAAGTTGAGGTACAGGAACCTGCTCAAAGGAAGAGAACTCCTCAGTGGAAAAGATGGAATTGGCTTTAAAAAAAGGTGTTCTTTCACTGTATTGAGCCACTGCTCCCAAAATTTAAGAGTGGTCCCCCATCCTGTATGGAGCCTGGGTAGATTTTTAATCCCAAGATCCCTACCCATTCAAAAGAGTCAGGTCCTTCCTCACAGAGTTTGTCCTTCAATTTCAGGGACAAAAATCCCATCTATAACGCAGGTGAGCCGTCCCCGAGCCACGCTGGTCTGTGAGGCATTAATGGCGGTCAGGGAGAAGGCGGGGATTTACTGGGCTTTGTTCACTGGCGATGCGAGGAGAGCTAATGTACGCTCACGGAACAGAGGCACGAGACAGATGGCTGAACACGTAAGGCGCACACATCTATTTTAAGTCTGTAGGTCCGAGCCAGGAACAAATGAGAGGGCCGACGGCTCCAGGGCAGCGCGAGAGAAACGTGCCAACAAATCAGTTTCTGTGATTCATTCATTGATTCAGCGTCTACTACAGAGATGGCAGCCACCAGACGGTGGTGGGGCGAGAAGACGCAGGCGCGAGCGCTGCCAGGGACGCGCCCTGATGGACAAGAATTAACAGGACACGTAGCGCTTACAGTTCACCAGGCCTGTCGGCTACACACATTCATCACCACGGGAACCCTCTGAGGCAGGTACTCCCACGCCTACCCCCATTTTTCAGGTGGAGAAACTGAGTCACCGAGGAGGCTGAGTGACTTGCCTAGATCACCGAGCTAATAAGACTCAGAGCGGGTTTCTAGCCACGGTGATTGGCCCAGAGGCACTGCTCTAATCAGGACACTTTGCGCCTCTGTCCACGACCACCATCTCTGCCTCTTGCCCCCCAAAATGATAGGAAGTGAGAGGTGGACGGCACCTTAAAGGTGACCGAGCACACTGCCTTTTACGCCTCTCTAAATGGCATGACCTTGACGTTTCCTCCAGGCTCAGTGTGAGACAGCGAGCCCGGGGCCGGGAGCTCCGGCCCTCCACCTCGCTCTCCTCCTCCTGGGCCCTGGGTGCAGGGTCCCGCAGAGCCCAGTGAAGGGTCACTGCGCGTGGCCTCTCCCACCTGTCCACTCCCATTTTGCAGATGGAAACACTGAGCCCCAAGGAGCCTTTGAACTAGAATAGAACGGACTCGCACCCCACCTGTCAAATGAGGTAGTTGCCTCGCCTTCTGTTTTCAGAGCCATAGACCTGGGGGATGAAGGCCTCCTCCCCATCAACAGCTAACACTGCAATTCCAAGGCACTTCCTGTATCTTTTCTTTGACTTTCCCTTCCTGCAGTACCGTGAACTAAAGGGGCTGCTGCTCTTATACCCATTTTTCAGATGATGAAACTGAGGCTCACAGAGGTGAAGGGATGAGTCCCCCGTCATTGAGTCAGGACTTGTCGCTCAGCCCCGCCCTCTTTTCTCTGCTGTCAGACCCCCTCCATTTGCCAACACCCGCTGTGGCCACGCAGCCCCCTTACCTGCCGTGGCCGTAGCTCTGGGGAGCGTGGTACAGGAACACGTTTCCGCGGGCCCTCCTCGCCCAGTGGCGGGCCATGTCGATCACGGGGCAGATGATGAAGTAGTCCCTGGAGGAAGGAGGACAGAGGAGGGCCCAGTGACAACTGTGTCGGGCCCAGGCTTCTCCCAGGCACCGTCCCTCGGCCACCAAGCCCCTCGCACAGGCCTGCAGAGAGCACATGGGCCAGACTGCTTTACGGCCGCCGTGATCACACGCTGGTGTCCACGGGAAGCATCTTAGGATCAGGAGACTTGTAGACAAACATCTTCTCAGAGAATCAATATCACTTACCGATTTGGGAGCAAAACATTTTACGATAAAACAAACACATACAGCAGCCGATGGAGCAGAACAGAAAAGCACTGCGCGTTTTAAAGGACAGAGCTCAGGGTGCTTCATGCCCAGGATTCCTAGGCTCTCGCCATGATGCCCCTCCCCCGGGGACATTTAGCAGCGTTTGGGGACTTTTTTGGTGGTCACAGCTGGAGGTGGAAAGGTTTCTACTGGCATCTAGTAGGTCAAGGCCAGGAATGCTGCTAAAATAAACATCCTCCGATACAGAGGACAGCCCTCCCCAGAAAGAACGTTCTAGTCCAGCGCTTCTCAACCTGTGGGTCGCGACCCCTTTGGCAGTCGAACGACCCTTTCACAGGGGTTGCCTAAGACCATCCTGCATATCAGATATTTACATGACGATTCATCACAGTAGCAACATTACAGTTATGAAGTAGCAACGAAAATAATTTTTTGTTGGGTCACAACATGAGGAACTGTATTTAAAGGGCCAGAAGGTTGAGAACCACTGCTCTAGTCCAAATGTCAGCGGTGAGGAGGTGGACATGGTTTACACCGGCTCCCCTTTGGGGTGACGGGAATGCATTTCAGAAGCCCGCGCTGGCCACAGCAGGCCCTGAGTGGGGCAGTGCCAGGCTGGGAGCTGGGGAGGGGCTGGCCTGGCTAGAACTGGGCCACCACAGCAGCTGGCCTGGGCCACCAGGGTTTGAATCCCACTCAGCCCTCCCTGCATCTCCTGACTCTCCATCGCCTCAGCTGAGAAATGGGCCCAGGAGCCCACCCTGCAGAGACGCCGTAACAACAGTCTGACACCCATGAGGGTCCCTCAGTGAGGAGGTACCCTCCCCCCCAGCCGGTGTCTGGGCAGCTCCGGTGTTTGCAGGGAAGGCTCTGAGGGAGGGGCCTGGGGTGAGGTTCTGGAAGGGCAGATGAAGACCGTGTGCTTCATCCCACGGTCCCCCTGGAAGAGTGGTGAGCGGGACAGAGATGAGAGCTGCGCTGTGGGGAGAAACTGCCAAGGAGACCGGAGGCGGGGAGGCCCACGGAGGCCAGTGCCTGAGTCTGGCTGGGAGAGAAGGAAGGGACGAACTAAGGGAAGACTGGAGTCCTCTCTGCTGAGCTGGGCCCGACTCTCTCTCCATCAGCATTTCACTCGCCCCTGGCAGGCAGTCACCCCGGCTGGCGACTGACCGGATGACGCGAAGGACAGTGCAGCACCGGGTCCCGAACCTCAGTCTCTCTCACGCCCTGGGCGTCCCCTGGCGCCAGGGGCGGCGGCGGCAGGAACCATGTGCTTGGTCTTACCGGGTGGCGTTCTCCAGGGCCCGGGAGAAGGAGGCGTAGTCGTCGGCAGAGTGCTCCAGGGAGTAGTACCACGTGGCGGCGGCCAGCACGCCCGGGTCCGCGTCCTCGCCACCCAGCGAGTTCTGCAGCGCCCGGTAGAAGGCTGTTTTGCTACTGGTCCGGCCTTGACTTTCCTCAAATTGCTGAGAGAGAGAGAGAGAGAGAGAGAGAGAGAGAGAGAGAGAGAGAGAGATGAAAATTCATTCCCCGGTCAGATTCTGCAGGTATTGCTCAGAACCTTCTCTAGAATTCTCCCTCTGGGAAGCAGGGGGACGTGGCGTCCAGCCCACGGGTGCTGGCTCAGGCTGCTAGGTGTGGATCCCAGCTCCGCTCCTTCCAGCTGTGTGATCGTGAGCAACGGGCTGCCCTCCGTGCCTCCTCCCGCACCCGCGATGGGCAGGTGGGGGCCCCGCACAGGGGGGTGTGAGGACCACAGGTCAGTGCCGTGGGGCCATCGCTCGGTGCCTGGCCCGCAGGGAGTGAGACTGCATCGCGAGCTGACACAGGCGCACCCCGTGCCTCTCCCTCCCAGGACTGCCCGTGTCGCCTGGGGCTGTGGGACAGCTAACGCCGGGCTCAGCCACGGCCTCAGTCCGGCGGCAGGATGGCTGCCTGTGCTTTCACAGGGACACGGCGGCCGGGCCTCGGAAAACAGGCTCCCCGTGCCCGTGGGCCCCGTGTTCCGGTGGGCGGAGACGGAAAATAAGCAAATAACTGCAGCTCAGCAGGGGACAGGCGCAGTGATGAGAAACCGCAGCGTGAGAGCCACAGGGCAGGGCCACTTTACATAGGACGGTCAGGGGAGACAGGTGGCTCTCGGGGGACGTGTGTCCACATGGGAATACCCTTCCTCTCCTCCCTCCCTCCCCTGTCCCTCCTTGCCCCCTCTCTCCTGCTCCCTCTCCATCTCCTTTCGCCCCTCCTCTTTCTTTCTGCCTCCCTTTCTAGTCCCCACGTCCCTCCCTCCCATCTGCACTGGGGGAACTTGGGGAGGACCATCCCCCCAACCCCCCGCCCAGGACTCAGTGTCCTCATTTCTGAAGAGGAGGCGGCAGAACATCAGGGGCACAGCTGTGAGCGTGAGGCCCAGGCCCCTTGGCCCCCGTCTGGCCCTAGGATGTGTGTTTACATATTTCCAAGCTTCTGTGTCTACAGCGGAATGCCCTTATCAGGACACGCTGGCATGTGTAAGCTGTGTCTGTGGACATCTCCAAGCAGGCTGGGCTGCGGTTAGAACGGGAGGAGGGGATGTGATCAGGCTGCAAGCCCCCGGCTGACACTCTTAGCGCATCCTGGTGAGCTGCGGAGCATTCACTGCTCCTCCAACAAATGTCTACGGAGTGCGGACGGGTGGAGGGGCATTTGGGACGCAGCGGGGGACAGGTCGGGCTAAGTTCTCTGCCCTTGGGGGCTTCAAGTGGAGCTGGGGATGGACCACGCCCGACACATCTTTGCAGCAGAGAATGTTCAGCGGTGAGAAGGACTAACTAGCCCGTCAGGTGTGGATGGTGAGGGAGGGGATGGCTGGCGGCTGGCGTGGCTTCGGGAGAGGCCAGGAGGAGGGTCCTCCATGGTTTGCAGCTGCCAGGACAGAGTGCCCCCGAGCATCGGTGGGTGTCTGCGTCCGTGAGGCGATGGCGCAGTGGAGAGAGCGTGGCTCTGGAAGTGCAGGGCCCACCTCCTCGCTCTCGCTGGCCCCACAGCCCCCACTGCTCAGTGTCCCTGCCTGTCACTCAGCTGCAATGGCCCTCAGCCAGGTCACGCAGGACTGCACCGTCAGGTCCAGCAGCCGATCGCTGTCCTCATCACCCTCCGCTCTCAGTGACATCCGGTGCTTGACCGCGGCTTTCTTTCGGAAGCTTTTCTCCTTGGTTTTGGTGACATCGAATTTTCCTGGCTTCCCTCCAGAGCTGTGCCCACAGGCGTTCTCTCCTGGACTCCCAACTCATATGCCCAACGGCCAAGCCAACGCACGCCCCAAATCTGGTTATTTCTCACCGATACCTTGTCTCTCACCCCAATTTAATGTATGTGCTCGCTCCCGGGACCTCACGGCAGTGTAATCTGGCATCTATCTCCTTTGCCACTCCTCTAGCGTCAGTTTTCCACAGACCTGCCAGAATGCTCTTACTTAAAAAGATAAATCAATATAATCACTTCCTGGCTTACAACATTCTAACATCAGCCCACTGCAAGTAGAATAAAATCACTTTTCTGATGGCTGATGATACGCATCTAATATGTCCCTCAGACACGTCTGACTTCCTCTCCTACCACTGCCTCCATTGTCCTGGGTTTCTAACCCTTGGCCTCCTCTGTCCCCCAGGCAATCCCTGCCCCAGGGCCTTTGCACTGGCTCTTCACATAGCTGTCTCCATAGCTGCCCCTCCTCATCATGCAGGCCTCAGAGCACAGTCACCGCCCTGGCTTCCCTGACAAAGGACTTTCCTCCCTTGCATCACTTCCTCGCCCGTGACTGGTTCATTTTCTTCAGAGCACTTTTCCGAGACCTGAAACCCTCCGTGTATTTGCTTACCGGGCACTGTTCTCTCCCTGGGACACCAATTCCACAAGTCAGGAGCTTTATCTGCTAGGTGACAACCTTCCCCCAGAGCCCCTGCATGAATATATGCGGGATTCTTGCATGAATGAATGTGTGGCTGACTCCTGTCCCTACTATTTGCTGTGGGTGTTGAGGGACAGGCCCCCTTCTCCGTTAGGCACAGTGGGCCCGTGCCTGGGGCCCCCCACAACTTTAGGGGCCCATGAAAATATTTTCCTTTCCATTTCTTTTAAAATCATAACTAAATGAATGAATAAGGACTAGAGTAAAGAATCCAGCCTGTGTTTTCCATAACAAAGAAGGATCTCTTACCCTTTGGGGCAGCATGGAGGGACCTGGAGAGTATGATGCTAAACAAAATAAGCCAGAGAATGACAAGTGTCACACGATCTCACTCAGATGTGGAATCTAATGAACAAAATAAACTGACGAACAAAATAGATCCAGAGACATAGAAGCAGGGACAGACGGTGGGATCTCAGAGGGAAGGCGGGGCTGGGGGTGTGAGTGGAGAGTGATTGACTGGGGAACATATATGCATATATGCATAAGCCATGGACACAGACAATAGGGCGGTGAAGGCCTGGGGAGGGGCGGGTGTGGGAAGGAAGGGGTCAATGGGGAAAAAAAACCAAAGGGGACATCTGTGATACTTTTGACTAAAGATAAATTAAAAAAAGAACCCATCCTGGCTCATGTTCATCTTTTACCAGCGCCCCCAATGGAAAACATGGCTGAGTAAATAGTAGATATAATCACCGCCCTCATTAAGGCAGTGAATAATAAATACAAGTATGCATTTGGGGGAGAAGCCAACCCCACTGATCCGCAGGGCCATGGGGTTCATTAGAGGAGGGGGCGTGTGGAGGGTCCTCTCTGAGGTACTGGCCGCAGGCTTGTGGTGGGTGTGCTCGCAGAGCCCAGAGCCAGGGGCCCGGAAGGGTTGCCAAAGTGCTGGACACTATCTCCTGGGCCTGGCGCCCTCTCAGGCCGCGTGGGGATGGGCGGGGCTGGCCGCACTGTGCCCACGTGAAGGCTAAGGAACTGCAGTTCTGGCTAAGCAGCTTGCCCAAATCCTCAGGCTGAAGGCAGGAACTTAGACCCATTTTCTGACTTCAGGTCCTGGGCTGGGTCAGACTCTGGCCCCGCCCCCCCCCTCCCCCGATGGAAGGATTCCGCACATCAGCGCCTCTTTTCAGGACACCTGTGTGCTCCCTGGGCTCCTGCCTGGTCGGCTGCTAGGATCTGTCACAGAGGCTGGATTCTGCCCTGCTGGGGCCCGTGCCAGCATCGCACGCTGCCAGGTGCCGCTTGCTGCCCCCCTCCTGCCCCCCCAGGTCTCCTCTCCATCTGCTCCTGGCCCAGGCGCTCTGGGTGAGGCAGCCCTTTCGGATTTTTCCTGCCTTCCTTGAAGATGCTGCGCTCAGAGGGGGAGGGGGCACATCGCGCCTTGGAACAAATGTGCTTCTGCTCATGCAAATGAATGGCCGGGCGTAGGCAGACTGTCGGTGTCACCGTCAGGGAGGGGGAGAAAGAAGGGGAGAGAAATCCCACCGGGCGACTAATGAAGACTTTCAACGGGGAGCTGCCACTTCAGGAAACACGCTCACGCGCCCAGGACGGAGCCTCCCGGCGTCTCGGCGGCCCTGACGCTCACGGTATGTGCCTCACGGGGGAAGGGGGGGGGGGTGTCATAGGGTTCCTTGGGTGGGTCTCCGCCAGGAGGGGTGGCAGGTGAGTGAGGGTCCTGAGGGACTTGACAGACGCCCTCCTCACCCGCCCTCTTTGGTCTTCGGAGTTTGGTGGGTTCCTGCTGAGGTGACAGGTGGGTCCCGGGGCTGCACTTGGGGCGGGGGCTCCTGCCCCTCCTGGGACTTCCCCCTGGAATCTGGATCACGTGTGTGTGTGGGTTGGGCTCCGATGGTACTGATGCGGGGCTGGCATGAGGAGGAAGCGTGCCCGTGTGTGTGTGTGTGTGTGTGTCTGTGTGTGTGTGCATGTGTGTGTGTGTGTGTGCATGTGGGGGGGTGTCTGCCACAATTGGGAAACCGGTCTCTGGTCAGGGGAGGTCGCTCAGTGATCGGACGTTCTGTGCACGCCTCTTGCTTTCTCTGGATAATTCTCTGGATCTGGGACAATAGTTTTCAACACTAATCATAATAGCACAGTTACAGGATTAAGTGAGCCTGGCCGGAGTGGCTCAGCTGGTTGGGCATCGGCCCAGGCACCAGAGGTCGCCGGTTTGATTCCTGGTCAGGGCACATGCCCGGGTTGCTGGCTCAAATCCCAGTAGGGGGCGTGCATGAGGCAGCCAATTGATGTTTCTCACTCACCGATGTTTCTATCTCTCTCTCCCTCTCCCTTCTTTTCTCTCTCTAAAAAAACACAAAAATAATAAAGACCTATTTTAAGTGCAAAAAACTAATATTTATTGAGCACATCCTATTTGCCAGATGCTGGTGCATATCTGAATCCTCTCAATATTGAGGGTGTCCACTAGTCATCTCCTCATTTTACAGATCGGGAAACTGAGGCTCAGGCTCTAAGGCAGTGGTTCTCAACCTGTGGGTCGCGACCCCTTTGGGGGTCGAACGACCCTTTCACAGGGGTCGCCTAAGACCATCGGAAAACACATATATAATTACATATTGTTTTTGTGATTCATCACTCTGCTTTAATTATGTTCAATTTGTCACAATGAAAATACATCCTGCATATCAGATATTTACGATTCATAACAGTAGCAAAATTACAGTGGTGAAGTAGCAACGAAAATAATGTCATGGTTGGGGTCACCCCAACATGAGGAACTGCATAAAGGGCCGCGGCCTTAGGAAGGTTGAGAACCGCTGCTCTAAGGGAACGCAGATGCTCCTGATTCCAATCCAAGGACACTCTGCCCGCTCTGCTGACAGGCAGCGTGGGGACAAGGGCCTGGGGGTTCCTCATCTCCGTCCCTCGGGCTGGCAGGGCCCTGTGGGCACAGTGACCCTCTGCCACCACCGTCCTCACCGTTCTGCTGTCGGCCTCCCCGCTCCAGACAGTGTGTGAGGAACTATACCGCAGTGACTCCTTCCCCCAAGTTCTGTCTCTCCCCTGACTGTGAGCTCCTTGAGGGCAGATGGCATTAGTATTTACACCCGAACTCTGAGCCCGGGGTCTGGCACGGAGTAAGTGGCCTCGCTGAGTGTTGGGTGATAGGCAAACGGGCCTGGGAGCTGGAAAACAGACTTGACGCCCGTTCCAGGCTGATGTGTGACTCTCCGTGGTGCTGACGGCGTGGCTGTGTCTTTCCACGAGATCATCCTTCCACATAATTCACGTGAAGTTACACTCCCGTCTTTACACAAAAAGGCTGTTTTTAAAATGTGAATGCCGCCTTCATTTCACATTGCTCTACGTTCTCGTTTTTATTGATTTCAGAGAGGAAGGGAGAGGGAGAGAGATATAGAAACATCAATGGTGCGAGAGAATCATGGATCGGCTGCCTCCTGCACACCCCACCCAGGGATCCAGCCCACAACCAGGGCATGTGCCCTTCATCAGAATGGAACCCGGGACCCTTCGGTCTGCAGGCCGACACTTTATCCACTGAGCCACACAGCTAGGGCTGTGTTCTCAGTCCTTGATCCCATTGGACACCGCGTCGCAGGCCTTCCTCGGGCCAGCGAGAGGGAGGGAGCTCCTCTCTCCGTCCCCATTAACCTCTCCTGGCTCGCAGGCACCTTCGTTTATCCAGCCGTCGCTCTGCTAATGGACATTTGAGCTGCTTCCAGTGTTTCACTGCAATAACTCCCACGATAAATGCCCTGTGTGTCTCTCCCATCCACGCGGTGCTCCTTCGCTGAAGGCCGACGCCCTGGGTGAGACAGCACCCGAGGGAGCAGGACAGTGCAAGGGAATGCGAGATCCCGTTTGCATGAGCGATTTTGTGGTTGTTGCTCCTTCCAGTTCTGCTGCCTTATATTCCACAGAGCCAGGCAGACGGGCCCCGTGGCCAGCGTGTGTGTCCTTACTGTGTGCCAGGCACTGGGTCACCCTCCCAGGGGTGACAGCCCAAGGGCCTGTCCAGAGCAGTGACGAGGAGGGCAGGGTAGGCCGGAGGGTGGGCTTGGCATCTTGCAGGATGAGCCGCATCCTAGTGAGGGGAGCTGAGGCCCTAGCCGGGGCAGGAAGTGTGTTCAGACTGATAAATGAGCTCACAGCTTTTCCCTCTCTGCTGTGTCCACACCGAGCCGCATGAAACCTCATTGCCAGGCGCCAGGCACCCGCTCTCCTGGGTTTAAAAATACTGGCTTGGAAGGCTGCCTTTGGGGGTTCCCTGCCAGGACCAAGGAACAGTGCCCCTTTGCCATCCAGCTGCCTCTCCTCTCCCACTCTCTGAGGCCGAGCATCCTTCATGGCACAGGGTGTCCGCAGGCTGGGACCTGGAGCTCCGGAGCCCCTGATTGGCCAGTGCTCACCATTTCCCACGGGGATCCATTCCCGGAGCCATTTGTGGCTGTGGCTGTGGCTGTGGCTGTGGCTGTGGCTGTGGCTGTGCTGCTCACGGTTCTGCACATGTCTTGTTTCTGAACCCCAACCCTGTGACCACCCCCCACACTCCTTAGAGAGCCTTACGCAGAGTAATTAGTCAGCGATTGTTTTGTAAATGAGCGAGTAGGTCAATGATTCTCTATTTTTTTTGGTTAATCCTCGCCCAAGGATATTTTTTCCATTGATTTTTAGACAGAGTTGGGGGTGGGTGGCGAGAGAGACACATCGATGTGAGAGAGGCACACGGATTGGTTGCCTCCTGCACGCACCCCGACTCAAGCCTGCAACTGAGGTCCATGCCCTTAGTTAGAATCAAACCCAGACCCTTCAGTCCAAGGGCCAATGCTCTATGCACTGAGCCAAACTGGCCAGGGCCGGTCAGTGACTCTTGACCAAGGCCAGACTCTGAGGACCAGAGCCAGGGTCACACCCCACAGGGCCCTCTGAGGCCCCCCACCCCCACCCCCACCCTGCCTACCTTCACGGCCTTCGCCCGGCGGATAAGCCCGTCGTCCTGTGAACTCCCGAGGAGCAGGTCGACCGTGGCCCGCGGCGCCCTCTGCAGCGCTCTGGCCGGAGCCTCTCGCAGGAACTGGCCGTCGAGCACCGGGCCCCAGTAGTGGAAGGGGCCGCTCACGGCCAGGAGCTGGTGGGTGCAGAGGAATGGCGCTGATTAGACCGAGCTCACTCTTTTTAAAGGACACGGGGCTGAAACAACTAGCAGTGTTGCTTCGCTAAACCATCATGGACGTGGTGCCGGCGGCCCATCTGCGGCTTTCCCGGGAAATCAGAGTAAAACGACCAGGGACAGTGGCAGGGGCTGGAAGGTGGGTGAGGCTCTGAGCAGTGACTGGTCCAGGGGAGCTTCCAGAGCCCCCTCCGAGGTGACCACACCCCAGGGGGACTGGGTAAGCCTGCGCCCAGGTGTGAGCCGGGCGGAGGAGAGAGAGATCGAGGCGGGGCCGGTGGCCCGGGGCAGGAGGGAGGTCACAGGGAAACGGGTCAGCCTCGGCCACTCTCCAGTGCAGCGGTCGCCAGCCTTTCGGACCTCTCATGGCCCACGGACCACCGGCCGGCTCCACTGCTCCCGTGTGCTCCCATCGGGGAACTGAGGCTTGGCCCCAGGGCGGTTGCCAGTCCAGGCGGATTGCCGAAGGGACCAGGCCACCAGCTCAGATGACAGCAGTGGTCCCTGCTGGCGTCCCCTTCACTCACGTCAGGGCCAGTGAGAGACGGGGGCCAGATCCTCACAGACAGAAGAAGGGAGCACCCAGCTGCCTGTCTAAGGTGCAGGGGCAGGGCCCAGCTCCGTGGCAGCAGCACCGTGACCCTCAGCACGGTCCCCGCCCAGGCGAGACCCTCACTCACATCACCTCACCGTCATCGCCTACCCTCCAAGGCCCACCTGCTACCCCCACTTTACACACAGGCTCCCAGGCACCCGGAGGTGGTGCCCTCAGCACCCACGCGTGGCCCACCGCACCCTCGTGCGCAGCGCTGGGGGCGGGGAGCGTGTGGCCTCGGGCGGCCAGGTCTCCTTCCTAGGCCCGGGTTTCCATTTGTAAACATTTGGACAATGCCCCTTCCCAACTGGCACACACGTGCCCACCTTGGTCTGGGCGTCGTTGAGGGCGTCGGCGGGCTTCTGGCGGAGGCAGGATGTCATTTCCTGGATGGGCGAGGTGGGACAGCCGACCTCCTGTGCCAAGGCAGCTGCCTGCTGCTGTGCCCGCTCCGGGCTGATGACGGCGGCGGGGGAGAGCGCGGAGCCACCCTGGGGAGAGAGCAGACATGGGGCTGAGAATCTCCATCTCTCCCTCCTCCTGCTCAGCCCGAGGCCTGAGGGCACAGTAGGAGGCCAGGACCCTGCCCGGAGGTGCCACAGGCATTCGGGAGGTCGGGACGGATCAGTATGCCACCCACATGCTGTGTGGCCGTGAACGGATGTCCCCTCCGCCTCAGTTTCCTCATTTGTGAGGTGAGCACGCTGGACCGGGTGGCCCTCCGTCTTCGCTATGAACTACGGCTGCGTGTGGAGGCAAAGCGCTGACGGGGGCTGAACAGGGACCAGGATCCGAGCTGGGGGGGAGTCTGCGAAAGTGGCTCCGTGTCCCACCACCACCTCCGGGCTCCCTGACGAGCAAGCCCTCCGGCTCAGGGAAGATGGACTTGGGTGTAAACTAGATGCCCACCTAGGAGACCGGGGGACGCAGCCAGTGTGAAAGAACCGGCCAATCACGGCAAGTCTCCTGTAAGCCTCCAGGTGCCGGAGCGTCTCCTCTCTGAGAACGGAGGGTGGGAGCCCGGCTCCAGAAGGAAATCAAGGCACAGAGAGGTGGGCGACATGCACAGGGTCACAGGGCAGGGAACGGGGTGGCCTCCTGTAAGCCTTCAAGGTCACAGGGCAGGGAATGGGGTGGCTTCTTGTAAGCCTTCAGGGTCACAGGGCAGGGAACGGGGTGGCCGCCTCCAAGGCCAAGCCTTTCACGCACACACAGTCGGTTCTGGATGCGAGGGGGCGGCGCTGTGCTCACTGTTATGTTTACTTCACTGTTGGGTCCAAGGGGGACCTTGTGGCCAGAGGTGAGGCCAGGCCATCGGACCCCAAGCCGAGGGAGCAGGACACATGGGGGTGGACCCTGACGTGGCCACACCGGGCCCCAGAGCTCTGAGCTGCTCAGACCCGGGCTGGTAGCCTGGTCTACAGACTCCAGACGGGCTGGGCCCGACATAGTGTCCTGTCCTCAACCCACTCCGATAAGCGGAGGCTCCTGCTGCCATGAGGTGTGTGCAGGCTGCCCGTGCTGGGGCCTGCAGTGGGGCTCTGAGCCCAGATCTGTGAGCGAGGGAGATCGCGGGCTCATGGTGGGAACCTGCGAGCGGCAGTGACATAAATGCCCAGCCAGCCCAGGCCGGGAGGTCAGCAGTGGTGCCCACACATGGTGGCAGGATGACTGCCCCCGATTCAGCTTTCCAATGAGTAGGGGCCGTATTTTCTGAGCATCACTGCGTGTGCTCTGATTCAAGAGAACACACACACACACACACACAGTATGTGCACACATATGCACACACATGCTCACACAGCATGCACACATGTGCGCACACATGCTTGCATATGTACACACATACATATGCAAACACACGTGTGCATCTGCATGCTTAAAGTACTCCAGGTCAAAGCCCCACATTCTGAATTGTGGGCTGACCAGGCCGTCCACGGTTGGGCTGCGGTGGGGCGCCGAGCAGGCGGGCTGCGGGGCTGTGGGCTGGGGATGGGCCCTCTGGTCCCAGCTATAAAAAGCCAGGGCTCCTGATGTGTGAGGAAGTGGTTAGAGGCGGGGGCTCGCGGATACTGCACGGCGGCTCAGAGAACTTTCCTCGCCAAGCATTTTGTTTTCATTGATCTTTCTGCACAAAACTTCTCTCTTCGTGGAAAATCGGTGGTTAAAGAGCCAACAGCGGGCTCAGCCCCCACTTGAAAGCACTTGGGTGGAGACAGGGAGCTGGGGGAGGGGTGCTGGGCGGAGCCCCACCAAGAGCAGGGGCCTGGGGGCAGAAGGACCGGGTTCCAGCCCCAGCCCTGTTCCCCACCGAGGGACGAGGGGACCCTGGGCTGGGGCGCGGGGCTGACATCCGGGGGCCTCATCTCCTCATCTGGATGGGAGTGATAACCATGCCTCACAGCTGCCGTGAGGGGGCAGGGCGGGCGGGTGTCCTCAGCCGGGGTGGGGGTGGGGTGGGGAGGAGTTGGTGTTGCTGTTGGTGCCCTTGATGCTCACGGGACTCTGTGGGTTCAGAGGAGCCGGTCCTGTCACCCTGCCCAGTCACGCCAGCAGCCTGGGCCCTGGGCCGGTACTTTATCTAAATCTGACCTAGCTATTCAGTGGCAATGAGTTTCCGTTCGTTTTGTGTGTTTTCTGAACTTTAAAAATAGTGCAGGGCGAGACCACAATTGCTGAGCACTGCTTTTTCTCCCGGAGCCTCAGCACATGCGAGGGGCCTTGACCTCAGTGAGCCACCGGCTGGGGTGACCTCATGAGGCCCTTGACCAAGCGCACACAGACACACACACGCAGTCACACATGCAGTCACAGACACACACAGTTACACATGCAGTCACAGACACACACGTAGTCACAGTCACACAGACACACAGACACACACACGCAGTCACAGACACACACAGACACACACGCAGTCACAGTCACACAGACACACTCACACACACAGTCACAAACAGAAGCACACACTCACACAGATGCACACCCAGAAACTTACACAGACACACACACACTCACACACACACACTCACAGACAGACACACTCACACAGATACACACTCAGGAACACACAATTACAGACAGGAACACACCAGTCACAGGAACACACACACACACACACACACACTCAGACACACACACTCACAGACAGACACACTCATACAGATACACACACTCAGATTTTCTTGAAACGGACACCTCAGAGTTTGCTGGGGGAGCCACTCACAGGCTTCCATGTAGAAGTCACTGCCCCCAACCCGGACGGGGCAGTTTCTGTGACAAATGTCCAGGCGGGGCCGGGCCCTTCCTTGCCAGTGAGTCTGCAGGCCCAGTGCTGGGACGGGCGTGAGCCTGTCTCTTTCCTAACAGCCCCTGGTGAGTGCCACCAGCTGACACCTGTGAATGTGCTGCTTCCAGTGCCAGCGTGCAATCTGGTGTTTTGGCTGCGAGGGAGGGGGCGCAGGCAGGAGCGCCTGCCGGTCGTGGCAGGTGACAGACGGGGGTGCAGACCCCAGCTCCAACGCGTAGTTGTTTGATTGGGGCTCTTCCTTCATCTGTCGGGAGCGTGACGATGCTAACAGATTCCGCCAGGGCCGTTGTCGTGAAGAAAGGAGAGGATTCTCATGACACACGGGGCGCATTCAGAGTGCACGGGTTCAGAGTGCTAGCTAGCCCTTGCTCCTCATGTTCGGATGCTTTAGGCTGCACCGCGAAGCACATCTTCACCGGCAAATCTGTCCACATATCCATGCTGATTTCCTGATAGGCCACAGAATCCCTGGGTCACAAGGGATACTTTTTCCCTGAGACATAAAAGTGTATTGTGTGATCTTTCCCCACAACGTTTTCATGGTTTCCCATGGAAGATATGCATGTGGGACTCTCTCTTGAAGGAACATACGCTTGCATTATATCGGTGGCATTTTAAGCTCTGATTCCGGGCCCCTGCAGCGGCCTGTTTGAAAGGGTCTCATGGAGACATAGCTCACGTGGCATACAGTTCTCTCACTCAAAGCCCACACGCCCATGGCTTTCAGTTCTAGGCTCGGAGCCCTGTCACCATCACCACCATCTAATTTTAGAGCACTTTCCTCGTCCGCAAAGCAGCCACGTGCCCATTAGCAGTCACTCCCAGCCCCAGGCCATCGCTAATCTGTTTCCTGTCTCTGCAGAGTTGCCTTTTCTGAAATTTCATGTAAATGGAGCCACCAATCGGAGGCCTCCTGGGCCCGGCTCCCTCCACTTCACCCAGTGATCGCGCACGTCGGCACTCCATTCCCTTCATAATTAAATACCGTCCCCTGGCTCCCATATATAATATTTTATCTACTCAGCTGCTGGGCGTCGCTGGTTTCCCCATTTTGGCGATTATAAGTAATGCTCGATGAACAGCCTGGTCCATTGTGTGTGGGGGGGGTGGGGGTGGGGGTGGGAGGGCATGTTTTCATTTCTCCTGGTTGTATACCTAGGAGTGGAATGGCTGGGTCAGAAGGTAACTCTATGTCCGACCATTTGAGAAGCTGCCAAAATGTTTTCTAAAGCAGCGACGCCCTGTTATGCACCCTCAGGCAATGCCTGCATGTTCCAAGCTCTCCACGCCCCACCAACACGGTATCACCTTGTGCATCCCTGTCACAGCCCCCCGGCGGACTGGGAGCGGAACCTGTCACAGCCTCCAAGGGGCCGGGAGCGGAACCTCGCTGTGCGCTGTGTGTGTGATGTGCATCTTCCTAATGGCGGATGGTGGTGCGCACCTTTCCTGGTGCGTACGGCCCTCTGTCCATCTGCTCTGGAGAATCGTCTGTTCGGGTCCTTGGCCCAACGCTAAGTTGGGTTGTTTGTCTTTTTGTGATTGAGTGGTGAGTGTTCTTTATATGCTCTGGATGCACGTCCCTTCTCAGACGTGTGATCTGTGCACACTGGCTCCCAGTCCACGGGTTGTCTTTTCACTTTCCTGACGGTCTCTTTAGTGGCACAGTATGATACCGTGAAGGTATGGCGCGGCTGGTGGGGTATGTGGTGAGCAAGAGCCTGGGTTTTAGAATCAGACCAGCCCGGGTGCGACGTCTGAGTCCACAAACGTCTCTTACCCCCTCTGTGGGCCTCCGTGTTCTCCACCCGCAGAGTAAAGGGAGGGAACCGGCCTTTCTCAAAGATGCCAGCAAATCGGCCCCTCCGGGGTGCCCCTGCCCATCTCTTTAACATTTAACGTTAACGACAAGCAAAGCGAGAGAGACGGGATGAGGGACTGCTTCACCCCAGGGCCTGGAGTCCACCTGCACCCTAAATACACGTGTTTTCAAACCCTTTCCTTTCCCCTCGCTCCGGCCGCCTCAGGAAGGGTGCACCTCTGTGTTTTCCTTACAGACTTACATCCCCCCTCCCTCCCCCACTGTCTCCACCTGGAGAGAGAAGGCAGGTGCCAGCGGGTCGAGGGGCCCGCTGTGACCTCACCCTCTGCACAGTGACCCCATCTGTGCTCAGGGAGCCTCTGACCAGGGGCCCCTTCGTGAAAGAGTGACAGCCTCAGAGAGGCTCCGTGCCTGCCCCGTCACCCAGCCCAGCCTCCCCGAGCCGGAGGGACGGGTGGCCATGGCCCTCTGCACTCACCCTTCCTCCCGCGGACACTCTGGCCAGCATGCTCTCCACGTGGCTTGGCCACACGCTGGCGCCCTTAGCTGCGGGCATGCACTGCGGGGACCCCTCCAGGGCACCCCCAGGCACGGATGGGAGAAAGGAGAGGAGCTGGCCCCGGCTCGGCCCCTTCAGAATGGAGCTCGCTCCACTGTCGTGTTCCCTGCAGGGCCTTGCAGCCCCGACCAAATGCCTGCTCCCAGCTGTCACCGACGCTGTTGCCAGTCGCCTCCGTCACCCTGGCTGTCAGAAACCATTGAAGGGCTTGGCGCCCGGAAAGCGCTGCCTTCCCAGGCGGAGGGACCGCCCTTCACAGGCGACGCTAAGTGACGGCCCGGGCGACGGCCGCCCCGTTTCGCAGGGAATTTAAATGCAGGCTTCTGAGCTGCTCCCTCCGTTGCCAATGAGCAGTCACACACACACCCTGGATATGCGCTGCCTTTTAGAAACAAGCCCATGATCATGACCTGTACGTGCCCAGATGTCTCCTTCTGGGTACTTATTCCTGTAGCTTCACTAACGACCCAATGAATGTGCGGGCCCGAGGCCGCCATGGACATCTCGCCGGGGCCCCTGAGGACACACTGTCTCTTCCCCCAGCTGATCGGAGCCCTCGGCTCTGGCCTGGCCTGGTATCTGTGTCCTCGGGCCTGAGCCTCCCTTTCCCCCCCACCCCGGGTCTGAGCCTCCCCCCTCCCCCCAACACACACACACTCACTTGGCTTCCTGTGTTCAGATGGGCTCAGCATTTTCCTCTGCGGTGGCCACTTCTTTATGAGCTGCAGCTGGTGAAGGTCGAGCCCCACCCCCCTGTAAGGAGGATGTCCCGACAGCCCTGGGCCCACAATCCAAGCAGACCCTCTCCCCAGGGCCTCTGTACGGACACTCCCAGGGGACCCCCGTGGAGGGGCCGGTGACCCCAGAACTAAACGGATGCATGCTGAGTCCCTGCCCGCCTTGGCTCCCGGAACCCATTCACGTCATTCTAACACTACCCCCTTCAGATGTTCCAGCTAAACACAGTGTGAATGGTTACACTTGTAGGAAGAACGGCCAGGACTCGGGCTTCGGGGTTAGATACAGCGTATCCTGCGCTGACAACCGGGAAAGTGGCTTTGCTCTCGGGGCCTCGGTGTCCCCATCTGTAAAGTGGGTACATAATGCTGTCTCAGGCTGTGGCATCAAGAGCCTGGGCCTCAGGGCCCTGCAGCCCGGGGCCAAGTCCAGCACCCCCTCTTACCCGCGGCGTGTCCTTAGGAAAATGACTACAGTTCCCCGTGCCCCAGTCTCCTCCGTGTACAATGAGGGGAGAAGAACATGCCCTGAGATGAACTGATGAGATCACGTGGACAGGGCTATACCCGCTAGCTGTCCAACCAGCAGGAGCAATCACTAACATCATAACCGGCCTGTCACGGAGTCCTTGCAAAAACTAGATGAAATAACAGGCTTGAGAAATATACCCTGCAAAGCACTACAAGGAGGTCGGTTGTTATTGTTCATAATGTTATTGCGACTCAAACTAAACTGAAAAACAGGGACGTATTCTCCCATCTAAGGATCAGGTTGGGGATGAGATTTCGTTTTGGCCAAGAGTTTTCAAAGCAGCTGAGGAGCTGGCCTGTCCTCTCCCGTCCCTTCCCCGTGGCCCGTGCGCTTGGTGTAACTAGCTGTGGTTCGGCGGGTCTAGAAATAAACCCTGGCTGACAATGCCACGCCCCTCCCGGCGCTGGTACGTGCTTGGCGCCCTTTTAAATTTCATTAAGACTGATGTTGAGCGTGGTCTTCTTTATTTTTATTATTTCCTAAAATATTACTTTTTTCTTGAGTTCAGAGAGGAAGGGAGAGGGAGAGAGAAATAGAAACACCAATGATGAGAGAGAATCATTGCTCGGCCGCCTCCTGCACGCCCCACACTGGGGCCTGAGACCGAAGCCCTGGCCTGTGCCCTGACTGGGAGTCGAACCAGGACCTCCTGGTTCATGGGGCAACGCTCAGCCACTGAGCCACGCCAGCGGGGCGAGCATGGTCTTCTTTAAATAACGACAGATTCATGTCAGAAGTGAGGAGGCCTGTCCCCCAGAAGTATTCGGGCGCCAACGGGGAGCTGTGCTGCTCCAACGCCACGCGTTCGATCTCAGCCCTCACCTCCCTTCGTGCTGCGGCAGCCCAGGCAGCGGTGCCGGGCGGGTTTCATCGCTACGGCTTTTGTGAGATGAGGATACCGGGGCAGGGCAGTTTCCAGGCCTGGCTGCGGTCACGGGGAAGCTCAGCGCTCAGCGCAGAGGCCTTATCTCTCTCTGGCCGGCGGCTGTGTTGCTCTCCCGGGGACACCCAAGCCTGTGCTGCTGGGGGCCGCGGGGAGCAGGGATAATCCAGCACCTCCTTGACCCCCTCTGCTGCCAGGTGGGCGGGGAGCCAGAGGGCAGGGAGGGCCTTAAGGCAGTTTGTAATCTACATTTTGTTCTTCCTTTTTATTTTATTCTATTTATTATTTATTCTTATATATTTTTATTGATTTCAGAGAGGAAGGGAGAGGGAGAGAGAGAGAGAGAGAGAGAGAGAGAGAGAGAGAGAGAGAGAAAGAGAAACATCAATGATGAGAGAGAATCACTGATTGGCTGCCTCCTGCACACCCCACAATGGGGATCGAGCCTGCAACCCTGGCATGTGCCCTGACCCTTCAGTCCACAGGCCGCCGCTCTGTCCACAGAGCCAACCAGCCAGGGCCCTGTTTCTGTTTTACACCTGCTCCCTCTGCATCTCCCTCCCATTCACCCCTCCTGCCTGGTGAGTCTGTGACGGCTGCTCTGGCCCTGGAAGGCGCTAGCGCTCCTGTCAGTCATCGAGGAAATAGGCAGCCTCCGTTCCCGGAGCTTCAGTTTCTGGAACTCAGAGCATAGAGGTGGGGAAGGGGTGTCAGGAGATCCCCGTCGTGGGGCATGGCACCACCCAGAGCCCCGGCACGGAGTTTCCTGGGTCGTGGGCACTGGCTCTTGTCCTGGTTCTCAAGCAGAGTTCACGAGGCTCTCTGTGCCCTTCCCAGAGACTGTGCGTGTGCCGCAGGAAAGATGAGACAGGTGTTTCCCGACTCCCTCTGAGCATCGTTTAGAAGCGCTGCCTGTCTCCTCCCCCATGGTCTCCCAACGGGGTGCCCGTGGCATTCCATCAGGGCCCAGGGAGAAGATGCTAGAACATCTACTTGTGAGTGTGGAGCAGTCTCATCCTTTACAAACATTTTGACAGCCCGGCCGGCGTGGCTCAGTGGTTGAGCGTCGGCCTCTGAACCAGGAGGTCACGGTTCCATTCCCAGTCAGGGCACAGGCCTGGGCTGTGGGCTTCATCTCCAGTGTGAGGCCGGCAGGAGGCAGCCGATCAGTGATTCTCTCTCATCTTTGATGTTTCTATCTCTCTCTCCCTCTCCCTTCATCACTGAAATCAATAAAAATACATTTTAAAAAACATTTTTACATTTAGAATGTCCATATTAGTAGAACAATCTGTGCATGTAATTAGTGACAATGGGCATATGCGAAGCTTGTTACTGTCGGGTACAGGACCAAGCAGCTGGGGTGTTACCTCAGCAGCAGGTGGAGGCCCCTTTCCCCGTGGGCTGGAGAGAAGAGAGCTGAGCTGGGATGTCACCACGGACTCCCAGTGTCTGCTCTGCTGCTGGGCATCAAAGGGACCAGCAAACTCCGTGCCTCTGGGACAGTGGCAGGCCGCTCTGGCAAAAGGCTAGGTGGCAGCCCTCCCCACCTCCCCACTAGTGCCTCCAGGCCACTGGACAATTGGAGAACCTCGCCTGTGGGCAGAGGGCAAGCCTGGGAGCTTGGCCCCACATTTTGCAGGGGTTAAGGGAGCGCGGACACGCCACCAGACCCTGGCGCGGTGCCGTGAGAGGACCAGAGCCCGAGGGGACCCCGGTAGGACCCTCACTCCTGGTTCTGGCAGATCCTAAATGAAGGGAAGTCCATTCTGGTCAGTGGAACAGCGAAGAGAACCCAGAGGTGAATCCAGCAGCGCCTGCCCAGGCACTAGGAGGAAGTGGAAGGCCACTGGGAAGGAAGGCCGGGCTGGGCAGCGGGGACCCGCTGAGGAATCCAGGCAAACGCCAAGGACGCGGGGCAGCCAGGACCGAGGCGGGACTGGCCTGAGGAGTCAGTTCACCAGCCTGTCCCGGTGCATTTGAGAGGAGCAAAGAGGCCTTAAGGGGCAAGATGAGAGATGATTGCGATCACTTCCAAGTCCAGACAAGATGCAACAGAAGTCACCCCAACAAACAAAACAACACACACACACACACAAGCACACACACACACACACACACACACACACAACGAGAAGGCACAAACTGAACGTCCTGGCCAGCACTGCCAAACGTCTAGCCTGGACTTGGACTCTGCTCAAGTTCAAGGTTGAGCTGGACATCATCCTTCCCTCACGCTGTGGGGCCACGGCAACCTTGAGAGCCATTTCCTTTGGCTCCCTCCTCACTGGACCCCCCACGACGCTGCCCTGACTCACGGGTCATCCATGGCCCTGTCCACGGAGCTCTGATGGCAGGACACATCTCCCAGTCACCCCTGTCCTCCCAGAGCGTGGCCTCCTGCTGGCCTGAGGCTTCCCTTTTCTGAATACAAGATGCATTTAAATAAAAGAATGCCGAGTCAGATGTAGGGAAGAAAAGAGTTTGTACATGAGTGCATGGAGAGGAAGCTAGGAAGCATATTGCCAAGTTGCAAAGCTGCAATGGGCCCTGCTCAGCAACCTTCCCCAGCTCCGGGAGGTCCGCTGACCCCTCCAGCACTCTCAGGAAGCTGAGCAGCCGGGTGGCCTTCCCGGTGGAGGCAGCGGGTGGGTTGAGCAAGAGGACAGCTCTAGTGCATCAACAAGTTTGTGCAATGGACAGTGGAAACGAAGTTTCTACTTCTCCTCCTGAGAACACTCGGGGCCGAGGGGCCTCTCACAGATACACACGAAGGCCCCGGAGACATAAACATGTAGGTTCCGCTCCAGCTGGAGACCTCGGCTCAGCCACATGAACCCCTTTCCCCAGCTTCCGACGTGGTTCCCGAAATACAAACGAACTCCTGTGTCTGGAGAAGCAGTGGGGTCTGATGGCTCCCCAGGGAGGTTCATGGTCAGCCACTCACCTTCCCCAGGGAAAAGGCAATAGTCACAAAGTGTGGGCTCTTGTTTAGAAGGCAGACCCCTGGCCTTCATTCATTCACTCACTTAGTCATTCACTCGTTCGGTGGCTAATTATGGATCACCTCTTTGGGGCAAGGCTCGGTGCTAGGCTCAGGGGTCATGCATGAGACGTGTCCCTGTCCCCCCAAGTTTATGCTCCACTTTGAAAGTGGGTGGCGTCCATATCCAGTGGACCCCCGCTCTGTGCCTTGCACCACGCTAGCGGGTCTATACACCTTGTCCTGAGGACCCTCCAGATCTGGGAAGGAAAAGGAATAGCAACACCACGCAGGCGCACAGAGAGATGCAGAAAACTTTGCAAGATCACACAGCTTCCAAATGTCTCGAACCCCCCTCTTGTTCCAGACTCCAATGCGCATGTCCTGCTCCCGTGGGGCAGGGAAAACTCCCAGGGGTGCTCTGAGGGGGGAGCAACTCCCTTTGGCTGGGGATTTCTGGGAGGACAGGGGGACAAGGTGAACTCTAGGTGGGGCACTTCACCGGCAGGGGCTGGGCAGGGGTGAGGTAAACAGTGCAGAGGTGGGGAGGCTGTCTGCATGCAGGGGGACACAGACGTCCCTGTGGTGAGCGGGGCTGGAGGCCTTGAGCGGGGACGTCATCGCGGGAGGAGGGTGAGAGCAAATGGTGATGAGCATCGAATGCCGGGAAAGGTAGGGAGCAGGTTCTGTGGGGAACAGGAGGCCGTGGCAGGTGCTGGAGGAGGATGGCCACAGGACCTGAGTCGGGGAACTGGGGCTGGAATGGGGTGAGGGAAGCCGTGGGGAGGCCCCCTTGCAGGCCCGCCCAGTCGTGATGGTGAGCTCACCTCCAGAGGTTCCTGGGCTAGACCTGGGGGTGTCACTCATCAGCTGGGTGGCCTAGAGCAAGCGGTTCCACCCTGGGAGCCTGGGTCTCTTCCGGCGAAGTCCAGACACACAGAGTAACTAGGGAGAATCCGTGGGGACCATAGGCAGCAGCCAAGCATCTTTCCCGGCTCCCGGAATACTAGTTCCCCTTCCTCTTTTCCTCCTTCTCGGGTACCCCAAGCATCTCCGGCCCTGAACCTCTGCACTTGGCATTCGCTTTACCTGGTCCTTCTTCCTCTTGGTTTGCTCACTGGTGTCACGTGGGCACCTGACAAAGCTCTCTTCCCAGGTGAGGCCCGTCTGTCCCCACTCCCGTACGTGCTGGTGTCTCTAACTCAGCACCTGGAGCCGCGCCTCGCACACAGCAGGCGCTCCACGGGTTCCGTGGGATAAACAGTGAGTGAATGAATGAGTCAGTGCGTGTCCATCCGGGGAAGGGACACACCCTAGGCTCTCAGGGAACTTGTAGGCTGCACGGGATCTCGAAGGTCCCATGGGCTGAGCCCTCTCTGGATTCAAGAACGCCATCAGCGGATTATGGCCCAAGGGTGACGCCTGGCACGTCAGCCACGCTCACTGCGCCTCCCACTCGCTTCTCTCCGCGGAGAGAACTTCACTCGTCCCCGAGGCTGCCTTTCCAGCATCCAGCCATCCCCACAATTACACCGAAAGCAGGACAAATACCTTAGGCAGAAGTGGGCATCTGCGAGTACTGGACCCAGCTGCAAACTGTGGGGCTTACACACGGCACCCCGGCCACGGGACGCCGAGTCCCCTTACCTCCTGGACCCTGGACCCTGAGCCCCTGGGACCTGCGGCCAGAGAAACAGGCTCCCTCCGTGTGGGTTAGGAGACCTGCCCAAGCCCCCGCTGCGGGTGTAACATCAGCTCCCGGCCACGTAGTGTGCCAAGCTAGTTGTCTACGTGGGGGATATTGCATTTCAGTAAAGCCCGGACTTCACTGATCAATCTTGACCCCTTTGGGTGTCCTGCTGATCTGTCCGTGGCCATTAGCCTGGCCCTCCTAGGTAATGAGCTGACAGCCCCCGCCACGCCCCCCGCCCTGGAAATCCAGTGCTTTCTGCACCCAGGGACCTGCGAGTCCCCGAGAGTCTGAGCTCAGCCTCCTGACTGGTCACTGGGCCAGGGCTGACCCCATCCTGACCCTTGAGGGCCTTGCTGGGGGCATCTCTGGCCAAGTTTGGCTCCAACCTCCACACCAGCCCCCTCCCTGGGCCCCAGTGCAGGGACATTTTTAGGGGCATTTTCTCGAACTCCCTGGTTCCTGTCAGTTCCCCTGGGCTGAGGTACACACTGAAACCTCCAGGCCAGGGCACATGGGCAGCAGCACCCCAGGCCACCCCGTTACCCAACACCGACAGGCAGAGCGGATATTGCAGCCCTGGTCCCCTAGGCTCCAAATTCAGAGCTTCTCCCTCTGCAGCTCCGCCTATCGAACCCTGTCCTTCACTGAACGTCCCTCTGTGGTCCCTGCCCACCTGCCGTCGCCTCTGCCATCGGGCTCAGGCTTCCTTAGGGCCCACGTGTCTGCCCCCCAAGCCCCCGAAGCCGGCAGTTCTTCCTGCAGGAGCCTCTCAGGCGCAGACGTGTCCGAGGCAGCTCTGCTTCCTCCCGCAGGACTCAGCGAGGGCCTCTCCGTAGACAGCCCGTCCCCAGCCACTGACCGCTGTGGGAAGGAGTGCCTGTGAGCCCGCTGTCTTTTCTTAAATACGTCTGTGTTTATTGATGTCAGAGAGGAAGGAGAGGGAGAGAGAGAAACATCCATGATGAGAGAGAACCATGGACCGGCTGCCTCCTGCACGCCCCACACTGGGGATCGAGCCCACAACCTGGGCATGTGCCCTGACCAACCCTGACCTCCTGGTTCATAAGTCAATGCTTAAGCGCTGCGCCACCCCTGCAGGAGGGCCCCTCTGCCTCATTAGCCATTTCCTGTCCTTCCCGCTGTCACCATCGCCGATAGCTGCCGCATCCCCATGTTTATGCCACGGCTCCCCCCAAAAAGTAAGCTCCATCCAAGAGAGGCTCTTGCTGTGCACAGCTGCACTCATTGAACAAATGAAGTTCCATTGAACGAATGTTAAATAAGGGACTAAATTTAGTCTAACTCATAGCAGATTCTGGGCAAATGTTTTTTTGTGTTTTTTTTTTTTTAAGTTGCCACAAAGCTTGTGCTTTCTGACTATGAGCTCACGCCTCCTTTCTGCCTCCGTGTGTATTTTGGGGGAAAACTCCACGTATGCATCTCTCTGCCAGGCGCTTCCCCTTCTAGGCGAATGGCCCGCTCCGTCCATCTTTTGCAACGTGGCCTCTGTACCTTCCCAGGGCGCCCTGCGCATGTCTCTCAAGTTGTCTGAGGAAGCATCTCTCTAGTACCGAGTGCCTTCTAAAGTTAGAAGCGGCCCGATGTTTTCGATTCACCGTCGACAACTACACCGAGTGAGGTTTCTAAATGACTCTCCCTGGGCGGCCGAGGCGGCCCTGTGGGGCTGGGGATGCGTGTCAGCCGCCAGAGACACCGGCCGGGTTCCGTGCCAGGCCCAGCTGTGTGACTCTGGGCAAGCCACTCTGCTGTCACCTCTGTGAAGCAGCCCC
This sequence comes from Myotis myotis, assembly GCF_014108235.1. Taxonomy (NCBI): domain Eukaryota; kingdom Metazoa; phylum Chordata; class Mammalia; order Chiroptera; family Vespertilionidae; genus Myotis; species Myotis myotis. The sequence continues at coordinate 2,951,895 of NW_023416320.1, forward strand.
CACACGGTCCCCCGGCGTTCCAGCCCAGGCAGCCATTCCCAGGCCGTCCTGCCGGGAGTCAACATCCCGGCAGCTTCCACCTCTGCCACCCACAATCCCTGAGGCCCCAGGTGCCTGCGCTCTCCTGCTTGAGACTCGCCTGTGATGAGTGGGGAGCTATACATTGCTCCTTTTAGAATATGTTCTTATTGATTTTAGAGAGAAAGGCAGGGAAAGGGAGGGAGAAATGTCGATGTGAGAGAGAAGCATCAGTCGGTTGCCTCCTGCACACCCCGCACTGGGGATCCAGCCTGCAACCCAGGCCTGTGTCCCGACCCACCGGGAAGCCAACTGCGGCCTTTCAGGGCGGTGCAGGAGACGATGCTCGACCAGCTGAGCCGCGCTGCCCAGGGCTATCTATTATCACTTTTTAAAAAATTTAAACCCATCGAAACGTTGAAATGCTACAATGCACACGTGCTCTTCACCGAGATCCCTCCAACAGTAACATTTTGCCACATTTACTGTCTTGCTCTCTTTCTCTCTCTTCCTGGACTATTGAAAATTATAGACACCCGCCACCTGGCCTCCTGGCACCTCAGCAGGTGTCTGCTAAGAGCCAGCACCCTCGCCCATATCCCCACGGCGGCACTTCACCCCACGAGAAGCAGCGTTGACACGGCATCATCGGACCTGTGGTTCCTATATTTGAGTGCCGCCCACCGACCCATCACAGTCTTTCTGTCTTTCCAGTCCTCTTCCCTTGACCCAGGATCTAGTCAAGCATCACACAGGCAACATGACCTTGTAGGTATTCGTGGTCAATGTTCACCTACACCCCGTGTTTCCTGACCTTCCCAGTCTCTCGGGGGCAGCACGCCCAGCGGGGCTGCCCGCAGCAGCTCTCGGCAGAGGGCCTTCGATGCCTCTATTTTCAGCCTCTGCCCATGAGGACCTGCCCTCCACAGGCTCTGCGCTGGGGCTGGCTTGGCAGCGGCATGAGGAAGCCGCGATAATTGGGAAACTCAGAAAAGAGAAGCTGCCGCCGCGTGGACCCAGCCAGCTCCAGGGGCCCTGAGCGCAGCCCGGAGCCTCCCCCGCCTTTTAATTAGAGACGAAACGCGTCTGCGAGCCTGAGCGAGGCCTGGCCGCGGAGCGGAGCTGCCCGTGTGCCCAGGGCTTTGCACCCGCGTGCAGCAGGCCGCCCGCCTCGCGTCCTCAGAGGGGAGCCTGCTGGGCGCTCGCTGAAAACAGGAACCTGCCCCTCCGCGGGGCCCGCGCCTCCTCGTTCTCGCAGAGGAAGTGTGCGGCATGTTTAGCAACTGCTGCTCTTCTCGATAGCACGGGCTTGTCTACACCCCGCGGGGGCCCGGCCGCCCGCTCACTCTGCGGCAGCAGCGGCTGACGGAGAGGCCGTGACGGGGACCCTCGCCAGCTACTCCCCGGGGCCGCCATGTCCAGCCTTTGAAGGTATCTTGGGGGATGTGGTGGGGGCTTAGGGGGGCCATCAGGACCCCTTAGACGTGCAGGGGGGTGAGATCTTGGAAACGGAGAGTCGCTCTGTGGGAACAGGCAGGGCAGTGTCTCCAGTGAGGCCCACCTTCCAGCACGGAGCCCGGAACATCGAGGCTCTCGGGGAGGGTCTGGTGCATAGCTACAGGCGAGCAGGGCCGAGGGCGTGGGCCGGGCACCGTCCTCCAGAGGAGAGAGTGCCGCTCCAGAACGCCCTGGCACAGGCAGGCCTCCTCCCGCGGACCGCCGGGCTTGCTCCGGCCCCCCAGCACCGTGACCCCGGGTGAGTCACTGCAACCGCGCCAGGCCTTTATTTCCCCTCCTTAAAGTGAACATCCCGGGGCCAGGTCCCCCGGGCGCTGGGAAGGTGGCATGAGCGGCATATGCAGAGCGCCCGGCCAGTGTAGACACAGGGTAGGGGCTCGGTAAGCGCGGCCAGGGAAGAGCAGTGACGTCTTAGGGTGCACGCAGCCCCGAGAGGCTGAGCTCCCTCCACTGCTTCGGGAGCCTGGCTGTGAGGGTCGCCTTTGGGAAAATGCCAGCCAGGCTTGATGATGACAAGCAGTGACAATCAGAGGAGGTGGGGAGCGTGTGGGGCGGGCGTGTGGTGAGAAGAGGCTTGGGAGGGCGAGAGTTCTTGAAGGGATGTGGCACGCTCCACATTCTTTGAGGCTCCTAGGTGTCCAGAAATCCTGGTTGTCAGGGAAATGACCATGGCGTTGGGCTCGAATGTCCTGAATTGGGGTCATGCATGGGAGTGGGAAGGGGTGGTGTCCGCCACGCTGAGTGGCGGGGAAGGAGCGCTGCATGAAAGGCTATTTTCCTGCAATCCTCAGAATAATTCTTCAAGATTACAATTATTGTTTGCTTTTGACAAATAAGGAAACGAGAGCCAGAGAGGTTAAGTGATTCTTCCAAGTCACACAGCAGAGAGAATTACGCTCTCAGGACAGAGCGGTGGGGGTGGGCAGAGCCCTGGGGAGAGTGAGTGTGTGAAGGGGAAAGTGTGTCTTTGGAGCAGTGCTCTCCATCTCAGGAGAAACACACCCCACGTTTTGCAAAAAAAAAAAAAAGTGTCATTCTGTGGTTCGCTGTGCGATGCTGAGCTGCAGCCTTCTCTCGCCTGGGCTGTGGTCCTTTTCAGTTTGGACAGGTGAGCCCAAATCAAAGTTCTGGCAAAATCTCTTGTAACTGGTCTTCTCCAGCTAGGAGGATGCTATTCAGGAAGGCGCAATATGTTCTGAAAAGCAGGCTACTGATAACCCTAAATCCCATGAAACGGACAGACTGGTGTCTGTATAGTCCAGCACCAGAGCAGGGAGACCGCTCCCTGGAAAGCCTCTAAGTCAGCGACCACCCCACCTACGCCCCCCTCCCGCCAGCCAACATTCTGGCTCAGCCGCCAGTGAGCTGTGTGACTCTGGGCAAGTCACTGTGCCTCTCTGAGCGTCAGTTTCCTTTTCTTAAAAAGACCAGCCTCCTCATGCATCTGTCTGTACCAAGGTTAAGTCATAGGCAATAAGCAGGAGGTGCTAAATGCTGGAGTGGCAGAGTGGCTACTCACAGCATTCTTCACCCTGGCCCTTGAAGGACACCCAGGTATGCGGGTGGTTCTGGGCAGTCAAGGGTAACTGCTGTGTTCACCGCACTGGGCCCAATTACATAACTACGCGCCTTCTCCGTGTCTCCAAATGCTCGTGTCTACGTGTTTCTCCACCTGACACGGGCAACCAGGCAGACGTGGGTAGGTTTGCACGGCAGCAAGCACATCGGTTTCCTAACACAGACAACATCTCCCCCTCTGCGTGTTGAGAGCCGGCAACATTATTTCCAGGGGGAGTGTGCTGCTTGGAGACTTAGAAATTATTCATTCCAGGAAACCCCAGCCAGCTTCCTGCATTCATAAACGCTGCTGGGTTTTAATCTTTCGCTTGACACGCAGCAAGCATTTGCGTCCGCCAGCTGTGAGAGAAGCTGGGGCTGAACATTCTTAGGAATTTCCACTGCGTCAGGCCAGACCCTTTGGTTCTTGTCAGCAACCTGAGGGCCCTGTTAGTACTTTTATCCATCCATCATCCATCCCTCCACTCATCCGTCAATCCCTTCTACTAAGAAATACACACTGAGGCCATACCATGTGACTGTCTTCCTCCCTCTCTCTCCTCCCTAAATGTTCCGAGGCAGTAAGTACACTGAGTCCAAACCACTTCCTCCCAGCTGGGAACGAGCAGGGGCAGGGGGCGGGGCAGAGGCGGGGGGAGGGGGGCTGATTTCACGATGGTAACTAGAGCCACAGACAGAAACTGTGAGGCTTCAGAGGCTCAGCGGCTCATTTCTGTCGTCAAACAGCTTTGCAAAGTCACAGTTCCCTCCCTGGCACCTTCCAGGCGGCTGAGGCCGTGGCCAGAGGAGGACTCAGGGGTGTGGGGGCACCAGCTCTCTGTGGTGGGCACACTTACAGGGTGTGTGCAGGCTGCGTGCCCTTGGCAGGTTGCTCGCCCTCTCTGAGCCTTTTCTTGGTAACATGAGGGCATCCAATTGCTATTTTTCAACCGGTGCTCTCTGACCTCCCAGGATTGGGCTGTCGTATCAAGAGGCAGGAGTGCTGGCTCAGCCCCAACCAGCAGTTGCTTTTCTCTATTTTATGTCTGGAGTTTCGGGGGACCTTTCTTAAGGTTTCCAACCAGCAGGTGTGAAATAACCCGATGAGCGGATCCCAAGGCCTCCTCCATGAGGCTCTGGAGCCTGGGCTCTGAGTCGGGCAGGAGGCGGCGGCGGGGGGTGGGTCCCTGAGCTGGCTGCCTGCTCTCCATCATCCTGAGCTGCCCACCCAGCAGCCTCCCTGGCAGGACGGGGAAAGGAGAACAGGGCAGGGCGGCGGCAGGCCTGTGGCTGCACCTGCCCAGAGGCGAACAGGGAGCAATGTGGGTCACGGGGCAGGCGCACCTGCAGAGCGAGGTCAGGATGTGGTGGGGTGCCCCCGGAAATCCTGTAAGATCCCTGGCCGGGGAATGACAGGTGTGGAGCCCCCATCCCAGCGCCTCCTGTGCCTGGTGCAGCACCGGGCGCGTCAGGTCCACAGGGCGGGTAGTGGGTACCATCACGGAGGAGCAGGGAGAGCAGAAGCAACACATTCACAAGCCAAACTCTTCCCCGTCATAGTGGAGGGAGGGCCCTGCGGCCCGAGGAGGGGACGGGGTTTGCTCAACTTGCACGGCGAGGCAGCAGACCGCCCGTCTCCCGTGTACTCGGGCTTTGGTGACATTTCAGCTCTCCCAGCTCACCAAACTCACCTCCACCCTGGACGTACTCTGTCATTTAAGGCCCCGAGCAGTCCCGCGGGGCATGTGTTCACGCCTCACATTTATGGGTTTGGAAAACCGAGGCTCAGGGAAGGGCAGTCACTTGCCACAGGTCACACAGCCAGCGGGGCCGGGCTGGAACCTGAACTCAGTCTGGCCTGCTTACTCCCCCTCTTCCCACTTTTGAGCCTCCCTTACTCTTGCTACGTTCTGCTCGTGATTGTAAGAGCAATTCATACACGCGGGAGAGAGTCTGGAGATCCCGGAAAGACGTGAAGAATAAACCAATAAAGCCTCTATCAAATCACTACCCAGAGAAGCCTTGGCGGCATCTTGGAAAGAGCTTCCTTGAGTATTTTCTACATCGATGCACGGAAGCTTTATGCAACTGGGATGGTAGAAGCGCAGCTAGTTTCTCTTCCACCCCACTCCACCCCCATAGTATTAAGCATTCTTTAAAATGATGCTATGGCACAGTCCCCATGATCCCCTGCTGCCTTTTAAAAATATATATATAATATATATATATATATATATATATATATATATATATATATATATATATATATATATATATATTGATTTCAGAGAGGGAGAGAGAGATAGAAACATCAATGATGAGAGAGAATCATGGATCGGCTGCCTCCTGCATGCCCCACACCGGGGATGGAGCCCGCAACCCAGGCATGTGCCCTGACCAGGAATCAAACCGTGACCTCCTGGTTCATAGGTCGACGCTCAGCGACTGAGCCACGCCGGCCGGCCAGGCTCCCTGCTGCCCTGTGAGGACACAGGCCACCTAAGACTGGCCACGGCGGCTGAGGTCTGAGCGGCCGTCACCGGCCTCTCTGGGCCCTGTTGCTCCCATGGCCCGATCCCAGCCCCCGGCGTCCAACAGGCCCCTGACCGCCAGCAGGCTCCTGGGGACCTCCGTGCCCTTGTCGCAGTTTCACCCAGAAGTTCACAGTCCCCTGAGTCTGCTCTGAGGACCTTTAGAGACCACTTCTGCTGCCTCCTTAGACTAGGCCCAGGGCAGGAAGGCAGAGCGGATAGAGTCTCAGGGGGGCTGAGGGCACAGGCGGCCAGGCAGACCTGGCGGGGACCTAGCCTCCCCTCTCCTCGGTCCCACCACCTGGGACCAGGCACTCCATCATCTCGCCTGTGACGTGGAGCTGTGGGCGACCCAGTCTGGCAGCGATAGCGTGCTGAGGCTGGAGTCCGGCCGGGAGGAAGGGCCCATCGCCAGACGGCGTGGCTCTGGCTGCCTGGGGGCTGCCGGTCGGTGATGGTGACGGTGAATGGTGAGTGGGTTTTCCCGCTCATGGCATAGCTCCCACCTGAGAAGCGGGTCCTGGGAATGGGCTCGGAGCTCTCACGCTTCATGGAAGAAATTCTAAGGCTGACGGGAGGGCTGAATCCTTGAGCGGATTTCCTTCTTCCAGCCGTCAGCAGGGTTTCCCACGGTGCCTGGTTCTACTAGAGTCCAGCCTGCCCCCCCTTTACACACATGAGGGGTTCTTCAGGCGCCCTTCCATTCCGACAGTGAGGCCTGGCTCCAGAAGCCTGACCCGCGTTTACAAGATAACGGGGAGCACAGGGTGAAAGGCTCCCAGCGGCTCCCACAGAAACCCGGCGGGGCAGGCGCGTCCCACATTCCTGCCGGCACCTCCCTGCCTGCCGCGGTGACCTCTCCCTGCCAGCGGTCCCGCCAGTGGTGGCCGCCACTCCCAGGCCAGAGCTCCCCGTGAGCGTTCTTCCTCCCCGAGGGGACAGCACGGCTGGGGAAAGGGCGGCGTGGGTCCTGAAGTCAGAGAGGTAGGTGTGCCCCCTGCACCCCTACTCCGCGGGGTCCCAGCTCTGGGAGCCTGGGCTGCTGAGCTGACCCCCTGACCTCCGCCAGGGAAGGGAAGGTCACGGAGGAACCTCAGCCTCCTGGATGCTGGGAGGTGAAGCGCAATGGCATCTGCTGATTGCCCCCCCACCCCCGAAGGCGGGCGCAGAGCAGCACACACGGCTGTCCCTCCATCCCTAGGAGCAGAAGGACGAGGCTAGTGTTCTGTCTAGAGCAGGGGTGGGCAAACTTTTTGACTCGAGGGCCACAATGGGTTCTTAAACTGGACCGGAGGGCCGGAACAAAAGCATGGATGGGGTGTTTGTGTGAACTAATATAAATTCAAAGTAAACATCATTCCATAAAAGGGTACGGTCTTTTTTTTTTAGTTTTATTCATTTCAAATGGGCCGGATCTGGCCCGCGGGCCGTAGTTTGCCCACGGCTGGTCTAGTGGGACAGCCTAGAGAGCGAGGGCGTCTTTCCTCTCATTCATGATTTTCAAAAAGCCACCGAGTCTTGATTGCTGGTTGAATGGAGGGGCTCTCTCTTTGGAGAGCATCTCCCCGCCTCCCCCCCCCCCCCGCCCCCCACGCATTATGTAGAGGAGTAAATGGAGGCCCGAGATCACACGCAGAAGAGAGCAGAGCGTGGTCCAAAGACTAGGGTGCCAGGTCAGAGGCAAGTCCCGGTTCTGGTTCTGGCCCTTGGACGGCACCAAGAGGCGGGAGAGAGAATCGGGAACCGCTGGCGCCGATGCTGATGAACTCATTTCTCTCGTGCCCTCTCCTCGCTGTTCCTAGAAGCAGTTACGGCTCACACCCTCTCCCACCTCCAGCTCCTGCGTAAAACTGCCACCGATTAAATCAGACGGTGCAGCCATTTCATTAGGGAGACCAGGCGCTCCCTCTCGGGGCACTTCTCACTCTCCTACAATAAATGCCTCTTTCAGCTGCGTTAACTCCTTCCTGGATGATGGGAAGCTGGTGAGCAGACCGCGGCCGGGCTGGGGAAGCCCACAGTGGGTTTTCCGTGCCAGTGTGCGCTGCGGTGGGCATGGAGCCCAGCCCGCCCGGCCTGCACGCCCGCCGGCCCACGGAGGCAGGGAGAGGGCGAGGGTCACAGTAGAAGAACCCGGGCGCCGGGGGCCCGCTGCACCCTTCTCACCGCGAGACGCTGGGTATGTTTCTTTGCTTGGAGGGTGCCCAGTTTTCCCATCTGAAAAATGTGAGTTTCAAATCTTTTAAAAAATTTCCTGTACTGGATTCCATGTACACCCCCCCCCAAAAAAAACAAACAGCCCAGGAATGTTTGAGAATTAACGAGCTATGGGGGGTGGCGGGTGCAGTTAGAATTCAGTGACGCAGGTGACCAAGACTTCCTGAGCCGTTTGCTGGAGGCGGGATGTGAAGGGAGGGATGGGCTGGATGTGACTCGGAGAAGGACATGGCGCGGGAGGGAAGGGAAGACAGGTGAGGGACGGGCCCTGGGAAGCCTGGGTTCATGGGCGCTGGGAGAGGGTTAAAGGCACAATCCCTGTCTTAGCCGGTCCTGGACCCTGTGTTCGACTGCAGGACACGGCGGGACATTGTCAGGAGAGTGGGTGACAGTGCTGTGCTCTGCAAGGTGGGGACATGAGAGAGTGAAGGGGAGGCCCACACACAGTTCAGGGTCATCTCTGCATGACTGCCCTGAAGGCACCTCCCCGCCCCCTCAGCAGACAGTCCTGGGAGCTCCCCCACTCCTCCGCCAGCTGGTCCTGGGAACTCCCCCTATCCCCCCCTCCCCCAGCCAGTCCTGGGAGCTCCCTCCAGCAGCCCAATGGCCTTGGCAATGACGGGTGGGAGGCTGAGGGCCTGGGCTGACAGCTCGGCTCGGCTCCGGGAAGGCACGGGGAACATACGAGGGATCCCGCCTCTCCTTCCTCCCCACACAATGAGGAAGTGGTGCGGGCCTCCCTGGCCCTCTGAGGCCTTGCTCTGAGCGGAGAGAGTGTTCTAGAACCTGCAGGTGTGTGCAGAGGAGGGGTTTAAGGCCGGTGGGGCTGGGTTGGCTGGCTTTTAGGCCCTTTAAGACTCCTGAGGCCTTGATCCTGAACTGCGGACAAGGAACAGGACGCAGCAAGGTCGTGGCTGGGCTGCACAGGCGGGGACCTGCCCATCGATTCTCCGCTTTGTCCCCAGGAGACAGGCAAGCTCCGGGGCGGGTCTCTGCGCTTCGGGCCGCGGGAGGACAGTGTTACTCCGCAGTCGTCTCAGTCCCTTTCTCACACCCGCGTAGGAGGGCCCACAGTGCGAACCTCCTGCCATTAGGACGATCGGGAAAGGCACTCGAAACGGCAGTAACTGGCCTGGATTTCCTGCCGGGCCACATTCTCCCGTGTGTCACCTGCTTTATCTGCTCATTTCGCAGCCACAACCCAAGGTCATTTTACTATTATTCCCCCATCAGGCAGGAAGGGGCCATCCACATGCCCAAGGTCGCCTAGCTTACATGTTCTGAGCCAGAACCCGAACCATACGGAACAAACCGGAGACTTAGCACGTGGGGTCTAAATCCCAGGCCCATGGTTCCAAGCTGTGTGATCTTAGACAAGTCCCTTACCCTCTCTCTGAGGTTCAGCTTCCTCACTGAACAATGGGGTTAGGCTGCAGGGACTTTACAAGAAGAAGAAGAGAAGAAGAAGAAGAAGAAGAAGAAGAAGAAGAAGAAGGAGGAGGAGGAGGAGGAGGAGGAGGAGGAGGAGGAGGAGGAGGAGGAGGAGGAGGAGGAGGAGGAGGAGGAGGAGGAGGAGGAGGGAGAAGAAGAAGAAGAAGGAGAAGAAGAAGAAGAAGAAGAAGAAGGAGAAATACAGTGAGATATTTACCATGAAATCTATGCAATGGAATATTACTCAACCATAAAAAAGAATGGAATATTGCCTTTGCCACAATAGGGATGGACCTAGAGGGTATTATGCTAAGTGAGATAAGTCAGACAGAGAAAGGCAAATAGTGGATGATTTGCCCGGTAGGCGGGATCTAAAGAACAAAATGAACAAACAAAACTAAAATGAACTCTTACACACAGAGAACAAACTGATGGTCGCCAGATGGGCGGGGGGTGGGGAGGATAGGGGGGGTGCAAGGGGGAAGGGATTAACAAATCGCCAGGTATGAAAGCATTCCCGGGGGGGGGGGGGGGGAAAGTACCGCGTGGGGAACAGAGTCCATCCTAGCACAACGACTGTATACGGTACCAGGCGATCCCTGCGTAAGTGTTACACATGTGTAACCAGTATGCTGTGCCCCTGAAACTGACGTAACAGCGTCTGTCAACTGTAGCTGAAAAGGAATTTTTTCAAGAGTCCACGTGTGAAGTTTTCCCTGTTTTCCGTTTGCTGGCGCACGAGAGCACACGGAGAAACGCGCACAGAGGCGGGGGCTGCAGCAGAGGTGCCCTCCCCGGGGCCTTGGGGGGTACGGCAGCCCCTGTGTGTGCAGCTCTGCCCCGGTGCCGGGGGCCCAGGGCCAGGGCAGGAGAGGAGAGGCCCTGAGGCCACGTGACCCCCTCAGCCTCTCACACAAACACGCTGCTGCCACCCGGGGTGTCGGGAGTGGAAACTTTCGCCACCAACAGCATTTGCAGCAACTTCCCTCTCTGTGGTTTTTCTCTGTCGTTCCCTTGATAAAAGAACGCGCGCTGCGTACGCGTAACCAACATTCACGGATCTCGTCACCACGTAAAAACAGCCACCTTTCAAGAAGCGAGCTGCCTGGCGCGGGAGGCGCGATGTACCCTAAACTGGGTCACTCTCCCCCCGGCGGGCTGGGCGCGTGGCTGACGCTCCGTGTGTCTCCCCTGTGCCGCAGGCTCCGCGCGTCCTCCGCAGCCCGGGCAGCGAGGGACATGGGGAACAGCATGCGATCCGCCCCGGCGCCGCCCGAGCCCGAGAGGCCTCTGTCCTGCTCAGACGGTAAGTCCGGCTTCCTGGGTGCGATGCTGCACTCTCTCCCGGGGATGCCTGGGGCGAGGACGGGGTGATGGGAGGGTGCCGGTCGTGGTCGAAACAGGGCACTGGGTCCCTCGGAGTCCCTTACCCTGTCTCTCTCGCTTTGCTTGTCATTAACGTTAAATGCTAAAGAGATGGGGTGGGGGCACCCCGGAGGGGGCCGATTTGCTGGCATCTTTGAGAAGGGCCGGTTCCCTCCCTTTACTCTGTGGGTGGAGAACACGGAGGTCCACAGAGGGGGTAAGAGATGTTTGTGGGTTCAGACGTCCCACCCGGGCTGGTCTGATTCTGACCCAGGCCCTTGCTCACCACATACCCTGCCAGCCGCGCAGTGCTTGGGGGGCATCATATGATCATGGGCACGTGCGTGATCCGTAGTATCGCGCCCTGCCGGGGCTTTCTGGGGGTGACTTTATGAAGACAGTGCTGGCCCTGGGGATCTTCCTGAGAGTAAAGGGATTCCCCTGTCCCGTCAGTAGGATCGCCAGGGTCAGGCGCTCTCGGGGGAGGGCACCATGTCACAGGCGAACCGAGGATGACAGAAGCCAGCTTTTCCCAGCGCTGCCTGGTGGGGCTTTGCTCCGAGCGCCACGGCTGAGACTAAGGCCAGCGCCCCTGGGCTCATGGTGCTGGGGCCTCCGGCCGCCTGGCTTTGTTCCCTAGGCAGGGCCTGGGGGCACACTGTATGCGTTTTCTGCAGTTGGGGAAGGGATGGTCAAGAGGCCAGGCGACCCATCAGCGACTCCAGGGTCGGTCACTGGAGACCTCGGGACACTTGCACCTCCCATTTTCTATCTCAGCACTCAGACCTGGCCTCCCTCTGCCCACGGGGTGGCCACACCTGGTTCCCCGTGCTCCTCTGCATCACGGCTCTGGGCAAAGGCCACAGGCACTGGCACCCACTGGAATGTCTGCCAGGCCGCAGCCCAACGCGAGCGTGGACAGAGCCAGCTCCCTGCCCTGCCTCGGCCTCCTGCTCATCCCATGGCTTCCGTGGCCCCTTCAAAAGGCAGCCTTCTCGCTTCTTCTATGTTCTACACGGCCCCCTGGCTTCCTAGGCATCCCTGCCCATGGAGACCCTGCTCCCCACTCAGTCAGATGCAGGCCGTTCTGGGGGCCCTCCTTTCTAGCCAGGTGATTGTCCTCCCCCCCCAACCTAAGAGGGGGAATGCAACGTCCCTGGGACAAAGCTGGGACCACGTGACAGGGCGGAGCAGAGTGTGTGTACCAGCCCCAGCAGCGGGCCTCCCTCCCATGCGGAGCTCAGGGCCGGGCAGGCTGCGGTGTCCACGGCTGCTGGGAAAGCCAGGTTCCTCCTCCTGACTTCCTCCCAGGTCACGGCCACTTCCAGAGAACAGCCACTGTCATGCAGAGGCCCCGGCCAGCCCAGGAGGCACCCCCTCCCCATCCATCTGTGGTGTCACCTCGCACCCTGGGGCCAAGGGGCCGCACGCTTGAGCAAACCCCATGAAAACAGGGGCCTCCCAAGACGGGCTCATTTGCCTTCATTTCTGAAATGCAAATCGCCATGAAATCAGTTTCTCTTTTTCCACCGTGTGGGTGGGTGGTCGCCTCCAGAAAGGAGGCACAGGGGTCTCCCCAGCCCTCCACCCCTGGGTAGAGAATTCCCCAGGTCGCGCCCAGTTTGTAACCCAGGCAACCACATCAAGGGCTGGCGGGTGGCTTTTCCACCCCCCACCCCTGAAAAGTCCCCCTGCGAGCGCCCCGGCTTGATTTCCTCTTTTCTCTGACACCTCTGAGGACAAGGGCAGGGAAGGGGTGCGTGAGGCTGCATTCATTAGTGCTCACCCAGATGAAGCCAAGGGCGCGGGCTTTCATGGAACACGCACCTACTCACACTCAGGCTGACTCATTCGGGGAGTCTCGGAGGCCGGAAGGGGCGCGGGGGGCTGCCCTGCTGTGAGCCCGAGCGGTGGAGAGTTAAGCACCGAAGACCCCACAGGAGGCCGACCCGTGGGCTTGCAGACAAAGGCGTTTGCTGAGCTTTCAGGAGCTCATGCTCCCCCCAAGCCAGGCTGGCTTTGCCCCTCTGCTTTCTTCTGCCCGAAGCTTCGCAGGCCATTCCCGGTTCCCCTGGTTCCCAGAGAGAAAGCCACAGGGTCACAGAGGCAGCAGAACTGATGGAAGTCAGGCCGGTCTCGGAGGCTGATGGCCTCGCTGAGCTTCTGGCATTGTCTCCCCCACACACACACACCCCGCCCCAGGGGTCCCTCTGCCTCCCACAGGCAGGCGGGATGCAGCTCTCAGAGATCAGAACCCTCCCCCAGCACGGTGCCCAGAGCCTCCCGATGCGTGTAAAGGGCCGTCGCTGCTTATAAACTCTGCTTGGGGTTACTGGTTGCACGAGGCTGTGTGGAATGGCCATCCCCCCAAAAGTTTTCAAGTGGTAGAACCGGGGAGTCGACGACTTGTTTTCAAATCATGCCACATAGCTCCTCTTCTCCTCGATGGTGCACATGTTTCCGACCCTGCTCTGGGCCCCACACGGGCGGTGCAGACTTGACCAAGGCCCAGGGCACGCGGTGCCGAGGGGCTATCGCACGTTGCCACCTTAAGGGAGGACTCAGTCACCTCGTGGAGGTCTTCCCCCTGTTCACTGCCCACCTCATTGCCCTGATCTGAAGGGAGCTCTCACAGACAGACCCCTTCGTGCAAGGATGGAAACAGTGCTAAGCAGCGCATTTACATAGCACCCAGGCCCTGCCCTGGTGGAAAAAGGGGTGGGTGGGGCTCTGGGGGGGAAGAGGGGGCAGGAAGTCTCAGACCCAGCCTGGCACCTCTCAGCGAGGGTCTCCCGCCCACCTGCCGCCCGTCCCTAGGAAGTCATCAAATGTAGTTCCTGACCCCCCTCCCTCCCTCCCCCTACCCCCAAGACCTGCTCATCAGAAGCCAGTGATGGTGGGCGGGAGCAACGCACTTAACTGCTTACAAGCCCCTACCTCCCACCCCGCCATCACCCCCGGCATCTTGCACTCAGAGCTTGCAGAGCACCGAGCTGGCTTTCAGTCCTGCCTGTACCCAAACATGCGACCAGACGTGAGCTACCTCAGTGGGTCTCGATGGGGTTCCCTGTCCACATTTGTAAGAGGGGAATAATTAGTTAGTTGTGCTTACAGTGCCCGACACGATTCCGCGTGCTTCACACATATCGAGGCTTCATTCTGAGACGGCCCAGCACATAACCAGCATTATCACCTCCGCGTGGAGGAAACCGAAACACAAGAAGGCTCAGCGACAGGCCTGAGGCCATGCGGCTCAGCAGGGGACAGCGGGTGGCCTGAGTCCCCCCCATCACCCCAACATCACAGGCCCCGAGAGGACCAGGATGTGCTGCACGGAGTGGGTGGTTGCTCTCTAGAGTGGGGAAGAGCATGGTCACAGACATGCAAGTGCCCGTGGGAGGGGTGCCCCAGGCAGGAAGCTGCATCAGACCTTGGTCAGGACCCACTGCTGGCCCAGAAGACGGGCTGCAGTGGGGTACGAGCACACACCCTTTGTGGTACCACCCATGGCCGCCACAGAACAAGATCTAGTCCAGTGATGGCGAACCTGCGACACGCGTGTCAGAGGTGACACGCGAACTCATTTTTTTGGTTGATTTTTCTTTGTTAAATGGCATTTAAATATATAAAATAAAAATCAAAAATAGAAGTCTCTGTTTTACTATGGTTGCAAAGATCAAAAAATTTCTCTATGTGACACGGCACCAGAGCTCAGTTAGGGTTTTTCAAAATGCTGGCACGCCGAGCTCAAAAGGTTCGCCATCACTGATAGTCCATCAGACCCAGGAGTCTGCGCCGCTCGGAATGGGGCCAGAGGTTTTCCAGGTGAGTTGACATGAAGAAACACATTCTTCAGTAAGTAGCGGGGCAGGCGGTGCTGGGCTGTGACCGAGCTGCTGGAGGAGGCGGAGCGATTCCCTGCTGGTAGTTACCTGGTTCGAGGCCGGGCCCTGAGGCTGTGTGTTCTTAGGGAGTCTCTCCACGCCGCAGTGGCATCTAAGAGCCATAGGGGCTACTCCATGCCCGTGCCCCATCGGACAGATAAAGGCACCGAGGCTGCGGGGATCCACGGGCACTACCTGTGCTCTGTGGTGACCACCGGGACTGGGTGAACCTTCTGTCAGGCCAGTGTGCCCAGCCCTGCCTGATTGGCTAGTTGTACGTATATGTGTTTCCTGTAAAAGATACAAAGAGCAAGGCCTGCTGTGACCCCTCCGGGGGCCATGAGCTCAGGATATATAAGCAGCCCTGGCTGGTGTGGCTCACTGGATAGAGCGTCGGCCTGCAGACTGAAGGGTCCCAGGTTCAATTCCGGTCAAGGGCGCATGCCCTTGTAGGGGGTTCCATTCCCAGGAGGGGGCATGCAGGAGGCAGCCGATCCATGATTCTCTCTCGTCATGGATGTTTCTATCTTTCTGCCCCTCTCCCTTCCTCCCTGAAATCAATCTAAATATATTTTGTAAAGAAAGGATGTCCCAGCAGAAACCGAAACCACTGGGTTTAGCTCCTTGCCCACCAACCGCACCGAGCCGCGGTGCCGCCTCAGGAGCCTTATTTTAATAACTTGTCCCAACCTGTTGAGGATCAACTGATCCCTCGGGGAACCTGGTAATTACCTGCCAAGGAGAGCCAGTGACCTGCCATGGCCGTGACCTTAGAAACCGTCCCAATCTCCCCTGGCCATGTTGCTCCACACCCCCCACCCCCGCTCGGTCCCTCCCCCTTAACATCAGAATACATGTTCTGTATGGAGCGTTCGATGTGATGGGCGCCTGGGTCCGCTCAGTGATTATAAAGGAGATCTACTAAAAGGTTTTCAGCATTAAAAAACAAAAGTAACGCTACTTTAAGGGAGGATGAGGCAGTAAGAAGGGGGCCCTGTCCTCTCTGACCAAGTCATCTCTGTGGCCGCCGAGTCCTGCCTGGGTTTCCTTCCTTCTCTGGATTCATTTCCTATTTTTACACATTTGCACATGTTGTCCAATCCGACTCGTTTCTGAGCTGGGCTCTCCGCACACATTTGTTCTTTTGAATTTCATCTTCTGTTCTCACCAAGTGGAGTTTGCTTTGGGCAGATTAGAATATGTTCACATTTACGCAGCTCAGCGGCTTTTGAAAACGTGGGGTGCTCTTGCCTGATGGGGGTTTGGGGTCATTGAATGGGAACCCTGTCCTATCACTGGTATCACATAAAAGTGATCCCAGCTGCCCCTGGCTGAGCAGGCTCCTAGGTCCCCACCCAGTCCGTGAGGCAGTGTTGGTACCTGCCAGCTTTGCCCACAAAGAGATGAGGTAAACCTCTTCCCGGTCTCCGCGCTCTGATGGTGGAGGCAAGCCTGAAGGCAGGTCTGGCTGGTTCCCAAGCCCATTCGTGCTTCTGAAAACCCTCCCTGGTTCCTCTCTGCAGGCCTGGTGCAGATTTCGCCACATAATTTGTTTCCTTATCCTACGTCTGCAATGTTCCCTCCGCCTTCCTCAGCACCCGCTTCTCCAGGACACTCCTTAATCTCGTTTAATTCGAACACTAGGCTCTCCATACCGCGGGGGTGGGGGGTGGGGGGGCGGTGGCAGTACCTGACAATACACTTGAACTTCAGGAGCAAAGTTAAATGTCCTAGTTGCACTTATTTCACTGCAGGGCCAGAGCTCAGGGGTGACGTTGGCGGGATCCTGGCATCGGATTGCGTTCGGAACGACTATCCTTCCCTCAGAACTAACCTGACTCCAGCACCTTCTCCAGCGCGTCTTCGGTTTTTCCGACGCTGGTGACAAGGCGCCAGGGGTGGGCCAAGCTCCTGACAAGGGCCAGGTGAAGGCCAATGCCTTTAGGCAAAGGGCCAGGGAAAGGTTTCCCGGCCGAGGTTCAGCGGGTGCGGAAATTCCACAGGAAGCTCACCTGTGCTCTTGCGCAATTGAAACTCCCACCTCTGAGCCCGCTTTTCCGGCTTTGAAGCCGATGTTCCTATGACGGGGTTTTGCTTTTGTTTTGGTTTCCACTCGGTTTTGCTTTAAGGCAAGGAAGGAGGGTTGCTCTGTCTCCCAGTCTAAATCAGGACTCAGAGGTCAGAGCCGACACAGGCTCTGTCACCCTCGATCACGGCCACAGATAACCGATGACACGTCTCCTTGTCACGAGCCCTGACCCCTTTCGGGGACTCCGGCCGCTGTGACTCACTTTTGGTTCCCATCTGCCACCAGGAGGGGCTGACTCCCTGCAGCCCAGTGTCCCTGAGTAACAGTCCATTTCAAGGAGCTGTTTCCGCATGATGACTTGCTTCTGACTCATTTCTCAGTTGATACACAAGTCAAACCCTCCTTCGTCTTTCATACCCATCCCAGTACCTCCGCTCTCCGGGGACTTGGTCGGTCCGGGACGTGTGATTTGGACGCTGTAGGACATATGAGCCGTCAGGGCAGCGTCTACAGTCCCAGCGTGGGGATGTCCGGATCCGAGAGAGGGGCCTGTTTGGGCCAGCCAGGCTGCCATGCCCGGTGCTGGATCCTCCAGAGTCACCTTACTTGTGTATTCTCTAGAACTGAGCTCCATCAGAGCAGCAAGACTTGGTTTTCTGGGTACCACCGTGCTTGGCCACGAAGTCACTCAGTGAATCACTGCCGACCAATATGTTACCCCAAATTCTGAGTTCTAATGGCCCGCCAGTAGATGGAGTGATAAACATCATAGCAAACAATTACTATATTTGCTGATTTGTCAGGCACCGCAATATTACCCTGCACCTACAATTAATGCAAATGGCTATAGCCAGTGTGGCTCAGTGGTTGAGCATCGACTTATGATCCAGGAAGTCACAGTTCGATTCCTGGTCAGGGCACGTGCCCGGTTGCCAGCTCGATCCCCAGCAGGGGGCGTGCAGGAGGCAGACAAGCAATGATTCTCTCTCATCATTGATGTTTCTATCTCCCTCTCCACTTCCCTTCCTTCCTGAAATCAATAGAAGATACATATTGTTAAGAAATGGCTAAGGCTGTGAAACAAGGATTGTGCTTACTGACAAAAAGCAAATCCCTACCTTATCGCCTCATCTCTCGTCCACAGTAAGCTGTCCTCATGTGAGCCAGACAGCGTGCTTTCCTTCTCAAATGCCGCCAGAATGACTCTCCACGTACATTCGATGGAAAGGACTTACTTTTTCTCTCCCCCTCCCCCAAAGTCTCTATCAAATAGATCCCTATCACAGTGCCTCAGTTTCTCCAAAGAGGAGACGCTTTATTAAGTTTTGGGAGTTCGTGTTTCCTGATTCTGGTGGGTCCTCAGAACTCAAGTAGCCGAACCTCCAATATCACCACAATGCTATCAATGCAGGACCCCCAAGGCCCAGAGAGGGCCTCCGAGGCAATGGCAGTAAGACGGGGTGATGTGAGAGGCAATGGCAGTAAGATGGGGTGATGTGAGAGGCAATGACAGTAAGACGGGGTGATGTGAGAGGCAATGGCAGTAAGACAGGGTGATGTGAGAGGCAATGGCAGTAAGAAGGGGTGATGGGAGAGCCCTTTTCCTTTACAAGGTACTGCCACGTGCTCTCATCTCATCTCCTAAGGACCTGAGGGAGGAAGCATTAGCCATGTTAAAGGTGGGGAAACCGAGGCTAGCAGGCATGCTGGGACTTGCTCGAGATTCCATGAAGCCGTAGACACGGGGGCAGACCCTGAAGGCGGGCCTTATGACCTCAGATGAGAGCAGCGGGGCCCAGGCAGGCTTGAGAATGGGGGTGGGCCCTGCCTGACCCTCGGGGTTCCCCCAAGCACCTACACCACCTCCTGAAGAGAGGAGCGCCAACTATGTAAATCACTATTTCAAAATGAGTGAGGTGTCTCCAGCTGAAAAGTCCCCAGGAGGGACTCGTCCTGGCAGCGCCTCCCAGGGTCTTGTTCTAGCTCCTTGTAAACAAACAAACAAACAAATAAAAAACCCTTTTCCTGTTTCCCAGGACTGGACAGCGACTTCCTGGCCGTGCTGACCGATTACCCATCTCCTGACATCAGCCCCCCAATATTCCGCCGAGGGGAGAAGCTGCGTGTGATTTCTGAGTGAGTTGGCTTTCAAACCTTTACAACAGCCCCCCAAAAAAGGATGAACTCGATTGGGGGGCCGTGGTTAGGCTCCAGCTGTAGCTGTGCAATTCCCTATGGGCCCTGATCCCCTAGTGAAGTGAGCCATTGGCCCACACAGAAGACCTTCATGCTTCACCCCGCTTCATGCTGCCGGTGCTCTCAAACCTCCAGTGGCTCCCCGTTGCCTCCTGGAGAACAATGTAAACTCCTCGGTGGCTTCTGAGGTCTTTTATCGTATTAGTCTCAGCTCCCCCAACACAGGAGCTGCTGGTAACATATGCGAGTGCAGGCCCAGGAAGGAGGACCCAGGGGCTGGGGAAACTTCTGATGAATGACACACCCAGTATTGCCTTCTATCCTGTTGTCTCTGCCTGGTTTGAAATAGTCTCCAGAACAGGGGTGGGGGACCCTTTTCCTGCCCAGGGCCATTTGGATATTTTTAACATCATTCGGGGGCCATACAAATTTATCAACTTAAAAAACTAGCCTGCTCTATTTGGTCAAACATTTCAACAGCTCACCCCTCATGCCTTGGCAGGGCCCGACCACATGATTTCTCAGGCCTCATACGGCCTGTGGGCCAGACGTTCTCCATCCCTGCTATAGCACAAATAGGGGCTCTACTCCCCTATTATTTCAGTCCTGTGGCCACAGAGAGAGGAAGTGTCCTGGTTCTGCCCTGGGGCATAAGTCAGGCACGCCCTTACTTGCAAACAGCCTCCAATTGTGGAACCTCCGTGGGAAGATTTCCTAATTAGCTTGGTGTGTGGGGGTGGGGGGACGTCCTGAAAAACTAAATTTTCATATGGAGACATTTGGGTCCAGTGAAAGATCTTAAAGAACAAGGTCGCCACGTGCCCCGGGTTAAATCCGACGTCTCTGTTCATTCATGCGTTTGTTTGGACAATTAGCTTTGACCCTTCCCTCCCTGCTCTTGTTCCTGCAGCGAAGGGGGCTGGTGGAAAGCCATTTCCCTCAGCACCGGGTGTGAGAACTACATCCCCGGGATTTGTGTGGCCAGAGTTTACCATGGGTGAGTGCACGTTGCAGGTTGCGTCCATACAGCACCATGTTCATGCTAGTGACATGTAGTGAGCATGGAGAAGGGAGGCACTAGGCTTGAGAAGGCAAGGTCCCTTCTGCTCTCAACCCGGTTCCTAGAGACGGGCCCACCATGGGCTAGCCCCTATAAGCAGGATGTGACCACGGCCCAATGGAGCTCCCAAGCTCGTCGATGCAATAAAGATCCTTAAAACACTGAAGAGCAGGCGAGGCAGTGCCATATGCCGGTTATGAAACGGGATGTCCCAGAAAAACAACTCAAGCTGTGGCCCTAGCTGACATGGAGTGACTTGGGCGGGTGAATCACTCTGACCCTCAGTACCCTCGTCGGTGAAAGAGAAAGAATACGGTTACAACTGCTTTTTTTTTTTATTAAGTGAAAGAAGCAAGAACCATATGTAAACGCATAGAGCAATGACACTTGTGCTTAAAATTGGCCGACAAAGAGGAGACGGGGAGGAAATGTGAGGAAAGCAAGGGGGGCTTGTTCAGGTGGCAAGAGATGCGCCCTGTTGTTCTTGCTGCCTGGTGCCCGTTCATTCATCCACAGATACACACCAAGCTCGACAACCTGGGCGCAGAAACGAAACCCAAAAGCAAAACCCAAAAACGAAACCCGAGAAGACAGAGTCCCTGCCCTCCTGGGCGGTGAGGGAGGGGCCGGCAGTTAGATTATAAGGGAGACAGACATTAAAGGGACTACCTACCAAACAGGTACCTTACCGAGTTTTGGAAAGCTCATATCTTACATAATACAGTGTGGACACAGCCCAGGTGGCATCTGAGAAACGGGATAAGAAAGATGTTTTAGCCCGGCCAGTGTGGCTCAGTGGTTGAGCACCAACCTATGAACCAGGAGGTCATGGTTCCATTCCCAGTCAGGGCACATGCCTGGGTTGTGGGCTCGAGCCCCAGTGTGGGGTGTGCAGGAGGCATCCAATCAATGATTCTCTCTCATCATTGATGTTTCTATCTCTCCCTCCCCCTTCCTCTCTGAAATCAATAAAAAAATTTTTTTTAAAAAAAGAAAGATTTTTTATGCATCTCTGTCCTCATGACCCAATGGCATACCTGGCATGCGGTAGGTACTAAGGAATTTTATTTGAAAGATTAAAAATATGAAGGAAGGAAGGAAGGAAGGAAGGAAGGAAGGAAGGAAGGAAGGAAGGAAGGAAAAGTCAATCGCCCTCGTCTTTCTAATCCCAGCAGTTCTATGTGAACTGGCCCTCGATCTTAACTGCTGAGCCCGCCTGGCTCTGGGAGGGTGCGGGCACTCACGCTGTCGTCCCCCGCAGTTGGCTGTTCGAAGGGCTGGGCAGAGACAAGGCCGAGGAGCTGCTGCAGCTGCCCGACACGAAGATCGGCTCCTTCATGATCCGGGAGAGCGAGACGAAGAAAGGTGAGCAGCCCCCGACTCACCTTCCCATGCTTGGGTCAGACAAGCAGGTCTGGCTCCTGGCTGACTCATTCATGACCTGCTCACCTTCCCTCCTCCCACAAACACGCCAATCAGTCCGAGGTGGTGAGCTCCCCGCAGCCCACGCACCGCGGTGAGGCCAGCATCGAAGCCAGGGGCCAAGACACAGGCAGTGGGGGCCTGGACCCGTACCAGGCCGTGGCGACGCCTGCGGGACAATTTCCCATCAACTGAGAGGAAAGGCCAAGGACGGGTGTCGGCAGCATGTGGGCAGGGAGCGTGGGCTTTGGGCTGGGCCTGGCCTGTGCTCTCAAGCTCTGAGGTTGGGGCGGGTCACTTCCTTCTCTGAGCTCAGTTTTCTCAGCTGTGAAATGGGAAGAAGCCCCTCCCTGGTGAGGTGGCGGAGTGGCTCCAATGTAATGTTTGTGGTGGTCTCACTACACAGGAACCCCCAGGACTAGCTCCCTCTGTGCCCAGCAATGCAATCAGAAATCTGCAAGAAGCAGGACCCACAGATACACACTGCACATACTCTGATCTGATTTGTATAATTTCCTTCCATCCCACGCACTAAGCAATTCAGGGGGAACGACACCACAGGGCTCTGCGGGGTTCTGAGCAGGGGTCCCCAGTTCTAGTTCCTGCTCTATGGGTGATGAAGGAGCCACGCCCCCGCTCGAAGCCCAGGACCCCTTACCCATCACATGGGATCAGCCGGAGGAACATGCTTCTCACGGTGTCAGGGACGTAATGTACACACTCAAGCAAGCAGACGCCAGACCCCAACCCCTTGGGCCTTCCCAGATAAGAAAGGATGATAATAAGCATTTAAACACAGAAGATACTTGCGGGCTCCCAGCCTGCTCCTGGCACACCTGCTGTCTAAGAGGAGAACACACAGTCTCTACAAGTATTTTTTGAGAGCAATGCGTGTCCCAGTGCCCCCGAGGCAGGGGACCCAGACCTGAGCTCCAGCTGGTGTGGGCGGGCGGGAGAGCCCGGAGGTGCCCACGCTGCTCTAAAAATAAAGAGATCGCCAGGCAGACCTGCAGCTGGCCGGCCGGGTGGGGTGCAGGCCCCGCTCCCCCGGGCATGCAAAGTTCTCACACGCTGACACCTGCCCCCTGGACCGGCTCGCCCTGCCTCAGGCCCCGCTGACATTACCGAAAGGCACGTGCTGGGTCGAGTCAGAGGGCGGGCCTGGGCTGAGCGAGGGACGCCCCTCCGAAGGCTAGTCTCAGGCCTGCTCAGGACTAGGGTCCCGGTCGCCATTCCAAGCTGCGTACCTCCGGCCGTGTCTCCCAGGGGCTCTGAGCCTCAGCTTCCCCAGGCCTTTCTGAGAGCTGATGGAGATGTTGTTGGGAGATAGCTGAGCCCAGCCCAGCCCAAGCCGCCAAGACTCAGAAAAACCTAGTGGCCCCCCCTCTCTGCCCCATGACACTTTCACCCCCGGGCCCCCAGAACACAGCGCAGGAAGGACTCCGACACGTGCCCCGAGTCTAGTTCTCTATCTTCCCACGTGGGCAAATCAAGGCTGGGAGCGAGGCCAAGGCCCTGCTCGTCCTAACCGTGCGGTGCTGTCACCTTAAGGCTGCTCAAGCGGAAAGAGCACAGTTCCCGTGCTTCTTGGGGAGACCCAGAAAAATGTCTTCGCTGCCCCTCTCCCCAAGTTTCTGAGAACACCATGCCCAAGTCAGAGGGAGCTGGGACGGGAACACAGGGCCATAACCCTGAGGCCTCTCACAGGTGAGGCGCTGGAGGGTACGCGGGCCAAACCCAAGGATGCCCCGGGTCCCGGCCTGCGGCTGCAACCTGACTCGAACCCATCACGCAGCCCAAGGACCCCAAACGGGATGTGGAAGCTCCCCTCGTGGGAATGTCACGAAGCAGAGACAGGCCTCTACGAAATCAATAAAAAATTTTTTTTAAAAAAAAGAATGAGCCGCGTCCACGCAGATGGGGTTCCCGTGGCTGCTGCTCCCCACACGAGAGTGTGTGTCTGGGTGTCACGGTGGGACAGGCTGAGAAAAGCCCTTGGCCTCAGCGGGGGTGGGCTCGAGCCGGTTGCCCTGGGCTGGGGCCCCCGGATGCCACTGACTGTCCTCCGTGCCTGCAGGCTTCTACTCCCTCTCCGTGCGGCACCGGCAGGTCAAGCACTACCGCATCTTCCGCCTGCCCAACAACTGGTACTACATCTCGCCGCGGCTCACCTTCCAGTGCCTGGAGGACCTGGTCAACCACTACTCCGGTAAGAGCCGCCAGCCGGCCCTGACCCCTCCTTGCTAACTGCCCTGCGGGGGCCCCGTCTAGGGCAGCGGTTCTCAACCTGTGGGTCGCGACCCCTTTGGCGGTCGAACGACCCTTTCACAGGGGTCGCCTAAGACCATCCTGCATATCAGGTGTTTACATGACGATTCATCACAGTAGCAACATGACAGTGATGAAGTAGCAACGAAAATAATGTTATGGTTGGGTCACAGCATGAGGAACTGCATTTAAAGGGCCAGAAGGTTGAGAACCACTGGTCTAGGGCGCCCGTGGGTCGCTTTGCTCTCTTCCATCCCGCCTTCTCCACGCGCCCTTTCCCTGTTCACGCGGCCTGTAAGGCTGGGGCTGAAACAGGGTGCCCGCCAATGCCGCCGAGTGAGTAAAACGCAGCGAATCTCGAGTTCTCCGTCCCTGCCTGTAAACGAAAGAGGTCGGTGGCCCTAGTTCACAGCCACGGACGGCTCGCACTTCCTCAAGCCGACCGCGCAGCTGCGGGCCTCGGGCTTTGCTCTGCAATGCCACCCATTTCCCCTTTTCTGCACGCAGGCTCCTCCGGGGCTTCCAGCCAATGGGACCCCTTCTTTTTTTATGCTTAAAAAAAAAAATGATTTCAGAGAGAGGAAGGGAGAGGGAGAGACAGACAGAAACATCAGTGAGGAGAGAGAACCACCCGTCGGCTGCCTCCTGCACGCCCCACACTGGGGATCGAGCCCACAACCTGGGCCTGTGCCCTGACCAGGAATCGAACTGTGACCTCCTGGTTCATGGGTCGACGCTCAACCTCTGAGCCACGCTGGTCAGGACCCCCTCCTCGACGGAGTGTCAGTAGACTCGGCTCCGACAGACGCCCGGTGTCCCCAGAACCCCGCTCGCTCTGCCTGTTGGCCACGTTCACCGTGTTCGGGCCTGCTTCCCCAGGAGCTCTTAGAGGCCAAGGCTCGGGCGTCATTCGCTCCCGTGGCCTTCCTGGACCCAGGAGGGGGTCGGAATGACCCACGCTGACCAGGACGGGGTCATCCGCCGAGGCGGTGGGAACAGAGCGTGGCTTTGCTGAGGGCGATGGGACAGGAAAGCTAGTGAGACTGACAGGCCTGGAGGGCAGCTCAGGAGTTGGAACTTCGCGGAAAAGGCAGAGAGAGTGAAAAGGTGGCTGTTTCTAAGAGTGGGTGTGGAACCGATGCGCGCAGCCCAGACCTTCTGGGCACCTGGGGCTGGCTGTGCGACTCTGGGCTCCTTTCTCCTCTGTGTACTGAGGATGCTGAGTGTTCCCACCCGGGGGGGATGCTGGGAGGTGCCTGGGGTTGGTGCGCACAGAGTGCCGGGAGAGCGCCTCCTAGCGCATGGCTGCGGCTCTCCCTGCTCCTCGGCCAGGGCGGCCCCTTCCGCCTCCTCCCTGGGCACCAGGGGGAGGAAGAGAGGTGCCTTTCACTTTGCTAGTGTCCTCCCCTTCCTGGTTCAGAAGGCCTGACCTGGAAGGACCTGTAGGTGTGGGGCCTTGAAGGGCATTTCATGGAGAAAGTGACCACGGGGCCTGGGTCCTCGCACCTGGCCCGGGGGATGCGTAGTCCTGAAGGAGGTATGGCCGCACGGGAGACACAGCCCCAAGCTCAGGGGCTCAGGGCTCTGTGAGGCCTTGGACAAAACCCTCGGCCTCTGCGGGACTCGGGTCCCTGCTCACAGAAGGCAGATGCGACCCGCCCGCGGGGGTATTGATCGCTCAACACCATCGAACCCTGAGGCGACGCGGTGTCCCAGCCTGCCGTGCAGCGGGTGCAAAATAAAAGATAACGCAATTACTTCTGTGACAACCGAGAACCTAGCAGCTCGGCTAAAAATGAAAGAGGAAGGGAGTCCTGGAAATGGTGCACTTCTACCGATTATGAGTAAACATCGGTTGTGGTATTGGCTCTTAATAACAATCATACCAGAGGTGCACAGACCAGAAGTTTTGCATAGACAAAGGCAAACAGGAGGGGATGCCACCCCAGCAGGATGTCACAGACAGGGCGCTCCACAGGCTTCCGGCCAGGCTCACCCAGGACTGTGCACCGCCAGGCTCACCCGGGACCGTGCACCGCCAGGCTCACCCGGGACCGTGCACCACCAGGCTCACCCGGGACCGTGCACCGCCAGGCTCACCCGGGACCGTGCACCATCAGGCTCACCCGGGACCGTGCACCGCCAGGCTCACCCGGGACCATGCACTGCCAGGCTCACCCAGGACCGTGTACCGGCACAGAGCAGGGCCTTCCCCACCACCTCCTGGGCCTGCACCAGGAGACGGACCACAGTCTGCTTCACCCCTGTAGTAACTGAAATGAGACTGAAACCCTGAAATGCTCCCGGCTCCTGGGGACCCAAAGGTTGAAGCAACGTGGCCAGTTTCTCCGCCCGCCAGGCCAGCTTCTTCTCGGGACAGCGTTAGTGTGGCTGTGCCCGAGGGGTCTGCACAGACG
Source organism: Myotis myotis (assembly GCF_014108235.1). NCBI lineage: Eukaryota > Metazoa > Chordata > Mammalia > Chiroptera > Vespertilionidae > Myotis > Myotis myotis. Next base: position 2,977,808 of record NW_023416320.1, read on the forward strand.
TCTCTGTTGCACAGGTTGCTTGTACTTATCTACCTGAGGCCCTCGGGCAATTACCTACCATCTCGAAGCCTCAGTTTCTTCATCTATAAAATGGGGATTTAGTGCCTCTTATAGGATTGTTGCGAGGACCCGGAAATCACCAGTGTGAAAAGTCTGGCATCTGAAGTATTCCATGCGCAGTGGTGACTGAGAGAGCAGAGAGCGTAGGACACAAACGAGGTCTAAATTAGGGCCAGAGAGACAAGCGGTGGGGACAGGGGCGCCTTGAGTGTCGAGGTGGAGCTGAGAGGTCTGGAGCTTGAGGGAGCGTTCTAGAGATTTCCACAGACGGAAGGAGGAGAGGAGTGTGTCCAGACCCCAGAGGCAGGAAGGACTTCCCTCTCCTCCATGTCAGGGGCAAGGAGCTGCTCTTAGAACAAGTGCCTGGCTCAGAGCCCATGCGACAGGCTGGGTCACATCTCTGTGACCTTGAGCAAGTGACTTGGCCCAGGACCCTCAGTCTCCGTGTTCCAAAAATGGGCCCAACAGTGCTGGCGGCTCAAGGACGTGGCCTCGCTCAGCGCTGGGCTCACGGCACCTGCTTTTCTCGTTGCCAAACTTGCCTCCTCACCCTACCTGTTAAGCTCTCAAAGGAAAGACAGACTGACACCAAGTCCCCGCCTGGGCTGGGTACCGCCGCCGATTTCTTCGTGTCCGATTTGGTCCCTCACCCCTAGGCACCGCCTCCAGCCTGTGACAGGTCATTATTTCAGATCCACATGCAGTTAAGCTCCCTCTGAACTCGGGGCCCCATCTCGCGTTTCTCGGCGTGGGACAGTGAGGGTGGGCATTCAAGTTCAAGGTGAAAGGCAGGCTGAGTGCTGGGATGGGCATCCTCGGCCGCCACCCTCTGAGAGCCTGGGTTTGCTCCTCGGTACAGTTTCCTTTAGTTCTTGGGAAAGGACCCCCCAGGGCTCCACAGACAAGACGGGAGGAGGAGACACCCATGGGTGACGTGGCTCTGCCCGGCCCTGCCAGGGGCCAGCAGCACCTGGCACCCTCGGCCCCGCCATCGCCCCTGCGACATGACCGGCCGGGTCCTCAACCTGAAGGCGCCCCGCTTTCCTCCATCTCTCAGAAGGTCTGAGCGCAGCCAGGCCCCACCTCTCTCGCCAGGACACGGGCTGGGAGGAGGCCTCCTAGGAGGCACTGTGTCTGAAGGGCCCGGAGGAGGAGGGCTGGGAGCTCAGACAGCTTACACCAGCCGAGGGGGCGGATGGGTTTACTCCACTTTCATTCTCCTTCTGCATGAGTGTCCAGGGTGAGGGGAGAGGGGTCCCCCCCTTTCCTTTGTCCACTTTCTCTCTTTTGCTTTGAATCTTTTTCTCCTTCTTCCTTTTCTGTGCCTTTTATCTTTTTTGAGATCTATCTTTACTTCCCTCTCACTTTCTCCCTCCCTCCCTTCCCTCCCTGTCTTCTTTCATTGTTTCTTTTATCTTCCTTTCTCCCTACCCGTGTATCCCGCCACCATGCTGCCTTGAATGCTGCTCTGTGAGCTCTGGGGAAGTCAGGGCTGCCCACAGCCCCCTGCACATGGGCCCTCCTGAGGGTGAGGGGGCTGTGCTGATGGTCGCTCAGTCCCATGCCTGCGCTGGCTGCAGCGTCTCCGTCACTGACCCGCTGTCTGCTCCATCCTCAGAGGTGGCCGACGGCCTGTGCTGCGTGCTGACCACACCCTGCCTCACCCAGAGCACCGCTGCCCCAGCCGTGAGGGCCTCCGACTCGCCCGTCACCCTGCGCCAGAAGACCCTGGACTGGAGGAAGATGTCCAGGTGAGGGTCAGGGTGTCCGTCTGTGTGTGAGCCCCCGTCCAGCATGTGAGCCTGGCACATGAACACCGTGGCCAGCTACAGCCGGCCCTGCGGGAACCTGATGGTGGGCACACTGAGCGGGCACACCCCATGGAACCCCGCTGCCCCCCAGGAGGCAGATCCAGCCTCGGGCCTCACGCAGTGGGGGCCACGACCCCAGCGACTCCCTGGCAGGGCCCCAACCCCCCAGTTCTGCAAACATTTCCTGAGCCCCATTCAGTGTGAGCAGAACATTTTCTAGCAGAAAGATACCACCTTCCTTTTCCTAATTGTCAGGATCCCAGAGAGGGTCACACAAAGAACTCTTGTATCATTTAATATTCTTTTAAACTCCCTCAGGAAGTTTAAACACACCAGCAAAATCCTAAAGTGGCATCGTTTTTTGTTTTTTTTTTAAGGGAAAAGCATTCCCACTGATCTGCTTTGAGGGTCTGCTATTGTATTTTGGGGGTATGTGTAGTTGGAGATTGATTGGTGGGTTGCCTTATTAACTAAATACTGATCCAGACATCCCATTGGGACAAAAAAAAAGAAAAAAGAATCAGAAGTCAGAGTTGACTGGGAGATAAATAAAACTGCTCTTTCTTGTAAATATCATAAAAATACTCATTAAAATTTACAGTTTACAGAGACATTTTAGCCACTGAAGGAAATGGTGGTTCAGAGAGGTTCAGTGACTTATCTAAGGCCACACAGCCACAAATATAGGAAGCAGAATTAGAATAATAAGCTAGAGAAATGCTAACAGGGCCTTTTTCCTTCCTCTTATTCTCTTGTCCTCATCCCTCTCTTTTCCCCTCCCTCTGTCCCCTTTGCTCCCACACACAGGCTGCAGGAGGACCCCGAGGGCGCGGGGAACCCACTGGGCGTGGACGAGTCCCTCTTCAGCTATGGCCTGCGGGAGAGCATCGCCTCCTACCTGTCCCTGGCGGGCGACAGCGGCGCGCCCCTGGACCGCAAGAAGAAGAGCATCTCCCTGCTGTACAGCGGGAGCAAGAGGAAGAGCGCCTTCTTCTCCTCATCGCCGCCCTACTTCGAGGACTAGCCCAGGGCGGACGGGCAGCCGCACGGGGTGCCCAGCGGGAACAGGCTCTGCACTGTCACCTGGGGTCCAGCCGAGAGGCTCGGTCGCCTGGTCCCCGGGAACCTCGCGTCTTCCAGATGCCACGAGAAGCTGCCTGAGCTCACGCACCCACCTCCTCTGTCCACATGGTGACACAGGGCCCCTCCCTGGCGTCGGGCCAGTCCTGGACGTCACCGGATGTCGACTCGCGACACGATGGCGCCCTGCCTCGGAAGAGCCAGCTTGTATGTTGGGTGCTCATCATGTTTGCGGGAAAGACAGCCACTCTCTCCCAGGAAAGGGCGCAGGGCCCACCCCCAACAGCCTGCCCGCTGAGCTCACAGAGAGAACGTCTAAGGAGAAGCGCCTGGGAAGGAGACCGGCCAACAGCCGTGTCCTGGGCACAGGTCCGGGTTTGCACACTGGTCCCCTGCTCGGCACCTTCTCAGCCATGGACAGAGGCCTCGGTACACACGCACCTCTTCTCGCTGAGCAGCTCAGGGACGCTGATCGCTCACCGTCCTAAGTAGCCCGGAAGCTCTCTCTGCCCCTCGGGTCCCAAAGCCACAAGTGCAGCGGTCACATGGCCTCCCCGCCTTTGCAGGGGCGAGGCCCAGGGGAGAGGGAGGCTGCGGGGAGGGGGTGTGGTGCAGGACGGACTGCGCGAGCTTCCACCACATCCCCTCTGCAGCTTCGCAGCCAGAGTCCCCACATTAACGCACCCAGACTCCCTCCTGACTGCGAAGAGGCTCCGTGTCCTCCCCTACGAACGGCGTCCGGAAAAAAAAAAAAGGGACAGCTGCGCCCCAGGCCCCAGCAGAGGTCCACGGTGTGGACAGAGAGGAAGTGTGTAAACGAAGATCGTGACGGTGGGTGTGAAGGCAGACATCAGCGCCTGGCTCTGCGTGGGACAGGGGTCAGGTGGGGTGACCCGGAGCCCAGGCTTCAGCTGGACCTTCAGAGAGAGGGCGTGGCTGGACGGAGGAGGTCAGAATGGTCGGACCTGGATAAGTTCTAGAGCATTCATTTCTCGGTATTTTATTCTACGAAGGGTCTGGCACACACACGAATAAAAGTGCTGGGCCCCGGGAATGAGGGGGTGAGAGGGGCTCAGTTCTGTCTCCATCATTGAAAGAGATTAGAGAGCCACAGCCAAGGCCTTGCGAGGAGAAGCCTGGGCCCCAGCCGCCCACGGCCCCTGCCCCTGCCAGGAGGGGCTGCCGGGAGCCAGGCCTCCTTTCCCTGCTGGGCAGGGGTCAGGGGAGGGGCGGAGCCTGTGCCAGGGTATCTCTCGCTGCCCGATATGAGCATCTGTCTGTCCGCCATGAGCATTCCGCACATCTGAGATCACTGTGCTTGCCGCACGTGTCGACGCGTTTACAAGCTTTTCTGTATCAGCAGAGCCCAGGCTGTTTATACCCGGAGACATCTGGGGTTTCCCCTGCCCCCAAAAGGCTTCAAAGGGGCCGGCCGAGCCTGGGAAGTGACTGCAGCCGGTGCACGCTGCCGCCGACATAAGGCAGGGCCGCCGCCCGCCAGATGTCTGCACGGGGTCTCATGTGTTCTTTTCCGTTGTGACTCACATGGTTGGAGCGTGTGGGGAGGACGCGAGGGATTTCTAAGTGGGAAGCATTACATTTTGCTAAATCATGTATTTATTCCTGATTAAAATAAACCTAATGCGTATTTAACCCCCTGGATGGAGGGAGAGTTTCCTGGGTGAGCTGGGCGGGGGGGTAGGGGGGGGGTGCGGTTCGTTCAGAAGCTGCCCTGGGTCCCAAATTCTCAACTCAACGTGCAACTAGACAGAGACGGAGACAAGAAACAGGCCTCGCTGGCCGGCCGCTCAGTGTCCGGAGGGCGGCCTCCAGCACACACGATTGTGTGACTTTGATGGTGTCCCCTCACACTTGAGGGTGAGGACAGAAAAACATCCTGGCCATTGTTAGGAAAACCCTGTCTCACCTGGACAACCCCCCCCCCCCCCCCCGCCCCCCATATTACTTGTACCTCTGCCGTTTGTTCTCCCACGAATTTCCTTCTACAGATATTTTGGGCACCTACCAGATTCCAGACACTGCTCGGGGCTGGGGCTGGGGCAGGAAAAGCAGAGGCCCTGGTGTCATATACACAGACCTCCCCCTGCAAAAGCACCCGGCCTGGGAGGGTCAGGGAAGACACAGGAGGAAGGCAGCAAGCATCTGAGGCAGGACAGAGGCCTCGCACTGCTACAGGGGAGAGTTCCCACCACGCGGGTCTTCCTGTCTTAGGAGCGGGGAGAGCTGTGAGCCCTGTTGCGGCCGAGCCCTGGATGGGGGGTGACCCTCCAGATGGAGAAGCAGGCCGGCTGATCATGAGCAGTGATGCAGAGACCTAGGGGGAGCCTGGCATTTTAAAAAATATATATTTTTATTGATTTCAGAGAGGAAGGGAGAGGGAGAGAGAGGTAGAAACATCAATGATGAGAGTGAATCATGGATCGGCTGCCTCTGCACACCCCACACTGGGGATCGAGCCCGCAACCCGGGCATGTGCCCTGACCGGGAATTGAACTGTGACCTCCTGGTTCAAAGGTTGACGCTCAACCACCGAGCCACACCGACCGGGCAAGCCTGGCATTTTCTAGGAACAGGGAAACCAGGGAGCCCAGAGCAGGGGCTCGGGTGGGAATAGAGAGGCAACGAGACAGGAAACTTTTGCTCGAGGCCAAGTCGTGAGGCCTGGCATTCACACCGAGGAACGCGGAATCGGGGCAATGGAAATATCGTCTGTGTCCCGAGCATCACAGCCCAGAGGGCAGGACCTCCTCTGTCTTCCCTGAGAGCCGGCCAGGGTGTCAGTCACCAAATGCAGGTGGGCAATATGCCACCCCTCTTCCTCCGACCCGGCCCCAGCTGAGGAGATACCCCAGGCCTGCTTCTGTCTGCAGTTGCCTCCTCTGGGCATCGAATGGGGGAAACTGAGGTTTCCCGAGTGCTACGGTGTGCAGGGCATCTGCAAACCTACTGCTGACAACGCCCCGAGCCCCGGGAGGCAGGATTAGCCATGCCCAGCCTATCTCTGAGGAATATGGTTACAGGGCTCACCCAAGGCCAGGAGCTACTGCGCTCGTCCCACCCTAAACCTGGCCTCTTAGTCTTACACATTGACACCCCAGGAGTCCCAAGTCCCTGCAGCAGTAGCCTCATCAAATGGGAAACACAGGCTTGGGCTGTCGGTTCAAATCCCTACCCCAGCTCCTTCTTTGCTGCGTGTTCTTTAGCAGGTCATTAAACATCTCTGAGCCGTGGATGTCTGATCTCTAAACAGCTATTGAAAAAACACACCCCTTGTGAATGCATGTGAGGAGTCTCCGAGATAATACCCTGAGCGTTCTCCATGGCCCCAAAGACACCAAACGAATGACCCTGCTAGTAGTTCTCACGGGAGTCTGTCTCGCCTGCTGGGGCAACAGTTCTGGCCCTGAGATTTGCAGAAAGACGAGATTTTAATCAGGAATGTGTCGCCAGCTTGCCTTCGTCCCCCAAGCATCTGCCAGTAACGAAGGCGTTGAAGAACTGCTAGCAGAGAGAAGTATTTCGGTCCCCTGGATCCCGCACAGCCTCACACCCGAAGGCTGCTGGGAGGAGCTGTAAAAGCCGCTCGCAAACGACGGAAACAGATGGCGGGTTTATTTTTACACACGCTTCCATTTGTGAGAACAGATTCGCTTCAGAAATTCCCCAACACCCAAACTTTCCAGAATTTTCAAGAAGTCTGCCTTCTGCGCCTACAAGAAGGTGTTGGGGTGTCTTCTGGGTCCCACTGAGTGTCTGGTTTCCGAGGGGGCCCTGGGGAAATACCTTCAGGATCAACTCCGAGTCAGGGGGTCTGTTTTCAGCCCCAGGGATCGAGAGACGTTTTGGGCTCAGACCTCCCTCCGCAGGGACACAACCCCTATGGAGGGACAGACTGAAGAAAACCCGCACCAAAGGAGAAGAAACACAAGGGGGAGGGGAGGAGGAAAACGGGCCATCCTGTAGGTCCCCCTTCACCCGCTCATCCCTGCCCAGATGCTGACTATGCAGCAGGTACTGTAAGACCAGCTGTGCTGGGTGCTCGCCCGTGGAGAGCCAGGCACACCGGGCCCCTGCCCCCCGGGGCCTACAGTCTTGGGAGGGAGACAGACGGGGCAGCAGGAGCAGCTGGTGGGAATCCTGATAAATGCTGTGGGGAAGCGCAGGCAGCACAGCCATGGGAAGGGTCTGACTCGGAGCTGCCGAGTCCGGGAGGGTCCCTGAGGGTGAATAGGGCAGCCGGGAGCAGGAGGGCAGGACCAAGTCTCACACAGGACAGGGCCTGCAGGGGCAGGATGGGCCGTGGAGTCTGTCCTGAACATGCAGGCGAGGGATGAATTGGCGGTGGCACAGCTTCCTGTGGGGGATGGTGACGATGCTGCCCTAGCCTCAGTGAGGCCCAAACCACACCACCCCTGCCCTCCTCATGATCAAGGCCCTGGTCCCAGGAAGGCGAGGCAGAGCGGGAGTGGCCCATGGCCTCAACATGGCTAGCAGGTCCATGCACTGGCCTCAATGGTCTCCCTCTTTCCTTAACTGTGTTACTTCATCGTCTCCTCATTGCTTCTCTGCCCCAGGGTTGTCCCTCTGGTTCACCCTCCCCTACCTCTAAATGAAGTCTCCTAAAAGGAAGCAATTTCCCACCTGCTCGAAGTGCTTTTAAAAAAAAATTATATATATATATATATATATATATATATATTGATTTCAGAGAGTAAGGGAGAGGGAGAGAGAGAGAGAAACATCAATGATGAGTGAGAACCATTGATCGGCTGCCTGCTGCACACCCCACACTGGGGACTGAGCCCAAAACCCGGGTGTGTGCCCTGACCTGGAATCAAACCGTGACCTCCTGGGTCATAGGTCGAGACTCAATCACTGAGCCAGGCCAGCTGGGCTCAAAGCTCTTTGAAGGCGCAGCGTGCTCACAGCAGCACTGTGCACAACAGCCAAAGGTGCACCCTGATGTCCGTCGATGGACGATGAACAAAACGTGGTGCACGCACAGTGGAATAGGACTCAGCCTTGGAAAGGGGTGAAATCCTGCTAGAGGCTAGAGCATGGACCAAGGAGGAACCCTGCAGACATGCTAAGTGAAAGAGCCAGACACCAGAGGGCAAATCTTGTGTGGTCCCACCAGTAGGAGGTACCTAGCCAGGCAACGTCACAGAGAAGAAGGTGGAGGGGAGCCAGGTTCTATTAGGAACAGAGTTTCTGCTTGGGATGAGAGTTCTGGAAATGATCCACGGTGATGATTGCATAACCTTGTACATGTGCTTAGTGTCACTGAATTGCACACTTAAAAGTGGTTAAAATGGCCAACCAGACCCAATGAAAGACGCAAACACACAACACCATTCCATGGCGATGGCTGCCACGTGGTCAGGGTGGGCCCAAGGTGTTCAGTGCAGTCTGGCTGCTCTCTGCCTCCCAACCCCTATCCCACTGCCCAGGAGGGCCCTATCCCCTTGAGGCCCTGCAGGCCTACAGGTTGAGGAAGAGTCCAGCATCCCCTTGGTGCCTGGACTCTGCTGGCACAGGCCCACACAGTCCCACACAGTCCCACACAGCCCCACACAGTCCCACACAGTCCCACACAGCCCCACACAGCCCCACACAGCCCCACACAGTCCCACACAGCCCCACACAGTCCCACACAGTCCCACACAGTCCCACACAGTCCCACACAGTCCCACACAGCCCCACACAATCCCACAGTCCCACACAGTCCCACACAGTCCCACAGAACCCTTCACAGCCCCTCACAGTCCCTCAGAGCCCCTCTCAGCCCCTCGCAGCCCCTCACAGTCCCTCAGAGCCCCTCGCAGCCCCTCATAGTCCCTCACAGTCCCACGCAGTCCCCAGACTTCCTCTCTCCTGAGAAGCATTCTCCACCACCCCCTCCTTCTCCTGCTCTTGGCTGGGGCTTCTCTCTGAGCCGCCTGAAGACCCTCTCTTAAATATCTGCTTTAACTATCTGCTCTCGCCCCACAGCAACCTCCAAGCTTCCTGAGAACCAGGGCATGAATTATTCAGCACGGAGTCTCCAGCACCTGTCACAGCACCTGGCACCCCACCTGCCAACGGCTGGACATGCAGTACAATTAGAAGCTAATCAATGACAGAATAGTTTTCGGGTCTCATGGTCAACCAGGTTATTACTTCCATCATGATTATTGTCATCAGCGCCAATATATCATAATCATCATTGTAGCATCACATTATCATCATCATTACTATTATCATCATCATTACTATCACCATCATCACCATCATCATTGTCCTCACCATCATCACTACCATCACCACCATCATCATCATCATCACCATCATCATCAATATATCATAATCATAATTGTAGCATCACATTATCACCATCATTACTATCATCATTATCACATCATCATCATCATCATAATCACCACCATCATCACCATCATCATCAATATATCATAATCATAATTGTAGCATCACATTATCACCATCATTACTATCATCATCATCATCACAATCACCACCATCATCACCACCACTATCATCATCACCATCATCATCATCCCCTAGCAGGCGCTCAGACCGCATAGCAGAATCATGAGCGCTGAGTTCTATTCTTTGCCTTCATTCCACAAACAACAGCTCGGTTGGTCAGGCCCCTGGAGCCCCGTGCCTGCCTGTGGCTGCTGACGCAGCTCCTGCCACTCCTTGAATAGCCACGTGGATAAGCCCCCGGGTCCCCTACTGTCCTCACCCCCAGGTAAGGGAGCATCACTGAGGCGGAAGGGCTTAGAGTCACACATCACCCAACACTGTCTCACAGTGAAATGCCACCAGAATGGAATCTCAGGGTGGAGGAGGGACGGGACGAGGGCTGCGGAAGAAACCAGACAGCTTCCAGGGATATTCGAAATTCAAACCCAGACAGGATCAGGGAAGCCGCATTGGGAAGCAGACTAGAGTTCTCTTGGTTTGATTTCTCTCCTGTGTGGGGGGTGCTGCCAGGTGTCGTTGGCATAGAGTTGGATAAACTGTACCCCCATCATCACGTGCCTCCACCAGAGGCCTTCTCATCCCACATCCCAGCCCTGTGGTGTCTGTGGACAAGGGAGGGAATGCAGAGCTCAGACCAGTAAACCCTAGCGAGGCATTCGCAGGAAGTAGAACACGCCCGTCGGAACTATGAGCACCTGAGATGTGAGTGGCCAGACATCAGGGAGCCCTCAGCACCGGCTCCCATGTGCATGAGAGATGGCCCTGAGCAGGACACACACTCAGAACACGGATACAGGGATCATGCAATGGAAGCAGCGGGCCTCAGAGCCAGAGAGGACCCCTCACCTGACCGCACCTGCAGCCAGGTGGACACCGAGCGGCCACTCACCATCAGCACGGCTCTCCGGAAGAGTCTGGAGCCGCCAGCCCCGGCGGCGAGAAGGTGGATGCTGGCCACGTCGGCTCCGCCGCGGTCGGCTGCCATGGTCACCCGCCGAGGGTCCCCGCCAAACGCTGCGATGTGGGTCTGCACCCAGGTCAGAGCCGCCGCCTGGTCCAGCAGCCCCCAGTTGCCACTCACCGCGCCGGCCCCTTCAGAGAGAGGAGAGCCTTTTACCTTTTGTGATTTTGCAGCTGGAACTTCATTACCCTGGTGCCGTCCAGGCCAGGCACCCGGTGCCTCTGGGGGACCTGACTTCTGTCCCCACAGGTCGGGACTTGGTCACTGTGATGCCGATGGGAAGAGCATGGGCTCCGGCCTCAGAGCCATCCGGCGCCTCTGGGCTCAGCAATCAGCAGTGCCCACCAATGCCAGCAACTCACCAGCGCTCAGGAAGCCGAAGATGCCCACTCGGTAGCCAGCAGTGACCACGATGAGGTGGCCAGTAGCAGCCAGGAAGGAGCCGTCCAGGGCAAGGCTCCCGTCGTCGGCCCCAGCCTCCATGTTGTGGAAGAACAGCAGTACGGACGCGTTGGGGGCCTGTGGGATGGGAGAGAGGCAGGGCTAGAGGTTGGCCCATTTCCGCACCGGAGCCTGGTGAGGGCTCCTCTCCCATGAAGGTGCCAGATTCTGAGCCTGCACAAACTCTCCCCGTCAACTCTGCCCTGTAGGCCCACGCAGCCCCATGTGATGGATGGAAATGTGTCCCCCAGAACTCACATGTTGAAGCCCTCACCCCTAGACCTCAGAAGGTGACTATTTGTAGATGGGTTCTGTAAGGAGGTAATCAGCCAGCCTGGCCAGTGTGGCTCAGTGGTTGAGCATCGACCTATGAACCAGGAGGTCACTGTTTGATTCCTGGTCACAGTCAGGGCACATGCCCAGGTTGCAGGCTTGGTCCACAGTGCTGGGCTGATCAATGATTCTCATCACTGATGTTTCTATCTTTCTCTCTCCCTCTCCTTTCCTCTCTGAAATCAACAAAAAGAGGTAATTAGCCAGTGCACCCTCATCCAATATGACTGGTGTCCTTACAAAAAGAGGACATTAGGACACATACATCCGCTGAGAGAAGACAACGTGGACACACGGAGGGGAGATGACCATCTACATGCCAAGGAGAGCAGTCTCCAGGGAACATACCCTGCCGACACCTTGATCTTGGACTCCAGGCCTTTACAATCATGAAATGATAAATTTCTGTTGTTTAAGCCCCCACATTTGTGGTACTTATATCAGAGCAACCCAAGCAAACTAATAAACCCCATTTCACAGATTAGGAAACTGAGGGTCACAAAAAATGAAGACACTTTGCCCACAGTGCAAAGTGAGCATGTGGCCCCAGTGGCAGCTGGTAGTGGACTTGGAGCCATGCAGTCACCCAACACCCCAGTTCTGGCCACTAGTTTACTCCTGAAGAATGTTCTGGGTCCTTGGTGAGCCCTTTCCATGCGGCCATGCTAACTGGAACCCCACATCTTGGTGATGCAGAGCTTAACTCAGACAGCCAGGCACTGTGTGCCCAGGATTTTATTCATTCAGTCCTCACCCAGCTCTGTGAGGTGCCATGTCATTATTATTCCCATTTTACAGATGAGGCAGTAGAGGCTTGGAGGTGTTAGGTGGCTTGTCTAAGGTCACACAGCAGCTACAAGGCAGCAGAACTGGGCTTTGAACTTAGGCTGACCCTTTTATATGAGCCTATAATGCTCCATCTGGGGGGGTCTGACACCCCACCCCAGGCCAGGAGATAGGCCAGGCTCCGGGGGGCCCATGCCAGCCAGGTCTTGCCTCCCTGTGCTGCGATTCCCCACTCCCTGTGCCACAGGCTCCAACACGCAGATGGCCTCCTCACCGCCAGCAAGTCCTGTTTGGTGGCCTTGTTACAGAGTTCACTCAGACCAGCCGGCTGCCATCACACCTCCAAAGTGCAGCTGGCTCCCATGGCTAGTGGGCTAGGGGACCAGGAAGTGGTGACACGGTCACATGTGCCAGGAGATGAGTCAACACGGGCCACCAGGAACTCATGTTTCCCGAAGTTCCTCAGTTCCTTTTTCTCTCGCGTGCTCTGACCTTTGCTCCAAAACAGGAAGCTCCAAGACTAATCTCAGGTTCAGAGTCACCACTCAGGCGAACGCGGGCTTCCAACCAGGGCATAACCAGAGTCAGGGCCAGAGCCCTGCTCCCCCTCCAGCGCGGCCTGAGACCCGCATTTCCACGGACGGCTCCGAAGAGATGGCCGAGGGGTCCCTCCAGAGGTCCTCCCGAGAGAGGTCATTTCCTCGTGGGCACACTAACTTGGATGTGGGTTCCCCTTCCCCATCCTGTGCCTCCCCCAACCCTTCATCGCTGGCCCTGCCCCACCTGAGCGGCTCACACCCTCCCTCCTGCACGGCCTGCTGGGAGGGCACCACCTGGCCACCACCCCACTCCCCCTGTCACTTGCCGCTTCCTCCTGTGCTGTATTTTGCTTCCATATTTATTTGTCGTTCAGTTGTTTTTTAATATTTCTTTGCTTATTTATTTCTGCCCCTTCCCACTAAAGTATAGGGTGTCCCAAAATTCACCCAAGATTTGCGATTCAATTCAATTGCAAATCTTGCGTGAATTTTGGGATACCCTATATCATAGCTGTGTCTCCCCCAGGAGAGTCCCCGCCCATCACGGGCCCGTGTGAATAGTTCCAGAGCACGGCACGGGGTAAGCGCGCACTGTCCCGTGTGCACGAGGGGAGAGGATGTGGCGAGGAGCAGGCGCAGCCGTGTAGGAGCCGGGAGGACCCTGAGCTCGCTCGCAGCTGTTCAGGCCCAGCGAGGATGGCGCTGGGGGCATAACCCGAGTGGAGATGAGGGGATGGTGCTGGAAGCTGTGGGGACTGGGGGTTGCCAATGGGCAGCTTTCAGGGCAAACCCAGCAAGGGCTCAGACTCACCACGTTCTGAGGGACAAACACGTTGAGATACAAGCAGTCCTCGCTGACCCCGGACGGTGTGGGCGTCCTGACCCCTGGCTGCCAGCAGCGGGCCCTGCAGATACAGACCATCTGACTTCCAGGAGAATCAACCACGGGGACTTGCCCATGTCCCTTCCAGCCCAACACCAGTGGCCAGAGCCCTCTGCCCGCCAGCTCTGCAGCATTTCGGCGGCAATCAGGTCACCGGACCACTGCATGGAGCTGAGCACAGCGGCCCTCCATCCCCAAATGGACTTCATAGGAGCAAGGCCATGTTCAGTGGCTGACGTTGGGGAGGGGTTACCTGTTAGAGCACCTAACACCACCTATTCTACACACCCCCAGCCCCACGCACCACTCAGGCCCACATGCACCATCCTGCCATCAGTCTGACGCTGATGGATTAGAAGACAGAGTGCTATTGCGCTCAACCCTTACCGCGGCTTGGTGGCAGCCCAGGACCCGGTCCAGTCGGAGGGCTCCGGTGCCCGGAAGCGGCCCTCTGCCAGGGGCGGGGCAGCATAGGGCACTCCCAGGAACTGGTCCACTTGCTTCCACGAAGTGCCCACCTGGATGGCCTGGGACCTGCCCAGCAGCTGGCCGTGGGGGGCGATGGTCACAGAAGGTGCAGATGTCCCAAAGCCGAGCAGAGGGGTGTCTGTGGGGATGGGGAGTGGGGAGGAGAGGGAAGAGAGCAGTGGGTGCTCTATTCACGGAAATATTCGGACATGCTTGAGAAACAAACGCTGCTTTTTGCGCTTTAAAAATGTCGGTAACTCCTTCAGACCCCACGAGCTTACATGTAGGGAGGTCTGTGCTCAGGTGAGTAAGAGAAATAAGAGCAAAGACAGCTGGTCTTTCCCAGGCGCTCAGCCGACAGAGTGCAGCTCTGACAGAGTGCAGCTCTAACCCTTCTCTCCCGGGGTCATCTCAATGGCTCCTCCCAAGAGGCTAACGTGCCCACAGCCCCTTACTCAGCTCCCTGGGCCAGGCGTGCACTGCAATTCAAAACTGCCTGGCCTTTTTAAAGAACCAAGGGATGCAGTCAAGCAATGGGCAGTCTCCCTAGGGGGGTCTGGAGCAGAGCCCGTCCTCAAACACAAGTATTTCTGCGGTAAAAAGCAGGGATGGCTCCTACTAAGAGCAATGAGTAAAGAATGTAATTCCTTCAGTCACAAAATCCAGCTCAGATTTTGCCACCAAATGAGTTTGCTGCAAACTTACAAAAAATGTGTGTTCTAACTTGTAGAACTTTCAGATTTCAGAACTGCAGCCAAGGACCGGGGGCCATGTGTGCATTTCAGTGGTGAGGGAACAGGTGTAGGACCCTGGGGTGGGTGGCTACCTGGGCTTCAAGCTGATGTGGGATTCAAGGCCTTTCTGAACCCCAACTCTGACCACACTCCATTCACACAGGGCCAAGGGCCAGGTCAGGGCTCCTCTCAGCCCAGCAAGGCCCCCCTCGCACTGTGCATGCCTGAACCCCACCTGGTCTATTAGGTCAAGGCCGTGCCGCCTGCCAGCCGAGCTCTGCGCTCCAAGCCCCTCCATCCCTCCTTGTAATGCTAATCACCAGACACTGATCAGCCTCTCCGGAGCCCTATCTCATCTCCTCCACTCACTGGTCTTCCATTCACTCATTGATTCAATCAACTGCCAAATGCCATTTCCAGGGACTTGAGACAGGCCTTCTGTGTCTGATTCCCCACAGGGCTTAGGGCCGGGCACAGAACAAAGGACAGACACCGGTGAGGAGATCCTCTCTCTGTGTGAGTGTGAGTGTGAGTGTGTGAGTGTGTGTGTGTGTGAGTGTGTGTGAGTGTGAGTGTGTGTGTGTGTGTGTGTGTGTACAGATTATTGTTTCTGTCAGGTATGTTTGCTTTGCTCAGCTTCACTGTGGGCTGATTGAGGAGAAAGCTTTGCTCTTTCCCCTGCAGCTCCTTCTATTTGTAATTCAGATGTGATGGTTGCTAGGAGCCCGGGCAGGAGACAGACAGGTCTGTCTATTCCTCAAAAGCTGGCTAAAGGCAGTGGTTCCCCAGAAAGGGGTGTTGCCTCCCAGGGGACATGTGACAGAAGGCGACTGGCGTCCAGTAGGGTAGAAGCCAGGGACCTGCTGAGCATCTTACTACAGATGAGCTTAGGGTTACCCAGGGCCCAGGTGTCAGGGTGCTGGGGCTGAGAAACCCTGGGATGCTGTGTGCTCATGACTCCAGGCACTGATGGTAGCATGGTGGTCAGCAAGGTGAGGAGGAACCATGGGTGGGCTGGGGCTCAAGCAGGCCTGAGTTTCATGTTACGGACCAGCTACTTTGGAAAACGCCATAATTTGGGGGACCCTCAACTTCCCACCTGATAAACAGAAAGAATAGCAGTCCCGACACCACAAAGCTGTTAGGAATTAGTGACACCAGCGTGTAATGGCCCAAGCCCAGGGCTTGGCAAATGGCAGCTCAACACATGAATGAGTGAATGAATGAATGAATGAATGAGAGACAGGGGAGGAGGAACGGGAGGAAGGAGGGAAACCAACTGAGACCTCCTCTGCTGCGAAGACACTGGAGTGAGAGGTGGTACTCAGGGTGGAAGGAAATCGTTGCTGCTTTTAATCTGGCCGCCATGGCAAGCCCGGACTGGCCTCACCCCACCGCGCCTTCTCCCAGCATTTCCTGTCTCCCTTGTCAATCACAGGGCCTCGGCACGCTCGCAAGGCTGTGGGCACTAAAGTGGCAGAACCTTCGAGGCTGGTTCCTTCCCTCTGCAGGAAACAGCCACATTTCACGAACGTGGCATCATCCGAAGGGGGAGCAAAGACAAGAAATACCAAGGCGAAGAATTTCCAGGGAATGCGAGGCGGCTTTCCCACGGGCAGTGGAATTCCACCCTCCCTCTCAGAGGCTGCCCGAGAGCCCAGGCTGAATGAGGGCCAACATGGGGGAGATGTTGGATGAGCTACTGCCTTCTGAACCCTTTTGCAGAAACGGCGGACTCCTTCCAGCATACCCACGTATGTAGGCCATGAGCTCTTCCTTCGCCACTTGGGGTGAAGGAAATCACTGCAGCCCTACAGGTGCGTCAGGTACACACTGGCCATGCCTGCCAGACGCGTGTGGGCATCCTCTCCCGCGGGAGGGAGAATTTCGCATGGAATTGGAGCCCCATGCGATGTCAGTGGTGCTGGGGTGAACAGGGACAGAATCTGATTGATTTTACAGAGCCCAGACTCGGAGTCAAGGCATTTTGCAGAAGGACTGCCACGCAGATTAGCTACAATGTGGGCACGATGTACTATTGAAATCCAACCTGACTAAATCATAGAAATGTCCAGACAGAAGAAAGACTAGAGATTGAGGGCCTGGGACCTCAGTATTCCCGGGCCTGGGGGGCACTCTCCTTGGCTGAAGGCTGAGGAGGAGGAGGGTAGGAGAATCATCACTGGGTCAAGACAGTCCTGAAGAACCATCCATGTTCTAGGATGGGGTGGGGCCAAATCCAACCACTACTAGTTTTATAAATAAAGCTTTATTGGCACACAGCCACGCCCATGGAATTGCTGATTGTATTGCCTGTGGCTGCTTTCCTGCTACAGTGGCAGAGCTGAGTAATTGCAAGAGAGACAATAAATACGGTGGCTGAAGCCCACCACGTGGCTCAGTGGTTGAGCATCCACCTATAAACCAGGAAGTCCCTGTTCGATTCCCGATCAGGGCACAGGCCCAGGTGGCAGGTTCAACCCCCAGTGCGGGGTGTGCAGGAGGCAGCAGGCCAATGACTCTTTCTTTCATCATTGATGTTTCTCTCTCTCCTTCCCCCTCTCCTTCCTCTCTGAAATCAATAAAAATATATTAAAAAAATACTGTGGCTATAGAGCCTACAATATGTATTATCTGGCCGTTAGCAGAAGTGGGTTGACCTCCGCCCTTGAAGATGAGATGGCAGACATAGCCAACATTCCTTAAAAGCTATTCATTTCATCCAAGAAGCATGTCTAATTGGGTAGGTGCGTCCCCTGGATGCCCAGCCCCGGTGTCCTATTACACAGCCCTTCCCAACTTCACTTAGTGACGGATTTGTTTACATGTTGCTATCCCCCTGCCTGCTTCACCCGTGTCCCCAGCACCTAGCAGTGTCTGGCACATAACGGCCCTGTGTTGACTGTTTTTAAACTGAAGCAGCTGGGAGCCGCTGCCCTTTCTCAGATGACTGTGAGGCGGTCCGGAGGCGATGTGGTTTGTGGGAGAGAACTGCATCTAGAGACTGGAGGCCGGCTCCGCATCCTCTTCTGCTGCCCCTCTCTGTGTGACATCAGAGGAGTGACTTACCGTGTCTGGGCCAGAGTCTCCTGATCTCTAAGGTGGGATGAAACCCTTATCTCACCACCTGCCAGGATTGCTGTGAGGACCCAGTGAGATGGGGCCGGTGAGAGGCCTTCCTGAACTACAGAGCAGTAACACAAGGCGGCCCATCTGATTATTTTACTAAGAAACTCAAAGGCCAATGGCTTCTGTAGCTCAAAGGGATGAGTGAGCAAGGATGGTGCAGAGAAGACCTATGTTAGAAGGGCGTTCCACCTTCCTCAGTCCATCCCAGGTGAGAGCCACCTAGCCCAGGACAACCTTTTCATAAAGTCTCAAAGTCACTGCCCGCAAGTGACCATGTGCTTGGACAGTCCCCCTCAGCCATACCAGGCTCCCAGGAACGGCCCCACAGGCACAGGCCCGGACTTACTCAGCTTCCGGTAGATGTGGGTGGGCTCTTCCCGAAGCAGAAGCTGGCAGTGCTGGGCCTGCAGGCTGTGTGTGCAGAGCTGGGTGTCAGGGTAGAACACACACCTCAGAGCACCAGGGCGGGTCTGCAGAGTGGTGACCTGGCAGGCTTGGTGACGGGAACACTCTGAGGAGTAGAGGGAGAAGGGTGAGGCTTGGGCCTCAGGGATGCCATCCAATCATGTACCCATGCATTCGTCCATCCCTGCATCCGTGCAACCATTCATCCATACATACATCCATCCTATATCCATTTAACTGTGCCTCCATGCTTCCTGTTCCCATCCAGCTCTGCATCCATCTACCCATGCATCTGTCCATACATACATTCATTCATTCATCCATCCCGCATCAATGCAGCCACCCACCCATGCATAAATGCACTCATCCATCCAAAACACATCCATTCAGCCATCTATCCATGCATAAATGCATTCATCCATCCAAAACACATCCATTCACCCATCTATCTATCCATGCATAAATGCACTCATCCAACCAAAACACATCCATTCAGCCATCTATCCATGCATAAATGCATTAATCCATTCATCTACCCATAAATACATACATCCATCCATCCATCCATTAATCTATCCATGCATCATTGTACCCATATATCCATTAACCCATCTATCCATGCATTTTGTCCACCCATCCATCCACCACATATGCAATCCATCCATTACTCATTGCCACCACCCGCTCACTCATTTAAGCAATTACTATGGACCCTCAGCACTGCTGCAGGGGGTGGGTATGAAATGCTGGTGGGAGAGAACCCAACTCTCCCATCCATCTGCCTTCCTCACAACAGTCAGCTTTTGGGTTATCTATTCACAAACGTGCTCTTGTCATTCACCTATTTAAGATATTCCATGGCTCTCCACTGGCCTCAGGATGAAATTTTACCAAATAAGGTTCTCTATACCCCAGCCTTTGCCTCCTTCTTCAGCCCCGCCTGCCTCCCCCTCCCCACCACCCCACCATGTTCCACTAGGGGTTCTGTCACCTCCCAGTTGTGCCGCTTCCCATAGCAGACACTTCCCATTATGCCGGGCATTTCGGTCCTAAGGACGGCTCTGAAGAGAGGGCTGCGTTGTTCACTTGGACAGCTGTGCGCGGCCTAAGGCCTATTTATACCAGGTCTCTGGGCCGAGGTGCCCCCCGGAGTTGTGCAGTGAGCAACCTGCACCTCTGCACATGCAGCCCTGTCTGTAAGATGTGCACATCGCCAGCCAACCTTGTGGGCGGAGGAGGCTCATGGACTTTCAGAAATGGAGGAGTGTGAGCATTACCCAATCACAGGCTCTTAAAGGAGCTAGTCTCTATAGAACACGCCTATCAAGTGGTCACCTTGCTTATACCTCTGATGGCAGGGGCAGAAATAGAATGGTGGGGGCCCGCTAGAACTGTAAGGAATGTTACTCCTGCTCCGTTCACCGTGACTGTTTTGCTCTGAGTAAAGAAGGCGCACCCTAACCTGGCTGGGAGTTGCACGCGGGACCTGGGAGCTCACCTGGAAATGCGGCCCCCCCTCCCCATCGGGAGCTGCCTGTGATCACGGACAGATGAACAACCTTGTTGCAGAAACCAGAGCCGCCAGCCCTTTGAAGACCCCCAGCCTTTGCACACCCGCAGGCCTTTGCAAATCTGCAGACCTGTTACCTGCCCATTTGGCACGCCCTTTGCCTACTTCCCAGGTAACCTTCATCCTTCTACGCAACATAAGCAGCTGGCTGATGGGGGAGCGGAGCAGATTTCTGTGGATGGCCTGCTGCTCCCACGCTGCTGGCAGGACTGGAATAAACACTCATGTATGATTCAACCCTGTCTCTGCTGAATCGGGTCAAGTAGTGACAGGCAGCCGGACCCATTGATCGTCCAGTTACACCTCTCCATGAGGTGCTCACTGTGGACAGTTTGTCTGTCAGAAAGGCCTTTGCATTGCACTGAAAATTGTCTCTTGGAACTTGAGTTTTAAGCATAGTCTTAGTTTTGCCCCATGAGCTTGGCTAGAATAAGTATGCCTCCTCCTCAGCATAATGGTCCCCGTTCTCCTCAGGATAGCCGTCACAGCTTCCGCCCACCTCCTCTGGTCCAGACTAGCCCCTAGGTCATCCCTCTGGTCCTCCTCCGACCTGCTCAGTGCCACTCACATTCTGTGTGGCACATCCCACGGCGACCTTGACTGTGGGCTGACTGCAGAGGAATGAGCGCCCTGCAGAAGGGAGCCCGCCCAGGTCTTCCCTCCTGGTCAGTCCCTCCCTGCCAGGCACCCTGTGGGGTCCTGGGTCTCCTATGTGTTTCTGAGGTCAGAACCTTGAGCAGCACTTGTGTGAAGCCCTGTCCCAATCAACCCCTCTGTTTGCTGGGACTCCCCTTACCCAGCAAGCAGAGGTCTCGGGCAGCAGAGAAGTCGCCGGCGGCAGCCGTGCTGATGTGGGCGACATCGAAGCTCCTGATGGACGGGTCCACCACTGCTGCGGAGAGGCCCAGGGTCTGCCACGCGTCCAGAGACACTAGGAGAGAAAGCCGGGGTGTTGGCCACTCAGTTTCACCTGGGCATGAAGAGAGCAGAGTGCCACCTGGCGTCCCCAAAGGGCAGCCCCCGGCCCCCCTTCTCGGTCTTTGTTGCAGTGTGATCCCTTCCTTTAACCACCTCTCCATTCTACAACCACTTACGAAAAGTTGTTCTAACGTATTTTTATTGATGTCTGAGAGGAAGGGAGAGGGAGAGAGAGAGAAAAACATCAATGATGAGAGAGAATCATGGACCGGCTGCCTCCTGCACGCCCCACACTGGAGATCAAGCCTGCAACCTGGACATGTGCCCCAACAGGGAATCGAACCATGACCTCCTGGTTCATAGGTCAACACTCAGCCACTGAGCCACGCTGGCTGGGCTCACTTATGGAAAGTTTTTATGGGCCAAGTTCTGTGCTCAGGCCTAGGAATGCAAAGGTAAACAACAACAACAACACATACACACACAAACAAGACAAACAAAAGCATGGCTGTTTCTTTAAAGCAGGTCACAGTAGAATGGGGAAGGAGTCGAGAAGACAAAACCAGCACCATTGTGCTGTGTTAGAATGCAGTAATTAGCATGACGCCAGGTAACAAAGATAACCACAGCCCATGTAGCACTGTGGGGAGGTCTACACCGACACGGTACCCTTCAACCCTCCCTCAGCCCTCAGAGGGAAAGAGGGAGAGAAGACCGTCCGCCCATAGTGGACACCCCTGGGTGCTGCCCAAGACGCCTTAGTGGGGGCACCTAGGCTCTCATTTCCCCAACTGTTGGGAAGTTGGTGGCCAGGGCTCCCAGTTGACGCTCCCCAGGAAGTGCCTTTGGTCTGAGATGCTGCCTCCCCTCCCAGGATCAGCCTGTGTCCAAAACCAGTCCCTGTGGGAACACAAGCCCAGCACCCTTGCCTCCGGGCGGGGCAGCTCCCAGGGCCAGGCCCGCCAGGCGGCAGGGCTCACTTGGGGCGTCTTCAGCACCAGGGGCCCGTCTCTGTGGACTTGGCCCTGGCTGCCCTGCGAGAGACGCTGCGCTTTTCAAGCATCCTTAGCCCGCTGCTATTTCCACGGTCAGGACATGTGGCATTTCTGCAACATGACCAGACTGAGCTGCCTATTTTTAGGTGACACGTGCACTACAATTTCAGAGGACAGTGATGATGGGGCTTGAGGACCCAACGTGCCAATTATGGTCTTAAAACAGAGGCCTGGGCCGCACTCCGCGTTCAGATTGATGTCTGGGGAAAGCGCGGTAACTGAGGGGTGAATTTCATCTCCCAAGTGGGAGCCAGCTCAGCGGGCGCCATCCCAGGGCCTGGAGCCAGTCTCTGCCACACCCTCCCCCACCCCCAGCCTCCTACCGGCAGGAACCCCTGGGGATGAGTGATGCTGTCACCGGAATCCAACATCTGGGGTCCGGGCATCTCACGAGCACTCAGAACTGTTTCTTCGTGAATGCAAACAAACGGTGAGACAACGAAGCCGCGCATCTAGGTAGCATTTCACAAGCTTACTGTTTGCCAAGAGCCCAGCAACACCATTGCACGTGGCATCCTCTCTCACCCGTGCTGCGGGCACAGCCATTGTGCGCAGCTTATACATGAGGAAACCGACCCAGTGCCACTCTGAGGACCTGGCTGATACGTGGCGATGCCAGGGCTTGTGCCCAACTTCTCTGGGTTTAAAAACCAGGCTTTACAATGCGAGATCTTCTCTCTGGTGAATGAGGTAGTGACAGCTTCAGGGCTCACCCCAAGGGTGCACCTGCCCAAAAGCAGGATCTGTGGTTTGTTCATCAGCTTTCGACGTATTTTATAAATTGCGATGCCAGCATCATTTTTTTTAAGTCTCCTCTTGAATTGGAAATGTGTATTTCTTATACACTCAGTACTTCTATGGACATGACTTCTGTTTGGTGGCGCTACTCTTTTTCATTCATTTTGTTATTTCTGCTTCTGTTCACACACACTGCTTACGCTGTAGTCACTTTATAATATAATGACTTTGAGGAACAAGTCTTCCCATATTATTTTTCTTTTTTTACTTATTAAAAATATGTTTTTATTGATTTCAGAGAGAGGAAGGGAGAGAGAGAAGCACTGATTGGCTGCCTCCTGCATGCCCCCTACTAGGGATGGAGTCCACAACCTGGGCAAGTGCCCAGACCAAGAATCGAACCCTGACCTTCTGGTTCCTGGGTCGACGCTCAACCCCTGAGTCACGCCGGCCCTGGGCACACATTCTTTTTCTTTTCAAAATATTTCTTGGTTATTTTTGGCTATTTATTTATCAGATGACATTCAATCCCACTTTTGTCGAGTTTCAAGAATGCTCCTTTGGGACATGAATTGGAAGCATTAATATGAGAAAGAATGTAAAAATCTGTGTGTTTAATTTCGATGTCATTAAGAATGGAATGGGATTTTTTTCATTATATTTCTAACAGTTATCGCTGACCTGAAGGAAGCCTTTTTGCTGTGTATTTCTTGTCTAACAAGACCCTGAACGCAGTCCATTGTAGCTCACACAATAGCCACTCGGGCTCTTCTCTCTGTGGCTACATTGAAAATAGGTTCAAACTAGATCCCAGATTCAGCGAGGACACGCCGTCCAGGCCCTGTGGCTGGTCCCTGGCCCTGAGCCTATGTCAGAAAGGAGACGTGCTTAGTTAAGCAGCAGGTTCCCTGGGTGCATGCCAGCTCCTCCACTGAACAGCTCTGTGACTTGGGGAAAAACACTCTTCCTCTCTGGGCCTCAGTTTCCTCATCTGTAAAATGGGATGTCACCAGATGCTCTCTCTAGGCTGGTGATCAGGGATAAATGAGTTGCTGTGCGGGGGTGGGAGAACTTGCTGAATACAGCCCCTCGCGTAGTCTCTGGGCCAAGCAGCTGGGCTCCTGCTGCATTTGAGTCACTATCTTTTCCAAACTGTGGAGGTCTGAGCCTGACTTACGTACCAGGGTGGACGTCCTCAAAGCGGCACAGGACCCCATACCATTGCAGTGACAGCAACACTTTCTTCCTGACTTCTGCCTGAATCCTGCTTCCCCTCACCCACCGGGCATTGTCCCTGAGCACCCTTACCTCCCTCCCTTCCCCCGCCCCTCGTTGGTCACTCCGCCTTCTCAGCCCCTCTGGGAACCGCCCTTTCTTCGCCATCCAGATCCGGCCTCATCAATTTCACTGCCCTTCCTGACACTCCAGTTCCCGAGACCCAAACGGGCCGCCCCACTGCCAGCCTTGCCCTCCCTCACACCTTCGTCTTACTGCTGATCGCCTCCCCATCGATCACACCAATCACTGCTCATGTCCTCAGGGGACAGGCAAAGCCTGTATAGTCTCCAGCTTCAGCACCCCTCCCCCTTACGGGGTGGGCCTGGGTGCACCCCAAACACGTCATATAATCATAAGACGTGGAAAGAGGTATCACTTTACTATGAAATTTGAGTTAGTTATGTTGACTCACATCAACCCTCCTCACAGCACGGACATGAGCCACAGGGAGGAAAGGTCACAGGAGAGTTCCCAAGGTCACAGAGGCACTCCCCAAGAACACCGGGTACCCCCGAGGTCACAGAGCTATTTCCCAAGGTCACACAGGCAGTGAGGCAGCATTTGCCCCCAGGGCAGCCTCATGGCATTACGTCCCTCTGTGCACCACGGAGTTGCCAAGGGTGGATGGGCAGAGGGGAGGGAGGGCTCTGGGGCAGCGTGGCCGGCAGCCTCAGGACGGGCAGGCCTCTGGGTTATACCGAGCACTTCATGCCCTTCCAGGAAGCATGGTGTCCCTTTTCATGTAGACTACATTTCTGTGTGTTTTTTAAATCACCAGATGAGAATACATTGGAAAGTTCTACTAATATATGGAAAAGCATGTTTAATTTCCTTTCCTTTCTTCTTCTCTCCCTGTCCTCCCCCTCCCGCCCGCCCCCCATCGCCGCCCCCCCCCCCCCCCCCCCCCGCCTTCCTGCCATCCTTTCCAGACATCAGTTCAAGGAGCAATGCTTCAGGGCTCACTTAGAGTAATTGCACCATTAAAAACAGCTTTAAACACTTGAAAACGCACATGCTAATGCCCCAGGGACAGGTCTGCCGCCTGCGGGCATGGTAAGCTGAGGCAAGCTCCGGCTCCGGCCCTCACTTTTCTCATTTGAAATGTGGGGAGAATGTGTTCTCCAGTGTTTTTGAATCAGATCAAAGTGCAGAAATGTTAAACCAGTGGCAAACGCCACCCTTCTCTCCGACGCTCTAATCCCAGGTCCATTTTTAAAGGAAAATGGGATTTTCTTAAGCATCACCAAGAATAAAGGTAACAGGGAGTGCACCCTGCAAGGCTTCCAAATGCAGTCAGCATTCTTACTGCTCTTGCGGCCGAGCCAGGAAGAATCCCTCTTGGTGGTGAATGTGGAAAAAGCTTGAGGAAATATTGGAGGTGGTTGCCATGCCCCGCTGGCTGGCCGGGGTGAGATATCAAAGTCAGAAGCCTTTCAGGCAG
Source organism: Myotis myotis (assembly GCF_014108235.1). Taxonomy (NCBI): domain Eukaryota; kingdom Metazoa; phylum Chordata; class Mammalia; order Chiroptera; family Vespertilionidae; genus Myotis; species Myotis myotis. The sequence goes on from NW_023416320.1 coordinate 3,002,945, forward strand.
GAAATGCATCATGGGCACCAGCACAGCTCTGTGACCTTGAGCCCACAAGCTGTGACCTTGAGCCCACAGCACTCACTCGCTGCTGGGAAGGTCCCGGCCTGTACGGGGCAGGACCCACACTCAGGCATCCTGACTTCTCAACAGACACCATCTTTCACCCTGGGCTATTCTCCCCCTGGTGACACTCAAATAAAAACCAGATGTCCCTTTAATAACAGAAAGAAGAAGGAAAAAAAGACATCTGTTATTTTGCGATATTTGAAAGATGATGAGAACGGGACCGGGTCTGCGTGCTGATTTGGCGTTTCTTCGGAGAGAAGTTCCTTCGCTCCTGCGCCTCTGATCGCGTTCAGAACACTAGGCAGGTACCTAGAGGGGCGTTTGCCTCTGCTCCGCCTCGAATTCCATGTGGACACCTTGCCTGGGTCCCTCCTGAGCTGGCCCTCTCCCCTTCTGTGGGAGGGAAGGTGACTGCTTCCTTAGTAAATCAAATTTCTTTCCTCCAAGGAGGTCAGGGAATTCAGCAGAAATCAATACATGAGGACTGTCCAATGAATCATTTAAAAAACCCAACGACTTTGTTAGCCCTAGCCACTTGTAACATAGTATTACCATTTTTAAAAAAATTTTATGTCAATCCTCACCCGGGGATATTTTTTCCGTTGATTTTTAGAGAAAGTGGAAGGGAGCAGGGAAGGGGAGAGAGACACATTGATCGGTTGCCTCTCGTGTGTGCCCTGGCCAAGGCTGGGATCAAACCTGCAACCCAGGCAGGTGCTCTTGACCAGGAATCTAACCCACGACCCTTCGGTGCAAGGGTCAGTGCTCTAACCACTGAAATACGCCGGCCAGGGCCATAGTGTTACCATTTTTAATCAACAGTTAAAATTAGTAAATTCCATAAAAGTAAAGGAAATCTACCTCGGCTGATGGATTGCCTTCAGGGATGGTTTCATTCATCACCAGCTGCACAGACTGGCTGGAAAGGCCCTAAAAAGGTAACCTGTCTGAATTACCTCCTTCAATGCTCGCCCAGTGGTTTGACTGCCCACTCTCAGCTCTGAGATCCCCCTGGTTTACCCACTTGTTAAAATGTGAACACTCTTGGGGGGAAATGTCCTACTTAAAAAAACCAAAAGTGAGGCCCTACATTGGCATATTTTGTTATTGGATCTTCCTCCCTTAAATTTGACTGAGAAAATCCTTGATGGGCGAGGTACAAGAAGCAGCTGCCTGGGGAGGAGGTTTTCAAGGGAAATCCTGTTTTCTCCACCCCTGAGATCTCACCAGGGGCTAAGACGCAATCATCAGCCAACAGTAGTCAGATGCCTGCGGGCACACTGCACGGTCCCTCGGGGTGTAGTTGTGCCACTGCCGCACGGCACTCAGGGGGCGGCCTGTGCAAGCGACCCTGAGAGCCGGGGTGCCGACCTGATCCAGCTACCCCAGCAATGCCACCCTCGCCAGGCCTCCAGGGTGGCCATCTGTACATAAACTATCTATGTCAAGCTTGACAACGACCTCTTTGAAATAGACACCATCATCTCCATTGCACAGGCGAGGCAACTGGGACTCAGGAAGATCCCTTAAACGGTCGAGGTTACGTACCTAACAAGAGGCGAAGGAAGGGTTCCCACAGCCAACGTGGTTTGCAACACTCCACCGCCACCGCTCATCAACCTACTTATTCCTTCACTGCTTCGCTCTTTCAACAAACACTCATGAAACACTACTAGCTTCCAATGCTAACCTAAATTGAATATGTATATGTTTTTTAAAAACAATTATAAATGTAATATTGAGCACCTACTATATACCAGACACTTTGCTACGTGTTAGCATTAAGCTGTGAATTACAAAACACCTGCCCTTGGGAACATCGAGTCTAGCAGACAAGCAAGCAAGAGAAATTCATTCATTCATTCATTCATTCATTCATTCATTCATATTTCCCAAGTACTGACTAGGTAGCAGTCGCATTTCTAGGTGCTAAAATACAGCAGTGAGCCCAGCTGGTGTGGCTCAGCGGTTGAACGTCTACCCAGGAACCAAGAGGTCACCAGTTCAATTCCTGTCAGGGCACATGCCTGGGTTGTGGGCTCCATCCCCAGTAGGGAGCCATGCAGGGGGCAGCCAATTGATGACTTCCTCTCTCCTCAATGTTTCTCTCTCTCTCCCCCTTCCTCTCTTTCTAAAAATATATTAAATAATAATAATAATAAATAAAATAAAACACAGCAGTGAGCATGACAGAGAAAGGCCCTGCCTGTGCGGCTCACGTTTTAGAGGAGGAACAGACATCTGGGCGAGAAGTAGTGGAGGGAGAAGCTGTCACAGCCATAAGCTGTGACACTAAAGCGGGTGAAGAAGGAGAGAGCGTCGAGGGCGCTGCTCTGCTCGGGTGGTGGGAGGCCTGTGCGGGGAGGGGACGCTAGCTCAGAGCAGGGAGGAGCGAGCCTCGAGAGATGTATTAGGAGGAAGCTCCGCGGGGCTGGGCGTGCTGCCCGCTCTGTTCACTGCCACAGCCCCGTGTGCCTGGCACAGAGTAAGTGCTCACTAAACACTTGCTGAATGAATGGAGGGGATGACAGCCTCGGCAGAGAAACCGGAGCTGCATTCCAAACCCGGCACCTCCGCAGCTGGTGGAGACTCCCTCCCGCGTCCCTGGGGAGTGTGAGCCTCCAGCTGGGAGCCAGCCTCTCGCATTTCCCATTCCCCGTGCTCCTGGGATCTGCCTTGCTGTCACTCCAGCCCGTCTGCCTGCTGTGCCTCTCTCCTCCTCAGCCTGGGTCTCAGGGAAGCAGAGAGAGGTCTGGGAGCGGCCACCGTGGGGGGTGACAGCGCACCTGGGCTGGTGCAAGGCAGCCGCACAGTCCAGTCACCCCACCCCACCCTCCCAGGTGCCCCAGGTGACATAAAACGTCCCTGCCATGCAAACTGCGGTGCCCCTCCGGCCCCCTTAAAATATGGAAAGCATTTAGCACAGTGACTGACATAGTCACGCAGCACACAGGAATTTTTTACTTTTTTAAATCCTCACTCAAGGATATTTTTCCATTGATTTTTTTTTAATAGAGAGAGAGAGAGTAAAAGAGAGAGGGAAAGACAGAGAGAAACATCTATATGAGAGAAGCACATGGATTGGTTGCCTCCTGCATATGCCCTGACCAGGGCCCAGGGAGGAGCTTGCAACCAAGGTACACGCCCTTGACCGAATAGAACCTGGGACCCTATGATCCTCAAGCCGACGCTCTATCCACTGAACCAAACTGGCCAGGGCACAGAGGACTTTTTTAAGTCTGTTATTTTATAGCTCAGCCCCTATAAAATTAGGAGAGACCCTTTCTCTGGAAAAACATGGGTTTGGCCTTGGAATTATTGCTGACTTTTCTTCAACACTCACTCTTTCCCAGGTCCTGGGCTGAACGCTGTTTTATTTACGCCTCAACACCAGTCTAGGGACTGACAGTCCTTCGTTTCCACCGTCATCCCCTTTTACAGAAGCAAAGGGAGGCACTGAGGCCAAGAAGCTGGCCCTGAGCGCACAGGGGCTGAGTGATGGAACGGGTTGGAAGTCAGTGCATTGACTTGGAAGCTCACCACGGTACCAGGAGGCCCCTGCTTCCCTCGATTAGACGGTGCGCAAGCTCCCTGCCAGCTCTGACACATTTTAGGATCACACGACTCTGTCTCTGGCTTTAATGGAAAACATTTGCTGGAAAGATCAACTGAATTCCATCCACCTACAGGCGCCGTGAACGTAAAGGGTGGAGGCAACGCACACAAAGAGGGTTCAGCCTGCCTTCGTGGCCCCGGAGGCCATCGGGCAGCCGCCTCCACGCCTGTCCACCCAGTTCAGGCTTTGTTCCTGTCACTGGGCTCCAGGCTGAGGTTGGGGGCGGCACTGGAAAGCCCACCAGAGCAGACTTTCAAAGGCCTCTTTCTTAGCATTCCCCGTGCCACGGCCTTGGGCACAGCTCTCTCTGCTGGTAGCAACCTGTGCTGCACCTGCCTCTCAAGGGCACTCAAGGTCAAGGGCTGGAGCATGTCCTAAAGGGCATTTTGAAGTTCCTTGAGTGAAATGAACTTAGAATACAGAATGCATTTCTTTCTTTCTTTCTTTCTTTTTTTTTTTTTTTTTTTGGTTAATCCTTACTCGAGGATATTTTCCCATTGATTTTTTTAGAGAGAGTGGGAGGAGGAGAAACAGAGAGAGAGAAACATCGATGTGAGAGAGACACCGATTGGTGGCCTCCCACACATGGCCCGACCAGGGCCAGGGATTGAGTCAGAAACCAAGGTCCGTGCCCTTGACCAGAATTGAACCTAGGACCCTTCAGTGTGCGGGTGGTTGCTCTATCCACTGAGCCACACCAGCCAGTGCAGAACAAATTTCTAGAGACTAGTTTTCTGTGTTTTCCTCTGCCTTGCGATCCAACCGTTCGATTTACTCCATGAGCAGCGGGCCTCTGAGACGGAGCTTGAAAAGCACAGGGGAGGTGTCCCGGGGATAAGGCCTTGGAAGACCCCCTGCCTGGGCAGGCGACGGAGGCAGTGCCCACCCCCAGGCGGCTCAGTGCCCGCGAGGCAGCCCACGCCACCCAGAGCGCCCTCTCGAGGGGTGGCTGTGGGTCTTTTAAACCTCAGTGCACTTTTTTCTCATCAGAAAAAATAACAATTTTACTATTCTGAGTCTTTTTTAAAAAAAATGTGCAATTTTCCCTGAAAAGAGTAAAAGGATACTCTATACACAGATGCCATCATTGACCTCATTTTCTCAAAATCCAGCTTGTCCATCCACTAGGGCCTCCCCTTCTCAGCCCAGGGAAGAGCTTTCACATGGTTGTAAAGCTCACTGGGCAGCTGCTTACAGCCCTTGGAGGATGTGTGGTACCCCACGCACGTGCTCATCTGGCCCCGGCCCCCATCCAGCCCCCCTCCTGCCCCCCGGTCCTGAGCCACTGTCTCCCCTGCATGTGCCGCACCAATGCATGCCGAGGGCTTCCGTTCATGCCCCCCCTCTGCCCAGGATGCCCCTGTCCCCTCCTGGCCATCTGGCAAATGCACGCTAGTCCGGATGTCGCAGCGTGGCATGACTTGGCTGTGGTCCCTCCCTGCCTGCTGTGGTGAATCCGGGGGGCCTCCCTCTACCCCACGACAGCCTGCGAGTCGCTCACGGCGGTGTAAGTGGCTCAGCTCCCTGAATCCTACCTTCCTGTGCCTCTCTCCTGACCCGTGGGCTCCTGTCTTTGCCATTAAGGCCTCCAACCCCAGCGCAGCACGTCTCCTGGGACATAAGTGAGGATTTAGGAGGTTTATCCCAATGTGGCTGGTGTGTGCGCATTCACTGACCTGAACTCAGTCGAAGTGAAAGATGACCTCTTCAGCCTTAATGCTTTTCCATTCTCGCCCGCCCGGGAGCTTGCTGCCACTCTCCTGCTCACTCACCCGCCCCAAGAGATCTGGCCAAGCTCAAGTTCCAAACGCAGGGCTTTTCTGCTGCGCATCTTCTGCCGCATCCGCTATGGCCCCGTGTCTGCCACACCGAACTCCGAACCCCGATGTCACGCCCCGGGGCCGCACGGACAAACCACTGTCCCCCGAAACCCTTCCTGAAACGTGTCCACTGGACAAACTCCTGCCGCCGGCAACCCAGCGAGGGGCCGGGAGCCTCCTCTGGAGCAGCCCAGGGAAGTGCTCGGAGTCGTTTCTGGCGCATGGTTTGTACCCAGGTAGGAAGTCCCTCCCCCTCCACGCCATCCCCACCGCCCATCAGAGCCTCAGGTGCCCCGTTCACGCTAGACTCGGAAGGGGCGGCTGATACACTGGCTCCTACAAGAAACAGGCCCAGAAATTAGGCCTCCAGACAAGGCCAGGACCGGACTGTCCACCTCTCTCACCCTTTCCAGAAGCTCAAACCAAGGAGTCTTAGTAACTCTGAGGGGCCAGAACGACATGTGGGTTCGAACCCCAGCGTGGCCATGCAGCCTGGCCGAGCCTCCATTTCCTTATCTGAGAAGCGGTTCTTACTACCATCCGACTGTCTTATGAGCGGGAACTGATTTTGAAATGGTTGGTGTGCAACGAACATTTCCTTTGTTCCCTGGATAGGAACTGTATAGGGCTGAGCATTCTGCATATGCATAGTGCACACACACACACTCATACACACACACACTCACACATACTCCATGTCAGAATCACGTTGGCATGCCCACATCCTAAGGCATCATTACGCCCTCCCTCTGATTCGAATCAAAGGCACACACTCAGATGCCCAGTTCCAAGTTGGAAACTAAACACAGATGGGATGCCAGCTCCATCTCTCTCCTGCTTGCAGATCACACTTGTCAGAGGCACCTTTAAAAAGACTGTGCCCGCCCGTTCTGCCTCAGAAACAGCTACTCAGAGCCACAGACTGTGGGTGTGAAGGGAGACGGGCTACACTCCATCGTCCCTTTTTCTTTTCTTGGTAACTCACATCTCAGCAATACAAATGTTTAGCAAAATCCAGGGTAGAGGCACGTACAGTCACTCCCAGCTATTCACGCTGTGGTGGATTCGTGCCTAACAGTTTGCTTCCGGCAATTAGATATTGAAGCCCTCTTCACCTCTAATTTTAATGAGTAATATTTTTAAGTGATTCCAAGAATGAGGTGGGGGGGGGGGGAACTAGGAAGAACTACCTGAGACTACTTTGGCAATATAAGTCTAGACTCGTAAAACCTAAATTTCTCAAACACAATCATTTCAGATTGGAGGAAATGATCTGTTCGTTGGCAAAAGCTCCCTGTACGGAGGTTTTCGTTGTAGTATTCTCATAACGAGCCATAACAACCAAATGTCCAAAACGGGGGAGCTGGTGAACGGCAGGGGTCCACCTGGTGGGGTAACAGGGCAGCTGTCACTGATAACGCCGTCCTGTCCTCACCCGCTTCTCATCACCAGGTTGGGAGCATCGTGACAGTAGGACACAGATGAATGAATGAATGAATGAATGAATGAATGAATGAATGAATGAATGAATTTACTCGTGCACGCGTGATTTAGAGAGATAGACAGGGTGGGCAAAAGTAGGTTTCCAGTGGTGAGTATGCAAAACACAGTTTATCCTTGTAGTATTATCTATTAATTATTCTATCATTTTCCATATAAACAACTATAAACCTACTTTGGCCCCACCCTGTATAACAATCTGGAAATATACACATAATGCAATATTAGGTGAAAACAAAAAGTCCCAACGCCTTCAGACCACACAGAAAGCCCGGGAGCCTGGAAACACACTGACGCGGAGTCACCGCCGCACCGAGACGCCCTGCGCCCTGTCTGCGCGGTTCCAGCCCCCCATGAGCCACAGTGCTAAGGGAGGGCCCGTCTCCCGAGGTTTGTGTGAGGGGCAACTGTTCAGCACGGCGCTGAGGACAACCTGCAGTTTTCATTAGAGGCTGAAAGATTCCGAAAAATAGTACGTTATTGCTTCTCATTAAACGCTGCACATGCCTCTTCGCTCCCTCCACAAACCCCTAAAAATGGAGTAATGAGTGGAAAATCTAACCCCACAAAGCTGACAAAGGGAGACCGCGGAAATGGGCAAACAGCAGCGAAGGGGTCTCAACACCTGCTGAGGTGAAGAAGAGGAGGGAAGGCGTGCTGACGGACACGGCAGCGTGGAGCCACTAACTCTCCAGGTACCGAGGTGGGGGGGGGGGGGGGGGCGGACATGACCGTGTCCTCCATGGATCCCCTGGGCAGCCCAGGAGGCAGCAGGGCCCTGGAAGGCAGGGGTGGCATCTGGGGGTGGCAGAGGATGGCCAGCTCAGGCCCCACCCAGGTGGTTGGTGATACCAGGAGACTGCATTACACGCTGAGGCTCCCAGGAAACCTCATTCACATGGCCGTCACGGTCAAATACACTTGTTTCAGCCCCAAGTCTCGATATGACTAGGCTTTGAGAATGAAGGAGGCAAATCAGAAAAAGGTGACAAAAGAGAGCCCTGAGGCCTTGTTTATCAAGGCCTGGACTCAGCAGCTACTTCCCAAACTGAACCATCACGGCACAACAAGAGTCGCTTGTTGTTTAGAAATGTAGAGGCCAGAGTGAGAGAAAACAGCTAAACACGGTGAAGGCGGTGGCCTCCCTCGGGCAGTGCCAAGGGCAAGTGGGTAGAGGTGAGACGGGGAACACATTGACTTAACAAAAAACAACCACCATAAACCTTTGGGGTCTCTTAGATGATTTCAAATGTCCGTATCTTACCTTGATAAAACTCAAAATCAATTCTGACCACAGTCTGGCTGGGACGTGTGTTTGGTCTTGAGTATGTTCTCCCTTCCCTAAGCCCACCCCTGCCATCCCTGGTTGGGCAGCAGTGATGCCCACCTCCCAGTGCCTCAGGAACCGGAAGCCATACTGTGCTCAGGCCCTGACATTCTCTATGAAATGTGCAGGAAAGTCCTAGCTGGTGTGGCTCAGTGGATAGAGCGTCAGCCTGAAGATTGAAGGGTCCCGAGTTCAATACCGGCCAAGGGCACATGCCCGTTTGTGGGCTCAATCCCCAGTGGGGGGCATGCAGGAGGCAGCTGATCCATTGATGTTTCTATCTCCCCCCACCCCGCTTCCTCTCTGAAACCAATAAAAAATACATTTAATTTTTTTTAAAAAAATAAAGTGTGCAGGAAAAAATGACCTCCAAAGTTAGCAATTTCCACGGAGAGGAGGAACCTGACATCATGGGACCGTTTATACTTTCGGCCACAGCCTTGACCGTAAGTGGCTGCCTCCTACGGGAGCTATATTCTGCCTCTCCGCCAGGCGGTAATGACAGGCGTCTAGAGCCCCTCAGACATCAGGTCACAGGGCAGGAATTAACTCTCAGGGGCTCCCAGAGCCGCTCATTTCCTGACCATGGGACACAGGGAAGGGACGTGCAGGAGGCCCACGCTGGCCCGCCCCCTCCCACCGCACCCCGTCCAGAGTCCAGAGCAGCCCCTCCCCCCCCTTCCTGCCACCTTGGACCCAGGTGGCCTCAGTCTGGGCTGCTCCTGGGCCCCGGGCCGGTGCCCGCCTCAGATGCCACAGTGCCACCCAGCGTGCTGATGGCGGTGAGCCCGAACTCCTCTGCACGAATGCGGAGCTAGCTGAGTTCCTCACTGTTTGGCTACAAGTGCCACCACGGTTGGCATCGCCCCAGGACTCCGCAGGCCTAGCCTTTCCTTAACGGGGTGAAACGAGCCTCAGAGAACAGGGCTTGGGTCCCACTCTGTTCCAGTTAGCTGGGTATTTGGACCAAGTCATGTCATCGCTGTGAGTCAGTTTCCTCCTCTGTGAAACGGGCGGGCCTCTGTCCTGCCTCTACATGCGTGCAGTGGGTAGGAGCTGGAATGGATGGGTGTGAGAGGGTCCGGCGAGCGGCACGCTATGGACAAAAGGAAGCAGGAAGAGGAGGAAGAGGAGGGGGCACCGACATCAGAGACATGGACAGGGAGCTCACCTTTCTCCGGGAGGGAAGGCAGAGCCACCGAAGGGCAGAAGCCGGGAGCACCATTTTGAGCAACTGCAACGGAGAAGAAGGCAGCCTGTTAGCGCTTCCTCCCCTGGGGGTCCCTGAGCTCCGAGGGCATTACTGGAGGGACAATTGGGTGGCGGCAAAATTGGGCTTGGCAGGCAGAGAGCATGTGCGACTCCCAGCACTACCTGTGTCAGTCAGGAGGGCTCGGGGTGCCGAAGGGACCACCACCTCTCAGGGGCTGGAGACACCAGAGGGTCGCCTCTCCTGCACGCCCTGTGCCCCTGCAGCGGCGCCTGGGATCCCAGGACAGGCCGACCCTGCTGCCCTGGGACACACTTTGAGGACCACTGACTGAGGCTCCGCCACCCATAATCTGTGCGCTTTCAGACAACACTCAGATGCTGCCAACCGGCCGCCGTGCCCGGCCGCTATACCCGCTGGCCAGCTGGCACCCTGCTCGTCCGTGTAGATGTCTGTCCCCCTGGGAGAAAGCGGCTCAGAGCAAAGACCCTGAGCATCAGCCCGTCTTCAGAGAGCAATCTGACCCTCTGAAGGGCACTGAAACGCCACACGGAGAATTTATATGCATGTATGCATCACCCGTGGACACAGACAAGAGGGGAGTGAAGGCCTGGAGAGGGGGTGGGAGAGGAATGGGGTGGGTAATGGAGGAGGGAACGGAGACATCTGTCATATTCTCAACAATAAAGATAAATTTAAAGAAATAGAAATGCCCTGTCTCGGACCCAGTAACTGTGCTCTTGGAAATTAACTTGCAATTCAAAGTACGCTTGGTTGCAAATGAACATCCAGGCCACATCGATGAAACGCTGGAAACGACATAACCATGAGGACACCATGCAGCTCCCATCAGCAGGAACTGGTCTCCCAGCTCTGCTGCTGCTGTTACTCTCTCTGCCCAACATCCGCGTTTCACAAGAGGGTGCTGGCCCCCCTCCAGGGGGGCGGGGGGTGGGGATGTGAGGGCTCCTTCACTGCACAGAAACAGCTGGGCTGTGAGGGTTCTCAGCTTCCCTGGGGCCCTGCAACCCTGAAACCCTCAACACCCTCTATCCCTGGGAGGACTGGCACTGCCCTGGGGACCCTCCTACTATGCCCCTCACCGTGGGACCCTCCTACTGTGCCCCTCACCGTGGGGCCCTCCTACTGTGCCCCTCACCGTGGGGCCCTCCTACTGTGCCCCTCACCGTGGGGCCCTCCTACTGTGTCCCTCACCGTGGGGCCCTCCTACTGTGCCCCTCACCGTGGGGCCCTCCTACTGTGCCCCTCACCGTGGGGCCCTCCTACTGTGCCCCTCACCGTGGGGCCCTCCTACTGTGCCCCTCACCGTGGGGCCCTCCTACTGTGTCCCTCACCGTGGGGCCTTCCTACTGTGTCCCTCACCGTGGGGCCCTCTTACTGTGTCCCTCACCGTGGGGCCCTCCTACTGTGCCCCTCACCCTGGGGCCCTCCTACTGTGTCCCTCACTGTAACCTTGAGCCATTCGCTCGGCTAACTCACATTTGTTAAACAAATGACTGCTAACCTTTCTGCTTCTTCCCAACTCTGCCTTCCAGGACATCACGTTGGTATTTGAAACTGGCCACAGTGAGAGTATTTACACCACGGCAAATGGCAACGGCTGGAAACCAGCGCGTCCCTCCATCTTCTCTGGTTGTAAAAGATTTGCCAGCGCAGCACTGAATGGGGGGCGGGGAGGGGGGGCGGGTAACAACAGGTGCTACCTCGTGGGGTTGTTTGGGGCTAAATAAGATGCTTTCTGCAAAATGTTAGCCTAGGGCAGTGAGGGCGAACCTTCTGAGCTCAGCGTGTCAGCATTTTGGAAAACCCTAACTTAACTCTGGTGCTGTGTCACATATAAAAAATTTTTGATATTTGCAGCCATAGTAAAACAAAGACTTATATTTTTGAAACTTATTTTATATATTTAAATGCCATTTAACAAAGAAAAATCAACCCAAAAAATGAGTTCGCATGTCACCTCTGGCACGCGTGTCATAGGTTCGCCATCACTGGCTAGTGCCTGGAGCCAACGCTGGGCTTGGTGAGTGCTTTGCTGGGATGTGAATGATCGTGAAGAACAGCTTGTACAGAAACGACCTCCATGCGGCAGCTCCTACGTGGGGCGCACAGACCTCGCTAGAGCCGGCCACGCCCTCTCCGGGTGATGCTCCCACATCTGGAATTGCTTCAGGGCCCACCCGCATTTGCACGGCAGAAGGAGAGACACTCTGAAGCTCCCACTGTTTTTCTAGAAGCCACATCTGACTCTGTAAACCAACCGATGACCCTGCCCCACTCGCAGGCCTCGCACAGCTGGAGAGGATGGTCAGCCCCGGTTTCTTCAAAGAGCAGAGGGTACCCAGGCCGCAGGGCCCGTCCCCTTCCAGGAACACTGAGTCTCTGGGGCCCTGCCTGACCACAGAGCTGCCCTCGTGCCCTGGCCTCCCACCTAGATGTTAAGAATACTTCCTCTCTGGGTCCCACTGCCAGGAAGGGGCTGCAAGCAGCCCCATTTGCATTCACAATGGCTCATCTGGGCTCTGGGTTCTCAGCTAAGCCATGTGGAACTTCTGTGCACGGTGTCAGCAAAGTCAGAAAGCACAGCCCGCAGGCGCGGGCCCCTCCCGGAGCTCCCTGCTGCAGGCGTGGGCCTCCCTCCTGGAGTCTGCCCGGCTCGGCGTCCACCTCTGTCCTGTGGACACGGCTCAGGGACCGAGGTTGTGTGGCCTTTGCCCATGAGGAGCTCTCTGAGGCCCAGAACATTGCTGAACAAATGGAACCACGGCTTAAGCGCCTTTGTACCCAGCTGGTCCCTGAGCAATATAAGGATGGGAAAGGACACTTCCCAGCACGTGGTGGGATGCGGAGACGGAAGGGGTGTGGGAGGAGGGATGTGGGGTTACATTTTCCTAATCGACACGAGGAGAAAGTCAAGGGAGCCTGGTGGAGGGCACACCTGTTGTCTTCCTCTGTCCAGTAACAGCGCCTTAACTGCCCTCTGAGGAACCTCCTCCCTGCTGGTGCATACAGCCTCCCTGGCCTGTCACTCAGGCTGCCCCGCCCCGTGTGGGCGGGCTCACAGCCCAAGATGGGACAAACTCTCCCTTGACTCTAAAGCTTGAATGCAGCCACCAGAGCCTCTGGAGGAGAATAAGGGTGACAGTGACACACAGGGGGCTGCCCGTTCATTCCTCCTCAGCACACCCATGCTGCTGAGGCTGAGCGGGTCACCCTTCCTCTGAGTCTATGAACAGGTTCCCCCAAATATTCCTTTTCTGCGTAATTTAAATAGAATCCGCTTCTGTTGTTTGCACACAATGAATCCTGACTAATCTACTTCCAGGCCCGAGGACATCATCCTAATATACGGTTGGAAACCAGTCAACTGAAGTTGCTCACGTAGCGGTTTGGAGCCAATTACTCACCAGGCTTCTGGTACCATCCAAAGGGATAGGTGCGGACCTCCGTGTCGGGAGAGCCACAGTCCAAAATGCGCCAGGTTCCTCCGCTTTCCTCACTGCAGGTCTGAAGTCCCAAGCTGTTCAGAGTTAGGCATGTCACCTCTCCTCCTGGAGCAAAAAATAACCAGGACCAGGAATGCTATGACTTTCCCTCTTAGAACTGCTTTGGCTGTGTCCCATAGATTTGGGGTTGCTGTGTTCTCATTTTCATTTCTTTCAAGGTATCTTTGGATTTCTTGAAACCTATATAATTTTATTGACCAATGTCATCCCAATAAATTCAATTAAAAAAGAGAAAAATAATAAAGTTTAAAATAATAATAACCAGGACCAGGAAAATAATCAAGACAGAAGTTTCTAAACTAAAAGAGGGGAATTCTGCAAACTCATCCTTTAGTAGATATTTGGGGTTCACAGCTATAGTCTAGATGTGACCGTAGCCACTGATGAAAAACCTGGTACCTTACTGTCTCTGGTCCCAGAGCACAGGAGTAAAGGCAGCTAACGCTCATGGGGCACCCATCACGTGCCCAGGGCTGTGCTGGGGACGTCTAAAGGCAGCTAACGCTCACGGGGCACCCATCACGCACCCAGGGCTGTGCTGGGGACGTCTGCGCCATATCACCTGGCCCTCACACAGCCCTGTGAGGAGGGAGCACTCGTATCCCATTTACAGGGGAGGAAACTGAGGCTCAGAGATTAAGTGATTTTTCCAGGGTCACACCACTAGCAAGTACTCAAGTTTTAAACACAGATCACATGACTGGATCCAAAGTTCACCCCACAAAACCGCCAGACCTGAGTCTTGGAAGATGAGAAGATGCTTAGTGAGTATCCAGCCAGGTAGACGTGTCGAGTGAAGCTGACCAGGTGCTAGGCCAGGAGCCACGTCCCAGCTGTCCCCTTCATGAGCTGCCTCCCCTCTGCAAGCCCCACCTCCCATCCGGGGACAGGCTCGCTCCTCCCTCCCACCAGGAGGAGATGCAGATTCGATAAGATCGTAGATGTGAATGCGTGTCCTAGGCTGCAGAGGGCTGTGTGCAGGTGAGGGGGTGTTATCGCTATTACCTGTTAACTGGGAAACGTTTAGAAAGCCGAAGCCGGAGCAACACGGGTCGACATCGCACAGTCGTTCACACTCGAAGAACCTGGCGTAAGAAGAGAAAGAGCAGGCCCGAAGGCTGTCACGGGTGGTCCGGGGCCTACTGGGGACAGTGCGTTCTTGCTTCTGGGGGCCTGCTTTCCTTATGACTTCCTAAACTGGGGTGCTCTGGCCAATATGCATGAATGGATTCCTAGCTGTGAGGTATTTTCTGAAAACACTCTACTCAGGAATACTGAATTGCCATCCTTCATTCACCCACTCATTCATTCAGTGAACATAAATTCTGTGCTTATAATGTGCCAGGCTCTAAGCCAAGCTAGCCCAGAATCCTCAAACCCTTTCAGCTTTGGGTTCTAGGAAAGGGAAGAAATGGTAGGGAAGGTGTCTCCAGAAATGGGGGATGGGGGATGGGATGGGGAAAATGGGGGGTGGGGGGAGGGTTTACAGTTGGAGTGACCCAATCAGGTGCCTGTTGAAGTGGCAAAAAGCAGTGTCCCCCCCTTACCCACTCCACCGCGGGCTAATCTCCCTCCAGGACACCCCTCTGTTGGCTGAGTCAGGACCTACTTTGCTTGATTACTCAGTGTGGCTCCTGGACCCCACCCTCCAGTCCTACCAGAAGGAACTTAGTGGCTCTAAACCACTGCTCTGGGCTCAGTTCGGAGTTCCCTCTGCCCAACCATATGTTCCAATTCAGGTCACACATTCCCGATTCCTGAGCACTTCCTCCACCCAAGTTCCTTCCCGGTGCGAAGACCCTGCCTCATTCGTGGCGCTCTCCTTCCCTGCCCAGAAGCCATGACTCAGAGTCGCATCCTGCTGAGTGAAGCCTCCATCTCCTGGGCAACTTCTCTGATGCTGGCGGTATCTCTGTCCTGATATTCCCTCTCCAGGGCCCTGCCCACCTGCCCACCGGCCCACCCACCACTTCTCCAGCCTGGATCATGTGTTTTCCCACCAACACACCCTCTCTGAGTCCCTCAGCCCTTTCCCACACCAGGGGCAGGCTGATCCCGGTTCCCGCCCTCCTTCTCTGCCCCCTCCCATCAGCACGGGTAGTGTGCTCAGCCCCATCTCCAGACAGACTACATCCTATCACCCTTTTATCTCCATTCTCCAAAGCAGATCTTAAATGCCAGCAACACCGTTTTACAAACTAACAACGCTTCCCAGCTCAACAGTTCACAGGAAAATGCCCTGATTCTAAAGTACAAAAGCACTTTAGAGGGGAAGCTTATTTAAAATTCCGATTTTTGAACCCCACCCCTGGAAATGCTGGCTCAGTAGGTCCAGGGAATGTGGGTAGTGAAAAGCCTTCCTGCTGATTCTGATGGGTCAGAACCAGAGGCTGAGCCTAGAGAAGCATCATCTTCAATGAAAACAGCTATACAACAGCCCACTAACAACAACAGCAAAAAGCATTTCTAAAAAAATGAAACAAAATAAACCAGAAGTCCATACAAGCCTGTGGTCCTGTTAGAAATTCTATTTGCTCACCAGATTCTGAACAGAGCACAGTGAGGCTTTGTGATCAAGTTAATTACAGCATCTGTCTGATCATTGTCATTCATTGATAAGACGTGGCTCCTGTCCTTTTGCATTTCCTGTTGCATCAACTGATGGGAGGTCCAGGCTACATTTCGCGTTTGCCATTAGTCATCTACTGTAGCCCTGGTCCTTAGACATGGTGACTTTCTTATTACCTTTATCAACCTCTGCCTGGAGCTTCAGGTTTTATTCTGCGTGAGCCTTTAACCGACAGATATCCCCTTCTTTCGGATGCAGATACAGGTGCCTTAGAATAACTATCTCAGAGGGATGGGGCGGGTGACGTAGCTTACCCGTTGGAGATGGACTTGTCGGACATGGGCACTTTGCTTCTAATGGAAATCCCGGTCAGCGTTTGGAATGGTAGGCGGGTGTAAAAGTTCGTCACTGTCTCTTTCAGAACAACTGCGCGGGGAAGGAAACAATGATGTCAGGTAGGGAGAGATCTGCCGGGTCCGCAAAAGTGTGAGGATGAAGGTGCACAGAGCAGGCTGGGTTCTTCCAGTGGAAGAGGGTTGGGAAGCAATTAATCTCCTGCTCCTGCCCGCCTCTGCTCTCTGCCCTCTTCCCAACACAGGACGGTGGAAGCCTCATTTTCTAAAGAGGACAAAGGGGGGAGGGTCTCGGGTGCCCCAGGGAGAGTGGGAGCAGCACCGGAGACCGGAGGAGTCTTTCCAGTCAATGCACGTGGTGAATACCGAGACTTCCTCCTAACCTTACGTGGGATCCAAACCAACAGCACCAGGCTTCATGCCCCAGGCCAGGTACGCTAAGGTTCCTCTATGGGCAGGACCTAAAAATCATGACATGAGGGACCCCAAAGGGTGGCCCCACCAGATCACCCTCCAGGCAAATCTCAGGTCAACAAGCTCCCCCGCTCACTGAGAGCTTCCTGATCAACTTCGGGGCCCTTCTCTTACATTGAGTGGAAAACCAAGGCCATCAGCTATCTGAGAAAGGCCTCCAGCAAAGATGAAAGAACAGTCAATAAAAGATAACGTCTTGGAAGAAATGGAGACTGTGTCAAGTGAAAAAAAAAATTCAAAAAAAAAGATAGTGTCGCCCAGTGGGCGTGGCTCAGTGGTTGAGCATGGACCTATGAACCATGAGGTCACGGTTGATTCCCGGTCAGGGCACATGCCTGGATTGCAGGCTTGATCCCCAGTGTGTGTGTGTGTGGGGGGGGGGGGGCGGGAAGGGGGGGGCGCCTGAGGAGGCAGCCAATCAATGATTCTCTCTCTTCATTGATGTTTCTATCTCTCTCTCCCTTCCCTTTCTAAATCTGAAATTAATTTTTTTTAAATGTAAAAAAATATTTTTTAAAATAGTGTTATTAGTGCCCTGGAAAGAAAAATCAACTTCTATCTTCCCAGAGCCCCTGTGGGCGGGTTTCTGTAACATGCAGCCTGGTGGGATCTAACTGCTCCGTGTATCAGCACTAGCTTCTCCGAGGCCGGCATTCCAAGGCAGGATTGTTCTCTACAGCCGACTGGGTGCCTTTGTGAACAGCGTCACCTCTCCGTAATAAGCACGGATAAGTCTGTTTTTATCAAAGGAAGACTGGACTGGCTCCTTCCGCCCACTGGAAACGCCGTCTCCGCCCATCCCATGGAGCACTCACCTTTCCGCCGGAACAGGGCGCTCGGCCTGCGGGGCAGGATCAGCCTGCAGCCCGTGGGGCTCGGCTCCAGGACATCCTCACACACCTGGGCCTCTGGGTAGAGGGTGCAGGTGAAGTACGAGGGCGCGCTGTCTCTTATCTCGGCCAGCTGGCAGAACGAGGGCTCCTGGGCACAGCCTGCAGCAAAGGAGCAGCGGGCTCAGTGCTTGGGAGGCCTCAGGGACCGTGACCTCGGCAGGATCTTCTGAGAAGACCACATGCCCAGGACAGTCAGGGCTGTCCAGTCGGGAAGGCCCAAGAAAAACACCGGGTTCTGATAGCTGGGGAGAGGGTCGTGTACAAAACAGGCGGTCCAGGTGGCTCCAAATAGAGGCAGAGTCTAATGGGGTGAGGGGTGCGCAGTCCAGGAGGAGAGAGGGTAAAACTCTACCAGATCTACACAGGACCAGCTCGGAGACCGCCAGGACCTTCAGTCCAGAGGCCACTGGACAGTCAAACCTTATGAGCTCCGTGGATGATCTCCCGCTGCTGTTCCCATGTTACACTTTGCCCCTGGTCTACATGAGCTCTCTGACGGGCATATGTGTGTGTGTTTTTCTCATCCCCAAGGTCAGACACAAGGCCCAGAACATAGGTTATGCCTGTGGGTAATGTACAGATGGATGAAAGGATGGATGGAAGGAAGGAAGGATGGAAAGAAGGATGGACAGATGGATGGAAGGAAGGAAGGAAGGAAGGAAGGAAGGAAGGAAGGAAGGAAGGAAGGAAGGAAGGAAGGAAGGAAGGAAGGAAGGAAGGAAGGAAGGAAGGAAGGAAGGAAGGAAGGATAATGGGTTTGGGAGCAGAGTAGAAATTAACTACAGTGTGAGCATCTTGAAGATGGGAGTTATGTCCTTTCTTTGCATCGACCACGGTGCTAACGTTGCAGTGACCTGGGAGTTTGTCACTGAGTTTGACCTTCTCTGTTTCTCCGGTTGTTAACCTGTGATGCCTGGCCATGGGGTCAGGAGGCGAGAGGATGAGGTCTAAGGATACTTACGGGAAAGGCACCACAGGTTTGCCTGCTGAGGTGAGAACAGGTGTTTGAACAGCCAGTGCTGCTGGCTGGGCAGGGACCGGTTCCCACTGACAACGACCTGGGTAAGGTCCACAGGGGAGAAGAGCTGTGATGTCATATCTGGAAGAGAAGGAAGAAGTCAACTTCTTTTCCCTTATCCTCTCTCTCTCTCTCTCTCTCTCTCTCTCTCTCTCTCTCTCTCTCTCTCACACACACACACACACACACACACACACACACACACACGCACATTTTCAGGGTATGTGAGGCCAGAGCAGCTCTGAGGTCCATAGGACTGGGAGTCTGGTCAGGCGAGAAAGGTTCAGAAGGTCCCAGAAAGCCCTAAAATTATGCAGCTGCAAAAATCTTAGAATCTTGGTTGGAAGAAACCTTGGGAGCCTTCTGGTTCAACTTCCCCCCAAGGCGGGACTTCCCGCGGCTATTTCTGGCCGCTGCCCCTGCAGCCGGGGTCCCACATCTGTGCCGACCACAGCAGCCCGCCCTATCCTTAGGCAGCTGCGGCATCCAAGCTGACTCCGTAACTTTGAGGCACTGACGCCCCTGCTGTCTTCCGAAGCCCCGGGGAAGTCCCCTCTTTCTCCCAGAGGCGGCCGTCATGTGAGGCCAGCTGTCAGCTCCGCTCAGCCCAACCCTGGGAGGTCCAGCTTATCCATCCCCCTGTCTCTCCTTGTGTTCAGACCTTGTGATCCCCGGCTGAAGGCTCCTCCTGGGCACCCCACTTCCTGAGAACGGAAGCCCAAGCTTTCTTCTTGTCCAGGCTCTACCTGCATCTTGAGCTGCACCTCTGGGTGTCTGAACTCACCCTGAGAAGCATGCAGACACTGGTCCTCGCTCACCACCATGCTGCTGGCTGCACTCGCCTGCATGTAGACCCTGCCTCCTCCCCTACCTGCTCCTCCCCTTGCTTCAGGGACCCACACTGTCCCCTCCTGCTCTGTTGCCAGGGGCTCTATAAGCAGGTTCTCCAGGGCTGAGGGAGCCCACATCCAGACCCAGGAGGGGGGGCATAGCTGCACCTCATGAGGGTCTGACTTTGCATGAAGCAGGTGTTGGAGATGAGCCAGGGCACATTTACAATGTCCCTTAGCCCGCGGCCCTGACTAAGGGCACTGCATCCCACATAAACCCCAACTTTGCCGTGGGGCTTCCTTACCAGCAACAATCTCTCAAGGGGGATAAAAGGTTGATGGGGGCCTGCCAAGGCCGGAAGTCTAGAGCCGGCAGACACCCAGGGCCAGCTGGCCATCCTCCACTCTGGGACCCCGGCCATGTGAGGTGCTGCATCTCATGTTAGTGTCTCAGGGCCGGTTTGCATGCCCTCCCCCACTGCACCGGGCCTGGCACAGGTAGGAGCACAGACAGGGAGGAAGGAAGGAAAGCAGGACAGGGGGCCCGAAAGCACCGGAAGGCACGCCCCACGTTCCTTCACCCTCGCACTGTCCTCCAGGCCTCTGCACGAGCTGCTCCCTGACCTGGAGCATGGTCTCCCAGGTGGCCCGGAACTGTCTGGCAGACCCTGCCAGGCTGCTCAGAGGTCCTGACTCCTGCAGGCGCCTAGTGTCCTCCCTCCCCTGCACTCCCACTTCCCCTGTCCCCACCGCAGCCCTGGTCACACTGCCATGCGGTGGCTGGCACATGGGACTCCCAGTCTGTGCATGGCCCGTGAGGCCCAGGATATGCGCTCAGCCTGAGTGAGCCCTGTGGACACAGGGCTCGTGGCAACGTCAGTGTGAATGATTTTGTGGCACTTGAGAAGGTTCTGTAAAATCCACCATCATACTCTGAGCCAGGGCCACGCCTACGAGCCACAGAGCTATCACGTGACTCCAAGAAGAAGGACCCCTTTCCACACCCACCTGGAGGGGAGCTGCCCCCCAAGACCTGGGAGGGATTCCGAGTAATAGACAAAGCTCTGCTGCTTCTCCCGTCTCAGCTGGGCTAGAAGCTCAGAGGGAGTCCCGGCTGCAGAACGGAGCCACGTGAATGGTCCACTCATTGCTTAGCCCCTTCCCATCCCCATCTTGTCTCACAGCCAGACACCCACGTTGATCGAAAGGGTTTGAGGTTGGTACCTGCTTCCGGTGGAAGTGCTGACATTGGTCCCATGTCCCTTCTACAGCCCGTGGACTCGGACCGAGACCCCATGTCAGAATCTAGGAGGAGAAAAAGAATCGTTCTAATGTTGGAGGTGGGAGGAGGCCAACAAGGCGGCCACGTGAGAGGTTGTCACGGTCTGCAGCCCGGTGCCCAACACATGACCTGGGGTAATTCCGGGGAGCAGGTCTGCACTCTTTGGCCTTCTGTGGAATGTCAGCCAACCGCTCAGAAGCAGAACTATGACTGTCCTTGCTGTTGAAATTAGTAACATTTATAAACCCTTTCAGGTTGATGAAACGTGTTCATAAATATTGACCTTTATAATCCCTGTGAAGGTAAGGAGTAAGATTTCCATTTCACTGGAGGAAACGGAGACTCCTATCGATGAAATAACTTATCCCGTGTGGGTGGCAAGTACATCCATGGAGAGTCAAGAAATTGAATGTCCAAGCTTGGACCAGGTCACCCGTGACAGCAGAGTGAGCGCGGGGGAGGATGGGGTACTGGGCAGTTTGGGGTGCTCCTGGCTAGTGTGGAAAAAGCCCAGGGAGACGCCATCTCTTAATTTTCTACCAGCTAATTCCTCCTTTATCGGAACTTTCTGAGAACGGGGAGGCGCTGAACTTGGGACCAGTGTCTGGGTCCCACCCCAGGACTCCTGTGGACATTTCACTCAACTGCTCTAAGTCTCGTTTTTCTTGTCTGGAAAAATGAACAAAAATGTCCCCCCTCCACCCACCTGTATATTAACCTTATAGGTAAGACTAAATGAGAGAGGGAGTGCATAACCTCGTCATACCATTTTAAAATGAAGAGGATGATGATGATGGGTACTTTTTTTCCTCTTCCTCCCCCCCTCTTCTTCTTCCTCCTCCTTCCTTCTCCTGCTCTTTCCCCATCCACCACCACCACCACCACCACCTACATGAATCAGCATTTATCATTAGCTGGGCACGGTTCTGAGCCCTTTACATGTATTGTCTTGCCAATGCCCACACCACTCTATGGGGCAAGTACTATTTCTATTGCTGCATTACCCACGGAGGGTCTGGGCTGAAGGGGATAATTAATGTGTTCAAGGTCACACGGGCGGTAAGTAATGGAAGCAGAATTCATCCCCAGCAGCCACTCCAGGGCCACACTCTGCCTCTTTCACACCATTTCACAAGCACAGGAAGAGGTCGCCAGCTCTCTCTCTCTCTCTCTCTCTCTCTCTCTCTCTCTCTCTTTTTCTCTCTCTTTTTCAGGGACTAGAGATCAGGAGGGAGGGATGGTGAGGAGAGGAGGGAAGGGATTCAGGGGCCGGGATCTTCTCCTCATGCCTCTCACCAGCTCCTGCAGCCATGACAGGCAATGGTCCACTTCTTGCCTGCTCCCTCCTGAGACTGGACAGCCTCACAGGTCAAGGCTGTGCCCCGCCCATCTCTCCCATCCCATAGTCCTCAGATGGATCTCACGTGCCCTCACAGTCCCTCCCCTGAGGGGGGAGGCACTCGGCCAATGTTCAGGAAACTCAAAGGAGGCCAGACACACAGGAAGGCGATGCCAAACGTGCACGTATGTGAGCCTCCTCATTCCCTGCCCCCTGCTCTGTGCATCCACCATGGCGGGAGTCCATGCACCACCCCCAGGGCCTTATCCCTTCCCCCTGCCCTCAGGGAGCGAGGCACCCATGGCCAAGTCCCCCGGGAGAAACCGCGCCCCCTCCCCGTAGTTGGCCTTGCCACCAGAGCTCCTATCCCAGGAACAAGGGCACCCGTGGCCAGCGCACTTGGGAGCCAGTCCTTCCTTCCTCCCTCCTTTCTTGGGTTCCACACTTGCCCTTTTTCTTTCAGACTTTGGTGTCTTATCTGATGAGAGTTGAGGCCCTGCTAGTCCACACAGAGCACAAGCTTGGAAAGAAAATCTCTGCTGTCTCCCCCGGGAGAGCAGTGTGCCCCAGGAGCGAGGGCCGGGGCCCGGCAGGTTCCCGTCATCAGTGTCCTGCCCACCCCCCAGCGCAGAGCTCACCTTTCCAGAGATAGACCTGCTGGAAACTGGTCAGGGGGCCCTGAGTCCCTTCCCGGGGGTCCGGGCCTGCAAAGGAAGATGGTTATTTCTCTGAGCTGGAGTGGGCTTGCTCTCACGGGAGACCACTGGACCACACTGCCTCGCTTCCCCCACACTGGCCTCTCCCGCCACACAAGTGCACCCCTAAAAGCTTCTTGGAGTCTCTTCCAGCCTTTGGATCCCCAAACCAGAGCTGTCAGACCCCTGGTCTCCTGTTCAGGGCACCACCCACCCATCGAGCCCACACCCCAGGCCTGAACCCTGACTGGACATCAAACTGGTGACCTCCTGGTTCATGCGTTGATGTTCAACCACTGAGTCACGTTGGCTGGGCTACTCATTGCTTAAGCATCCCAGTCTGCAGCACCGTCTGGATTTGCACAGCACTAACCAAGCGCCCCCCTTTTTAAGCTCACACTTGACCATGACTGTCCGGCTCCTTGAATGCACTAGAGCTGCCTGAGGTTGGGAGCTGGGTCTGACTCCCTCTTATATCCCCCACCGCCACAATCCCTGTGGAGAACTGGTGTTCAGTACACAGATGCCGGTGAGGAGGGACGAATGAGGACAACGAGGCCGTCAATGACACTTGGAGCCACTGAGTGAACGCTGCCACATCTGCGTGGCTATGGAATCCACAGTCCCAGGCTGGGCAGGACTCCAGGCCAGACTTCCCAGGGGTCAGAGTGTACCTTTCCCCGGCTGCCTCCTCCTCCCTGCAGCACTTCCCCAGGTCTCTCTTGTATTTCTCGACCTTCCCACATCAGCCTTGTCCTGAGTCCACTTAGTACTAAGCACACGGGCCCAAGTCCATCCGCCACCAAATTCGTTTCCTGAATGAAGACCTACCCTCCATGCCCCACATGTCCCTGGTTTGAAGTCACTGATCGTGAGAGGGCACCTAGGACCCAGTCAACCATCATCCCATCCCCCCTGCTGAGCAATACTTCAGGTGGACGGCTTTGCCTGTCCAGACATCCTTGCATTCTTTCCACGACGGCTGGGTTAGGACGTCACTGTCCCACAGACAGGCCTGCCGACTCTGAGTCATCAGCACTGGCTCCGTAATCGGGGCTGTAGGCTCCCGGATATGTTTAGGGCTTTGGGGTTTGGCATGGAGCCTGGCTCCTGAGGGTTGATGGGGGCTGCGTGGTCTTAATTGCCCTCTGTGGAGGTCACGTGCCGCATCTGCATGGCTATGGAATCCACAGTCCCCGGCTGGGCAGGACTCCAAGCCAGACTCCCCAGGGGTCAGAGTGCACCTTTCCCCGGCTGCCTCCTCCTCCCTGCAGCACTTCCCCAGGTCTCTCGTGTATTTCTTGACCTTCCCGGATCAGCCTTGTCCTGAGTCCACTTAGTGCTAAGCACACGGTGGCATGCCGTCCACGACATTGTAAAGAGCCAACAGGGGCGTCCTGTTTGTAGGCACCCATCTGACATCTGCTCTGGGGGCATCTGGTGACATTGATCGGGGAGGATGGTAAGTCTCTCCGCCGAGCTCCCAGCGCCCGAGATAATGACAGTCGCTGATGCAAAGCAGACCCTGTGCGGGGAGCACCAGCCATCTGCCCGAGGCTCGCCATCGCTCAACCACAGGAAGCCTCTGAAATTCCCAGCGAACCTGGAGCGCTGCTGCCAAGGCCTGTCTTTCCCATCGAGCTTCCAGTCGCCGTGGGCAGTAGGGGACTTTGTATCGGCCTGTTTTTCATTCCTTTACACTCCAGGCCTTTGTCAGAAATGAGACATATGCCGTCCCAGAGCTGTCTAAGCCATCTTTCTTGGAAATAGGAAGATCAAGGCCGCCAAAACCTGAGAGTTGAAAACATCCAGACATGCCCCCTGGAAACGGAGCAGATGCAGACCCTGCGAGGGTTCCTACCTGAGGCCCAGGTCAACCCAGGCACAAAGCTTAACCAGAAATGGTGGGTGCATGAGCCCCATAACTCCCTCCTCATGGCTCTTCACACACCTCCCAGCTCATCTCTGCAACTCACACCCACCCACCCACCCTCCCTCCCCGCGTTTTCCTGGACCATTTGTCCCCTTCTCCCCGCAGCCCTTTAAGTCTTTTTCTCTTAAATATGTTTTCATTGGTTTTAGAGAGAGGACGGGAGAGGGAGAGAGAGAAACATCAATGATGAGAGAGAATCATCGATCGACTACACCCTACAGGCCTCTCACCAGGGTTTAAGCCCTGCAACCCAGGCATGTGCCTCAACCGGGAATTGAACCTTGACCTCCTGGTTCATGGGTCAACACTCAACCACTGAGCCTCACCAGATGGGCAGCCCTTTAAATCTTGAAGTAGACTATGCCGGTAGCTCCAGCCTCCAGTTTGGAACACCATGACTATGCCTCAGGCTGCCTGAGATCCCCATCAAAGGACATCTCCTCAAAGTTCTGACTGCACCCCAAATATGCACATACACCAACTCCAAAACCCCAGACTCCAAAAGTCCTTGGGTCACCAGTCCCCCCCAGGAGGCCAGACAAGGGCACATTCTTCGCTTCTGGGCACATACCAAGCACATGCTCTGTGTTAAGCAATTCACTGTGGATTTATTGCCCATGAATGTATCCCACGTCTCTCTTCAAATGCGCCTTTCCATCCTGGGCTGCCTCACGGAATAATCGATACCATATGCCTAGGATCCGTCACATGAATGAGCTGCTGGGTTTTATTCGCCCCCAGAAGAAACTAAACGTTGTGGAATTCCGCCCAACTCGGGGATCTTTCCTCCAGGCTTTGGGGAAGGCGCACCCCACGGATATGCTGGGCTGGGTTGTACGCTCGACGGTGTAAAACCAAAAATTAATAAGACACAATCCAGCTCTTAGAACATCCCAGAAAACAATGGCAGGGTTTTAGAAGGATTCTCATATCCCCTAATGTCATTACCGTGTGTCAAACACCCCATACGGCCCTCAAGTGCTAATTCCGATCCGAGCCCTCTGTCTACAAGCCCCGAGGCCATGGGAAGCCCTCACATCTGTGCGCCTCAGTTTCTTCAGCTGTAGAATGGGGACAGATGGCATTTTTGCCTGCAGGGCTTCACCCCTCCGCAGTCACCCCTTTTGCCCAGACTGTGAGGTTCCGGCCACCCGAGGCCATGTGGGTCTGCCCACGCCTGGACTCCCGCCAGCCATGTGCTCTCAGAGGTGACTGTCAGATCCAAGCCTCAACCTCCGGAGACCCAGCTTGTGTTTCCTGGTCCTCCCATGCCTGCCGTCTACAGGAGAGGGACAAGGGAGCCGCCAAGCAGAGCCAGGCCACCCCAACCACGACCAAACCAGCCAACTGCCACAGACCCGGATGCCAAGTGAGCCCGGCTGAGACCCACAGAGCCGCCTGCTGAGCCTGCCTGCCTCGCTCCGCCAACCGGCACCTAAAGAGCTGCATCACCGCTTCTGTGGAAAGCGGCCGCCATGTGTCTATGGCATTTCAGGTAGAGTTCCTTAGCAGAAGCACGAATTCCTCGGGGTCAGGAGGGGCTCCTACGAGAGCAGCAGCAAACCTTGCTGGGGAGGACTCTAGTCCTGAAGGAACGTGGGCAGGGGGCAACTTACCCTGGAACTCCTGGCCGCCCAGGAGCAGTGTCCCCGGGCGGCTGCCCTGGCCGGGTGTCGCCCCGGGACATGTAGCATTCGCCGTGGCTGTGGAGGGGTCCCTCCAGTCTTGGACATGGCAGAGCAGGACGTCGGGGGAGCTCAGTAGGCCACAGACGATGGGACCTGTGGGGTCAGGAGAGGAGAGTGGTTGGTGTGATGGGAAGGGGCCCCTTTAGAGACTGGCCTGGCCTCTGTGCCTGAAAGGCCTCAGGAGAAGCCAGGGGACAATTCCGCAGGCGGACAGGGAGCTGGCACTCAGGAGCCTGGCATTAAATTGGGTTATTCTTCCCTGGTGGCCGTGCCATTGTCTTTACTGGCACACTCCCAAGGGCTGGGCAGGAAGAGCCTGCTGAGAGCTTGGAGGACATCTGCCCGCCTCACTGTCCCTCTCACCAGTCAAACAGCAGATAAGGAATCAAAAGGGGGCAGGTGCGTCTTTCCTTCTGCTCTCTGGCCTCAGGAGAGACCCCGTGCCACTTGCTTCTCTAGGTGCCAGACTCCCAGGGGTGGGGAACGTCCGGCCCGCGGGCGATATGAGGCCCGAGATACCATTTGGTCTGGACCTGCCGAGGCATTAGGGTGAGTTAATTAAATGTTTGGTCCAACCCGGCACTCAGTGGTTGAGCATCGACCTGTGAACCAGGAGGTTGCGGTTCGATTCCTGGTCAGGGCACAGGCCCGGATTGCGGGCTCTATCCCCAGTGTGGGGCGTGCAGGAGGCAGCCAATCAATGACTCTCTCTCTCATCATTGATGTTTCTATATCTCTCTCCCTCTCCCTTCTTCTCTGAAATCAATAAAAATATGTTTTAAAAACATTTGGCCCAATACAGCAGGCTAATTTTTAAGTTGATAATTTTGTATGGCCCGTGAATGATGTTATAAATATCCAAGTGGCCTTTGGCAGGAAAACAGTTCCCCACCTCTGTTAGTTTATCAACGAGAACTCCGAGTGTCTGAGAGGTGGGGCCAGAGGTCAGAGGTCACCTTGCTGAGCATATTGCCAGTTTTTATTGTGCCCACGTGAACCAGAGGCCTCGGAGTCCCTCTGAACCTCACCCCCAGGTAGCCTTGCTGAAATGCTGAACCCCACCCCCAAGTAGCCTTGCTGAAATGCAGGTCTGGAAGCACCGTGACTTTTCATTAGTAACAATCAGTGGGAATGAAGCCATTGAGGGTTGGAGGTAGGAGGAGGCTGCAGTGTCGCTGGGCTGGAGGGGATCCACCCACAAGTTAAGTGACTTTGCAGACTGCGGGGCAAGGACGGATCGGGTTCTGTTCCTGGCCATCGGCAGGTCCAGCCAACGCTTTACAGTCACAGCCCCACATCTGGCCGCTGGACGAGACTGGGAGGCCATCGGCCTGGGTTTCGTGTCTGTCTCCGAGAGAGCATAGCTTCCCCACAAGTCACAGATCCCAGGTGACACTGGGCGGGAGCAGCAAGCAGGCCGCCGGCCAGAGCACATGGAAAAGGGTTTGTGGGCTCCCTGCTCCTGGAACAAATCACTCCTCCACATGGGCTCCCGGAAAGTGAGGTCAGCCTTTCCAGCTGGAGATCACACGGTCTGTGAGCAACCGAGTCTGGGGAGCGGTGTCCTCAGAAAAGACACACAGGCCAGAGAAGGCAGAGGCTTCCCAGCTTGGGATGCCATGTCTCTAAATATGTGCCCATCAAGACATGCTATATACATGTGTGTGATCATGTGCACATGTGTGTATCTACCTATTTATCCTGTGTCTATTATCATCTATCCATCATCTCTTTGTCTATGTATCTATCATCTATCTATCCATCTATGTATCAATCTATCATCTATCTATCATCTATCATTTATCTATTTATCTTTTGCTTATCTAAACACGAACATGAATGCACATCATATAACCACAGAGCATTGCACCTACTAGGAACTTTAGGGTTGCACTTACTCCGAGCCAGATTCCCGCCCTGCCACTCCAGCAAACATTCTCCTTTGAGCCACTACTGGGCGCTGGGAGGTAAACTCAGCATTTCCAGTCCCCTCCCAGGGGTCGAGGATACAAGGCTATCTGATCGTGTCAACGTTTTAATCCACCAAAGACATGCACATGCGAGCTTGGATGCAAAAACAAGAGACAAGCTCACATTTCAGGAGGAGAAAGCCTGAGTAGGGCTGAGAGCTGTACAGGCTGATTTTGAGGGAGGGGAACCTAGCACTGGGGTTGGGGGGAGAGAGCAATGAGGAGATTGGCACAACTGGCAAAAACAAAACAAAACCTAATACAGTTCGATGATGGACAGCAGAGGTGAGGATGGAATTAGTGTCCTTGCCAAATACAGTAAGAAAGCAGCAGCAAGAGTGGGAGTGACGAAGGAGGGAAGGGCGGTTGGCAAGGAATTCAGTAGGTTCTCGCTCTTCCTGGAGACGGGATGGATGCAGAAGCAGCCGTTTAGGATGAATACTATCCCTCCCTGTCGAGGCTGTTGACCCCACGCACTCCCCGTCCTCTGGAGACCACGGTGGTCGCCGGTATTACCTCCTTGGACCTGAGTGAGGACGAAGCCATCGCAGCACGCGTCCCGGTCACACGCGCGGAGGCAGAAGAGGTGCGCCTCCATCAGACTGGACCCCGGGCCCGTGAACACGGCGGGGCTGTACATCCCCGAGAGCGTGTTTTGGAAACCGGTTCGTTCAAAGCTTTTCCGACTTCTCGTGCTGAATTCTTGGCCTGGGGAAGAGGCGGAACATTTTTTTTTTAATGTTTAAAACAATGCAGAGTTGACCAGGGTTCACTGGCCGATAGTGGCAGCATGTGGTCTGACCCTCTCTGTGCCATGACAGTGCAGATGTGCCTGTGCAGGGAGGTGGCCGTGGAGCCCACAGACCAGGACAAGCACCACGACACCTTGCGGGTCTAAAGGCGGCGTGTGGAGAGCTGAGGTTTGCTTATCACTTTTTGTTTGTTTGTTTGTTTGTTATTATTAATCCTCACCTGAGGATATTCTTCCATTGATTCGTAGAGAGTGGAAGGGAGGGGAGAGACAGAGAGAGAGACACATTGATTGCTTGTCCCCTGCATGTGCCCCAACCAGGTCTGGGGATGGAGCCTGCAACTGAGGCACGTGCTGTTGACCAAAATGGACCCCAGGACCCTTCAGTCTGTGGGCTGATGCTCTATCCACTGAGCCAAGTTGACTAGGCCTGCTATTATGTCTTAAAATATATTTTTATTATTGATTTCAGAGAGGAAGGAAGAGGGAAAGATAGAAACATCAATTATGAGGGAGAATCATTCATCAGCTGCCTCTTGCGTGCCCCACACTGGGGATCGAGTCCGCAACCAGAGCACGTGCCCTCGACCGAAATGGAACCTGGGACCCTTCAGTCCCCAGGCCAACGCTCTATCCACTGAGCCAAACCAGCCAGGGCATCTGGATCAATCTCTTTATCAATCAGCCATTCCATCTGTGTTGTTTACAGCTGCACCCACAGTGCCTGCCAAGTGGGTGTCCTGCTGTGGGTGCCAGTGCCAAGGGGACCCCGCGATGGTCCCGTCCCAGACAATGGAGCAGGTGTGGGTGGCCTTTAAGAGATGGGGAGATCATGCCCTGAGGTCCCGGGTTCCACTGGACGCTTCCTCTTTCTTGACCTCAACCGTGAATGGGGGGATTGGGCCACACAGTCTCCAGGGAACCTTCGAGCACCGTCTTCTGATTCTGAAAATCCCCACAGCCTCTCCTCCAGGCTCAAGGCTGCAGACGTAAGGTGGGTGTAGACAGAGGGTGGTTCCGAACCCCCGTCAGGCTGTCCCTCTTCCAGGTCACACACGCTCGGGCGTGCGAGTGGGCGTGCTTGTCCGCCTCGTCGGTGCCACAGACTGTGCGGAGACGTTCCGAAATGCGTGCTCTCCCTCGGCTGGGACAGTCCCTTCCCCTTTTACAGAAGGTGGAGGTGCGAGGCCCGTCCTGACCAGAGCAGGGCTCTGCAGCCAGGCCCCGGTTACCCGCCTCCCCCCTCTGGCTCTGCATTTGCTACTTAAAAATAAAAATGTCTTAAAAAGTCAAACAAGACAAAAAAAAAAGGAGCCTGCCCTTGATTGGTTTGGCAGTGAGGAAACACCACAATTTCCTTTGCAATTTCCCCCAAAGTCTAAACTTTCAGGAGAGGAGGAGGAGAAAAAATACAGTCAACACTTAACAAGAAATAGAACTGGGTTTTTAAAAACTGTACACAAGGCCACGGAACCGCTTTAAATTGACTTTTTGGGAGGGGCTACTTGTTGTATTTGTTCATTTTCTTTTTAGCAAATAACCTCCCTGCTTTGCTATTTTTAAGATGAACAGTGAATATAATTGGGATAAATACTGGGCAGAAAGTCCAGTAACCCTGGCGGTGGATCAGAGAAGCCCGAGCTCTCGGGGCGCCAGGCCCCCAGGGAGCCTCATCGAGCAGGACGGAGGCAGCGGCGGGAGGAGGACTGGAGACAGGAGACACCGACGCTGTCCCTGCTGAGGGCCGAGGTCAGACGAGGCTCTGGGCCTGGGCGTGGCCCCGTCCCCACGGGCTGCAAGCTGTCTGCAGCCCAGGTCTGAAGCTGGGCGCCAGGCCACCTGCCCTGCGTTACGGACCTATGAGTATAGCACGCCTGCCACTCTTCATCCCACCCGTCCCTGCTCAGGTGCCCGTGGCTGTCTTCTGGTCCCCAGCCAGGGGGATGATGACTTCCCGGGAGGGCAGAGATGAAAGGGACTATGGGGGATTGGGCTGGGGTGGATTGAGGGGGGGTGAGTGAAGCTCCATGGGTGGGAAGGCCCAGGACAGGCAGCTGCAGGAGCCCGCAGCCCAGGTGCCCCCACATCACAGGCAGCCTCGGGGGCTGGGTGGGGCACACAGTCTGGACTCCGTGGGTTCTGCCCACAGCCTTTGATTCTGCTCTGTGCTTCAGCTTCTCGCCCGGGGAATGACCCTCCCAGTCCCTGCAGGCCTTTGCTGAGGACCAGACATGAGGGTGTGAATGAAAACGACATGTCAGCCGAGACAGTTTGGCTTAGTGGGTAGAGTGTCGGTCTGTGGACTGAAGGGTCCTGGGTTCGATTCCGGTCAAGGGCACATAGCTCGGTTGCAGGCTCCCAGCCCTGGACAGCCAATCACTGTGTCTCTCTCACATTGGTGTTTTTCTCTGTCTCTTCCTCTCCCTTCCACTCTCTCTAAAAATCAATGGAGAAAATGCCCTCAGGTGAGGGTGAAAAAGGAAATGGCATGGCAAATCCTCAGCAGGTGCCTGTCTGAGATGCTCAGCTATGACACGTCTGCCCGAGAAGCAAAGGAGCGAGGGAGGGAAGTGGGGCTCCTGCACGGAGTGTGGGGGCAGTCTGGCCCCCCCCCGAACGCGCCTGCTGGAAAGCAGTCTGGGGCCACCCCTCTGGCCTCACTCACCCTTCTTCAGATACACAGCCACAGAGCCCTGGTCCCTGGGCGGCACCTTCACCTGGCACCTGAGACTTCCAAAGCCGGTGGCCTTGGCGTTCCCCGCAGCGCCTTGACCCTGGAGATAAAAGAGGCTGCATTATCATCCCGCGACAGCCTGTCCACAGACAGGTATCAGAGCCTAACTACCGCCCTGTGCTGAGCCAGCATGGCCAAGGGTGAACCTGAGGAGGGGCGGTGAAGGATTAAAGAAGACAGACAAAGAGAATACAGCTAGGGCTTGGTGGATCTCCCATGCCTGGATGAGGACACAGAAAGATCCAGCCTGCAAGCCCATGCTTTATTTTATAGTCTAATTAAAACAAAGGTAGATTAAAATGTATACAAATGTTTTTGTTTTGGCAACACTTGATGCTCGTCCCACAGCCGTAGCTACTTAGGAAGGAATTTGGGAGGGCTACAAGGTAAGGCTTAATTATGCTAGGAGAGCTCTGCCCTCCAGGCTGGGACTTGTTTGTGGCCCTGCCAAAGGTCAGCCTGAGGCTTAATCCTATAGCTGCTCCCTACACTGCCCTAGCTGGTTTGGCTCAGTGGACAGAGCGTCAGCCTATGGACTGAAGGGTCCCTAGTTTGATTCCAGTCAAGGGCACATGCCTGGGTTGCGGGCTCAATCCCCAGTGTGGGGTGTGCAGGCTCTCATCATTGATGTTTCTATCTCCTTCTTCCTCTCCCTTCCTCTCTGAAATCAACAACTATATATTTTTTAAAAATAAAATAAAAAGCCTAGCAATGGCAAGGCACCTACCAGGCTACATTTCCATATTCTTCGTTCTGTCCTCCCAGTCTATTGGCACACACAGACAGGTGAGCAGTCAGCTGCAGCCCCGAGTGCCAGTTACAGACACATGTAATTCCAAGGGAGTTCCAGGGGAGGGACAGGTGGTTCTGTTGAGACTGGGGAGCTGGAAAGAGCTAACACTCAGGGGGGCGCCTCCATGAGCCTCCAGCTGTCACTCATAGACACACACTCCCACGGGAGCAGGGGGCATGGACACAGGGCATGCGATGGCCCACTGCAGGTGACATGGCAGAACTGCTAACCAATGTCCTCAACCAATGAAGGTAAAGCGTGGACATCCACAGGATGGACTGGTGTGTGCCATTAAAAGAACAAGGTTGCCCCGCCAGCGAGGCTCAATGGTTCAGCATTGACCTATGAACCAGGAGGTCACGGTTTGATTCCCAGTCAGGGCACATACCCGAGTGTGGGCTCAATCCCCAGTGGAGGGTGTGTAGGAGGCAGCCAATCAATGATTCTCTCTCATCATTGATGTTTCTATCTCTCTCTCCCTCTCTCTTCCTCTCAGAAATCAATAAAAATATATTTTTTATAAAAGAACAAGGTTAATTATTAAAGTACAGGGGAGAAAATATGTATTATAAAATGTTAGCATGTGAACAAACAAAGATGCTTATAAACACAGGAAATTTCTGGCCGGGTCCACAGGAGCTGGAGAGGGAAATGCAGGGCTGCCTGTGTGAGGAGGCAGGAGTGGTTAGGAGACAGAGAGGGGCTCCCCTGCACACCCTTCTGCCCTCACCCATGGTAACAATGGCATCGCCAACACTCCACCAGCTCTCGCCTACAGAAACAGCCGTTTCACGGGATCTAACTAAGATTTAACTTTCCTCTTTGTAAGCCAGTCATGCTTTACTGTCCCAATGAAAAGGAATGCCAGGGTCCAGGACTCCTGGAGACAGAGGGCTCTGGACAAGGGCCAGGGGCATGTCGTGCCCGCCTGCCTGGTGAGTAAGCTGGTGGGGAACGCGGGGGGGTGTGGGGGGGGCTTGGCACCGACATTCTCTTCTGCCTCTTGGGTCAGGACACGATGCTGCTCAGAGGAACGCCGTTTGTGGCAGCTCCATCAGAAGCAGGTCTATGCCGCCTCCATTTCCCAATGTCTCATCACTCTGAAGAGACAGAGGAACGAGGGGTCGGCCATGGACGCGGTCATCCCATCACCTAATCAGCCCGGTGTGGGTTCCACCAGGTGTGTCTGACAGACAGACGGACGGACGGACGGACGGACGGATGAGAGGCCGAGAGGCCACGTGGCGGCCGGGACTCACCTGACCAGAAGCTGTGCAGGCGATGCTGTCACTTGTCCAAGCATAGAAGTCACAGGAGACGTCTGACCCCACCGTGGACACTGTGAGGAAGCTGCAGGCCGGATCCACGGCACAGCCTGCAAGCACCACGGGCCGTCAGCGCATGTCCCTCCCAGGTGCTGCTGAGGACTGACGGACACCCTGCCCCCAGCACACCCAAATACACACCCAAAGACAGACACACACACACACACACACACTCACACACACACATTCACACACACTCACACACACACTCACACACACACGCACACACTCACACTCACATACACATGCACCTGCAGCATCGGAAAACAATGACTGTTCATGGATGCTGGCAGGATTATGAAATAATCCTTATACAGACCCATGCTCAATAAATAAATGGTAGCCGTTATTACCCCTCTCTGGCCTCGCTGTTAAAATAGACAAATGTGGCCAAGCCAGCGTGGCTCAGTGGTTGAGTGTCAACCTATGAACCAGGAGGTCACGGTTCGATTCCCGGGCAGGGCACATGCCCGGGTTATGGGCTTAATGCCCAGTGTGGGGTGTGCGGGAGGCAGCCAATCAATGATGTTCCTCTCTCACCAATGTTTCTATCTCTCTGGCCCTCTCCCTTCCTCTCTGAAATCAATACAATTATATTTTAAAAATAAATAAAATAAAATAGACGAATGTGTCACCCAACCTGGACACATAGTTCTATAAGGAGCTAGTGCCCTGCATTTCTGCCCCGTAACCTTCGGCATCCCACTGTGCTTGGCACGTAGTAGATGCCCTATGCACGCTTCCGGGAAATGATGAGCTAAATGCACCTTGGGGGGATCAACGGACTCCAAAGTGTTTGGGCTAAAGGGTATGTTTTCACACTCGTTTTAGCGGTTCTGTTTGGTCTGTCTTGCGAGATCGGCAGAGCAGGTTTGCACACCATTCTCCAGGTGCCCATGTGCCCAACCCTCACCTGCCAGGCACTGCACCAAGGGGAACTCAGAGCCAGGAACTTGGGACCTGACTCCCGTGGCAACCTCGGCGTCGAAGACCACCTTTGATTCTGGAACCTTCTCGAATTTCTGCATCACTGAAAGGAAATTCGAAATGTATGAAATCAGACTCTGAAGGGTAGAAGCCAAAAGAGCTCTGGGCCAGCAGTCACCTTCCTCCCCGGCCCGGGGCCACGCGCAGGCCCCAAGGAGAGGGTTCCCTCTGAGGTGGCCCCAGAGCGCTGCCTCCCCCGTAACACTGAGAACTCCAGCTTAGGTCCCATTTCCCACCGCATTGCCGGGAAGCAAGGAGGAAAGTTGGAGGATGTCGTTTATGTTCGTCCTTACAACTCAGTTTTTTCTCATTGGCAGAGTGTCTCTCAGCGTATTCCCTGCCTTTCCCTTTGAGGCTAATCTTAAAATTCCTGGGTTGGACGTTTCCTTTCCGTAACACAACTTCGCTTCTTCCCAGAGAGAGGCAGGTGGTTTTTGAAAGACGATGGGCACATGTGCCCACGGGCTCATGTCAATCTGAAAGCGTGGCACGTGGCTCGGGCCCTCCTGACCGTGTTTGTTTAAAGGCGCATCACGCCTGCGTTTCCAGCTGCCGCCACACACCTGGGCTGGGGTCTGCGCTCCAGGGACCCGGCGAGGGGGGCGAAGGCTACGAGCCGCGGAGCTCGGTCCTCGCCAAGTGAAAAATCATGCGGTGACACGCCAGGAGCGAGCCTCGCTCTGCAAGGCGTCAACAGTTTCCCAAGAAAACCAGGCCTGCAGTGCAGGGCGTGGACGTGGGGCGGGCGGAGAGCGGGCGAGCACCTGCTTGGGAAGCGATGCCACTAGACTCCATGCCCTTTGCTTCTTCAAGAGGACAAGAGCCTCAAAAATGAGACTGCGCTTTCCCTTCCAACGAGAAAGCTCCCCTGAAGGCAAGTGAAGGGGATTGTGGGAAAGGCATGCGGACATCCCAGCGGGGGCAGCTCCTGAACACGGAAACCCCCCTGCAGGTCGGAGGGGACACCTAAGCTCTGAGCTCTGCCTGCTGAACCACAATGCGACCGGGGGATCAGCCTGGAGGCTCGTCCTAAGCCGTCCCTCCGGGAGGCGGCATTGAACTTGGCGGAGCTGAGCTGCTCCTGATCGCGGCTGCTGGGGCCACTTACCAAGCTGCCCTTTCTGCCCCTGAGGAGCACAGGGCAGAGCAAACAAGAGGCGTTTTACAAAGTGCATGTTGCGATCTGCGGACAGGGAGGCAAAGCGGGCTGCGGGTCAGATGCAAGCCCTGAGGTGAGGGTCCCCGAGTGGCCGGGAACCCCCAGCGCCCGGGTGTGCAGGATGGCAAGGACCGGCCCCCTGATCATCTAAGCCTCCAGGATCATGGAAAACAATGACTTTCCTTGGATTTGCCATGTAGCCTCAGGGCCACTGCGCACAGCTCCTGGGACTCAGCGGGGCGGGGCGTTGCTGGAGAAGGAATGATTGTTCTGAGCCTTAGAAAATGAGATTTTAGCGCTTGAGTTTTCCCAGGTGTTTTCTGTTATCAGCTGCAGCAACTTTGCTGGAGAGCTGGCTGGCTATGTGTGCAAGCGCGCGTGCCTGCATGTGCTGTGCGTGCGCGTGTGCATAAGCGGGCGTGTTTAATACGGAGGCAGAGCAATCAGGTAGAAGCAGACCGTGTAACGGAAAGAATGGGTTTGAGAGTGAGACACACACCAGTTCAATGTGCTGAAGAGACGTCACTGAAATGCTCTTTGCCTCACTTTCTTCAACTAAACGACTGGGGGCACCATGTCAACCCCTTGCCCAACCCCCAGGAAGTTTCCACGTGATGGCCTAGGTCAGTGGTTCTCAACCTTCCTAATGCCGCGACCCTTTAATACAGTTCCTCATGTTGTGGTGACCCCCAATTTCATTGTTACAAATTGAACATAATTAAAGCATAGTGATTCATCACAAAAACAATATGTAATTATATATGTGTTTTCCGATGGTCTTAGGTGACCCCTGTGAAAGGGTCGTTCGACCCCCAAAGGAGTCGCGACCCACAGGTTGAGAACCGCTGGCCTAGGTCATGCCTGCATGGGAGCTGGCTCACAGTGAGCGCACGGATGTCCTCCCTCTCCTTGCACAGACACTTACATGACTGGTGGCCAAGGCTTTCGCCCAGGTGTGCAAAGGGAAGCCATGGTCTCAAGCAGCAGGAGGGCCCCCCAGAAAGGTGGGGCTCAGGGTAAAGTCAGAGGCGGGCAGGATGAAGGGACCTTGCAGGCTGTCTCGCCTGCTCATCATCCTGAGAGATTGATTACCTGTGTTAGGCACGTCATCGCTAACACACCCAACTCCCCCTCACGGTAGCCTTACCATCACTAACACACCCAACTCACCCACACAGGAGCCTTAACACACCCAACTCACCCACACAGGAGCCTTAACACACCCAACTCACCCACACAGTAGCTTTAACACACCCAACTCCCCCTCACAGTAGCCTTACCATCACTAACACATCATCCACACAGGAGCCTTAACACACCCAACTCACCCACACAGTAGCCTTACCACCCCCATTTTACAGATGAGAAAACTGTTGAAGGCCAGTTTCAACAGTTTATCTCATGGAGGACCTGTGCCTGGCCCAGGGGACTGCTCGAGGAATGTTCGCGTCTTTAAAGGATGGCGTGACCTTCACTGTCTCAGGAGGCAGGCAGGAGGCCACTCTGGGGACTGAGGATCAGAGACATTGAGCAATTTGCCCTGGGTCACCTAGCAAGGAAATTATGGAACCAGGCCTGGCCCTCAAGTCTTCTCCACAGCATCCCACGGAGGGAGAAATGCTGACCAGCTTTTTGGAGGTGAGCTGCCCACAAAAACACAAAGGAAACCTCCGCAGATGAATGCTTATAATTCATTTCTTGTGCAGTCACAGGCATGTAGGGGTGAGGTTTCCTGGTGTCTAAAACTTACTTTCCAATGATTAAAGATAAAAGAGAACAAAAGAAGGTTGGATCTAAGCGCAGGGCATTTGTTCATCTCACCACTGTTCTTTCAGCTTTGACATCGATGAAAAATTCCATCGGTAAACAGTTGGAGACAAATGCATGTCTCTCCCTTCTAGAAAGCCCTGGAGAGCTCCCCCTCCCGGGCAACACACTGTTTAGGGGCTGCACATACTCAGACACTGGGAGTCCGTGAGCGGGGCCTCCGTTTCGGACCACAGCAGCCTCTGCCCCTCGTCGTCCACACAGAAGGCCTTCCCACTGTCCCTGTCCCGCTGGCTGGCACGGTACCGGCCGTCCTGGTCACACTGCAGGCCGGCCTCGTTCCTCTGACAGTCGGTGACGCCTGCAACCGACAGATGGACACGACGCTGAACGGTCGATGGCGTGCCTCTGGGGTCCCCTCCCCCCAGAACCCAGGCTCCCAGTCATTGATCAGACAGCCAAGTCACACATCTGAGCCACACACCCTCTAGCTCAAGCCTGTCAAGCTTGCAGCCGACGACGGGCCACATCCCTTGTTTAAATAAACGAGGCATGCGGCCGCCCGGCCGGCCGCGAGTTTGACATGCTTGCCTAGCTCATAACTCCTCAGTGACTCCGCCCTGACCCAAATATGATGTCCAGGCTCTCTGCTGGGCCACGATACCCCTGAGGCCTGGCCCCACCCCTCTGGTTCTGCACAGGGGCCCTGAGCTTCCTCGATCGCTGCATTCATCGCCGGGCGTGCACGCACCACCTGCAGTCGTACCATTTGCTCAAACCCAGGCCTTGCTCTGCGGGTTCTTCTTCTGGTGCTCAGCTCTCCCCAGTCTTCAGTGAGTTCACTCCTCACAGCTCATCAGCTTTCAAGTCAATCCTTACCCCCCGCTTCCAGGGGCAGCTCTCTACCCCCTGACATCCCTCCTATCAATGCCCATCCTCACAGCATGGAGCACAGTCATTCCTCCCATTGGTCCAAGTGAATGAATGGTTCCTCCCATTGGTCCATGTGAATGAGTAGTTCCTCCCATTGGTCCATGTGAATGAATGGTTCCTCCCATTGGTCCATGTGAATGAGTAGTTCCTCCCATTGGTCCATGTGAATGAATGGTTCCTCCCATTGGTCCATGTGAATGAGTGGTTGACCACTGTCCGCCTCCCACTCAGTAGAAGCTCCAAGGGGGCAGGGACCTGACCTGGTTTTGCTCCCTGTTGCATCCCAGCGTCTCCCGCACTGTGACACTGTGATTTCTAATTTAAAAATAGGGACATGCCTGCCCTGGCCAATGTTCCTCAGTGGTCAGAGTATCAGCTGGCACACCCAAGGGTCTCAGGTTCGATTCTCAGTCAAGGGCACGTACCTGGGTTTCAGATTGGATCCCCACCCGTGGTCTGTGTGTGTGCAGGAGGCAACCAATTGAGGTGTCTCTCTCACGTCCATGTTTTTCTCACTCTCTCTCTCTCTCTCTCTCGCTCTCTCTCGCTCTCTCTCTCTCTCTCTCTCTCTCTGCCCCCATCCCTCCCTCCTACCCCTGCTATTTTGGTAGCACCCCCTCATTAACAAGGGCCAGTACATGACGCTGACCC
This sequence comes from Myotis myotis, assembly GCF_014108235.1. Taxonomy (NCBI): domain Eukaryota; kingdom Metazoa; phylum Chordata; class Mammalia; order Chiroptera; family Vespertilionidae; genus Myotis; species Myotis myotis. The sequence goes on from NW_023416320.1 coordinate 3,042,149, forward strand.
CCTTGTAAGAGAGCGTCCCTCCAGCAGTGTGACACACGGGAGGTCGCCCTCAACCACAGCGAATGCATCAATGGGCTGATATCTAGGTGCACTGTCTGGGCCATGTCGGGGACTCCGCCCTCAACCACAGCGAATGCATCAATGGGCTGATATCTAGGTGCACTGTCTGGGCCATGTCGGGGACTCCGCCCTCAACCACAGCGAATGCATCAATGGGCTGATATCTAGGTGCACTGTCTGGGCCATGTCGGGGACTCCGCCCTCCTGGTGAAGACTCTCTCCTCCAGAGGAATGTCAGAGCCCGGCCGAGGAATCCCTCCTGCCTCCTGGAACTCCCACTGCTCTTCTGCTCAAGGAAACTGCCTTGATCAGAGGAGGTGACTTGATCTCTTCCGGTTAACTACTTTCAAAATCTATCACTAGCTTTTTTATTTTGATTATTTCAGAGAGAAAAGGAGGGGAGAGAGAGAGAAAGAAACATCAATGATGAGGGAGAATCATGGATCAGCTGCCTCCTGCACGCCCCACTCTGGGGATAGAGCCCACGACCCAGACATGTGCCCTGACCAGGAATCGAACCCTGACCTCCTGGGTCATAGGTCGATGCTCCACTGCTGAGCCACGCTGGCCGGGCTCACTATTCAGATTTTAAGCAATAACGGTTTGCCTCTCGTTCACACAATTTCAGGCTATGAGTCCTCGCCAGGGGAAACCCAGCGACGCCCACGTGACTGTTAAGTGGGCCACATGAAATCACGTGACCTGCGGGAAGGCCATGCGTACACAGTGTCCTGACCTACGTATGAGGGAAAGGGCACGACCACACAGTGGCAATGCCTGCAGGTGGAAAGTGTCTCCCGCCTGCCAATCTGATAAAGCCGACACGAACATCAGAAGTTTCCGAGTCGGTACCGAGATCAAAGGCCAGACTTTGGCTAAAGGACTTCTCTGAGTCTTAACCTTCCGATCGGTAAAAGTTCAGGCTTATAATGTTGACCTAGAAGGGGAACTGGGGGGATTAAAGGAAACAGCACAGGTAAGATGCCTGGCCTAGGTCGTGGTGGGGTGCAGCCATTCAAAGATGGTGGCCTCTTTGATTATTGCGTTGCATACCCAAGGGTTGTCAAGGGTGGGCAGTGTTGTCCCCATAAGATGCTCCTGGCAATGTCTGGCGACGTGTCTGGTTGGCACAATTTGGTGGGGCGGGGGGCGTGCTGCTGTCATCTAATGGGTAAGGGCCAGTGAGCTGCGACATAAACCTCCTGCCACACGTGGGACAGCCCCCAACACGAAGAAGTATCAGCCTCAAATGGCCACAGCACCAAGGCTGAGACACCCGCTGTGTCCCCACCGCCCCGCAGGCTTCTGTGTCGAAGCGAGACCCTTTAGAACTCACAGTGAGTCCGACTGAACGCGCCGGCGGAAATGGTGGTTCTGCCCACAGGACACGGGGCGCAGGTCAAGCTCCCGGCCTGTTCCTGGTAGAATCCAGCGGGACAGGGAACACACTGCTCGTCCTGGGAGTAGCTTCCCTCGGGACACTTCACTGGAAAGAGACACAGGGACGTGGTGGTCCAGGTAAGACACTTGTGTCACAGTTACGACCTCACAGCACACGGGTCTGCATGTGAAATCCCCGAGTCAGCACGAGACATCATTCACGGAACAAATGTGCACTGAAGACCCGCCGTGTGCTGGGCTCTGAGAGCCCAGGGTGAGCTGTGAGGAAGGTAGACAGTGCCTGCTCCCCGGGGGCGACAGGCTAGCAGATGAGAGCGTGTCCGACCAGAATCTGAGAGACGGGAAGAAACTAAGCAGGGAGAAGGGGAGGCTAGCGAGCCGGGCCCCTCTGAGAGGTGACACTTGTGGCTTCAACGATGAGAAGTACCCCAGGCAGAGATTGAGAAGGACAAATTCTAGGCAAGTGCAAACATCCTGAGGCAGTGATGGGTATGGATTATTCAAGGAGTGGAAAGAGAAAAGCCAAACAGCCCTAGCCAGTTTGGCTCAATGGATAGAGTGTCGGCCGGTGGACCAAAGGGTCCCAGGTTCGATTCCAGTCAAGGGCATGTACCTCAGTTGCAGGCTCCTCCTCAGCCCGGCCCTGGTCAGGCACATGCAGGAGGCAACCAATCGATGTTTCTCTCTTATCAATATTTCTCTCTGTCTTTCCCTCTCTCTTCCACTCTCTCTAAAAATCAATGGAATATCCTTGGGTGAGGAGAGAGAGAGAGAGAGAGAGAGCAAACAAAGCAAAGGCAGCTACTGGGGTCAAGCTTAATGATGAAGGGAAGAGGTGATACTGGAGAACCACCTGAAAGATGAGTTCCAACCATCGGTCGCCATGGCAACAGTTCCCAACGTTAAGGACAGGCTGGACATGCACAGTGTAGGGGCACAAGCTTTGGGGTCGGCAGACTGGGTCAAGTTCCTCTCCCCACGATACTTGCGTGACTTTGGACTTGAGCCCCATTCTCTGCAAACCAAAGCCTTTCCTTCACCCAAGGCTACCAACTTCCTTTGACCAAGTAGCAAGTGCGGACGTGCGTGCAGGACGTGCTAGAGTGAAGCCAGCGTTGCCCTAGCAGCTCCCATCTCTGGTACACGCTCACCACCGGCGTTTCTGAGTCAATCAGAAACCCAGACGCCTCCTGGGAACTGAAGGGAGCGCTTTCCGGGCAGCCCCGAGCCAGTCAGGGCCTCGCTCGAGAACGGGGTTTCGGTACTCCTATGAGTCAGCCTGTTGATCGTCTCTAGTATTTTAACCCCGGAGCTGGTACTGTTTTTTTCCAGTGGTCTCCAAAGTCATGGCTAAAGAAAAACAAAAACTTCCCGCCAGCCCAAGCTGCCCGCCCCAAATCTTAGATTGATGACTGACGGGGTTGGGGATGGGGCCACATGGAGGCCACGGGAAGGGCAGCGCCACAGCCCTGGGCTGGAGGGCAGGAGTGCTCAGTAAGTGGCGCCTCTGGACTGTTCTTGGGGCAAGCATGTGTCTTTCTCTCCATCGCTGAAGGCCACAGTCTCATCTGCCCAGAGGAACCCTGTGTCAGTCACGCCAGGAGGTGACCCAGGCACTACACAGTGTTTCATGTAAAGAGGGAGAAACAGGCCTGGCGAGGAGGGCTGACTGGCCCAAGGTCACACAGGGGTCAGAAGCACAGCTTGCCAGTGTGTCGGTCAAAATGAGACCGTGCCCGGGGGATCGCCATCCTCCCCTGGCAGGTGGGTCCTCTCCAAGACCCTTGAGTCCGCAGCACCAACGGGGATTCATCCTTCAGATAACTCCCTGCTCCTCTGACTATACCTTGGCCGCCTCTTCATATAGGTCTATCCGCAGCCAGAAAATCACCAGAAAACCCCTGTGGCCTCCACTTTCCAACTTAAAATCCTTCATGGTCTAAGCCCCTTGCTGGGCCCTAAGGCCTCTCCCTCTCTGTCTCCGCCTATCTCCCCAGCCCTGTGTCCCGCGTTCCCCACACACCTCATTCTCCAGCCACATAGGCCGTGCACACTGTCCCCACCGTCCCCACAAAGCCACCCCCTTCACACGCCCCCTGCTCTTGGGCTACCCCAGCGTCCAAGGGGAAGGGGTGACTTCCACCCTCAGTGTTCTTCCTCTGTCCTGTCATCTGAGCCTCTAGGGCGATGACTGCCCACGCACAGTCAGGGATTGAAAGACGTTTGAATAAAGAAAGATTCGCCCGGCAGGCGTGGCTCAGGGGTTGAATATCGACCTGCGAACCAGGAGGTCACGGTTCGATTCATGGTCAGGGCACATGCCCGGGTTGTGGGCTCGATCCCCAGTGTGGGGTGTGTAGGAGGCAGCTGATCAATGATTCTCTCTCATCATTGATGTTTCTACCTCTTTCTCCTTCTCCTTTCCTCTCTGAAATCAATAAAAATATTTTTTTAAAGAAATGAAAGATTCTGCGCTCTGTACGTGCACTCTCCCCGAGCTCGGGGGGCCTTCCCCGCAGCCTCACACAGCTCAGTAGCAGCAGTCCAGAGAGTGGTGGACCTACCGCACCCCAGTGGGTCCTGACTGGCGTCGCTGGAGGCCGAGACTGGGTGGAATCCTTCCAAGCACCCATAGCGGGTCCTGGGCGAGGTGCCCACGCTGTCCCCATGGAGGAAGCGGAGGGACGTGTCTGCTGGGAACGTCTTGGCATCCAGATGCAGCTGGAACTCGCCGCTTCGGATCAGATCCGCGAAGCGCCCCGCAAGGCCCTTGCCCAAGGCTTCCTCTGTAAGACACGGGGTGGGGCGGGAGTCACCTCACGGTTCTCGGCCCGGCCCGGGGAGGGTGCAGGGGCAGAGCCACCAGACACCCACGCCGAGAGGAGGCCCAGGCACTGTCCAGTGTTTCACGGTAAAACGGGAGAGACAGGCCCAGAGAGGAGGACTGACTGGCCAAGGTCACACAGGGGTCAGAAGCCCAGTGAGCCCCCAGCCCAGGTCTGTGGCGCTGCCCTTCCTGTGGCGTCCATGTGACCCCCCTCCCTGCCACGCTGGACTTCGGTCACCGATCTAAGGTGCACTGTCTGGATAAGCACCGTTTGGCAAGCCACCATCTCTGAGCCTCGGTTTTCCCATCTGCAATATGGACGCACCTCTCTCACAGGTAGTAAGGATTCAGAGAATGTGCAATGGGGCCACTGCAGCGAAGGCAGAGCCTGCAGGAGGCAATGAGCCTCCCTCTGTGCCCCCCCCCCCCCCCCGCCAAGCCATGCACACCGAGAGGCCCCTCTGGGTGACGGGAGTGCTTCCTGGAGGGAGAGGAGCCCCCATCTGGAGCCGGGCGGACCCCAGCACACAAGGAGCACTTGCTTCCAACAGGCTGCGCAAAGCCAGCCGCAGCCGGAACCCTCAGTCGTCTCACTGACGCTAGGAATGATCATCCCCACCTTTTCCGGCTCCCAACACAGCCCCATTATCCAGGCTCTTCCAGAGGGAGACAAAGGGGACCCCAAATTCATGATGCTGGGGGATCGTTGCCACGAAGACAGAAGAATGGCAGAGATGCCGCCTCCCTTCTGGTTATACCCTGGCCACCTTTTCCAGAAGTTTCCTCTCATAGGACAGCGGTCATGTCCAGCCAGTCCGCACCCTCGGGCTATCACATCATCCCCTCTGCTTCCCCTCACTTTCCACCCCCTGATCCATCCTTATGTCCTGCCTGTTCTAGAAGCTCAGTGACGGGTCTACATAGTGTGAGTGGTCTGAGATGTCTCACAATTTGGAGAGGACAGAACATGAATTATAAACCAGCAGAGGCTCCCTCTCCCACCTTCTCACCCTTTTCACACCCATATCCCCTCTCTCTGCCCAGAAAGTCAGCGGAGAATTAGAAAATGCTCACAGAAACACAACCAGCTGATCTTATTGAACGCTGGTACGCCATTGGTCAGAAAGGTATGGGTTTTTACACACTGTTTGATACTTAGCTCCTCCCGGCAGCCGGGCTGATATCTCACTAGAGACCCACAGGAAGGGATGAGGCTCCACCGGCTCCGTTTGACAGATGAGGAACCCGAGACTCGGAGACTGCATAGCTCGTCCGAGGCAGCCAGGCAGGGAAACATACCGACGTCACGCAGATCGGGGAGAGAGGCCGGCGGGACGTCCTCGAGCCGCAACTTCCACGTGACATTCACTCCCAAACGCTCCTGGGTCAGACACTCCACCCGCACCGAGGAGTCGTCACAGGCCGGAACGGTAACAGGGGTCCCAACCGTCTTCACCTACGGGGACAGGCGCCTTCAGTTCAAGAACACAGAGCAGGGAGCCAGCTTTTCTTTTTTTTTAATACATTTTAACTGATTTCAGAGAGGATGGGAGCGGGAGAGAGAGATAGAAACATCAATGATGAGAGAGAACCATTCATCGGCTGCCTCCTGCACGCCCCCTACTGGGGACCGAGCCCACAACCTGGGCATGTGCCCTGACCGGGAATCGGGAATCAAACCACGATGCTCAACCACTGAGCTTCGCCGGCTGGGCGGGTGCCAGCTCATGGAGCCCACAGCAGGCCCAGCCTGGCTTCTCCTCCCAACCTGAGCATTGGTGACTGCTGGGCAGGGTGGGTGGATGGATGGTGAGGGGCCTGGTTGGCCCAAGGACAGTGCTGGGCACGGTCCAGGTTTCAACACCAGCTCACATCACACTCTTTCTAAGGGTAACAGCCCAAGAGCTTCCATATCCCCCAGGGGATGTTAGTCCATCAAAGCTCGAGTGCCCAGAGGCGACAGGAGCTCGGGCACCCGGGCACAGTTCTGTGGGGGCAGCCTGTGCTTCAGGACGCCATCAACATGACCTGCCACGCCACAGACTGGCACCACGCATGCACCCTGTGCCACGTCCCACACGATGCCTGGATGAAGGTGACGGTGGCTATGGGGGTTCGCGCAGCGGTCATCGGTGAGGAACTGCTACGTGCCGGTCATTCATCCAGTGACGTGACGGGTTTGGATTCGCTTCTGCTGCTACCTAACTAGCCTTGGCCAACTTACTTTCTCAGTCTGAGCCTCGGTCTGCCCACGGGTAAAATTATCGGGTGTCCAACTTCAGGTTCACTGGAGGCTCTCGGACCCCAGGACCCCGAGCTCCGCCCCCGCCCAGCGTGGGGAGGCAGGCACGCACCTGGACCTGGCAGAAGCCACGGGCTGTGAGCTCATCCGAGATGAAGGCCTGGAAGGCCAGCAGCAGGCCTGCGTAGTCGGCGCTGCACATCTTGCCCGGCGGGAGCCGGAGCTGGAACTGGGCTCGGACCTGCAGGGTCTGCCACAGCTGGGGCCCTGCAGGGACGTGTCGGGTCAGCAGACGCAGCACACAGACCTGTGGGATCCTTTCCTGGCCTTTGTTCGCTTTTCCTCTGCAAACATAACCCTCTTGCCTGTGGTCTGGAGCACGCCAGCACTGCCGTCTGCACTGTCCTCCTCGGAGTCCACACACGTCCTGGCACGACGGATGGCCTCCGAAGTCAGAGCCCCTCCCAGCCAGTGGTCCTGCCCCGGCCTCTCCCCTCGGCTGCCCTGCGCCCTGGGCCCTCGACAAGCCTCTTGGCAAAGCCCCCCACGATCTTGCATTCGAACAGGGCAACCCCATGTGGCTTTGCTGGTGGAGAGCAGACTCTGCAGTACAAAACGCATGCTCTCCGCTGGCTCAGTGCACACCCTGCTCATCTGGACACAGCAGCCCTACGTCCCACGTCCGAGTCCGAGACCCACCCCTCTCTTCTCCCAAGTCCCTCGCTCCCGGCCCAGCCAGGTCTGGATTTCAGCTGGGGCCCTTTTGTCACAGTCAGGTGGGCGATCCACTTGTGTGTCAACATCACGTTTTGTACTTTTTCTGGATAGCATTCTCTATCCCAGGATGCTTTGCAACAAACACTGTCCATTGACACTTGGCCAGCTCCCCAGAGCCTGTGGCAGTTCGAGGTTTGGGGTCTCTATCCTAGACACCCCTTCCACAGCTCCAGGTGGACCCCGTGCCAGGCCCCAGCGTCCGCCCCTGCCCTGCCTGGGTGAGTACCCACGCCAGCCTTTGCCAAGGCCCCAGCGGTCAGAGCCCAGTGCCGTCTCACAGACGGTGCACGTGAAAGTGGGTCCAGTGGGCAGACAGGACAGCAGCTGTGCCCATATTCAAACAGGGCACAGGCCCACAGCTCTGCCAGGCGTAGAGGGACCGAGGGGAGAGGCTGATACGGAAGGTCCCACTCAGGGGCCAGACATGCAGCTGAGAGCTTGTCCCACCATAATAACTGACATAGCCATGGAGCCCCCACCTGCTGGACACAGTCCCACCCCCAACACCTCTCGGCAGAGCCTGAAGTGAGGGCCATTCTCTTGGGAGCGGACAGCTCCAGAGAAGCCGCAAAGGGGTCTGAGAAGCACAGGGGCTCCTTCCAGAGTCGCCCCAGGGGCCCCTCTCTGCTCCGGATCGGATGCCCCCTGGCTCACAGGGAAAGGCCGTGCGGTCAGGGAAAGTGTGAGGGGCGGGGTACAGGGCAGACATCCCCGAGGTCACTCACGCTGGCAGGCCCGGGGCTGGGGCGGCTGCGACAGCCAGCGTCTCCTCTCCAGGCTGCACTCCAGCGCCCGCAGGGGGAAGGCGCTCAGGTAGCCCCGGCGACACAGCAGCTGGCACCGCTGGACAGCGGCCCCGCCTGGGCCCGAGGCTGGCTCACACAGGACCACTCCCCCGGCCACGTCCGACGTGTTGAACGGCAGCGGGCACTGCGGGCCTGGGAGCAGGAGAGAGGCCGCTGGGGGCATCTGCCCAGCACTAGGGGGCTGGCACTCTTGCCTCTCTCCCCCTCTTCCCTGCCTGCAGGTGTGTGGGCTCCTCGGACCCTGGCCTGGGCCTGCCGCCTCCCTCCCTGCCCTCCTCTTGGAGGAGCCCGTCTCTCAGTTGTACCAGGTGCTTGAGCACAGAGGACTCTTGTATCTTCACCTCCAGCTTCTTCCATCTCCAACCCAGCTGCCCACGGTCCTCTCCACCTCTAAGCAACACGTCATAACTCACTGCTGCCAATCAGTGATTCTCTCCTCATTGATGTTTCTGTCTCTCTCTCCTTCTCCCTGCCTCTCTAAAATCAATAACGAGATACATATATAATAAAAAATCCCAGCCACGATGGCTCAGTGGTTGAGCACGGGCCTATGAACCAGGAAGTCACAGTTGGATTCTGGTCAGGGCATAGGTCTGAGTTGCGGGCTCCATCCCCCGTGTGGGACCTGCAGGTGGCAGCTGATTAATGACTCTTGCAAACCATTGATGTTTCTCTCTCTCTCCTCCTCCTCCCTTCCTCTCTGAAATCAATAAAGATATATTAAAAATAAATAACTGAATAAATAACTCCTGTTGCCCACCCACGCCTGTTCGAGCTTCAGTACCCAGAGCTCAATGCGTGGCACCTCTGCCTCCAGCTGTCCCAGGTGGGCACCCCGGTCGGCCCCACCTCCTCTGCCCTGGCGCCAGCCGCGGCTCAGGCCTCCTCACCTTCTCTGCATGCCCACTGCCCTCCCCCGCCTTTTCCTTGAACTGCGAGGGAAGCCTCCTCACCAGGTGCCCTGCCCAGGGCCTCGGCCCTAGGTCTCCGCTCACACATCCAGTCTGGTCCCCACCGCCGGCCAAGAAGCTGCGGCGAAGCTGGACAAGCACGCTCAGCCCCCTGGGTGCCTGCTGACCCGGGCCTCTCTCTCGACTCTCACGTGGCCACCACATCCTCAGGCCCTCCCGCCCTTCCCCCACTGTCCTGGTCCTTTAGGCCCCCCACCCCTGAGTGAGGGAACAGAGGGGCAGCCCCCCCCCCCAAGCCAGGGGCCCTGAGGGCACATCTTACTCTCACAGGCCGGCTGGCTCCCGACCACGCGGGTCCCCGGCACCTCCTCTCCGCTGCCCAGGACGCACCAGCAGCTTTCCTGGGCCGGGCTGCACTGCACTGGGGACCGGCCTCCGGCCTCGGCCCCGCAGGCCGGGGTGTAGCCTGGGCTGGCCGTCCCGGAGAGGATGCCGCCCTGGGGTGCTTCACAGAGGCCGGGGCCTGACACAGAGACCAGCCAGTGAGGCTTTCCACAGAGCCCACAGCACTCGCCACCCACAGGCGCCACCCGCCACCATCGGCCCCAGGCCCCACCAGGGTCTGAGCCACCCGCCTCCCACCCACTGGGTATTGAGCTAGGGCCTTGCTCAGCTCTGTACACACACACATATACACACCACACTCACATACACATATACACTCTCACACACACACACACATACACTCACACCACACTCACACACACACACACTCACACACTCACACCACACTCACATAGACATATACACTCTCACACACACACACACACATACACTCACACCACACTCACACACACAACTCACTCACACACACACACTCACACCACACTCACACACACACTCACTCACACTCACAACTCACACACTCACATACACATATACACTCACACCACACTCACATACACATATACACTCTCACACACACACACACACATACACTCACACCACACACACACAACTCACACACACACACTCACACACACATACACTCACACACACAACTCACTCACACACACACACACACACACTCACACACACAACTCACTCACACACACTCACATACACTCACACACACAACTCACTCACACACACACACTCACAAACTCAGGGTGCATGGGGAGGGGTCGGGGGAAAGGGCGAGGGGTGACTACTCACACTGGGCACTGCTGTTCGTGCGGGGCGGGCTGCCCTCCCCTGAGGCCTGGTCCACACACCAGATGCCAGCCTCTGCCGCCTGCAGCCTGGCAAACTCTCCTGTCTGGGACAAAGCCGAGGTCATGTCAGCCCAGGGAAGATGCTGTTGAGGCCCACAGGTCAGTGAGTGGACGTCAGGAATGTCCCTCCCAAACCATCAGTGCTGCCCTCTCCGCGCGGAGGAAGGTGGCCTGGGCGGCTCCCTGATCCAGACCCGGCCCTCACACCATCTGAACTGACAGTCAGAACCACCCATGAGGCCGGGGCCACAGGAATCTAGTCTCGGGATCTCACTGATCTTCGTGAAGCCAGAGCGGGAAGAGTGGCCGGTTGTGTTCCTATCAGACCCGCTTTAGGGACAGGGAACCGACGCCCGGGGCCTTCATCCCTTGCACGTGAGTGGCTGCGATCCTAGCGTGAATCCTTTCTCTGGGAGCTCTTATTCCTGAAACTGGCCACGGCGCCCAACTATTAGATCTACTATAACCCCCAGGAGCTGGGAGGGCGATGTGACGACATCTTCCATGTGTGTTGAGAAACTAAGACACAAGGACTTTGCAAAACAACTTTGCCCCGGTGACTGTAGGAAAAGCACAGACACGTGTAAGTGACTTTTAAAGAGTTTTCATGAGTGATATTTCCTTGGGCCCTCAAAACAGCCCTCGCACTAGGTAGGATAAAAACGTGGTCTGATCCTATGATAAAAAAAAAAACAAAAAGCAAAACTAAGGCCTAGAGAAGGTGAGTAAATGGCCCAAGGTCACCCAGCCAGACTCGGCCAGGACTCTAGCGACAATGCAGATCTAGAACTCCCTACAGTTTTAAACAAAAATAAATGTATTCCCTGGCTGATGTGGCTCAGTAGTTGAGCCTCAACCCAGGAATTAAGGGATCAAGGTCTGATCCCGGGTCAGAGCACATGCCCGGGTTGTGGACTCGATCCCCAATAGGGGGCATGTAGGAGGCAGCCGATCAATGATTCCTCTCATCATTGATGTTTTTATCTCTCTCTCTAAAAATCAGTTTTAAAAAACAACATTAAAAACACACATACAAATGCATCGAACACTAGGAAAGCCATCCCCGGCCTGCGGAGAAGGCCTGCTCCTCCTCGGCCTCCCCAACTCACGGAGCCTCACCTCCAGGCAGGTGGGGATGAAGAGGTCGTCGGGGGAAGGGTCTCCCTGGGACGCGGCCTGTTTCCAGCTGGAGAGCAGCCCGCTGGCTCTCGCTCTCTCACAGGCGGAGGGGCCTGCGGGGAGAAAAAGGCTCTTTACAGGCTGCGTAGGCCCAAGGAGGGCGAGCAGAGAGCCGGGGCCCAGGCCGGCCCGATGTCAGGGCCAGGGTCTGGGGGATGGAGGCCGGCACAGAGAGCTGGAGTCTCGGCCGAGGAGCAGGCTGGGGCTCAGGGACAAAGGCCCAGGCGGGAGACAGCATCATGGAGGTGGAAAGTGGGCAGCTGATTTCCCGGGTCAGAAACTGGGGAGAGGCAGGGCTGCAGAGCAGACGGGAGGTGGCTGTTGAAAGCATGGAAGGAGGTGACACTGCACAGGGAGGCTGTGGGGGAGCCCAGGGCCCTGGCCTCTCTCTGGCCCTCTCCACCTGGGAAACGAGGCAGGGCCGAGGCCTGTGAGAGTCTTCCAGACACGGGCGGGGACTTGGGAAACGCGGGCTGGCTGCCCTCGGGGGCCGGCCCTCGGAGCTCCCCTGATTGGGGCCCTGAGTGCCCACTGCCGGGGTCAAGAAGGGGGATCCGTGGGCTCCACTTACACTGGGGGGCCTGGGAGGAGCGGGCAGTCAGCGAGGCCGGCACGTACTGTCCCTTCCCGTCCACACACCAGCAGTTCCCTGGGAGAGACCACGGCCAGCGCTCAGGAGGTGCACAGGGCTCCCCTGCGGGTGTCTCACCAACAACCATCCATCTTTACGCTGCTGATAGCGCCAGGAGGTCCCCCACCGGTCCCCCTGCCCGACCTCGCTCACCACACGGGCCTTAGCACCCTAACCTCCCCTGGCTCTCTGGCTGGCAGAGTCACCGCTCCCATTTTATGGATGAGTCCACCGGAGGCCAGGGAAAGAGGGCCCGGGAGTCCTGCTCACCTGCCCCCAGGGGGGCTCTTCCCACTAAATGAAAAGGGGGTGCCCCTCAGCCTCCCACAGGGGCCCATCCCCCTCACCGGTCCCCGCGTGGCACTGCACGGGCTCCCAATTTCCAAACGCGTCACACTGGGGCACGTAGGGGCTGGACCGCAGGCGGGACGCTCCGGAGGAGGCAGCAGGGGAAGAGCGGCGACTCTGATAGAAGTCGAAAGCTGCGGAGGGACAGGCGCAGAGGGTGAGGCCCCGCCTGGAAACGCCCGCAGCATGGGCGCTGCCACTGAGAAGGGGCACACGTCCCTGTTCCAACACAGGAGGCCTCCTTATCCACGTGACATACACGCCCACCCAAAACGAGACAGGGGCGCCTCCAACAGGGGGAGGCACTCGCCAGACTGTTCTTTACAAATAAAAATGCAATAAAAATGCAGGCCCGACTGGTGTGGCTCAGCGGTTGAGGGTTGACCTCTAAACCAAGAGGTCACGGTTCAATTCCCAGTCAGGGCACATGCCCAGGTTGCAAGCTCAATCCCCAGTGCAGGCATGCAAGAGGCAGCCAATTAATGACTCTCTCTCATCATTGATGTGTGTGTGTGTGTGTGTGTCTCTCTCTCTCTCCTTTCCTCTCTGAAATCAATTAAAAATATTTTTTAAAATTTTAAAAAATAAAAATGCAGGCCCTGGCTAGCGTGACTCAGTTGGTTGGGCATCGTCTCATGCACCAAAAGGTCACCAGTTTGATCCCCAGTCAGGGCACAGGCCCGGGTTGCAGGCTCAGTCCCCGGAAGGGGGCATGCAGGAAGCCATCGATCGATGCTCTGCTCTCACATCGATGTGTCTCCCCCTCGCCCTCTCCCTTCTTCCGTCTCCAAAAATGAATAAAAATATTTGAAAACAAAAACACAGGCTGAAGTTTGAAGGAGTCTGCAATGCTCCTGCAATAAGGTTTGTGTAACATCAGTCAGGTCAATGAAGTGTCTTCGGTCATGAGAAAACAGCGGTAACAGATACATTGATTTCACATGTGCGGTGGCCCAGGCACAACCTACGTGCATGCTTTCGTGGACTGAACCCTCACTCAGCCCTGGAAGAGAGGTCATGCTATCCCACTTCTGTGACCTGCAGATGGCCGCCCTGCCCATCGAGCCGCCCCCGAGCTCAGCCTTCCTGCCCCTGCCTGCTGGCCCCCACAGCACCCCGCCAGGGCCACCAGGCACTGTGCTTGTCATTGGGTGCAGGTCTGTCTCTCCCAAGGCAGCGTGTACCCCCTTCGGTGCAAGGATTCAAGTTTATGTTGTACGTGGGGCAGTGCCTCCCTCATAGTAGGCACTCAAATACTTGGTGAGTGAAAAAGAAGGAAATGCATGCATGGGGGGGGGGGGGGGGGGGAGGGAGGTAAAGAGGGAAGAGAACAGCCGCCAGCGGGGCAAGTGCAGCCCCAGGAGCAGAGACCGGCCTCACATGGGGGGAGGACCTTCTCCTGACTCACCACCTTCAGAGATGGGCCATGGCTCCCCGAGCAGAACCTAACAGTCCTCAGGACACCACCCGCCATGGTCGGAACCCACTGGGAGACCGGGACCCGCTCTGGCGCAGCGGACGGGACCCAGGAGTCTCCTAAGCTTCTGCCTCATTCCTGGCTGGCACCTCATGGCTGTGTGATCATGAGCCACTTGCCAACCTCTCTGAGCCTCAGTGTCCCCATCTGCGAAATGGGTCTAATACTTGACAGGGGAAGTGTGATATTTATATCAAAAGAGCTTCAGCACCCAGCTCATGCCAGGCACAGCTGTGGACCTTTCCTCCTGCAGCCCTTCACTGAGGACACTGCTCTGCGGCCCTCCATCCCTCCTTGTCCTGGCTCTCCCAGCCTCACTCTTCAGGACCTGGAGGTCTGCACACACACACACACACACACACACACACACACACACACACCTAGAGGCCTGCATGTGCACACACGCGCATGCACACACACACACTTGGAGGTCTGCACACACACACACACCTGGAGGTCTGCATGCACACACACACACACACACACACACACACGGAGCTCCCTCCCCTCTGCAGCAGGCCAGCCGCCTCTCCTCATCCGGAGGGATTCAGGGGAATGAGCAGCCCTGCCCCTTCCCGGGGACACTTCCTCTGTCTGAGCACCAGACACGAGAATGAAGATGCAGAGGGTGCGCTGCGTGGAGGGGATCCCCCTTAGCCCGACTTCGGGAGAAAATGGCATCATCGCCATTCAAGGAACCAACAGCTTCCGTGCCCCTGCCTCCACTTCCCTCCCTGCCCAGAGTGGTCCCAGCTCCGGGCGAAATCCCACTCCTCCACTCTCATTGCGTCAGATCCCGGGCCACAAAACGCTAAACGACTGGTTTCTTGCCCAAAGCAGAAGTCCTCGTGCCTCCACCTCTGAGGAACAGAGAAAGGAAGTGCAGGGCTTGGGGGCAGGAGGGGGCGGAAGAGGAAGGAGGAGGGGGCAGAAGCAGGAAGGATGGTGAACCAGCACTAACGGGGCTCCTGCCATCTGCCAGGCAGTGTGCCAGGCCCATGATCGAAGGAAGAGTAAGAGGAGACCTGTGCCTGGTCCTCCAAAGGAGAGGGCAGGGGCGGGGGAGCAGGAAACGGACGAACCATGGGAGGTTCTCCCCTCCTGTGGGGTCAGGAGAACGGAGGCAGCAGGCAGCCCAGGCTGGGCAGGCAGGAGTGGGTGCGCTCTGTCTCCCTCAGGGGCTCGGATAGTGTCGGGGTGACCACTTTGCTGTGTGTGACCCAAGCCCAGAAAACCCCAGATGGGGTGTCAGCTGAGTAATATGACCAGAGATGGGGGCTTAGGAGAGGCTTGGAAACGGGAACCTTTTGCCCCACTGAGGATGGTGTGGGGTCAGTGAGAGAGCGGGGAGGGGCAGGGGACCCTGTCGAGCCGGCTGCAGGGGGTGGAGGGCGAGCAGGGGCTCTGGGATGAGACAGGGCTGCCTGGGGACCGGCTGGCGGGGCAAGAGGCTCAGGGCCGGACCCGCTGCTGCACATCCAGGCTCTGCTAGTTATTCACGGGGGAACCTGGGCCTGTGGCTTAACCTCGGTTTCTGCATTTGAGAACATCGCAGATGGTGATTGCAGCGTCATTCTCACAGAACCGCTGGGGGGTCAGATGCAAGACTTAGCTGTCCACCGAGCACAGCACGTGCCTGGCCAGGCCAGGGGGAGTGTCGGGGAACCCTGAGCTGTTGCCAGGGGCGAGAGCACTATATGGATGCTCTGAGCTTCTTTCTCGGTCACAGGCAGGTCACAGGCGTGGGTATGGAGTCACCGGCAGGGTCCGAGGGGCTCATAGGGGAAGGAGCCGATACCGGGAATATTTCAGTGATGAGGGTGCCTCTCCTTCCCCCGTGGGGTGCTCCTAGATTCTTAGAAATGGAGGGGACTTTGGAGCCTGCTAGGAGGGGAGCCTGAGTATGGGGGCTGGAGCCCCTCACCTTTAGCAAGAGCGCTTGGCTTCACAGGGCCTGCGGGCTGGCGCTGGAGGGTGTGGGAGCATCTTGGAGAGTATGCACATCCAGCTTGGAAGGGCACCTCACAACCACCGCCTCTGCGTTCCCAGGAACCCACTGGCCTGGGGAAACCGAGGCCGCAACGCCCACTCCGGCTCCTGCTCCCCCAAGAGATGGAACAAGAAACCGGAGCGCGCCACTCACTGGACTGTGCTGCCAGGCGAAGGGCGTCCTCGCTGCCGCGCAGAAACTGCTCGGAGAAGGCCTCCCGGGGTGGGGAGCCTGGGGGCAGGCCAAGCTCCTCGTTGCTCAGCCGGATTCCCGTGGCCGCCAGCAAACTCTCCCCCAGAGGGAACCAGGAGCTGTTGGAAGCCAAGACCACCTCCTCCGAGTCCGCGATGAACTGCAGAGCACGCAGCTGCGCATCGGCGCAGGAGCCGGGACCTGGGGAATGAAGACACTGCAGGTGGGTGCGCCCCACCTATGGCTCCCTCACTTGGAGAGTGCATACTCTCCAAGATGCTCCCACACCCTCCCACACATGCACACATGTGCACACACACACGTGCACGCACACACATGGATGCCTCAGCTGTTTCCTTCCCACCAGCTCCTTCCACAACCTGGAATGTTCTTTCCGTTTTGTCTCCACAATCTCATTCGCTCAGCATTGATGGGGGACCTACTATGGAAGGAGGTGAATCATCGCTGGTGTCTGCTCCCCTCCAGGCTATGGACTAGGCACAGGCCCTCAGACGAGCTCATTTAACCTATGCCGCAGCCGACAGTGACGTGTTGACTTCGAGGGTTGGCCTTTCTCTAGAACTTGACATGTGAATGCCCAGGCAGGGCAGCTCTCATCCACATCTCTGTTACCAAACCTTCTACAAGCCTAACTTCGGCCGACAGCCAATATTCGGCTTTTCACGCTCCCCAGGAAGGTATGGGCGATGCTGAGCATTGCCTCAGGGACCAGAGAGACTGGATTGGACTTGAATGGCTAGAACTACCTGTACCAGCAGCAAGGCTGGCTGGAGATTCTGCTTGGACAATAGCAGCGATGACACTGCCTGGGCGTTGCTTCCAGCTGCTGCTGGTAGGTCCATTGGGCAAAAGGCCTTTGGGTTTGACACTGACTCCGCCGCGTTCTGCTTGTGCCTCACACACGGCAGGCAGCTCTCTCCCAGGGCCCTGTCGTCAGCCTGGACCTCCAGACCTCGGTCAGCAGCTCTCCTATCGGTCCTCTCATTCACTCCCTCAAGCCCATTAAAAGCGCTGGAAGGCGGAAGCACCTGCTGAGGTCCCGAGCACCCAGCAGTGTCCTTGCAAGTAAAAAGTCCATCATAAGAGGAGTTGGTTGGCCCTAGCCTGTTTTGCTCAGTGGGTAGAGCATTGGCTTGAGGACTAAAGGGTCCTGGGTTCGATTCCAGTCAAGGGCACATGCCTGGGTCGCAGGCTTGATCCCCAGTGTGGGGCTTGCAGGAGGCAGCCAGTCAATGATTCTTTCTCATCATTGATGTTTCTGTCGTTCTCTCCCTCTCCCTTTCTCTCTCTAAAATCAATAAAAAATATATATTTTTTTAAAAGTACAAATTCAGTTCCTCCCAGGGTTGAACTCACATGCGGGGACCTCGCCTGGCTCAGTCCGGGTGCCCTCCCGTTCTTGACCGGCTTCGTCTACACACCAGCAGGTCCGCAGGTCCAAGTGCGCCAACGGGGCGCTGAAGTCCGAGTAGGGCCCTGGGTACCGGCGGAGCTGGCCGCGTAGGATCTGCCAGAAGAGGTAGGGCTCCAGGAGGACGTTGCCCCCGGGCCGGGTCCGGTTCCCGTCCAGCACGGCCGGTGGCACCGCGCCGAGAGAGGAGTACCTGGCCAGCCCGGGGAAGATGCCCTGCTGGCCGGCCTCGTACAGACTTTGCAGGAAGCGACGGAAGCTGCCGGAGGCTGCGTCTCTGTAGCTCAGGACCTTCGTGAGCAGTTCGGCCGCCGTCAGCTCCCGGCCACCGTTGTCCTGGGCCTTCCACCGTTCGTACCACTCGAAGGCCTGCTCGGGGGGCCCGTCACACTGCACGGGACGCCACTGCCCGCGGGCGCTGCACTGCGGGATGTAGACGCTGGAGAGAGCGGGCGGCAGGCTGGAGTTGGAGACCAGGGTCCTCACGGCCCCGAGGAAGGCGCGCTCGGCCCGCAGCTGACAGGGTGTGGGGCCTGGGGGGGAAAAGGAGCACAGTGTCAGGCGAAGGAGCTTGGTCAGCACAGGAGACCAAGGCAGAGCCCTTAAGTGTCCAAACTCCGTCTGAGCCCTTACACGGCCACAGGTCCCACCACCTGTGGACAGAGAGCACCCCCATCACTGCTCGGGGACTGTGGAGACCAGCTGTTGTCAACACTGGAGACAGGTATGGGGCAATTCCTTAAGGCCAAGTAAGTCTCCCTATTCATTTAATTGGTTAATGTTATCAAGAGTTTTCTGGTCCGGCTGGCGTGGCTCAGTGGTTGAGCATCGATCTTATGAACCAGGAGATCATGGTTCAATTCCCGGTCAGGGCACATGTCTGGGTTGTGGGCTTGATCCCCATTGTGAGGTGTGCAGGAGGCAGCCTATCAATGATTCTCTCTCAACATTGATGCTCCTATCTCTCTCTCCTTCTCCCAAATCAGTAAAAATATATACTTAAACAACAACAAACAGAGTTTTCTGGACAATTTTTAAATTAACCAGGAAATTTGGCCTCTAACAGAGTGTGAGGCTTCGCTGTGACTGCATTCTTTTTTCTGCAATGCACTGTGTCAGGGCCCCCAGAGAGAACCGGAGATTATAGACGGAACACCCGGCGGACTTACACTGCTGGGGTCGCCCAGGTGCTCTTTGAGTTCCAGGAATGGCCTGACCCTCCTCGTCCACACAGTAGCATTCGGAGTCGAAGCACTGAACGGGTAAGAAGTGCCCCTGGCGGGTACAGGAAGGCACGGACAGACTGGAGCCTGCGGGCTGGCTGCCCGCGAGGCTTAGCCTCCGAGCCCTTTGCTTCTCACACTCTGTGGGGCACCTTGGCCGTCCACCTCTCACCCTGGAGCTGGGCAGTTCTTTGCCCTGGGAGTCCACACACCAGCACTCTCCGGCAAAGCACTGGGCATCCTTGTAGCTTCCTTCCGCCGTGCATGACGGGACAAAAAGGCCGCCAGGTGTTGGCTCACAGCCCTGGGAGTTGAGCACCATTCCCATCACGTCACCCAAATCCCTGGCTATGTCTTCCGGCACAGACACCGCATGCTGCAAGAACAGAAGAAATTCCGGAAGGTCCAGGAGAGAAGCGAGGGATTTCAGGGCGTTTTGGTTCTCTTGCACGTTGACCTCAAAGCCAAAGCTGCCCACAATTGTCTTATTCATAGCCCTGCCTTCCTTAGCGGCTCCGGGCGTTTCCACAGCAGGATTCGAATCCAGTCCCACAGAGAGGAGTTTGGCTTGATTGACAAGTCCTCCTCCACCCTGGAAGCCTGGGAGGCCGAGTCGCTGGAAAAACTGACTGAAGTTAAAGCTGCCTCTTGTGCCAAGGGCTTCCGACAAGTTAAACTGGCCGACGTTCGCCAAAAATCTCCCCCCAAAGAGGTTCTGCTGGAGGCGCTTTGGGTTGGCGGTAAACTGAAGGGCAAGACGAGCCAGCTCGCGGGAGGGGAAAAGCCCTCGGACAGCTTCTGGGAGGAGACTCCCTGCGGCGGGAAACAGTGGGTTCTGCCCCTCGATGAGGGAGCGGAGGATCCCCGAGTCCACAAAGAGCTGCTTGATGGCGGGCGGGCAGGGCGGGGCCCCTCCGGCTCCTCTCCGGGGGGTCACGAAGGAGCGCCGGAGGCTGAGGTCGCCCGAGGGCCCGAAGCGGAGCCTGGACAGGGCCCGCCGCCTCTCGGAGGAGCAGGACCCGGCGCCAGCTGCACGGGGCAAGCAGAGGAAATGGGGTTAGCATCACCAGCCCCTGGGCAGCCCCTCAGAGCTCCCCACTAGCACGATGTCAGAACATTCATCCCAGGATGCCTACACCTTTTCCCCTCCGTCCTTTTATTTTTAGCTTTCGCTCCGAGCCGCGTCCAGGGAGGCCCCTTTGGGGAACGAGTTTTCCAGCAGACATGCCTTCCTCTCCTGGCCCTCCCTGGTGGGCGACCCCCCGCTGAGGGAAGTCTCTAGACATCGGCCCACTTTCAGAAAACCCGCCGCACACGTGCACCAGCATCCTGGGCTGGAACGTGTCCCTCCTCCCTCACCCCTCATTCACGTCCACCTGGAGCCGTGGAACTTGATCTCGTGTGATTAGTTGAGATGAAGTCCCACAGGATTAGAGAGGGCCCTGCATCAATGGCTGGTGTCCTGCCCAGAAGGACACGTGATGAGATGGACAGACACACAGGAAGAAGCCACGCGAGGGCAGAGACTGGGAGAGCGCAGCCGGCTGGGGCCGAGGCCTCACGAGGACGGGGCAGGAAGGATGCTTCCTGGGCACCGTTAGGGAGAGCGCAGCCCTGCTGACCCCTGGGTCTCCGCCTTCCAGCCTCCAGGACGGAGAGAGAGTAAGTGTCTGTTGTTTAAGCCACCCAGTGCGTGGTCATTGGGGGCAGCAGCCCTAGGCGGCAGGTACACCAACCAATTCCTATTTTTAATGCAGCCGGTTTCCGGCACACTCGTGCTGGAACCCTGCATGGACTGAGAGCTTCATTATCCGCTCTTCGTGTGGCCGCCTAATTCTTCTCTGTGCGTAGCCTCGTCTCGGCTGGCTAGTATAGTCTCTTTGAGGATAGAAAGCCTATTTAAGTGCTGTTAGTATTCCCTACAATAAACATTTTTCTACGCTGCAATATGTACTACTATGCTATGTCATAGGAGAGATGATCGGTCCTGTAATGTAACAGAACGATGCACGCTTGGTAAACCCACTTCGCACACCTTCTTCAAGGTTTCTTGACCTTCCTTTGAAATTACTCATTAAATAGTGATCAACTCAGTCAACACCGTGCGTGGCCAGGTCATTCTATCTGAATATCCTAGGATGACCACAATCATGTTTAGAAGAGTCAGTTTAAATTCGAATTCCAGTGTCTCGGTTACGTCCTGGAGCGGGTGGTCCAGAGAAACGAAGTCGTAGGACCTGAGGAGACCCCAACAGGACACCCTCGATGGGAGACCCACCGCAAGGCAGCGCCGCGTCCTGCCGCCGAGTCCCCGGGACCTCCTTGCCCTGGGCATCCGCACACCAGCACGGGCCTCCCCTCTGGCACTGCACCGCCTCGAAGTCCCCGTTTCGGTGGCAGCTCGGGACGTAGGCGTGACCGAAGTCGGTCGCTGTGAACCGCTCCACTTCACACTTCGTGGGGCCTGGAGGAAATCCACGGGGGAGAGAAGACAGGCAACAGCCCCTGGTGGGCGCACAGCACGCATTCTGCTTGCTGGTGACATTCACGCCCCCCATACTCTGCAGGAACAACCATGTGACTACAGCCATGGAGACCTCAGCCACAGGGACTGCAGCCACAGAGACTTCGGCCACAGAAACTGCAGCCACAGGGACCTCAGCCACAGGGGCCATAGCCATGGAGGCCTCAGCCACAGGGACCACAGCCACAGGGAGCACAGCCACAGGGACCACAGCCACAGGGACCACAGCCACAGAGACTGCAGCCACAGGGACCACAGCCATAGAGACCTCAGCCACAGGGACCACAGCCACGGAGACCTCAGCCACAGAAACTGCAGCCAGGGAGACTGCAGCCAAGGGGACCGCAGCCATTTTCAGACCCCAGAGCTTCCCTTCCAGCAGCAGCGGGGGCATCTGTCGCCAGCTGGTGACTCACATCGGAACCTGCCGGAAAGGACGAGCTGAAGGGCGAGGAAGCGCCTCTGCAGGATCCGGTACAGGGTGGTGTCCGTGAAGGTGGGTGCGAGGGCCAGGCCGGCGAAAACAGTGTCGTAAATGTCATCGAGCAGCAGCTCCAGACCTGAGCAGAGACAGTGTCAAGGTGCAGCTTCCTTCCCAAAGGGGGTCCTGATCTCGCCACGTACATGGGTAGGAAGAGGACCTGAGCTGCCCTGGCTGGTCGCTCAGTGGTTAGAGAGTCGCCTGCAGACCGAAGGGTTGCAAGTTCGATTCCCGGTCAAGGGCACATTCCTTGAGTTACAGGCCAGATCCTCGGCCTGCCCGGTCAGGCCCACGCGGGAGACAACCAATGGATGGGTGTTTCTTTCTCCTCCTCCTCTCCCTCCCTTCCATTCTCTCTAAAATCCGGGTGAGGATTTAAAAAAAAAAAGAGGACCAGACTAGAGCCTTCATCGGCATCAAGTGGGCATAAGACCTGAACCAGCTTTTACTGGTTCCTAAGCCAGGGCTGTGGGTACCACTGTGCAGGCTGCTCACACCCAAGGAGCTTGATGCCAGAGAGGAGACGGGAGCCCATTGCTCCTCCACTGGCCCCGCGCAGAGCTGCCTCTGCCAGGAGGGGGCGCCTCTCCCGTGCCCACCAAGGGGCCCCACGGGCCAGAGCAGCCATGCTCAGAGCACCATGTCCCTCGGACACAGGGCAGCCTGGCCGGGGCTCAGGCCACACGGCTCCCTCCGCTCTGCGGGTAATGAGGTGGAGGCCCTCGGGCCTGGCGATGCCACCCGCCCCTGGGATGGCCTGAGGCGCGCTCACCTGTCTCAGCCAGTTCCCGCCCTTGACTGTCCGCGCAGTAACAGTACCCGGACACCTCCGGGAACCTTCTCCGGAAGGCGCTGAACGTCAGGAAAGCATCTGGAAACCTGAAGGGGCAGGACATGGACGGTCACCGTTTCTTAAAAGGCAACGCATGGCGAACAGATGCGGGAAAAGGCGCCTCTGATCATTCATCTCGTGCCATGGGCTCCAGGCTTCCTGCGGAGTGTGTGTCTTTCCTAAATCGGTGTTACCGGCCTGAGCTGTGCCTAGCTGTCCTCTACCCACTGGCCGTCTTCCTCACTCGTGGCACTCGACCGATTTACACCCGAGCCCGTGTCTCGCAGCATCGGGCGGAACACAGGTAACGCACGTGGCCTGAATGCGTTCCCTTCTAGAACATAACTCTAGAGGCGCAAGGCCTGGCTGCTGTGCACACATGTGGCACAGGGCGATGACCTCATCTGGGAGATCAAACAGCTTCGGGCCTTCAGGGTCTGTCAAGAGCTTGTCAGGGAGCCAGATCCCCCCACAGGAAGTTCCTGAGCAGGCCATTTCCCAGGCCCGCAGTTTGCAAAAACACAAAATCAATATGACATCACTCACGAGGGCGAGCCAACCCTTTCCGAAGGCTGAGGAAAAGCGTACGTAACTCACGTCTGACCTGGCGACTGCTACGGGGCTAACTGGCTGCGTTCCCACCGGGACGTCATCTGAGACGCCGGTGATGCAAAGCCACAGGCAGGAGTCCTTCCCATAGTCAGTGACTTAGCAACCGGAGGGCTTGCTGCTGCTTTAGGCAATGCTGAGGGGTTCGTCTTACGTCCCAGGGAGCGGGTCCCCGAGGCCCGAGCCTGATGTGCTTCCACCTGTGCCTGGGAATCTATCCCCAAACCGTCAGCACCCAGAGCCTGCGGCTGTGGCATCAGCCCAGCAATCTACTGAAGCCACATCCGTGCCCGGGGATCGGAAAATGAAGAGTAAATCGGAGTCAACCCCCTCAATGGGTGTGTACGCAACATCGCGTGAAAAGGGTAGAGTGCGCAATGGCCTGCACATACACCCGCTGGGATGGGCATGCAAATGAGCCAGGCCTGGGAGGCGATGTATTGTGCAGAATCTGCTCGCAGCCTGAACGGTAATTTGAGTGGATATGAATATGCAAAAAAAGCCTAGGAAAGTGCTACAGAATGATGGATTTGTTCCATGTTGTTGGTCTATGATTGTGCGTGCGTTATAGACACCATAGAAGTTAGAGACAAAAGACTGCTACAGTTTGTGAGTCATGCTTAATAGAAACTGAACGCTCACTTTGCCCAACTGGAGGTGTATAATAAAAGCTCATTCTTTGGAACCTGGGATGATTCCATTCTCAAAGGGCTTTTCGTAGCATAAGCATGACTTCCGTTCATTCAGCCACTGCTCTGTAAAAGATGATCTGCAAAATGTCAAATACATCAACTTGCTCATACACGAGGATATTGGGATTCAGAGTAAAGAAGGATTGGTTCAAGGTCACCCGGCCACGACCAGGGGCCAGGGACCCTCGTCCACTGCTAAGGCTTGTTCAACAACAGCAGCGCATCGGATGGAGAGCTGCCACTGCGACAGGGCAGGGTCCTGAGGGCACCCTGCCTGCTCTGCATTCGTGTCCGAATGTAAGTTCAAGTAAGTGCAAGCTCTGAACCTTCCCTGAGTTCCTTCTCCTGAAATCCAATTGGATAGGCAACCCGATGTCAGAACCGGTACCACCATCTGTGAATGTGGGACTCCTCCCGCAGCACAATCATCGTCACTATTGGCTGCTTCTGCCATTGTCATTGGCAGGGTCTTTGAGCCATCTTCATCCCACCCAGGGCCCGAGGGCCTCGGCCACGCGTTCACCTCCCTCTCACGGATCCCCCACCCTTCTCTGCCACCCCAAAGAAAAGCCAAACTCACCCTGCGCTCTCCCTTGCCCTCGCCCTCCCTCTCTCTTCCCCCACCAAGTCCTGTGGATTTCACCTAGTAAACCCTCCTCCAAACGTGCTGCGTCTCTCCACCCTCCTCTCCGTGAGCTACTCTAGCCCAAGTCATCCCCTCTCTCCTGGTCCGGTCCCCGAGCCCCCAAACTCCCAGAGTCGCCTCCCATCACCCACTCTGCTTTGCCCCAATCCCAGTCCATTTTTTTCTAAGTCCAACTACAATGGTTATTAAGATATTCCCACCCCTCACCTCAGGCTCAAAATCCGTGGTGCAATAGTGGGGAGGAGCATATTTATACGACAGAAAGCGCCCCCTGCTTATCTGAATTGAGGTATAACTGGCCATCTGTGCTTTTTTATCTGGCAACCCTGGGTGCTAAGTCTAGACTTTCCATGTGGCCTCCCTGGCTCCTGCCACTGCGCCCTGGGGAGTCGCTGGGCCCAGGGCTGCTTATCAGAAAATTCCTGAATATGGCTGGGCTTCCAGTAACCAACTACCTGACCCTTCCCATGACCTTCTTAAATCAAACGCACTCTGAGACTACATGCTTGCTTACAAAAAAGAAAGGATCCCATTTCAGGAGTACATTTTGTTTTGTTTGTCTTAAACAATGGATGCTTAGTCCTGAACTTTTGCATTTAACTCGACTGCCCTCTTGTGGAAGGAGCTGTGAATTGTGCCTCAAAGTGGCACCAGCGAAGTTCCCGATGCAGGGAGTGTAAATCTACATTGTAGG
The DNA here is from genome assembly GCF_014108235.1 of Myotis myotis. Classification (NCBI taxonomy): domain Eukaryota; kingdom Metazoa; phylum Chordata; class Mammalia; order Chiroptera; family Vespertilionidae; genus Myotis; species Myotis myotis. The sequence continues at coordinate 3,067,397 of NW_023416320.1, forward strand.
CCTACTGTGTGCTGTGTGCGAGGCTCTATGCCACGCCCTGTAGGGGAAATAGATGGATCGAGGTTGTGTGGGAGAGTAAAAGAAGTCAGACTGACCGTGCTTCTCAGAGGGAGTTCCTTAACCTCTGGTGTTTCAATTCCTCATGTGTACGCTAGAGACCATGAACATCCATTCGATTTTCCTTGTAAGGATTAAAGTGGGCTGAAGGATGTCAATTCCCTGTATGAGGCAAGCACCCACTTGAACTTGAACTGAGCACGCACTGGTTTGCATCAATGAGCACCACTAAATCAGACTCTGTGGAGATGCTTATATGCGCACAGGCAGGCCAGTCCCTGGGCCTGCGTGGTGGTGGAAGAACCTAATCTAAATTTGCTGAAGTTGGATTATACACTATTAATTCCTAGAAATGCATCATATTTATAGTTTTCACAGTGGTTTCATAGACAAGGTTTCATCGGGTCTTCACCACACCCTAAGAAGCAGGGAGCTGTCCCCATTTTACAGATGGGGAGACTGAGGCTCAGAGAAGGTAAGGGACTAGGTCACTTTGCCAAACACTGTCAGAGTCCGAATGAGAGTCACAAGGACAAATGCTACGGGGCCAGGCAGGTATTGCAGACGGATGGGGCAGGCAGCGTGAACACCGGGAGCACCGGAGGGTGCATGCTCCGTCCAAAAGCAGCATTTCCGGGCCCGTTTCCCGGTGCTGCGGGAGAACGCACACAGCCCCCACCTTGTTCCTCAGAATCAGGAACTCGGAATTTCGCATGTCAGGTTGAACAAGTGAAACTGCTGGTGTTCAGCTATTTTTACCTACACGAACAGAAACTTGAGGGTTCAACTTAAAACTCCCCAGTTCTTCAATTACCCTGCAGCTCCCACAAGCCCAGCCCGTGGGGCAGCTCCCACCACAGCACAGCCCGAGGCCCCCCCCTCTCACACAGGGAAAGAAACGGGGCGTTTGGAGGACAGCCACAGAGAGGGTCGCTCCTCCAAGAGAATTCCCACCAGTATTCTCAGCCTAATATGCTCAGTTATTTTTACTCTAGTCCCCCCTGATCCCTGGGGGCTACGTCCCAAGACCCCCAGGGGATGCCTGAAACCACAGAGCAGCAAACCCTATCTCTATACCATTTAGACTGCTTTTTCCTACACAGACACACCTGTGCTAAAGCTTAAATGCTGAAGCAGGCACGGAAAGAGAGGCAAAGAAAGCAGCGAGTAATGAAGCAGGACAACTGTACCGATACACTGCGGTCAAGGCCTGTGGGCGTCTACCTGGGCTGCGCTCACCTTCTCCTTCAAGGGAGCCCTTGCCGGCCTCTCCGGGGCGGGCCTGGACCGCCAGCATCACTGCTCTTGCGCTTTGGGACCGTTAATAAATAAAATCGGGGAGACTTGCCACCAGCCACCAGGACACCACGACAGGGTATCGATCTGATAGCCAACGTGGCTCCTAGGTGCCCGCGGGCAGAGCAGCGACAGCGACGCTGGACGCAGGGCTGAGTCACATCCAAGTGGACTGCAAGACTTCCTCACGTGACCCAGAGCGCCCTGCAATTTGCAACGTGTGAATTGTTGACTTCTGGAATTCCGCCTTTCATATTTTTTGGACTGTGGTGGACCTAGAGTTATTGTTTTGTTTTGTGTTAATCCTCCCCTGAGGATATTTTTCCATTGATTTTTAGAGAGAGTGGAAGGGAGGGGGAGAGACACACAGAAAGAAACATCCATGTGAGAGAGACACATTGATTGGTTGCCTCCCCATGGAGCCTGCCACGAGGTATGTGCCCTTGCCCAGAATCGAACCCAGGACCCTTCAGTCCATGGGCCCACGCTCTACCCACTGAGCCAAACTGGCCAGGGCGGACCTCGAGTAACTGAAACCTCAGAAAGCAAAGCTGCGGATAAGGAGGATCAGCGGCATTCAGAATGGCCCAACTCATCCCCCTCCCCACCCCCCACCCCCGGGGCCTTCACAAGAATGGGCAAGTGATCTGATGACTTGGCAGAGATCCACCGTGTGCCTCCCTTTTGAGGTTTGCTATTTACATCTTTAAACTTACTTGCAAGCACATGCATAGACAATTCACAGAAAAGCATAGACATGACCATGCCCGTGCTTCTCACAGCACCGTCTGCCGTGGCTGCTGATCCCTCCCCACAGGAGCCCGGCCCGCCGTGCCTGTGTCCCCACCCAGCTCGCGCCCATTCACACCACTGCCTGTGCCGCCCGGTGCTCCACAGCCACAGGAAAACCACCCTTGCCGAGGTGCACATGAAAGGACCCGAATCAGCCTGGTCAGCGACTCAGTGGTGGAGCGTGGACCTATGAACCAGGACGGCACAGTTCGGTTCCAGGTCAGGGCGCACGACCGGGTTGCGGGCTCCATCCCCAGTAGGGGGTGTGCAGGAGGCAGCCGGTCAATGATTCTCTCTCTTCATTGATGTTTCTCTCTCTCTCTCTCCCTTCATCTCTGAAATCAATCTTAAAAAATTAAATAAATACATAAAAACTAAGTCCTACCCTGCTATCCGTACCCTGTACCTTGTAGCGTGCGCATGCTACGCTGCAGAACCCTCAACCCTTGAGCTGGCGCAGTTCCGATGCGTTCTGCTCAACGCCGCATAAACATGTACGCTGGGGACCGCGGGGGGCTCAGTCACTTTGTTCCCAGGTTTCTGCTCCGATGGAAACGGATGCAGGAGACCTCCTAGTACCTATGTCCTCACCTGCTGGTGCTTTTACTCCCGCGGGCTGGCTGAGCCCGAGGATTCATGCATTTTCATTGGCATAGCGGCTGCCAGCGTGCTTTGTCACAACGCGGCCGCCCTTCAGAGGTCCTTCCGCAGCGTAGGAACCCCGGCCTGCCTCTCTGATTCCCACCAGGCCGAGGGCACGACACCTCGCAGCACCGGCCCCCAGGTGAGCGACGGGCGCGCCCGAGGCCGGCTCCCCTTACCTGTTGTAACCGTGGACCAGGTCGAAGACCATCATGTCCGTGGTGTTGACAAACTTGCACTGCACGGGCAGAAACCCGCCGTCCGGAGAACACTGGGGGGGCGACTTGTCCCCCACTCCGTGCAGAAGGCGGCGGCTCCTGATCTCACAGCTCCTGGGACCTAGACGTTTCCAAGGAGAAATGCTCACGTCTCGTGTATGAGCAGGTGCATGTGCCTCTGCAGTCCACAGGCCCAGAGTCACGCACCCACGTGCCAGCTGAGACCCAGACAGGGAACCAGGTCACCGAGATCCTGCGATGCTCCTGAGCACCAGCCGGCGAGTACTGATCCCCCACCACCACGTGAAACATTAGACCAGTGGTTCTCAACCTTCTGGCCCTTTAAATACCGTTCCTCATGTTGTGACCCAACCATAACATTATTTTCGTTGCTACTTCATAACTGTCATGTTGCTACTGTGATGAATCGTCATGTAAATATCTGATATGCAGGATGGTCTTAGGCGACCCCTGTGAAAGGGTCGTTCGACCGCCAAAGGGGTCGCGACCCACAGGTTGAGAACCGCTGCATTAGACAGAATCAGCAGGGCCCGGCTGGTGGGCTCCGTGGTTGAGCATCAACCTAGGAACCAAGAGGTGGCTGGTGCCACCCCCAGTCAGGGCACGTGCCCAGGTTGCGGCTCGATCCCCAGTGGGGGATGTGCAGGAGGCAGCTGATGATGTTGCTCTCTCATCGTTGTTTCTGTCTCTCTAACCCTCTCCCTTCTTCTCTCTATACACATCAATAAAAACACATTTTAACAAAATAAAAAATATAAGCGTGGAACAGACTCGAACCTCAGAGGGAAGGTGACGGAGGTGTTTGGGTGGGAAGTGATCAACCAAAAACCTTGGATGCTTACATGCAGAGCCCACGGACACAGACAATCGGGTGGCGAAGGCCTGGGGCGGGGGCAGGGCAGGCTAGGAAAGGTCAATAGGAGTGGAGGGAGAGGGGGCATATGTAATACTTTCAACAATAAAGATTTTAAAAGACAATAATAATAAATAAAGGCCATTAGACATTATTTTTAAAAGAAGTCATAAGATCTTCCGTAAATGCTTTCATCTCTGCACCGAGGGCCGGGCCCTCTGCCCTTGTCCTGTGGGGAGAGCACACCCCCTCCCCGGGGAGCTTGGGGACTTACATCTCGTGGGCCTGCCCCGCTGGCGGGTCCCGTACACCTCCATGCCCTCCGTGTCCACACACCAGCACTGCTCCCGCCGCACGTCACACTGCACCGGCGCGTACGCCCCCGAGCCCTGGCACTGAGGGAGGGAGGAGGCGGCCGTGCCGTTGAGGTAGCCGCTCAGCAAGACCTGCTGCCGGTGCAGCTGGCAGAAGGACAGGCCTGTGGGCGAGGCCAGCGTCAGGTCTCAGCCCAGACTTCCCGGCCTCCCGAGAGGTTGCACAGGCCGTGGATGCTCAGCGCACTGGGGGCAGGCTCAGGACCAGCGTGTCCACCTCTGTCCCGGGATTCCTTCCAGCATCCTGCGGCCGAGGCCGGGAAGGGCAGGCTGCCCCCTGCCCATCGGTCTCCCGGACACCCCGCCGCCTGGTGCTGCAGAGGTGGGTGTGGATGGGGTACAGGCCTGGCTGTGAACAGGGCTTGTCTCCGTCCGAATAGTCCTGCGTGCTTGCTGTGCAGCCTGGGGGCAGTCCCTTCCCCAATCTGTGCCTCCCTCTCCTCATCGATAGACTTATCAGAAAGTCCATGTGCCTTCCTCAGCGAGAGGAGGAGGAGTGACAGAACGATGCCTGCCCCTACCGAACACCCCTGTGCGCCGGGGGTTGTACACGTGTGTTAACCCTCACACACCCGTGAGGCTGATCCTAGGTTCCCGGTACAGATGAGGAGCCGCAGCGCCGTGGGGCGTGGGGCCTGGCCAGTGTCATCCAGGGAGTGTCAGGAGCCAGCCTGCTCCCCACCCAGCGGGCCGGCCCCGAAAGGCCAGCGCCCAAGTCCCAGCTCTCCTCCCCGACAGGATCGCTGGTCCTAGACTCAATCTCACCATTTAAAGATGACCTCAAAAGACTTTAATTAAGTTTAAAGAAGAAAAAAAAAACCCTAGCTGTTTTGGCTCAGTGGATAAAGCATCAGCCCATGAGATGAAGGGCTGTGGGTTCAGTTCCGGTCAAGGGCACGTACCTGGGTCGCAGGCTCGATCCCCAGCCCTGATCCCTTGATGTGTGGGAGGCAACCCACCGAGGTGTCGCTCTCACATCGATGTTTCTCTCTGTCTCTCCCCCTTCCTTCCACTCTCTCTAAAAATCAACAGAAAAACATCCTTGGGCGAGGACTAACTAACCAACTAACTAAATGTGGCCAGCTTAAGCTGGTCTTTGTTTTAGGCTTAACTAAGTCATGCCCCAAACAGGGGCTGTTAATTTGAGTTCTCATCATAGTCGCTATTTTAACAGGGAAGCTGTTCCCCGAGCCTCAAATCTCAGAAACACTCAGTGAGGCGCGTTTGGGCTGCCCGAGCTGCTCTCTGGGTCACAGCCTGGAATGTCTGCTCACAGCGGGACCCAGGCCCAGGCCCTGGCACAGGGGGACTCAGCACCCACTTGCTCACCAAGTGCTTTGATGGTCCCACATGATTGCACAGGAGCCCTGCGGGCACAGGCCTGGCGTGCAGGACTGTCGGCCTCACGCCAGGAGCACCAGCAGCCCAGAGGGACACGGGCCTGGTCACGTGCCACACCCAGAGCTCTTTCCCAGGTGTGTGTGGCCCTAGCCAGGCCCCCCCTTCCCATGGGACACCCCGTCACCCCCTTGCACACTTACACGCCAAGGGCCGCCCGGGCTGCCTGCTGCCAGCCACCTCCCTGCCGTCGGCGCCCACACACCAGCAGGAGCGGCCGTCACTCCGGCACTGGACGGTCCTGAGGCGGGAGACACCGGCATGGACACATGAGGGCTCCCGAAGCCGCACCCAGCTCCCTTCCCTTGGCCTCCCATCTCCCCGGCTGTGATGCATGTGATGAGGGAGAGAGGGAGTGGGGGTGAGTAGGGGGGTGATGGGAAGGCAAGTTCTCCTCTCCTGGCTCGCTGACCTCTGCAGCCTCGTCACCCATGCTCTAGCCCCAGGAGGAGGATGAGGTGGTTTTTAAGGCCCTTCAGACCCTGCACGTCCACATGGCGGAGGGAGGGAGCCCTTACTGGAAGCTGCCGTCCTCGGCGCACTGGGGCACGTGGCCGGCTCGCTCCCCGAAGGCCCTGGCCCGCTGCAGCTCGCAGGGACGGAGCGGCTGGGCGTCCACCTGGTACTCTGCGGAGAGGGGCGCGTCAGCGCGTGGCCTGGACTCCGGAACCAGGACGGGTCCCGAAGGCACAGGGTCTTATTTCTGGCATCACCACCAACCATGAGGTCCCAACCCATAATTTTTCAACTGATCACACTTTTCCAGGTATGACAGGAGCTCATTTAATTCTCAACATAAACCTGGGAGGGGCGGAGGGGGTGGAATCTCCATTCTGTCCATGTGACACTAAGGCCGGGCAGGGAAAGGGACCTGCTCAGGGCCACACAGCTGCCGAGAGAAGGGTTCAGGGCAAACCGTGGACTGCATGCCCACCCCCCAGCCGCGGTCGGGTTTGGCGGAACACCAGCAAGGGGGTGCCGTCGAATTATCAAGCCCTCCCTGCAGACAGAGCACCCCAGGCACAGAGTAGAAATAGGAATTAGTGGATGAGTCTCACGTGTCTTGTTTGCATTGAGACACATGAAACATGCAAGGCTCACTCAGAGATCGCATCAGGAGGCAAGTGCCACCTCTTCCTTTCCAGTGAGGAAACGGAAGCCTAGACGCACCCAGAGTCCCACAGGAAGTGGCGGAGCCGCGCCCAGGACGCAGGTGCATGCCCCCCACGGGTAGGTTTCACACTCCCTGCTGACTGCCCACACCTGATGACCTGGGCCTCGAGACAGCTAAGAAATAAAACACTGTCCATGTCGAAAGCTTGCTATGAGCGGCTCGGCCGGCGTGGCTCAGGGGCTGAGCATCAGCCTATGAACCAGGAGGTCATGGTTCCATTCCTGGTCAGGGCGCCTGCCCAGGTTGCGAGCTCAATCCACTGTGTGGGGCGTGCAGGAGGCAGCCGATCCATGATTCTCTCTCACTATTGCTGTTTCTGTCTCTGTCTCCCTCTCCCTTCCTCTCTGAAATCATAAAAATATATTTTTACAAAAATTGCTAACAGCATGGGGTGCGGGGAGTTAGAATTAGATTAGGAAGATGGCATTTCCCATCTCCTGTGCACCAATCACAAGCTAAGTGACCTTAGACAGTTGAGACCTCCTCTCAGAACCTCTGTCTCTTCATCTAGAAAGGAAAAAGCAAATAAGTGACCTGGGGACACTGCAGGGATTAATGAGACCAAGGATATGCAAAGGCCCTGGGGCAGAGCCTGGCTGGCTGAGGGGCTCTGGCCTCCTCCTGCTGCTCCATGGCCTTGGGTGGGGAACTCACCAAAGATGTTGGCTGACACCAGGCAGGCAGAGGCCAGCAGGCCGAAGATCCACAGGGCCAGCGCCATCCTGGGCCCTTCAGGGGGTGAAGGGGGAGAGGCGCTCTGGCCCAGGGCTCTGGCCAGGGAGCCTTTATGGAGCTGCTATGCCCACTGCCCCCGCCCACGGGCACTCAGGAGAGCAGCGCCGCCCTGTCTCCTCTGCTGCGCACAAGGGCTCCTCCACCGCGTCTGCTCCCCGAGGACACTCGTGTGGCCAGTCGGGGGTGAGAGTCTTGCTGAGGACATGGGGGTGCAGAAGAGGGTTGGGTGGCTTCCAAATTCATCTGTACACAGAAAAGACGAAGCTCGGGGCTTTGTGGGCAACAGGCTCAGGCCCACAGGGAGAAAGCAATCCCCCTTCCTTGCTTCCATCCCCCACCCTTCCTTCTTTCCCTCTTCCTTCCTTCCCTCCTTCCCTCCTTCCCTCCTTCCCTCCTTCCTTCCCTTCCCTCCTTCCCTCCTTCCCTCCTTCCCTTCCTCCTTCCCTCCTTCCCTCCTTCCTCTTCCTCCTTCCCTCCTTCCTTCCTTCCTCCTTCCCTCCTTCCCTCCTTCCCTCCTTCCCTCCTTCCCTCCTTCCCTCCTTCCCTCTACAAGTGTTTGTTTAGGGCCCATCAGTAGCAGACAGGAGCCAGGCAGTGAGGGGATGGCAGAGAACAAAACAGACACAATCAGTAGCATAGGATGGCCCGGCCGGCGTGGCTCAGTGGTTGAGCATTTACCTATGAACCAGGAGGCCATGGTCCGTTTCCTGGTCACAGTCAGGGCACATGCCCGGGTTGTGGGCTCGATCCCCAGTATGGGGTGTGCAGGAGGCAGCCGATCAATGACTCTCTCTCACCATTCATGTTTCTATCTCTCGCTCCCTCTACCTGCCTCTCTGAAATCAATAAAAATATGTATTTTTTTGCCGAAACCGGTTTGGCTCAGTGGATAGAGCATCGGCCTGTGGACTGAAGGGTCCCAGGTTCGATTCCAGTCAAGGGCATGTACCTGGGTTGCGGGCACATCCCCAGTGGGGGATGTGCAGGAGGCGGCTGATCAATGTTTCTCTCTCATTGATGTTTCTGACTCTCTATCTCTCTCCCTTCCTCTCTGTAAAAAATCAATAAAATATATATAAAAAAAATATGTATTTTTTTAAAAAACACAGTATTTGTATATATAACTACTCAGTGTTGGTTACTATCTCATTTTTGTGTTTGTGATACAAACCACGGAAAGTAAAACTCAATAGTTATTTTAACTGACAGCGTGTGGCCTTATAAACAGGTGAGAAGCCCTGCTCTGCACATCCTTCCTGAGGAATCATGCCAGCCCACGGCTCCAACATCTCCGGCTCCAGCTCCAGCCCCAGCCCCAGCTCCAGCCCCAGCTCCAGCTCCAGCCCCAGCTCCAGCTCCAGCCCCAGCTCCAGCCCCAGCACCAGCACCAGCACCAGCACCAGCACCAGCCCCAGCCCCAGCCCCAGCCCCAGCTCCAGCCCAGCTCCAGCCCCAGCTCCAGCTCCAGCCCAGCTCCAGCCCCAGCACCAGCCCCAGCCCCAGCCCCAGCCCCAGCACCAGCACCAGCCCCAGCCCCAGCCCCAGCCCCAGCCCCAGCCCCAGCTCCAGCCCAGCTCCAGCCCCAGCTCCAGCTCCAGCCCAGCTCCAGCACCAGCACCAGCCCCAGCCCCAGCCCCAGCACCAGCCCCAGCACCAGCACCAGCACCAGCACCAGCACCAGCACCAGCCCCAGCCCCAGCCCCTGCCCAGCTCCAGCCCAGCTCCAGCCCCAGCTCCAGCTCCAGCCCAGCTCCAGCCCCAGCACCAGCCCCAGCACCAGCCCCAGCTCCAGCACCAGCCCCAGCCCCAGCACCAGCACCAGCTCCAGCACCAGCTCCAGCACCAGCTCCAGCCCCAGCACCAACACCAGCCCAGCTCCAGCTCCAGCACCAACACCAGCCCCAGATCCAGCTCCAGCCCCAGCTCCAGCTCCAGCTCCAGCCCCAGCTCCAGCTCCAGCCCCATCCCCAGCTCCAGCTCCAGCTCCAGCTCCAGCCCCAGCACCAGCACCAGCACCAGCACCAGCTCCAGCACCAGCTCCAGCCCCAGCACCAACACCAGCCCCAGCCCCAGCTCCAGTCCCAGCTCCAGCTCCAGCTCCAGCTCCTGCTCCAGCTCCAGCCCCAGCCCCAGCTCCAGCCCCAGCCCCAGCTCCAGCACCAACGCCAGCACCAGCACCAGCACCAGCCCCAGCTCCAGCCAGACTTGTATGTCAAGCTTCCGGCCCACGCCACCTGGATGCTCCACAGATACCTCACATCCCACCTGTCCCACATGCTCCTCCTCGACATGCTACTGCTGTCCAGTAGCAAACCTGGGCGCGTCCTGAACCTCCGCCCTCCCCCTCATCAGCCTCCAATCCTACAGCGAGCCCGCACTCCATCCCTCGGGCACGGGCCCTCTCCTACACCCTCGCTGCCCCTGCCTCCTCGGCCCCCCAGCCTGACCAGCTGACCAGCACAGCCTCCCCCTGGCCTCCCCACGCCCGCCCTGGCCCTGGCCCGGCTGCTTCTCAGCTGTAGGGGTGGCGGATAGAGACACACGTCTTGGGAGTCAGAAGCACGGGCGGGGCTTGGCGACCACTCTGCCTGGGGAGTGGGCATAGTGAAGAATGAGGCATGGACTTAGATCAGCGGTTCTCAACCCGTGGTCGCGACCCCTTTGGGGGTCGAACGACCCTTTCACAGCGGTCGCCTAAGACCATCAGAAAACACATATATAATTACATATTGTTTTTGTGATTAATCACTATGCTTTAATTATGTTCAATTTGGAACAATGAAAATACATCCTGCATATCAGATATTTACATGACGATTCATAACAGTAGCAACATTACAGTGATGAAGTAGCAACGAAAATAATTTTATGGTTGGGGGTCACCACAACATGAGGAACTGTATTAAAGGGTCGCGGCCTTAGGAAGGTTGAGAACCACTGACTGAGATGGCTGAAGAGGCTGTAAAGAAGGCGCACAAGGAAGGGCCCCCCCAGCGGCCCCTGCCGCCCCTGTATGGGCAAGTTAGCCCCGGGCTGTGGGAGCAGCGCTGTCCTCACTGTCAGGATGGATAATCACAGCTGATGGGACAGCCTCCCAGGGCACACATGCAGAGCGGGCCCCCGCCTGTGCCCAGTCATCCTCGCTGGCCCGGGCCCGGGAAGCGACAATGGCGTCAGCGCCTCCTGCCCGGGCCAGGCGCTCCGCTCCACCGGGTTTGGTGCCTTGGGGACCCTGGAATTCACATCCTGGGGGGACACGTGCTGTGAGGTCAGGGAACTGGGGGCAGTGAGCTGAGGCCACTGCAGACCCCCCTGGAGAGGGCGAGGCCCAGGGGGCTGTGAAGGTGAGCGCTTGGGGCAGGAGCTGCGGGCAGACTGGGCACAAGGGCACGAGGAGAGGTGCTTCTCTCCGCCCAGGCAGCAGAGCGTGAGCCGGAGCCGCGCCAGCACGGCCTCCGCACCCCGAGGCCTCGCTCATCATGACTCAGCTCCTTGTCCCCAGTGCCCGCTGCTGGGCAGGCTCCCCACCGGCCCTGCCACCTCCCCTCTCCTTGGCCCCAAACACAACCACTGAACCTCCTCTCCCACCCCCTTCCTTCTCCAAGACTGGGGGCTGTGCCTAAGGGGCGCCTCCTGGAGATGGGGGGCGGGGGGGTTACTGGAGCGCGAGTGGGACACAGGGGAGGAGATGCTTTGAGACATCAGATGTCACTGTCTCTGACCCCATCAGCCGTCACCCACCCGAGACCCGCCGAGCCTCCTGCCCTCGCAGCCCAGCCAGGCCCTGCGAGACGGTGTCTCCCCAAGTCCCACCCGGGAACTCACGGCCACACACACTCTCCTTGTCTGGGTTGTGGGCAATCATGGCCGTCCTGGTGCTGGACTCTGCTTCCAGAAGGTGGACACACACTCCCTCTGCCTGCCGAGCACAGCGGGACCCCGGACTCTGCAGACAAAGAGACAGGGACTGAGCAGTGGAGACCAGAGCAACCACGTGGCAGCAAGTGCCCTGGACTTCATTTTGCCTCATGTCTCAGACCGGGCACTGGAGAAACAGCAATCTAGAAAATTCCAAAAAGCTTAGGCCCCGAGCCCTGCGCCAGGGTGGCGACCGGCTGCGTGAGGAGAGGAGCTGTCACATGGCTGGGCAGCCCCTCTCGCTGTGGGGTCCTGGAGGCCCAATGGGGAGCCTGGACGTCCACCCCTCCTGGTGGCGACAACAAGGTGCCTCTCCCCCTTCCCAGCGGGTGGTGTCTGGAGGGGCCTGGGGACAGGCAGGACTGCCACCACCTCCCAGCAGTCACCGGAGGTCACATGGGAGCCTAAACCCCACCCCAACCAGCGGGAACCAGGGCCTGTCCCCTCCAGGTGTCCACAGAGGCGGGGCTAGAACCTGGATTCCTACCCCCTCCTCCCCCGCAGCAATGAGGGGGTGCCCTTCCCGCCACAGTGCTGCTGTCAGTTCTACTGAAACGGAGGGTTTAAATGAGAACCAGGATTTCTTAGCACAACAACCACGTCCAGGCTGTGACGAAATCACTCATCTTACCAAGAAGCAGGAGAACGGCACCTTGAAGCGCCAGCGAAGTCAGAGACGGCGGGTAACACACACGATACACAGCACGCAGCGGCCGCGGTCAGTGGCCAGGTAATCCTCTAGCCTGGAAGTGTCTGTTTCCGTTTTGTTGGTTTTTCTTCCAGAATCAACTGGATTTATTTTTTTAATGTATTTTTATTGTTGATAGTATTACAGATTATCTCCCGTTTTCCCTCCCCTTGCCTCCCTCCTCCCAGCCCTTAAACCCCCCGCCTCCCTCCGGCTTCACCACCTTATGTGTCCATGGGCTATGCCGTATGTAAGGTCTTTGGTTTGTCTCTTCTCTTGCCCCAACCCCACATCGAGGTGTCAGTCTGCCCCATGCCTCCTGCTTCCGGTCTTATTTTGTGGGTCAGTTCACTGTGTTCACCAGATTCCGCAGGTAAGTGAGCGCGCGGGCTATTTGTCTCAGACTGGCTTGTTTCACTCGGCATCATATTGGAAGGGGCCGTTTTGATGAATGAGAATGAACAGAGTTAACATGCCAGTAGTGATACTTACACGACACGGTTTTTATGAAGAACGGTGGACACCGTGGGACTGGGAAGCAGAAAGACACCGGCCCGTTTTGAGGGCCCGGCACACCCAGTGATGAAACGGAGATGGGGGAAGAGAGTTTCAAGCAGGCGCCGGGGTGACTGTCAGCAGAGAGAGGTCGGCAGGAGATCCGGGGGCTGCGGGGAACGGGCCGCGTGTGGAACATGCGGAACAGGAGCATCAGAGAGGATGTGTGAATGAGTGTGGAAAAGGGGACTTGGCCTGAGATGACGAGAACCAAGAGCCGCGGAGAAAGAGGGCACTGCCCGGGTGTGAAGAGAGCAGCTCAGCAGGACCACACACCAGGGTGAGGAGGCACAGGCTAGTTCGCAGCCTCACACCGAGGATGGCCGCTCCCCGCGAGGCTCACTCCTTCCTGGCTGGGTCGCAGTGAAACGTTGCCTGGCCGACATTTAAATAGATGTGCTTTTTACAAGACTGAACACCAGCTCACCCGGAACTTCTCACAAGGGACTTACACCCTCCTAACCAAGCAACGCTCAGCCACTACTTGCTGAAAGGCTTCCATCAATCCTTGATACACTGCATCGAATGGCTACGTATACAGAAGTGATTTGACAAATTGACTTCAAAAAGTCTAAATTTAAAAAGTCAGACTTCCAATTCACTTACACAGAAGCAAAGCAAAATTTCAGCCACCTAATTATCTATCAATGGAACTTCCAGTTTGCTGGCTGCTGACAAACCAAGTGGTCTCATTTGAAGACACCACAAGAACAAGACGCATTAACACAGCCAGGCACTGAGAGGGTGTGTTAGGCACACAAGGGTTTCTCTGACTGGGACAAGAATCCAGGGGCCATCCCAGGCACTCATAGGCTAAGGAGGCTTTGCACCATTGTTGAGAAAAAGGAGATATAAACTCAGTGTCCAGGATGTACCCATAAACGGGAAAAGATGAGAGCTATTGTTTTTAAGCACAAATGAAAGGTACAGTATCAATCTTGAAATACATTCGCAAATTTACTCCACACATGGAATACGGGCACGTTATTTTTACTTTAATATGCAAGTTTAAGCAACTCTCCACAGTGTCACCTCTATGGAAGCTGCCACCTCAGTGGGTCTGATGAAGCTACTGTCACAGGGACACCCAGGACTGTGTTGTCTGCTGGACTTGGCGCCTGTGTCAGGCTCAGAACCTCAAGGGCAAGACAGTGCTAATGACTGCGCCGCACGTTCTTCTCATCTTCACATCAAAACACAGGCCGCAAAGAGGCGAGCGGGAGCCGCCAGGTATGTGGAATCGTTTTAATAAAGTGTTTTACATACAGTACCTTACATATAGAACAGTGTGTTTGCAAATTTAAATAACATCTGAATGTACAGTGGCATGAATTCTTATCAAAGATAAATTCAAGTTTCCTGTCTCTCAGTTCTGAATGCACGTATACAGACCGCGAGAACTGATCCACAGAACAAGGCATAAAATATTCAAGTGTCATGTCATCAAACAGCCTCCTCTGAACAGCCTTTCCCCCCCTTTTTAAAAGAGTTTCAAAACCTGTACATACATATTTAATTTTTAAAAACAGTCTGTTAAAAGGTAACATTTCATGTTAACCACCAATCCTTATAGTCTATGGTAATAAAACTAGATATGCGTAGATATAAATATGTGTGGGCTATGTACATATGTACGCCGAGGGTTTTCTTCAAACAAGCGTCCACGCGGCCGCATCCCTGCGCGAGCAAGTGCAGGCGCACAGAGCACTGCAGGCGGGACCGGGCTCGGAGCCCAGCAAGAGCTGACACAGCAACTTAGTTGCCTTTGGTTTCCGAAACGGGTCCATCTGTGATCAAAGTGAAAAGTTCTGAGTGCGCATGTGTTTTTTAAAAATAAAATTCATCTTCAGAAACGCAGCTTCTCCAGGATCCCACTACCAGCAGTCGGGAGCCCCTGCCAGGCCGTCCGGTCGCTCCCTGCCTCGTCCCGCTGAGGGTATTCCCGTTGCTTTTCTGAAGGAAACACTGAGCAGTCGGATGAGTCGGTGCGAAGCCTGCACGCTGCAATCGCCTGTATGTGTCACAGACAGGGCAGTGGCATGCACGCTTCCGAAGGCCTGATGGCACCTGTAAGACTTGGGGGGCAACCCCCATGACACCTAAAATCCTCCTTGCAGCCTCATCATCCGCATTTGGCACACGGACCCTTCTGCAACCCTTTTGTTTTCAATGAGCTTAGTGCCCGCAATAAACTCCAGTTCCCTGGTGTTTGCCTTTAGAAGTCCATTGGAGTGAGGTGCGAACTCCACACCTGTCCTCCCGTCAGTTTTCCGATCAAGGGCATTCCTCACCTAAGAAACAGCTCATGATCCTTAAAAGTAGAAACACTCTGTTTCCAGGCAGCTGGGTCAACTGCAGAGAAGACAGCTCTCACGGCAACTTACAGAACTTGGGTTTCCTCTACATTTTTTTTTTTTTTTGGCCAAATGCTGGTTTATAAACAAAGATCTTCCTACTGTAAACTATATAGATACACCATATCTCTTTCTACGGTGTCTTGAGTTTTATGTAATCAACTACTCAAAAACCCTGCCCATTCAATTCCCTCAGTAGAGCCCATTCCACTTCCACTGATCTTGGCAATATCATTGTAGCTTGCTCATAAATTGATTTTCACATTAGCATCCTTGATAAAGTTGTTCTCCAGTCCCTTTTCAAGGTGCCAGGCTATGATGTCACAAATCAGGAAGTGACCAAACAGCCCTGCGCTGTTACTATCTACCCAGCAGCCACGTGGGCAGTGAACACCACCCCACTGGAGAGCGCCCCGCCCTCTCCCCCAGGCTTGGCGGTCACAGGGAGCGCAGCGTCATACGGAGCACAGCGTGGCTATCTGCTGCACCTTGCCCATGTCCATCAGCAGCTGCTTGAGGTGGCGCTTCAGTTGGGGCAATCTTGTGAGAGGGTCGGGCGGCTCCAGCTCCCCTGTGAAATCCAGCCAGCTCTCCAGAACTGAAAGAGAGAACCAACACATGTGAATGCAACTAGAAGAACAGCCAAAACTGGTATCATGAGAAGGCTGCAAACGTGATGGAGACGGTTCACTTCCCTTTTCGAGGAAGGCCAATATGCACAGCCACTTAGCAGCCTTTATATCTTACCCCACAAGGGCTCATGTCTCTCTTGGTAAGCTTAAACTACTGCAATTTTAGGTAATTTTTCTCTTTATATATGTTTAAATTAACTATTTTTTTATAAAAATATATTTTTGATTTCAGAAAGAGAGGGAGAGGGAGAGGGAGAGAGAGGTAGAAACATCAATGATGGGAGAGAATCACTGATTGGCTGCTTCCTGCATGTCCCCATCTGGGGAGGAGCCTGCAACTCAAGCATGTGTCCTTGACCAGAATCGAACCCTGGACCCTTCAGTCCCCAGGCGGATGCTCTATCCACTGAGCAAAACCGGCTAGGGCAAATTACCTCCATCTTGAATGTCTCTTTTTACTCTCTCATGGAATAGAGAGAAAAAAGAAAATGTGACGCTTTCCCTTATTATTATTCTTAATAAAAATTGTAGAATGCAAATTCATTGCATTCTGCCTGGACGCTTAGTATGTTTATGTGTTTTTAAAAAGTAATGACAACATAGAATTGAAAAGGACACAGAAATTGCCATCTTCTTTTCTTTGTTAAAAACGAACTTCTGATTAGAGTAGCTGAGTTTCCCTTAAAATGAAGTAGAGACAGTTTAAGCCTAAATGAATAGTTACTGTGAGCAGGCACAGGGCAATATTTCATAAATATCCACCTGAAAAAAAACAGAACACAAACCCTAAGATTATGCAGTCACATTGTCCCAAGCTTGGAGACTGCCCACGCCAGCTGTGTAAGCACATGTAGAGGGATCGAGGGAGCCCCCTCGGCATGGCCAGCACCTGCAGTCTCCACCCCACAATTTAAAAAGCTTTAAATAGCTCTAGCTCTCAGTGATTAGAGCATCAGCCCAAGGCCTGCAGGGTCCTGGGTTCGATTCCGGTCAAAGGGCATGTACCTCAGTGGCGGGCCCTCTCTCACATCAATGTTCCTCTCTATCTCTTTCTCTGTCTCTCACTCTCCCTTCTATTCTCTTAAAAAAAAATAGAAGAATATTCTCAAATGAGGGTTAACAACAAAAAAGCCTAAAACAACGTCTTCATAATTACACATTGTAGTAACTGCATTTTAGTTCTTCCTTAAATTACCATCAACTTCTTTTTCTATGAGATCCATCCTGCTGGTGACTTCATTCTGCACGTTCTCGATGTGCGTAAGGAGGTTGAGCTGCCACTGCAGATGTGCGTCTCCTGGGTCTTCAGAGCCCTTTTTATCATTATAAACAAATACCATATTCTTTTCAGCTGGATTCTTCACCAAAACACCATTGAAAAAAACAAAGAGTTGGATGTAATGCACCATCATAAAGAAAAAGATACATTAAAAACCTCATCACCCACAAAGATCAGCGAAATCCAATCAAACTCCTAGACTATTCTTAAGGAATTCTAGCCCATAATCAAATGACAGCTGATGGTCCATAAGAGCAGACATGTCTGCTCCATCTCCCCACAATGCCTAGCAGCACAGTGCTACACAGAATCAAAGGTGCTAAAACTCGATAAACAAATGAACTCGCTAATGACAGTCTATAATTAGAATGTCCAGCTAATTCAGACTGACCCCTCCCTCAATTCATCTTAACTGATGACACACACAGATGGCCAGCAAAAAGCAATGATGGAAAAATCAAGAAAGTTGGCAAAGACCAGTATAAAGTCTAATTAACTGCAGGCGGGACTGGACTGATGCAGTGAAATCAATGAGGCAAGGGAAAGAGAAAACTCTTAAAAACTTAAGTGCAAACTGCTTGGTGCACACACACCAAACCTGAACTCAGAAATAACCCATTTCACAATCGGGATATTAATTTGACAACATAATTTAGCACAAGTTTTATGAAACACAAGCTTCCCAAATTCAGTCAAATATGTATTTATGGTGATTACTTGATAAAGGGAGCCAGACAATGAAGCACTAACTTGAAAGTGGCATTGCGAATTAAAACTAGATTTTGTAAAGATGAAGGCACATCCCAGACAACGCCCGTGAATAGAAGGTTTATAGACGTTCACTGGACACAGAGCTCTAGGAATTCAACTTACCGCATAATGGAGCTGATATGTCTATACAAATATGCTAACATTTTTAAAAAGAGGATTAAAGTGCCACCCTTTATCTTACACATAAAAAAGACAAATTCTATTAAAATATACACACACCCATGTGCATGTCCGTGTTCTCACACAGACATTTCCATTTGGAATAAAATGTGGTTCATGTTTTTGTGGATATCTAGATGTGCTTATAAAACTGAAACTTTTGTTAGGGCCAAAGTTTACTGAAATAGTACAATTCTGAATTCGGGGATAATTAAGTGTCCAAAAGGCCCGAGTTTTCTTGTAGAGAAAGCAAAACTTGTCTTTCCCCTCAGGAGGCACTGCGACCTCGGAACTGTAAGCGAGCTCTGGGACTCAGGTGGCATTTTCTTTCCCTTTGCTGACCTAGCACATGCTCCATCACAGACACGGGGACTAGCCCTACCTGTGCAGGCGCCCCATCTTCTCTCCCCGGGCACTGCGCACGGCGTCTCTCCCTCAGGTACAGTTCCTGTTCTTCCTCACAACTGCTGACCTCATCCTCCTCGGAGCTCCCGGGGTCCGCAAGAGCTCTGCAGTCCGGGCCGGAGCTCGGCGGCTTCTGGTAGCTGTGCTCGCTGGTTATGTAGGTTCCTTCCACTTTCGGGGGCGCCCGGGGTGGCTCCTTGTGGTTCTGCACGTGGTGTTTCTTTTCTTCAGGAGTAACTGTGTCTTGCACTATTACTTTTTTCTCTGCCCCTGCAACGACTTGATCTTGGTCTTTCCGCTTCCCAGAACAGGCCCAGAGATGAAGGTCAGGATGGTGTTTATTCCTTAAAACAAAGTGGAGAAACAGCAATTAAAAAAAAACAAACCTAGCAACAAGCACAATGCCTAAGTTTCACCATCAGAATGACACAACTAGCCTGGTGATGCTGCCTTCTGTGCGCGGAGTGCCTGCCTCAGGCCGCCTGACTCCCGGCTCACCAACTAGGGAACCGGGTTAGGAGGAGGTCGGAACTCAGGACAGAAGCAACGATATTCTGTAGGTTGATCTGCCCCAGTATTTCACCCAAAATTTGAATTCTCACAATTTGATAGAAATAGTACTCAGGGGGAAAAGTAACAATGAATTTAATTATGTTAATATATGGACTTCTTTTTCTACAGGATTTTCACTATACTATTTTTGCATTGTATGATATGAAAAACTTTTATGTGAGCATATTTTAAAATCTTTATTCAATCACAAAGTGATACTTGCCCAGGATGAAATCTTCTGACTACGACTGTGGACAGAGTGAAACCCTTGCCATACACTCCCATGTACCCAAGGTGCAGTCCCCCAGGCTTTTCCTGCACACACAGAATTCTTTCAAAACAGCCCAGCGTGCACCTTCTCTTCTTACACACGCAGAGCTCTCACCATCTACCTTCCTCGAATGTCACATGCCTGACCATCCTGCATGTCAGTACCTACAGGTTTCCTTATTTTCAGCCTAGCAGCTAAGCAGTACCACTGTACATGGTCTAATCACCCAGCCAACTCCCCACGGACAGGCGTGTGTATCTTTACACACAGGTGGGAATGTGTCAGCCAGACAACGTTCTAGCTATGGACCTGCTGAGTACTATATGCACATCTTTACTTTGATAGGTACTGTCCACGTAACCACTTCCAAGACGTTATTAATCTCTCCTCTTTTTAAGTTACAATTTATTCAGTAACGATTCTGCCTTCTGCTGGTCTGAACCTTCACAAGGCCACGCGGTGTGGTCTGCATTAGGCTTTCCACTAAACAGGGCCAGCCCGGTCAGCGACTCACTTGAGGATGCCGATCTTCAGCTGCAGGCCGTGCAGGACCTCCGTGACACCGTAGACGTCAGCAAGCAGGTGGTGTGTGGACACGATCTTTTTGGCATTAAGGTGAGAATAATTCTCCTTCACGAACGACAGCCCGCACATCCTCCCATTGTTCAGCCAGTCCTTGTCGTGGCGGTACTTGGCGCTCCACCTCTGCCCTGTAGAGGGAGCAGGCATTCATCACCAAGGGTCCCACGCCCAGGTGTCTGTTCAGCTGCCACCCTAACATCCTCAGTGAGCAGGGCGAGCTCCAGAGTGAAGACGCACTGCAAAGGGCACGGGGCTCTGAGGGCGGGCCCGGGAGGACTCCCTGCCCCCTGAGGACAGGCTCCATTAGGAGTGGCGGCCGCAGAGGGCCCAGCGGAGGGACCCTGGCGTGCACTGCTTTCCACTTTGCAACATCTGCCATCTGCCCTCTGAAAAGGCTGAGGGCCGGACAGAAATGAGACAGGGACACCTGTTGCTCACTCACCTGTTGTGACCTGGACGCGAGAGAGAGTCCTAGACAAGGACTAGGGACCCCTCCCCATGGCTGAGACCTGCAGAACCCTACATAATCCTGTACTCTTGATGTCCACAGGAACTATACCCCACTATTAGTTGTGTGTCTGTGTCCCCACTGCACTATAAGGAAGAGGAGGTGTCATTAGAATCAGTCAGCTGACCTCTCCCCGGTGCCTCACAGACAGAAGGCATGTGTAAATGCTGCTGAATGAATGGACAAATGTCTGCATTCATGTCCGCTTGCTGCTTCACTTACTGCATTTTTTTGATAGACATGAAAACAATTCATTAGCCTCCTTTTGAAGCATGCAGTGCGCTTCTGCCTCGGAAACAGAGAGCACAGACAGAGCAGAAGTGCTCCTCTGAGAGCCCGAAGGAGGAAGGCCTCTGTGGACAGCACCCAGCGGCTCCGGGGGAGCAGGTCTGCATCTCAGTCCAGCCACGTCTAGTCTGTCCTTGTGCCCAAGGATTCCACCTTCTGTGCCCAAGCTGCCTCATCATGAAATAAAGGGACCACATGTGATCATCTGAGATCCCATCTGCTCTGAAAGTGGTTGGGTGTATAGCTCTACGAGGAACGTGACAAAACCAGGGCAGCCTCCACTTGAGAGCCAGGCGTAGCCTGCTTAGAAGCAGTGCCCAGGAGCACAGGAAGGGGCATGTTCTGCTCCAGGAAAAAGGTGAACCGCCCTTTCAGCACGGCAGTACCATGTGGATGAACTTATAGAAATGTCTTTGCCTAAGTCATTCATATACAAACTACTTGAAAATCTTATATAGAAGCAGAGTCTGAGTGGCAAGGAAGGAGCAGCGTCCTGTGCAGCTGTCTCCCTGTGGATTCATCACAAGACCTGTGGATGTGGGGAGTGTGGGGCGTCGTGGGTGGGTGTCTTACCGGGAGGGTCGCGGCAGACGTAGCAGGTGTACTGCTCCGGGATGCTCTCCTCCAGCAGCCCCAGGCACACGCTGTGCTGCCAGCACAGACACTCATCACACTGCGGGACAGAGGAGCCATCATGCGGGCCCGCCACCCACAGGGGCCCTCCCGCAGCCCTCCTCCACACAGCAAAGCCAGTGAGCGCTGAACACGAATCTCATTTTGGAAACAGTCAACTATATCGGGAACTTCCTCTGGTTGCACCCATTAAAATGTGCTCTGATAAATTACTTGATTCGTTAAAAAGTCATAAACCTATTTCTCTCATCTATTTTCCACTGATTTTTAGGTAATTACATGTTTTAAACTCTTAAAAATAGCTTATTAAAGTGCAGAAAAAAATTTTTAAAGGCAAGTTTACAGCAATGCCTGTAACAATAATCTCTTAAAGTACCAACTGTAAATCTGTAGTTTTCTTATGTGAGAAAACTACTGAAAAGGGGGAGCAAAAAGGAGATTACTATTTTTATTCCTGAACTAACATCTCCAAATCTCCCGTGTCATCACAAAACGTGTGCTATGCCTCCCCTTTCTCTTAAAGATGCTCTGCCCGCAGGGAGAGGCCATCTGTCCTCTAATCTTGAGGGCCAGCGGGAGTTTGTTTCCACGGCTGCCTGGTGAAGGGAGACACACACTGTAGATCACAGCAGGGATGCAGACCAGCAAGAGAAGGGCTAGGTCCACCGTCAGTGTGGATGCTCACCCATCTGAATGGCTCCTGAAATGAATGGCAGCTTGAGGGCCGCGCACTAAACACCCTGGCAAAGGGGGAGAGTCTGTCTAAGAAAGTCTCTTCTCTGGGGAAGAGGCGTCCCAGTCACTACTGCTGCACGTGCACATCACGCTGTGTTAGACACCTCTGCCTCCCGCAGCACCGTGAGGAGAGAACACAGAAGTGTGCTGCCTCCCGCAGCACCGTGAGGAGAGAACACAGAAGTGTGCTGCACTGAGGAGCCCTGAACTCACTCTCTTCCCGCGGGGAAGGCAGCTCACCTGGATCATGAAGCCATTCTCCTCGTCCATTTCACAAATGCATCGCACGATTTCATTAAGAGCATCGTCTTCATCCTGAGATTCCTCAAAGTTGGTGGAGTCGAAGTCCTGATTGTACTCATCCCCACTCAGAAGCAAGCTCTCTGTGGAAGAGTCATCTAGGAACTCCACGTCGGTCAAGTCTAGACACACAGAAAGGGATCTCAGCACAGGCTTCCAGTTCCATGGGACGGGATCACGCTACTACACACTGAGCGAGCAATGCTTTTTCTCGTACACTGATGTGTTCCTCTCTCTTTTCCTTCCTCTCTCTCAAATTCTTTTACAAAAGAATTCAAAGTCCATTTTTAAGACTAATATAAACATTTGGAGAAAAAGCATGATCTTTGGAGTTAAGATCAACCTTGGTTGGAGTTTTAATTCTAACACCAACTAACCCAAAAAACTGCTTGATTTACAAGTCTCTGCCTGTCTACCTATGCAATGTGGATCAGAAAAGCTACTTTATAAGCTGGTAGTGAAGAATATGAAAATAGATGTAAAAACACCTGCAGAAAAGCAGAATATGATAGAAACTAATAGTTTCTTCCTACCATTTGACCTACTACTAAGTATAAAGTCAATTTTACTTTATATGCTTTAAAAAGTAGCTCAAACTTCCAATGCTGACATTTCCATTTAGTTTATAGAACTTTTCAAACTGTGCTCAGACAGGCCTTCAATAAAGAATGTTCTACCCTCAGATCTACATTTTCAGAACCTGAGACTTGTTTTAAGCATTAGTTCACATACTTTCACCGCTGAGATCCACTGACAGAATCGCCCTGGGGTACTGATACGTGGTGTTCTTCTCCGTAAACATGCTGCGCAGAGCCAGGGAGGGCCCCGAAGGCCGAGTCAGCGGGGAGCAGCACCTTTCTAGAAATTCTAGGGAGCTGTCTTCATAGTCTGAATAGTCTGCAATACAAGACACACAAAGGAACAGTAGTGCCCAGTAATCGGGAAGAGGTACTATAAAGGTAATGACATCAGGTTTCAGACACATAATGATCACACCACCACTTCCTCTTCCCACCCACGCCTCGCTAGATGATTCTGCGTCTCATTACCTGGGTTTGGCAGGCTACCCAATAGACTATCACTGGTTTTCTCACTGTTTTCTGAAAGCTGAATCAAGGCACTATGAGATTCTAGATTGAGAATAACTCCTTCAGTCCGCTCAAGGGTGCCTGTCAGGTTATCTAGTCCGCCATAAGGTGGGAATGGAAGTCTCCAACTGTTGCAAAGATTAATTTACAAACTGCTTAATTTATAAACCTAGCTCCTATTTTCAAAATTATCTGGACAAAGGAAAGCTACAGGAACTTCTCAGTTCGCATCCACATAGGGATCTTGTCCTACCTCCATTTTGGTAAAAGAAGAGAGAAAAGTTGAAAAAAAAAAAAAAAAAGGCAACCGCCATTTTAATATACTTACCATGCTGCTTAGATTTCTTTTTCTTTTTCTTCTTCTTCTTCTGTTTTGGTTTGTAGTGATCTTTGTCTCTCTTCTCTCTCCTTTCTTTATCCTTTTCTTTTCTCTTACCTAAATGACAAGAGAGAGTGAGTCAGGAATCAGCCTGCTCCTGAGTGGTTCCTTTGTGGTTAACCTAAAAGCAGCATTTACGTTTGAATCAGCTATTCCAGTCACCTGCCCAGAGTGATGGGTTCAATTAAACTGTTCCTGTCCTGAGTCTGGAGCTCCTGATGAGCTTATTGGACTATAAGAGGGGGTCTTCATTAGCAGTGCTGAGAATCCCAACTCCTGACACCTTGAAGTTAACACAGACAGTAGTTAACATCTTTAAACGAGGAATATAACTCAGCTTCCTGATGTGGCAAGAAATAAGCTCCGCAATTTCAGACCATCTGAGGAGACTCAGCATTTCCATGGATGATTTAATAAAAATATATTAGAAGATTAAAGAAAACTTGATGATCTCTTTACTTTGGAAAAATAAGAGAGATTAAACCAACCCATAAATAATTCCTTCAGTCTTCAATACTTCCCCAGTGTGTACAAGAATGAAAACTAAAAACACACAAAAAAATGTATTTCATTAAACTTATTTTTCCTAAAATTTCCTTTTACCCAATCGTGTACTTTAAAGAAAATAAATGGAAGTTAAAGCAGTATCCTAGAATATTTTATTTAAAATTAATCCATCACAGATATTCAACTACTGTTCCAACTCAGAAAGGGTTAGTCTGCGATTTACCATCCAGGTTTAATCAACTCTCAGTGACCACAACCCAGTAGCTAGACTGTAGAGTATTTAAGACTGTCATCATTATCCCAAAGCTTTCAGACATTATAGCACAGCTGCTAGAAAAGACAGCACAAAACTTAGTAACTTTTTTATATGGTAGTTTAAAGAAGATAGCCTGGGAAAAATGACTATTTAATTTCAAAGTATCAACAATATTCAATGGCAGCTTATTTTTAAATAGCCACAGCTTTAAAGATGTTTAAACACACAGTTCTGAGAAAGCCTTAAAGTCCATTGACAAAAATACACACAATCTGTAAGATATGCATGAAAGACATCCTGCACCTGGAGATGAACACCACCAGTAAAGGCCCAGACATCGCTCACGCCTTAAGGAGCACTACCGGGGAAAGAGCCAGGGACAGACCAAGTCCCCCCACTGCCAAGCCATTTAGTCTTTTGCGTAAAGATTTTACTTTCTGTTCATACCAAATGCTGTGGAGCTTTTTTCTTCCAATTTCACTTTTTTTTCTGTTTTCGATATTCCTGCAGGTTTAGGGGGAAAATACGTAAGTTTAGTCAGAGAGGGTTAAAAGTATAAAACAGTGTTTTAAATTACAACTGATCACCAAGAACTCTACATAAGACTCTTTTCCCCTGGAGGTCTCCATGATTTTAGTGCCTGAACTAGTAACAAAAACACAGGACTTCTTACTTTGAAGAACTGGTAAGTTAAGGGTGATTTTTGCTCCTCAGACTACCAGACTAAACTCCTGGTTCCACTGTTAGCTTCTGGCCTGGAGCAATTCATCCAGTCTCTGCACTTCAGCTCCTTACCTGCCTAACAGGAACCAGAGTATCTACTCTGTGTTGTTGCCAGGACTATGTGTAAAGTGTGTAATATGCTTAGACCACCCCCTCCTCTGTGGTGGGGTAATCATTGGAGTCTACGTCATTTCTAGAATAACTATGGGTCTAAATATAAAGAAATATGATAAGCTAACTGCACGAGGCAATCAGTGGAGATCCACTGCGGCCCAGCCTTGGGCAATTCAGATGCTGAAATGCGCCTGTGGCAGGTCCATGTGGCATCTCTGCTTCCGTGGCAGTTCTGACATAAGTACTAGTCAGCTCATCCAGGAACAGTAAACTTATATTAAAGCATACTGGTTTTCAACAACCTATATGAAATTTTCAACTAATATTTAAACTCCGTTGCCTACAAACCTGTCTTTGAATGTAATCATAAATGTGGTGTTACATAATGATAAAAGCCAAAGTGGAATTATTGTACAAATTGTTTTTGGTCTTTATCTAAATGTAAAGACAAAGGCTTATTGACACATAAAAATATTCAACCTTAATGACATTTCAGTTTTACTAATTGTTCAAAATACATTTAAACCAATAGTGCACCCCAATAATTGTAGCAAACACAGACACATTTACTCAAGCTTCTAACTCACAGTCAACCATTCCCAGTGCTTACATGTGTCTGGATCAATCTAAGAAAAGTACAACAGTGCATTTAAAACACAATTTCAGTTCAGTGAATCAGGCTTTAACATCATTACTTACAAGTTCTTCTATTTTTGAATAATTTCAATACAGTATCAAAAAAGCTAGCATTTTATCTTCAACTATCTATAATAATAAAAGCATAATATGCTAATTAGACCAGATGTCCTTCCGGACAACCTTCCAGACGAAGTCAGGGCTGTGAGGGAAGCCCGGGTCCTGGATGCCTGCCAGTGGCCAGAGGAAAGCCCGGGTCCCAGGTGCCAGAGGGAAGCCAGGGCCGGCAGCCAGGGGAAGGAAGGCCTACTCTTACACGAATTTCATGCATCGGCGGGCCTCTAGTTTTATATAATTTAATTTAACACAATAAAAATATAAAAATACCACTCAACTTGAATTAAGTTAATAAAGCTCTAAAAAGTTAAGTTTCATATTAAGTCAGAATATTGACGATCTCCATGACAAAAAATAAAACGGTCATTAGAGCTAAGAGAAATACAATTAAATTTCCTTATTACCAAGACTGTTGAACAAATGCATCACTTCCTTTCACTAATTACTGTTTGCTGACTACTAATAACAACACCATGAAAATTCTACAACTTTGATGCAGTCTTCTTAAAGTTGACGAGGCATGTGCAGTGCAAACCACAAGGGCTGTGCTTGCTAAGCCCCCTGGTCGCAGACACCTGCAGAAGCAGCCCTGGATCACGCCAGTGCCTGCAGCCCCTGGTTCTCTGAAGCATCGCCTCTGGGGTGAAAGGTGGAGCAGGGATGGCATCCCCTGGGCTGGTTCAAAGAGAAGGAACTACTGAGAGGGCTGCCTTTATGGGCTGCAACGTGCGAGATCCCTCAGGTACTTGGAAAACAAACCGGTTATGAACCGCTGCTCAGAACACAGGTCAGGACAGCATGCAAATCATTGAGGTTTTCATGCAAGTCACACGGCTCACAGGGTTTTTAATCAAAAGGTGTCCAATTAGAATGTGACCTGAATTCCATTACTTCCATTAAAAAATAAAAAATGAAAGGGGTAATAGAAATAAATTCGAATTCCTCCTACCCTGCATTCAAACACTGTGTTCAAACCTCTAATAAATGGACTTTCAGTCATTAGCATTTAAAACCATGCATAGCCTTGATTTAAACAACTAAATCACCAGCCATCACCCATACGCAAAAGATCCTCACTTTTCAACAAATTTACGAATTCATTGTATTACAAACCTACACTCCTCTCTCCCTTTCACTTTTCTAGAAAACGGTCCTACTACTCTTTCTCAAACAGTTACTTATAATACTTAAAAAGTAGAAGAGTTACTATGCCTTTCCTCCATCCCAGTACATTTTAACCATCAGAGAAACAAGAACCACACCCCAATGGTAATTAGGCATATTTCCACAAATTTGTAAGACATTCTGAAAAAAAAAAGATGAGGTCAATACTCCAATTAGAAGCTAAAGCACCTGAATCAAGGATGTGCATGCACAATCACTACTTCGACATTTCAGGACATTTAAGCTGGCTAACACACCTCTTAGTTATTGCAGAGCTATGTATACTGGTTTATCTTTCTGTCTTATTAATGTATCTATATAGATACTAGAGGCTCGGTGCACGAATCTGTGCACGGGTGGGGTCCCTCTGGGTGGCCTGCAGGGATCAGGCTGAAACCCGCAGTCCAACGCCACCTGAATGTGCCTGCTGCAGGCTCGCACCCAATCAGTCCCGATCAGGAGAGGCTCGCGCTGCCACAGCAGCACTTGCCAGCCATGAGCCCTGCATCAGGTGCCCTCCCAAGGGGAGTGGCCTATGGGATCAGGCTGAAACTGGCTCTCCAACATCCCCTGAGGGTCCTGGATTGTGAGAGGGCGCAGGCCAGGCTTAGAGACCCCACCAGTGCACGATTGGGCCAGGGAGGGACCGTGGGAGGGCTCTAGGGAGTATCCGGCCCATCTCACTCAGTCCCAATCAGCCAGATCCCAGCAGCAAGCTAACCCAGCAGTTGGAGCATCTGCCCCCTGGTGGTCAGTGAACGTCATAGCAACTGGTTGATCAGACTGACCATCTGCCCCTTGGTGGTCAGTGCACATCATAGCAAGCAGTTGAGCAGCCTTAGCATATCATTAGCATATTATGCTTTGATTGGTTGTTCAGTTGTTCTGCTGTTTGGCCTATTTGCATGTTACCCTTTTATTACCCTATCTAATAAAGAGGGAATATGCTAATTGACTGCCCCTCCCTCAAAGATGGCAGTGCCCCACAGCCAATAAGGAGGGAATATGCTAATTGACTGCACCACCCTCAAAGATGGCAGCGCCCATAGCCAATAAGGAGGGAATATACTAATAGACTGCCACACCCTCAAAGATGGCGGCGCCTACAGCCACAAGATGGCCGGCAGGGGAGGGCAGTTGTGGGAGATGAAGCCACCAGGGGAGGGCAGTTAGGGGTGACCAGGCCAGCAGGGGAGGGCAACTGGGGGCAACCAGGCCTGCAGAGAGGGCAGTTGGGGGGGACCAGGCCTGCAGGGGAGGGCAGTTGGGGGGGACCAGGCCCCAGAAGCAACACACCCAGTGGCCTGCTTTAGATCACCCCCCATTTAGCTCCACAAAGGACACGCCCAAAGGGTAGACTCCTCAGGCACCAGAGTCCTGCTAAAGTAAATCCACTCCATGGGGCCAGCCCCTGCACACTAGCTAGAGTCACAGCCAGTCCTCACCGCCAGTCAGCCTGAGGGTCAATGTCACCCACGATGTGCCAACAGCAATCAAGGCTCAACTAGGGCACACAACCCACACAAGGAACACCCTGGAGCAGCAACTCAGGTGACTAGGGCGACTGCACCACTGAACACAATGAGGTCCACACCAAGACACATCATAGTTAAAATGCCAAAGGTTAAAGACCAAGCAGCAGGAAAAAAGCAGTTGGTTATGTACAGAAACAAATTCCTAAGACCTCCGGCTGATTGGCCAACAGAAACTTTGTAGCCAGAGGACCTGGCAAGGAATATTCCAAGTGATGAAAAGCAAGGACCTGCCACCAAGATTACTCTACTCAGCAAAGCTATGTTTTAGAATTGAAAGAAAGATAAAGAGCTTCCCAAATAAGAAAAAGCAGATGGAGTCCATCACCATCAAACCAGTATTATAGGAAATTGTAAAGGTATTTATTTAAGAAGAAAAATAAAAATTAAAAATAGGAATAATAAAATGAAAATAACTACATTCCTATCAATAATTACTTTAAATGTAAATGGATTAAATGATCCAATCAAAAGACACTGGGCGGCTGAATAGATAAGAAAACAAGACCCAAGTGCCCACTGTATAGATGACTGTATAAAGATGTGGTACATACATACAATGAAATATACTCAGCCATAAAAAATAAAATCTTACCATCTGCACTACATGAACAGACCTGGAGGGTATTATGTTAATTGAAATAAATCAGTCAGAGAAGACAAATACCATATGATTTTAGTAATAGTGGAAATCTAAAAAACAAAATAAATGAATAAATAAAACAGAAACACACTCATAGAGAACTGATGATTGCCAGTGGAGGGGGGTTAGGAGGGAGTTAAAAAGGTGAAGGGATTCGAAGTTCCAATTGGCAATTACAAAGCAGTCATGGGAATGTAAAGTACAACATAGGGGGTATATAGTCAATGATATTGTAATATTTATGCATGGTGCCAGGTAAGTACTAGACTTACAGTGGGTATTGCTTCATAAGTTATATAAATGTCTAATCACTATTCTGTACACCTGAAACTAATATAAAATTGAATGTCAACTGTAATTGAAAAATTTAAAGGAAATTAAAATTAGAAAGAAGAAGAAAGCGAGAGAGGCAGGGAGAAGCAGATTAAAGTGACAAAGTAAGAAATATGTCCAGGGCATATGATAGCATATGATGGCACAAAAGAACTTTAAACAGAGAGAGAGACCCTATCTCCCACAGACATTACATAAAAGTGTTTTTTAAGAGAATTACATATGCCAATGTTTACAGCCTATAAATGCAAGCCTAGTTGCTCATAAAATGAACTGTTACCTGAGGCTGTCGGGGCTCCTCTTCCATCAGGTACTGCTTTGGAAGAAGGATTTGTGAGCATCTGCGTATCTTCCTTGTCTGCCCTGGCACACTCATTATGGTAAGAGGGATCTGGAGCTAGCGGTGCTGTGACTTCCAAACCACGACTTAAGTCAAGAGGGAGACAGGGTCCCAGCTTCTCAAGTGACAAATGTGCAACATCAGGCACTAGACAAAATACAGAATGTGATAGAACATTAACACCGATAAACTGGCTCAGTTCAATCCACGAGGATTTAAATGTTACGTGAGCTAAACAGTGCCTGGCACAAGGAAGCACTCCGTAACTATTTGTAGAATACACGAAGTTCTTAAAAGTCCCAAAGATGTAAGAAGGAAGAAGCAGAAGCTTCTTCATATTTTAAGTCTTTGTCTCTTAGTACTTTATCTTCCTTTACGTGTGGCTCTGTAGGAAATCAATATACATTACCCTCTGGTACTGAGGTCGCCTGCTGACTCTGAGCACTGACGGAGACGACTCTGCCATCAGTGGCTGGAGCGGGAGGAGACACCTTTTCTCCTGAACCATCAGGCACGGGCAAGGTGGCCAAGCGCTGCGATCTTCTCCTCCGCTCGCTATGCTTGGAAGGCCTAGGGGGGCTCACACACTGTGGAGAACCTAGAAAAAAACCTTCAATGTTCACGAAGCACACACATGCCGGGTTCATCTTATAATATTTGAGGTAAGTGGGAAAAGGCATTATATACTGCCCTCTGATGTTGTAAGGTATCCACAAGGAACGGCATGTTCCGAAGGTAATCAAAGGCAAAAAGTGTGCCCTCACAAAGAGTTCATCACAACTTCTAAAAGCAAAGCCTACTAGTATCAAAAGAAGAGAACAGGGAACATAAATTTCAGGTAGCGTCCCCACAGGACAGACTACAGTTAATTCTCTAATTGTAGATTGTCGTGTTAGTTGCCATTTTTCCTTTGGGAAAATCGTCTCTGTACAGCCAAAGATTAAAAAATATATATCCCTTCTGCTACATTACAAATCTAGAAATAGAAACTCTATGGGGGAAAAGAGGCAGGGGCATGGGTGACAAATATCTGACATGCATCGTAGTTAGTGCTTTACTTTACTTGCCAAAGTAAAAAAAAAAAAAAATGTAAATAATTTCATCCCACCCTCATTCCCCTAAATGGATTTTTATAAGCATATATTTGGGCCTGATTCATTAAAAAAAATTGAACAGAGCTTTAATACCTCTTATGGGCAAATAATCAAGATTTTAAAAGAAAATGACCCTACTCTTGCCCTCCTGTGTTTTGTTTTTAATAACTTGGTGAGTCATATAAGCAAGCATCTTCTAGCTAAATAACACAAGTTTGAAAATTCCTTTTTGTAGCCTTTAATTTTCTTCCTTTGATATGGCATGTAAATGCTTGGTTATTTCCAACAGGCAGGATTACATAAGGCCAGTACAGTCACATTAATTTATGAGGAAATAAGTGGTCTAAAGAGGTTGATGCTTTGGGTATTTAAAAGTAATTTTACAAAAATTGAAATAAAAAAGGTGATAATTTAATAAAATTCAATTGCTGCCACATTGTGGTTATAATACCAAAATACAAAACAATTTCAAAATGAAATACTTAATGTCATGTGACATTGTTGCAACTACTAACATTATTTCATGCTAAATGCTATAATGAGGAAACATTTTTTTTCTGTTCCCATCCTTTCTACCCATTTATTAAAAAGAACAAAATCAAAACAAAAAAGTGTAAAAAATGGATAAATGTGGCTTAGTAGAAAATATGGCAACTGAATGGAAGAGGAGATTAATGTATTTGGTTGAAAAAAGTCTTCTCAATGCCAACATTTTCAATTATTGCAGAAGATACGATGCAGAAGAATCCAAAAGGAAGCACGTAATGCTCATTTACTAATCAGGGAACTAATTCATTGGAAATAGTCTTTTACCAAGTGACTTCCCAGGTTAACTGGTTTTCATATTTTTCTAACTTCTAATACCAAACTCATATGAGCAAGAGTCAGCACAAATGCCGTACCTACAGACAAACCCGTGTTGAAAGGCTATTTTTAAAAAGGCTAAATTAACTCTTGAACGATTAATGGTATTAGAACAATAAAACCTTTAAAAATAAGATCAAAAACTACTCTTCTTTCATTAGTAATAACTGAAATTTGCACTCTAACTACTAGAATAAGAATGAACAAAATGAACTGCAGACGGGGACCCTGAAAGTGGGGACAACTACATCTATCCATAAGAACAGTCTTAGGACTTCAGGAAAAAGACTGGCCATGGGTCTTCTATGTTGTTTTTTGTAATGAATCAGGCCTCTCGTTGTACTTGGATTATTAGTTGAAGAGGATCAAGCTAGAGTGGAATTTGCGGTATTACAGGGTAAGGTTTCTCAACCAGCAGTAGTCTCTGAACAATACATCCGTCAGAAATGTCTACAGTTTGTGCCCCTGAAATAGTTGCAAGCTTCCCTATCATAGCCACTTAAGTCTGAATGTTTAAAAAGCAACCTCATAGAAATACAATATATCTACAATCAAACTGTTTTCCAGGTATCTTATAGGATAAGGAACTATTTCTTAAAAATCTGTGCTCACTAGTTTTATTTATCACTGAAGAAGAGAGCTGAGATACAAGCGTCAGATCCTCGACTTGGGTTAACTCTGGGGGAAGTGGTGATTTAGGGGGCTTTAGACACCCAGAAGGATCTCCAGATTCATGTTTGCATTTCTTGCTGCGAGCCTTCCCTGAAGACAAGGTTGAGGATAACAGTGCAGGTTTCTGAGTGTTGGCAGAACTGATAATGTCAGCTTCATTTTTTTTCTGACTTTGAGGTTTAGGTGAAATCGCCTGAATAAATAATAAAAAATTGATATTTTTATTTTGGTTTCTTCATTTTTGTTCTTGCACTCTATTTTGACTGTTAAGCAACTTTAGTATCCAAAAACATTGTTAAGCAACATATAACATTTCTATTACAAATGAAAAACCAAAAAGAACCCCACAAATTATTAACTAAAAGTTGAATAGGTTGTCTTTAAAGGGATGCTGTCAACTTTGTCTAAATTTGGCTTTAAAAAATGTATTATTCGTAATCTCAGAATATAAAAATGTGATCTTACTGAACAAATATTTTCAGTATTAAACTGAAATATACATCTTTTGAAGCCATAATTCCCAATGACATTAATAAGTACATAAACAGCATTTTCATGTCTTAGAGCATTAAAGAAATTCATTTAAACCTTTGACTTTCAGGTGTTTTCTTATAATTTTATTTATTAAGTTGAATGTAGAAGTCTAAGTGGACAGTTTCCCTTTAAAGAAAGATCTCAACAGGAAAACAATGATCAAATTAACGAAACATTATCTTTAACTCATTTTAGTGCTGAAAGCTAGAGTTTCATAAGCATAATGCATCATGAAATCAAAGCCACCAGCAGTACAGAGTTAAAAGACTAAAAACAATACAAAACAAGCCAACAACAACAAAAAAAAACCAAGGAGTAAAACCAAGTGTAAGTTAAAAACATTGGATTTAAAAACAAAATACGTCGCATTCTTAGATGAGAGTTTTTACCTTCTTCCTGCCAACTGATACTTTTAAAAAAGAATTGGAACTTTGTCAGTTCTTTATTTGGCAATACAATGTCCTACCTGTGTAAAAATGTATGTGAATGTGTCCACTGATAACAGAAAATAGGCACATTGGATGGATTTGTAATCTGTGGTGTTAGAATGCTGTACTGTATTTCATTTTGATATTCTTATGAGAATATAAGATACACTTTTTAAATATCTACACTCAGATAGGCCTCTATAAAAAATCAAGTTGCTAGCACTCTGAACAATATACTTGTCCCTCAGAAACTTTCAACTTCCATGTCTTTTGTGAGGGATGACCATCGGACCTGTGTCTGCAGTTTTCCAGAATATGAAAGATCATTGCTGGGGACCAAACAGCGTTCTGTTCCCATTAAAATACAAGGCACTCACATTTTGGTGGAAAAAAGTGTATATTTGGCATTAAGTAGGACAGCTTTGAATGCTCTAGATGGCATGGTGGACAAACCACATAAAAGGGCTGGTGTCAAGTGTCCCATTTACTTGTCATCATTTCTACTCTTGAATTTACTCATTACACATGTGTGTAAGTGCACATGAATCATTTGCAAAGGTACTCCATAAATGGAAAGGGTTCCTAAGTTTATCATAAAAGGTGTTGCCAGAAAAGTAATTAGAGCCATTACTTGTAAATAAACAATTTTATTGTTCATCTTCACATATGTGAGAGACATCACTACAGCATCCATTACTCTCGAGTTACAAAGTTATAAAACAAGATTTTAAAACTTAAATTAGTATCTTGATAAGGTGCTTAACTTCTAAACAAGGACAAATTAACATTTTAAAAACTTACTTAATTATGCATCTAATGCAGGTTTTATCCAAAAGTAAATATAACATAACAATTCCCTAATACAATTAAATAATCTGTAATTAATAATCTGAGAATTGGGGTTCAAGATCACAGAGTTTGAATGTTTTTAATGTAAATAAAATAAACCCATTATTAGCATAGTAAATTTTGACTGTAGGCCTGTTATAAGTTTATGTCATTGTGATACTATTTTACTCATTAGAAAAACAGAGGTTAGCGAGAATCAATGCCTCTCCTTTAGCCTGCTGTTGATACCAACTAAGACGTAATTGAGAATTTTATAACTCGGCTTTTTTACTTTGAAGCAGGACAAACAGCATAAAAAGAATTTGGTTCCAAATATTTTCACATTGAAACCAACCTGAATAACAAATTAAAAAATGAGGGAATAGTATTACGTTCCTTAAAAACCTTAAACAATGTACAATGTTCTCATTAATGATTATTGGTCTCTTTGTTACAAAACTGGCAAGAACTCTTAAAATTTTTTAAGTTATGCAACCAGAAACAGCCGAGTCACTCCATTTTTCTTTCTTTTTTTACTCAATTTCAAAATGTTGGTTTCTGTTCTTCCTTTTGAAATGGGCGCTGCCCTCTAGACTAACCTCCACATATAAGAGATTTTCACATTCACCTCAGCAGGACTGTGCATAATGAAAGATTGACATTGTAATGAATTTTCCAGAAACATTTTATTACCCAAGTCCCTGATTTATTGCAATTTATTTATTGCACTATAAACAGTGGTGAAAATACAAAATGATGTTATAATTGGGATGCTGAATATAGTAATACACAGTAAAAAAAAGTCACTTAAAATTTGGTTGATATACTGACAATAACGGCAAAGACTTAACCGTTTGATGATCACAGAAAATCAGAAGGTGTAATTTGCTGACATATGAATCAATTTAAAAAACTGTTCATGTAATACAACATTAATGGAGGCACCAAAACAATGCATTGTTATCAAATCAGGCCTAAAATAACCCTGAAAAACTCAATACAATATCAATTAAATTTGGATTCTTTTTCTGAACAATAAGAGCAAAAGATACTCATTTTAAAGTCTTCTTTATTAGGCTACTAATAAAGAAAATTAAAGTAATACAAAAAGGACATATTAAAACTACATTAAGGCTCAGATTTTAAACCAGGAGAACCAAGGAGATCCAGTTATGGCTATGACTGTGTTCTGACAGTCTAACAGTGCCCAAGAAGTTAAGCCCTTGGAGGACGTAGGAGCATGCAGGTCATTATGAACAGGGACTGTGGGGATCTGAAGGCAGCCAAGGCAGAAATCTAGCAACCGCAACCTTCACTTTTAAATTCCTCTATTAGGTGGTTTAAAGACAGACCCATAATAGTTTTTTAAAATTCTTTTTTTGTAGTTATTAAAATATACATCCTAGCAAAAAAGGTATGGCTCATTGATCAATTCGTAAAACACATAGTCAGTCTAACAACACCAATCGTTACAATATAAAAGAAACTTCTTACAAAAGAAGCTTTATTAGATGTCCGAAACCCTGTTTTAACTCACAAATGGAAAGTATTTGTGTAAGGGTCTTTTTGTAAGCTGGTCAAAGGGATCCAGCTGGAAACTTATACCCTGGGAGGCCTGTCTCCAGGCCTTCAAATGTTGGAGACAAAGGCTTTAATGTCAGTCTATAGAAAATAAACGTGAAGTCTGTAGTTTGTACGCCTCAGAGAAGGCAGAGTTAAAAATATAGCAATTAATTAGCTTCCTATTCTCATATCTGACCGAAAGGGCAATTTCAATTACGTGGATATTATAGCTCCGTGATCATTCCAGTTGGGAACCTTGAAAAAAATCAAATGCTACCATTTCATACCTGCTCCAGCATTGGAGCCGTTTCACTGTAGTCTTCCTTTTTTTCAGCACCATCCACCCCAACAGCTTTGGATGCCAACAAACCTTGAGAAAAATTGTACAGAAATTGCTTATTAGAAAAAATGCTTTCACCCTACTTAACTTTACAAAATTTTAGCAGTTGTGAAATCCCCCATACTTTTCAATATATAGGAAGTATTCACAAAAGTTTACCTGTCAAAAATACAAACATCCTTAATAATGACTCAAAGGAATGAATCAGAATTTGAAAGTTGGTTACATAATTAGTTTTAGATATCACTCCTAAAGGTACCCTTAAAGCACTACACACATACATTTATTCTGTAGAAAATGTCTTCCTTTGATATATGAACTTACCTAAATATTACAGCCCCATTCTACAAATGATCAAATAATTTTGGAATTCCAATTTTCTCCAATGCATACCACTAAATCTCAATTTTGGAAGTCAGAATATTTTAACTGGAGTTAATATAACTAACTTTAAAAGACAGTGAGCCCTAACCGGTTTGGCTCACTGGATAGAGTGTTGGCCTGCGGACTGAAGAGTCCCAGGTTCAATTCCGGTCAAGGGCATGTACCTGGGTTGCAGGCACATCCCCAGTAGGGGGGTGTGCAGGAGGCAGCTGGTCGATGTTTCTCTCCCATCGATGTTTCTAACTCTCTATCCCTCTCCCTTCCTCTCTGTAAAAAAACAAAAAAAGACAGTGAAACTCTGCTTTTAATTTATAAATTAAAGGCATTTACTTGACAAGTACCTTCAAGGAAGCCAAGTTTATGAAAAGCGTGTATTTGTTTTTGCCTATGGCCACCAGATACACAAAAGGTCACCAAAAATCATTTCTGTGTCACTTCAAAGTTGTCCACACAAAATCTTTGCTTCAAAGGATGTGCAACAATCAAAAACCTAATAGTAAACTTACTACAATTATACCACATATTACTGAAACTGTCTACAGCACACTTAATAGGAGGAAAAAGATGCCCCCAAATGTCACATAATTTCAAGTTAGCCAGAAGGCAACATTTCTTGACTTTTCCAGATAACTCTCAAAATATTAAGTAATCTAAGTAAGAATTCAAATATTAAAATTGTATTCTTTTTTTTTAATATATTTTATTGATTTTTTACAGAGAGGAAGGGAGAGAGATAGAGAGTTAGAAACATCGATGAGAGAGAAACATCGATCAGCTGCCTCCAGCACATCTCCTACTGGGGATGTGCCCGCAACCCAGGTACATGCCCTTGACCGGAATCGAACCTGGGACCTTTCAGTCCGGAGGCCGACGCTCTATCCACTAAGCCAAACCGGTTTTGGCTTAAAATTGTATTCTTAAAGTAATACTGCAGCCAAGTGTTAAACTAGGCAAAAAGCACCTTTTTTATTGGAAAGTTGAATATCTAGCACTCAGAATTGTACTTTAAAACAGAAAAGGCGAAATATAAAATTATGTTGTGGCTACATCAATGATTGGTGTTAAAACTGGTATTTGATCCAGTGTGATATAACAAACCATACAGCATTTGCTCAAGTCTCACACAATATCAAGTGTAGATTTAAATGGGAGAAAACATAATATATAAATAATTTTATAAAAATAGTCTATGAACCAT
This sequence comes from Myotis myotis, assembly GCF_014108235.1. Lineage (NCBI taxonomy): Eukaryota > Metazoa > Chordata > Mammalia > Chiroptera > Vespertilionidae > Myotis > Myotis myotis. Next base: position 3,105,324 of record NW_023416320.1, read on the forward strand.
AAATTCAATCCTAATTATATTAATGTAACTTCTGAACATATTTTTAGGCGATTGAAAAAGATGTAGCATGATGTAGTTCTTTAACATTTAAAACCACATTCACTAGGGGTTTCTTCTCTAGCTAGTATTTTTGAGAATCAATAATACTAAAAATAGAAATAATTAGAGACATGAGTTCTTATACTACTTCTTCTAGGGGCTGGTCAAACAGGATAGATATCTGCTACTCAATTTCTTAAATATATCTTACATTTTGCTTCCTTTCATACCAGTGGTGGGAATACCTTTTTAAATCTTGTCAATAGATGGACTAGATCACAAACTACAAAATTAAAAATAAGGTACTACATGTTTAGAAAAACAAAATAATTCAGTCCCACTCTGTGAATTGAAGTTGCAATATTATAAACCCAATTAATGAAAAGCAATTCCCACTTAATGGTTTGTGAAGGAAAAATAAAGCTTTGTAATGTTCTTACAGAAAGCAATGGGGCACTTCATAAAAAAATATATAAGATTAGATTAGAAAATATAATACTTGGTATCTAGTGAATTCAAGTCTCAAATATGATCAATAAAAAGTTTTTCATATTTATATCATGCCATCTTACAAAAGAGTTACAGCTATAAACAATAAAGGGGACAAAAAATAAAATCTGTGCTTGAGGAGAGGACTCTGGCTACTGCTGCCAGAGATGAAGTCCACAATCCGTTACCTGGCCCTAATGTTCTGGGGAGAAATGCAATCTCCTCGGGAAATGAGAATTGGAAGGACACGGATACAAATGAAATTAATTCTAGTTCTTTGTAGATGTGTATTATCAACATATTACTAATAGGGCCTCCCCCAGAAGAATGTATCTAGAGAGTATCTTAACAAAATGAATGCTTAAGAAATTTAAATATCAAATAGAAGCAGAATATCACACACTCATGAGAACTACATCATGCTACACTGTAACTCACAAAGTTACAATTTCTCAGTTCTCTGCACTTCATCTCTAAAGCACATGGTTGGTCTCTTGCTGCACCAGGAATGAGCAGCAGAGACCAGAGACCCTGCAACAGCAAAGGGAGGGGCGAGAGCAGTGCGCTCTCTAAGTGTGTGGCCCATGCTTCATCCAGGATTCCAAAACCCAATATCCTTCCTGGTAGATAGAATCAAATATTGCTGATATTATCATCAATAACATATTACTGGCCAATTCAAACCTCTGGGTTTTTTAAACTCTTTGTAAGATTCCTTAAGTTGCCCAAACAAATCTAAGCTGGCTGAACTTCTAGGCACTCCTAGAACGATTAGAAACAGACACACCAAGTGCTAACATTTCTTCTACTCTACTGACAACCTGTATTTTAAAACCTATTCAAATTTGCTGGCAGTTTGCTTGAAATTTTGTCCGAAAGTCTGGACTCCTGATTCTTTCTGTAAAACTGTCTATTCCAGATCAGAATACATGAAGTCTGTAAGTGTCCATATGGCACGTTACACAATGAAAAGCAAAACTCTAGAAAAACATCTATCACTGTGCAACCATCATTTCAAGGTTCTACTTATTTGGAAACTTACGAAAAAAGCCATCCTATACCATTCCCTACATAGAAATCAGGTTTAGAATCTCTGGAGGGTGTATATATGGGAAAGAATAGGAGTGAATAAATAAATACATGAATTAAATGTATCCAGTGGCTGGTCCACTCAGTTCTAGCTTGAACTATTTTAAAAACAGTGGGGAAATCATCAGAACAGGCTGAGACGCTGCTATAGTCGCAGTCCTATTCCGCTCAGTAGCAAAGGGAAGAAGGACAATTATAAGTGAGCTTGATAAATATAAATACACCATAATTCCACCACAGAAATCGCCATTTTCCAATTAGTTTTCATCTGTTTTCATGGTCTACAAACGAAACTTACTGTACAGAGGCAAGCTTGAGTTTTACTCTTCAAAGACAACCGTATAATGTCTATTGTCTGTTTGCATGATTTAGCTGTACCGTGAGTCAGAAATAGATGCAGAGAGATGAACTATTCAAAAGATCATCATACATTTCAATCCTCTGAATAAAAGGAAAAAATTATAATGGGTTCACATTCTAAAACCTTATGCTTTTCTACCGCTGCCAAACTATCACGTGTTCATCTGAGACTCTCAGGGGCCGAGAAGACAAATCCCTCCACAGAGGGCACAGGGGGCTATTACACTCCAGTATTAGAATTCCTTGAGGCACATGGTGAATTGTTCCTCCCACCCCGCACTGTCTTTTCAAGGTCATGCAGAAGTAATGCATCATTGTGGAAGGAGCTGGTTTTATTTTTTCTTTAAGTGTTGAGCTTGAACTTCTCAGTAAGGCACAGGCATGAGCATGCTGACTGAAAATCAAGTCAGGTCATCAGACTGTAGGAAAACTCGGCACTGGGAGGCTGGTGGCCGCATCAGCTCCGTGTCACTGCATCATCCTAGATCTTGGCTCCTCCGGCAGCGCTGCTCCCATCTCGGGGACCCATGGGTTGGAAGTATTATTCTACTTCGGCCCCAGTGCACAGCACTAGGGTCCGTTATTATAACGCAAAACTGAAGTCTCAAGTTGCCATCATAACCATCACCTGGATAACATTTTATTCTGGCTTTCTCCAAAGTTAATAGTTTCTAAAGAAAAGGTGGAATGAATGAGCTTATTTTTAAATATTTCCTGACCTGGGACCAAGTATACCCTTTATCAGAGAAAGGCACAAAAATCATATTCACAATAGGAAGCCTAAGGAAGTCTCACCTGTTGAAGTCAATAATATTACTTCTATGTGCACTGTAACAAAACAGTGGTTCTAAAGACCCTCAGCTCCAGAGCCACCGAGGGCTTCCACTCTTCAGAGCATGGACAGATGTTACATTTATTCCTGAATCTGACAAGGAAACCCAGCTTCTTCAAATTATTTAAAAGAATATCAACAAATAAAGGTTAAAGAGCTTTATTAAGTCAAAGGCTCTAAAACCATTCTGTCCTTAAAATAAGAACATAAGACTGAATAAAGTATTTTAACTGCCTTTTAACAAATACTCACAAAAGTTACATATGTTTACAACCTCTTTTAAAGACTACAGTCATTGGGCTGAATGGGCCTCACAAGGGATGGTGCCTAGCACGACTGGCCCCAATTCTAGGACTTAAATCCCTCCTTTTATGAACACTAACCAGGCCAGGTTTCCAGTATTTTTCACCGCTCTAACACTCCGCTTCCTAAATTACAACAAAGCATGGAGAAATAGGACCGGATTCTAGAGACCAACCGGAACCTAAGGATAGAAACTTTAAAAACGTACAGATACTTTTACATTGGAAATTAACAGCTTCAGCGTTCACCTTTCCAACCACATACGGTGCCATGTTTAATGAGACTGATGGAGTAAGAATGTAAAATATTTAGAACCTCAGACAGTGTATCACCACAGGCTGACAAAAGCAGACAATTCAATTCTTATGGAACTACTCCTACCATCAAGGTGATCTGAAGACTGGGATTTGGTAACTTTGATCCTATGGACCCTCACAACACCCCTGTGAGGTAGGTAGAAGACAGGTGATCGCTTCACATTACGCAACACAAAAAGCTGCCAGTTTTGAAAAAAGCTGACCTTGAAGAACCAGAGAGGAGCTGTCTTTCTAATTAACCAATTATGTCCCCCCAAGATACTCGGCTTTATTACAAACAAACCTCTCTGAGATCAAGCCCGCCAACCCCCCAAGAATCATTGTAGTTTACCAGTGATCTTGTTAAGCCGAGCTCTCTTTGCCTGAAACGAGTTGCCTTGATTACTTTTCCTCTTGTTTGACAATGTGCTCTCTGGCTGTGGAAAGACCATCTTTGGAACGTTCTCCACATGAAGTCCTACTTTTAACAGAACACATATATGAGGGTTTATATAGCATCCAAAGTTAAAACACACCATTTTTTAAAAATAAATAGCAAAAATGCTCTGCACTGAATTTTAATCTAGTGCTTAACATAAAACTTAAAAAAAAAACAACACCCACCAATCTCTACAGATTGACATATTAAAAGTAAGAACTACTAAGCAGTTATTCTTCAGGAAAGAAAAGCAGGAAGAGAATGGCTGGCCGCATTTTCCATATTATATACTGAGATACTTGCAGAGTATTTAAGATATTTTAGAAACATAAAACAAATAAAAACCCAAACACCTACTACCAATAAGTTACAAATCAAAATCTTAACTCATTTCTATTCAAGAATATTGAGGGCATCCATTATCAAGTACCCATGTTAGACCACTAATTTTCAAATCTGTAAAATGCTACAAGTTAACCACCATACTGTGCTGGGGGAAAGGCCTAATAATTTAACTATATGTTCAAATTATAGGTAGCCAAGGGGTTTGATCTGTTCATTATTCACTAGGTGACGAAGGACTAAATGTAAGAACGTGTTTTATACCAAATGTATCACTAGACGTGGGCAGATCTTCCTTCTTCTCAACTTCTGGAGTGGCTACAGAAGCTGGAGTTTCTTCCTTCTTTGAAGGAACTTTAAACCATTTCCGCTCATCCTTCTCTTTCTCTTTACTGCTGTTAGCGCTCGTTCGAGGTTTGTTCCCTGTTTTATTCTTGGCTGCGGCTGCAGCAGCTGCTTTGACTAAAGCTATCCAATCCTCCAAAGGAAAAACACAAAACATGTGAAGCATTAAACATTAATCAAAATTTAATTACACTAATGAGTAAAAACATCTATCACATTTTCAAAGCTACCTTCACACGCACACAAATTTAAAAATCTACTTAACTATATTTATAAGGTGCATCAACATGGTAGATTACAGAATAATTGAACGGTTTAGTTGGGTTTATAACTTTATATAAAATAGAAAAATATTCAATAACAAAAAAATGTTCCTTTGGTATATTTTCTCAGGAATAAAATCTAAAATAACAAGAAACCTATGACAAATATGGAATACTACATGACATTTTGCCTTAGTACTTCAGGGTTCAAACGTGAAATTACAATTCTTTTCTGTAATGTAACAGACCATAAAAGAAATGAGAAAAATGCTTAAGTGGCAATTCTGCAAAGATTAAAATAAATGTATTTTATTGAGTAGTGTTCCTTATTAAGACGAATGTTCCACTCAAAGTATGGTCAATTTCATAGCAATCAAGGTGTGATTTTATTAACGTTTAAAGCTTTCAAAGTTCAGACACCAACTTATTACAGCAGCTTTATATTCCTAGTGAATTTTTTTTAAAAGAGCTACTTGACTTGACCAAAGTAAAGTCCACACGCTCAGGCTCCAGATTCATTTCTCTTCCTCTACAACTTCCTGGGCCTGTGTTAGCTGCCATCTTCTGAGATGCAAATATTTATTTTTCCTGTATTTGTTGTTTGTTGCTAAATAATTTTGTTCTTTTATTTTTAACTAAAAATGCTTATAATGGGAAATATGGAAAGATGTAAAGAAGTGGTACTAATATTTAAATTTTTGCAATCAAAAATTATTTTTTTTAAAAAAAGAACTATTTGTAGTATCTCTAGAGAGTTAACCCTTCCTCTGAGAACTGCTAAGTTGTCAACGAGACCAGTTCAGATTCAACCCAAATGGGTAATTAAATTCTTAGTCCAAGCAACCAAAAACAATTTCACAGCATCAAATGCATTTAACTGGAATTATACAAAATAGGTCATTAGCAATTCAAGTTGATGGCTGCTCAGTCTTGAAAATACATGGTGAGGGCAATAAGCCACTAAAGACAAACAAACAAAATCGAGGTGCCTACCTCCCGCCTGACTGAGCTGAACTGAGAACAGCACGGGACTGTACCTAGCATATTCATTCACCAATATTTTACTGGCTACCCCCCACACGTGCTGGGAAGCATGCTAAGTACTCAGCAGCTGCTGCCTGAAAGCCTCAGGAACACATGGGCCCTGGAGTGACCACATCCTTTCCTACCTGGAAAACACCAGCAGGCATTTAGCTTTCCCAGTATTTAAACTATGTCCCCAGCACATATCTCATTAGAAAGCGAATTAGGACAAAATTGTGAAATAGAGGTTTATGTTTCTAGTTAAAAAAACAGATGCACCAGAACTGCCCAACCCATTTTACCTAGGACCACCCTTGGTTGGGGTCCTGTCCATAAGAAATTGACGGGCAAATAAAATGAACCAGCAGACAGTGTGACAGCAGAGACAGTAGAGTTATGAATAAACCAACGACCCTGGGAGGACAAAAAGGGTTAATTCTGACTGAAGAGGAAGGCTAGTGGAAGGCGACAGGGAAAGTGATGCCGGTTGAACCCTGAAGTGGACTTTGCTGGGAATGGGGCGGCGGAAAAGAAAACGGGCACCCCACGCAGAAGGGAAGCCACGGCACACAGGCGGCACGGCACAGAGCGCACAGGAGGTGAAAGAGGGGTCTAGGGCCAGACTGAGCTGCGATGCGAAGCTGAGCCTTGGGAGTGACAGTGAAGCAGCAGAGAAAGAAAAGAAAGCACCAGCCTGGAGGGAAGGAGGCTGAAAGACAGAGCCACAGCGGAAGCAGAAACCAGAGTCAGTGCGACCAGACAAGCAGAGAAAGTGCTATCCCAGCAGAGAGCACGTGTCTGCAGACTTACTAAGGGCGGGTCATTTAATCTGGGGCTCCACACTGTGGGGAAAACTTTAAGTTGTTCGAGAAATGCTGAAAAACGCCAGGATGCAATCCATCCCCAGTGGTTTTCCATCTCCAGTAAAGAGAAAAACTAGGAGAAATCGAAATTCAAGTTGTTCCTCTTACAACTGAAAGCAGAGCTGAAAAGGGGTTCCTGATCCTATGACATGTGAATCATGGGACCACTGCGGTTCTGTGATTAAGGAATTCTCTCGTTATTTTGCTCTTCTGGTTTGAAATGGGAAAGATTCACTATCAGAAATAACTGGAGTGATCTTTCCATGACCAGAACTAACGATGTGTTTCGAAGTTCTCCGCAGACACCGTGAAGGAGGGGCGCGAGGCCGCTGGGGCCAGCATGTCCGAAAGCAGGCCTGAGCTCGGAGGCTCCGCACATGATGGCTGAGTGAGTTTAAGTGAGTCGCTAAGTTCTCTAAGTTCGGAACTCCTCAGCTGTGAGACAGAACCATCAGCATATCTACGTCAAAGAATCTGCCACAAAATACCCAATAAAGTAATGTATGAAAAGTAGGTTTAAAAAATAGTAAGAAGACTGTAAGAGCCAACCAATCCTGAACACTAGTGAGTTACATGTAAATTCTTTATCAATACCCACTGAAGAAGAAAAAATTATACGAGAGAAAAACCTAGAGAAAGCTTAGGGATGGGCATTTACATAGTGCATTTATTTGCTAGTTTAGTAAAAGAAATTGTATTGAATATCTTCCTAAGGAATTCTCAAAGTATTCAACATGTGAAGAGAATACGCAAGGTTGGATTCTCGCAGCATTGCCCATACATCTGATTTAGCAAATTCCCTTGATGAAAACAAGTCAAAAACTTGTTGGGAAAATGACTCCTAAAACAAGATAATTTTATTAAAAACAATTCTACAACTATTTTAATGTGCTTGTTATTTAAAATTATGAAGAAAATTTAAAGAAAATATACTGCTGCCAATATTTTCTTTCAGAACTTTGTATTTTGGCATTTATTTTAATATTAACTTGCATCATGATGTGACTAAAATACTTCAACTAAATATCCAGTACATTCATTAAGTTAATTTTTACAACTTGCAATTTTGTCGCAAACCAAATTGGTTCAATGTTTCAATTTGGGGGAAAATAAAGTTTTAGGGCTAGGGCCATCTCACAAACTTTTAAATAACCAGAATGAAAAAAAAGAGGAGTAAAAAAAAAAAAAAAAAAAAAAAAAGCACGAGAGAATTTTAATTAAACGTGTATATATTGAGTATGTTCACATTTACTCCATGTTTCTATGCAGTAACCAAGAAATCACACCACTGAGTGCTTAGAAGAACATTTTATTTATACATACATGTAGAAAGACACAAAGCAATTTACTGATCAAAGCATTTCCATTTTAAATTGCATTTCATATTAATTGAAGAAAAAAATCTGCTAGCTGATCATTTCAAAAGCAAAATTTTGAAAACCAGGTGATTAACACAATCTCACTTCTAAGAAGATATCACAAATCATTTTTAACGTGTTGGTCTACGTTTGCAGATGACCACATGTACACCCCTGAGGGGAGCTGACCAGGTGATTTCAATGCATTTCAGGACATTTTTCACTCATGGCATGGAACAAATATGTAGCATAAAAGGTACTTCCATATGAGACATTGTCACAGCCTACTTTCAATTTCTTAAAAATTAATTGTAGGTCCAGGTGCTGAAAAACCCAAATAACAGCAGAACTTAAAAGAAAATACTTTAAACTTCTACTGGCACCTTGTCTTCCCAGTATTTCAGGAAACAGTCAACCAATGGACTCCTGGTTTTAATTCTCCTTCAGAGGCTTACCGCGCACCCTTGCTGTGAGCAGGGCCAAGCCATGTAACACACTGCTCACAGCATGGCTCAGAGAGCCCTGCCCGAAGCAGCCTACAGAATGTCAGGTAAGCGCCTTTTAACAAGACTAATGACTATGATTCATAGAAGGAAAGAAGAAGATACGAAACTCAATATAAAATTGTATATGAAAATTTAACTTTCTAAATGATACTATACACCAGGAAAAACAAAATGAAGTTAAAAAAAGGCACTTACCTCACTTCCCATAGACTGGTTACACGATCCAGCTGGGTCGATAGGACAACACCAGCTTAGTGGATGCTGGGATTTCACCTGGAACAGAAACTAGTGACCTATAACTTTAGCAGATCTAAAGCCAAAGGAGCAAAAATCAAGTGTATAATTTACATTCTAACTTCTTTTTCTTGCTGCTATTTGGGGCTATCAGCACATAATCCTACAATTAGTTCACTTTAAATAGATATATGTATATTTTGATCAGTCACCATTCCAGAAGACATCCCTTTGGGAACACTGAACACTCTTACCTGCCCCTTAGCATCCTCAGGCATGGCTTTAATGTGCATCCTTTTTAAACAACGAATTACTCCATCATAAAACTGAACTGTGAATGTCCCTGCAATAGGAGCAAGTCAGTCATTAGAAAACATAATTCCATCTTACAACACATGAAATCTAACAAGTAATGCCTGACAGAAATAAGTATCTGTGCTCGTCATGACTGCGAACATACTATCAAGTTTAGAACTCTGTCAAGTTTATTACGCTGATTTTCTCTTCCCCTCTAATAACACCTCTGCTTTCCCTTTGAAAAGTACACAAATTGAATCCTGATAAGTTAGTTGCATGTAATTCTCATTTTTACTGAAGGACTGTCAAGTTTACTTTGTAATAAATATATGTTTAAAGAATGTTAGATGTGTTATACTTGGACTAAAATCATTTACAAAAATGTAAAATATTTCTATAAACATTGCTCTCTTTCAGTCTCTTTCCAATGAACAGACAAAAAGATGTGATATGTGAAAAAGCCATTTTCTCAGGAAATAATCATTTCTTTGGCAACAATGCACTAGCAAGTAAGAATTACAGTTATAGGCTTTTAAGCTAGAAAATACTCTACAGATCCCTGACATAAAAGTCCTCCAGTTCAGATTAACCCTGTAGCCTCCGAGGGGCCAAATGCTCATCCCGTGTCAGCTTCGCAGCAGCACTGCCATAACCCCAAGCCCCAGGCCTCTCCCACTACCGCGTCCTCTCCTAAGGACTCCAGGTTCGACTGCATGTTACAACGCACACTGACTTCTTGTAACAGACTACATGCTTACAAGCCAATAAAAGTCAGTACTATTAGAAAACAGAAATTCCAGTAGTTTCCTATCATTTCCTGTACAAGTGAGAGATGAGTGCCACTTTTAAGTAAGCAGACAGACACTTGGCCTTTATAAAAGAAATATAAACAATAAGTGTGATAATTGGTATTACTGGCTTTGAAGCTGGCACAAAGCCAATGACATATATGTGCAAAGATTTTTTTAAAATATAATTTGAATTTCATATCCTCCTATAATTAGCATAATGCACAATATTGCAGATATAAAGATCTAAACCCAAGTTATGAAAAAAAGCAGTTAATAGCAAGGAGATAAAGACGGAAAATTCTGAGCATGCCACACCACACGTTCACCTTACACTACCTCCTCCTGCGCCTGTCCTCTTCCGTCTTCAACATGGCATTCCCGTTCCCGATGAGAGCAGGCCCCTCCCGACATGACTGTGCATCCCGCTCCTTCCCTGCGTGACTCACACCGTCCCCTCTGCTGTACGCCTCCCCCTTTCCTAACCCCAGCCCACTCTTCACGCATCAGCCCCTCAAATCCCACCCTCCTAGGAAAATACCCTTGACCGCTGTCTAGCCTGATGTGTCTCCTCTTTAAGACACATTACAAACACTTAGGAAGTCCACATCTGTTTAGATCTGTGAAGCCTTTACAGTGAATAGAGGGCTTCCTTTTGCCTTTTTTTCCTTTTTCCTTTTATTGGGGGGTGAAGGAGCAGGCTCATCCAACACGTGGGGCTACAGAAATCATGAAATAAGTTCATCTAGGGGAGATTTTCTTTTTCTTTAGGACTTTTCTACATTTTGTTTTTAATTACAAAAGTACTATTTAAAACATCAAATAATACAGAAATGTGAAAGGAGAAAGTTAAAGTTTCCGTCTTCTCAGGGTTAGTAATTAGTAATGACTTAATAATTTGGTATGTACCCTTAAAGATCTTTTTCAAAGCATGTATGTGTGTATACACAAGTATATAGGTTTTCGGGTTTTTACATGTGTTCTACAATTCTCTTTTTTTAAATATATTTTATTGATTTTTTACAGAGAGGAAGGAAGAGGGATAGAGAGTTAGAAACATCGATAAGAGAGAAACACCGATCAGCTGCCTCCTGCATACCTCCTACTGGGGATATGCCTGCAACCAAGGTACATGCCCTTGACTGGAATCGAACCTGGGACCTTTCAGTCCACAAGCTGACGCTCTATCCACTGAGCCAAACTGGTCAGGGCTACAATTCTCTTTTTAATGTCATTTCTAAACCATAGTTCATTTAGGATCTTCTGTTGTAGATATTCTGGTCCTAAATTTGCCAATGTGATTTTCTTCAAAGAAGATAAGTCAGGTTTATCTTAAGTTTGAATGGCTCAGCCCGTCCCTTGCTCCCAAGAGAAGTGCGGCTCCAAGCCCTGGGCAGCTCCCACTGGCTGTTGAGAGAGATCCTACCTAGTCATCATTTTTCATTCCCTTGCTTTTACTTTTGTTTTTAAATTTTATTATTGACACTATTGTAGATGTTTCCCATTTCCCCTCTTTGCCCATTCTACCCAGCCCCTGCCTCCCCCCCATTTGGCCCACCCCACACTGCTGTCTGTCCATGGGCTAACCCTTTCACCTTCCTTTATCCAGTACTCTCCTCCCCTCTGACATTTGTCCATCTGTCCCACGTATCCATCCCTCTGGTTCTATATTGTTCGTCACTTTATTTTGTTCATTAGATGCCACATATTAGAGAGATCATATGTCTTTCTCTGACTGGCTTATTTCTCTTAGCAAAATCATCTTACCCATGCTGTCACAAAGGGAAGAGTCCCTTCTTTTTTACAGTTGTGTAGTATTCCATTGTATAAATGCACCACAGCTATTTTATCCACTCATTTACTGGTGGGCACTTGGGCTGTTTCCAGATCTTGGCTATTATAAATAACGCTGCTATGAACTCAGGAGTGCATATGTTCTTTCTGATTGGTGTTTTGGATTCTTAGGAATATACCCAGAAGTAGGATCACTGGGTCAAAAGGCAGCAATGATTTTTTAAAATGTATTTTTATTGATTTCAGAGAGGAAGGGAGAGGGGGAGAGAGATAGAAACATCAATGATGAGAGAGAATCATTGATTGGCTGCCTCCTGCACACCCGACACTGGAGATCGAGCCTGCAACCCAGGCCTGTGCCCTGACCAGGAATGGAACCGTGACCTCCTGGTTCGTAGGTCGATGCTCAACCACTGAACCACACCAGCTGGGTGGCAGCAATGATTTAAAAAAATAAATAAATTATATCTGCCAATGCTTTTCTAAGGTCTCACTTAAACTGCTCCTAAAATAGCAGAAACTGCAATCTGTATCATCACTCTTCCACTAATGTGAGCTTAACTTTCTATAACACATGCGCACGGACAAGGAGTATGTTGTAGGTGTGTGTATGCATGCACTTGGGTATGCATATCCCCGGGGAGCTTTAAGCATGGAAGGAAGATCCCAAGGCTCACCACACTCAAAGAAACCACTCTTAATAAATAAGCATAGTCTAAGTTTACTACGTTTTGTCTTGTTTTGGGTGGACACCATTATCCGACAGGACTGATTCACTACTTCTCCCTTTCCGTCCACAAATTGTTACTGACTGCGTCCTCCGCACTGGGCTCTGTACTTGACCCCTGAGGAGCCCACATGTGTAAGACATGGGAACATGAGCCCAGCAACAGAGCTCTCCAGAAGCCTAAGTACACAGTGCAATAAAGGCCCCACTAGAGCAGGAGAAGGAACCCACAAAACTGTGATGTCCCCTCAACTCTTCCTGTGGAAAGGTGACTAGAGGTAATGAAATCAGAGCCATGTTTGTTACTTTAACTCATTAAGACAATACATTGGAATAAGACCTTTGTAAAGTTATAATCATAAATTCTAGCTGGATGACTATGACTTACTTTTTCACACCTAACATTGATAGATCTTTTTAAACGTTCTCCTCTTCTATCTTCTCTTACCTATTTTTTCTCATTTGTTGTTAGTTTAAAACCTCAGCTCTCTTCCATCATTCCCATCACCTCCAAATAAAATTCCAATTTACTTCTTTTTTTTAGTTCTAATTCTTTAGCAAGATTACAAGACACACATACCTATCCTTGCTTCTCTCTCCAGCCTCTTCCCCTGCTACCCTCTCCCCGTAAAGGAACCCTCCACTCCAGTCACGTCAGAGACCGGTTCCCAACAGCGCATGCTTCGTCTTTTCTTTCGCATGCACCATTTCTTCCGCCAGAAAGGCCTTTTCGTTCCCTGTAACTGGCTTCCTTGCTTGCCTTTCAAATCCAGTTGAAAGGAAGTGTCCCCTTACTTAGATTAAATGCCCTTCGTGCAAAGAAGCTGTCACACAATGTGTGCTTCTTTAGTAAAAAGAATGAGTGGTCAAGTTTAAGAAATAATTGTAACGGAAAAACTAATGTACTACCGACTTGAGAGATCTACTTACAAGTATTTCACAACTGTTTTAAAGGCTATTTTTAAATAAGAAATTTAAAAAATAAAATAAGTATATTTCCAATAATGATTTAAATATTCTCATTCCTTTTCAAATTAATCACCCTATGAGTTCTGTTTTTTAAATTCATTATCTTTACAACAAACTTACTGGGTCTTATGACACACTACCACACCTGATTTCTGGGTTATTTTCAACATTTCTGATCATCTCAGTAACTTTTGCTCAGTATCAATATTAGATACTACAAAAGGCTATGAGGAAAATTAACCCTCAATTATCTATAAAAAATTAAGAAAAATGGTACAAGGGAAAGAAGGAATAAAGGAAAGCCTCAAACTGAAGTTCCATACTCTTTCCTAAGCAAATATTGCAGAGTATTTCACTTCCAAGTTGAACTGATCTGAATTTCCCTCTAACTCTTCATCACTCTCTGGTTGAGATGAGTATCTAAAATTAGCTTAGACAACAAATGGAAAACAGAGAAGTTGAAATAAAAAGCATACAACTTAAGCCTATGAACTGAAAACTGAAAAAATTTTACCAACTATATTTACCTCTACTAATTTAAACAGCTTATTTAGGCATTAATTAAAGTTAGCAGCATAGTTAAAATGCTACTGTTAATCCCATCTTAAATCTCAGATCACTTCGGATACATACCTTCTTTGTTAATTGCTTCGATCTTGGCAGGGTAATAGCGACAGTCTGTCCACCGAGCCAGAACTTCTTCTCCGGCTTTAAAATCCTAGTTTAAACAACTTTTCAGATCAATACCATGTATAATAAATAAGTGTTTCCTTAATAAAAACAAGCTTCTGCAAACTTTAACAGAATTCCTTTTAAATAGATGACTACACATCTAGCAAATGAAGAGCTTGCTACTTACAAAGAAATCCTCCTCATCCTTCAGGCCTTCCTTTCTCAGCGAGGGCCTCTCCAGGGGCCGCAGTCTATTGCTATCCCAGTAAATCCACTCGTCATAGCGATGACTCCAGCGCTCAAAATGGACCAACATCTTGCCCTCCTCATAGTCGATTTTTTCAATGCGTGATGGATACCTCAAAAATAAAGAGAAAATTCTTACCTTTGTTTACACACAGTATTAAAAAGTATGAACTACCACTTACTGTTAAAACCTCAAACCAAACAACGTGTCCATATTTTTAAACTATTGAGCCAACAAAGTTTCCTTTCTGATTTTTGTCTTTTTTTTAAATGATTGTCCTCAATACCTAATGAAATAAACACTGTGATAAATTCCCAGTGGAGCCTTAAACATATTCCTACTTTTGGCCCAATAATTCCAATTCTAGCACTATAATATACAAAACATTTATCATAACAAAGAAATGTAAAATCATATAAAAGCATGGTTAGAAAAACTGAAGACTATCTATAGCTATCCAAACAATGGTACAGCCACTGGTTGGAATATTACAGGATTTAAATGGGATGTTTACAAAGAATTTTTCTATACATCCCAATATTTTCCAATGAGAATCAATGATGGTGGAGAAAGCTCAGTTAAATCTTAAATTTAAAAATATAAAAATGACATCCATTGTTCTGCTTCACATGTGATGATTCTCCTACAACTGCTTTCAAAGCAGAAATTAGTTAACTCAATACTTTTACAAAGGAAAACTGCTTCATCATTCCTAATGTACTCTATTAAATGTTCATAGATGACTCAATTTTTTTAAAAAAAAGATCATTAAATAAACTTAAGAACTCAAAAAATAGCACCTGGTAGATGATTCAGCCATAATAGTTTGTCTTATTTTTGGCAGTTTGTTATAAATCTGAAATTTTCTTTTCCCTCTGGAGAATTAGCTTTAAATATAAAGCATGAGAGAAATTCAGAAATTGACTACTCCCTGCTTACAGACCACTCAAGCGAGTCAAAGCTTCTACACACTTTGTGGGCTGACTCATTCTCTGTAGAGCCTGTTCCCCCACTTGGTTTAATACTGGACTGCTTGGCGTTTCCGCAGACACTGCTCTGTCAAACATTCATGCTTTTGCCCATTGTTTTCTCTGCCTCACCCTTAGCAACTTTTCCACTTCCTCTGTACACTCATCATTCCACACTTGGGTGAACATGTAAGCACTTGCATGAAGACTTCCCCGACTCTCTCCCCGGTGCTCATAGCACCCATCTCATCACAAAAAGTCATACTTTTTAATACCGTGTGTAACTTTTAGGTTCCTAAAGCACGTGCTGTGCAGCATTTGCTGCCCTTGCGACACTAACATGTGACACACAAAAAGGATCCTGTGGTCAAACAAGCTAAGAAAATATTGGATGTTAAAAAGTTAAACTGCTTTCTAATTGAAAGACTTCTTGATCCCGTTAACAGATGGAGATAAAGCATTTACTATTATCCACAGAATAATTCTTAACATGTCTTGGGTAGGGAGTGTTAGGGAACATGATGTAAGAAGCCGATCTGGCCTGTGAGCTTCGGGAATAACTGAGGCACATCCACCTTGTATCCCACAGCACCCAGGACAGTGACAGACAGACAGCCACTCAGGAAATGCAGAGCATGTGCAGGAAAAGAACGTGCAAATTTCTTCAGAACTAAGAAGGCCGCTGCCCCCATTACAACCTGAAGTTGGCTCGTACTCTGGGTCTTTTGGGGAGTGGGTTGGGTGGGGAAATACTTTGTTAGAGAAAGGAATAAGAATGGACACAGCGGTGTGCCCATTTAGAAACGGTGCTCTACTGCTAATCGCTGGCAGTGCTGCTCTGATTTGTTTGTTTTCGCTGCTCTGGTTTTTGAAAATATAAAAACTGTCAATAGCATTAAGGGAAGCCAGGAATTTCATTTCTTTTTCAACATTCACTAACCACTTAACTACTAGAAAGAGATTTTCTATCAGTTATAAAAACTGATAAATTTCTCCCCAAACATAAAAGCCTCTAATTTCACATATTATCACATCTTTTAAATTTTGAGTAAAAAGTGAGGGGCTTGTTCTTAGGTTCCTTCACATTCTAAATGTACCCAATCCGTATACTTGAAACATTTCTCAAAGTGAGATGAGCAGCAGAAACAGAGGCAGGCGTTATCTTTATTGTCACAATACGATTCAATTCAGTGAGATCAGAATCTGAGTTCAAATCATTTAAACCTGGACTGCGTTTTTAAGGAACTTATAGTTTTCCGAAAATACTTCAAGTTCTGTTGGCTGAGAGGATGCTAGATGCAACCACCAGACTAAAACTTACATCCGGGGAACTTCTTCAGGATAATTAACACGTTATACTCTTTAGAAAGTAAACATCTAGAGTTATGTAAACTTTGGATGAAGGCCAAGAATTAAGTAACACAAATACCCAAGATATTCTATTTTAATTTTTACAATGTCTACTAATCTAACTTTGAATCTTAAACAGGTGTCATAAATAAAACTATTAGCAAGAAGTTCCAAATTTCTGTTCGTTAATTCAACATACCCTTGGGGATCTATTAAGATTAAGGCACTTGTGAGGCACTGCTGGTAGGGAAAAAGAAACATCAACTCCTACCTTCTAGGAGCTTAGCTCAGAGTCAGGTGAGGAGACAGAGGAGAATCAGAATCTGTACTGAGAATCAATTTGTGTCCGGCTCTATGTTCTTTCCACAGTGAGTGTCAACTGTTCTTTATATACCCTATCTCACTGGATCCTGGTACCTACCCACGGTATAGATAACATAGTCCCCATCTAACAGATGAAGATGAAGAATGCCTAACACCTGCAGTAGAGTATTCAAAACTAACTGGCACAAAAGCCTATAGAAGAAATCGGATAAGGCCTCTATCAAAGTGATTATATTATACATGGTCAACTGGTAAGTATATACAAAAATTGTATATAAGATGTTATTATTAATAGTTCAGAAGAAACTGGAAAGTTCACTAAAGGTCCTTGGGAGACACTGTTTATATTGCTCTTGGTGGGGGACTTGTAGGATTTATACTTAATGAATATTGTGCAAACAAAGGTCAAGGGTATACACAGAGCATACCCCAATTATTCACTCTGTTCATTTACTTAAAACCATGATGTGGCCCTAGCTGGTGTGGCTCAGTGGATAGAGTGTCAGCCTGCGGACTAAAGGGTCCCAGGTTCGATTCCAGTCAAGGGCACATGCCCAGGTTGCAGGTTCGATCTCCAGTAGGGGGCATGCAGGAGGCAGCTGATCAATGATTCTCTCTCATCACTGATGTTTCTATCGCTCTCTCCCTCTCCCTTTCTCTCTGAAATCAATAAAAATATATTACAAAAAAAAAACAAAAAAAAAAACATGATGTGGCTCAAGTTTGACAATAGGCCAATGAGGATTCAGAGACAAGTCCAGACCTCAAGGATCTCATGATCAGAGATTGAATGGGCACTTCATAAAGCCAGTTCCCTGTGGCTAGACTATATGGTAAGCAGTAAGATAATTATAGAGAATTGTGGGACTCAGATTGGACTGGTTAACTAGGTTCAAGCTAAAGGGATCTGAAATAGCAAATTAATAAAATGATCCTTTATTCTACTAACAGGGAATTTCATAAAGTTTGTACTTCATTTGGTTATCAATTACACCCTAGGAAAAAAAGTCCTAACATCAAGATCATTGCTACATGTTAAAAAATGCAAAAAATGGCCATTTAACATATTATTTTACACAGTGAAATGACTTCCCTGGTCTAGCATATGGCCATAGTAATAATGCTTTGATACACAAAGTGAACGAAAAATACTGTTGAGCAAATGTATGCACAAATGCCACTCATCTTGAATCACAGCATTATTTTGGTGCACCCTTTATGTTTTACAATAATTTAAGTGTGAATGGAACATAAGATTTTTCGTACTGAATTTGGACGAGGTGGTGATAATGTTCCTACTTTGTCATTTTGTAAAGCCTGGATCATGGAAAGCTGCTCAGGATAGCGATGAGGAAGAGTCCCAACATTTATGAGAGGTCTGAGAAGTGAACGACAGGTTTCAGAGTTAACTATTTGTACGCCATAAGCATCTGTAGACACAAGCGACAGACCTTTTTTCATTAAATTCAAAATATCATGGCAGTTAACCGGTTAAGACAATTAGCAATAGGAAGAAAACACCATGGTTGGCATCTCTCAAGAATTCAGAAGAAAGATGGAGAGAAGGCAACTTCACCAGAAGTATGAGTCCTCAAAGCCAAAATTCTACATGGAGCTCTCTTAACCCTTATGTTTCTGCAAAATACCACAAAATTCCACTATCTACTCTATTTTAACCCCACTTTGAAATCCATGTATTGCTTAAATAATATTCACTTGTGCAGAAAATGAGGAACTGTCTCCACTGCTCTGGGTCCACCTCACTCTCGTATATTTGCACTTGAATCCTAGAGAACAGTTGACTCTCAGCCAACTTTACAAGAAAAATGACCCACCCTAAAATTGGTCTTTCTCGTTTATTAGACTGAATGGAAAGGGGCAGCACTCAGAAATACCTAGAAGACTTTATAAAGGTTCTTGCTGAATTTAATAAGTTCCATACATACAACTGTACTACTGTAATCTCTTCATTGATTTCTTGGATCACTCAGGTCAGGCTTCTCAAGAGCAAGAAACCAACACGGAAGTGAGCATCACAGACGAATTCCCATACTGCCTCACACAGAGAACTGTTTTACACGGGCAGGTCCTGACTCACCCAATAGACAAAATGTTGTGTGTGCGGTATACACGTGTAGGATGGATGATTCTTTTGAGGTGGGGATTCCCAATTTGAATCAGATTTTCAAAGGGGTTTATGATCAAAAAGGAAAACCGTTCTGGAAGGCAAAATCATCTATTAACACTCTAACCACGATGTGCCATTATCCTGGGAAGGAAGAAATAATGATGGGCATGCAACTACGCCAGAACCATAGTCTAATAGATTTTTTTAATCCCTTTATAGTCAATGTAGTTACAGTGAAACAAACTTTATCTGAATTTAGGGACTCATTCTGATTTGTCATCTAGTTTGTTACATCCAAATTTTTACCTCTATTGGTAAAGAAAATCAACCATAATGAAATGACACAGGAAATCCTTGATATACTTATGACCTAGGATTTCCTGCAGTTAAGCAAAAGAAAAGAGTTGTTAACTACTCACTGATAGGTTACAATCCACTGAGCAAGGCCAGACAATATTGAATATCCATCAGGATTCACTTGGAGATTTAGCTAATCATTTAAATAAATGTCATAATAAAAAAAAAGGCAAAGTATTTTTCAAAATTACCCCCAATAAATTATTCAAATTATGTTTTTAATAAGTCATTTTGTTTACTTTAAGATAGTAAAATTTCTAATTTGTATAACTTTAAAAACTGACACTTTCTCTTTCATTCCATTTACTCAGCAAACACTGTCTCTAATTCACTATGTACCAGACACTAAAAAGTAGGACTAAAGCTACAAATACAAATAAGACATTATTCCAATCAACCAAATTCAGGAGGGAAGGAAGAGAAAAAGAGAGTCAAACAAGTTAATGCAGACACAATATAATGTAATGCCTAGCACAATAAAGATCTATTACAGTAGCACAGAGAGTACAGAAATTAGACTTTCTCCTAGAGAAAGTAGTTCTTTGATTTTCAAAGAATGAAGTAACTTGAAATCTGACAAACATAATCTAAATGTTAGCAGAATCTTAAAGGAGTTAGGATTAACATCTCAAAACAGTTTTGTGTACAGTAACTTCGTAATAAAAAAAACTAACATGGTGTCATACAAAAGACTAAAACATATTAGAAAAACTAAAAACAGAGAGATAAGAACTTCCTTACATGTGACTGTTATGAGGATTATTTGCCAAATAATAAAAATTAATGTAGAATATAATCCAAAACAAACATAATATCCTTATAACTTAGTAACCTTCTAAAAGGTTAGCTTCCTAGGAGCGTTTTAAATTTACATTATACTCTGTAATTTTCAAAAGTGTTTTCTCACTCATTAATTATAAATAAAACAATGTCACCGAATATTGTTATAATATTTTTGAATGAACTGCCTTTAGATAACGCACGTTGTTTACACCTTAGAACACACTGAAAACAAAAATGTTTTGATTAATTCAAACTCTGTATTCCAAAATGAAGTAGAAATACAAATGAATCTAGACTTTAAGAGCATTCAGATGATAACATATCAAAATCACATCTTCTCCAACACTGAATAGCAAGTCTCATCCCATTATCCCTCAGTTCCTCTTCTCAGAGCCAATCATCCCCTAGAACACCCATCCAGGACAACCTAGCCAGAGGCGCGCTTCCTGCCTGTCACAGCCTCTGCAGCAGATAACGGGTAAGAGCAGAGCTGGCTGTGTCTTTTCCTTTAGAAGCTGTGGCAGCCACCTTTCAAATTAAGGTTTCATTTCAGATCACTGGATTTAAACTCCTATTTCCCCTCTACCTGAGCACCTGAACCTCCTGCCTTGTCTGCATTCATTCATACCACCAGGTCTAACCAATCAAAAGACCTACACCAGAGCCTTTATAATCATTACCATCTCCCACTATAAAAAATTCCTTTCCTACTCTACCAAAATATGCCACCAGTATTTTACTCAGCATTTATGTACATCATACAATTTGTTCAGACTAACATGACCAAACTCCTCATTATTTAGTTTGGTCATAAAACTCGAAACTCCAGCAGGGTGCAGTCCAACCAATGTTATTTAATATTTAGCACTTAAAATATTATTTTACTGCTATAGCACCAGATGTTATATGCCTACTGATTAAAGCCTTAAGAATTTACACTGACTCCTCTCCCACTAGATTCTACTTTCTTAGAATAACTAATGCTCATGCTATTACCATTATTAAAGCTAACATGCATTAAGTGCCTACCGCATGGCAGAAACCATGACAGGCTCTCAATATGCACTGCCTTGCTTAATCCTCAAAGGATCCTGAGTTGGGTAATGCCATTTCCCAGGTATGAAAAGGAGGTCACAGAGGACCTGAAAGGTTAAGAAACTAGCTCCTGAACTGAGGTCTGTCTGTCTGTCTGTCCTGAAACACTGCTTTCCATTGGATATGTAATCTGCATCTCACAACTGAGACTCTTCAGCTCCTGTCACACTTACTGCAATGTTTCAATAGGGGCTTTTACCAACAGCTACTGAAAACAAGTAACAACATCAAACTACATTACGTTTATTTTTTCTTGAAAATGTAATCTTCTGCTTTTGATGCAAATAAAATTCCTAAAATTGGTTTTGTTAGCCCAACGAGTATAAAAAACAAATGTTATTATATTGTACAAAATAAGTATGCAAAAGTAGCTTAACTTTTATGATGTTTGAAAATTGTCATAATATAAACTTAAAAATTAAGATAGGAAATCTAGGATGATGTTACAAAACTAAGAAAAACACTTAGAGACTTTAAAAATGTTAAATTTGCCAACCTAGCATGGCAAATTATGCTCAGTTTTCAAGCAGTAAGTCACAATTCATTTGCCATAATTTTCTCCAATGGTGATCAGGTTTCACATCCCCAGAACTTTGGGGGTCATTCTTTACCAACCCACCAATTTGCAATAAACTTTGCTGGGCAACTTTTGTGAATGACAGGGGCCAGGGCTTTATATATGTAATTTCATGTAAGTACCTTATACTTGAGTACCTTACCATATCAATTTCTAATTTAATTTTTTAAAAAAATTGTATGTGCTGACTGATGACCTGTGAGAGGTAGCGGTCAATAGTTCTTCAAATATAAAGTCATATAAAAATACTAAAAAGCCGGGACTCATGAAGAATAGCAAAGCTAAGCTGCCTTTTCAATATCATGTTAATGTTTTAAATTATACTACTGACATTTAAAATGTGAAACTAGTATTTTTCTCCCACAGTTAAAATAAATCATTTAACAACAAAATTAAATACCCTTAAGAATCTACAGATAACTGTCTACTCAGTAAAACTAGACTTGCAAACCTTTTTAGTAAAGCTACCATGATAGATAAGTTATTTCCCAACTAATGGCTTTAATCAACTCCCCACCACAGAATAAAGCATTACATACTGCAATGTGACAAGTGTAAAACCTCCAAATACATAATAATATTCAGGAGGAATGATGTAATAGGGAGTTGGATACCTGTTGATATGTGATGGTTGAGCTTCAACCAAATGTCAGATAAGCAAATAAAACTGTCTTATATCTTGACCCAATCTGTGCCATTACATGAACACGCATATACACACACACAAAGCACAGCACAATAAGCCTGAGGTTTACTAGACTTTACACTGTTACACAGTTATGAGGAAATCGTCGGCTTGAAGATTGGATTCTAAGGTAAGCTTGGGAGGAAGGCTCTAGGACAGCCAGACCTGAAAGTAACCTGCCTTGCAGAAGTGCTATAATTCCAGGGAATGAGAGTGACATGGCATCCTGGTCCTCCGGGCCCTTCTACACACCAGAAACATGCAAGTCAGGAACTACGATGGCCTGTGAACACTGAGCCCATCTGCTCCTGGAGCCGAGGCTCAAAGCTCCAGGGCATCTATATGAGAAGCAAGGAGGTGTCACTAGACTTGAAGCAAAAGAACCTGCAAGACTTGGATCTTTTGGCCATATCACCTGGAATAAAACAGTAACATCTCAGAACCTCAAACCTGTCAAGGGCCTAAACCACAACCATCCAGCCAGGTGGGACTGCAGATTGCAGAAAGAGGAGCAAGAACACTGAAGCAAAGTATATGCAGGTCAATATATCCGATTCTTTTGAAAAACAGCAAAAACAGATTTCTGGATCGTACCATTTTGCAATGTACTTACATTTTATTTCCTCTAACATAAAGAATTAAAAGCAGACTATAAATCCTGATATTTCCATTGCTATTCAGATCAAAAACTTGATCTTCAGGTTCATAATTCTGTATAGTTTAGAACAGTGGTTCTCATATGTGCTCCCCAGACCAGCAACATCAGCATAACCTGGAAACTTGTCCGAAATGCAAATAATTGGGCTCCCTCAGACCTACTCAATCAGAAGCTGTGGGTGTCAAGCCCTGGGGCCCTGCAATCTTTGCGTAACAAGCCCTCCAGGTGATTCTGATGGAGACTAAAGTCTAAGAATCACTGCTAGACTTCACCAGAATCACTTCAAAACTTTAGTGTCAATGAACCTTATAAGAGAAGCAATTTGTTAATAAATTGGTACCACATAGAAAGTTAGTGAGCTGAAGTGTCCTATTGGACAAATATTCTTTTTTAAACCAATAGTTATGACTCCAAGTAATTTCAAAATTAAACAATTAATGGAAAAACATTTAAAAGAGTGACAGAGCTGGTTGGATAAAGGGTAAGCACCTGCCCAATACCCACTAGACTCCAAATAGTTCAAACCTCTAAATCTCTGTTCCAAAATATATTCACCTTTCTCCACTTTTTGCAACTCATTTTCTCTTCTAGTGACCAGCCATTTTGAACAAACGATGTATGACTCCTACCCCTTGTCTAGCTTACTTCTGCCTCAAGTCTGTTACATATCTATGTAAGATATAGAAACCTGCCATCACTTCATCACTGAACAGGTGGAAAGCAGACTTTAAAACTGTAAGTTTCTAATTCAAGGGAACCGGAAGGTCATCTACTAAGTCATGGCCTCATTTTAAGGACATTAAAGCAGAAAGTACTCTCCAAAGTCACCCAGTTCATGGCAGAGCATTTAGAAGCCACATTTCTGACTTCTGGTTAAATTAACTTGTATTTCTAATCTTGCTGCTAACCTTTTTCATAGGGAGAAGAAAGGAGAACTTTATCTTTAAATGTTTATGGGGCTTTCTTTTGTGGAAATTTTAAAATTGAAGAACACAAGTGCTTGTGCACGGGTATAGGCCTGCTTGATGACTAAAACTGAAAGTTCCCTTAGATCTTAAGTTTCAAAATGTGTGACTTTATAAATGTAAACCACCTCAGAATTTAAGAAGAAATCTTGTTCATTTCAATTTGAAGTTCTCTGCAGCAAGGGTCCTTAATCTGGAATCCATCAATAAGTTTTCTAGGAGCACCATAATATACAATTATTTTCACGTATAAATGTGACTCTACAGTTTTCTGAGTCTATAGCTGAAATTAGGTTCTCTAAGGTAGTTAGTGGCTCAAAATAAGAATCAATACTTTTCAAGTGTACAGACATTTAGGAAAACCCAATTTACAAAAAAGACAAAATTTTATTCATATTAGAAAAAGGATCTCTATTTAAAAAGTATTCACCTAAGGTTTCTACAAGTTTCAAACTTACCTCATATAATTAAAACATGACTTCAGGTTTTAAACTTGGTTCACATACTACTTTCAAGAGCCTTCTTATCCACATACAGACTCTACAACTTGTCTCTACCATGTTTCCTTTTGAATAGCTAAATCCAATTAGGAAAAAGCAACCCTTTCCATTCAGAAAACAGTACTCTTATTTAAATTAGAAGGTATTTGAACTTGGTACAATCTAAATTTCCTCAACTTTCCCACTCTATTAAAATTCTGTTCATGAACATTTTAAAAACTCACATTTGCAACTGTTCCATACAGTTCAAAAAAACTCCAAATGTATGGAAACAGTATTTGCCAATTCAAATTTATACTGTTCTACCAAACTCTGATACTTGGAGACATCTCCACATTTTTTAATCTTTCATTTTCCTTTTCTTTAGATCTAGAACAGAACTAAATAAAAATGTACCCAAAAAAGTCAGACGAGCATAACTCATCTGAATGTTTTAAACTGACTCCATGTCTCATTTCTTTCGGGAGTAACGCCAGAGCATACTACTTGACTTGTTCCATAATTAAGTCACTTGCCATAGAGTAACTATTTTCATTTCAATCAAAAGACAAAGCTAAACCAGTAGTCAAATCAGTACAATTTAAACACTCTTCAAAATTATTACGTACTTTAATATTTGCAAGGGTGTTTTGTAAAGTATAAAACTATGCAGAAACTAAGATCTTATCATCACCTCAAAAACATGGAGTATAAGCCCTAGCTGGTTTGGCTCAGTGTATGAGAGCACTGGACTGCAGAATGGAAGGTCCCGGGTTCGATCCCCAGGAGGGGGTGTGCAGGAGGCAGCTGATCAATGATCCTCTCTCATCATTGATGTTTCTATCTCTCGCACCCTCTCCCTTCCTCTCTGAAATCAGTAAAAATATATTTAAAACAAAAAACACATGCAGTATAGTTTGTTGCAATGAAATACTTTTCCCTTTGCATTTCAGGCCATTCTCATGTCAAAACAAAGCTACACTGAAAAACATCCCCAAAGAATTATTTTTCAACTCTCCCTCTGCCCGTGCTTTATAGTTCTGTATTATTTTGTAGAATTTGAAGCAAATTTAAACACATTATTTTATCTGATCCCTAAAATAATCCTGAGTAAATGCCAGTAATACTGCTTCATTTTACTGATAGGTCAACCAAGTTCAAGGGCTTACCCATATTTACAGGATCAGAAATATGACAGTTTGAATTTGAACCTGCCTCTTTTGTCCTTAGAATCCACTTAAAATGTCTCCAATATAACTCCAACTCAGAACTTCCCTTTCTCCAAATATAATTCCGTAACAACAACCTGTGTCCATGTTCATTCTTGTGATGCTGTATTAATGAGATTATGAAACTGTCAAAGTTTGGATGTTCAGAGGTAGTGACGGAGGTAAGGTAGAAAATGCTGATGGTATTAGCTGTAAACATTAGCATATTATAAGTCTTTTAAAGTCTTTCAAAGGATTATTAAGAAAGAAATGAAATGTTTTAAGTAAAACTACAAAATTTTTAAAAATTAAAGCAACCCACACTTCTAAGTAGGAGTCAGGGTTAGTGAGTGCCGAAGCAATCCAAGTTGGAAAACCACACGCTGGCCCTGGAGAAGACTGGCTTCTCACAGGGCTTCCTCGGGACCTGCATTCATTAGTATCAGTAACTAGTCAGACCACCAATGAGTTCTCTCAGGTAACTCTAAGGTTACTTTGAAAACAACAAGTAATAAATCATTACTTAAACATGTAGAGTGTATTTTTCAAGGCTGAAGTATCTTTATGAACTTTAAAAAATGTGGAATATGGTTTACTCAAGCAGTAACTATGCACTTTTCCTACAAAAACTACATTGAGTCTTTCTATTAAACCAAAATGGGAACTTAACCTCCAGTTTATTTGTCCATTAAATTGAGAGGGTATCCTTTTATTTATAGGGCACACAGTAAAATTGTTTTCCTTTTTTATACAGGAAAAGCTTTTACACATAGGACAAATTCACATTTTGGGTGCTCAACTATCACAACTTTCCCTCTGCATTTCTCTTTAAAAGGTAATGTGTCAACATGTGATGTTACTTCCTTAACAATACTCAGTAATACTTATCATAAATGTCTCAAGTGCAAAGTCAGTAGTATTTTCATTCCTGCTCCTCCCTCCCTGTCCAATGACTATAAGAGACTTTCCGATTGAATGAATGACAGTGGAAAACTAAGCATTCAATATGGATGCAACAGGAGAGAATATGAAAGAAAGTGGGTAAGGAGGGGTGGGAGAGAGAAGGGAATTATTTCAGTATATTTTCAGGGATTAACTATTTTGCCTTCACAAGAATATCAAAGTTTTTCAACACTCAACCCTTCCACTCTTTTACCTGATATTAAAGCAAAAATTTGTAAAATTTACATGAAATACAGAATGGGACAATATGAATAAAGTTTATCTCATTTGGAAATAAAATCAGTTCAGGTCTCACTGAACTTCTTTTGTGCCTCATAGAAAACTCAGTAAATCTTAGCAATTAATTACTGTCCTATGATAAAGCACTGTAATACTATATCATAGGGCCACCCAAGCCTAACAAGTTCTTGAGACTACTGATTAATAAACAAAGTCACAATAGGAAAATTATTTTTTCAATTACCTAGAATATGCATATACAATACTCTTAATCATTTTTAAATTAAGCATCAACTGTAGCAGTATGCTAAAATGTTCATATAAATAAGCTCATAAAAATCAAGCTGATGACAAGTTTTAATAATTATCACATGTAATTGTTTTGGCTAAAGTTTACTTACTTTAAAGAGGCCATTATTATTTGGGTCATTAAAATTAAATCTAAACTTAATTAATGAGTACATATGCATGTTACCACCCTACGTAAGCACTTAGAAATTTCATGGTGAGATGCATAAGACAATGAAAATATTTAAGCTATGATTTTCATTTGTTCTCTGAAATTCCAAATACTCTAAAAGTACACTCAGGCTTGACTTTTAAAGTGATTCTTTTTTATAACCTTTTTACTTTAACTATTGAATTATCAATTTAACAACTGTTAAATAAAAAAAAAAAAATTTTGACCACTTAAAGTGAATTTCTTACTAATATCAAAGTTAATTATGCTAATATCCCTGAAAGTCACTAAGAAAACTAATAAGCTGTGTTTCATCAAAACTGTTAGTTCAGCCAGAACCGGTTTAGCTCAGTGGATAAAGCTTCGGCCTGCGGACTCAAGGGTCCCGGGTTCGGTTCCGGTCAAGGGCATGTGCCTTGGTTGCGGGCGCATCCCCAGTGGGGGGCGTGCAGGAGGCAGCTGATCCATGTTTCTCTCTCATGGATGTTTCTGGCTCTCTGTCCCTCTCCCTTCCTCTCTGTAAGAAATCAATAAAATATATTTAAAAAAAAAACAAAAAAAAAAACTGTTAGTTCAATTACAAATTGGTCAGTTTGGAAGCCTAAGAAAATATATTACTATGAATTAACTAGTAATTTAAAAAGTCAGTAACTTAAAAAAAGAATTTAACACCAGAGAAGTAAGAAGTAACATTTCTCATACTCTTGTATCAGATTCAGAAGTGTGCCTTCCTAGTGAAAAGCTTCTTTTGCTCACGACAGCCCATGGCTAACTAAGCAGGCATGCTTGGCTGCAGGTCTGACGCAGTGGTTCTCAACAGGAGCGTGTGTGGAGATGATTTTATGACCAGGCGGGATGCTAGTGCCTGCTTCCCAGGTGCTGCCCAAAGCCCCTACTGAGAACTCCTGCGTACACCCGCCGCCTCAGGAGAGTAACAATTGTGTCCCCTACAAAGGAGTAACCACGGAGGTGTAGCTGGAAGGCATGGGGCCATACAGCTGTGCCTTCCCACCTCAAACTGCAGTTTCAAACGGTCCCGAAGCAGAGGCCATGGCAGCGTTCGTTAGGCTGGGGGTCAGGGACACGTGGAGAGTTCTAGCGCCAGATGCTAAGAGACGGAAGTCTCAGGCTGGTCTAGAGTCAAATATCACAACACAAAATTTTCTCCACCTGCCATGGCCAACGCAGGAAGCTGACTGAATACCAATCAATCAAAAGCACATCTACGATGCCCACTGTGTTCTGAAGGGAGTTGTAGTGAGAGAAAATGTCAACAAGTCTGGTAGACAGACCTGGACCTGCTAAATGGCTAGCTAGATCCTCATCAGAACCACAGGATTCCAGAGGGGCAGAGGCAGCACCACCCCAGGAGAGGAACCCCTCCAATGCCCCTCCCAGGGTAGGGGCTGAGAATGGCGCCGAGAGACACCGCCCCAGAGAGCAGTAGAGGCCAGCTAAGTGGAATAAGGAGAGAGGACCCTCGTTACTCCTGCTGTGGTCCCTTCTCTCCTTTCCAGGTGGCGGTTTTATCTCATGTAACTCATTTTCCCCATGCCATGATGAGGGGTATGTTGAGGTGTTTGAATTCACCACTTCTCACAGATGGCCAGAGGAAGGGGGAAGAAAGGTGGTTTGGCTTTTAGGTGGGCTAGTGAACAATGACTATGCTAACCATCAACAAATACTGGCATTTGAAAGTGTTATCCCAAACCTGGGAAGCTGGTTATCTGGATTAATCCCCTCCTCCCACCACAATACAGCTCCAGTTAACTACACAGGGATACTGACACTCTCTTTATATCTCATGTCCTCCATCCTCATCTGCAGTTCCCAAACACCTAAAATGCTCTGACTAAAATGATCTGACTAGCAACAATGTTTAGATGCTAAACCTGCAAAGTCTGAAGAGCAGGCAAACTAAAAACCAGTGTGTACACATATTCAAAATATGACTACATTAGTGTTCCTGCCACGGTCAGAACAGCGATGAACCCACATATGCAAGACTACAGACATGTGCTTCAGGTGAAGAGCTCCGATTTTCCATACCATTTTTGTAAGTAGTCCAGTGCCTCCAACCGAGCCCCAATCTCAAAAGTGATTCCAGGACGATTTGGGGGCTTTTTACTCATCTTGAGATACTATTCTTCAGTATTCGCTTCTCACTACCTCAAGAAAGGAAAAAAAGTTAGATTCTGATGCATAAAATGCATAAGGAATTAAACAAAAATTTAAAAACATTACAGTAACTGCCAAATTTTTAAGAAATTTGAATGATGATTATCAATATCTCTAGGTAGAGTACTGTGCAACTTACAGGCAATCTTAAAAACGGATTAAGAAAAAAGACATTACACCTAAAACCTATTTGTTCATGTTGACCAATGTCACCGCAATCAATTTAATACATACTAAAAATAAAAATTTTAAAAAGGACATTAACAAGATAACTACTTAAAAAGAACAGATGGGCATTAAAACTAACTAATGGCTACCATGCTTTAAATTGTAGCTTGGAAAATATCCAGGAAAACTCTCCAGAGTAATGACTGAAAATGTTTTCCTGGCTTTGAAAAATCAAGACAGTTGAGTGTCCTGGAATATGACTAATGAGATTCTTGGGCACAAGTTAACCACATTTTCCAGCAAGTGTTTACTGAGTGCCTTGTAACACGAACGGCTTTTGATAAGACCCTGGGGGACACACAAAGATGGAAGCAGCAGTGAACACGCTCCTCCGCCGTGAAGACTGGCCATTCCCCCTGTGATTAGGGCATCTCATTCCCTATGACCCTCCACCTTGGTAGCCAATGATTCAATAATTAACTTAACATATAAAGTTGCAAAGGAAATTTTTTCCTTATACTTCGCTGAATTCAATGAGCCACAATGATAGGGAATTTTTTCTAACTCTGAGAATTCATTTCTACAATATTTCAATATAGGCAGGGCCTCTGTCAACTTCAATATTGACAATAAGTGGTTGTAACGTTCAAACAAACACTACAAAGGAATACCTATCTCTCTATCCTCTCTAGACCGCTGGCAGGTGGACTAGTCTCCTCTGGCCCCGACGGCCACCGGCACCCGGAGGCAGCCTCTTTTCCACTAAGGATCTGGTGCCTGAGTGATGTAAGCGCATTTTAAGGCAGCCTTCCCAAGCGATAGCAGGTAATCAGGAATGCAAAGGGATCCCTAAAGGCTTTCTGGATATTCAGAATGGCTAATATGACAGTGCTCCCTCCCAGTTTAAAAAGGAAAACACACAAATATGTAATCATTTTAATAGTTTGGTCACAATTCAAAAGGGACCATCCCTAACAATAAACACAGGCTCACAGAGACAGAGAACAGACTGACAGCTGTCAAAGGGAAGGGGTTGGTGGGCTGGGTGAAAATGGTGAAGGGAGTACGCAAAAAAAAAAGAAAAAAAAATTCCAACAAACAAACTTAAAAACAGACAACAGTATTGTGATTACCAGAGAGAAAGGGGGGTGAGGGGAGGTAGAAGAGGGTTCAGGGGGGACAAATGGTGGTAGAAGACTGGACTTGGGGTGGTGATGCATAATAGAATTGTACACCTGAAACCTATACAATTTTATTAGCCAAATGTCACCCCAATAAATTCAATAGAAATTAAATTTTTAAAAATAAAAAAATGAATAAAACCATCTGTCCTTTACTTTTTGAAAAAAAATCTGATAGATAGGGGGGAAAACCAACACCAATACTTGCCATTTAAATAGATAAAATCAAACTTAAATACTCATGACTGGGGAGGGTAGTAATAGCCTCCTGCCATGACAGCAGCAAAGATTGGTGCATTCATGTTCACAGGAAACGCGGCCAGGAGTTTATTTGGTGTAAAGGGAACAAAAATAAGACTATCTTAATAGAGGTCTCGTCAGTTTGCAACCTATCAGGCAGCTCCCCAAATGCCGGTGCAAAAATCGAATCAGCCTTTCCTGCTGTTGGGCACAGGCAGAGCTGGCTTGGGGGCTCACTGACATCCTCTAGGCTCCAGCTCAAAACCCCCGAGAAGTAACCGAGTCGAGACGTGTAATTCCCCGGGATACTTCCGCGCGAGTGACCGGAAAGGCCAGATGGCCTTCTCCTCGGGTGGACCGGGGAGGATGAGGAGGGGTTTGAATGAAGGAAAAAGTCGGACAAAGTCAAACGGGTCTATGGGGCGGGAGGACTTGGAGCAAAGAGAGAAAGCGGGGCAGGGAGAACGGGGAGGAGGGGAAAGAGGAAGAAAGGAGTGGCAAAAAGTGAGAGCGGTTTAGCTGCGGGAGACGACCACTGGGCGGGGAGGGATAATGAGCAAGAGGCAACACCTGCAGAGTGCGGCGAGGGTCAGGGAATGGCCGCGGGGCCCCGAAAAAGAAAAAAAATAAAGAAAAAAGGTGGGGAGCGATGCGGGGCGGGAGGAGGGTGGCAGGAGACGGACAGGAAAGGCTCCGACGGCGCAGGCGAGACGGAGCCGCCTCCAGGTTTGACAGCCGCCCGGCCCTCGGCGGGGGGGAGGAAGGAGGGGGTGAGGGAGCGGCGGCGCCCAGACAATAGGGGCGGCGAGTGACGGGGAGGACGCGGGAGGGAGCGGGCCGGAGGGACACCCGCGTGGGGAGTCCCGGGCGGCCAGGCGGGGCCCCTCCTGCCCAGCTGCCGCCGCCGCCGCCTCTTACCGACTCGGCCTCCTGTCCGCACAGCAGCCGGGCCGTCCGGGGCCGAGCCGGGCACGAGCAGGGCGGCCAGCCCGGGCCTCCGCCACCGCCTCCGCCTCCGCCCAGGCGGCGCCGGGGAGCGAGCAGGAGCGAAGCGAACTGGAGCCTCGGGGACGGGTCGCGCCGAGGTCGCGCGGGAGGAAGCCGGTCTGAGCCCTCACGCCCGCTCGCTGTCCGCTGCCATCGCCGCCACCGCTGCCGCCGCCGCCGCCGGCCAGCCCAGACGCGACGCCGGTCCCGGCGACGTCAGCCGCCCGCGACGCCCCGGAAGGGGCCTGGACGCGTCACGTGGCTCGCGAGGGTTGGGCCCGGGCCGCGCCGCCGATTGGAGGGCCGCCTTGGGGGGGCGGGGCTTCGCGGCAGTTGGCTGGCGGCGGGTGGGCGGGGCCCTGGTGAGCGGAGGGAGGAACGCGAGCTGGGGGAGCCCATTGGCAGTTGGCAAGGGTTTGACCTTTGAGCGATCAGCAGGGAGCCTGTTGAATGTTATTAGTATCGATTTGATGGGAGCCAGGTCCCCACAACTCCTGGTGCCCGCACCCTGCGCAAACTCCTGAAATGCATTGCACGCTTTCTGAGATACCCACCCCGTTCACATTAAAATAGAGCAGATGGTTACTGTTATAAAGTCAGTAAGCCTCTGTTAAATGAATCTTGCAGCAGGCGCTGTGCTGTTAGTACATCACATGACAACCCCAATCACAATTGTTTGCTCCCCATAGTCCAGAGATCCTTGCAATACAAGAGGCAGATATTACTAAGACGTGTGTGTATGTGTGTGTGTATGTGTGTGTGTGTGTGATTTCCCCACGACGACACAGCTAATGATGGCAGAACTACTTCGATTGAATATCCACCATGTCCCAAACTGGTCACTAGGCACAAGAAAAAGTGTTTCCACCGTAGGGGAAACCAACAAATGAATACACTCAAAGCAATATTGGAATGAAGCGTCTTTTTTCTCTCTCTTTCCAGTGTGCCACTCCAACTCTCAAGCTTTCTAAATGCAACGTTGCATACAGATAACACTTGTATTTATCATGCTTTGCAGTGTGGAATTAAAATAGCAAAGAAGCTCTCTTTAAGCTTCAATTATGGTGGATTTTGGAAAGTTAAACAACCGTATTCATATCCTTTTATTCAATAGACATTCATTCATCACTATGCTGCTAATAGGTCCTGAGCTAGACTGAGCATGGCAGTATGTAGAAAAGATATAAATAAGAGAATGTCTGGTGGACATTTCTCCTCTTGTATGGTTGCCCAGCATCTGCACTCCCTTTCCATGTTTGGGAAATTTCACATCATACTTGTCATCAGTGTAATACACCATGTATTTCCAGAATCTTCTGGACACATAACAGGATTTTATGTTCCATCCTCCTTAGAATTATGTATAATCATTTGATTTGCTTTGGCTAATAAAATAAATTGTCATGTCCAGCTGGTAATGTAAAGGCCAGTTCACCAAGTTATCTGTCTCTGATATAGTGAAAAGCAAATTTTGAGATGGTGTCTGCTCCAGCAGCCCAGGTTCTAGACAGATTATGATGAGCCCAGAACCAACTGCTTACCTCAACTGATATAGTATAAGGAAAAATAAATAAATATGTGTTGTTTTAAGCTATTGATATTTGGGTGGGTGGTTGTTGCGCAACATAAGCTATCTTAACTGACAGATACACCCACCTTGGAGTCTTGAAGGCAGAGTCAGC
Source organism: Myotis myotis (assembly GCF_014108235.1). Taxonomy (NCBI): domain Eukaryota; kingdom Metazoa; phylum Chordata; class Mammalia; order Chiroptera; family Vespertilionidae; genus Myotis; species Myotis myotis. The sequence goes on from NW_023416320.1 coordinate 3,139,254, forward strand.
TTTGCAGTGAATAAGATGACAATGTTAGAAACTCACATTTCTAGTCTCCATTGCAGAGAAAGGGCTGTTTTCAGTGATACTAATTAGACTGTCTTGCTGAGGAGTGTGTATCAGGAGCTGCTAGTGATGCTCAATGTAAGGAAAGTTTTCTCCAGCAGCTTGGCCGTACCAGTGGCCGATATGTGCCTTTCAACCTCGAGTTAACTAACTGAACCCTGGCGGAATTTCTGCTGACCCACCGGCCAGTAAGTGAGGGAAGAAAAAAAAATCTGTTGCTATACATCACTGCAAAGCTAAGGCTGTTTGTAATTGAAGTAAAATACATACATAAAGGATAACATAGACCCCTCCACGCCCCACTGCTTTTTGAGAATCCATCAATCTACCCTGAAGAGATGATTCCTCCATTTTAACTGGAACTTAACCAGGGACCCCTCAAATAATTCAACTTGAAAAAAGAACAGGAAATCATCGAGTAAATGATTTCTGGCTGAGTGTATTGTATAGCGAGTATTCCCAATGGAATTAGAGGCCACTTTGAGAGCGGGGGTCCATGTGTATGTTTAGTTGTCATGTGACTAGGAAGGGTGCTATAGCAAGTTAGTGATGAGGGACCAGGGCTGCTAGCCATGCTGAAATGCACAATACAGTCCCATATCTTTAAGAACTAACCCCAGGTCATACATGACTTTTGAATGTCCCTCCAGACATTCGTGTGGGTAAAAAAAAAAAAACTGTTTATAATCATCTGAGCCTAGAACTCGGTTTTACACATAAGCACCCAGTATTTTTGCAAGATTTTAATATACACTCAATTTCCCAGGGATGGAGCTACTGTGAAATATGAGAGGAGACTGTCCTTTTTATAAACATTACCAGGAGTTTATCGCGTTTTTAAAAACCGTGTCACCAATGGCAAAGCTCCTCAGAGTCTTTGAGGCACTATTAGAAGTCGCCTGTATCACTGCATTTGTAACTTTAACATTCAGGCTAAACCTAAATTTAGGTCCAAGCGCCTGACCACTGTATTATGTCCCTTGTGAGTCATGACCAAACACTTATGTATTAAAATATATACTATTTTTTATTATGAATTATTTCTATAAAGTGTGTTCATATTTTATCATTATGTCATTTATGAATTTTAAAAGACAGACATGTATAGCTTATTTAGACCATCTATGAATTTAATTTCAGAAAAGTGTAGAGGGTATTTCAGAAAAATGGGGACATTAAGTCTGATAAAACCGATTAACTCATGTAGGCTACCATGGCCTCTTTTGACCATACAGAATCAAAGTTCAGGTTCAAGCCCAGGTTACAAGATATAGGAAAGTCTAGCAATGACCCCCTGAACCATGCAGTGAAGCTATGTATTGCTATGTCCCCTCTTCTCTCTCCCACCCACGCACGCCTCATCCAGATGGCTAATGTTAGCCATCAGTCACTCACTCCGTCTCCGAATATAGAAAGAAAGAACATACAGCTGTGTTTGAGCAGAACCAAACGAGCACTTACGGCAAATTATCTTGAAACAACGGTTCTTAGGCAGAAAGCACTGAACTAAATTCCAACATTAAAATATGGATATGGAACCATAGTATCTCCTGGAATATTTAACAACTGTATATACTTATTTTAAGGGGGAGTTCACTCCTAGATACCAGGTATCCCCTGATTACATAGAAAACACAACAAAGCTCTTGATATGTGTGCCGCTTTAATATTTATAATTAGCATCAGTGAAGTAAATCAAAGCAACTCTAAGTTTGAGGTTTGTTTGTTTGTTTGTTTGTTTTTAAATAAACTAGGTTAGTAAAAACCTAACCTCTTATAACAGACACCTTTGGCTCATTGCTCAATTGCAGGTGCTTAGCAGTCTTTAAAAGTGCACTAGCATCACTTCCTGAACCGGCCAAAGACCTTCCTAGTCTTGTCTCTCGGTCACCATATCCCTTTATCAACTGACCAGAAGTGATCATTGTTCCAGAATGGGCAGTCCCCGGGACACTGAGACAGGATCATGCTGCCTGAACCAGGATGAGGTATTACAGACAAGCCAGGTAAAGATGAAAACCCACTGAGTATGGATCAACTCTTGACTCTTCAGAGGATTTCACCTTTGGGAGATCAGGACCAAGAAGGGCTCTGTCCGCTACTCTGTGGATACCTGGCACCTCCTTAGATTTTCATTGGTACCTGTTATCTCTCCCATGAACTACACCAGTGTTTCTCAAGTGTTGTTCCACCAATCAATCAATCTTCTGTAATAGACCCACCTGGACTGTTTGTTAAAATGCGAGTTCCTGCCCGGCTGGCATGGCTCAGTAGTTGAGTATTGATCTGTGAACCAGGAGGTCACAGTTTGATTCCCAGTCAGGACATGGCCCGGTTGTGGGCTAGATCCCCAGTGGGAGGCATGCAGGTAGCAGCCAATCAATGATTCTCTCTCATCATTGATATTTCTTCTCTCTCTCCCTTTCCCTTCCTCTCTGAAATGAATAAAAATATATTTTAAAAATAAAATAAAATGGGAGTTCCTGGGCCCTAACCTGTATCTTGGGTTTGGAGACTGGAAATCTGTATTGTAAAAGCCATTCCAAATGAATATTATGTACAGGAAAGTTTCAGAACACCTGTTAGGAGAATTTTGGTTGCTTGTGACTGATATTCAATGCAAACAAACTTATGTTTGTGGAATTAAGATGGAGAAGGGAATGAGTCTGACTTCTGGGGCTATTTGATTCAGAGATCAAATTATAACATCTTCCACGCTGCTTCCTTTGGGGTGGCTTAATTCCTGGGCTCCTCGCTGGGGCCCCCAGCAGCTTCAGGCTTTTCATTCCAATCGCCTGATGAACATAAAAACAAGTCCTACAAGTCATGCTCTCATTGGCCTAAATTAAGTCAGGTGCCCTGATTGTCATGGACCTGAGTCCGGGCCCCCATAGGACAAGTGGGAGTGGAGACTGGCCAAAACCTCATGGACTGAGAGATGGGAATGGGTGGGCCCTGTAAAGAAAACTGGAGTGCTGGTATTTGAAAGAAAGAGAATTGAAGCCGGACAACAAAAACAACTAAGATTCATTCCAACTGACTTATGCTAACTGTAAGTCCAAATCACAAGTGACAGCCACCCAGCAAAGCTAAGAGTACTCTTCCTGGTTTGCTAGAAAGGCAAGCCAAATGGAGACAAAGCTAGTGAGTGGCTGACTTAACATTCACATCTCTGATTCCTTAGGTGTCTGTTTTGAGAGGCAGCCTCTACAATGCAGAAAGCTCTGCAGTGAATTGTTAAAACCTGGGGGTTGGGGGGGTGGACAAAGAACATAGCTGGTGTACAAATGAACAGCAACCAAATAGTCGATACTTTCAACCTCTTTGGGATCATTACCTTCCTTGAGAATAGAGCTGGCTGAAATTCAGTGGCATGCCTGCATGCATTCTCCCATCAGTCATTTACTTGTTTATTCATTCAACAAACTTGTATTGAGGTTCTGCCGAATGCTAGAAAATGGGCGATGCAGAGAGAACAGGAAGAAAAATCAGAGTAGGTATCCAATTCCAAGGGGACTTGCTCTGATGGGAAGGTGGGTACAGAATCAACCAGGTACAACAGAAAGCTAAATATTAATCAACATGAAATAGAGATGCTGTTGCTCTAGCTGGTTTGGCTCAATGGATAGAGCATCAGCCTTCGGACGGAAGGGTCCCGGGTTTGATTCTGGTCAAGGGCACATGCCTGGGTTGCGGGCTCAATCCCCAGTAGGGGGCATGCAGGAGGCAGCTGATCAATGATTCTCTCTCATCACTGATGTTTCTATCTCTCCCTTCCTCTCTGAAATCAATAAAAATATATTTAAAGAAAAGAAAAGAAAAGAAAAGAAAAGAAAAGAAAAGAAAAGAAAAGAAATAGAGATACTATCCTGTAGGGGGTGTGCTCATTCTGACTCAGCAAATCTAGGGAGACCGCATACAGGAAGTGGCATTTGAAACATGTTTTGAAGGATGAGTATGCTTCAAATAAGAGTTCTACGCAGGCTCCAAAATTATTATTGGCCCATAGTTCTATATCGTTTTGATTCAGGCTCTGACAAATAAAAAAAAATCATTCCATTTCTTTCCCACAAACATTGACTGAACATCTGTGAAGCGCCAAGTACAGTGCTCAGGCCTAAGGAGCACAGCAATGAAGAGGCTTAATTCCTGATCAGAAGGCTCTTAGCAGTGTGGGCAAGCAGACCAGCGTAGCAACAGGTCATTCTGACACAGTGCAGTTATCAACGATGAAAATGATAAGCAGCATGCAGGATGAGCAGGGGCAGAATATGTGCTCCAACAAGTCACTTGGATTGTCCAAGGGCCTGGCTCCTGGTCAGTGCCAGGGAACACTACCAGCTTCTCCAAGGCCACTGCCTGACATTCGAATGGAACAACTGCCCCTGTGGGGAAGGGAAAAGGGTCGGCCGGGGGCAGAGAGTGTGGTAGCAGGGGCGTTGCCACAGTCGTGGTTTTGCCACAGTCGTGGTTTTGCCACAGTAGAAACATTGAGGCAACACAACCCTGTGGTCAGGTCTTGGGTTACTTCCTCCTCTGTATTCTTGCACAACGTTCCACAGAGCCAGTGTCACCAGGCGGAGGGTAAACACCCTTTGATTTTCATCATTCCTTTCCTTTCCTTTTTTTTTTTTTTTTTTTTTGTAACAATAGGTCTCATGAAGATCATCGGGAACTATACATTTGAAAGGAACAAAGACGTTAACTTGCTTCTTGCCACTGTTTTTTTAATAGCAACCTAAAACAAGAAAGCATATTGGAGCCAGCGATTTGGAATAGGACCAGGAGTTGTAAATGAGACCTGACACTATTACCAGTGTTCCTGGGATAGACACTTCTCTGATTCTCCTTTCCTCACAGGTAAGTGAGAATTTCACACGCCGTCCCCAGCACCTGGGTAAACAGCCCTGCTGGCACCTCGCAAACTGAGAGCAATAGGTGCTTTAAAAAATATATATTTTTTAATTGATTTTTAGAGAGAAAGGATGGGAGGGAGAGAGAGAGAGAGTGGGAGAGAGATGCAACAGGGAAACATCTATTCGCTGCCTCCTGCACGCCCCCAATTGGGAATCATGCCCAAAACTAGGGCATGTGCCCTCGACCTAGAAGAGTACAGGTAACCTTATGGTGCACAAGAGGACACCCAACCAACTGAGCCACACCAGCCAGGGTGGTAGATGGGAATTTTAAATCTACAGAGTTGTTTTTAGAATTAAATTAGATAGGACAAGCTTTACATGTTTTTTAAAATTATAATTGACATACAAATGCCAGGTACTTCCCAACATTCCTTTCTCACCTTTCACAGGGACCAATGCATCTAGTCATTGTTGCCTCTGAGGTCAGACCCAGTTTCTCTCTTTATTGATTCCACAAACACAGACATTTTCTGAGGACTTACTTTGTGTCAAGCCCTGTTTGCTTCTGAGGATTAAAGAGATGAGTAAGACACTGTACTTGTCATCAAGAATTTAACTTCTATTAAGACTTTATTCTAGGGTTCTCACTAGCTAATCAATCTCGATCCTCCTCCTTTTCCCTACCCATCATTTCTCTGTCTCTCTCCATCCATCTCTCTTTCTCTCTCTGCCACAAAAAACAAACAAACAAAAAAACACACACAAAAAAACATTATTCCCACTGCAATTCAAATATGAACCCTGAGCAAACAGGAAGGACATAATCTGAAGCATTTTTGAGAGACAGGAATTCCAGTAACAAAAAGTACTGTGTAAACCCTAAACAGACACATTAGCAACAAAGGAAGTTTGAGATCATCGATGATAAGAAAATCCAATTTAAAGTCAAATAATAAAAGTACTGCAATGAATCTAAGTGGAAATTGCAGATTCTAAAAATCAAAAGGAAACCAGTAGAGATGTCATTCTTCTTTCATCCTCTGGACATGAGATACTCTGGTACTATTACAAGGAAAACTAAAGTGTGCCAGTTTCGATAAATCCATATCTATCCCGGCTTGCCATTTCTCTGATTTGTCTTTTCTTAGTATACGACTCAAAACTAAAATATTATGTTCTCCAAATATTTATATATAAATCCCCATCCCTACCCTGCCATTACCTACAGACAAAATAGCCCCCGGTATCATTCTGATCTTACAATCTGTTTGAAAATTCTTCCAAGACTGTGCCAATGAATTACTCATATCACACATGACAAATACCCAATAAATGGGTAGTCAAGGCACCAGAAACATAGGTATGTTTCCCAAAAATGTAGGTGTTAGTATTGGCACAGGTAACTGATTAGAATCAAATAGATAAAAAGTTGTTGACTGGTTTAGACCCGCCAGAGACATGCCAGTTTGGTATCAAAGAAATGATGACAATTCAAGGCTTTAAAGATCTCTTCACTTTCTGATTTCAAGGGACAGAGGGTAGACTGAGGTGTGTGGGCATCGGCAGAGTAGAGCATCTTGAAGAAGTCAGAAGGAGTTCCCCCTCCATGAGAAGACAGCAGCCAAGGCTGGAAGGAGAAAGATGAGAAATAAAAGAATGGGAGGAACAGAAAGAGGAAGAGAAGGTGGAGAACTATAAATTACAAGAAAGAGGGCCCCAGCCTCCCAGAACATCTGTAGAGTAGAACGTGGCTATCTGGTAAACCTAGGCCAATGTGACTAGACACAGTCTTGAATAACGTGCCTGTAGTCTAATGATGACACTAACACAGCAGGCACATACTGACCAAGTAGCCTGGAATAATAGATGGCTCCAAAGGTAACATGTGCTCGGACTATGTATTATTAGTTATCTATTGTTGTATAAAAAGTTACCCCAAAACTTGGGGTCTTAAAATACCATTGATGATCGAACAGTGTCCGTGGGGCAGAAATCTGGGCTACACTAAACCGGCTGCTCTGCTTTCGTGTGTTTCACAGGCTGTGATCACAGTGTTAGCTGGGGCTGGTGGCTGCATTCCTGTTTATTCTCTTTTGTTGTTGTTGATCCTCACCTGAGGATATATTTTTCTTTTTTTAAATGTATTTTTATTGATTTCAGAGAGGAAGAGAGAGAGAGAGAGAGAGAGAGAGAGAGAGAGAGAGAGAGATTTTGAAACATCAATGATGAGAATCATTGATTGGCTGCCTCCTGCACACCCCCTACTGGGGACCGAACCCGCAACCCAGCCTTGTGCCCTTGACTGGAATTGAACCCGGGACCCTTCAGTCCCCAGGTCGATGCTCTATTCACTGAGCCAAATCAGCCAGGGTAGGATCTATTTTTCCATTGACTTTTAGGGAGAGTGGAAGAGAGAGGGAAAAACAGAGAGAAACATCAATGTGATAGAAACACATCAATTGGTTGCCTCCCGCATGAGCCCCAACCAGGGCCTGAGCCTGGGAGGAGCCTGCAACCAAGGCCCTTAGTCCACAGACCAACGCTCTATCTACTGAGCCAAACGGACTAGGGCTGCATTCCTGGCTATTAAGCTGAGGGCCTCAGGCTTACAGGCATTTGAGACAGCCATCAGGTCCTTGCCATGCAGGCTTCTCCAACATGGCAGCTTGTGTCATCAGAGTGTGCAAACCAAGAATATAACAGAGGGTCTAGCAAGACAGAAGCAGCAGTCTTCTGTAGCCTCATCATGGTAAGTTACAACCCACCACTTTTGTCTTATTCTATTCAGGAGAAGTTAGCTTTAGCCCACCTTCTAGTGCAGCAGTTCTCAACCTATGGGTCGCGACCCCTCTGGCGGTCGAACGACCTTTTCACAGGGGTCACCTAAGACCATCCTGCATATCAGATATTTACATGACGATTCATAACAGTAGCAACATTACAGTTATGAAGTAGCAACGAAAATAATTTTACGGTTGGGTCACAATGTGAGGAACTGTATTTAAAGGGCCAGAAGGTTGAGAACCGCTGTTCTAGGGGGTCGGGGGGTGAAGGGGATTATGCAAGGATTCTTGAGGGCCATCTTTGAAAGCTGCCTACCACAGGCTAGACAGGCTCTCCTAACAAGATCCTGCCTGTGGCATCACCTTAGGAGGAAAAGGAACTCAAGAAAAAAAAAATGAGATGACCCACGGGGGCCTCCAAAGTTGGTTTACAGGAAACGAATAAGGAACCCATCCTGCATATCTGAGCTGAGGACTCACTTCTTTCTCATTCCTTTTCTCTCGTTTCATTCTCCAAGCCATCCTTTGAAATATACATCATCACATGTATCATTGAGAAAGCTACAGCTCCAACAGGTTAAGTCACAGATCTATGGAGGACAGAGTTTGCATCGAAGTCTATGTAGCTCCCAAACCCACACTGTTCCCATGACCCCATGCGCCTCAGTGTTGCTGGAATGTGTATTTTTCTTGGATCGCTTGCAACAGCAGAGATCTGCAGGGACCACCAAGATCCAGTTCTTTGAGCGCTACTAAAATATACATACAGAATGCAAACTAAAATATAGGATGCAAACTGCCACCCGTACAGTTTCCTGTAAAGCCCAGCGTTTGCTGGATTAACCTATTCCCAGTGCTGACATTCCCCCAGATCAAGCTCCTGGTAGTCAACGGCATTCTGAATGTCATAGCATCAGTGCGTTATCACCAATAAATTGTATTGATTGGAACAAAGCACTGGTATGCAGCGATTCATACTGAAAACGGCCAGAAGATGAGCCGCAGGAAGTGTGGCTTGTCTGAGTTTTTCTTATGCTCACGCAGCTGGGGGTGCCCAGTGAGTTCAGAAAAGCGTCTCCCTGGTGACCTGATGTACACACACACACACACACACACACACACACACACACACACACACACCGTGGCTGGCCCAGGAGACAATCTTGAGTCTCCACCAGGCTCCCCAGCGAGACTGTCACTCAGGCTGACAGGAAGTGTGACCTCATCCTGCCGCTCAGCCCCCGGTTTCGCAGGCTGCTTTTGAATGAAAACAAGAACAGTTTGAAGGCAGACTTTCCCAAGAACTACATGCTCTTCTGTTCTAGGAAACAGCCAAAGGAACCAGAGGCGGCTGAGGACGAAATCCTGCAAATGCCTGCACCTGCACCGTGAGGGCATCGCCGAGAAGGAGGGGAAGGTGGGGTTTCCCCGCATCAGGCGACCTCTGCACCTGTTGACAGCCCGGCATTCGTCCGTTGCAGCTGAAGAGCGGTTACATCCTGGGTTTCTCCGCTGACCGTCTTGCTCGGGAGGCTTCGTCTTTCAGTAACTATTTTGTTATCTGTCAATTGGAAAGAAAGACAGGGAGCTCCCTTTGGAAAGGATGTGTGTGGGCAAATTACTTTCCCAAACAGATCTGTCGCTTTGAGGGAACTGGTAGACGGGATCTGTTTCTTGAGAAGTTTGAGAGCTGTTTACTGGCGTCTTCTTCCCAGTTACTAACACTCACTTAACTGTTCACCTGCTGCTGTTGCTGCCATGGGTACTCGCAGGGTACGGCTACAGGACCTTGCTTTCGGCTGCAGGACACGTCAGCTCCGAATTGAACTGAGTTCTTGGGGGAATGTAATACAGGGTCATGGGGGCTGGACATAGTCATATGATAGTGATCAAAAGTCAAAGGACCAGGGGCATGCTATTCCACTACCGTGAGACACAATTATTCTACATTCCAAGCAAGTGAGCTCTCTGAATGTGTGCTTTGATTTCAAAATCATGCAAGGCGTGCCAGGCAGTCCTCCTGACTTATCTGAAGGTCTGGATAAGCCATGGTCAATGTTTTCCAACAGGTTTTGCATATAATTTACTGGAAGAATCCACCTAGAGCTACAGAATTATCCTGGGTCAATGCTGTGTGTCACGGCTACAAAAACAACCCATTGCTAAGTTATCACATTTTTTAAATGTGGATGGAGGTGGTGATTCAGAAAAGCATTCAGACCTGCATTAGAAAGCTGTTAGGACAGTGATACCGACACAGCTTAATAGTTAACAGAAGGTAGATCTATGTGGTGAGTTGGTAAATGGTCATAGTTGACATGATGTGCGCACTTGGGGATGTGTTTAAGTTGTAATTGCGAATGTACATAGTATGTCCTCGGGAACTGAGTATTGAAATCTGCCCAGTGCTGGACTATTTTTAGTGCAATTCTGCTTACGATGCCCAGGAATGTCCAGGCTGATAGCAAGTACGAAAGACCACTGGCCCTCTCTGTGACTACCTGTCAGTGGTCCAAGGTGTCGGATGAGGGGCAGACACCAATCCTACGCATTACTTGAAACTTGATAATGAGATGGATGTGTTTTGGATGATGACAATATAAATGAGTTTATTTAGAAAGCTCTAGAACCAATCTTTTTTGTTGTTGTTCAGATTAAAAAAAATTATTGTTGATACTATTACAGATGTCCTCCCATGTTCTTAATCAAATAACTCATTTTTATTATTTTTATTTTGCTGACAAGTCAACCTTTGCACGTCTAGCTTTCCCCCAAGAAAATGTTGACCTTATTTACAGGAAGACATCATTTAGATGTGCTGAGCAAGACAATGGAGAATGTAGAGCAGGGACAACCCCAGGGGTCCTTCAATCCAGTCCCCTGCCTCCCACCCAATATCTCTGCCTTATTTCAGTATACATATCCGACAAGTGCAATTAGTAGATGCCATCTGTTTGGGCATCACTTTTCTATTTTTAACATATAGTCCGCCTTTTTTTTTTTTAATGTCTTTTGCAGGAAATCTGTGAAGTTTGAACAAGCAGCCTTCCCAAGATGTACCGAACATCTCGACTGATGTCAACACCGGTGGCAAGTCAATGTGGGCGAATTGCGACACGCAATTATCTTCTGAATGATTAGACTTCTTTGAGCCATTTCCTTGCTTTGATTTTGCTGATACTCGTACCATTAACCATCTGTCAGGAGCTTGTGCTTCTGAAATGCCAGTGTTCACGTTGGCAATGATTTTGACTTCATCTCTTTCCTTGAGGGAAATGTGATATTTTTTTCCTTTTAGTAGGAAAAAAAAAGTCATCAGTTTTTTTTAGATACCCGTGCATAAATATGAAAGGAGATTGTTTATCCGCTACTATTAAGATGCAAAACTGTTTGTCTATTTAAAAAAAACACACACACAACACACTGAATGATTTTGATAGCTACTTGCAGAAAACAAGGGCGTAACTTGTTAAAACGGTAGTGGTTTCGAGTTTCTTCCTTCCTCTTGTTTTTTTCTCCCCAAAACCTGCTTCCAACCCTCCCTCACACACCTACTATTTTCTCGCTTTTTAATTTTATTAACGTTATTGGGGTGATGTTGGTTAATAGGATCATGTAGGTTTCAAGTGTAGATTTCTGTGATGCATGATCTGTATATGCCACTGTGTGCCCCCCCCCCAATCAAACCTTCTTCCGTCACCATATCTTAGTCCCCCTCCACGCCCCATCTCCCCACCCTCTTCCCTCTGGCTACCACCACCCTGCTGTCTGTGCCCATGAGTTTCAGTTTTAATATATCCCACTTATGAATGAAATCATATGATTCTTAGCTTTTTCTGACTGACTTATTTCGCTTAACACAATGTTCTCAAGGTCCATCCATGTTGTCACAAATGGCAGTATTTTGTCTTTACTTGTGGGGGAGTCGTATTGCCAGTGTATGTGTATCGCATCTTCCGTTCATAGCTCAGCCAGGCCAGCCAAACGTCTCAATTCCTCTCGCTGCTTCGCTATTAATGGTCAGTAATGGGATCAAGTTTCGCCGAGCCTGTCAAGTAGAAGTACTCACGGCATTTCTGTATAATACAAAATTCTGAGTTTAGAATATTAATGAACTACAACATTCCCCAATGGAAATCCATGGCCATGCTTTTGCTTACCTGGAATGAATGGATGGATGCCTTTGCTTCTTAATTAAGAATACTTCCTACATTAGAAGATCTTTTATGTGAAACCAAACGTAATTGTTTTCCCTCCACGAATGCCTTTTGCTCATTATTGTACAATGCAAGTGCCTTAAAGTGCGCTGTTGAGAGAACTCCAGGGCAGATGATCGATCCCTCAGAAATACTGAGTCGGCTAAAACAGCCAGCGCATGGGGCAATTGGTTTTGGTTTTCTCCAGCTCCACACGAGATGCTGTCTCCCTGCTTTTCATGGGTCAGTTGGATGCTGATGACGTATTATTGCCTCATCCTGCCCCCAGGGGCCTCTAAAGGAGTGTTGAGCAGGAGAAGGCGCAGGAGACAGAAGCCCCCACACTATTCTGGCTTCCCGTGGGGACCTGGTGACAGGTTGTGTTAGAGCCCATTCGCTGGATGGCTGCCCCAGCTGGAGTCTCCACAGGGGCCGGGACGTCAGCTATTGGCACCTTCCCATTCGCGCCGCCACTGTTTGTAGCGTGGGTGCTGGTGAGGGTGATGAACGTCTACTTCTCTCTCCTTGGCTTGTGCAGGTTCCTCCGGGTCCGAGAGAGAATCTGCTGGAGAGCTGTCTCCCACGTGCATTTTCCCAAGGTATTCCATGGGGCTCTTTACAAGAAAAATCAATCAAATTCTCCTCCTGGAGGCACTATTTTGTTGTGTTCCTGGTTTAAAAACAAGAAGGTTTAAGACTTACTTGCCTTGTTTCATTGATTTTATTCTTTAGATTCCACATAGAAGTAAAATCATGGTATTTGTCTTTTTCGGGCCAACTTGTTTCACTTAGCGTAATACTTTCCAGGTCCATCCATGCCGTCGTAAGTGGTAAGACTTCATTCCTTTTTTGTGGCCAAGTAATCTTCCATTGTGTGTGTCCTTCTTCCCTCTTCAGCTTTGCCTGTGATTTCCTGGCTGGTGATGGTTCCTTTGACTGCTGCTCCCTAGATCCCCTGACAGGCTCCTACCTTCCCTGTCGCCGAAGTCCCAGGCTCCTCACCAACGGTTACTACATTTGGACAGAGGACAGTTTCCTCTGCGACAGAGATGGCAACATCACACTGAGCCCATCCCAGACCAGTGTGATGTACAGGGAGAACTCAGTTAGGTAAGTAGGAAATATTACATGGAAAAATCAAAAGTCCCATCCAGCCATCATTCATTCATTCATTCATTCGCCCATTCAGCGTTCACTTATAAGGAGCCCATTCCTGCTCCAGACTGTGGAAGCACAAAGGCTAACGAGGGGCAGGTAGAGCAGACAGGTAAGTAACAGAAGCAGTGATCTGATGCAGGCGCCAGGGTAGAAGTCTGAATGGGGAGATATAAGGGGAACAGGGAGAAGGCTGATTTTACCTGGGGGGACAGGCTAAAACAACCTTCCTAGAGACTGTGATGAGAGTCTTGAGAGATGCAGACGTCCATTAAAATAGAAGCGGAGAAGGAGACTTTCGAAGAGAGTTCTGAGAGACCCCGATGCAAAGTGGGGAATGCAAGTAGTTTGGTGGAAATACAGCTCAGGGTCAGAGGGCTGGTCTGCAAGAGAGAAGACAGGGCGCAGAAGCAGGTGCTGCGTGGAGGGGGTCGCGTTCCAGGCTAAGCAGATAAACAGGAACCATGGACAGACTGTCCGATTTCTCCATAGCAGGGTAACACTGGTTACAAGGTAGAGGACGGATTGCTGGGACTGTGCATGTGTGAGTAGCCAAAGTCTTTCAGAAAGACAGACAATCACGTCACCCCTCCCCCTTGACACACTTCAGCTCGAACATCCAATTCCAACTCCTTCACATAACATCCCAGGTTCTTCATGACCAGCCTTCTTGCCTTCCTAGCCTCCTTTCCTAGCAGGATCCAGTATGGGACCTTCTTGTGCTTCACTGAACAGGCCAGACCATCCTGATCAGCTCAGAGCTGTCCTCCCTCACAAACGTCCCCGGACCCCCGATGAGCTGTGGCCCCCCTCTGCTCCGACATCTGCTGCCCTCGGCCAGCGGCCCTGGTTCATCGGTCAGAGCACCCTCCCCTCCGCAGCGCAGTCACAGAGCAGAGATGATGGAGCCGGGCTGCCTGGGTCTGCCTCTCAGCTATGACCTCAGACAAGTTACTCAACCTCTTTGTGCTTCGTTTTCTTGATTTGAAAAATGGGGTAACCACGGTGCCTACCTCGCGGGGCCATTCTGAGGATGGCGTGAGTTACTACACGTAAGCCACTAGGAAAGACGCCTGGCGCAGAATGAGCTCCGTGAAAGCCTTAGCTGCAGCGTCACTGTTCTTGTCTTCTCCCATACTGGCTTGTATACTGCTGGTACCGGAGGTTTTGTCTTCTATTTTATTTTTTAATCCTCACCCGAGGATACTTTTCCATTGATTTTTAAGGAGAGTGGGAGAGAGAGGGAGAGACAGAGAGAGAAACATTGATGTGAGAGAAACACATTGATTGGTTGCCTCCTGCACGAGACCCAACCAGGGCCTGGTGCCGGGCGGGAACCAGCAACTGAGGTACATGCCCTTGACCGGAATCGAACCTGGGACCCTTTAGTCCGCAAGCCAACGCTCTGTCCACTGAGCCAAACCTGCTAGGGCCCCAGGTTCTGTCTTTTATCTTGGCATCCTTCACTTTGATCCCAGCACCTGGCACACCCGGAAACGTAAGGAACTTCTGTGGAACGAATCAAGGGAACAAGTACAATGAGCGAGCTCCGTGGACCTGAATGGGAGAGAGGGGCTCTGTTCCTCAACGCGCTCCCACTAGATCCTCTGTCTTGAACCTGGGGGTGACCACTCTTCATTACCCACCGTGCTGCTTTCCTTTCTCTCCAGGATATTTAGGAAGAAAAAGAGGGTCCGCAGCTCTTTCCCTTCCCTCCTCCGCCTCGGGGCCTCTAGATCCTGGCTGCGGGGAAGCATCTTCGCTGATGCCGACTCGTCCCTGGGCGAGGCCAGCTGGCTGGAGGGAGCCGGCAGCCTGGACGCGCAGCCTTGCAGCGACAGTGGTGAGTCCGCCCCTCCTTTCCCCAGTGGGACAGCTCCGAGTGGGCACCGCAACGCCTGGTCCTGGACCAAGGTCAGGTCCGGGGACCACAGTCATTTGGGCAGAGAGGATGGGCCACATTTAAAAAATTCACCTACAGCTCTCTCCACGCTACTCATGTGATCCAAATATATATGTGTCCATGTCCTGCAAGATAGCCCAGAATTTACATGCCTAAATTATCAAGCTGATAAAACCTGGAAAATACATGCGCATCTCCAAGGTGTCCTTTCTGCACGGCCTGTGGGTGGAGGAAGAATGCTGGAGTTGGAGTTCAGGTCCTCGTTTGGGCACATGTGATAGTTACTTAACTTGGCCAAATCTCAGTTTCCTCATTTTTAAACAAGATATGTATCCATAGTGTGATAATAATATACTTATATATTATCATATATATCAGTATATGATATTAATATATGACATAGTCCTATTGAAATATATGCTGTATGTATATATTTGATATATTATACATTATATATTATTCACATCATGTAATATATTATACATATAATATGTACACATATGCATATAAAACATAGTAATGGAAACTCAAAGCATATTTTAATATTAAAAGGAACAATAAATATCAGGCATCATTCAATGCTGGATGCTCAGGAATTTGTAGTTAAAATTACTTTTATTAGTGGGAAGGAAACAATGGGTATTTATCGGGACAATTAGAGGATAACATTAAATGTCTAGGGGTAGGCAGGCTCCGGGATATGGCAAAGCTCAGGAATCTGGTGCTTGGAGGACTGGAGTTTGGGAATCGCTGTTCTGAAGGCAGTGCTCCCCAGATTTGGGAATTCACATCTAGTTTTCCCATGGCTGCCTCTTCAAAATGTGTCCAAACAATTTTAAAGCAATTGGACCACAGCAGCGCTGCACATGCTTGAGTTTACCTTGTTAAAAAATCCTCAAGGTTTCCAAATATCTTCTAAATATAGCGAATCAAACCGCCCCCTCCGAAATCGGTGATTCGTCAGCCGGGGTGCACACGGGGCTTGGAGATCTCTCAGCTCAGCTGTCAACTGTGATCAGCGCTCCCCGGGCCCCGTGACTCTGATCAGCAATTTCTTTTTCTCTGGAAATGTAGCCTAGTTAGAAAGACTCAAGAATTCAAAATTAAGTTGTTTTGCTGTTTTCTCTGGGCAACGGATGCAATCAAAACTCACTTCCCCTCATTTTCTCTTGCTTCATTTTTCAGGCTAAAAGAATTTTTTTTTTTTTGTCGTTGCCTGTTTTGTTGATCCTCAGTTCACCCCTTTCACAGCTGTGTCGAGACCCCTCCCTTCATTAGTTGCAATTCATTCTTCAGGCAGCTCCCTGGACCCCAGGACTGTGATGGGGGATGCATTCCTGGAGGAGGCCCCTGAGTTACACTGAAATGGGTTGAGGACTCAGGCAGGGAGGACTGGGCGGGACTTCCCGCTCTGTGTCTGCCAGTCCAGAGACAGAAAGGCAAGTTGGCCTGAGGCAGGCAGAGCTGGAGGTCTGCGGTTTTCTTGGGAGCTCATCCTTGGCTCTCCGTGAATATCCTCGCTGGGAGCTTCTGTGTGTGGCTTTGTGCTTCCTTCTGTAGCCGGCAGCAATGCCCACTGTACCGGCGGAGGGTATGGACATGCGCTGGGAAGAAACAGGTCCAGCCTTCTAAACAGAAGTAAATGACGCCAGACCAGCCGGCAAACAGGATGGAATGAATATCTTCAAATCTAACACGAGAGAGCTAATCGCCTAAACGTCTCTGCGTTATGACCCTTTCATTTACTATGAAGGGCGGAGGAAAAATTAAATATCAGTTGGGGGCAAAACATGTGTTTTAAGAGATGAAAAATCCTTGACCATTTTTTAATGCTAAGATTTTTTTTTTGTGGCTTCCCTCCTTAATGTCATCTTTTCTTTAAAAAATCCCGTGTAGGATTTCCAGAGTTCCACGTAGGATACAGTTTTCTATTTCATCCAACTCTCAGTGGCAGTGGTACGAGCTCAGAGGGCAGCCTTGGGCACTAGCGCAGGACACTTTTCACAGCTGGGGCAGCCTCACCCACATCTTTCCCGATCTTCATTAGGTGCCACTCATGACTGTATAATCAGCCATGAGAGTTCCCAGTTCCTTCTGATGTCCGCCTTAACTTGACCACTTAGCCTCTTCTCTTCATTAAACAGCTTTGTGGAGGTCTGATGGTATTATGGAGGACTGTACATGTGTAATGTATCTAATTCAGTGAGTCCAGACATATGCAAACACCCATGGCACCGTCCCCATCATCCAGGTGACTTCCAACACATCTAGGAGTTTCCTTGAGTCCCCCTTGTGGTTTGTTTTGGTTTCTTTGATTTTTGTAGTAAGAGCATTCAGCATAAGAGCTACCCTGCTGACAAGTTCTGCGGAGCATAAAATACCGTGTTGTTGACTATAGGCACCCCGCCCTATACCAGCAGATCCCCGGGGTCTTCTTTGGGGATGACCCTTGCATGCAGCCTCAGTCTTTCCCTCCGCTGTTATCTTCTCAGTCACTGGCCCTGCAGACACCCCGGGACAGCAATCAAAGCCGAGAATCCTTTCTGATGGTTCATGATTTCTTTCAGAGCCCCCTGGCTGTGTATCACATATTACAACCACGTTATTTGCCAAAAAAATGCACAGAGGCCTGCCTAGGGTGCCACCCTCACTCAGACAAGCCATCGCTTCGGTGCCTGTGGCATACATTCCAGACTCCTCAGCCGGAGTCCAACCCTGTGACCCGCCTCCAGTCTGGGTTCCCAGCTTCATGCTCCCCGGGCTCCCCTGGGTCACATGGGCCCTGTTCTCACCCCACTGGCCCTGGCACCCGTCACCCGACTGTCATGCCCCGGCCTTCGCAGGTCTCTGTGCTGAAGACCCTCCTCTCAGCGTTCAAGGAGAATGGCAGCTGGAAGTGCCCTCTCCTCTAGGAGTCCATGTCCCGTTCTACTCCAGTGGCGTCACTCCTATCACGGTCACTAGCTGCAGTGCACTGAGAGTCGCTGAACACGCACACACGCGGGCACACACATGTGCATACACACTTACGGAGCCTCTGCCCTTCCAGGCGGTGATTTTGACTGTGCGCTGACTGATGACTGGGCGTCGGAGCGGCTGGAGGCAGAGTCCGTGGCAGCCTCCTCCCCGGGCCACCTCACACCTGAGACTCCCGGAGGAGACTCCCTCCGCAGGGCCCTGCAGCCCCAGGGGACAGCTGCTGAGCATCTCCAACGGGGCATTTTGGATCATTCAAGTGAGTTTTTTTTTAAATCTTTGCCACACCCAAATAATCCTTCCTCACAGGGCCTGAGATCAGCGTAGAGGTAGGTGACTACCACACACGGAGGAGGGGCATCACCCTGCCTGAGGGGGGAGGACCTGGGGGGCTGCGGGCCCCAGGGGACGCATTCACAGAGAGGGTGACTGCCTCCAGGTGCCACCTTAGGGCAGTGGTTCTCAACCTTCTGGCCCTTTAAATACCGTTCCTCATGTTGTGACCCAACCATAACATTATTTTCGTTGCTACTTCATAACTGTAATGCTGCTACTGTGATGAATCGTCATGTAAATATCTGATATGCAGGATGGTCTTAGGCGACCCCTGTGAAAGGGTCGTTCGACCGCCAAAGGGGTCATGACCCACAGGTTGAGAACCGCTGCTTTAGAGGCATCGGAGGGACTGGATCGGCAGTAGTTTGGTTTGTTTGTTTGGTTGTTGTTTTTTAAAATATGTTTTTATTGATTTCAGAGAGGAAGGGGGAGGGAGAGAGAGAAACATCAGTGATGAGAGAGAATCATGGATCGGCTGCCTCCTGCCCACCCCACACTGGGGATCGAGCCCGCAACCCCGGCATGTGCCCTGATGGGGAATTGAACCATGACCTCCTGGTTCATAGGTCCACGCTCAACTATTGGGCCACGCCGGCTGGCCAGGCTTGTTTTTTAAAAACCCTGAAGACATTTGGCAAAATGTTAAACTTTATTAAATCTGGGTAGTGCATACACAGGTGTCTGTTATTCTATCTTCATACTTTGCTTTGTATTTGACACATTCCATATGAGGAAAATAGAAAAGGGGGGGGGGAGTGTCCTTTCACGCTATGTCCCTGGCAAGGAAAAGTCCAACGATGGAAAGCTACCGGGGTTTCCCGCTGGGAGCCAGTCTGGGATAAACTCAGCAAGCACATCCCTTAGTCTGTAGTTTGCTAACATCGTATTATTCACGTCTCCATGCGGTGCCACGAGAGCCTCGGGCATCGGCTTCCCAAGGTTCAAGGCCCAGCTCCCCACCTGTCAGCTGGGCCTCAGAGACAGCCCACCTGGCCTCTAAAACGCGACCTTTTCCTCTGTCAACGGAGATCCTCAGCGTCCCGCCTGATAGTGACGAACAGCATGCGGGGGAAGCACTGAGCATCGTGTGTCCTGTGTGCTAATGACCCCGAACGTGGGGCTTTGAAGCACTTGGCAAATAGGCTGGGGCCTGTCCACACTCTCCTGTACCTCTTCCCATGGTGATCCTCAAACAGCTCTGGTTCCTTTTAGGTGATTAAAACGCTACTCGGAGTTCTGGTTGGTTCAACCCATGCTGATCACGGCTGGAGAATCTGCTGTCTTTCCCCCTGTGGCTCAACAGCAAATATGCTGTTGATAGCAAAGGGTTTTGCAAGGCCAAGCGGCTCACGATATACACTCCTTTTTTGCCCTTTAGAGACGCCCCGTGGGCAAGTTGCAAATTCTCTTTCCCTTCCCGGTCTCAGGCAAAACATTGTGTTCTGGGTGGATGGGGCTTTTCAGTCTTGGCTCCGGCCCCTCATTGCTGTGTGACCGTGGACACATTTCATCATTCCTCTCGTCTTGGTCTCCTCGTTTTTAGAACTTAGGGTAATGGTTCCTACCTCCTAGATCTGTTGTGTTGATTGAACGAACCGGTGTTCGAGTGCTCTGGGAGTTACACGGCACTCCCCACATGTCGGCAGCATCAGAGCTCGGGTTTGGACGTCCGCATACAGTCTACAAACCCTTCCCCCAACATCGACGTGAAAGGCGGGCCCCAAATTCTTTATGGAGCATAATCATTTATTTTTAATGATGGGGGGGAAAAAAGAATGATTGGCAGCATTTTTCTAGCGTTTGATGATTTTATCTTGTTACTTCTGACAAGTTGTTTGGGATGACACATCTGAAAACTTTCTTCCTGGTTGGTGTGTAGGAGAGAAGTTTTACTATGACTCCGCTGTTCCGAGATTGTTTAACCAGCAATGCCTTCTAATTCATTTATGTCTATTTTTCCTGTTAGAAACCAGTTCGTTGGGAGAGATCTCCTTTCAGACAGTTCTGCTTGCTGCATGCTTGGCCATGTCTGCATGTGCAAGGTAATTCCGATTCTAGCTTCATGGGGTGGTGATTCATAATGAATGAAGCTGTAATTGATGGATGATTCACTTGCTTTATTCCACAAAGCATTTCCAGGTAGCTCTGTGGTCGGGTTGTTATCTTTGTCTCTCCCTGATAAATGCTCCCTCCTCCCATCATCTCCCAAAGCATACAAAAGCCAGGGTATCTTGCTAGAAATTGGAGGTTGCTATGTATCATCCTTCGTTTAAGTCCTCTGTGACTCTTGGTTACAAATTCAGACCAAGTACCTCTGCCTGGAGTTCAAGGGCACTTAAAGTTCCCACTAGGGGACTGGGAATCCTGCTGGGACTCCACCGTTCCCATTGTATTTTTATGTCCTAACATAAAGGCTCTGTTCCAGGGATGCCCACGCAGCATCTCAGAGCACATAATGCCCTCGCCCGATTAAAGGCAGGTTTCTGTTCTACCCGCTGTCAAGCATGTCCTTCCTGTCCGTCTCTCGCCCGAGTCTCCAGGCCAGTGATCACATCCCTTCTGTGCTGAGCCCACTCGTGCCCCAGTGCCTTTGCACTTGCTGTTTGCTCTGTTGCCTAGTACAGTCTTTCCCCGAAAGCCTCATAATGTATGTCTTTCCGGAATCTGTTCCAACGTCACATCATCAGGGAGCCCTCCCCTGACCACTCTCCATCACACAGACCTCACTTTACTTTTCTTTAGCGCACTTATTAAATGTTCATGTGTATAAGTGCTAATGACTTATTTCTCCCTATAAGAAGGGGAACTCCGCGAGAGCTGAGACATGGCATGTCTCTCTCACTACTGCATCCCCAGCTCCAGGGGCTCGTCAGTATTTGCTGAGTCAGTGAAAGAGGGGGGAATGGCACAGTCCTGGGGTCCTCGAAAGTGCTGCTTGCTCTCCCCTCTTGAGGGTCAAGTGCCTCATGTCACGTAGGGGAGTTGTGTTTTTCTTTCTTTCTTTTTTTTTTTTTGGTTTTTAAATATATTTTACTGATTTTTTACATCCCTTGAGTGTGAGCTGCATTTAGATACTTGCTTCAGGTGGTTGAGTTTTTTATATTTTCCTTTCTCCTTTGTACATATTTGTAATTTCTTTCAATAACTCATAGTTTGAACACAAAAACCATGAAGACATTATTCTTTAAAAAGAAACCCACCCCGTGCCACAGTCGTTCAGCAGATTGGCAAAACCCCAGATGTTTCGCAGACTTTTGGGGCAGGGTTGGGAAGCAGGGGGCACTTCGACTTTCTCCTTTGTTTTTCTTCTAGAAGTTTCAGGCTTCTGTGGTTTCCATTTCAGTCTCTGACTCATTTTGAGTCAAGGAGTGATGTACATGTGCAGGCTCCTTCTTTGCACGTGGATATACAATTGTTTCAATACCACCGGTTGCTTTTGCAACTCTGCTAAAAATCACTCAACTCTCTCTGTCTGCATCTGGTTCTGAGCTGTCTCTCCTCTTCCATTGATCCATATTTCTATCCTTTGTCAATACAACACTATCTCTATTACTGTAGTTTTTTAAAAATGTTTTTATTGATTTTAGAAAGAGTGGAAGAAGGAGAGCGAGAGGGAGAGGGAGAGGGAGAGAGAGAGAGAGAGAGAGAGACTCTTTGGTTGGCTGCCTCCTGCACGCCCCCTAATGGGGATCAAGCCTTCAACCTGGGCGTGTACCCTAAACGGGATTCGAACTGGAGACCTTTTGGTGCATGAGACGACACCCAACCAACTGGGCCACACTGGCCGGGACCCTGTAGTTTCATAGTAAATGTTGACCCCGTACATCTATAGTCGGTCTGAAAGGACTTCTCACGTGTCGGCAACGCACGGTTACTCTGCTGACCCAGCTGTCTTGTCGGTGCAGGTGGCTGCTGGGAGGACTGGTAGCCGGTGTCTTCACGTGCTCCTTGACCATCACGATTGCCTGTAAGTCACCGTTTCCCGAGTGGCCGCTCTGATTCCTGGGCTCCCTTCCAATGTCGGTCATTCTGATGTATTTTCTCTCTCTCACCAAGATGTTGTCAAGTCCCTGCTGCTCAGCCTTGCCAGCTACTTCAACGCCGGCCCCTGCGCTCGGTGAGTGTTGCCTCGTTACCCTCGTCTGCGCAAAGGTGACCGTGAGCCGCGGTCCCAGATCCCTCTGGCCTGCGTGATGACGGCGAGGGCCGTCCGGGAAAGGCCCTGGCCGCCCGTCCCGACGAAGGCTTCCGCTTGCCACTAACATCTGACAGTCTTATCCTGTCTTTAAAGCCTTGCATCAAATAGGTAGTTAATGTTTAAGGCAGCGGGACTTAGGACATGATGTGAACTTTAATTTTTAAATAGTTCTAAAGGGCTTTAGTAGAGCCATAGCCCTGCACTTTAAACATACATCCTGTGAGGAAGCCTTTTTTCTTAGTTTTCCCCAATAACTGGCACCCTGCCCAGGAAATGATCCCGGTGACCAATGCTGATGTCCCTGCCACCCCTCAGGCAGGGGACCATCGCCCTGGCTGCTGGCTGCAGGCTCAGCATATTCAGAGGGTGGCTGGGACAAGGGGGGGGGGGGGGGCTCGCAGAATGGCAGACAGCCTGCGAAGCCCCATTCCTTGAAGATGGATGTGTTAATTACCTTCCCTTCAGCATGCAGCCTGAGTGGAGCCAAATCCCGGGGCTGCAGCCTGAGGCCTGCATTCAAATGCGCCCGCTGGCCTTTGCTCTCCACGCTTCCTGGCCCTGTTCACAGGATCGCGGTTAATTCTGTGATCACAGCGAGGCTGAGAGAGATTTATTTTGTTGAGAGCTCCAGCCGATATCGATTTCCTGGCACTTTAAGCGATGCTTCCCCTGCGTCTCCTGGCGTTCCAGGTTTCTGGGTGCAGGCGCTCATACGGCTAAGTTTTGTCTAATCTGATAGTTAGGAAACTGGGTCCTGAGGTTATATGAGAAGTCCTTGCTCTTCAGCCTGGTAAATGAATGGCATTTGTTTAAAGCTCTTTTAGGTACCCTCCACCCTCCCCTGGCTGTGGTCACTCTCCACCTCATGGGGCATTAGCCACCGGTCTGCTTGTGAGCTGGGAGGTCGGTATGTTAGTCAGGACTGGCCTGGCCGACAGACAATGCCTGAACTGAAGAATCCACCCGGGGAGTCATTGCGTAACCCAGCTTTCAGAAGGGAAGGCATTCCTGCTTGTCAGCTGGTGCCACCTGCAAACACCCCTTCTCTGT
Organism: Myotis myotis; assembly: GCF_014108235.1. NCBI lineage: Eukaryota > Metazoa > Chordata > Mammalia > Chiroptera > Vespertilionidae > Myotis > Myotis myotis. The sequence goes on from NW_023416320.1 coordinate 3,162,767, forward strand.
GGGTTTTAAGATGAACGTGTACAGTTAACTGACCCCTCTCGAGAGTCGGGGGGGTGGGGGCTGGTTTAAAGAGCAGATGCATGCAACCTGATGCTGGGCCTCCCAACTCCAGATGTCTGCGGGGAGGTCTCCACCTCCAGCAGCCTCTCCAGGTCACTCTGCACATTGACTGCGAACTTCGCTGAAAGATGTTTGTAAGACCCCAGCGTGGCATCACGGAGCCTCCTAAGTCTCTCTTCAGGACTTACGTGCTCTGTGCGGTGCTGGGCGCCCAGCTCTGCTCAGCAGACATTTATGGTCTCATTAAGGGTCACACACTGGCACTAGGTGCCAGGGTTGCATGCAGGGCCCTGAGAATGCAGAGTCCAATGCAGGGGTGGGAACCTTTTCCTGCCCAGGGCCACGTGGATATTTAGAACATCATTCGGGGGCCATACAAAATTATCAACTTAAAAACTAGCCTGGCTGTGTTTGGTCAAACCTTTCATTAACTCACCCCCCAATGCCTTGGCAGGGCCAGACCACATGATTTCACAGGCTTCACGGGGCTCTCGGGCCAGACGTTCCCCACCCCTGGTAGAAGGACGTGGAAAGGGCACTGTGGAGTCGGAATACGGGAAGTGCAAGCACAGAGTTAGCACAGTGGCTATGGGAACCCCAGGAGGGAGGTCCCTCCAGACCAGGAAAAGGGGGGGGGGTGGAGTAAGGGCAGGAAGGCTTCCGGAAGAGCCTGTGTCTGACCTGCAGGCATCAGGTCACTTCCTGCTCTGAGGGCACCTCCCGCTGTTCTGAGCTAATTTGTTCTCTCCTAAAAGTAATTAGATCAGAACAAGAACCATGATTCCTTCTGAAACACCCTCACCTCCAGCCTCATTTCTGCAGTAAGAGCACTTCTTTGGTTACTTGTGTGCACATTTTAACTTGCTCTCTCGCTCTCACTCTCTCTCCATTTCTACCAATTCCCTGCCCACCAGGCGTCATCCACACACGCTCTTGCCTTTAAGACCTATGAAAACAAGGACTTCTGACTTCACTTCTGTATCCATCTCAACGCCTTGGAAATGGTACATACGCCATAAATATTCATCACACTGAATGTCTTTGCTGCATCATTTCTTAAAGTACTTTATAGCCAAGGGCTCTGTGCCTATACAGTATAGATTCTGCAACCCCCTCCCTCACACAGAAACATCTCCTGAAACTAATGAGCCAAAGACGTGGTTATTACCATCAGGAGTCAAGAGGGACTCATTAGTCTGTTCCAAGAATCAAGGACGAGGATCTGAGGGGGTGGAGGGCAGGCTGGGAACCCAGTTCCGCAGACACTGATGGAGGAGCCCTCCCACCTGCCCTGCGCTCTACATATGTCAGATTAGTGCCGATTCTTGAGCACTTTATGCTTCTCAAGTCAAGCCCTTGTCTTACCGTAATGCAATTCTTACTCAACTGGCTTCTTTGTTAAATTTAAAGTCTGAGTTTGGGCCCCGGCCCAGTAGCTCACTTGGTTGGATCATCGTCCCAATATTGAACCCGCCAAAGTTATGGGGTTCAATCTCTGGTCAGGGCACATACAAGAGTCGACCAATGAATGCATACATAAGTGGAACAACAAATCGATGCCCCACCCCCCTCTCTCTGAAAAGAAATAAAATAAAAAAATAAAGTCTGTGAGTTTGGGGACAGTCTATATTGTCCACCATTGGCCAGAGTGTCCCTTTCAAATGAAGGTTATCACAGGTACCCCACCTGCCCGTCTGCCAGTGACGTGTTAGCATCAGCAGCCTGCATTTTGCCAACTTATGGCTTCAGGGTAGCAAAATGGGTAACCTCTGTTCTCTCTACACTGACATGCAGGGAGGCAGTTGGCGAATGAATGAACAAACTTTAGGGAGTAGAAGTATGGGAAAACCCCAGTTGGTACCCTACGGGCATTTCAGTTGTAGACAGGGTCGGGTGAGAAAACAATATGAAATGGTCATTAACTAACTAACGATCTGGGAGGAGGGGCCAAAACCTCTGGAGCCTGTCAGAGGGAAGAAAGAGAACTGCTAAGGAAAAAAAAAAAAAGTTGCTGGACGCTGCAGCTCTGCTTTCCTGGTTGTCATTCAAGCTAGTGTGCACGTGTGTGCGCAGTGACTAGACACCGCGCTTCCTGTGTGTGGGGATGAATTATGCATTTCCTGTCTCCTTTCTCTGGTCTAGGTTTGCCAAAATTTGACAGCCATTCAGGAGTGCCTGTGATGAATGTCTTCAATCTGAATATCCGGAAATTGTCCCATTTCCAGTCTGCTTGGAATCAACTGCTTTACTGGAAGGGAGTGAGCGACTGGATACTTGAGAAAAGCCATTTTCATTGGGTTATGTTTTTTTTTTTTAAATCACCAGTTTTACCCTTGTAAAACTGTACTATGTTTGTGAAAACAATATTAATTCATCTTTCTGTTGCAAATACTGGCAGTGGAAAAGGGAAGCACTGGGAAATGTGATAGAGGACATGCCACCCGGGCAAACATTGTCCTGTTATTCCCTGAGGTGGTGGTGCTCACACGTTAATTATCAACAGGGGATTCTATGGGGAGCTTGTAACAATGCCGATTCCTGGGCCTGCCCACACGGGCCCACCCTCTGCTCAGCTGCTTTAGCTGAATAATGAAAGCAAGTTTATAGAACCAAACACCAGCATGAACGTAATTAAATGCAGCTTATACCGTGTAGAAAACATCAGTATTTTTGCTAAAGGAGTGGCTCAGTATTGGGTGGTGACCGTAGATGACAGGTGATGGAAAGGGGCAGGACAGACCCATTTTTTTGGAAGGTACATTCTTCTTTTAATTTTTGTTTTAAATTGAATTTATTGGGGTGACATTGGTTGATGAAATTATATAGGTTTTAGGTGTGCAATTCTATAACACATCATCTGTGTATAGTACTGTGTGTTCACCACCCCAAGGTCAAGTTGGAGGGTATATTCTTATTTTGAACCATTTTCTTTACCAAGTTTTCACCCTTCTTGGTACCTTTCACTAAAATTGCTCTTACAATAAAAACACAGAAAAATTGCTCTAGGGCAAAATAAAGGCAAAACCCCAGAGTGCTTTGAAAGATGAAACGACGGTGCTGTTACAAAACCAATGAGGGGGCCGCCAAGGTGCTCCCTCTCCACCCCTCCTGCCTGGGCCATGTTCCCAAATGTGTTCACATGGGTTCTATATGGTATTCTCTGTCTAGAAACTTCTGTGGAGAAATTTGTCTTTGCTTAAAATGGCAATGTCAAAATATCACTGTTATGTCATTTGTATTTTGGGTTGAAAATATATATTAATAATAAATGGAGTCACCAGCAAAATTGAGCAGCATGAGCAATCATGGAGGAAAGAGGTTCATTGACCACTGTATGAGTTTCTTATATCTGCTGTAACAAATGACCACAAACCAGTGGCTTACACAGCACGGGTCATGGGTTCATGGTTTCACATTTCTGGACGTCAGAAGCTACGATCAAGGCCTTGGCAACATGCTTTTCCTTCCAGAGCCTCCTGTCTTTGGTCAGGCCCTTCCCTGGAGGCAATGCCCTCCCCTGCCTGTCCCTCTTGGAGACCCCTCATTCTTCTCGAGTCTCCTCGGCTCTCACTGCCGCTTGAGTCCCCCAGGGTCATTCAGAGACTCCCTTTCCTCTCTGCTCCTGTGCCCTTGGTCACAAGTCCTTTAGGACATTTCAAAGAGACTTTGTTTAAAAATTCTTTTTTAAAAAAATTATTTTTATTGATTTCACAGAGGAGGGGAGAAGGAAAGAGAGATAGAAACATCAATGATGAGAGAGAATCATTGACCGGCTGCCTCCTGCACGCCCCACACTGGGGATCAAGCCTGCAACCCGGGCATGTGCCCTGACAGGGAATCGAACCATGACTTCCTGGTTCATAGGTCAATGCTCAACCACTGAGCCACATCGGCCGAGTGCGACAGTAATTCTTACTTGTTTTTCCAGATGGCAACCTCCTTGACTTCCCGCTTCCACCACCCCTGCCCCCCCCTCCCCACACACACACAACTTTTCACAGGGCTACATACCAAGCACTGTCTGGTCCAGTTTAGGGCCTTTGCTGTCAGAGGCTTCTATAGTGGTAACCAGTTCCTGGGTAGAGCTGCCATTTTGGTGAAGCCCCTACTATGTGCCAGATGCTTTATCTGCCCTATCCATAATCCACACCACAGCCCCGCCAACGATTACTTCCTGTCTTAGCTGCCCCTACAGGCGAATCCAGATAATAATGCCAGATGTGGGGCAGGCAGCCCTCCTGCACCCTGTAACCATGCTGTTGGCCGTACACAGGCTCCAAGCCCGCCTGCTCACCTGCCTCAGGCAGGGAGTGACTGTCCCTTCTCTCACCGCCAGGAGTGAGGCTCAGTCGCCTGACCCACCTGCATGCGGGGGGGCTGGGAAAGGCGGGAAGCGGGTGGGTCATTTTAAAGATGAAGAAGGCACATCTCAGAGAGAATGTGTCACTTGCACATCCCCTTGTCGTTAAGGCTCCTGTGCCGTTTCCTGCATCCTCACCCCAGCCCGCAACGCTTCCCCAGGTAAAATCTATTGTGGTGACTTCACCAACAACTCAGATCCAGAATAGTCCGCCTCTGGGACAGGGGATGCCAGTCGCCTCGTGCCCCTCCCCCCCCCTCCATGAAAAGGAATCCTGCTATTGCTCACACAGTACAGCAGAGCAGACACCTGCCAACTTGGCACGCTTGGCATCCAGGCCACAGCTCCCTACCAGGCCTTGATGAAGGTCTGATCGTGTATTTTTTAAAACTCTAGCCCGCTGTGATGGCTGTTCCCCCTCCATCTGCCCCATGCGGGGCGACATCGGCTCCAGCTGCAAGCTACACCTGCTAGAGTGCCAGCCGGTGCCGTGGGGGTGCGGGCCGGTTAGCAGGCGGATGCCCAAGTCTGGCCACCGCCTGCAAAGATCTTCGGTTCCTTCTGTAGCCATAACAGAAATAAAAACAAAGGAGAGGAAACGCAGGGAGGGGTGGGTGGGAACAAAGACTCATTTCCAATGAAAAAAAGTCACTTTGTAGTTCTGGCCGTGAGTGATCCGCTGGGGGCAGAGCCGAAACTCCGTGCCGGAGGCTCCATCCTTTTCTCCTTTTTTTTTTTCTAAAAGGAAAAATTTAGGATCACATTCCAGAGCCTTCTACCTTCCTCATCTCCCCTGATTTTTTCCCAGGCGGCCACATCCTTTGCATGCGAGCACCACAGCGGACTGGGCTGTGTCTCTCAGCCTCAACTTCCTCATCCACAAAATGGGATGAAAGTGCCCCCGAGTCATGCGTCCTTATGAGTATTAAACGGGTCCCCGCAGCAAAGACTGCGAGCTCAGCACAGTGCTAGCCTCGGGTAGGCTCTTCCGGGGGGGAAGCTGCCATGTTACTGCTGTTGGCAGCAGCAGTGGTGGGGGGCGGGGGGGAAGCTGCCATGTTACCGCTGTTGGCAGCAGCAGTGGTGGGGGTGGTGGGGGGGGAAGCTGCCATGTTACCGCTGTTGGCAGCAGCAGTGGTGGGGGGCGGGGGGGGAAGCTGCCATGTTACCGCTGTTGGCAGCAGCAGTGGTGGTGGTGGGGGGAAGCTGCCATGTTACCGCTGTTGGCAGCAGCAGCGGTGGTGGTGGTGGGGGGGGGGGGGGAAGCTGCCATGTTACCGCTGTTGGCAGCAGCAGCAGTGGTGGGGGGGGGGGGAAGCTACCATGTTACCGCTGTTGGCAGCAGCAGTGGGGGGGGGGGGGGGGGGAAGCTGCCATGTTACCGCTGTTGGCAGCAGCAGTGGTGGTGGTGGTGGGGGGGGGGAAGCTGCCATGTTACCGCTGTTGGCAGCAGCAGTGGTGGTGGTGGGGGGGCGGGGAGCTGCCATGTTACCGCTGTTGGCAGCAGCAGAGGTGGTGGTGGTGGGGAGGGGGGGGAAGCTGCCATGTTACCGCTGTTGGCAGCAGCAGTGGTGGTGGTGGTGGTGGGGGAAGCTGCCATGTTACCGCTGTTGGCAGCAGCAGTGGTGGTGGTGGGGGGAAGCTGCCATGTTACCGCTGTTGGCAGCAGCAGCAGCGGTGGTGGTGGGTGGGAAGCTGCCATGTTACTGCTGTTGGCAGCAGCAGCGGTGGGGAGCTGCATGTACTGTGGGGGGTGAGGGGGTGGAAGCTGCCATGTTACCGCTGTTGGCAGCAGCAGCGGTGGTGGTGGGGGGAAGCTGCCATGTTACCGCTGTTGGCAGCAGCAGCGGTGGTGGTGGGGGGGGGAAGCTGCCATGTTACCGCTGTTGGCAGCAGCAGCGGTGGTGGTGGGGGGGAAGCTGCCATGTTACCGCTGTTGGCAGCAGCAGCGGTGGTGGTGGTGACATTGGTGGTAGTGGAAGGCGTTTTTCTGGTTTCAGAGACCATGTGGACTTTTCGGCTTCCAGGTGAGCCGGCAGAAGGAAGAGACCAGCCGGGGGCGGAGGTTGGCCAAGGCCGGTCCATCCAGCGGAACAGATTCTTCCTCCGCTGCCGCACACGAGGCAGAGCGGACACAGACCACGTGGCTTTTGAAGTTAGACAGACAGAGGTCTGACTCGGCTGCCCCGCCACGTGGAGGTCTGTGATACTGGGCCCATCACTCAGCTCCTTTGAACCTCAAAAGTCCATGTCTTGCGATCCTCTGCGGAGTGGAGCATCGCCTTGTTGTCATGGAGAAGGTCAAAGAGGAGAGGGTGAGCAGACACAGTGGCATGAGAAAGGATTCACTTTAAAAATGACCCGCCTGCCCGGCCGGCGTGGCTCAGTGGTTGAGCATCGACCTATGAACCCGGAGGTCACGGTTGGATTCCCGGTCAGGGCACATGCCAGGGTTGCAGGCTCGATCCCCAGTAGGGTGCAAGCAGGAGGCAGCCGATCGATGATTCTCTCTCATCATTGATGTTTCTCTCTCTTTCTCTCCCTTCCTCTCTGAAATCCATAAAAATATATTTAAAAAAATAATAAAGAAAATAAAATAAAAATGGCCAGCTTGACTTTCTGGATTTTGAAAGTGATTCGCCACTATGTCACTTAAATAAAAATAAGAAAATTCAAATAAGCAAAAGAGAAAAAAATGACCCAGGATCCCTCAATCCATGCCAACATCTTGATGTTTATCCAAGAAAACTGTCTCCATGGTTGCAAGGTTGAGGAGATGTGAAAGCAGGCCACCCAGGGAGAAGGCCTTTGCACATGGATGCAGCCGCCATCTGGGGTCAGTCGTGTGGCCACTGCCCTGCTGGAGGCAGAGGGCTCCGCAGGCCACAGGCCCAGTCCCCTGCTGTGACCTATTGTAAGGGCAGCACCATCAGCTGTCACCCTGGAGGAAAGTCCGCTCACTCCCCACCCCCGGCATGGAGGTCAACATGAGCACACGAGTGAGTTTTAAAGAAGACCCTTTATCAAAAGGGAGGTGTGTCCAGTCTCTCGGGGTGTCCCTGCCTTTTTCCCCTCCGGCTTGTGTTCGGCTCCTGCCCCCCTGTTAGTTCCGAGCTCCTTGAAGCTCGGGGCTCACAGTCTAATGAACGAAGGAGACAAAGAGGCAGTGACGTCAGTGTGATGAGCAATCAGACAGAGGGGAACTCCGGGTATGAGTCTCATTTCATAGTTGAGGGTCCCAGAGGGCCATGCAGTTGCCTGAAGTCAATTGTTAGCCCCTGGAGGAGCCCAAACTAGGGACCCGTGTCTGGCTCCAAGTCCAGAGCGTTTTTTCACTGGTACGCCCTGCCCACCTCACACCAGGCTGTTGCCATGATTAATTAGAAACCAGAAGCACATGCATTCCGTGTTCTGCATCCCAGGAAGTAGGGCAGGTGTCCTCCTAGCTTCCCACAGCTACTTCTGGATCATTGTCCCTCCTTCTTCCCAGAAAACCTCTAGTTTTTGAGCTCATGCCATAGATGGCGCCATCTGCAGCCATTTCTTGGCGCAGTCACCTACTGACCCCTCATTTCTTGAAGACTTAGCACCTCCCTCATGTCTCTCTTGCCCAGCACAACTTCTGTCAATCTTGGCGATTTCAATACAGACACGATATCCCCTCGAACACCTCTGACCTCTGGGTGTCTGGCCTTCTGTGCCTGATTCTATCACCAGAAAGTTTTCAAGGTTCATCTATGTTGTAGGATGAATCACTACTCAGTTCTTTTCATGGAAGAATAATATTCCACTCTATGGACACAGTACATTTTGTGTATCCATTTGCCCATCGGTGGACATTCGGGCTGCTTCCACTCTTAGGCTGTGGTGAATAATGCTGCTATGAAATCCACTTACAAGTCTGTGTTTGAATTTCTCCTGGGTAGAAAACTAGAAATGGAATTGCTAGGTCGTATGGTAAATGTATAGCTAACATTTTAAGAAATTGCTTTTCTTTTCTAAAGTAGCTTCACCATTTTCTATTCCCGCCAGCAGTAAGCGAGGGTTCCAGTTTATCCACATCCTCACCATCACTTGGTCATGTCTGTCCCTTTTATGATAGCCATCCATGCAGGCAGGGGAGTGAAGTGGTGCCTACTGTTGTCTGGATTTGCAATTCCCTGGTGGCTAATGATGTTGAGCATCTTTACTGTGCCTCTTGCCTGACCGTCACTTTCTTTAGGGCCTCTGTGCTTCTAACCTTGTCTTTCACCTAAAATCGCTCACACACACACACACTTTTCACAGTCAAACCCTGGCCCTTGTCATTCCCTCCGTCATCATCTCCATGTTGCACATTCCGCTCTTAACCATCACCCTCTTTCCAGCTCACTCCCTCTCTACCTCCAACAACTTCTCAACGTGATTGGGGTCAAATTCTATTGATCGAGACACCTTCTCACTGTCTCTCGGGCCCCGAACATGCCTTCATTTTTGTTCTCCGCCTTGGATTCCGTGAGCTCTCGTTGAAGTCATTTCCCTGCACCTCCCTCTGGTCGCTGTGCTTCCCTGGCAAAACCACAACTCCGGTTGCAGCCAACGCTACATCTATGAGCTCATGCCATAGATGGCGCCATCTGCAGCCATTTCTTGGTGCAGATGAAACATGGCTTGAAAGAAAACACACACAGTCAGGCCTTTCTTTAAACTCATGACCACAAACCTCACGGTGTGTTGGGTGGTGCCTGCAACCCTCTTACCTCATCCTGTGTACTCACCCTCCCATCACCCCGGGGACTATTTCATACCTTGTCCTTTCTCCTCAAACCTTCAGGAGATCCTTTCTGAGTCTCGTGCTTAGCCGGTGTCCTTGCTTCCCATTCCGCTGAGAAAATAGAAACATTTATGAAGGCACAGCTAGCCATGGGCACCCTATCTGTACACCCACAAGCATCTGTTGCTACTCTCATGCCTTCCAGTTCCATAGATAGAAAGTCCTTGCTGCTATCTAAGGCCAAGTCACTACCCATGGCAGCCACCCACCCCCTCTTATCTGTCCATGGAAGTCACTGCAGGAATTGTCCTCTCCCACAGGGCAGCCTGCCAATACCTGTAAATAACACTTTTCCTAAATAAGCCCTCTTTTGACTCCATATCCCTTACAATTTTCCCCTTGTCCATTGCCCTGCTCCCAGTGGCAGCAAATTTCCTTGATAGATTTGCCTTCTATAGTTTGGTTGTCCTCAAGTCTTCTCCTCCAAGTCTTTCTTGAACCTACTCCAGTCAGGATTTCGCCCCAACCATTCACCACCACAGCCCCTGTCCAAGCTGCAGCACCCTTCAATGTTGCTAAATCCGATACTTAATTCTTAGGCCATCATTTGACTTGATATAGTTAGTCCCTCCCTCCTCCTTAAGGCACTTTTCTTACTTGGCTTCTCCCACGACGTCACTGATTTTGTCTCCGTTGCTAATTCTCCCACATCTTGCCAACTTTTAAATTGTGGAGTGTCCTCAGGCTCGGTCCCTGGCCCTCTTATTGGTGGAAACTCAGTGGTCCCTCCCAGGCGCATGAGCGTCAACGCCTCTGTAAACCGTGACCACTCCTGCTGTTATTCCAGCAGCAACGACGGCTCCACTTTCACGTACCCAGTCGCTCTCTCAGAGTGTCCAGGTGTCTAGAGCGTATCTCGGATTTAACAAGTCCATGTCGGAGCTCCTAATTCCTGCCTCCTCCAAACCTGCCCCTCCGCTGACCTCACCGTCTTAATCAATGGAAATAACATTTCTTTCCCCTCAGTTTTTCCATTAAGAATTGGGGCCTGACGGTGTGGCTCGGTAGTTGAGCGTTGACCTATGAGCCAGAAGGTCACAGTTTGATTCCCAGTCAAGGGCACAGGCCCGGGTTGCGGGCTCTATCCCCAGTGTGGGGCGTGCAGGAGGCAGCCAATCAATGATTCTCTCTCATCATTGATGTTTCTCTTTCTCTCTCCCTCTCCCTTCCTCTCTGACATAAATAAATAAATGTTTATTTATTTATTATATAAAATAAAGAATTGGGGAGTCATCCCTAACTCCTATATTAGTTTGCTAGAGCTGCTATCACAGAGAGCCACAAACTGGGCGGCTTAAATGACAGAAACTTATTTTCTTGGAGTTCGGGGTGAGAAGTCTAAGCTCAAGGTGTCGGTAGACTTGGTTCCTTCTGAGGCTGTCACGGCAGGGGTGGGCGGGCTAGTGGATGGCCACCTTCTGTACCTGCCCGTGGCTATCACTTGGACTCACCCCCTATCTCCTTACCAGCTCCTCCAGGAGTGCTTGCCTCCCAGCTCTCCCTCAACATTTCCTCTCTGCTGGCCTGCCCCATCACCCTAGTAGCCTTTTTCTATTCCTTTCACAGGCCTAGGCGCTCCCCAGTCTCAGAGCTTTTGCACCTTTTCTCCCCGGGGGGTGGGGGGGGGAATCTTCCTTTAGCTCTCATATAACTGCCTCCTTCTTGTGCTCAGATCTCACCTTAAATGTGACCTACTCTGACTGCCCCGAGTCGCCCTCCTCCGAACTTCACCTATCAGCCCCATGTCCCTTTCATAGCACATTTCATCTGCAACCACCTTATGTAGTATTCACGTGCTGACTTGTTTACCATCTGTCTCCTCCTATGAGTATATAAGTTCTGGGGTGGTCAAAACCTCATCAGTCTTGGTCACTAGTCTATCCCCAACACTAGGGGCTCAATCTCATGTTTGCGGGGAGAGTAGGAGATAATGAATAAATGGATTAATGGGCCTCTCTAATGCCCACCCAGGTTAGGGATCTTTGTCACATACTTGAAACAATTATTTGGGGACATACACATACACACATATGTTCAGGTATGTAAGAGGAGACAGAACAGGCAGGAGAAGATTACATTAAAAACAGAGTTTGGGCCCTAGCCGGTTTGGCTCAGTGGATAGAGCGTCGGCCTGCAGACTGAAGGGTCCCAGGTTCAATTCCGGTCAAGGGCATGTACCTTGGTTGCAGGCACATCCCCAGTAGGGAGTGTGCAGGAGGCAGCTGATTGATGTTTCTAATTCTCTATCCCTCTCCCTTCCTCTCTGTAAAAAAATCAATAAAATATATTTTAAGAAAAAAGAATATGGCAAAGTTTTTAATAAATAAATAAATAAATAAATAAACACAGAGTTTGGAACAGCCAATGTCAGTCTCCTTTGCCCATGTAACCAAAGCCCTTAAAATAGGACTTTCCTCTAAGCTGCAGTGGGAAGCCGTGGATTCTAGAAGAACTGGTGGGGACGGCCCCCCTCTGCCCTTGGACAAATGGTCCCCTGCCAAGCCGTGTGACAAGGAAGGTGAAATCACTTTCAGCAGCTGCCACCAAACTTGATTGATGTGACAAAGTCTTTCCACAAAGCACATAAATCAAAGCAGATGACTGACAGCGAAGTAAACATTTTAGAACTAGAGTAATTAGGAATATATTAGCAATTAAAATAAACTTATTATCATTAGCAAAATTGGCAGCTACTTGCAATTTCCCCAGGGGCCTCCTTTCAAGTATACCCTGGTAGATTATATTAAGGCAAGATTAATGTTTTTGTGGATACAGTTTTCATTTGTCTCAATTATTCCTCACAGTGCCTGGTGTATGGGAAGACATTTGATAAATATTTGCTGATGGAAGGAAGGGTGGAAGGAAGGAAGGAAGGAAGGAAGGAAGGAAGGAAGGAAGGAAGGAAAGAAGGAAGGAGAAAAGGAAGAAAGGAAGCAAAGAGGGAAGGAAGAAAAGAGGGAAAGAAGGAGGAAAGTAGAAAGGAAGGTGGAAGGAAGGAAGGAAGGAAGGAAGGAAGGAAGGAAGGAAGGAAGGGAGGGAGGAAAGGAGGAAACAAGGAATGAACTGAAAGTCTAGAGGTGCCAGTAAACATGGGAGCTGTTGACCTGCCATAAAGTTGCAATGAGGAAACTGCTGAAGGAAAATTAATGGGATACAATGGAATTGTAACCACCGTGCTAATTACTCCTCATAAAAATATTAAAGTATATATAGTAATGAAGATAAAAAGAACCCAATAGCTTTCCAGGTCAATGTCCCTGGAGTTTATCCAGCGCAGAAGAACTAGGAAGGCTACTTTGCTCCTGGAATTGCCAAACACCTTCTTCCAGATTTCCTTCTCCCGTGTATATGCACAAACACGGGGTCGCAGTTCCCTCAGGAAGCACCACGCATCTTGTCATATTTCCAGGAGCCCAAGAAATGAGTCTCTTTTGAATAATGATTTGCATAAACAGACACACACCGGGACTCCTCCAACTGTCTCGGCCAGTTTGAGTGAAATGAGCTCGACTTGACTCGGAGCTGTCACGTTGTGTGATTGATTGCCCAATTTCCCTTCCTGTCCCTGGACTGTAGCCACCACCGCTCATCACTCATCGGTGCGCCTGTCCTTCATGCCCCGTGGGCGCTCTGCTTCTGAGAAACACTGTGATGTTGGTGGGAGGAGGGCACGGCATAACCAGCCCAGCCTGGCCCCTGACACATTATTAAGTAGGGCTCCTGCTTTCCCTGATTCATCCATCACCCAAGGCTCCGCTCTGTCCCACCAGAGCGCTGGAACCACCTGTCAAGACCCTGTTCCTGGAAGGAGTTCTTAGCCTAGATTTGGGTGAAAAGGTCCCAAAGACACAGAAGTGTCTGATGACCAGAGGATGGGGCACCCTTCCAGGGCAGCCTGCTACATCTCCTCAAACAATGGGCGCCTTCGTGATGATCCTACTGAAGTCATGAGACGTGGTCCTCTCCCAGGACAGCCACTATCCAAGAGAGGCTGGCTCACCAACCCGTTCATTCAATCATTCAACTAACAGGTACTGGGCACCTAGTGAGTGTCGGGAATTGTGCTGAGAGCTCGGATTCAGAGATGAGAAATGGACTCCCTTCCTGCACTTACGTAGCTTTCAGCCTCGAAAATGATGCCGTATGGGATGCAGGTTAGGCCACAAAAGCCTGGATCCACTATCCTCCTGGCGGTATAATCTCACTGGGCCTCCGTTTCCCTATCTGTAACATGCAGAGGATAACATTGCCTGTAGGCAAGGGTTGCTGTGAGAATTAATTAGCACCTCAAAGCACTTGGGCAGCCTTGAGCACAAATGCAGAATGATAGTTCCCTTGCTTCACTTGTGGAGGGACCAATAGAAGACCCCAGTTTCAAAGGGATTAAGTTTTGCAGGAAGAATGCAAGGCCCCGAGGACCACTACAGAGTTTAAGAGTGAGGTTGAGAGTTCAAGAGTGAGTTTGTCTGAAGGCAGGGATAGAAGCTCAGAGTCAATATACCAGTCACCTGGGCTGCAATTGCTCTTGAGAACTTTCTGGAGTCCTAGACTGTCTCCCTCTTTGGACCCCAGACCCTGAGATCCTTTATACTGGACCTCACTTCATGCCTCTGTCATCTTAGAAACTATCTTCTTATCTGGATACCCCCTAGCACCAGCTTCCTGCCAGCAGCCAGATTGTTTTAGCCTTGATGAACCCCTCACTGTCAAAATGCTCAAATTCATGCACAAGCATATTTGCTGCTGATGGCAGGCCATCTCCTCCAGGAGGAATCAGACACCAGCACACACAGTTGCCAGTGGCTTGGCCATACATGATCGTCTGTGTGGTTACCTTCACTTGGAAATGGGTAAGCTTTAGCTCTGAAGGTGGAGTCACCTGTCTGGTGCCACGCAAATGCCACACAATAATAAATCTGTGGGTTGGAACTGGTTCTCCGAAGCCAGAGGTCAGACTCTTCACCCCACACCGCCCTCCTTCCAAAATATGGCGAAATGATGGTGGATATCACCTCAATTAATAGTTTGGGTGGCTTTTGGGTACCTCCTTAGAACTCCACTGAAACCCCACTGTTCCAGTTCCGCTCCTTTGGCCTGGCATCTAACACCTCCACTACCCTGATTAATTTCTCAGATTTACTGTCCCAGAACCCCCTCTATGCAGTCATCTCCACTGCCACGCGGATTAGTCCCTACACCACTCCCCCTGCTTTGGCTTTCCTGCCGCTCTGACTCGATCCATGCGCTTGCCTCCATCCTGCAAACCCTCGTGACTGCCCACGACGAACCATGAACACTCAGCAGTGCTCTATGAATCTTCTCTGCAAATGCAAACATCATACACATATCAAGGCAAGACTATGACTGGGATGGGAGGGGGCTTCTGTTTTAATCGTTTACATGTTGCCTTTTGTTGTTGCTGCAAATGGGGTAGAGGGTAATAATTTTCTAATAATGACACATTAAAAATAAAACAACTTTTGGGAGGCGTAAGACTTCCAAACATCTGAGGGCGAATGAGCGTCCCTGGTCCAGTGTATGGGGCACTTTAGGAGAGAGGCTTGGCTTACTGGGAGGTGAGTGCGAGCCACAGCAGGTAGACTTCCTACCCTTTACCATTAAGACAGTGGTGTGTAGGGAGAGTTGACGGAGGGGTAGTGGGTGGTGTTTTATTTTTTTAATTTTTTTTTTTTTAATCTTGATTGTTGGAAGTACTACTTATGTCCCTTCCCCCCCCCCCCACCCCCCATTTACCTCTTCTGGCCCCTCCCTGCCCCTCTGCCCCCAGGCCTTCCTAGTGGGTGGTGTTTTTAGAAAACTTTTCTGTAGGAAACTGAATGGTGTTGGGCTGTGACTTTCAAGAGAAGACAACGAACCTTTATATTGAGCCGCTGTTTTTACCAAGTGTCTCTCATTCACGCACATGATCTCATTCAAGCTTCCCAGGGACCCTTGCGGTCATTGTCGTTACTCATCGTACAGAGGGAGAAACTGAGGCTCAGGAAGCTTAAGGTCACACGCTAGTACGTGGAGTGGAGGCCAAATCCAGATCGCCTGGCTCCGGAAGGTGTGAGAGAAAATACAAAAAGATAAAAGGGGAGAGGGCAGGCCAGGAGGCAGGCCCAGCAGGCGGGTCCCACCAGGAACTGAGGGCCCGTGTGGTTCTGGGGGGATCTGGCCAGAGCTTTGTGGGAGGGGATCAGGCTGTGGCAGGTCGAGGGTGGGGCGGGGAAGAGGCGAGGTCTGGGGTGGGGACAGCCCCGTCTCCTCCCGGGAGCCCCTCCACCGCGGGTCTCACCTCTCGGCTCCTCCCGCGCTCAGGAAACGCGGCGCCGCCTGGCCCCGCGCGGCCGCCGTAGAGTCCCCGTTGCCATGGTTCCCAGGGCAGGTGTGGGCGCGCAGAGCCGCTACAGGGACGCGTGAGCGGAGTTCGCGGGACTCTGTGTCCGGCTTCAGGGCCCACGAACCCGCAGAGGCACCATGGGCCGGAGTAAGCGCCCCTTCCTCTCCCACCTTCGCTCTCGATGGTCCCCTTTCCTGGCATCTGCCCGGGTCCGCTAGGACCCTCGGCGCCAGCTCGGACCAGTGCTGCCCCTTCCGCCCGCGGGCCCGAGCCCAGCTCGGCAAATCCCGCCCCTTGGCCCTGGGCAGACCCAGCTGTGCCAGGACCGCCTCCAACCCACCGGGCAGCCTGGCCCTTGAGGGGCTCAGGGTCCTCCTCTATGAAGTGGGGTGCGCGAGAGGGTGGCTGAAAGGCGCAGTGAGTGCTGGGGTCAGACACCCCAGGTCGGGCCTGCGCCGGCCTTGCTTGCTGTGTGGTCCCGGGCTCCTCACTGTCCCAGAGCCTCAGCCTTCAGACCCTTGGCAAGGCAGTGTGCCTAGTGGCCCAGGAGCCGAGCCTGGCTGCCCTCCTCCAGCTGCTGGCTAGGAGCCAGGGGCTTCAGCCCTTTGGGCCTAAGCCTCCCCATCTCCAAAACAATAAGGGAATAATAATATCGTTTTACAGACTTAGTGGTGTAAAGGTGCTCCTTTAAAATACCAAGAGCACCATGCCTGTCTGCAAGCTGGCCTGCCTCCTAGCAGGGGCCTCCAGGGACAGAGGAGCGCCCCAGGCCATGGGCGCCCAGCAAGCCCTGGTGGCGGGCTGCCAGTTAGCCTCTTCCTCCCCAGCCACATGTGCAGTCATCTCTGCCTGTTTGTGGAGCCAAAGCTTAGGGCAGTGGGCACGTTCCCCTGCGTGGTATTTCTCTCCCCACCTCTCCCTTTCCCTTGTCTTTCTTCCAAAGAACGGACATGGCAAGCCACTCCTGTCACCACAAGTAGCGGAGGGCTCAGCTAACTGCACACGAATGATCGGGTTCATACATGTTTCATATTTTTTAATAAAGGCCAACTTCGCTTCAAGGATGTGGCATGGCCGGGGGGCAGCCGAAGGTGCTGTGCAGGGCTTTGCCTCAACACATTTAGGACCTTGGGCGAGTTTGCAAACTGCACCTTCAGTCCTCTCCTGACAGATGTAAATAGATACTGTATCTACGCATATATTATTACATGCAAAGCATTTAGGGAAGTGCCTGGTACCTTGTAAATGAGCAATAAATGATTTTTTATTATCTCTTGGGGTGAACATGGAATATTTTCACATTCCTAAAATGTAAGGATCAAATGGATTAATAATTTGATTGAGTGATTGATTTGAGAGAGGGAGGGGGGAGGGAGAGAAAGAGAGGAACATCAATTTGTTGTTCCACTTATTCATGCATTCATTAGTTGATTCTTGTATGTGCCCCGATGGGTGATCAAACCCGCCACCTCGGCGTATCAGGACGATGCTCTAACCAACTGAGGTACCCAACCAGGGCTTGGATTAATAATTTTTAACAGCCCTGGAAATGCAGGGTTTCTCCATTGTCAACGTTCCCTCGACTTTAGTGTATCTTCTGAAGATGACTTACGTGTTGTCCTTGGTTTGAACTGTGGGCCCCAGGGTGCCATCTCCAGTCCCTTGGTGCCCGTCAGGCCAGCCCAGTGCTACCCATCCCCGGGCAGGAGACTCTTGTTGCCCCTCCTCCTCTGAGCGGCTCCTGTCGTTCCTCCTGGGAACAGACCGTGTGGCGGTTGCTCTATAAGATCGCAATGCAAACTCCGGGTGTCCCTCTCTCCTCTGCAGCTTTCGTGACACTAGTGCTGACCAGGTGAGTGAATGAATGGCTGCACCTTTCCTCACTGCTGCCCTCGGTCAGCCCCACTGTGCCTCTCAGTGGCCAGCTGCTCTGTTTTGGTTTACCTCCACGGTCTCACCCAGTTTGACCACGAGATGCCATGGCCACAAGCCCATAGTCCTCACCCATCAACTCTGTCTGCATCCACACTGCACAGTGTGTGTAGCCCGGCCGGCGTGGCTCCGTGGCTGAGCATCCACCTGTGAACCAGGAGGTCACGGTTGGATTCCCGGTCAGGGCACACACCGGGGTTGCGGGCTCCATCCCCAGTGTGGGCGTGTAGGAGGCAGCCGATCAATGATTCTCTCTCATCGTTGATGTTTCTCTCTCTCTCTCTCTCCCTCTCCCTTCCTCTGAAGTCAATAATATATATATTTAAAAATGTGTGTAAACCCTGCGCAAAAGAGGCAAAACTATGGGGTCCTGTCCCTTCCCTCTGCCCCACGGTGGGTCAGAACCTCCAGCAGGGGGCAGCACTGCTCCGAACTGTTTGATCTATCTGCAAGGAAAGACCCATGGGGCAGTCATGTCATCGCCCCATGATGAACATGAGGGCGGAGGTGTGACCTGTGACAATTGTCCTTGCAGTCACGGAAGACCTGATTCGACGGAATGCCGAGCACAACGAGTGTGTGATATTTTCCCTGGAGGAGCTCTCCTTGCACCAGCAAGAAATAGAGAGGCTGGAGCACATTGACAAATGGTGCCGCGATTTAAAGATCCTCTACCTTCAAAACAATCTCATCGGGAAGATCGGTAAGTTCCCAGGACTTTATGCTCATGGTTTCTGGAGCCACCGGAATGGGAGAACGGTGGACAAGACAGTGTTCCCCATAGAGCAGCGGTTCTCAACCTGTGGGTCGCGACCCTTTGGGGGTCGAACCACCCTTTCACAGGGGTCGCCTAAGACCATCGGAAAACACATATATAACTACATATTGTTTTTGTGATTAATCACTATGCTTTAATTATGTTCAATATGTAACAATGAAATTGGGGGTCACCACAACATGAGGAACTGTATTAAAGGGTCGCGGCATTAGGAAGGTTGAGAACCACTGCCATAGAGGAAGACAGCAGCTAAGAAAGAATTTCTTGGGGGAGTGGACACAGCCATAGCAGCCAGTGATCACAAGGGGTGTAAGGACGATGTGAAAGGATGCACGGAGCCTGTGCTCACTGGGTGGGTGACACCTGCTGCCACGATTCGTGCTGTCAGGTACCCAGGGCACCCGGGCCAGCGCATGAAGGTCGGAGCAGAAGGGAGGACCAGCCAGAGCTGGAGGGCAAGGGGTGGGTCAGGGTTGATGAGGCAGAGTGAGCGCCACCCCCTGTGGGGCTGGCCTGGAACCAGAGGTGAGCCCTTGAGGTTAGGTTTTAACTCCTCGTGGCAGAGAAAATATAGGTCAGATGTGTTGGGGAAGGATGTGCTGAATGAACTTAGGACCAATGGGCCGAAGGGGTCAGGGAAAGAGAGGCTCGTAAGTATAAATGCCTAGAGCCTCCAGCGGGGCAAGGACATTTGTCACAGGTCACACAAGGGCTTTGGCCACGTCTGCAGACATTTCTGGTTGTCACCAGTGTGCGTGTGTGTTGGGTGGTGTGCAGGGGCCAGGGATGCTACTCACCACCCCAGGGTGGCAGCCTCACACGAGAAGTTCTCAGGCCTGGGTGTGCGGGCGCACTGAGGGCCAGAAACCTGGGGTGCGCTTGCCTCTCGTTGGCTGGGTAACTCCCAGTTGGCTCTAAATTTGCAAAAACCTAGAATTTGCATCATCTTTTTGAAGATGTATTTGGATTCTTCCTATTTCTTCAGAACGTGATTTCCAGCATCTTGGACTTTTCCAGAAACGGGAACCTTGGCACACTGTTCAATTAAGAGGTCGATCTGACCACCTGCAGCTTTCACGCATGCGGCATTAAAGAGCCATTCTGACCCGGCCGCTCTGACAGTCCCTGCGTTTTTCAATCTGCACAGCTGGTCCCTCACAATGACGACCGAGAGCGTAGATTTCAGTCCTTTTCAGAGCTGTGAGAAGGCTTACATTTTGGCTTCCACAGTATTCCGAAATTACACAGCCTTTTAACACGTTCACAATGGGAGTTTTCAGAGGCGCTCAGGCACTCCTGTAGCTGGGAAAAGGATCTCTCTTGGATTCCACTTGCTCTTGTGCCCTGGGGGTGGAGGTTTGCCTTCCTGAGCTCCGCCCCTCACTGGAGATGCAGATGAGCTTGGGGGGAAGGCTCTGCTAGTTGTCGGTCCAGCTGTGAGCTGAGGACCCTCTGGGGCCCTGTTAAGTGGGGCTCAGAACCTGGGCGGCGGGCTCCCAGAATCTGCATTTGTAATGACTTTCCGATAAGCCTCAGGCGAGCCCAGAGCTGCTTGAATTGGGGCAGGATGGGGCTGGTCATGGCAGCTGGTGGCAGCTTGCCCCGGGATGGCTTGGGCTAGGATGCTCAGACCCCTCCCTGCCCCGCTGGAGGCTCTAGGCATTTGTACTGATGAGCCTCTCTTTCCCTGACCCCTTCGGCCCGTTGGTCCTGAGTTCATTCAGCACGTCCTTCCCCAACACATCTGACCTATATTTTCTCTGCCCGATGACTCTTTTAGCATTGAAGAGGTAATGCATATAACACGTGTGGGAAGAGGAGGTATTTGATTGCCGGCTGGCGATGCTGTGTGTTAACTTCAGGTGTTTCTGTTTGGGATGCAGGGTAGACACCCTTATCTGTCAAAACCCTTGTCACGTGGCGCTCTGCATGTCCTTTGAGTCTCAAATGCTCAGGTGTCGCCTGGAGTGCCTTCGCCAAGCCTCGTGCAGCTTAGGGTACCAGAACTGCTGAGAGCACTTGCGTAATTTTTTCTGAAGTTCTCATTTTGAAAAATGAGCCAACTGGGGCTTAGAGATGGAAACTGCTATCCTTGGGTCTGTGATAACATATATGATATTTCGTAAATGTTAAAATGAAACGGGGCGACAAGGGTGATGGTTGTAAGTCATCACATTTGATCTCTTACTGACCCTGAAACCCGGGCGGGGGAAGCAGTCCCTCAGCGGGGCTGCCCAGCCATACCCTTCTCTGGGGGGTGGGGGTGGGTTTCACATCCGTGGGGTCTGAGGAAGGACTGTTCTTTCAAGGCGCAGTGACTCACCACCACGCTCTGGAGTCAGATTTCCTGGCTCTGCCGCTTGACCCTGGACCCGTGGATTGAGAGGCTTCACGCCTGGGGATTCTCCTGGAGAAAGGGGGAGGATGCCAGGGTTTTCACCGCGCAGGGCCATGTGGAGGATCAGCGGCATGTATGCAGCACGCTGAGAAAATCCGTGGCGTGTAGGAGCACCCAGCAGTGTTAGCCCTGGTGGTATTAGCTGCTTGCAAAGGCCACTGACTTCTTGACTTACTCACGGTGGTTGCTTTGCCCACGTAGGCTTTCTTTCTTTCCTTTTCTTTAAAATATATTTTTATTTATTTCAGAGAGGAGAGGAAAGGGAGGGAGAGAGAGAGAGAGAAACATCAGTGATGAGAGAGAATCATGGATCAGCCACCTCCTGCACGCTCCCTCCTGGGGAGCAACCCTGCAACCCAGGCACATGCCCTGACCAGGAATTGAACTGTGACCTCCTGGTTCATTGGTTGTCTCTCAATCACAGGCCGGGCTACATAGGCTTTCATGTTCATTAAAAGCGATGGTCCTGTGTCAGGGTGGCTTGGGCTCCAAGTAAAGGAAGATCCAACTCGGTCTGACTTTCCAGTAAGGAGACCTAGTGTCGGACCCAGCGATGCGTCTAGAGGTAGGCAGGCTCCACCTCGTGGTTGGCTGACTCCTCTCTGCTGCAGCAGCCACAGTGGGCTTCGTCCTGGACCTGGAACCCTCCTGGTTGCAAGATGACTTGAGTATCAGTAGGGGATCACACTTCCTCCTTTGTAAACATCCAGCAGAAAAAGAGAAAGGAACTCCCTAAGCATGGATTACAGAGCTTCCCCTTCCATCTGGCCGGGAGCACTTGGCCTGCGTGCCCTTCCCCGCATCACACCGATGCCAGGAGACTGCCATGGGCTGGTTGACTTACACCTGGGACCCTGAGCCGTCACTAGCATGGGACGTGGGGTTGCCATGCACCGGCCCAGTTAGGCTAAGCCTAACCCCTGGAGTTGGGTAGAGACGTGAGCAGAGCTGGCTTCCATGAGAAAGGATGGAGGGTGACACCGATGTTGCGTTGCCAACCCACAGTGTGTGGGGTACAGGTGTGGATCTGAAAGACCAACATGGTTTTGATAGCTATAATAATTCTTCGATTCTCTTTACCATCTTCACAATAGATTATACAAATATGTCTTTGATATTGAATGTTAATTACATTCTTTGTGTATTTCAGAAAATGTCAGCAAACTCAAGAAACTCGAATATTTGAATTTAGCTTTAAACAACATTGAAAAAATTGAAAATCTGGAAGGTAAGACTTTTCTTCTTATTTTTGCGAATTAAAATGGAGACTCAAGGTTCGATTTAAACAGTATTGCGTAAACACTATATCCTCCCATTTTGTGGGGTTTCTTGTCAACTTTCTTGATGGCGTCCTTTAGAGCACAATTACTCTTCTTAACCAATAGCTTTATTGAGGAATAATTGACCCGCAAAAACCTGCACATGTTTAAGGCATGCAATTTGATGGCTTTGGACATATGCACACACGTGTGAGACCATCACCACAATCAAAGGTAATAGACATACCCATCACCTCTGTATTATCTGATCTCCCCTCAAACTTCTTTTAAATATGTTTTGGTTGCACTAGATCGATCCTCCATGCCTTTTAACCTGCAGTCCTTATTTAACCCGCCTCGTCTTGTTCTGCAAGGGAAGGTTTCCTGTTTTACTCTGCAGGCTGCTGTTTTGCACTGTTTTTTGTGGGTTTTTTTCCTACGTGTCTGTTAATCATCTGAAAGGATTTGGTTGACTTGGTGGCTGGCGTGGGCTCCTCTGCCCTTGTGAGGTTGGGACCCCAGGTCCAGCCTCCGGCCTGGCTGGCAGGGCTGCTGTGGGCTGTGGGAGTGGGCAGGGGTGGGCGCAGCGGCAGGCACGCCTACTCCCATCTGCCAGGAGCTAACATTAGGAGGATATTACTTAAGTGATGGTCGTGTTTAGCCTCTTCACCTCCTGGTGCGGAAATTGACATACATGTTCATCATGCATTTAAGATTTCATCCTCAAAGCCTAGAATGTCATCACTACCGAAGACTCAAGGCCAGATCAGTGCTGGCCTTGAGATGGTCCTTCCCGTGTCTGGCGTTTTTCTGGGGTAGAAACGGAGTCATTGCTCTCCCAGCTACCACTCTGCAGCCCTGTGACCGTGTTCCCCTGTGAGCCAAAGGCATGACACATCAATCAGGGTCCATGTTTTTTAAATATCAATCTAAGCTTTCAGAGGACTCATTAAAACGCTCACTCTCAGTGGGCGTGGCCACGGCTCCTTATTTTTAGGAAAGGATCTGAAAGGACAGGGACAATTCTATTTTTGCTGCATGGCTGGTCATCCACCACTGGAGGGCAGCATCGTCACTGTTGTCTTTTGGGGCTTTGGGAACCAGGGTCCACCTGGGGCCTGTTACCTGGATGCCTCTTCCTGTGGGGCCCCCCTCCCCCTCTGATACGGATGCACTGGGCCAGGGTGGTTTGAGGATATGTATGGAGGGACGGGCGCTTGTCTGCTGGCAAGTATGCACTTTTTATTTCATTTTAAAGGTGAGAGAGGAGGAAGATGCATATACGCACTCAGCCCACCCACTTGAGTAAATCTGAATATAATTTTAAACATAAGTTGCATTTCTGTTTGTTTTGCTGGACTGGAAAAAATAGCTAGCATCCTTTTTTCCTTTTTCCCTGTTGTGGAATCCCTGGGATAGAATAAAGTACCTTCTTTTTCCATCCCTCCTCCTCACCCATCCTGACCTGGAGGTGGGGTTCCTAACAGTCCGAGCTTTCGCCCTTGGGCAGTCAGCGTGGTTGATTTCAGTGACCTTCAGACCGCCGAGGGTCATCGCAGAGCCGGAGAGCAGGGTGGGACTCGGCTAAGGAAAGGAGCGCTAACTCCATCGAGGAGGCATTCTCAAGCCTGGCTCGTTCAGCAGGAATCGTTCTGTAAGATGGCAAATGTGGCTGGATTTCCAATGTGTGGGCTGAGCAGAAGGAAAATGAAGAATCCACCACTCTGAACAATATGATGGCCATGTGGAGGATCCTTCATCTGCAACTCTACAGCGAAACCCAACAACATACGAATTCTTAAACCCGTTGGAGTCTTTCACATGTCAGGCTGCTCTTACATGAAAGAGAAACAGCATGGAAATGGCTCCCAGAATTTGTCAGAGTAACTGGGAAATACCGGGAACCTGGGCCTGAAGTTAGATTGCCCCAATGTGTCTCCCACGTCTCATAAACGCCATCTGACATTTCTTCCCAACGCAGAACAAACATGCAGACGTGGAGACGCAGCCTTAATTGTATGTATAGACACGTGCAGTTTCGTGTTCACTCTTCATCTAAGTGGCCGAGCCCACAGTTTTATAATTTAATGACTGAATTACCAAGCATATTGACGTGTTTCAAATACTCCTTACTGTGTGGTGCCTGAGGTGTTTTTAATTACGTTTGCCATTGTGAACAGGGCTGTTCTGATCAGCTTTGTACAATCACCTGTTCTCAGTTGATGTATCCAAGTGAAATTCTGGACCCACGGGAAGACATTTAAAAGCCTGTATTACGTATTGTCAGATTGAAAGCTGGAAAGTATCATTATAGTCTTATAAGCTTCACAATCGTATTTAAAATTTTGTCTCTATTGTTGCTAGTTTAATAGAAATGACGGCTTTGTTGTCCTTTTTCATCTATATGATTGCTTTTGAAGATGTGACATCATGAATTGCCATCACCTGTGTAGCAGAATCTAGACTATATAACAGTGTTTATTTGTTCTTGTACATTTTTTTTTTGTTTTTAATCCTCACCAAGGATATATTCTAGAGAGAGTGGAAGAGAGAGGGAAAGACAGAGAGAAACAGCGATGGGAGAGAAACACATTGATTGGTTGCCTCCTGCACATGCCCTGCCCGACCAGGGCCCAGGTACGTGCCCGACCAGAATCGAACCCGGGACCCTTTGGTCCGCAGGCCGACACTCTATCCACTGAGCCAAATCGGCTAGGGCTGTTTTTGTGCATTTTGGATAGTCATCTTTTTACTGATTAATATGTCTACTGTAGTAATAAATTCACAGTTTAAAAAGTCAAAGCGAAGCGCGCTCTATATTTTTGTTGGAAAAGGTGGGTCTTTATTTTGCCCTCAGACCCCTGAGCCCTGCTCCTGGGGGTGACTAGCCTCAGCTCCCCTCTGCTCTGGCACGGTTCCAGACAGCGTGCTCGGACTGTGCGGTGTCTGCGGCCCTCGCTGTTCTCATTGGGGGCCTCATCCTTTGACGTCCTGATGAGGAAGATGCAGGCTTCGCTCTCACCCCACCCCCAGGGTTCTCCGTCCCTTCTCCCCACCCTGCTTCTATTTTCTCTCACATGTGGGATATCGTAATGAGACCTCGGCTATGGTGCCTGGGGTTTTGAATACACACGAATCATTTCATACTGTCTTCCCAACAACCTCTGCCCTGGGTACCAACGCCATTCTGATTCTACACACGAGAAAGCCGAGGCTGGTAACTTCCCAAGGTCTCAGTGCGAGGCTGTGACGGGGTGGGATCTGGGCAGCAGTGCGATTCGCCAGCAGACCTCCTCCACTGTGGCTGCTGCTACTTGTGTGAACTGTCACCGGCAGTTCACGGTGATGGCCCTCACATTTTATGACCGATGCGATGTCCCTCTTTGCTTTCATTTCTCTCACCAGGATGTGAGGGGCTGACGAAACTTGACCTGACAGTAAATTTCATCGGGGAGCTGAGCAGCGTGGAGACCCTCCGGGGCAACATCCACCTGCGGGAGCTCTTCCTCGTGGGGAACCCGTGCGCCGACTTCGACGGCTACCGGCAGTTCGTGGTGGCGACGCTCCGGCAGCTAAAGGTACGCTGGCTCCGGGGACGCAGAAATCGCTGGCTCCGGGGACGCAGAAATCGCTGGCTCCGGGGACGCAGAAATCGCTGGCTCCGGGACGCAGAAATCGCGGAGAACATGCAAACGAGCCGCTACAGTTCTCCCGCCTCAGAGAACGACACAGCCCAGAAAACCAAAACCAGTTCCTGACTTACTGAGCCGTTAAAGGCGTTGGGCTGAGGTTTCTGGGTTAACAGGACACATGTCTCGTGGAGAATTTCCTTGAGGACGAGAATGAGTGACTCGGGTCATTGGATCTGGAATGTTTAGAATAAATGAGACATTGGCTGATGGTCATTGCCCAGAGACTCTGAGCGAACACACCGGTGGGGGCAGCGTGTCCGAGGGATGGGCCCCGTGGCATCACCTGGGAGCCGCGTCCCCGGGAAGGTGCGGGCGTCCCAGCTGAGCCTGCTCCGTGTGGCCGGGGACCCGCTGGAAGGGTGAGCGCCATCAGGTGGGTGCCCGAGACCTAGGCCCCGGCTGCTCCAGGTGCTTTAGGCTCCGCTTCTCAGATCCCCCTGGACCCCAGCAGGGAGATAGATGGTGAGTGCACGCGGGGTAGGAAGTCGGGCCTCGGACGGCTGGTGCTCCTGTGGAAGCCACACACGGGGCGAGGGGCACGGGGCACGGGGCTCGGGCGCGATTTGAACCCGGCGGCCCACCATTCACACTGCAGCCACTCTCGCTGCCTCCCTCGGCTGATGTGCGGGCTTCGGAGCAAGTCCTTCCTCCCGGAAAGGCCGCTGTGAGCGGCGGTTATACCAGGCGACAGCCTCTCCTGAAAACAGCATTCATAACTGTTTATTAGGACTTAAAAATAGGCTGATTAACTTGATCTTTTTTAAAAAAAAAAATGCATTTTTACTAATTTGAGAGAGGAAGGGAGATGG
Source organism: Myotis myotis (assembly GCF_014108235.1). NCBI lineage: Eukaryota > Metazoa > Chordata > Mammalia > Chiroptera > Vespertilionidae > Myotis > Myotis myotis. The sequence goes on from NW_023416320.1 coordinate 3,189,211, forward strand.
AGAGAGAGATAGAAACATCGGTCAGTTGCCTCCTGCACGCCCCCTACTGGGGATGGAGCCCGCAACCCGGGCATGTGCCCTGACCGGAATCGAACCATGACCTCCTGGTTCCTAGGTTGATGCTCAACCACTGAGCCACACCGGCCGGCCACTTGAGGATCTTAACCACCATTTATTTCGCTGAAAGCTGCGATCTACTTGAAAGGAATAGTGTTGATCGTATGAAACCAACATGGACGGAGATCAGAGTTTCTGATGTTTCCCCCATCACCCGGGTGCAGTTCATTGTCTCTAAGTTTAAAATCTCCCCATCAGAGTCAGCTGGGGCTGATTCAGATGGCGGCTCTGGGATAATCGCTCCGTGTCGGCTGTTTTATATTCCAGTGGCTGGACGGGAAAGAAATAGAACGTTCCGAAAGGATCCAGGCGTTGCAGGACTTCCCTGAAGTTGAGCGACAAGTCAGAGAGCAGGAGAAAGCCTACTGCCGCAGACGAGCCCGAGACAAGAGCGAGGCCCAGAGGAAACTTCGAGAAGAGCAGGAGCGCGGAGAGAAGGAAGGCCACCCAGGCTCAGACGGACGCTGGGACGCAGACGTCGCTGCGGATCCGTATGTAAATCACGAGCGTTCATCTTCCCCTTGACTCTTGTTAAAAGCCACCAACCGCGTTCTCTTCCCAAGGGGTCCGGGTGTGTCACCTGCATCCCAGACGATTCATCTGAAGAGTTTGTTGTTACACTGATGGCTCTGGCAGCCACCGTGGTACGTGGAGGCTCTGGCACTGTCTCCGAGAGCCAACCAATGGGCTCGCAAATAGAAAGCCCGTGACTGGGAGTAACAGCATCGTTTTCACAGGAAGCGTCTGCCCTCTTCTCCCTGTCCCTCCTCCAGGGCTAAGGCTCAGTAGGCCCTGAGTTCGCCCGATGATCAGAACCTCCTGCCAAATATTATAAAAGATTCCTGAGCCTCAACCCAAAGCTGCTGAGTTAGACTCTCTTGCGAGAGCCCAGGAATAGGTACTGTTTATAAGGCTCCCAGGTCACTTCCATCACCGAGCGTGTGATCCCTCCAATCTGATTCCTGCCGTATTCCTCCTGGTGACAGCCGCCAGCCAAGAGGGCCCGCCCGCGCTGGGCCGGTGATTCCTCTAATGTGGCTTGGATAAGCTCTCCTTCAGACACGTTCTGTGGAGAAGGTAACACGAGAAAAATGAATGAGATACGTAAGGAGCAGCGTTAAGGATGAAGCCCGCACGTCCATCTGTGTTCTCACGTGCTCTGTGCCTGTCTGTTCTCTCCTAGCCCACCTTCTGTGGGGAGCAGAGACCACCCCCAGGCACCGGAAGTACAGGAAGGGGAACCCAGCAAGAAGAAAGTAGACGACGTGGAAGATGACCTGGAGTTCTGGAATAAGCCCTGTTCGTTTACTCCTGAGTCTAGATTGGAAACTCTTAGACATATGGAAAAGCAACGAAAAGACAAAGAAAAATTAAGGTATTTCGTTTCTCCCATCATTGAGAGGAAGGTTACACTCTCACACGGACTCTATTTTCATGGTTGCTTTTTCTTTCACTCATTATCTGTGGTCAACCTTCCTTAGCCATCACACATAAACTGTGCTTTTTTTAAGTTCAGTGTTTTGTTGAATTGTATTCTCTAATATTTATTTTAATATCAAATGACCTTTAAAAGGTCATGAGTTACGGCATTTTCGGTAGTTTCGTTTGGATGTCCTTAGTTCTTTAAACATGTCGAGTATTAGTAGGGCCTGGGTTAGTAGTAATAGTCATCCTGACACCGAGAGAAAGACCACTCTGTCGGATGAATGAGTTCCTTTGTGTATTTGCATTTGCAAAATCAATAATTAGAAATTAATTTCACTAGGTGCTGTGTTATCCTACTGCAGCTCTCTTGGACATTGAACGGCATGCTTTCACTTTCACGTTATTTATGTGTAATTGTCAAAAGCTAGAACGCACGAGCCGTTATTTCCAGAGTAGGATTTTTTGAAAGACAGGCTCCGTGCCTTTCCAGTTCATGCCCTTGCTTAAGTCCAGCGTGCAAACTGTGTCACCCGTGGGAACGCTTCTGATTCGGGAGCTGGGGATGCAGTCAGTCAGCTCTGAAATGCAGTAAGAAGCCAAAAGAGGAGCAAAGCCAGTGCTGCTTTCATCACATTTTCCTCATGAATTAGGTAGATAGCCGGGTACAAACATGAGAAATTTCGTTAAAATACTTGTCTGTACAACTTGGTGATTTGGGAAGAACATTGGATGACAACAGAAAGTGTGGATTCCTGCTGCAGCTCTGCCACTCATGCTGGGTAACTTCTCCTCCTCAGTTTCCTCCTCAGTTAAACGGACCACACACCCCCCTTCCCTGCCCCACTGTATTGTTAAGAGAATCAAATGGGCCAATAAATGTAAAAGTGCTTTGCAGGCTCAAGAACTCTTCGAAATGGAAATTCTATGTTTACTTAACAAGTACAGCATTTCTGATGTATATGCACCCAACTATATATGTGTGTGTGTGTGTGTGTGTGTGTGTGTGTGTGTGTATATATATATATATATATATATATACACACACACAATATACTTGTATATGTTTATATATATGTATATAAATGTATACATATACAGGGTGTCCCCCCAAATGTGTGTCCACTTTGAATAATTATAAAGGTAGAATACATTTCATTTTCCAAATGTCATAGAATCTACAGCTATCAGCTATTAAAGTGTGTATGTATTTTGGGGGAACAACCTGTATATAGACATTCCATTTCATTGGGCCTGAAAGCAGGATACATTTTTCCTTCCCTGACAGCCTCAGAGAGCACGGCTGACTCGGGTGAAGGCGCGGCCGCTGCTCAGTGCTCTGCATTCTGCCTGAACAGATGTTCCGGATGCCCCTTCATCGTCCCGCTCATGAAAAATAATGTTCAAAGGAACATTAATTTATTGGACCTGGGGGCCCAGTTTAAGAGGCAGGAAAGTGTAAATACATTTATATTTTAAAATAAAGTTAACTGACACAAATACCAAAAGAACAATGGGGAATCTAGTCAATGATATTGTAAGAACTATGTTCGGTGCCAGGTGGGTGCTGGAAATACCAGGGGGATCACTCTGTAAAATATATGATTGTCTGCCCGCTCTGCTGAACGCCTGAATCTAACAAAATAATATTGAATATAAACAGGAATTGAAAAATAAAATTAAAAAAAAGAACAATACAAACCGAGGCAAGGAATTACCTCCAATTTTGTCATCTAAACAGATTTGTCCATTTGATCATTGATCGGCTGCCTCCTGCGCGCCCCCTACTGGGGATCAAGCCCGCAACCTGGGCATGTGCCCTTGACTGGAATCCAACCTGGGACCCTTCAGTCTGCAGGCCGACGCTCTATCCACTGAGCCACACCACCTGGGGCCATCATCCATGCTTTTCTGTCACTTTTCACATCAGTAGGTGAAGAGCAAGCACATGTTTTCATAGCTACAGAATATCTGTGACTATACCATGTTGCCCCCGTCCCTCCTCCATGCGGGCGCTGGGGGCAGTTCCAGAGTGCTGCCATGACAGAAAGTGCTGTGATTAGACCTTTTACATGGGCCCTTATGTTCTGGTATTTTTCTTTCTATAAAATGGATTCCATGTGGCATTATAAAAATTGTCATTTTACCGAAAGCAGAAGCTGCACACACAAATGGAGAGCTGACAGTGATCTGGGTAAATCATGCATAAAATTGACTTATTTGAATATTAATGGGTATGGCAGGAAAAGGATTTCTCCCCCCATTAAATTATCTGGCAAATCGTCTTGCTCACATTTTCGCGTTGCAGACATAGATACAGCCGTACGGAAGCCTGGCTTCGCGGTCAGTTTCCAGCACAGAATGCACTTCCTAGCAGCCAAGTGTGGGTGTTGTCACACATTTCTGATTCCTTTCTCTTACGCTCTTCCTCAGATCAGTAACGTGTATTCCTCCTGTTTATTTTTCCCTCTTCCCGCTGCCCCTCGTTCCCACCCACCCCAACCTTAAGCGAAAAGAAGAAGAAAGGGAAACCACCCAGGATGTTGGTCACTGCAGATGGCAGGGCCCTGAACGCGAACGAGCCCAAGTACGTGAACCCACGTGGAGACGAAGCAGCCCAGTGGGTGGTGTCGGTCATGCCCATGACAGGTTTGCTCTGCAGAGAACACACCTGACCTGACCTCTCCCCCCCAGGTCGGTGACTCTAACAAGAACCACACGTGTGCACATTCGAAAGCAGAGCATCCATTCTGTTCCCGGGTGCACAATGTTACATGTTACTGCCTTGACATCCAGAAAATGATCTTGACATACGGAAATCCTGGGTGTTTATGTCTCTCTCGAAACTTTGGGCCATCTACAGCTTTATGTCTGAAAATTGCCAGTGCATCATTCTTGTGTGTATTAATTTTTTAAGTTCTGCCATGAACACGCTGGCTGAGAATACTGATATGTCTCCAACCCATCTACTTTATACCCTGGACACATCCTCAAAGCATTCGGGAGCTAGGGGAAAATGGATAGAAATATCTCCGTGAAGTTAATGAGAGAGGAAAAACATTCACACTGGAAATCCTTAAGTGTAATAATATCTGATCTACCCTCTCTAATCCAATTCATTCTCTTCCCTGCTCCTGGACCCCTCCCCCCCACACTCCTGCCACACACACACACACACACACACACACACACACACACACACACACACACCAACTGTGCCCTCTGGAGCTTATTCTGTGTCAACAAAACCTGGACAATTCCAGTAGCTTCTTAAGTACACTCCGTAGTTCCTCTCTTGGCCTCCTGTAATCTCTTCTACTCAACTGAACAAAGAAGGGGGAAGGAAAGGAAGGATACACACTGCCTCTCTTTAGGAAAATTCCCAGGAAGAGCCACACAACACTTTCCTTCCCAGAACTAAGTCACATGACCGCATCTAGCTGCAAGGGAGGCTGGAAAATGTAGTCTTTATTCTGCAGAGCCCTGTTCCTAGGGGTGCTATTCCTAGTGAGAAAGGGGAAGCAGATCATGGGGAATGAACGCAATCTCTGCCATAGGAAGCCTCTGAAATTACCTTTCAAGTGATGTATGAAGGGAGAGTTTGGGTTGGCTGGCTGGAACATCGGGGAGTAGCAACCAGGGCAGAGGGGCCAGCACATTAACAAAGCTCCCGAGATGAGATTTAAAAAATGCATAGGCCATTTGAGTAACTGCAGTCCCGTACAGCTGGACTCTTGGAATCAAGGAGAGTGGCTGCTACAAGCAGACAAACTGCTGACAGCCAGACCTGTGGCTAATGTTACATTTTCCGAACAATTGAGCTTATATTCACTACTGCTGGGTTATGTGTTTTACAGAATAACATGCTAAGTGAATGCTGGAAATAAAAGTGACCAAGTAACTCTGACACAGTGATTCTGCATAGCATGGGAGTCACACCGAGGACTTGGCCTCAGGGTGTAGCTGAGAGGCCTAGGGCTTTATAATCCTGCCTCTCTGGGCCCGTGGCCTCTTTCCCAGCGGCGGCAGCTCTCTGAGCCTCTGTTTCCTCATCTGTGAAATGGAGGGGATAAGTAATGGGCAGGCCCAGCTGGTGTGGCTCCGTGGTTGAGGGTCAACCTATGGACCGGGAGGTCACGGTTCCATTCCCGGTCAGGGCACATGCCCAGGTTGCGGGCTCGATCCCCAGGAGTGGGTGTGTAGGAGGCGGCCGATCAATGATTCTCTCTCATCACTGATGTTTCTCTCTCTCTCCCTTCCTCTCTTTCTAAAATCAATTCAAAAATATTTTTAGAAAAATAAAATAAAATAATGGGCAGTGTCTCAGCATTTCCCAAGGCAATGGAAAGGTGGAGGGAGAAGAAAAAAGATGGCTGGGGAATAGGAGACAAGACCATTTAAAACTGAAGGACTAGCATGCATGTTGGATAAGGGGAGACAAATACAGCATTTAGTTCTCAATATTTCCAGTAAAATGGAAAGGAAAACTTTAACCACCAGATGTCTCTGTCTCTGCACAATGCCCATTTTGTGGATGTAATTTACCTTAAGATCCGCACCTTTAAGCAATGTAAACAAATTATGAGCACATTATAGGTGCCTGTTGACATTTTTAAATCAACGTCGACATTTCATTGTTCAGCTACCAAAATAAGTGTGTCATGGGAAATTATAATAATTATGAAATTTGCATTTGGTAATGGGACGAAGCTACCTATAAAATATTGCTAAAGACGTCACCTTTTTTCCCCTCTTCTTTCTTCCCAAAATGGGTTATTCCTTAGACTTGACTTCTCTTTGAAAGATGATGAGAAACGCAACCAGATCATCCTGGACCTGGCCGTGTACAGGTAAAGACATTTCACTGTGCGTTTATGTAACGGCACTTTCACCTCTTTTCATTCTCAGTTGCGATCTCTTGAGTTGTGACACATTTTGAAATGAAACTTGGTTTGATATAAAACAGTACCCACTCCTCTCCCAGCACTTCTCTCTACCCCCCCCCCCACACACACACACTTTTTGATTGCTACCTGACAAACTATAAATTTACTTGTGTTTTTAAAAATCTATGGTCAAGGCAAGAACTTTGTTTTGTTTGCTTGTTTCCCCCTTCTTATGTCTCCAGCACCTAAAACAGTGCCTGGTACCTGGTGGGAATTCAATACGTACAGGAATGAATGACTGACTGAATGAATGAATGAATGCTGATGATGGGAGCCAACATTTGTACACATGAATTATCATACAGGTCTTCCTCTTTTTAAGGACTTTTTTACTTGCTCTCTTTTATTCGGTCTCTCATAACCTGGTGAACCAGGAGGGCTTATTACCCTGGAGTTACCCAATAGGGGGGTAACTCAGAGAGTGAGGGAAAGCCAGCGATCTGAGCACTGAAAATCCAGGGATGAGAAGCAGTGAGGTCGGCATAGAACAGGCAGGAGGGTGCTTGAGGCAGAGAAAAGCAGCGCACGCAAAGACCTCGCCGGTCGGGCCAGGTGGACACACCTTCCGAGGCCCTAAGCATGAGGAAGAATATGCCATCCACTCATGCGGCAGGTATTGAACCTGAAGTTTTAGGAGACCTTGACTCTACCTTTTAGTACCAGGATTTTGTAAAAATAAAATGATGTTTTATAAACACTAGCTGTGTACTAGGCAACATGCATGTATCTTCATAGCTACCTTAGGGAATAGGCACTATTTTTATCTTGATTTTACAGATGAGAAGGCTGAGGCTTAGAGAGGTGAAGGAACGTGGTCCCAGGTACTAACACAGGAAGGCGGGGAGCCCTCCCTCACAGGTGTGTGACTGAAGCCTGTGCCTGCAACCCCGGGGTTCCCCACCTGCCTGAATGTGTCTGGTTTTTGAATCATCACTGGCTTTTCTACTACTCACAATCAGTATTTTAAAATATATAAGTAGCCCGGCCGGTGTGGCTCAGTGGTTGAGTGTTAACCTATGATATGAACCAGAAGGTCACTGTTTGATTCCCAGTCAGGACACATGCCCGGGTTGTGGGCTTGATCCCCCAGTAGGGGGCGTGCAGGAGGCAGCAGATCAATGATTCTCATCATTGATGTTTCTCTCCCTTCTTCTCTGAAAAACAAAACAAAAAACAAAACAAACAAACAAACAAAAAAAAAAAAATATATATATATATATATACACACACACACACACAATATATAACTATAGTATATACACACACACACACCATATATATATATATATATATATATATATATATATATATATATAGTGTTTGGCTAAAGGAGAGAGGTGAAATCTACATCTTCCATTTGCTCAGAAAGTCAAGGAGAATAATTGCCAGCCGATCCCGGGGTCTCTGCCATAGCCTCTGCTCACTCAGCAGGCCGTGCCTTCCAGGGAAGCAAAGCCCACGGGGGAGATGCTATCAGGGCAGCTGCAGGGCACCGCCAGGGATGCAGAGCAGCTAAGGAAGCGGGGCCCGGGTTGCAGGCCCCTAGCAGAGTGCAGTCAGCATCCCTGACTATTCATGTCAGTCTTAGGGGCTTAAAATAAAATATTCACGAAAGACCATGGCAAGCTGGTTTTTGCAAGCCTCTGACGTTTCAGACCTCTGATACTTTTGGGTTAGGGGCAGTCAATGCCAAGTGTACTCATGGGCCTAAAACCGGAATTGCTGATACGTTGCATTTCCTTTGGTCTGAGGATTAACTCAAAGCTAATTTTTTAAGGCCTGTTTAGCATGGACATTTTAAACTCTCTCCATTTAAAGGGGTCCCCTAAGTGAGGGTTTGTATTTGTAAATTTGTTTGCAAACTTAATGTTCTTGGAAACTCACAAGACTGAGTGTGTTTCATGTGTTGAATTTTCAAGGTACATGGATACCTCTCTCATCAATGTTGACGTGCAGCCAACTTTCGTGCGAGTAACGGTCAAGGGAAAGGTGAGGATGCCCTGTGGGCTGGTTCCGTCTCCAAAGTCAACCCTTGGACGACGCTAGTTGCCTGAACGTTTTTAAAGTAATATTAAAATGGAAAAGGAGAAAGCCAATCAGAGAGCTGTTTCTTAGGCACATGACTCTGCCAGGGGAGGAGTATTTAGCAGGAATGCTTGCTGACCGCTGTGTGGCTGGATAAATGAATATGTTTATCCTGTGTCTGTTGCATGGCTACCTTGTCCAAGGCTGACTTTTATATATGTCATAGGCTACACTTGAAATTATATTTAAATAATATGCCCATTTTAAATTTAAATTACCAATGCTTCCCATTCTTGGTAAGTGTAGTTTCATCATTTTTGAAAGAGGAGTCTGTGCTAATTCTGATCATTCATCGGAGGTCGCTCAAAGACTTTAAAATGGAAACATGTTCACGTCTAATGACAGTGATTTTTATCCGCAAACTCTTTACCAGCCACATTAACAAAAATGGACCGATGAGTGTTTCCTTTGATTTTGATTGATGATTATTCTTTAGACTGACTTTTCATTAAAATAGGAAAAACAGATCATGCATGTCAAGCACAGCCCATGTATTAGTGCTCTTCTAGTCAATCTAAGCTCGTCTTTAAAAATTGAATGTGGAGTCGTAAACTTGTCATGAAAATACCTCCTCAAGCAACTGCTCTCTCATGTCAGATGCACTTGCTCTCTGACACCTGGTGTTCACTTTCAGCCATTTCAGCTCGTCCTTCCGGCAGAGGTGAAACCTGACGGCAGCTCTGCTAGAAGGTCTCAGACGACAGGGCATCTGGTCGTCTGCATGCCCAAGGTGGGTGACGGCACTGGGGTCCGCTTCGCGTCTGGGTATGTTGGTTCCCGCGGGTACTTGACCTGCCAGGGCTGAGTAGGACTTCTGATCCAGGTCCTTCTGGCTGAGAAAGCCCGAAAGGCTATTCCCAGCAGCTCAGGCGGGAGAACAAAGACTCAGGAGAACAGAGAGTGGGACTGGGACTGGGCGGGGCCCAGGTGACTGGTCCTGCCAGGAGTTCTTGTCTCCCGGCAGCTGGCCCGGCCTCTGCAGACCAGAGCATGGGTGGGAGTTGGCCTTTGTAAATCGCAAGGTTCTTCGAGCAAGTCTGTTAGCGGGTGGTCAGTACTCTCCTTACCCATAACCGTGAGAGGAGATGCTGTCATCCTTGGTATGTGTTTAAATTCCAAACATTGAGCTTACCATGTTTGTGACGTGGGGCAAATTATGAATCTTTCTGGGCCTCTCTGTCCTAATTAATGCTTAAGAGAGACGATACACACAGCATTCATGTACCGTGAGCACTCAATAGATATTGCCAGTGTTATTTTTCATATCATGTTTATGATACGGACAAGATATTATTATTATTATTTTTTTTTATTTTATTTTTTAAAAAAATATATTTTATTGATTTTTTACAGAGAGGAAGGGAGAGAGATAGAGAGTTAGAAACATCTATGAGAGAGAAACATCGATCAGCTGCCTCCTGCACGCTCCCCACTGGGGAAGTGCCCGCAACCCAGGTACATGCCCTTGACCGGAATCGAACCTGGGACCTTTCAGTCCGCAGCTCTATCCACTGAGCCAAACCGGTTTCGGCGACAAGATATTATTTTAACTAAAACTCCTTTTTGCCTGCTCTTTGGGGGGAGGGTTGGCGTAGATGTACTTTTGCTATGAATCAGAGAAAGAGACAAAGCGCTCTCTCCTGTCGCCGTGGAGTAACAGGTCCTCTGGTTGGTTCGGCCAGCTGAGTCTGTAGTTCAGTCCTGGACACGTGACCCGATCTCTGGCCAAAGAGATGGTAGCGCTTTGTTGCGTTTCCATTGTTTTCCATTTGGTTACTGTCACCTCATGGCGTGAGCTGGGGGTGGGTCAGCTTTGCCCAAGTCGCTCGGGTCAAAGGGGAAGAATAGATAAGCCAGTTAACATGGGGTTTGGCTTGTGAAGAAGAGAAGGAGATGGCCGGCGTGACTGCCGCAGCCAGTCTGTCCTTGATTGACCAGGGAGGCTTCGATAATGACCTAATAATCCTTCGTTCTCCCGGAGCCAGTTTTGCCACAGATTGATTATGGATAATCTATGTATTTTCACTCTGAGGCCATAAAACAGCAAGTACAATTTGTTGTCGAGCAAAAAAAATAAATACAACTGGAAGAATCTCATTGTCCTTGGTGACGGCAGCGAATTAAGGAAATGTATGCTAATTAGAATATCCTATAGGGAAATGGAAGAGATCACTTAATTACCTCAGGACTTTGATGTAGGCATTTGTATAACACTATGATCAGCGGGGTGTGTGTGTGTGTGTGTTGGGGAAACTTCCATTCTGACTGAGAAGCCAAAGACTGAATGGCAGCTGCTCCTTCCTCAGAGGAGATCATGGTTCCTGTGCTATCGCAGGGGGCGGGTAGCTGATCCGAAGCCTTTGCTGCCGCTGCTAATGCATCTTCCAAATAAACACAGCATCCTATTTCCATGAGCCTTTCGCTGTTTAGAGCTGTAAATTTTCCATGTTCAATACACCTGAAAACCATAAAAGTTCCATATCCAATAATGCATGTTTTCCATTTATTACTCTTACTTTATGTCTCTCAGAAGTTTTTTTGTAGTTTTTTTCTCTAGAGCTGCTACATATTCGCAGGTACCATACGTACAGTTTGGGTTCCCATTTTGAGTGGGAATTCCCGCATTACATTTTCCTAGAGTTTATGCTTGGCCTTCCGTATATTTTCTTAAGCGTGAGGTCGGACTGAGTTATACGCCTGTAAACAGCCTCCCCACCAGCGGCCGGGGAGGGTGAGGCACCTGACCTCCTCCCAGGGCAGCCTAACCGGACTTCACTGAACATTTGCGTTCACCGAGGGGCTTGCATCAAGTCATTAAATTAAACTCCCATCTAGGCCCTCAACAGACAATTATAGGGACACTCCAGGAATATGCTCCATGATGTCCTGTGGGAGTTCTTGCAGAATAATTAACCGAGATTAAGGAAGTTGCCATGTGAACAGAACAGCAAAATATACTTACAGCTCCAGTGGGTGAACATATTGCTCGGTTCTGCTCTAGTGAGCACAGAGGTGAAGGTCAATGTGAAGGTCACTGTTACAGGCCATGACTCTAAAAAACACAGTCTCAGATGCCCTTCTCCTTATCGGTTGGACATCCATTTCTCAGGACGTTTTACTCAGAGAGACTTGCCTGTGCCCATCCTGAACTCACCTCTAGTCTCTGGGTGATCATTTCAGTGAGGGCTTGCTGGGTCGTCCTGTTCCATTAATACTTCCACTCTTTTCTAGAACACTCCTCCTCACTCCTAAAACTTCCAGAAGCAGCAGGTTAACTTCCACAGACTTCATCCCTCTTGTCTTCCCCTGCTAGGCCTTCCTTCCGGACTCTACGAATGAGCTGGCTGTGATCCATCCAAACCCCCCAAGTGTGTGTGGGCTCCTGTTTCCACTGGCCTTGGAGAGGCCACGGTCCCCTCCGACAGCCCCCTGTTCTCTCTGCTGCTGGTCGCGTTTCCCCTCTGCACCTTATGTTAGGAAACATGCTGAGCCATCTCCCTTCCTAACAGCAGAGCACAATGAAAACGCCACCCTCCACTTACTGCCCTGACCTGCTTTACAGCAAAACTCTTAGCACAGACATTTATGTCTGCTTGCTGGCCCTTTCTCCTGGCCAGGCCTCTGAGAGTTGGCCAGCCTAGTGACTGAATTCTGGGACCCTTTTTCTTCTCCATGTATATTCATCCCACACATGATCTCTTCTAATCTAAGGATTTTAAGTAACACCTCTAGGTCTCCATCATCTGCTAGTTGCCAACTAGAGAATCAGGAAGAGCAAACACAATGAGGAAAAATTCTCAACCTTCCTTATGCCGCGACCCTTTAATACAGTTTCTCATGTGGTGGTGACCCCCAACCATAAAATTATTTTCGTTGCTACTTCATACCTGTAATTTTGCTACTGTTATGAATCGTAATGTAAATATCTGCTATGCAGGATGTATTTTCATTGTTCGCGACCCACAGGTTGAGAACCGCTACGTATTTTTAAAACATCTCAGGAATATCAGTACCTACTAAGATAGTGAGCAGTTACCGCCCAGTGATTCAGAAGGAATGGCCAAGGGAATAAACCATGTTTTCAGTGACTACGCAGGGATGAGAAGAAAAGAGTCACATTTCAGAGGCTTCCGTGGATAGGGGTTCTAGAAACCTCCCCCACTTGGCAATATGACTGAAGGAGGGGAGGTCAATGAGAGGACACCCGATCCTCAGAACGTCTTGCAGCCTGTCTAAATGGTTTCCAAACTAGGCCTTGACTTGAATGAAGATGGTCTTAGGTGAGTACCAACCACTCACACATGCCTCACAAACCCAGTGAGGAAGTAAACATCGCCATGGACTCAAATTTTTGATAGATAAGTAGATAGATAGATAGATAGATAGATAGATAATAGATAGATAAGCAGATAATTGGTTTTTTTTGTTGTTGTTTTTTTTCAAATAGTCCACAGCACACACAGTTAAGCTAGGCGCTCCCTGAGACATGAGTGGGCGCCAGGAGAAACTCAGTCAGTGTTTGGGAGTCTGGTTATACCAGGCTGTTCCCTCCCTCCTGAGTCCCACGGTTGTTGCAGGGTTAGATTGTGAGACACAGGCTGTGAAACACTGTTTTAACTTGAGGTCTCCCAGAAGCGGAAGCTACTGTAGTGCTGTGAGTGCGGCAGTCAATTTGGTCAGTGAGGGGATGCTGGTCGGGAGCAGGGAAGGGAAGCAGCCCTCGGCAGTGTCCTACTGAGCCAGCATCCCCGCGGGCAGCTCTAGGGTGCAGATCGAACACCTCGGGACCCCTCTGCCCAAGGGGTGATGGGGCTGGGATGGGGCACGCCAGCCCCAGGCTCTGTGGCTGATGGCTGCTCCTGCTGTGGGGGTGCTGGGGTGGGGAAGGGGTGGTATAAACGTCCCAGCACTTCCGCCCTGTGGCTGGTGTGGACCAAGCAGGATGGTCATGTGGATGGAGGACATTTCCAACCGAGACTCCCTAGTGAGACTGTCAAAGGATGTTTTCTCTTCTTTTTAAACATCATTATCACCCTTGATGTTCGTCCTAACTTCCTCAAACATTTTCCGTTTTAGGCTGTGTTGTGGGTGTCAGATGAGATTGCACCTTACAAGCATGAGAGAATTTTGAAGGACCTATTGTTAGTTAGACATGTTCTACTTTTACTTCAAAGTCTTGTAACTGTCAATATTGATTTCACATAGAAAGATCAGTAATCGCGCCTTTTAAAAATTTCCTCCGACAACTTGGGTAACTTTGGAATCAAAGCTAGTATTTTTATGTTTGTTTGTTTTTTCAGAATTTAAATTTCCTTTGCTGCTATGTATGTACTTATTTGAGATAGAATATACTTCAGAAATGTTTGACTTATATAGGTATTTTTATCTGTTCAAAGAGTTTATATATATAAATGTAGTCTAATGCCAGAGGGAAATAAAAATGTCTTATAGATTCTAAAGTTTTATATTAATACTAGAGGCCCAGTACAAAAAATTCATGCACTCGATGGGGGGGGGGGGGGGGAGCAGTCCCTCAGCCCAGCCTGCGCCCGCTTGCAGTCCAGGAGCCCTCTGGGGATATAGGCCTCCTGGGAGTGGGCCTGAGCCATCAGTCAGACATCCTTAGTGCTGCCGTGGAGGCAGGAGAGGCTCCCGCCACAGCCGCTGCACTTGCCAGCTGTGAGCCCGGCTTCTGGCTGAATGGCACTCCCCCTGTGGGAGTGCACTGACCATCAAGGAGCAGCTCCTGCATTGAGTGTCTGCCCCCTGGTGGTCAGTGCATGTCATAGTGACCAGTCGGTCCCCTGTTTGGTTGATTTGCATATTAGCCTTTTATTATATAGGATTCCTCTGTTTTAGGAATCTGAACTTTGCATATTAAAATGTTCAATATCAGAATTATGGATAACTAACCAATCAACAGAAACACCAGAGATATGTAAACAGGTGAACAGTTTATGTGACCCACTGCTTCTGGAGCTGCTACAGGATTGGTGGAAGCAGCTGCCATTTCAGTGTAGGGCGGGCCCGTGGCTGAGGGCCCTCCCACTCACTGATCCTGCTCCCCCACCCGCCCATCAGGCCACGGGCCTATGTCAAGGCCACTGGTTTCTAATGGGCGTAGGCAGTGCGGAAGTTTTACGAAGAAAATAATGGGGAGACATTTTTAGAAACTACTTCTGAGGCATGGGCGAAGACGTTGGGTGTGCACACCAAACAAAATGCTGATGCACCGTCAATAAATTATACGGGAGGCATTAGTACCAGGCGAGGGAATGACTTCGTCTGTTGGGTTGTCCCAACGTGGGAGTGGGGTGCTATCAGAAATAGAAAGCTTTCTGCAACATCATGAACAACTTTAGACAATGAATGAATTATTAATCAATCAATTAAAATATTTATTCAATTTACCAAAGATTTATTAAGAAGCTGGCATGAAGAGAGCGCTGTGGGAATTGCTGTGGGGAGAACAGTGAGCGACACTGGGCTCCTTGGTCCTTCTTCTGCCTTTTCCCTGTTGACTCCCCTGACCATCATCCCCGCAGGCCCAGGTCTGCCCTCGGCCGTTCCTACGCCCCAGTGTGGAGCAGGCTCAGCAAATACGTCTGATTACACCCCGTTTTCTTTGCCCAGTCCCTCTTTTCATTTGCCACCAGCAAATCTTCATCTGAAACGGAGTGATGTCGGCCCTTTCTCACTCAACTTCACACAAATAACTCTGACGTCGAACCATGTGAAATCACCGCTGTGTGGGTCAAAAATGATCAGATACTGGTCATTTCTGCGGCTCAACCTCAACATCAGGAAGAAAAGCCGTGTCTCTCTCCCTGGCATCTGTTCACTGGCTTTTTACACGGCTCACCCAGCCTCGGCGAGTCGCGTCGGCAGCTCTCAGAATTGGTGAAGCAGCCACACACATGGCGGTCAAGTGAACAGAGACCGTGTCCGTGCAGGGTGCTGCCAGGCAGGTAATGCGACCTCATCCCTGGGGCACTATTTCAGCAAAGGCCAGCAGTCACCTGTCAGGAAAGTGTCGGAAGGGACTGCGTCCTCTGCAGGACAGTCAGCGGCACGGCTCTGCACGTGGTCAAGTGAGGCTTGACATCCTGAAAACACTCATCTGGACCCGCGTGCCTCTCCCACAACCCACTCTTCAAGTAGCTGCTTACGTGTCTCTCTGTGGATTCAGGAAACCATTAGTCCCACGTTACCGAATGTATTAAACAGTCTGTATTTTGGTTCTCCCAGGGTTTCCATTAGTCGCTCCTGAGCGTGCTTAGCACAAATGAAGGAGATGCTTGATGTTAATGAACATGGCATCCCCCCCAGAGGAGGAGCAGCCCTACGCCGCCGCGGGCATGGCAGGAGTCCGAGGTCATTGCCCCGGAGCGCCCAGCCCACGGTCCTCCAATCGGGAGCAGGAGTCTCTCACCAGCAGAGTTTTGCCTGCGGTTCATGTGAATGTGGGTGTCAGCATCTCACACACGGCTGAGCTCTCAGTCCCTCCTAACTTTTCAGCTTAAAGGGACCTTTGAAACTAACTGAGCTGAAAATAGCTTTTAAAAAGAAGGGACACATTTAGATTCTGGTGCACAGCATTCTCTGCGAAGAAAGTCCCACATTTGTGATTCTGTTTGCATTTCCATAAACACAGAGGATCTTCGTCTGAGCTTATTACGTGACAAGTAACAGTGTTAGAAATGGGTGTTTTAAGACGCTAATTATGCCTGTGCTCCCGTTCTTGTTGGTGCATTTACAATATGAAGAGATACACAACTTGGACCTTGGGCTCAAGAGCCTTCTTCTTAAAGTTGCTATTCTTTTCTGTAATATCTACTTTTATTACACAGTCTTATAATTTACTTAATCCCACCAACTTTAAGAAGAAATTCAACATATCTTTTTAAAATGTTTTCCCTTGTTATTGAATTTATTGGGATGACACTGGTTATCAAAATTATACAGGTTTCAGGTGCACAACTCTGCCACACATCTGTACACTGCACTGTGTGCTCACCCCAAGTCAAGTCTCCGTCCATCACCATTTACCCCCCTTTCCCTCCTCCCCCTCCCCGCAGACACCACACTGTTGTCCGTGTCTATGAGTTTTTTCTCTTTTTTCCTCTATCCCTCCACCCCCAACCCCCAACAGCTGTCAGCCTTCTCTCTATCTATGATTTTGTCTGTATTTTGCTTATTAGCTTATTTTGTTCATCAGATTCCACATATGAGTGAGATCATATGGTACTTGTCTTTCTCTGTCTGACTTATTTCGCTTAGCATGATACTCTCAGGTCCATCCATGCTGCCACAAGGGCTAAGAGCTCCATTTTTTTTTTTTTAGCTGCATAGTATTCCATGGTGTAAATGTACCACAGCTTTTTTATCCACTCATCTACTGATGGGCACTTGGGCTGCTTCCAGATCTTGGCTATTGGAAGTAATGCTGCAGTAAATTTTCACTAACCTTGGCCTCACTCATATGATTAAAATGTGTCCCTCACCTGTCAGAGGAGTGACCTGCCCACCAGGGAGATGTGCCCAGTGAATGAAGCATTCCCCCGCCACAGAGAAGCTGCTGATGAGGGTGGAGAGAGCCATGGACACTCGGATCTCTCTCTCCCTTGAAAAGAAAGGGCGCAAGCCCCCACGTTGGCCAGGGGACCAAGGCAACAGGAGGCCAGTTTTCAAATTCCTTCTCTCCGCCTACACGCAATCCCTGTCTCATGGGGACACGGGGAGTTGGGGGGTTAAGTAAGGGAAATGTGTAAACTGCCTGGCTGGCACAGCAGCGTGGCCGGCATGCTGTCAGGGCTGACATGCACCCGCACGGCCTCCCCGCCCCTCCCCCGGCGAGCTTCCTGAGGGAGGGTCCTGGGTCTGAACAGCTGTCCTGGATGTTTGTTGGATCCGATCGATCGGTTTTCGTTGTGGAGACCTCCCGTGCGCAGCACTGAGGTCATTTAGCGAAAAAGAAGCGGTAACATCACAGAATTTTTCAGACCAGGAAGGGACCTTGGAGATCACATCTAATTCCTTCATTTCTCAGAGGAAGAGACCGGAGCCCAATGAGTTGGGAGGACGGGGACTCTCGGTCCCGGCTTAGAGCACTTTCGGCAGCATGTTCGCAGGGCGCTCCTCAGGGCGGTGTGTCAGTCCCATCTGGGTCCCCAGCACTCCCCAAGGGTCGGGCCTGCTGCTGGCGCTCAGGAAACTCATTAGTAAACGGAACTCACTCGCCGCATCCCCGGCATGCCCTTTGAAACATAGCTCTGGCCTTACAAGACTATTGTGAACAGATCTATTCTGTTTTATACCTTCCAGGCCACATACAGAGTGTAAAGTGAGGCTCTGCCATGGACTGTGTAGTGAAAATTAAAGCGCTTTAGCGTCTTAAGCCATATCCATATTCATGTGTCATATGTTAAAAGACATGACAGAGCGTAACACTCCGCTTAGCGTGTGCTGTATTTTCATTCCAGGTGGGAGAAGTGATCACAGGGGGCCCGCGAGCGCCCGCGTCTGTGCCGAGTACCTCGGAGAGCAGCAGGGAGCACACAGGCGAAAGGTACCGCCTCCGGGCTGGGCTGTCTGTGGCTTCATCATCTCATTCTCTTCCCTCTCTCGGGCCGCTGGGAGCACCTCCCAAAGAGATGCAATTATTTAAAGTTTCAAAGTGAGTCATACCAGGAAGGTTAGCTCCCAAAACTTAGACTCGTGATGGGCAAGGCCCTGGGTCCCCGAAAACAAATCGGTGTCCCTGTAGGTCCCGATTTCTTGCGATAATACAAATGGTGGTGTCAGCAGCGACACTGCGGGCGTTTCCTGAGCCCTTGCCCTGTGCCAGCACGTGAACCCGCACGAGCTGTGTCCTCAGTTCAAAGATGGGGAGCGTGAGGGAGAGGGAGGTCGTGTCGGAGCCTGCTGCTGGTGCTGCGCACACTGCCTGCCCGGACGGTCCACATGTCAGCCCATGGAGCCCCACCTCTCAGGCTGCCGGGGCCAGAGGCCCCGACGTGTCTCCTCCTGCGAGAGGTCATCATCTAGCCTTCGCTTAAGCTTCGTCCCACCGGGACCTTCACCCTCTCAAGAGAACGTCCACCCCTTTTGAGTATTTGCTGGTGTTGGCAAGCCTCTCTGATCCCTCACTGAAGACTCCGGCTCTGCCCCCCGGGGACCCTCAAACAAAGCCCCCTCCCCCCAGGCAGGGATGCCCCTTACAGTATTTTGGACAAAGCTCTCATTGTTTCCCAA
The DNA here is from genome assembly GCF_014108235.1 of Myotis myotis. Classification (NCBI taxonomy): domain Eukaryota; kingdom Metazoa; phylum Chordata; class Mammalia; order Chiroptera; family Vespertilionidae; genus Myotis; species Myotis myotis. The sequence goes on from NW_023416320.1 coordinate 3,208,035, forward strand.
TTCCTCCTCAGAATGAACACCCCAATTCTTTCAACTTTCCTTCTACTTGCCATGATTCCAGACTCCTGCGGGCCAGATGGCAGAGTCTGTTTTGAACCCCCGCACACTATCTTGGTGACACCAATGTCTATGCTGGAATTATCACCCTATAAACACCTGAGCAGGGGCTGTATTGATCTCTTGCATCATACAAGCAGATAGGCGCGCGTGCATTCAGAGACCGCTGGCGGCGGTTCGCAGGGGTTTCTAACACGGGTTGGTTTGAACGGGTATGGCATTCAGTTCCTCCTGGAGAGTGCGGAGCTTTGCTCGCCTTGGAGACCCACTCGTGTGTCCCAGCCGTGATCTCCATTTCAGATACACGTGTAACCGACAGAGACTCACGGGCACCGTGACTGTCATGGGTACTCACAGTCAAAATTAACCCCCAACAGCATCAACATGGCATCAACATGTAAAGATCGGAACCTCATTTGGGAGGGATCGGGTCGCGACGGGAAGCCCGGTCGCGCAAGTAGTTTGGAGCCGATTTCACACCCAGGAAACCCGGTGTCACTGTGATCCCACTCGGTGACTGGAGAGGTCTTTGCGCCATTCTTCCCAGTAGCACCTCCGATGCTATTTTCATCTTGATTAGTAAGAATTGATCCCCTCGCGACCATACCTGGTGTGTGGTGCTCCTGAGCCACCGACAAACTTCATTACCCACATTGCCCTGGGCCCACCAGGCCCGTCCCGAAGGTGCTCGGCCAGGAAGCCCTGGCAGGCGCTCTGGGGCAGACCCGAAGGCACTGCCAGTGGGAAACCAGTTGACTCTAAATTCAAGGTTGAGGGTTTTTAACTGCCCGCTGCCATGGAAACCACCAGATCTTATGGAAATGTCAGCGTGTGGTGACAACTCAGCTCTCCTCAGTCCTGCGGGGCCAGCCTCCTCTCAGCCCCGGCGGTGGGCTCACTTCTTATTCCCTCCGACAGGAAAGGAGCCCTCCGAGATCCCACCCTCGCCCTGTAAGACTGCCCACCTGGCCCGCTCAGGAACTTGGCCTCTGTCCCCGGACTCCATGGGGTCAGCGTGGCCAAGCACAGCCTCGGGGGCCCAGCAGATGCCCTCGGGGCAAAAATGGCTTCAGGATCTGCTTCCCTCTCTGGGCTCCTGTATCCACTAAGTTCTGATCTCTGGTCGTTCCTTACTGTCAGGTTCTTCATGACCTCTAGAAAAATTTCAGCTGGAAATGGGAGACTTTGGGCCAAATATGCCAGCCCGCGTATCGCTATTCTTACGCTCTTTAATAGACCGAATCAATCTTTGATGGTTTTACGCCTAGTAATACTTTTTTTTTCTGCTTCCTTTTTTGGTAATAAGTATATCAATTTTGTCTTCCAGTTTTCCTTACTAGACTTAGCGGTTCTGCTTCTGGCAGCCAGGTGGTGGGTGAGACCACGCTGGGCACCTGGGCTTCAGGCCCCGGGCCCTGAGGAGGAAGCAGCAGGGAGAAGAGCCGCCGCCTCTTTCTGTGGGGATGAGTGCGGCCCTCGCGCCCCAGGCCGGCTGCTCGCTGTTCCTTACCCAGAGCGTCAGGAGTAATTAAAGTCCTGCCTGCCAGTCAGCCCTCGGCCTCCGAGGTGGGAGAGCGGCAGGTGACCCGTCCAGGCTGAGCTCACTCTCTATTACTGAGACCGGAAGTTGTGGCCCAGGAGACACGCTGGCAGCGAGAGAGGCTGTTTTTCCACTAAGTCAAGGACAACGCAATTATAATAGATGATTTGGGTGTTTACTTAATTAAGCCACTGGTATCATAGCCTTTTCAATAAGAATCTAGTAATTAAAAAGTAGAACGCTATTTAATAATGACTTTAAATATTCTTTAAAGATTTTCTTTGAGAGAGAGGGAGGGAGAGAGAGAGAAAGACAGAAACATAGATGTGAGAGCGAAACATCGATTGGCTGCCTCCTGCAGGCCCCCTATTGGGGATCAAGCCAATAACCCAGACATGGGCCCTGATCGGGCATCAAACTGGAAACCTTTCAGTGCACGGACGATGCTCAACCTACTGAGCCACATCAGTCAGGGCTAATAATGACTTTAATGTGGGTCCCTGAAAACGATAACTTCCGGCATAGCTTGTAGTGTACAGTCAAGGTCTTACTACACTGTTGGATGTAGTTACCAGGGGACCTGTCTGCACGGACCACTGGATGGCTGGTGTTTAGAATGTAGTAGACACTTAGCATATATCTATGGAATAACTGACTAGATCCGTGGTCAGCAAACTGCAGCTCGCGAGCTACATGCGGCTCTTGGCCCCTTGAGTGTGGCTCTTCCTAAGCCTGAGGAGTACCCTAATTAAGTTAATAACAATGTACCTACCTATATAGTTTAAGTTTAAAAAATTTGGCTCTCAAAAGAAATTTCAATCGTTTTACTGTTGATATTTAGCTCTGTTGACTAATGAGTTTGCCGACCACTGGACTAGATGAATGGTGCAGTGATTCCAAAATAATTTGACTGATCGACAAAATCACCAGGGGAACTTTTTATAAATACTGCTCACTGGGCCCAACTCCGGACTATGGAATTGAAATGGCCAGAAAAGCAGCCCAGCGACCTGTATTATCTAGACCCGCGGTGGGGAACCTTTTTCCTGCCAGTGGCCATTTGGATGTTTATAACATCATTCATGCACCATACAAAATGATCAGCTTAAAAATTGGCCTGCTGTATTTGGTCAAACATTTAATCAACTCACCCCTGATGCCTTGGCCGGGCCAGGCCAAATGATTTTACGGGGATAATACCGCCCTTGGGCCAGACGTTCCCCACCCCCCATCTAGAGTTTCACCGACTCTTACAATGGGAATCCCTGGCCAGTGGGGCTTCTGTCCTGTGTTTCACTACAGCTGCTGCTGGGATCTCTGGGTGTGGGCAGGAGGAGCAGGTTCTCCTGGGCGAGGAACGTGGTAGGCGGAGCTCGGCTAAGCATCTGCACTTGTAGTGTGAACGCTCCTGCCGAACCACTGCAGGTTGGGTTGTCTGACCCAGCAGGTCCATAGGCCTTAGTAGCGACACTCAGGAGTAAGACCTGCCTGGAGCGATTCCACTGTGATCCCGGCTGTGGGAAGCTGGTTTTGACTTAGGTAAGCAGACCTTGGACCAGCTGACCACTCCGCAGCTGCCTGGACCTTCGCACAGCCCGGTAGCACTTGTTCACACCCCATTACTCCAAGGTCATGCTCATGACCCCGAGCCACGGGAAACCAGGCACAGCCTCTTATCGGCGTTGCTATGCTGCAGGGGTAGTACCTACCACGTTTGCTGCAGAAATGAATGTGTGAGTTGAATCCATTTGTGATTTAATTTTAAACGATGTTCCAATTTCCCTTGGCCTTTTTTGTTGTTGTTCTAGAAGCAGACAAACTGAGAAACTCGAGGTGGATCCCAGTAAGCACTCGTTCCCCGACGTGGCTAACATAGTCAGAGAGAAAACACCCGCACCCAGAAGAGTCCGACCCGAACCCAAAGTCATGCCACATGAGGAAGATCCAGGCTTTGAAGATGACCCAGAAGTGCCCCCGCTGATCTGACACGTCAGGCTGCAGCGACTGGGGCCCCCTCCCAGGACCCAGCTTTGCTCAGCGCGGAGAGTGTATGCATCTCGCTTATGGGACACACACAGAGCTATTTACCAACATCACCACCCCAGTGTCGGAGCTCCCACTTGCTGCAGTAATATTCTTAAACCACTTTAAAATGAACAGTGTACCTTAAATGTGCTATAACCCACTATTTGTCTAGAATAAAGTGTTTGCTAGTGAAAATGAATGTTCAGTAAATCATAGAACTAACCTAATGCAAATATTCCTTAAACAACCAGAACACATGGTGTTATGGACCGAATGTTTGTGCTCCCCACACCCCAGTTCCCATGTTGAAGCCCTAATCCCACTGAGGTGGTGTTTGGAGGTGGTTAGGTCAGATGAGGTCATGAGGATGGGCCCCCTGGTGGGATTAGTGTCCTTAGAAAAGAGGAACCCCAGCTCGCTTTCTCTCTCCCTCCTCTTCTCTCTCTCCACCTTGTGAGGACGCTGAGAAGACAGCCGTCTGCACGCCAGGAAGGACTTCCCAGGAACCGCACCAGCCGCACCTTGAACTCAGATGTCCAGCCTCCAGAACCATGAAAAACCATTTCTGTTGTTCAGGCACCACCCAGTCTATAGTATTGTGTTACAGCAACCTAAGCATCTGCTGTGTCAACCTCCCCCCCCACCCCCCCCAATATGAATGCCCCCTTTGCCGGTTGCCTAGAGGACGAATCTGGGCTCCAGCCTGTTGTGAGGTCACAGCTCCCACCACTGCCCCGTGGGCACCAAGCTGCCCCCACACGGAAGTTGCCACCCTTCCTGCCAGTGCACGCGGCCCTCAGAGGGTGGGGCTGTGTGTTCCCAGGGCCGGGTGAGCCCCTCAGGGTGATGGGAGCAGCATGTGCTGCCAAGGCCCAGAGCCAGGGTAGGGGCCCTGCTGGAGGGAGACCGTAAAACCAAACCCTGCCTCCCACTAAGCTCAACACATCAAGGTTATTTTTTTAAAAATATAATTTTTATTGATTTCAGAGAGGAAGGGAGAGGGAGAGAGAGATAGAAACATCAACAATGAGAGAGAATCACTGATGGGCTGCTTCCTGCACGTCCCCCACTGGGGTGGAGCCCACACCCCAGGCATGTGCGCTGATGGGAATCAAGCCGTGAGCTCTGGTTCATAGGTGAGCGTGAGCCATGCCGGTCGGCACTACAAGGTTATTTTTAGGGCTGAGTGTGAAAGGTGAGCCCTAGATCCCCTTGCCTGGGCCTCGTAAAGGGGAACCCAGTCTGTCTGAGCCTTCGCCGAGGTGGGTTTGCACAGTGAGCCAGAAGGTGCAGCGTCGGCTCCCGCTTGGCGCTGGACTCGAATTTCCCTGCCTGAGCCCATCTGCTGACAAAGAAGGGACAGCTTGTGTCCCAGACACTCCTGGGGAGCTCTCCATGTGCCAGTGCTGCTCCACCCTGCCTGCCCGCCCCTCGGGGCACATCCTCTCCTCCAGGCGCCTGTCTTTGATCTCTGCCAGGGCCCTGACCACGCAGCACACCTGCCGATTGCACGTGACCTTTAGTTGGAGGGCCCACGACTTCGGGGGGACGCACTTCTGCAGGGGAAGCCCTTCCACCTGGCCCTCTGGGTGTGCGGCGGCTGGTAGCACCGGACTAGAAGTGACAGCACCTTTTCCCTCTCTAGCCTGTCTACCCGCAGGCAGACGATGGCCACCCCCCAGCATGTAGTTGACAATGAGCCCAGTGATGGAGCCACCTGCCGCCGTGGCCGGCCTTCCGCACATGCGGGCTGTCCAGGAAGGTGTGAGGAATTCTCTCCAGGGTCAGGGGCTCGGCCAGCCTTGCCCCAGTGGGTGAAGATATGGACCTGCCCCCGCCCCTTAACTACCATCCCAGGGGCGTTACATCCTAGGACTGGAGAGATGCCCTGTGCACTCACACTCTTTCCAGAATGCCCTTTTCCACGCCTCTCTCTTCTCATGTCCTGTCTTATTAACTCTCTTTCCAATGCGATACTGTGATCTATACGACACCATACTGATTCATAAGAAAACCACAAAATTCCATACATGTACATCAACAAGATTAAACCCTTACCTCCCATGACATGTGAAGAATCCCAAACTCTCTCCCTGCATGAAAACATTTGCAGTGACTCTAGTTTCTCACCTGCCGTGTCTCTTTAAATCAACCCCTTACTCTTTCCCCCTATTAACCAGCCAGGTTGCTAAGCTGGTGTTAACACCACCGTGCAGGGGTGTTAAAGTGTCCCCCAATTAATAGCGCCTCCGCAGCTCCGAGGCAGCCTGTGAGATCGCCTGCCCGAGTGCTACCTGAGCGCAGTTAGCACCCCCTCCGCGCTGGCTTCCGGCCAGTGGGGACTCAGCAGAAGAGTCAGCGGGGCGTCATCAGCAGCAGCGAATCCTGTGCTCGGAGAAGGTGGGGCCTTCCTGTCCAAGGCGTCCTTGCCACCCTCTGCTCCCCTCGGTTGCACTCTCCCCTGCGCATTCAGCCGCCAGCACTCAGGGCCCCAGGCTTCCAGGGCTACTTGTTCCCCCTCTGGGATTGTTCTGTCCAGGGCTCGCCCCTTACATAGAGCGCATTGCTTCTCCAGGCAATGGGTGGACCAGTTGTGAGTTGTTGGGGCAACTCCCTGGCACCAAGGACGCTGCCTTCAGTGCTGATCTAAGCTCCCAGGAACTCCCAGGCCAGGTGGATGAGGAGTTGGGTGAGGGGTGTCAGCATAAAGAAAGCTCAGTGGAGCCTCCTAGCGGAGTTTCCTCCAGGTGCATCTGGAGGCAGCCCTGCCTGTGCTGAGCCCTGCCTGCAACCTGAAGTTTCTCCCCGGGGTAAACACCAGTGATTCCCAAAGCGGCCAGTCTTGATCTTTAAAAAGGTTTACAAGGACTAATAATCTTATTTGAGATTAAATCTACTCATTTGTCTGTTCATAAAACAGAGCAAACTCGGGCCAGGCCTGTCTGTCCCACAACCAGAAACAGCCTCGTCGACACCAGAGAGGCGCCAGGTAACGGAAGGGCAGGTGGTAGCTGAGGGAAGGACTGAGGTGAAAATAGAAAGTCCTAGAAGACGCAGGTTCCCACAAAGATGGGGCACATCCTTGTTTGCCACTTGGGAGCAGTGTGATCTTGGGAGTTCTATCCACCTCCTTTGGGCCTCAGTTTCCTCATCTGTAAAATACGGTTTATAATAATACTGATCTCATCTCATGGAGTTGGTTAAGTGCATGCGATGCTGCTGGTACATAATAATCATACCAATAACTGTTAATTACCAAGATGATGATGATGATAGTGATGGTGTTGGTATTGGTGATGATGGCATGATGATGGTGGTGATGGTGATGGTAATGATGGTGGTGGTGGTGATGGTGATGGTGATGATGGTGATGGTGGCAGTCATTATTTTGATGACAGAGAAGAGTAATGTATACAACTGAGTGAGTAATGAGAAGTGTGGTATTGGAACTGAATAGAGTCTAGGAACAGGACCGTCCCATGTGGACACTTGATCTATAACAAAGGAGAGACTAGAGCGCAGGAGAGAGAATGGCTGCTTCGGTGACTGTGCCACATCAGGGACTATCTATCTGGGAAAAATGAAGCCTGGTCCTAAGCTCACATAAAACCCAACACAAACAGTTATTTTTAGATCTGAATGCGCCTCTGGGACAGCGCCACCCTGCTGGGGCCTTCCCAGGCGGTTAATGCAATCCGTCTGCCCCCGTTGCTCACCAGCGCACATTTTAATAGTGAGCCAGATAACTATGTCTTAAAAGCGAGAATTAGGGCAGCTGTTTCCTCTTCCGTTTCCCTCGATCCATGTGGTGAAATCTGATCCTCTTGTTCCCACGTGGTGAGCAAAGCTTGGGATGAGTCTAGGCAGGAAAACCATTGTCTTGGCCCCACCTGCAGCGTGTCTGTGTGGCAGGCCCGTGACCCTGTCCATGCATGCAGTGGGTGCCTGGTTTCAGAAGCTGTTCTCCAGGACCCATCGTCTCTCTCACAGCCTCATGAGCACCCAGTGCCAGGGTCTGGATGCAGGTACAGCCCTTTTCCAGATGGCTCCACACATATGGAGGTGACATTATACTAAAAGGAGACAGGCTATTAATAAACAGACAAACAATAAGCAAGCCAGCCAGCCCCGTGGTGCAAGAGGGACGGAGAAGAGTAAGCAGGAGGGAGGCACAGACATTGCGAAGGGGCTGCTGTGACATGGTATGGTCTGGGAGGGGGGCATTGAAGCAAAGAACGGGGAGCTGTCAGAGCCAGGCTGGCTGCTTAGGGAAGAGGGTCTGAGTGGGTTAAGGAATCAATGCAAAGGCCCTGTGGTGGGAATGAGCCTAGTTCCTTGGAAGAGTGACCAGGGGCCACATGGCTAGAGAAGGAGGGGCAGGTCAGTGAGGGAGGTGCCGTGAGGGGGCTGATGGGGCCAGAGGCTATGGCACCTCACAGAGCTCTGTTACCTCTTTATTCCGCGTGACACGGCAGTGTGTGGCGGGGAGGACACAAGGGTGGGGCAAGGTGCAAGACTGTTCCCAAAGGCCCACTTGGCTGCTCCCTAGGGGCAAGGAGAAGCGCCAGGGACCTGTTTGAAGTGATGGTGACAATGCAGAGAGAGGCGGTGCTGGCTTGGATGGGGGGTGGTTGCAGAGGTTGGGAGAAGTGACAGTTCTGCATAGAGTTTGAATTTTGAGGAGTGATACATCAGGATTTGTAGATGGAATGAGTGTGTTTTTTGGGGGGAAGAGGGAGAGGGAGAGGGAGAGGGAGAGGGAGAGGGAGAGGGAGAGGGAGAGGGAGAGAGAGAGAGAGAGGTCAAGGGTGGCACTGAAGGGTTTGAGGCAACTTGAACCGAGATCTGTGAGAGTGGGAGGGATGGTGGTCTGGGCGTGGAAGGTGGGTTTGTCCAGGGAGATGCTGAATTGCCAACGCCTGCCTTCTGCATAGCCAACGAAGGGCGTCCTAGGCAGATGGGCCCTGGTGCGAGCATGTTTCGGGGACACTCAGCGGCGAGTCTCTCTGACCTCGTTGCCAGCGAAGGACATTCACTTGCAGAGGTTACTATGTCTGACATCCAAGACCAGCTGACGAGCCAGCACTTGAACCCAAATCGGAAACCACCCTTCCGAGCAGAATTCCTCTCCCGCTGAAGAAGGTTTTAGATGTAAAAGAAAATCCTCTGTCTGAGCCAGATCCAGAGCAGCCGCCTCCCACTCACTTGAAAAAAAAAAAGGTGAAATCCCGCTTTGGAGCCTCTCGCTGGCTTCGAGCGCAGTCACGCGTCACAGCTCGCCCAGCTAAGTGTGTCTGGCAGGGACACGGGGGACAGGTCCTCCTCGGCCCGGGACCCCGCGTGCCTGTGCTTTTCCCACCTGCAGGACTGGGACCTGAGAGCCGGCGAAGGCGCCTGCGCAGGGAACCGGGGGATGACACAGAAGCTCCGTCCGCCTCTCCCACGGAGTCCCTCCCACGGGCTGGGGAGTGGATGGACGGTCCCCAGGCCCGCAGCCTGGGAAAGCGGGGCCGAGAGACTGGCTCACGCAGACGGGAGCCGCCAGAGAGGAGAGGCCGGTCCCGCGGGCCTCTGCCGCCGCCACGCTGGCCGGAGGAGCAGGAGACAGGCTCCGGGGGAAGGAGACGCACGTCCCTATGTGCCATCCGTGTAGAGGGTATGAAACGATGCCTCCCCCGCACCCGTAGGGAGAGCACGGGGTGTGTCGTGGAAGAGAGGCGAGGAGCGAGCGTTACTCGGTGCTTCCTTGGAGCCGCCAGCGGTAAAGGTGCCGCACCGGCCGTGTGCCGACACCAGCGCTGTCCCGCAGCCTCCCCTCCGGGGGACCCTTCATCGCCTCCGTCTCTTCGGACGGGGCAAGCTATTTCCTGCCTCTGCGCCTGTCACGCGCCTCGAAACAGCCACGCCTGTCACATGTGGATTCACCCTTCGAGGAGCGGTTTAAACGTAACCATTTCCGGGAACTTTCCAGGCAAATTGAGGGCCCTCCTCCCACATGCCGACCCGCGTTGACAATGTTTCCATTAGGGCAGGTATTTCATCACGTCCTGGTCATCTCTGTGCCAGCACCAGGGACGCCCCAGCAGCCGCCTGGTGAGTCTGCCCCATGACCTTGAGCATCTCTGAGGCTGGACCAGCTCTCACCTGCCTTGTATCCTCAGCCCCGAGCAGAGCAGAGAATCCAGGCTGTGGGGGCCGCCACGACCTCAGGTATGGCTGGTCACCGTGGTCTGGGGAAACAGAGTGTGGCGAGCTGCAGCCTCGCCCGGGAAGGACACGTCAGTTCTGTTTTCTGGCCAAAGGAGGTCGCGTGGCTGTGCTCCACTTCACAGGGGCAGGGAAGCGCCATGCTCACATGCCAAGCGGAGAACTGGGCCCTGGCTGGTTTGGCTCAGTGGATAGAGCGTTGGCCTGCAGACTGAAGGGTCCCGGGTTTGATTCCGGTCAGGACACATGCCCAGGTTGCGGGCTCGATCCCCAGTAGGAGGCGTGCAGGAGGCAACTGATCAATGATTCTCTCTCATCATTGATGTTTCTATCTCCCTCTTCCTCTCCCTCTCCCTTCCTCTCAGAAATCCACAGAAATGTATATATATAAAAAAAGGAGAACTGGGAATTAGGGTGCACAGTACAGGGACTGCCCGAGTGGATAAGGCTTTCGGCACTCCTGGAATGGTGTAAGTTTTAAGGATTAGGTAATGCATGCATAAAGTGCTTAGAAAACTGTGAAATGCTGCACGGAAATCATTTCTAAGTTGTCATCAAAGCATGATGTTACAGACGTGCAGACAAAGAACATGTTAAATCCAACATGAGAGATTGGGGAAGGCTTCGTGGAAATAGCAGCATCTGTAAGATAATTAGAATCTAGACACGTGGAAACGGTAGAGCAGGCCTCCCAGGAGGGGGGCAGCACAGGTCTGGAGAGAGTCCAGGAAGGGGCACATTCGAGGATGGCGTATCTCGGGCAGCCTGCGGAGGAGGCTCTGTGGAAACGGCCTCCCTCGGAGGAAGGAGCTCCAGGGCTGGCTGGGAAATAAAATGCCATCTCAGAAGCAAAGGTGCCCATATGCAAGCGCCCAGATGCCACGGACACAGCCCAGCCCCAGCCCACAGTCATGCGGGCAGACCGCTGAGCTCATCAGCCTCCCGAGAGCTCATTACACAGGCTGGCACGTGCGTGCCCCTGCCACTCATCCACCCAGACAGAACCGCGGAGATGAGATCATCCCCATCTGAAAAAAAAAAAAAAATCCTCACTTAAACAGCAGAAATGCTCGGCCACCTGCTGTTAGGGAAGCTGCCGCCCTGGAAAAGAGAGAGAGAAAGTCCCCCAAATTAGTGTTGAATCTCTCCCAAGAACCGTCAATATTTCTGGAAGCCCCCAGAGAACAAATGCTTCTTCGAGCCTGGCGAGATCTGCAGCGTTGAAAGAGACTGACTCCAGGCGGATGGCGGGAGGCCACTCAGTGCCGTGTTTGCTGGGTGACATCTAAGACAGGCGGTCGCAGCTTGGGAGGAGAATATGCCCCACCCGTCGGCTGTTGAGAACACAGGCAATTTTTTTATTTTCCAGAAAACTCAGAGCAGGATGCCTATTACAGGCCTGTGTTCGTATTTGTAACCCGAGTTTTCCACTGACCTGCTCAATAAAGCAGAACCTTCAATGCTGCCTCCCCCAGTCTTTCCTTTACAGGCGTCTCACGATGTGAACCAATCTTGTTGGCCATTGTATTGATCGGAGTGAAGGCACTCTCCAGTGAGGCTCACGAAGGAGGGCCTAAGAAGGGGACTATACTCAGGGGCGTGGGCAAGCGATGGAGGAGTCCCAAGGACGAGAAATAGTGGGATTGCTACCTTCGCCCTTGGTCACTAGCTGCCCCACATGATCTTGGGTGCGGCAGCTCAGTCTCACCCTGAAGGGACAGACTACTGGAGGGTGTGTGCTGACCATGCTCCCTGTGACTGACAGCAAGTTCCTCCTGAGAAAAGCATCCGGACAGTCCGTCCACATGTCCGCTGCAGCCCCCTTGCCTTGCTCAGACCTGCTTCTCCACCTACATTGGGGGCGTCAATCCTGGCGGGCTTCTCTTCCTCGGGGGCACTTAGTAGGACAAACGGCTCGCCCTCAGCTACCACAGTGGTGGTCATTCTTTCTTGGTTCCCTCGGCTGCCACGAGCTGAGCACTACCCTCACCCCTGCTCATCTGGTTTGCCCCTAAGGATGCCACACTGTACTAACCATCTCCATCGTCCAGGTGTCAGGCCCCCCTGCCTGACAATTGTAGTAGTTGCAGCCACTCGGCTTTTGACAGTTAAGCCTGCCCACTGGCCTCTCTTGTTTTAGGGCCCTGTCTTCCCCATCGCTGTCTGTAAGCCATGTTCTTTAACAGCCTGTCTTACAGCAGCCCTGACCCACCCAGGAGATCCACCACTTTCTGTGATGCTGGGGCCCGCAGCAGAGGAGTCATGTTTGTGGTACATGGTCTGTGTTCTGTTTGGAGCCTTCCCACGAATCATTTCATGGGTCTTCCCCAGTGTAAACTGGTGAACCAATTCCAGATGCCCACTTCCCTGACCTCTCAATCTCTCCCCTCACCACCTGTCAGGCCGTTTGAGATTTTCAACTTTTCTCAAGTTTAAGATACTGCCTTTCCGATGTCTCTGGGATCATGAATGCATACCATGTCGATGGGTCCTGGGCATGATGCTGAATTCTATAACCAAGGCAAGTGCACTTGAGTCAATAAACTCCATCCAATTTGACATCCTGCCTCCCTTGACCAAGTACCTTAGAATCTACTCCCGCGATACTCTCTGGCTTCGGGTGAAAAATGATGGGTCTGTTTACATCCTGTCTCCTCATGAGGGAACCATCTATGCCACATTCACTGCCCCTAGTCTTGTATTAGATTTATTGTGTTACAGATACTAGTAAAATTAGTGTTGCTAATGAAATAAATGATCCTATGGATGAGGCAGAATTTTGTGTGATGTTTGAAATTTCTCTATCTTGGGAGGCAAAGAAGGTCCAAGGGATGCCTACTTGCAGGCATGATCACAGTAAAGAACCCAGAGGGTGGGATTGAACCAGGAGAGACTGAGGAAAGACCAGTTTTATGGAGAAGACGGCCAGTTGTGTCAAATTGACCACACAGATGAGACCTAGAATGTGGGGGGCCACTGGTAGGCACAATGGGCGTTCTTAAAATTGTCAACTGAACCCAGGGTGCAGGCAGAGCCACGCCCTGGAGGCGGTCCTAGCCAAGAGGCAAGATGCCACTCAGTCTGACCTTTCCAGCCCAGGTGCTAGGGGGGTGGATCCCATTATGTCGCCAGGAACTCAAGGCCCCCCCAGATGTGATGTAACTTCCTGTTACTTCGAGTATAAATAAAGATCCCACAGGTGTGAGAGGGTGCTCTGTTCATCTATCAGGGGGCAAACACCACACCCAGGTCCAGCTTTTCCCTCTATTTCTGTCTCAGTCTCCTTTTTTCATTCTTCCTTAACCCTCGTCACGTTCTACTCAAGATTCATGAACCCCCGCATTCTTTCTTTCGGCACTGGTCGTGGGAAGAGAGAACGTATCTCCATACCAGAAAAGGCTCTGGGATGTGCCGAGCAGGAAGTTGGGAGGGATCTGAAGAAGACCTGGCAGAATAGCCAGGACAGGGAGGGAAGCTTGGGACCTTCCCATTTGTTACCAACCTCTGCTTTTCTCCTTGTCGTCCCACTGGAACTCAGCACAGTGCTAGCAAAGGGAGGGAAATTTCCTCCAAAGATTAAGTGCAATGGGATGTCCCAACATGGAGGAAATTTCTCCCCTTTCAGATATATCATAAACCCTTTCTGTATTTCTCTGGGGTCACTTTAGAAAGGGGTCTGGGCCCTGGATGGAGGTCTGTGCCCAAGACAGAGGTCTGGGTACTAAGATGGAGGTCTGGGCCCCAATAAGGAGGTCTGGGCCCAGGATGGAGGTCTGGGCTATGAATAGAGGATTGAATACTGGATTGGTGCTCAGGGCCATGGCATGGAGGTCTGGGACCTGGATGGAGGTCTGACCCCGGAAGACGGTGTGGGTCCTGGAATGGAGGTCTGGGCCCCGGGTGGAGGTGTGGGTAACAGGCTGGCCCTCTGTGTCATGGAATGGAGTTCTGGATCACAGATGGAGTTCTGGGACTCCAGTGTAGGACTAGATTCTGGGTTTGAGGTCTGGGCCCGGGGATGGCCTTCTGGGCCCTAGCATAAAGGTCTGGGACCCAGATGTACTTCTGAGACGCAGATGGAGGTCTGGGCCCTGGGTGGGTCGGGGAGAGTGTCTGGCTGGTGGGCTGAACCTCTGAGTCATGGAATGCTGGTCTGAACTATGGACATAGGCCTGCGCTCCCAATATCAGACTGTATTCTTGGTTTGAGGTCTGGGCCCCAGGATGTCCTTCAGGGCATTGGCATGAAGGTCTGGGACCCAGATGTTGGTCTGAGTTCCTGATGGAGCTCTGTGCTCCTGAAGGGAGGTTCAGGCCCTGAGGGAAGGTCTGAGCCTTAAGAGTGAGGTCTGGGCACTGGAGGGCAGTCTGGGATACAGGTGGAGGTCTGGGTCAGGGGCTGGAACTCTAGATCATGAAATGGTGGTCTGGACTACCCTGGATGTCTGGACCCTGATAAAGGACTACTAGACACTGGGTTTGAGGTCTGGGCCCTGGCATGGCCTTCTAGGCCCGGCCATGAAGGTCTGGGACCTAGTGTAGGTCTGAACCCTGGCTGTAGGTGTGGATCCTGGGAGGGTGGTCTGGGCACTAGAGGGCTGTGTGGGCCTTGGGCGGAGATTTTGGTCAGGGGCAGGACCTCTGAATCATGAAATAGTGGTCTGGACTACACTGGATGTCTGGCCACCGATAAAGGACTAGACACCGGGTTTGAGGTCTGGGCCCAGGCATGGCCTTCTTGGCCCAGCCATGAAGGTCTGGGACCTGGATGGAGGTCTGAGCCCCGGATGTAAGTGTGGGTCCGGGTAGGTAGGTCTGGGCACTGGAGGCCTCTCTCGGCCCCGGGCAGAGGTTTGGGTTGGGGCAGGACCTCTGGATCATGAAATGGTGGTCTGGACCACCCTGGACGTCTGGACCTCGATAAAAGACTAGACACTGGGTTTGAGGTTAGGGCGCTGGGATGGCCTTCTTGGCTCCGCCTATAAGGTCTGGGACCCGGATGTAGGTTTGAGCCCCGGATGGAGGTCTGGTTCTTGGGAGGGAGGTTTGGGCACTAGAGGGCTGCCTGGGCCCTTGATGGAGCTCTGGGTCAGAGGACAGGCCTCTGGATCATGGAATGGTGGCCTGGACTACTGTGGACATCTGGACCCAATAAAAGACTAGATATTGGGTTCGAGGTCTGGGCCCTGGCATGTCCTCCTTGTCTCGGTCATAAAGGTCTGCGACCCAAATGGAGGTCTGAGCCCCGGATTGAGGTCTGGGTCCTGGGATGGAGGTCTGGGCACTAGAGGGCTGTGTGGGCCCTGGGCAGAGATTTTGGTCATAGGCAGGACCTTTAAATCATGAAATGGTGGTCTGGACTACCCTGGATGTCTGGACACCGATAAAGGACTAGACACTGGGTTCGAGGTCTGGGCCCCGGGATGGCGTCTGGACCCGTGCTAGAAGGTGTGGAACCTGGATGTAGGTCTGCGTTCTGTGATGGAGGTCTGGGTACTAGAGGTCTCTGGGCCCCGGGCGGAGGTTTGGGTTGGGGCAGGACTTCTGGATCATGAAATGGTGGTCTATACTACTGTGGATGTCTAGTCTCCGGGATGGCCTTTTGGGCCCCGCAGAGATGTTGTGGGACCCAGATGTAGGTCTGGGTCCTGGGAGGGAGGTCTGGGCACTAGAGTGATGTTTGGGCCCTGGGTTGAGGTTTGGGTCAGGGGCAGGACTTCTGAATCATGAAATGGTGGTCTGGACTATTTTGGATGTCTGGACCCTTATAAAGGTCTAGACCAGCCGTGGGCAAACTACGGCCCACGGGCCGGATCCGGCCTGTTTGAAATGAATAAAACTAAAAAAAAAAAAAAAAAAAAAGACCGTACCCTTTTATGTAATGATGTTTACTTTGAATTTATATTAGTTCACACAAACACTCCATCCATGCTTTTGTTCCGGCCTTCCAGTCCAGTTTAAGAACCCATTGTGGCCCTCGAGTCAAAAAGTTTGCCTACCCCTGGTCTAGACACTGGGTTCTGGGTCTGGGTCATGGGGTCGTCTTCTGGCCCCCCTAGAAGGTGTGGGATCCAGATGGAGGTCTGGGACCTAGAGGGCTGTCTGGGCTTCTGGATGGACTTCTGGTCCCTGGTATAAAGGTCCTGGCCCCCGATTGAGGTGTGCTTTGTGGGCTGTACCTTGGCTCTAGGAATTTAGGTCTGGGTCCTTGATATAGGACTGGATTCTGGGCTCCAGGTCTGGGCCCCGGGATGTACTTCTGGGCTCTTTTATGAAGTTCAGTTACCCAGATATAGGTCTAGGGACTCTAGGCTCTGGATACAAGCTGGATTATAGGTTGTAGGTCCATGCAGTGGGATGGAGGTTTCCTCCCTGGCATGGTGCCTATGCCCGGATGTAGGTCTGAGCCCTGGATGGAGGTCTGGGTGTTGGGATGGAGGTGTGGGCCACAGAGGCATGTCTGGGCCCCAGATATAGGACTAGATTCTGGGTTGGAAGAGTGAGCCCAGGATGGAGGTCTGGGTCCTGGGTTGGAGGTGTGAGCCCGGGATGGTGGTTTGGGCCCTGGATGGAAGTCTTCGTGAGAGGAGTCTAGCTTGCTTCTTTTACACTTAACAGCTAATTTCAATGATGAGACCGAATACCAAGTCTGTAAATGTTCATGACTTTACAATCATCTTGGATTCTCAGGCAGCATCTGTCCCCAGTTCACATGGAAGACACATGGATAGGTGCTTGGGAGGTATCTCTTTTATCCATATTTTATGTCTTAATCTTCCCAAGACCTGATGAGATATGGATAGCAGTCCCTGCTTTACAGATGAGACTTTCCCTCACAGGGAGACTTCCTTGGCTCAAGGTCACCTGGCCAAGAACTCTCAGAGCAGGACTCTGAGCACAGGTCTTCATCTGGGAGGAGACAGGGTTCAGACCTTCGTGGAGGCCATGTGGACAGACGCCTCTTTTAGAAAGAGCAGTTAGTACTGAGTTCACAGGGGGACACGCAGAGTTGGGACTCAGCCCTGTCTCTAGAGCTTATGCTTGTAACCACTGGGCTGCATTGCCTCCCGGCAGCTGGCAGCCAGGCTGGCCTGCGAAGGTAAGTGGAACAACACGTGAAGGCGGGATGGCACATGTGGGCAGAGGGAACCACGTGTGAGGGCTCAGCACTGGGTCTGGGGCAATGGCAGAGTTCATTGGGGCAGGGGGTTCATCTGGAAGGATCAGCATGAAATGATGCTACAGAGGAAATGGGGCCTGTGTTGGCCATGGTCAGAAGTTGAGTTTTAAGAGCAGAAAAGGGTGGTCAATGAGTTTTCTCAAAGGTGGGGTGGCTGGAGGGCAGGAGGGAGGACTGGCAGGTGGTTTATTTCCTCGTATCAGTTCTCTGTCTCATGGGAGCACAGGCCACATTCAAGGTGGGTTTGGCCAAACTTAGGGAAGCAGGATGTGTTCTGTGTAAGTTCCCTCTGCAGTCAGTGGCCTACCTCTGACGCCGAGGCGTCCCCCCTTTCTGAAAATGAGTCTTACTAACCACTTCCCTGCCCACAGCTCCCCCTCCCCTGGCAGACTTACTGTCCATGTCCCCTGAGCACTGGGCCTCAGTAGGTACATTGTAGCCAACTCTCTACACAATAGGTCAAGCCCTAGTGGTGCTTTAAGGAGCAAAAATGTCCATACTTTTAGAAAGTGTTCTTTTTCAGTTCACAAGAAGCACCTCACTGATCTCATTTTGACCCCATATAGTGGGCACTCTCATTTGAGAGGTGCGACATAACATAATGGGGCTCCAAGAGGCAAATAAGAAAATTTATGAATGGGCAGGTGCAGCAATTAAAATAATGTTAACTTCAAAGAGCATCAGTTCCACTAGGGGAGAGACATTTGGGATCAATGGGTGGGGCAGAGTGAATGAGAGTCCTTGGGAAGGATGTTTTGTCTGTGGGGTTCAGGGTTCTGTTTGGTTTATGCCTGGTTTTCATGTCCCTGGGCTGTGGCTCCTGTGTGTTTCTCTCCCTCGGGTTTTCATACTTCCTGCTTTCACAGTTTCGTAGCCCAGATGCATATCCTTAGCACCCCGAGCTCACACACAGCCTCCGTGCCTACAGCTTCCCTTCTCTGTGTCACCGGGGTAAGGATTTCCACCTGGATGTCCCGCCAGCAAACTCACCCCCAAACTCACCTTCCACACCAGCTCCTTGCTTCCCAAGCTCACCATCTACCCAATCTCCCAAACCCACCATCTACCCAATCTCCCAAGCCGTGGATATGGAGCCATCATAGTTCTGTGTGCACAATACATACATGTCCAGAAAATGTTGCTAGTTCACTCCCCTGTCCATTTGAGAGCTGACATATACATAGGCTTTTATTAATTAGACAAATAAAGAACTTTGAGAGCAAAAAACAAGGATTATGAAAATGAGGCTGATGATTCAAGTCTGAAAATTTAGTTAAGTGTTGTTCACCCCACATGACTTTGCTAAGGAAATATGGGATTGGAAAAGTATTGGGCGGCTGGAGGAAGTGAGGGGCAGTTGGGAAGATAGACCACCACTGCGGAAGGCACGCTGCAGTAGAATTAGCCTGTGGAGTTTTGTAGAGAAGCTGACGAGAGGAAGTAGACCCAGGCAGACGAAGGCACCCATCACTTCTTTCATTATAGAAGGCCGAGCAAGACATCTTCTCCCGCCCCCCCCCCCCCACGTCCCTCCCTCCCAATCTACAGGCACAGAATTTTGTTTGATCACCCTTTTAGGACAAATTAAGCATTGTGACAATTCTGTGAGCTCCGCTCTTTCTCTCTCATGTTCCCTAACATGTCTGTTGAAATGACTAACTGCCTGACCTAGATGTTGGAATCATCGAGGGGGTGGGCATTGACTGACTTATTCTTGTATTCCTGGTGCTTCGACCCTGCCAGGTAAATAGAATTTATTAGTCAATATGTCTGTTGAATGACTGAGTGAATGGATCAATAGACAATGACATCTATTATCTGCAAGAAGATTGCAATGCATTGTACGCAGGAGAGAGCACCCTGGGAGAGAGAGTTAGAAGGTCCGGAAAATCCAGGGCACAGCTCTCAGAACTGCAAACTGTCCTTAGTGTGGGAACAAGGCTGAGGTAGACCAGTAGGCCTCCAGGGCTTCAAATGCAATGTTAAAAATCGAATCTGGCCCTAGCCGGTTTGGCTCAGTGGGTAGAGCTTCGGCCTACGGACTGAAGGGTCCCAGGTTTGATTCCTGTCAAGGGCACATGCCCGGGTTGCAGGCTCGAACCCCAGTCTGGGGCATGCAGGAGGCAGCTGATCAATTATTCTCTCTCATCATTGATGTTTCTATCTCTGCCTCTCCCTCCTTCTCTGAAGTCAATAACAAATAAAAATAAAATCTGAATGCCTCATTTCTCCTGTGGTTCGTTCTACATTGCAGACCATGCTGGCAGTATCTTTAAAACGATGGTGCACGATAATTCATAACCCCAGTGTGTTTGAGGTGGAAAGCGCTGGGAAGCTGGGAGATGTCGCAAACCATCTATCTCAGAAGGCCCTCTCACAACGTGAATGACATTCCCATGGAAGGGAACTGAAAGACCTGTCAATCCACCTTCCACATTAAAGATGCGTAAGCTGAGGCCCAGGAAAAGGAGGCGATTTGGTCAAGGGCCATGTAATAGAGTTGTTGGTTTTTTAAACATATTTTTATTGATGTCAGAGAGGAAGGGAGAGGTAGAGAGAGAAACATCAATGATGAGAATCATTGATTGGCTGCCTCCTACACACCCCACACTGGGGATTGAGCACACAACCTGGGCTCCTGCCCTGACCGGGATTCAAACCCTGACCTCCTGATTCATAGGTGGACGCTCAACCACTGAGCCACGCCAGCTGAGCCATGTAATAGAGTCTTTATAAGTGCTCTCTTGTCCTCATTTTGAGGCCCTGGCTATAAGATAGATAGTTCATGCCCCGAGCAGCTGGTTAAATCCACACCCCAACCCCCTTCCTCCTTTCCTTTCTATATGTATATTTTATTGATTTTTTACAGAGAAGAAGGGAGAGGGATAGAGAGTTAGAAACATTGATGAGAGAGAAATATTGATCAGCTGCCTCCTGCACACCCCCTACTGGGGATATGCCCCGGAACCAAGGTACATGCCCTTGACTGGAGTCGAACCTGAGACCCTTCAGTCCACAGGCTGACACTCTATCCACTGAGCCAAACCGGTCAGGGCCCCAACTCTCTTTCTTGCTGGCATCTCACGCTGTGGGCTGTTGCACTCAAGCTAATCGTCCCAGGGCCAGGAACGGGACAACCAGGGGCAGTCCCGACGCCCTAAAATGCACTGAACTTGCTCCAACCAGCCGATCCTGAGGGGCTCAGCCTGCCTCCCTGGTTTCCTCCCTGGGAAGCCACAGCAAAGGAGTCTGCCCACGGTTCCCTTCTCTGCCTCCTGAGTGACCCCAGAGCGCCCCGGGGCAACCCTGCCTGGCAAACCCTGCGAACCCCAGCAAGCTGAGCTGCGAGGCTGACAAGATAGTAACAGCCCTTCCAGTCTCCCTCTTTCCTTCCCACCCTTCCCTCCCTCCCTTCCCTCCTTTTTTCATTCCTTCTCTTTCTTCCTTTCTTACAAAATAAACCACACACACACACACACACACACACACACACACACACACACACACACACACAGACATCTCACCACTGCTAATAGCTTGTTTATTCCTCGTCCTTTGTGGAATAAGGTTCACGGTGAATGCCTGGGACCTGAGGACTGGCCTGGAAGGAAGTGCATGCCTCTAACGCAATGGTTCTCAACCTTCCTAATGCCGCGACCCTTTGATACAGTTCCTCATGTTGTGGTGACCCCCAACCATAAAATTATTTTCATTGCTACTTCATAACTGTAATTTTGCTACTGTGCTGAATCGTCATGTAAATATCTGATATGCAGGATGTATTTTCATTGTTACAAATTGAACATAATTAAAGCATAGTGATTAATCACAAAAACAATATGTAATTATATATGTGTTTTCTGATGGTCTTAGGCGACCCCTGTAAAAGGGTCGTTCAAACAAGGGGTCGCGACCCACAGGTTGAGAACCGCTGCTCTAATGGCACTCTCCCATCTGACCTATCCTCAGTTTCACTTTCTCCATGATCCAAAAATATTAAATGGAGAATTCCAGAAATAAACAACCCTTAAGTCTTACCTTGCTTACCTTCTGAGTAGCGTGAGGAAATCTCGCGAGTCCCGATCCGTCCCACGTGGACGTGAGTCTCCCAGGCACCGTTCTGAGTAGCGTGAGGAAATCTCGCGAGTCCCGTTCCGTCCCACGTGGACCTGAATCTCCCAGGCACCTTCCGAGTGGCGTGAGGAAGTCTCGCGAGTCCCGCTCCGTCCCACGTGGACCTGAATCTCCCAGGCACCTTCCGAGTGGCGTGAGGAAATCTCGCGAGTCCCGCTCGGTCCCACGTGGACCTGAATCTCCCAGGCACCGTTCTGAGTAGCGTGAGGAAGTCTCGCGAGTCCCGCTCCGTCCCACGTGGACGTGAGTCTCCCAGGCACCTTCCGAGTAGCGTGAGGAAGTCTCGCGAGTCCCGCTCCGTCCCACGTGGACGTGAGTCTCCCAGGCACCTTCCGAGTAGCGTGAGGAAGTCTCGCGAGTCCCGCTCCGTCCCACGTGGACGTGAGTCTCCCCTGCGTTTGACGTCTTCACGCTGCGGACGCTCCCTGTTGGTAGCGTCTTGGCCATCGCCTCGAATGGCAGGTGTCTCGGTGTTCGCATGCAGGTCACCCCGATTTTAGTTCATTATGGCCCCAAAGCGCGAGGGCAGCGACGCCAGCAACCTGGGCGCGCCACCGAGGAGCCTAAGCGAGAAGGTGAGTAACAGAAACTCCATGGAAACAGGCCGAGTCCGCGAGGAAACAGGCCAAGTCCGCGAGGAAACGGGCCTCGGACCAGGAGGGGTTGGTGGGCGCTCGGGGCTGGCCTCCTCCCGCGCTGGGAGCCAGGCAGCTGCATCAGCACCGAGCGCCACACCCACGGCGGCTGCCTGGGAGGAGGAGGAAGACCAGCTCTTGCTGGGGTTTGTTTTGATGCGAATGGGAGCCATTTCCCAGAAGCCCCCCGCGGGCTCCCTTCTCAGGACTCCCCTCCTAGAATCGGCCAAGTATTTGTTCCTGAACGAGTCATGGGCAGAGAGCAGCGTGCAGTCGCACAGTCCTCCCGGACTTCTCACGGCGGCACCACGGCCCTTTTCACACGATGCCTTCACTTGGTGTGTCGGACAGTAAGCTCAGCACCTCACCTCGGGGTAGTTCTCCAATGACAGTCCCCATTAGGACGTTTACAGCCCACGCCTGAGTTTCAGTGTTTCCACCCATTCTTCATGCCCAGGCGTGTGGTGCATGCAATGGGCAGGAAGGCAGCCAGACCTGGCACAGGTCTTCTCTACCCCCAGGACCTTGGCAGCCGGGAGATTCATTAGTCCCTTGAGGTTCTGTTTCCTGATCCCCAAATGGGTGGAAATCATAGTACCTACCTCTAGGATCGTTGTGAGGTGGGCCTCCTAGGAGATCATCAATACATCGACAGCACAAAGTCATTGCTCAGCATGGCAGCCACCCCCCGGGACCAGGGTGAGCCAAGGGCGGGGGCCACAGGTCCCTGCCTGGGTGACAGGCTTGGGCCACTCTTGTCCTAGCCCTGGATATTCCTATTGTTGTCGAACATGTGTTGACCTTCGATGTAGGTGAGACTGTGCTGCCCACAGCTTCAGCCAAAGGCCACTAGGAACACACCTGTAGTTGACCATTGCAGCAAGGAGCGGGATAGGGGTCGTCTCAGTAAAAGGGTGCTGGAAAGACCTATTCTAGGGTTCCGGCTTTGTTTGGGGGCTTAGGGGGTGTCTAAAGAAACAGGGCTCTAGCTGGTTTGGCTCAGTAGATAGACTTCGGCATGTGGACTGAAGGATCCCGGGTTCGATTCCAGTCAAGGGCACATGCCCAGTGTGGGGCGTGTAGGAGGCAGCCGATCAATGATTCTCTCTCATCATTGATGTTTCTATCTCTCTCTCCCTTCCTCTCTGAAATCAATAAAAATATATTTTGGGGAAAAAAGAAACAGGGATCATTTCTGGTTGGGTGATGTCAGAAAGCAGGGACAAGTAGATGATTCGGGGTCTCAGTAAATCTCACCTACACTGAGGGCGCAGGAGAGGGCGGATGAGACTGTGATTGAAAGATGAGTCGCAATCACGCATTCTAGCAGAGAGAGGGTGCTGGCCATTTGGTGGGTGGATATTTTGTTTTCGTCTGAGCTCAGACAAAATTGTTAGGTGGCCTTGTTTTGTCTCATTTCCCCACAGTCTCGGAGTAACCTTGTCCGGCGTTGGCATTGTGTGAGCTTGTCCATGTCCAGCAGGAGAGTGGGCATGCATCAGCTGGGAGTGCCCAGCCGGCTCCCGGAGGGTAGGGGCTGCTGGTTCTTCTTTCTTAGACCCAGAGGCTAGTGACAAAACTAAGTCCCTGCCCTCAGGAAGCTCACAGCCTTGAGGGCAGCAAACCTTTACCATATTCTCTGAGAATAATGCAATTGTCATTATTATTATAATTATTATTTCTGCAGTCACGGAGGTCTATCCACAGAGAGGAGAGCCCTCCAGCAGCAGGCGGGGAGAAGCAGGGAAACCCCCACAAAGGAGCATGCATTTGATCTGGGACGGAGAGAGGGGGAGAGGGAGAGAAAACCCTTTATGTGCTCGGCAGGCGATGTGTTCCAAATTATAAATTCAATTCAAGCCCCAGAAACTTTGCAACTATGGACGTTTTTTCCCCCAGGAAGAAAAATAGCCTTTCTATTTTCATCACGGAGACGCCATTTGTCATTCTCAAGGTGCCTCCCGTGCCTTTGTCTCCTCCGTCAGCTGCCAGCAGCGTTGCTAAAAATAGCAGGCGGAGGGCACCGCTCCACACTGAGCATTAAAAATAGAAAGGGAAGCACTGCTGTGAATAATGCATAGGAGAGAATCCCGCTCACGCCCACGCAGGCCTCCAGGTCCTTGGGGCCTGGCTCCCGGCAGAGGCCCACTGGGCATGGGGGGATTAAAGCCTTTGTTTGGCTCCTGCTTCAGTGAAAGGGCATCCCACAAATTCCAACCTGCTTCTCAGTCGGCCATGGCAGAGAGGGAGGAGAGAAATGGGGGCTCCGCCAGCACTCTGGAATGCAAAGCAGGTGTCTAATTTGTAGGTGCAAACTCAAATGCCATCCAGAGCCAAGACAAAGGGGGCCACGCCCCATCTAAAGGCATGCCGTTTACTTTTCTTTCTTTCTTTCTTTCTTTCTTTCTTTCTTTCTTTCTTTCTTTCTTTCTTTCTTTCTTTCTTTCTTTCTCCTCCTCCCTCCTTCCCTCCCTCCCTCCCTCTCCTTCCTTCCTTCCTTCCTTCCTTCCTTCCTTCCTTCCTTCCTTCCTTCCTTCCTTCCTTCCTTCCTTCCTTCCTTTAATACATTTTTATGGATTTCAGAGAGGAAGGGAGAGGGAGAGAGAAATAGAAACATCATTGATGAAAGAGAATCATTGATCGGCTGCCTCCTGCACGCCCCCACATGGGATGGAGCCCGCACCCGGGGCCTGTGCCCCGACAGACCGTGACCTCCTGGTTCATAGGGTGATGCTCAACCACTGGGCCACACAGTCTCTTTAAAAAGTACCCCCTGCTAAGCGAGCCGAGCTTGTCTGCAAGGAGGGGCTCTGACCGCCAGGCAGAGAGGCCTCTGTGAAATTCAAGCGCTGCTCAACGTGGGAACACCGGCCAGAGGGCCTCCCACATCCGTGAGCTCCGCAGGCTACCCTCAGTCTGGCTGAATAACCAAACCCTCCAAGAAAGACACACAGAAATTTCCCTTTGCACCGACTCGCCCCCCATGACCAGACTTGACTTCCTTTCAGTGGTCCCAGACGGCTGGAGCAGAAAGAACTGAGATCGGCGGGTAAATTAGAGGCGCTGAGGTCCAGAGAAGGGGAGGAAGTTGTCTCGGGTCACACTGCACCCTAGCCTCACTGGTCTGCCCCTGACTTGGCCTTCCCCATGGGTTCTTGCTGAGTTCCATTTTCGAATCCTTGGTGAAATAGGAAACTCATTCCCAAATGCAGACTCCCTCTGCTCCTCTGAGCCTTGAGTCCTATAGAATTCGTCCTGTCTAAATGGGGTATGCCTCACCCGTGGTATGCGGTCCCTTTCTGGTCCTGGGGTGTGGAAAGTTCAGCATCCGGGAACCCCCTCAATCCCCGGGATATCCGGGCAGTGGGTGGCCATCCGGCTGTTCATGTTCTCTGTGGAGGAGAAGACTGAGGGGAAACGGGGCTGTTTTCAAACACCTGAGGGTTCTCAGGTGTAAGGGGAAAGAGGGTGTCTGTGTGGAGTGGAGGCAGAAGAACTCAGCAGAGGCGGTGCAGGTATTAAGTCTGATTGTCTTCCTTGTCAGGACCATGTTTCTAGAACCACAACTGTCCAGGGGTGGAATCGGCTGGTCATGGCAGGGAACCTAGCTGAGGGCCACGTGGTCTGGCCCTGGGTGGGCAGGGCTGGTGGGGAGCCCTGGCTCTGCCCCTCACCAGCTGAGGGCTTTGCCCACTTTAGTGAACCTCTCCAATCCTACTTCCCCATCTGTGAACTGGTGGTAACACCAGCACCTGCTTCACTGGGTTGTTTTGAGGATTAACTGAAAGGAAGCTCAGCCCTTGGTTAAGTTCTAGTTATAAATACTGAGCTGCTAGGCGAGGAGCTCCCGTGCCAGTAGTTAAGACTAGACAATCCCTTGGGATTGATAGTCCAGCTGCAAATTGAGAAGCATACTTAGGACTCTGCTGAAATTTTCTTTCTAAGCCCTCGTTCTGTTTTGATTGGATTTTGTATAAAAGATGCTGCTGATACAGCTGTCTCAGAGATGGGTGCTTGCCATGTTTTGACAGTTTCCTTGTACATTTCTTTGGGGCTTCCTTAAAATGCGTTTCGATGAGCTTTAAAATGAGTAGCTTCTATCACCTCGCAGCTGCCTGGACCTGGAGTAATTTCTGCCCTTGGCCACTTTAATGAAGTCGTTACAGTGACAAAGTGAGTTGTGGGCCACAGCTCCCCAGGAGGTTTGGGCCAGGGAGACACCTCTTTTCAGCAGCAATCCCAGGATGGAAGGGGTCTTCTTTCTCCCCCACCCCCACCTGACCAGTTTTCACGTGCCCGTGAGAGTTCCAGGGCATGGGAGATGCTCAGTGATAATATGTTCTCTCTCCTGACGCCCCTGTTGAGCAAAGTGTATGCCCTGAAGGCCCACCAGCCACGTCAGAGCCGTGTAATGGGGACAGTGGTGTGATCTTCCTCTCTGCTTCCCTGCTGGGCTCCGGCTGAGCCATTCCATGCTCTGTGCAAGGCAAAGGGAGGGAGGGCAATGATGACGTCAGTGGGAGACTGGAGAGAACCACGTGTGTGCAGTGATTCTGGAAACATGGAAGTGTGAAATCGCTGCCATGTCAGTTTCAGGGGCTGGAGTGGGACACCAGATAGAGGCAACCTGGGCACCTAGGAAGCTGACTTGAGATCATGATAATCACTGAAAAGCACTGAGCACTTAGTATGTGCCAAGTGACTTACATGATCTCTGTTCTCACGGCAGTCTTGTCACATAGCTGCCGTCGGCATGGCATCTCATCCTGACGATGAGGGAATTGGGGCGCTGAGGGTGGAAGGACCGTCCCCAAGGTCATTCAGCTGGGAGCAGTACTCTTGGGCTCACAGGACTCCACCAGGTAGCGTACGTAGGTTTGGTAGCTGTAACAGGTTCAAATACAGTGGCTTAAACAAGTCAGACGTCACGTACGTCTTAGTGGACGTTGTCAGGGGCTAGGCTTCTTCGCTCCTGTCACTCAGCCATCCCATGGCTGTTGCCCCGTCATCATGGTCCCTGAGGACTGGCCATCACATCTTCTCCCAGGTGGCAGGAAGTGGGTTAGGGGCAACACCTTACCCTTTTTTTGTGTGTGTGTTTTTTTAAAATATATTTTTATTGATTTCAGAGAGGAAGAGAGAGGGGGAGAGATAAAAACATCAATGATGAAAGAGCATCATTGACCGGCTGCCTCCTGCACGCCCCCCACTGGGGATCGAGCCCGCAACCCAAGCATGTGCCCCTGACCGAAATTGAACCCGGGACACTCCAGTCCGCAGTCCAACGCTCTATCCACTGAGCCAAACCAGCTAGGGCCCTTACCCAGTTTTAAGTTAAAATTTATTGTTGTCACTAATGCAATAGTAACAAGGGAGTAGTAGTGGGCAGCCACTCTGTACTGTATCTCTCACTGAGAGGTATTGGGCAGGGCATGACTGGGACTTTGACATGGAAGACAGAAACATAAGCTGCAACATAAACATTTGGCAGCACCTGCTGTGTACAAGGAAACGTCTGAGAGGCCACGGAGAGGACTTATCCTATATAATGAAAGCCTAATATGTTAAGTGTCTGACCATTCATTCGACTGTTTGACCAGTTGCTATGATGCGCACTGACCTCCAGGGGACAGACGTTCCAACTGGTAGGTTAGCTTGCTGCTGGGGTCCTGCTGATTGGGACTGGGCAAGATGGGCCGGGCATACCCTGGAGCCCTCCCACGGTCCCTCCCTGGCCTTGATCGTGCACCAGTGTGAGGTACCCTACCAGTGCACAAATCTGTGCACTGGGCCTCTAGTAAGCTATAACCCTGCACACAAGAGGATAGCAGGAGTTGAGTCCCTACTTAGTACCTGGAACTAGTCTGTATACTTCCCATCAGCAGGTCGTACAATGGTTTCAACACAGCAGTTGAGAGATGAGAACATTAAGACTCGAAGAGTGAAATACTAGTCTAAGTTCATGTGTGTAGTAAGTGGTCAGGTCAAGATTCAAAATCCCAGCAATGTGACCTGGGGCAGGTTGCTTAATTTCCCTGTGCTATGACTTCCTTAATTTCTAAAGTGGAGAAATGGTACCTATCCCACAGGATTGCTACAGGCTGTGGATGCTCCCATGCACTTAATACTCTTGGGAGAGGACCTGGCCCATAGTAAAACCCCAGCAAATAGTTAGACATTATTATTGTTGTTGTTGATATTGCTGTTAGTATTAGTACTAATATTATCTTTACACTCTGCATCCAATCCTAATCCAAGTGTGATAAATGCTACATCAGGCCTATAGGAGGCTGGGAAGGTCCACAGAAAGGGTAGACTATCCTTTTGATTCTAAAACATAAACGAGCCTCATAGGAAAAAAGAATTTGCTGGATTTGGTGAGAAGGATAGGATTTTAACAGGCAGAGATGGGAGTGAGGCTGGATGACATTCCAAGGAGAGGGATCTTCTTAGAAAAAGGCATCGGGAAAGAAAATGGCATGTGTATCAGGGGATCGAGAAACAGTGGAGGTGAGGCAAATGAGTGGGAGATGAGGCAGGAAAGGCGGGGTGCACCAAAGCAGGGAGCTAATTTAAGGAGGTTAGCCTTTTACCTGAAGGCAATGGGGAGTCCTCCAAGGTTTTGATCAGCACTGTGCCAGGGGAAGATTGCCATGGCAACAGCTCTGGGGGAAGACTGGCGGGTGGAGAGGCCAGCTCAGTAACTAGAGCCGTGGTTTAGGTAAAGATCCGAATTATAGCTATGGCTTTGGGAGAGGCTAGGAGGGAACTAAATAAGGGCAGCGTATAGGGGAGAATGAAAGGATCCCAGTGTTTTGTGCATTGAGGAAAAGGGAGATGGAACAGTGAAGCTGCAGTGCATGGGCCCACTGTCTGAAGCACAGGCTGTGATCATTCAAGCCTCATAGCCTGACACTGTCTGCCTGTGGTGACACATTTCTGAATTATTTCCTTTTATCTTTTTCCAATTGGTTTTGGTTATACTTTGAACTATTCACTCACTCACTTTGTTAAGCCATGTGCTCAGAGTCTATGTTAAGTAAGTTCAATCAGTAAAGAGGACATGTCTGCTTTAGGGAATCCATTTGTATTTATTAGCAAGGTATAGGGTTGGCTGCTGTAACAAAGAGGCCCTGCTATAGGCCGGATATTTGTGTCCCCCTATCCCTGCTCAAATTCATATGTTGAAACCTAGTCCCCAGTATGCAGAAATTAGGAGGTGGGGTCCTGGGAAGTGGATTAGCTCATGAGGATGGACCCCTCATGAATGGGATTAGTGCCCTTACCAAAGAGACCTCAAAGAGCTCCCTCAGCCCTTCCACCATGTGAGGACACAGCGAGAAAAGGACTGCCTGTGAACCAGGAAGAGGGCTCTCACCAGAGACTGACTTGGCCAGAGCCTTGATTTTGGGTTTCCCAGCCTCCACGACTGTGAGAAATGCTGTTTCTAAGTCACCCCGTCTGTTATTTTCTTAAAGCAGCCTGAATGGACAGGCCCCCAATTACATTGGTTTGAACAAGCCACACATTAATTTCTCTTTCTTGTGTAAGTTCAGTGTTTGTTCAGAGGTGGTTGGAGGGCCTTGAGGGTGAAGGGAGATTTGCCTACCTCTCCAGCGGTTCTCAACCTGTGGGTCGCGACCTCTGAAAATACATCCTGCATATCAGATTTACATTACAATTCATAACAGTAGCTAAATTACAGTTATGAAGTAGCAACGAAAATAATTTTATGGTTGGGGTCACCACAGCATGAGGAACTGTATTAAAGGGTCGCGGCATTAGGAAGGTTGAGAACCACTGTAAGCTGTTTTGCCATCACATAACCCACAGTGGCTGCTCTAGCTCCTGCTGTTGTGTCTACATTCAAACAGACAGGAAGATGGGGGAGAAAGGGAGGACTCCCTTTCCTTTTTTTAAAAAAAGATATTTTGTTGATTTTTTACAGAGAAGAGGGGAGAGGGATAGAGAGTTGGAAACATCAATGAGAGAGAATCATCGATCAGCTGCCTCCTGCACACCCCCTACTGGGGATGTGCCTGCAACCAAGGTATATGCCCTTGACCAGAATCGAACCTGGGACCTTTCAGTCTGTAGGCCGACACGCTATCCACTGAGCCAAGCCGGTTAGGACTTCCTTTCCTTTTAAGATCATGACCCTGAAGATCAACACATTGCTTCCATTCATATCCCATTAGCTACAACTTGTTCACATGGCCACCTACCTTTAAGGGAGGCTGCAAATGTACAATTTAGTTGGGTGTCTATGCACCCAGATTGGAAAGAAAACCTACCATCAAGGAAGAAGGGGAAGTTGGCCAGCAATTACAGCAGTGGTTCTCAACCTGTGGGTCACTATCCCTTTGGCCGTCGAACGACCCTTTCACAGGGGTCGCCTATGACCATTCTACATACCAGATATTTACATTACGATTCATAACAGTAGCAACATTACAGTTATGATGTAGCAATGAAAATAATTTTATGATTGGGTCACAACATGAAGAACTGTATTTAAAGGGCCAGAAGGTTGAGAACCACTGAATTACAGTGGTTCTCAACTACTA
The DNA here is from genome assembly GCF_014108235.1 of Myotis myotis. Classification (NCBI taxonomy): domain Eukaryota; kingdom Metazoa; phylum Chordata; class Mammalia; order Chiroptera; family Vespertilionidae; genus Myotis; species Myotis myotis. The sequence goes on from NW_023416320.1 coordinate 3,238,379, forward strand.
CTCTGCTATATCCCCAGTGCCTAACAAACTGCAGGGAATTGAGAAGGGACTCAGTACATTTGTATTATGACTTAATGAAAATATCACGCTAGGTATTGGGGACTCCAAGGTGAAATAATATAGTACTTTCTGCTTTGAAGGAGCTTTTTTAAAGTCTAGAGCTAGGGGTTAGACAAGTAAAGATATAGATGCAGTGGCCCTAGCTGGTTTGGTTCAGTGGATAGAGCATCAGCCTGAGGACTGAAGGGTCCCAGGTTCAATTCCAGTCAAGGGCACATGCCCAGGTTGCAGGCTCAATCCCTAGTAGGGGGCATGCAGGAGGCAGCCAATCAGTGATTCTCCCTCATTATTGATGTTTCTATCTCTCTCCCCCTCTCCCTTCCTCTCTGAAATCAATAAAAATATATTTGAAAAAACAAGAAATGGATGCAATTAATTGCTATGTTGGGTAGAATGGCAGCCTGTGGAGGGCATAGTTTCCACAGTCACCAAGGAGAAAGTCAACAAATCCAACTGGGACAAGAGAGGTCAGACAAGACTTCCTAGGAAGGTGATGCTCAGCCGAGTCTGGAAAGATGAGTAGATGTTTGCCTGGTGCACCAGGTGAGGAAAGCTGCTCAAGGACGAACGAAGAGCACAGACAGGAAGGCTTAGAAACAGCCTGATACATTCAGAGTAGGGCAGGCGTGGGCACGTGGGCCATAGGGAATGGCAGGAGAAGCCGGAGGAAGTGGGTGGGGGCCAGATCCAGGGACCGAGTGTGTTTCCCTCTGGAAATGACCCATTGAACAGTTTCGAGCACAGATGTTTCAGGTGGCAGGGCTGTATGGACGTAATTACATTTGCATTTTTGGAAGATTGCTTTGGGCATACTCTGTGGCAGATGAACTAGCCGTGGGGACACGATGAGCAGGGGGAAGCAAAATTTGTGCAGAAGCCTAGTTTTTCTTAGTAAACCCTCATGTTTGAGGCAAATATCACTTTCAACAGTCCAATATCCCTCATAAATAAAGCCAGACATATTTTATTTGAAATCAATTAAAGTTGCAGTTGACTATTTTGAGACCGAGGTGAATTGATTATTTTGTCATCAGTTTTTCTTCTAGAGGCCATATTTTCCCTTCCTCTGAATCTATAAACATATTTAGAGAAGTGGGGGGTACCTTTGGGAAGGTCTCCTTCAGGTGCCTTCTGCACCTTTACCTGATTGATGAGTGGGCTGGAAGGGACGAACCCCAAGGCTTCTTCCTCTTCACTGTAGGAAGAGTCTGTGGCATCCAAACCATGAAAATGATGAGAACTAAGGAATCTAAGGGATTAGCAAATGTTCCGTTTAACAGTGAAGAAATTGAGCTCAGAGGAGTTCAGTGGTGTGCTCAAGGTCACCCAGCCAAGTAGCAGAACAAAACCAGGGGCCAGGGCTTGGGTCCTTCCTAGTTCAAGTTTTTTCCCACTAATAGAGTCAGATATCACAGCCTAACCAAGGGCCCCTCTTGCCCCTCTAGTCTTCACTGACCCTTTCTTTCTCTCAACCAGAGCAGGTGTCCTGAAAGGATGCCCTCCACTAAGGTTTCTTCCAGTTTTAAGTTTCCATAATGTATAGGGTTTACCATGAGAGTACTTTGTGGATATTTTTCTACTAACACTTTCACACAACATCCGTTCTCCCATTCATTCACTGGTTTGTAATTTAATGAGAATTTTCCAGTCTTATTATCACCTTCAGCAGCCGCACTTTGAAGGACACCCAGTCCTCCAGTCTCGTGATGCCGGACATCATGGTAGCTTCAAGTTTTTGACTTACTAATAATGTGATGAAGAAACCCTCTGAATCTTGACCGGCAGCTCTCATTATTTCCTTATGGAAAACCCTCTACCAGATTCTGCTTAATAGCCATTTCACAATTACCAAGGCCAACGTAAAATCTTCTTTTAAAATATATTTTTATTGATTTCAGAGAGGAAGGGAGAAGGAGAGAGAGATAGAAACATCAATGATAAGAGAGAATCACTGCCTGCTGCATGTGCCCCCACTGAGGATTGAGCCTGCAACCCGGCCATGTGCCCTTGACTGGAATTGAATCTGGGACCCTTCACTCCAAAGGCCAAGGCTCTACCCACTGAGCAAAACTGGCCAGGGCCAAACGTATAATCTTGATTTACTGCTTCCTCAACACCACGTTCGCACATGTACACACACACACGCACACACACACACACACCCCATCTGATTTTTCTTAGTCTTACTCATCCATAAATGACACCACATTGTACCCAATTGCTTATACCAAAACCCGATTAGTTACCCTTCATATTCTTCTCCTAGTCATCCTCTTATTGTCCCCTGAGCATGTCCTGCCAGTCCACCTCCCTGTGTTCCCTAATTCTGTCTACAGCACGTCATCTCCAGTCTCAAGACCTTGGCCCAAGCCCCCAGCATCTCTTCTAACACCTGAGGTAGCTCCTGGCTCATCTCCTTCCATCCAATCTGACCTCATATTCCTTTCTCTATAGGGCAGCCAGGATAATATAAAAATGTAAATCATTCGTGTCATTCTTCCTCACACAACTCTACAATGTTTATCATAGAGAATTAAGAAAAAAAATCCAAACTCTTTAACCTGGCTCACAAAGACCCCGCCCACCCTCTGACCACATCTCCTTCTGCCCCCTCTCAATGCATTCATTTATTCCGTTACATGAAAGGGATAAGGTTACCCACTTGCAAGGTATCGGTGAGAAAAAATCCCCCAAAGATCCCTGTCTCATGGAATTTACATTTTCACTGGACAAGACAATAAGCATAATAAATGTAAAACGTAAAAGAGTCTGTTATGGGTGGTAAGTACTTTGGGGGAAAGAAAGAATAGAATAAGGGATGGGTGAGGCAGGGGTTATAGGATACAACTATGATTGTTGATCAGGTACCGTTTCAGTAAAGCCTGGAGTTTCCGGGGCAGGAGGTTCAGAAGACTGGAGTAAAATCTTATTCTCATTTTTTCTTATTTGTTGTGTTTACCATTGATCTTCCTTACCTGATATTGGCTTTTTGAGTGCAGGAATCTTTGCCTGTTTTGTTCGTAGCTGTACTTCCAGCACCTAGTAGGGTACATGGTGTATAGTAATAGCTCATTAAAAAACGAATGAGCTTTTAAACATAGACACAGAACTAAGGGAGCAGGAAAAGTCAGGTCTTAGCCTTCTTCCGACCAAAGAGGGAAACTTAAGCTTCACAAGACTCCCAATGACTGCAGATAAAATCATACCAGATGCTTTGGAAAAGCCGAGCTGCTTCTGAAACAATGTATTGCAATTATTTTTATTCTTGCCTTATCCTACTCCACCATCTTCCTAGATAGTGAGAGATTTTCCATGGTTTAGGTTGCCTCTTACCTTGTCCCTTGCCAAGCCTGGAAGATCCTAGAAACTCTTAGGTGCTCCAAAAATATCTAGTGAATGAGATCCCCTTGCATCCGCCACCATAGAGCCAAGTTTCATATCCGTGGAAGTAATGCAAAACTGAGCTCTGAATTTGGAAAGGAAAGGATCAGCTAATTAATATGCAGTGTCAGCATCCTTGTCTAGTTTCTGGTTCCAAACAGAACTGCATGTGCCTCTGTCGGTCGATTTCCTGTTTGTTATCACATAGACCTCTTCTAAGGCAGATGGGAAATCTGAAGGACATCTCTAGCCACTAAGCCTGGCATCAGTCTTTCGGAGCCGTGTGGAAATACACAATACTTCCCATGAACATTTGCAAAATTAGGATTTGTGCAATTTGTGCAAAAATCTTGATTAAGTAGGAGTTCTTCAAGCTGATAATTGAGCTCCTTAAGTCTATAGTCCTTGGTCCCTGTTGATGTTACCCCTGTTGTGGCCATCTGCCCCCCTCTTTCCAGAAGTGGAAGGAAATATGATTGGCCAGCCAAAGGTCAACTCATTCAGATACTTGGTTTTGTGACATCATCCTCCAATAGTAGGGAGACTGGAGGTACTTGACTCTCACCTGGGGTGTCAAATGGATTCCGACCCCTGAAGGTGGGCTGAGGAACATGTTTTGTGAGTAGGGCTGGGTTTGTAGGACTCTGCAGGGGAAAGGGGGAGTACAGAATAACAAAGTACTCATGGCAGATCAACCTGAGGGATCGTTTTACTTGACGACTTTTGAGAAATATTTTAAAAGATGATAGCTATAGTATGGCACATGCAAATGATAAGTGGTATATACTATTTAATGGATTATTTTAACGTGTTGTTTTATTCTTATTTTGCCACAAATAATAAATAGAAAAACACTTGATGGTAAATAACCAAAGAGGAAGAAGGAGGGATTCAAGTTTGACAACCACTCGGGGCATCGCCCAAGAAGAAAGCTTGAGACCAGAGTGGGAAGTACATCATGGACCAGGGAAACCCTGTAGAATAGGGCTAGTCGCAGTGTGGCCCTTTATTAGGCCTAGCCGATTGGGGACAGCATTGATTCCCCAGAATTGGGGGACCAAGAGTCTCCCCCTCCTTCCCTTAGTTCTTTTTGTTCTTCCTCTTGGTTCTTTATATCACCATCATCACAATCATGCCTGCCACCTACTATTTCTAAATTGCTCCCTCTTGTGTTACGTGCTGTGAACTACACTTTACATAAGACCCCTGACTTTATGTCACCTGCTGGGTCCTTAGTGACAGAGGGGTTTGCAACCGAATGTAGACCCCTCCCTCCCCCAGAAAAAAATTCTACAATGCAACAGTAAGTCCTTTGGGTCTTTCTAGTTAGCTTGAACTTCACCACAACCATATAAGGTAGATGTATTCACATCCCCATTTTCCTGAAGAGGAAGCCGAGTGTGAGAAAACTGACAGGGTTTCCCAAGGCCACCTGACCAGAACGTGTCAGGACTGGGATTGAAGCCAGGTCCTGAAACCCTAAAACCTGTGGTTCGATCCCGGTCAGGGCACAGGCCCGGGTGCGGGCTCGGTCTTCAGTGGGGGGCGTGCAGGAGGCAGCCGATCCATGGTTCTTTCTCATCATTGCTGTTTCTCTCTCTCTCTCCCTCTCCCTTCCTCTCTGAAATCAATAAATATATATTTTTTTTTTAAAAAAAGAGGACATTTGGACTCACAAAGAGACCTGACAAGGAGGCAGCCCACCTGCAAGCCAAGGAGAGGGGCTTTGGAACAAACCGGCCCTGCCGACAACTTAATCTTGAACTTCTGGCTTCTGGGACTGTGAGAAAACCAATTTCTGTGGTTCAAGCCACCCAGTCTGTAGTAGATTTTTTTCTTTTGGCAGCGCTAGCAAACAAGCAGGCTGAAGTCAGCACTTTATAAACGATGGAGCAGCAAGCAGCAGAAGGTGTCATCATCGTCAGGATGGCCCTGTTTCAGTTGGTGATGTGTGTATTATGAGAACTGGGTTGTGATTTAAAATGGGGGTCACTGTCACCAAAGGTGGCCGAACACTGGACTTGCCACCCCAAAGCTCTCTTCTAATTTGGATATCATATGAATAACATGTATTATATGAATATGTTAGTAGGCATGGCCTATCAGTTACACATATTAAGTGCCTCTAATGCCAAAGGTTTACAAATGTTAACTCTCTTCCTCGTGAAACATCCCTCAAGGTCATTGTTATTCTTCCTATCTTCCAGGTGAGGTGAGCCTGGTTATGTGACCTGTCCAGGGTCAAACACGGAGCATTTTTCAGGCACAGGATTCCTGCCCAGGGCAGACTGTCTCAGAACTCTGACTCTCTCCTCAGCATCCTTGTGCAGCTACCCATAATCCTCTGTCCAGTTACTTAGCACCCAGCATTCACTTTCCCTCTGCAAAGAATCATTGATGGAAATGAGGGAGACCTTGGACTTGATAGGCTCTATGGGTACAATGGGTGTTTTATGATCTCAGAGTGCTTTGCCAGTGGCCAAGGAGCTTTTCTTCTCATCTCCAGGGTAAAGGGAACATCAGAGCATCGGGCTGGGGACGGGTAATGAGGAACAAAGGTCTGGTCCATCAGGACTAGGAGGAGGTGAGGAAATGGCCCGCACTCCGTGTCTGGAGACCTGGTGAATCATGTCTGCATTCCGCATTCAGCCCTCTCTAGCACAAGCAGGCTCCTGGCCAGGCGCTCTTGAAGGTACAAGGGCTCATTAGCAGGAAACGGTGTGGGTAATTGGAATATGTAAATGGCACGGGCAAACAGGGTGTTTTAACAATCAGCCCCAAAGAGAAGGAGCTTAATTTGAAGGAGAGAAAGGAACAGACTGCCCAGGGAGCCAATTACTGCAACCACAGGAGGGACGCTCAGCTTAGCAGGGGACCACAGTCAGGCTGGAGGGGGCCTGGGACATTGGGTGGGTCTGTTTATGCCTCCAAAATGCCACATGACCCGTGACGCAGCCCGCCTCCTTCTAGATACCAATTCCTGGGGACTCTCCTTCCTGAATACCTTTTGTAGCCAGCACCCCCTCTTCTCCAGGACCTGCCACCATTTTCCTCTGGACCTGTTTCTCAGCTGGGCTCCTGAAACAGTCTTGTAACTGCTCTCATTGATGAGTCTCTCCCACTCCCAGCCTCTCCTGCACAGTCATCAGAAAGCCCTTTCCAAAACCACCCGGGGACACATCAGTCTGTGCTTGGAGCACCCGTGGTCAGTCCATTTGTAAGCCTGGTACACAGGCAGGCCTGCCCCACGTGACCCCTGCTCCATTCACGCTGGCCACCTTCTGAACCTCTTGCCCTGGAAACTCCAGGCTCTGCCCTGACTCTGACTGAGCCTTTGCATGTGTGGAACCTTCCACCCAGAAGAGCATTCTCAGCAAGTAATATGGCGCCGTGATTCAAAAAGCACAGGCTGCCCAGTAGATACTCTGAGTTGGACTCCTGAGACCATCATTTCTTAGCATTGTAACCTTGAGCGGGGTCCTTAACCTCTCTAAGGGTCAATTCATCATGCTTAACATAGAGGGCAATAACCATCATGCCTATCTCAGAGCTTTGTTGCTAGGATTAAATCTATAAATATGAAGCACTTAGCCCAGTGCCAGGCATATAGTAAGCACTCAGTAAATTTAAGTGATGATGGTGAGCGAGCGTCTATCATGAATGAGCCAGGTCACTGGCATGCGGTGACAATAGAGACTAGCAAATTGGTTTGCGTTGTTGATCTCATCTGTTCAAGTAATGGAATAAATTACTCAATTTTCCTTTCTTTTTCCCCTCCCATTTCCGAGAGAGAGAGAGAGAGAGAGAGAGAGAGAGAGCGAGCACGCACAAATGCATGAAACAGGCTATCAGGGCTGCTCCCTGAAAAGCTGAATGAATGAATTCTTTAAATGGATGAATTGAAAATTTTACCTAGTATAATCCCTTAAAAGAAAAAGACAAAAATGGAATTAAGAAGCATGCAAAATAAAGGAAAAGGTTAATGTAAGACTTGCAAATGCGAGGAAGGGAAGAGAAACTCTCTCTCCAACTGCGAGCTGTCTGAGCAGAGTCCTTTATTTCTTACCATCTGGAGGGGACGGGAGCACCATGGGCTCAGAGCTCCTCCATCCCCATCATGCCTGACTTGCGCTCCTTCCACTGTCATGTCTAGACGCCTGCAAGTAATGTGGTCAATTGCATCTCAGGCTGCAGAGCTCCACCTCAGCATGGGTCTTGGAATGGTGCTCAGACCAAGTCTGAGGCGGGAAGGGTAGAAAACACGATCCCATTTTATAGACGGGTAACTGAGGCTAGATATAACTCTAGCCAATTGCGTAAGGTCACAGAGCCAGGACCAGAATTTGGGTGGGGGTCTAACTTCCCGACCTCATCCTCTGGGTGACATGGGCAAGGGCTTCCTTCGGCCTCCCTCTTCTGGCTCATTCCCAGGAAGCCTTCTCTCCTGCAGGGGAGCAAGAATTCACCTGCCCTAATGAGTGAGATGAGGTCTGGGAAAAGGCCACAAAGCAGAGGCATGGAGGGAGACAAGAGGGCAGCAAACCTGAGGATTTTTAGAGTAAAAAATATGTATAGGGGAAGGGTCCTTTCTAAACATATTTCCTTTTGGCCTAGATTATTGCAAGACCCAAATGGGAACCTACCCCTTCTCCTCTGAAAGAACCAAGGCCATCTCCTTAGCAGCCAAGACCTGCCTCCCTGGCTCCTCCCAGAGGTGGGTGTCTAACCAGGGGCACATCCCCTGTTTGATCAGAAATCAATTTTTTTGGAATTCTGTGATGGTGAAGAAGGCATTTTAAGTCCATAGATAGTGATGTTACGGAAGCACCATGGGCAAGGGAGGCAGTCTTGGATCTAGGTGATGTGTCCATTCCTGTGAGGACAGCCCCCTGCCCCTCAACCAGGATCGGAAGGTCCAATGTAATCAACCTGCCACCAGGTGACTGGCTGGGCCCCCTGGGCAGGTGTGACACTGGGGGCTCACCTCTGGTCTCCCCTGTTTGCAGGTGAGGCATGCTGCAGGAGCTGTACCATGCCCCCTGCCTGGCCTTTGTAAATACCTAGTCGCAGAACTCTGTCTTGGTACCATGCCCAGATGGTACCTGAAGCTCTCAGGGACTTTAGACCTCATGAAAGGCTCCTTCCCATGGGACACAGGGCATTTGATTTCCTTTCTCTAGAGTGCTGTGATATCATAGTCCACCAAACGGCACTCAGAGTGTACCAGCTTGTCATGACAACTCCAAACCCCCGTCTGAACAACTCTGTCTATTGGTTTATAAAACCACTGAAGCAAATCAGCTTGCAAGCAACCCTGGCAGTTCCCCTATCACTGGATTTTACTGAGTCAGGGCTATGAATGTGATATTGACTTTACCTCACACTTTATGGGAGGCATGAAAACAGCCCCTGCACTTGATCTTAAAACAGTCATATTTGACAGTTGGTGGCTCTTGTCAAAATAGAAGCCTCTTCATGTGCCCAAGGGGCCACACTGCCATTTTGGAAATCTGAGCTTTTGATTCATTGCACAGTAATGAATTCGCCCGTCTTTCTACATGGTCCTTGACTACTAGTCTCTGATGCTTACCTAGTGAGGCTTTTTAAGTTCTGTCAGAATGTTTTTGTCACCATGTTCCTGAAGTTGCAAGGATTACTAAAACTCCCTAAGAATAAAGACTTTCACCACAACAAAAATCTCATACACAAACATAAAGTGGATGTTCCCTTGTGTACCAGGCAATGTTCTGGGGGTTTTACATCCTGCATTCATTTCTTCTTCATTTGTTCATGCTGTGATGGGTCCTGAAAGCCTACTATGTACCAGGCATCCTTCTAGGATGCAGGGAGAGGCTGCCGCGTCCCTGCTCTGGTTTAGTGGGGAAATAGGAGCAAGTGAACAGAATGATAAATCTACTGAATAAGTAAACCAGGAGTGGGTGGAGGGGAAGGGGCGACTTTGGAAAAGGAGCTCACATATGAAGGGCATACTTGCTTCCTAGGGAGCTGGGATTGGGCTGGGACAGGAAGCACATGTGTGTGTTGGCATCTTGGGGGTGGAAGACTAACTAAAGTTCAGGGGCATGCATTGGGGTGCCCAGCTTCCATTGGGAGCTTTTCAAACCCATGTGATTCCCTTTCTCTGGGCTTTTGCTCTCTTCTGGAGTTTGCACCGACTATGCTCCAGCTCATTGCTGAACGATAATCTATATATATAAAAGGCTAATATGCTAAGTGGCCAACCGTCCAACTGGTCGCTATGCTGCGTACTGATCACCAGGGGGCAGATGCTCAACACAGGAGTCGCCATGATGTGCACTGGCCATTTACAGAGAAATGGCACTGCGGACCTGGCACCCACAAAGTAATACTCGGCTTCCCCCAAGTGGGACACAGGCTCCGCCTCCACCCCGGAACAACAGCCCACCAAATCGCAGCCAACGCTACAGAGACCCCATGGCGCAAAATGCGGCCCACAGCCCAGCCCAGCTCAGAAACTGTGGCTGTGGGCGCCGGGTAATGACATTACGTAGCAACATCGACTTTCTCTCCCTAGCGACAACTAGCCTCCTTGCAGTTTCTTCAGCCCAGGAACACGACTTGCTTTAGAGCCAGGTGGAAACATTTCACATTTTAACCAAATGTCTGTGCAGCATTTTCCCATGTCTCATCTCATTTGATCCTCACAGAAGTCCTGGAGTAGGTAGATAGGAGACTCAGTGGAATCCCATTTTCTTTTCATTAGCAAGACAGTGGAGATTTAGAAAGTTTAGAAACTTGACCTGACTGAAAAGAAGTAAGAAATGGTGGACCTTGAAAATCACTTCATGTTTTCTCGCTGCACAGACTATATAGTCAAACACTGCTGCAGTTAAATATTTTACCCTTTGTTCTCCCTGTGTGATCTACAATAATAATCTGCTTCGTGTTGATATTTACTGCTGTGTTGCTGACAATTACCTGAAAGAGAAGTTGGGGTGCTTCACTGGGTTGGAAAAAGTTTAGCTAAATTAGAAAGCAGGTCTAATTAAGCAAGTTTATTCTATATCTATAAAAGGCTAAGCTGACTCGTGCATGCCTAATACATATAAAGCTCTCACTGGTGCCAGTCGCACGCGTGTGTTTTAATCTGTCATTGTCGATCATGAATTTGGTTGACACTTCTATTATAGAGAAAGGGTGAATAGCGATATTAAAATATTTCTTCTAATTAATTTCCTTTCAATGTGCATGAATTCGTGCACCGGGCCACTACTCTATTCAGAAACATTTATAGAGTCCTACTGCATGTGGAGCAAGCATCATGCTGTTTATTGCCTGTAATCCTCCCAAAATCCATGCAGCAGCCCGCTGACCAATGGATAACCTTTCTCCATCAGGTTGTTGACTCTCCTTATTTTATTAAGTTCTCAGACACTTTCTGGGCAAGCTCTTCTGTTGCATCAAGCAATTTATTTTGGGGCCAATATGACCCCGTTTTAATGATTTTAGCCTTGTAGTATAGTTTAACTTCCTTCTTTTTTAAAATTTTATTTTTTATTGACTCCAGAGAGGAAGGGAGAGTAGCAGGTGAGAGATAGAAACATCAGCGATGAGAGAGAATCATTGATTGGCTGCCTCCTGCACGCCCCACACTGGGGATTGAGCCTGCAACCCGGGCATGTGCCCTGACCAGGAATCCAACCATGATCTCCTGGTTCATAGTTTGATGCTCAACCACTGAGCCACACCAGCTGGGCTAGCTCCCTTCTTGAAACTCCCCCTTTCTTGGTTCTGAACTTGCTGAGTTTCTCCCCACTGATACTTCTCCCCACCCACACACTTACACTTTCCCCTTCCCTCCCCATCTCCTCTTCCCTCCTCCCCTCTCCTTCCTTTCTCTCTTTTACCCTCCTTTGCCAACTTCTCCAGGCAAATCCAGGCCCTCTGACCACTCCTTTCTTATGTGCTAGGATAGATTCTTGGCTTAGCCCTGCTCACAGCCCTCCCCTCTGCCCAGGCTTCAGACAGAAGGGGAGAGGGTGGGAATAAAGGCATCCCTGTGCTGCAGGAATGGAGGGTTTCTCTAACCACCTGGGTGCCATGGTGGGAGGGAGGGAGAATTAGGCCCAACTGCAGGACGCTCAAGTCCCCTGCTTGTGGTTTACAAGATCCAGCCCAGATGCCCTGTGGCCCCACTCTCCTCTGCTCTCCGCTGTTCCATAAACTCAGGGGACACCTCACCCACCCTGTGCTTGTCCTCTGGCCTCCAGGAGGGCTCCTCTGGACATTCACATCCCTGATCCAGCTTGTCATTTAGGCCTCCCCTTAAAATGGCACCTCTGCCATGAGGCCTTCTGAGGATGACAGGCCCATATAAAGAAGCTCCCGTGACACCCTGTTTTGTTCCCTCACAGCATTTGCCCACAGTGGCAATCATAAGGCTTCTATTTGTTTTTCTGATCCTGCTTCCACCTTTCATTGGGCTACACGCGGTGTGCGCGGAGAAACCTCCCAGGACCTGGTCAGGGAACATTGCCCCGCTGGGTAGAAGCTTGCTCCTGAGGGCATAGTCATTCATTCTATGAATGAGAACAGAAACTCAGGCACGACAGGGAAGGAGGGCCAGGAGCATGAGTTAGGAGCGAAGCGAGAAGCCAGGATTCGGATTCCGTGCTCTGCCCAAGTCCCCAGCCCTCGGTTCGCCCAGGCTGACTAAGGCGGGGCTGGCCCAGGGCCCAGGGAGGCGAGCGCCCGCCGTCCACCGAACCCAAGGGAACTGGGAGCAAGTCACTACCACGGAGCGGGGAGCTTCGCGGGGCTCTCGGCCTGGGCCAACCCAGCAACTTGGATTTTACTTAGGAAGCGCAGACACTGGGTCGGGAGGGGGGCAGGAGAAGCAGAGGGAGACCCCACTCCCGGCTCCCTCCCCTTCGCCCCCCACCTCCGCTCCGCCCGGGGAAAGCCCGGCGCCCACGGGAGCGCGGGGAGTCCCGCAGCGCGCCGGCCTGAGCGGCGGCCCTGGCGCTCCGGGCCGCGGGGCGCGCAGGGGTGGGGGCTGCGGGAGGGCGGGGCGCCGGCGGGGCGGGGCGGGACGGTGCGGCCCCACCCCGCGAGGCGTGCAGGAGGCGGGTTGCGCTCGGCCCGCGGCGCTCCTCGCTCGCGGCGGCTGGTGCGGGCTGAGGCTGGAGCAGCGGGAAGGGGGCGGTGGGAGCGCGGAGGAGGGAGGAGGCGGCGGCGGCGCGTGTGGCGGGCGGGCGGGAGGGCGGTTGGCACCGGCTTGTAAATAAACTGCGATGCTGTCTCTGGCTCGCCGGCCTGGGTGCCGCCGCCGCCCGGGAGCGCGGGTGCCAGGCTCCCGCCGCCGCGCACCCTAGCGCCTCCGCGGCAGCCTCGCCCGCCCTCGCGCGCTCCCCGCAGCCCTCCCGCCTGCGCCCCCCGGGGTCCCGCGGCTGACCCGCGCGGAATGTGACCCCCTTTCACCCTGCCCGGCCTCCCCTGACCTCCGGGGGGCCCGCCTTTGCCTGCTTTTGGGGCGGTGGGTGGGGAGGGGCGCGCGGATCATGGCATTGGAGTTCCCGGGCTTGCAGCCGCCGCCGCCTCGTCCACGCACCCCGAGCGCCCCTTCTTCCCGTAGCAGCAGCGGAGGAGGCGAAGCGGCCGGCGGGGGCGAGGCAGATGGGGCTCAAGGCGCGCAGGGCGGCTGGGGCGGCCGGCGGAGGCGGCGGCGGGGGCGGCGGAGGCGGCGGGGCCGCTAACCCGGCGGGAGGGGACGCAGCGGCAGCCGGCGATGAGGAGCGCAAAGTGGGGCTGGCGCCCAGCGAGGTGGAGCAAGTCACCTTGGCGCTCGGGGCCGGAACGGACAAAGATGGGACCCTGCTGCTGGAGGGCGGCGGCCGTGACGAGGGGCCGCGGAGGACCCCGCAGGGCATCGGGCTCCTGGCCAAGACCCCCCTGAGCCGCCCTGTGAAGAGGAACAACGCCAAGTACCGGCGCATCCAAACTTTGATCTACGACGCCCTGGAGAGACCGCGGGGCTGGGCGCTGCTCTACCACGCGCTCGTGTGAGTACCTGGCGTTCGGGGCGCCTCTGGGCGGCGGCGCAGGTTGGGGTTCGGGGTGGAGGCCTGAGATGAGGACCGGGTGCTTGGCATGGCATTGGAGACCAGCCTGCCCCCAGTGCGCGTGTCTCTGCCGGTTTGGTCTGTGTGTCCATTAACCACTCTCTGGGGGTCGGACCCCAAGGCTTAAAAAAGGTCCAAGCGTGGTCCCTCAGACCGTTTGGAGGTTGGATTGGCGTGTTTGCGCATTGATGACACCTTCTCCGGAGGCTGGTATCCAAGCTGGAAAGAATTATGTGATTTTTCCAGGGAATGTGGAGGTTGAGCAGGATAAAGCGGCTCCTCCCTTGTCCGCTATGTTGCTTGGGGCGGGTCCTTTCTCTTGGGATCGCTACTGAGTTTGGAGGATGCATCCTGGAGTTGGGATGGGAGTTGCCCACAGTGGGGTGTGTGTGTGTGTGTGTGTGTGTGTGTGTGTGTGTGTGGCATGTACTCCCCTTCTTAGGGCTGCATCCTGGTCTAGAAAAGGTCCTGGCGTTGCTGTAACTGGGGACTTGGACTGTCAAAGTGCATGTCTTTCAGTTCTTTTTAGGGAGGTTAATGAGAGAGTCTCAGGCTCGATGCCTAGACTGAGAGGCTGGGGCTTACCAGTGCCAGAGGGGGAGTGCCCTGAGGCTTATTTTGGCTGAGACATCTCCCTGGCTTGGTGCTGAGCTCCCCTCTGCCTCCACTGCTGCCCGTTCTCCTGCTTTGGCTGGGCAGGAACACGGTCGAGGTGTGTGTGGAGGGGCCTGGGCTGGAGGTGTGCCCCTGGGCGCCCTTCCCCCAGGAAAAGTCTCCCTGCAGTCAGGAGGTAAATGCCTGTGCACCCCACACTCTGGATAGAAAATCCTCCTGTGTTTGGGGAGAGGGAGAGGATGGGAGAGGTGGCTCCTCCCCCAGGAGGGGAGATCAGGGCTGTAGGCTGACACCTCTGAGCTGGCAGGGCACATCACCCCTTGCCTCCCCTTGCCTCCTGTCTGAGGCTTAGTCATCCTGATGGTTGCTTCTTAGGAGGCCGTACCTTACTGGGGTTTGGGTGGAGAACTGACCATGACCTTGACCCCTTATAAGCGTTTGGCTCTGGATATTGTCTCTGCCCTCCTCCATGATTGATGGGGCCCCAAGGGAGTTCAGAAAGCCTGGAGTTACACTACCTGCCAATCTTCCTGGGTTGGAATGCTTTCCCAGATTTGGCCACCAGGTGGGGTTGTTGGCACAGAACCTCTGAGTTGGCAACAGGTTTCTTTAAAGAGATTACTGAAGCCTGGAGAGGTGGCCTCCCTGGAAACTGAGGTACCAGCAGGAGGGAGGGGGCATCCAGCCAGGAGCATGGGTTTAGGGTGGCCTAGCCTTTGGCGTCCTCATATATTTGCAGGTATAAGCGGTGGAGAGAAGGGTTAGTAGTTATTGCTTTTCCATTTGCTTTTTTCAGGTGGTAAAAAGGGATTAAAAATGCATTCATCTCGCTGTCTCGAGCACTGGATTTAGTGAAATTGAACTGCAGTTAATACTGGAATATGCGATAATAAAAAGGCATGAGTTATTTGAGTGCACACAAACATACACAGACTCACATGTTCTTTTGCACATAAATGGGGTTCAGTACTTATTAGCTAACTTCCAAACCGGGGGGGGGTCCCCCCTGGAGCTTGTGGGCTTAGTCTTTCTTCTCCCACCTTTTCCAGCCACACCCCAGGCCTGCCTTGCCCAGTCTGGGGAAGGGGTAGCTGAGGCCTGTGATTGCCAGAGCCTCCATGATCCTTCCCTAGAATTATCCATCACCCAGAAGCAGGTATGAGAATGCCAACACCTGTAGCCTCAGTTTCCCAGAAGGTTCCAGGAAAACATGAGACTGTGGGAGAGGGAACAGTTGGATACCTAGTGATGCAGCCAGGTACTTTTAAATGATCACCATGGACCTGTGAGGTGGGACTTACCTACATTTTGTAGATGAGAATATGAAACCTTCCAGGGAGAAAACCACCTGTCCAAGATCCCACAGCTAATGGTGCCTGAGCTCACGTCTGAATGCAGTGGGTCAGGGCTGTTTCTGAGCCCGGAACCCCGTTCTGACTCTCTGCCAACAATGACAGGATGCTTAGTATTTTCACTGGGTGCCCCTGCCCCCTTGGTAACACAGGACTCTTACCTCCCTGTAATGCCTCTGACCCCTTCCCAGCTCCCAGTTGGCAAATGACTAGAAATGGACTTTGGAATGAAAACGGGCTGCTCAGAATTAGGGGATGTGGGATGGGCTGGGGGTGGGAATGTGGATTCAGGTTAGTTTGGATGGTGCAGGAAAGCCGCGTGGGGCTGGGTTCAGAGGGTGTCGCAGGTGAAGTAGTGAGTGGGTGACTTGTACATCCTCCTCCAGCTTAGGAGGAAGTCCAGTCAGTTGCACGAAATTGAACCTTTCATTGATGATTCAGGATTTTGCAAGACACTGAAACCATCCATGGATGCTTCCAACCATCCATTATCCTGTCTGGGCTGTGGCTAATGGTGTGAGGGGGCCAGGAAATTGGGCTGACTCTGGGCTCACAGTCTAGTGCATGGTTTGTTTTGTTTGTTTGTTTTTAAATGAACCGAACTCATGAGATGCGATTTTCTTCCCTCTATGGCAGTGGTTCTCAACCTTCCTAATGCCGCGACCCTTTAACACAGTTCCTCATGTTGTGGTGACCTCCAATTTCATTGTTACAAATTGAACATAATTAAAGCATCGTGATTGATCACAAAACAATATGTAATTATATATGTGTTTTCCGATGGTCTTAGGCAACCCCTGTGAAAGGGTTGTTCGACCCCCAAAGGGGTCGCGACCCACAGGTTGAGAACCGCTGCTCTATTGTAAAGGTAGAATACAGCAAATGTGGACACCAAAGACCCCACCCCTTTGCCTTAAATGCCCCTCCCCCCCTTGCTCCTGGCTACTCACTTGGCCCAGCTCTGGGGGAACCTCTGGGAGAAGTTTTTCCCTGACCCTGCAGACTGAGCTGGAATGCCTCCCCCTCCCCCCTGCTTTCAGCAGCATCCCCAGCCCTAGGATTTTGCATGATGCATTGGATCCATCTGCCTGTTCGTCTCCCCTTTGAACTGAGAGCTGCTTGGGAGCAGGGGCTGTGTGTTCCTTAACATCCTCAGTCTCAGCAGGCTGCGGGCCCCTGGGACCCAGCGGGCCTTTCCTGGATGGATGAGTGCAAGAACCCTCTCAGGTTTGCTAAGACTCCATTCCGTACAGCATTCCTATTAGAACAACAACAACAACGACGATACTAGGTAGCCAAGGTTAGCACGTAGGATTTTACTGATAAGAATGGTTCTCAGAGGTCTTACGATGGAACTTGGGGAGGGGAAAAAGGAGGGAGACGATGCCCTGAGCCCAGGAAGGCTGGTCTCTTCTCTGCTTTGTTAGTCTTAGGGCTGAAAGGGATTATGGCACTGTGGAAAGGTGTTGGGCTTGGAGTTCCCATCTGGCCTTGTCCTTAAGTCTGTGCTTGCATGAGCCAGGTTGGGGATGACCTGTCGTTGGGGAGGATAATGCTGCCCTAACACAGGGTGGTTTTTAGACCTAGAGACGATGGTGTGTATGAGTGGAATTGACCCAGCATCAGCTGCTCAGTGTTCATTAGTTGATTTCCAATAGGGGTCTCTGTCACCTTAGTCGTGCACACTGACCACTGTGCTGCCAGCCATCGTCTCGGGACCCCCCTTCCTGGCCTGTTTGGCATTGTTGCTGGATTGGCATTGCACAAGCACTCATGCCCTGACCACCTCTCCATGGCCTGCTGGGTGTGACCAGTCACCCACCTCTCCACAGACCCAGGGGGAAGCAGTCACAAAGACTACCCACTGGTTGCCTTTTCATTTTGCTGCAACCATAGGTTTGACAAGGGGTTACTATCCAAAATACATAGGGAGCCCATACAGCTCAATAGCAAGAAAGCAAATAAGCTGATGGAACCAAAGGGCAAAGGACCCAAATAGACGTTTTTTCAAGAAGATATACAGATGGCCTACAGGTACATGAAAAGGTGCTCCAGCTCACTAATCACCAGGGAATGCAAATTACAATCACAGGGAGGTATCACCTCACACCTGTTAGAGTGGCTGTCAGCAAAGAGACAAGAGTTAAGTGTTGGCAAAGATGGAGAAAAGGGAGCCCAGTGCAGTGCTGGTGCGGTTGTAAATTGGTGCAGCCACTATGGAAAGCAGTATTGGTTGAGCTGCATGCACTTCCTCTTTTTATATAATTTAAAAAATTCTTAAATTACAGTTGGCATACAGTATTGTATTAGTTTCAGGTATACAACATAGTGGTCAGACATTTATATAACTTGCCCTGTCAGAAGGACTATCATTAATAAATCAATAAATGTCAACTGCTGGTGAGGGCGTGGAGAAAAGGGAGCCTGTTGATCAATATGCTGTTGATGGGAATGTGAATTGGTGCAGCCCTGTGGAGAGCAGTATGGAGGTTCCTCAAAAAATTAAAAATAGAATCTACCATATGACCCAGCTACTCACTTCTAGGTAGTTATCTGAAGAAATCCAAAGCACTAATTCAAAAAGATATATGCACTCTGTGTTCACTGCAGTGTTGTTTACTGCCCGATAAACGATCGGATACAGAGATGTGGTATGTTTGCACAATGAACACGCTTGTTTAGATTCATGGATTCCTATAGACCATATCTCAGGTACCTTGGGCTTTGTCCAGGTGAGACAAACACACAGGAAAAAGGTGCATTCATTTCAAGGCCACACATGCCCAGTCAAGTGCAAGCCTTGTGCCAGGCCCTGAGCCACAACGCTGTCCCTGTGGAGAGAGACTTGAAACAACGGAATTGACATAGTCCAGCAAATGCAAGACAGAATGCGATGAGGAGCCGAGGCGAGCAGACGGGGGAGGGCACTGGGAAGCCGCCTGCGTTGCGTCAGGAGAAGGATTTGGAGATGGCAAGACCGATGTCAGCACCAAGGCCTCTAGGTTTGCAGGTGTCACGATGCGAATCAGATCCCATCTACACTGTAGCCACGGAAGAGCTAGAGGAGGTTGCTTGGAATGTGTTCCCGGGAAAACAATTGGGGTCAGAACTCAGGACCAAGATGGTTTCTTGCGTGTAGTTTACAAACGAAGGAGAGTAAAGGCCCAGGCACGTGGCCCATGGAGTGTGACATGCGCAGGCTATGCGGTCCTCTCCCCCCCCCCCCCCCCCCCGCCGGGTTTCTGTCCTTGCTGCAGCCCTTGGGGCTCAGCTCTGTTTCCTCCCCGCCTTCCCATCCTTCAAGAGACACAACATCCTCTGGACCCTGTCAGTGTCAGAGTTGAGTTGGGGCATATAAACAATACCACCGTAACAATAATAACCAAGGTTTTTACATGGTTTCATCGCTTATTATGTCCCCCCTTTGGCAACATCACCAGGGTGCCTGCTCTGTATGTATTAGCAACAGTGGCTGTCACAGCGGGTGCCTTCTTACAGATCACACCAAGCCTGGTTCTCCGGAGCCAGTGTTGTATCTGCGGGCAGGCAGCTGTGCACGGAGCTCCTTTGGCGTCGACCCCTCGATGCTCTGTCACCTTGTAGCAGCTTAAGTCCAGCTCTGCCTTGTGGCTGTCTTTTGAGGGGGACAGGATGACATATCATACCCCACGACTTGAAAATACAGAGCGGGGGCATGGGGGTGTGCTCATCCACCCGCGGCGCTGTGCCTGTGGGAACCTCTCACACTATCGCTCAGTTCACCTCCCCGCCCTGCCCTCCTAAAATCCCAGCGTGGCTTTATCTCTCCCACATACACTGGTTATAGCGGCTTCTCGCCGAGCAGTGTCAGTCCAAACAATGAAACCTCAGGCCTCAGGAATCAGCAAGTCCAATCAGACTTATCAGCAGATAGTTACTTAACGGCATTTTATGGGGTTTTGATGGATCCGGCGCTGGGAGTCGGTGGGCGGATTACAAAACCCAGAAGCCATCGGAGCTGGAAAGAACTCCGGAGGGGAGGAGACCGAGCCCCAGGGCCGTAGGGTCAAAGGGAGGATGCAAATGCATGTGCTCTTCATCCAAGGCTGGTCCCTTCGGCCAGGCCAGCCTCCCCTGAGGGTTCTCCACGGCTCTGTGCCAATGAACCCAGGGGTGCACCCACTTAGGACCTGGGTCCAATGACCAGAAAAAAAGAGTGAAGCCTGGTGTGGGCTCACGGGCGTCCGCACACAAGCTCCAGGTAGCCTCTTGCCAAGGAGGTTTCTCCTGCTGAAGTGCCCAGTGCCCAGATCCCATTTTCTCTCTCTCTTTTTAAAAAATGTATTTTTATTGATATCAGAGAGGAAGGAAGAGGCAGAGAGAGATAGGAACGTCAATGATGATGAGAGAGAATAGGCTGCCTTCTGTTCGCCCCCTACTGGGAATCAAGCCCACAATCTGAAATTGTACCCTTGACCTGAATCAAACCTGGGACCCTTTAGTCCACAGGCCGACGCTCTATCCACTGAGCCAAACCAGCTAGGGCCAGATCCCCTTTTCTCCATCCCATACCCCTATCCAGGCCTCCGCCAAGAGTCCTGTAAACTAATCTCCGATCTCTACCGAGCTCAACACTGAGTCGAGACTTTCACAACCTTCATAATAGTGATAACAAGTGTCTGTAGCCATTTGGGTTGTTCATGATGTCACCTGTGGGGCAGCAGCATCATCTGTTCCATTTGTGGAAACCTGATTTATTTTCATTAATAACAGTCACTGACATGTATGGAGTCATTTCCCTGGGCCATGTTGGGCTACGTGCTCTAGAAGGTTCTCCTAAGGGGGTGTGGTGACTTGAGGTTCACCAGTGTTTCTGTGCTTTCTTGGTGGTTCTTAAGTAAAGGGAGTCTCCTGGCCTAAGGCTCATGGTAATTCAGTGGTATTTTTTCCCCTCATTAATTTTTTTCACTTAGGATAGTCATTCAGGAAAAAAACACACATCCAAATTAAAAGTCTTTGTAAATAGGTCGGTTTGGTGCCTGGCATCTTATAATAGCTCATCCATTTGAGCTCTTTTGGGTGCCAGGATTGGAGCATTCTTAAAAGCAACCCTGACACTTGGCCACTGTCTGCCTTATCCTGTGGGGTGAGGCGCTGTGTTCTGATTTGAGGTTGAAGTGTGTTAGGTGTATTAGTCATTCTCACCAAATAAAACAGGAGAGTTCTTTGAAGTGAGCATGGAGGACTTCTGTTCCCTCAACACTCTCATCCGGACTGGCTTTGTGATACTTTTCAAAGAATGAAGCAGCGTACTAATTTATAACGTGAGATACATTAGCATTTTCAAAACAACACTCCAATAGCCGTTCCAGCTGCTCTCACAAATTTGGTTGAGAAGACGGCAGAATCTCCGTTGTGAGGTGTGGGGGCCCTGCCTTCGCCCTTTGCCTGGCTTCTGGTTTCCTGGGGAAGTAATTCACCTTCAGGATTCTGGAACATAAAAGGGGATCGTTGAGATTTCTTCTCAAATTCCTCTTTTGTGCCATGATTTTTTAAAAATATATTTTTATTGATTTCAGAGAGGAAGGGAGAGGGAGCGAGAGAAACATCAGTGATGAGAGAAAATCATTGATTGGCTGCCTCCTGCAGCCCCCACACTGGGGATGGAGCCTGCAACCCGGGCATGTGCCTTGACTGGGAATTGAACCATGATCTCCTGGTTCATAGGTCGACGCTCAACCACCAAGCTATGCTGGCTGGGCTGTGCCATGATTTTAACACCTTATTTGGCTGGGAAGAAATCTCACAGGAATATCTTAATTTTTATTTTTTTTTAGGTTTATTATATATGCCTCCAAATATCTGGATCAAACTCAGGTGTGGTCATTCGGCAGACAAGGATTCCAGGCCGAGCTGATGCCGGGCCTTGGGCTAGGAATAGGGGACCCAGCCATGGCTGAGTCAGTGCCCGCCCTTGAGGGGCTCCCGGTCGAGTGGGTGAGTAATTGCGTAGTGGTGTGATGCTCACTCTAACATACCTACCACAGATCCTCGGATGGCATCCATTCCTTATAATGTTGAGGAGATGCCCTTGGAACTTAGTTCTTGTCCGTAGCAATTAGCCTGTGGTAAAATTGGTTTCATTATACGCTGTTTCACCGAAGTGCCAAGAGCCTATTGAGGACGTTGAGTGAGGACTTAATGTGCCCACGGAGCCTACTTGGGGCTCAGGTAGAGTTGCCAGCACCATTGAAGTCAGTCAGGGAAGATGCCCATCGGAAGAGGTAGATTTCAGGGTCAAAGACCATTCTTCCTTCATTGTGTAATTTACAACCGTGACCATGGCTGTGTCACTGAGAACTCGAAGGTCTGCTTTATTCCTGCTCTAGTGGAACAGGGCTGGACTCCCTGGAAGGGAACGCGGGATCATGAAACCCAGAGCTGGGTAACCCCTGAGCTGTTTAAGGAGGCTGAGGACTTGCTTCAGGCTGTCCCTTCCGTGAGTGCAAATCTTCACTCTCTGTAGTCCAGAGCCTCGTGTGACACCGGCACAGCAGCCAGACAGAACGGGGTTCTAGTGAAGGAGAAAGATGGAGCAATGGTTTCTGGGTAAATACCCATCAC
The DNA here is from genome assembly GCF_014108235.1 of Myotis myotis. Taxonomy (NCBI): domain Eukaryota; kingdom Metazoa; phylum Chordata; class Mammalia; order Chiroptera; family Vespertilionidae; genus Myotis; species Myotis myotis. The sequence continues at coordinate 3,260,493 of NW_023416320.1, forward strand.
GTCAGCTGTTCTAGTAAAGGAGAAAGAATGGCTGCCAGGCCTGGCCCTCTGCACAGTGGGCTGAGCCGTGTGCTCGCTGCCTTTCCCACCCAGAGTGGTGGAGGGTATGAGACCGGGTTGGGAAGCCCTGGGCTCCGAAGGGCCTTGCCCTTTGCGATGTCCTGAGCCGCCTGCTGAGCCAGAAAGAAATGACTGGGCATTCTCTACTATGTGATCGATGCTACTGCAGTGAAGTCTAGTGGGTGGTGGAGGTGTGGGGTGGATACAGGTGACCGTGGGAGACTTCCCACTGTGTGGCCCGCTCCTCACTCACTGGGCACCGGGAGCAAGATCATTGGACGGGAGGCGTCCTGATGGACACATGGGCGCTGCACCAGGAGGCAGGATAGCGGGGCTCTTATCCTGGGCTCTTCGATGTCACATATGGAGGGTTCACCATGAAGTAAGTGCGGAAGGATGGGTTAGACAGGGCTCCTGTCTTCAGATAGCCCGCCGTCCAGACAGGAGGCAGACATGCCGTGACCACACAGGGAGGCAGGTGACCTCATAGTCATGATGTGGGCTGTGCCATCAGACCTGGGAGCAAATCCCTGTTTTCTCACCGGTGTGACCCCCAGTAAGTTGCTTAACCTTCCTGAGCCTCAAATTCTTCATCGGTAAGATGGGATAATGTGACCTGCTCCTCCGACCACTGTGACTGCAGGATGGCATCATGGCTGTATAGCAGCGGCCCCATACTATTGATGACAATGGTAACCAATGACTCTCATGCCAAGGCAGATTGGCACACAGACCTAGGCCCAAGTACAGACAGACCTACCTCCGAACCAACCGACAGTTGTTCTGAGATTGGATCATGGCAGGCTTCCTGTAGGAGGCAGCTTTTGACTTGGGCACAGAAGGCTGTAGTGGTGTCAGGGTCTGGGTTAGGGCTGAAGGCAGAAGGAGTAGCTTTGGCAAAGCCTTGGAAGTGAGAAATGCAGCAGGTGAGTCAGGTGCAATCGCTCTCAGTGGCTGAAGCTGGAGGCTCTTTGGGTGGGGATGGAGGTAGCTGGGTGGTGAGAAGATGAAATAGGAAATGTAGTTGGAGGGGTCAGACCTTTTTAAACTATGGAATTGCTGTGCAGCCTTGAACAAGAAACCTCCATGTCTCTGTCCTTTCCTTCTTTCCCGAAAAATCAGGAAGTTGTATCAATTAGCCTGTGGTAAAATCGATACTTTATAGGGTTTCTCAATGAAGAAGCTATTTGCATTGGGGATGTGACCGTTCCTCACTGGGCAGGAACATTACACATTTTGCGGGATTTTCAGCTCCTGCGGCCCGCGTACAGGCTGCCCCAAGAGCCAGTGATGTGTGGTGAACCAGGTGACTCCCAGGCCTTTCCAGAGGCTCTGCGGGGATGGCCATAGCCTGGCCTGAGAGCCCCCTGATGTGCCTGCCTCAGGTTCCCAGCGGCGGCGATGCATGAAGCACAGATACCGGTGTGGGGGCTGGGGACTGGGTGAGACTTGTAGGGTTAGCCTCACTGGCTTTTGAGCTGAACGTTTGGCTCAGGTCAAATACCCACAGACATCTTTTCAAAAGGCGGGAAAATGAACCTTACCTAGAGCAAACCACACACAGCACACACACAGACACACCCTCCGTCCCTAAGCCCCACTGTTTGGAACATTAATTAGTGTCACTGCATGAGACAAATTAAGCTGGGGACCTTGGTGCTCCATCTGGAAAAAAATAGCGCTGCAAAATGCTGACGTCGGAAGCGGCAGAGCAGGGCACGCATTCCTGGGATCTCACCAACACACAGACCCTCTGGGCTGTGGAGCCCGCGCCCTTCGGCTGGATGGGGGTTGCTTTGTAGATGAAAAGATGGCTTGTTTCAGATGAGAAAGGCATGTTGGAGCAGGGACTCAAGTGGCCTGCAGGTGTCTGAATCCCAATTGTGTGACCTAAAGCCAGCTCCATGTCTCTGGACCTGTGTTTCCCCATCTATAAAATGGGGATATTCATAATACCTACCTCAGGGGTAGACAAGAGGCCATGGAGGCTCTGCGAGGTTGGGTGACTTGCCCAGAGGCACACAGCTGCATGGAGACCTGGATGGGCCTGAGTCCAACCATGGCTTCCCCTCCCAGTCCGTTTCCGGGCCCTTCTCCCTGCGCTGCAGCCGGCCTGGCGCCCGATTCATCCTGCAGGAAGCTCTGCCTTGGCAGGTTCCCATGAGTATCCAACCAGATCGTGGCTGCGTCACGGGCAGGAGCCGTGCGTGATATGTTTTCTGTTCATCGACAGTGCCAGGCATGATGCTGGGCACGGAGTCCGTGTTTAACACACACTGACTAATCCCCTTGGCCTTGCAGCCTCCAAGCCCAGTTCCAAACAAAACCCACATCTGAACTCGGGCATCGAAAGCTGCTGTTGGCATGCTGAGCGCACTGACTCTGTGGGGACTTGGCGGCCGTGTGAAGGGTCTGTGCCCTGGTGCCCTTTTCTCACAGCCACCCGGCCAGGTAGCAGAACTAAGCCGGGCTGTTGTGTGTGGACTCGGTCCAGCTTTTAAGCCGTTGGTTGTCTGCACTCGGAGATGACAATAGACAGTTTGATAGGAATTGATCTGTTGCAATCCAGCTTTCTGGAAGGTAGGGAGTTTGGGGTGGAGGGGCACCAGGAAGGAGCTCGCCAGCCTCAGCCAGGGGTCCGGGGGGCTCTGTCAGCTCCAAGGGGCCTCTCAGGTTGAGCCCCAGGCTTGTTGTGAGAAGAGCAGAGGATACAAAGATCGATGTTTCATGGTCTCTGGTCTCAAGGAGCCCCATCTACTGGTTCTGGGCAGCCCAGCATCTCTGCCCTCATCCCCTGCAATATCTCCTCCAGCTTCCACGCTGCTCACCTCCATCCATTCTCCACCCGAAGGCAGGGTTGTCCTTTTTTTGGGTGAATTTGATCATGTTCCCACAGCTTGAAGCCCCTCAGTGGCTGCCTGTTAACTTTGGCACAAACCCCTCTCTTCTTGCCGAGACTCACAGGCCCAGTGGGATTGACCCTAGCCCCCAGCACCTCCACCAGGCAGTCCCCAGTCCCAGCTCACTGCAGCCTGCTCCGGGCACACTGGGCCCTACCTCCCCACGGGAAGGGCCTTGACTCTTACCATTTTCTCTGCCTGGGAGACTGTCCCTTGACGTGTATAAAATGGCTTTTTTAGTTTCTCTTGGGGCCTCCGCGATCAACCACTTTCAAGTTAGTCTTCACCGTTTTTATATCCTTCAAAACACCCTGTCAGAGCTGTCGTGACGTAAGCTCTAAGTTCCGTGCTTGCTTATTTGTTTGTTTCTCTGCACTAAATTGTGAGCTCCAGGTGGGCAAGGGCCATGTCAGCTTGGGGTCTGCCCACAGTGTGTGTGTGTTGACTGGCAGAGGGGCCCAGACTGTCTAGAGGAGGGTAAGCAGGACGCCTAGAGGACAACCCGAAACTGCTGTCTTGTTCGGTAGATGGAGTTGGAAGGAGGAAGTGAGGAGGCCTGTGAGCCCAAGCCCCGTTCTGTGGGTGGGGACTGCCTTTCTGTGATTTCGGGGGAGCATGCAAGGAGCAAGGGTAGAAGAACAGCAGGCGCGCCTGCTGATGGGAAGTCGGCACTAGTCAGCCTTGACTGCAAGGGGATGACTGTCTTGGAAGGAAGGGAGTTGACTCACCTTTGCTGGAAGGTGTGAGTGGTGGCGATGAACAGCATGGGGATGGAGTAGTATACAGCCTTCCAAAGGAAGGGCATCTGGCACCTGCTACAACATGCATCAACCTTGGGTGCATTATGCCAAGTGAAATAAGCCAGACACAGAAGGGAAAATATTGTGGGATTCCACTTTTATGGAGCGGGGATCAAGGAAGTCTCCCCAAAGAGCGAGTCTTGAGCCTCATCTTGAGGGATGAGAAGTTCTTCAGAAAGGCCCCCCACAAAGGGCATTACACAAGCTTTTTCCAGAAGGTTGAATTCCTTCCCTCTCTGGAAAGAACTTTCTAAGTCAACCCTTCCGTCCATCCTTTACACCCCTTTGCGACTCTGCTTTTCCTCTTTCTTCTCACCCCTTCCCTGTTCCTCACCCATGAAGGGGTAGAGAGAAGAGAAAGGTGATTAGGTGTGGAGGATAGGTTGGGTGGTGAGGCTGCTCTGGAAGGAGAAAGATTCCGCCAGCTCCTTCCTCTCCAACTCACAGCCTGTCACGTGCTCCTTGGGTCTTTGCTCGGGGGAGACGGTGCAAAGTCGGCCCCTCTGAGCCCGGTGGTCTTTAGAATTCACATCTCCTGTCCTGAAGCCTGTGGCCAGACCTTCTGAACATGACATGGATTGAATCATGAAGACACTTTCCTGGGAGGCAGGGTTGTCGTCATAATTCAGTGCGAAGAGCATCGGGGTGGGTGTCTGGACCCTGGACAATGGCCCAGGTGTGAACTTGGGTGAGTCCTCCGCCCATGTCGGTCCTTAATTTTCCTACTTGAAGAACCTGAAGGCTTTGACCTGTGATTCCAGCACCACCCTTGCCTGACCGGTGGGAACTGGTGTTGACCGTTGATCTTTTGCTTCCCACATCAAGCCCCCATTTCTCTCTAAGGACTGGGGAGGGAGCCAGGAGAGGTGTCTTCTCCTGGGGTGGAGTGGTTTCCCAGAAGGGAGTGGCACGATCAGATGCGTGTTTTGTAAGGATGGCTTTGCCGCTGGGTGGGGAAGGGATGGGGTGCGGGGGTACATGTGATGGTCAGCTGTTGGCTACAGTTCAGAATGGGGCCACTTGTTGAGCTCCAGCCTTGGGCCTCGAGGCTCACATAGTTCTCCAACTCATCAAATCTCTGCCGCAGCTCTGCTCAGCTGCACGGCGTTATCCCCACGTTGTCGTCGGGATCATGCTCAGAGAGGGCCATTGTCTTGTTCAAGGTCACATAGCCCGATGCAGCCAGGACCAGCCAGCCCCAAAGCCCTGGGTTTCTTCGTTGTACCAGAGGCAACACACTTCCCTCTCCCACCAGTGAGGCCCTTTTTCTCCCACACCCTCTCTGCAGCCTCCAGGAGCCTCAGGGCCAGGCTTGACATGTGTGTTCGGGAGGACTTCCTTCCTGCTCCCAATAAATGTCAAACCGAATGTTGAAAGTGACTCAGCACAACATAGAATCTGAGGGGAAAGAGCTGTGTAGAAACATTTGCAGATGGATTAAAAATCTGAGTCCACCAGCGCATGCCAGCACGCTTGGAAGTTTGGGAGATATTTTTAGACCACAAAATCCAAATGGCACAATCCGCGGGTTGGAAAGATGGAAACGCGAAGATTCGTGAGCTAGCTGTGACCAGAGGTGGCTTTGCTGAGTTTCTTTTTAGCTATAAAATAGCGTTGCATAGGCAGAGTCCCCTGGGCGCACACTCTTCCCCTCTTAAAAAATATTTCTCCTTCCACATCAGGAGGCCCAGGGCTCAGCAACCTGCTCTTGGAGAGATCTACATGCTGTTGGCTTTGAAGCCTCTTGACGCCCTTGGAGGCCAGTGGAGGCAGTCCTCCTGGACCAGCTGAGGATGCCAGGGAGCTTGGTTCTGGGCCCCGAGGGAGATTGAGAGCAGGCCCCATGGAGGAGTGGGCTTTCCTTGGGGCCAAGAACCCCTAGCCCCAGGGGCTGGAGGACCGCCCAGACTTGAGCTGTCATCTCTCTTCTCTCTGCAGACTCTCCCCATGTGGTGGGGACCATGGTCACCCACAGCGTCTGAGCCCCGGAAACTCCCTCTGATTTCCTGTGTATCTCTGTTCCCTTTGGCTTATGTCCTCTGTCCCCAGAGAGGGACTGACCTTGTTTCTCAAGTTAGGGGCTCAGGGGCCCACAGCTGCGTGCCCCATCCCATCCTGGGTCCATAGGGGCGAGGAACAGGGGAGAGAGAGAGAGAGAGAGAGAGAGAGAGAGAGAGAGAGAGAGAGAGAGAGAGAGAGACAGCTGCTGCAAATAGGGAGCAGAGTCATTTCCCCCAAAATGGGAGAAATGCTGTTGAAAATCTTTGACAATAGCACCTGTCATGTATTGAGTATTTACATGTCACCAGGCACTTTCCCATGGGCTGCCCCTGGATTAACTCCTCTAGTCCTCATGCCAGCTGTATGGAATGGGGCAGATACATGGGAACTCAGGATCCGATTGCCCTGCGGGGTTGTGGGGATGACAAGAGACAGCGTTTACTTGGAAGTGGCTGAGAGCGTGTCCAGCGAGTCCCACATCCTCCCGGTTAGCTTCCATCCCTTCAAAAGGTTTTCAGTTATTTTTATTTCTGTCAGAGGGATTGTGCCGCGGTTTAAAAGGAGAAGCCACAGCCCTGCCCGTCTGTGGCATCCCATGCCCTGCCAGTCTTTGCCATCTCAAGCTCCCCCCTCTCCTCCCCCCAGGCAGTGCCCGTCTTTCTGTCTGTCCCCAGACCTCCTGCAGGCCCTCTCGCCTCCTCTGAATCTCTGGATGAATCAACTCCAGGCATTTTTATTGATTTCCTGTTCTATTTCTGCTCCTTATGGTTTCTGTTCTTTTAACAGCTTCTCTCTTCACCACCACCCTGCTTCCTCTGTACCGCCAGCCTCAGTGATGCCCTGGTTCTCCCACAGCCTTTCTCCTCTCTTCCCTCTCACACCTGCGAGTGCCCTGGGGTCCTCCCTCCCTCATTCAGAGGCACCTCCTCCCCGGTTTTCTCTGCATTCTTTTCTGTTGTCTTACAATTTCTTGTCCACATCTCTTTCCCAGAAACTTTTAGCAAACCCCCTGCCCCTTTCGGGTATTTTCTTTCTTGATTGATTGACTTTAGAGGTGGGGGAAACAGAGAGAGAGAGAGATTTGTTGTTCTATTTACTGATGCGTTCATCGGTTGATTCCTATATGTGCCCTGACTGGGGATCGACCCACAACCTTGGTGCATCGGGATGATGCTCTAACCTACTGAGCTACCCAGCCAGGGCTTTGGGCATCGTTACTATGAACCTTTCCTGCTCATTCTGCCTTGTATTAGAGTTATTTATAGCCATGTGGTCACCAGTTTTTAAAACTCTTTTTCTTGCATACATCACCTTATGCAGCTTTCAGAACACCCCACGGCATGGATTTTTGGGGTTCTCATTTTGTGGAGGAGAGAACAGAGCATCAGAAGGATCCCACCAGGGACTCAGTCACACAGGAGAGAGGGAGGGTCACGTGCATAAGCTTGGTCAGGGCCAGGGCCCGTGGGACTCCCCTGGTTAACCCCAGCAGGTGCCTGATCCTAGGGTGGCTCAGGACATGTTTGAATGGGATTGGACAGAAGTCACACCCCACGTAATTAGATGCACTGGACATTTCTCTCTATTATATTCTGATTTCCTGAGGCCATGCGTGTGCACAGACACATGCACACATATACACACACTCTCCTACACAGCACACACATGGCTCTGGCTCTCAATTCATCTCCTACATTTTTTTTAGCTTTCTATAAATCCTGATTTCTGTTGGGAGGGAGCCCACTTGTAACAAGCCATTGGTGGTTTTTGTCCTCCCGACACCCTGGGTAATTTATGGGCTGAGAAATAGAGAACTGGCCTCTTGCACTGTCAATATCGAATATACATCGCTTCCCTTACGAAATAGCTTCCACAGTTGCAGTAAATCCTCGGGAATCACCTGGCGTTAACTACAGGTTGGTGATGTGCCAGTAATTACACGTTCCCTGGGAATTTCTGCTGACATGTAGACGCATGGCTTTCATGGTGCCCCAGGACCATAGAATTGTGGAGCTGGAAGAGGGCTCTGGGATGAAGAACCTGAGCCCGAAGCGGGCCAGGGGTTTGCCTAAGGCAGTGATGGCGAACCTTTTGAGCTCGGCGTGTCAGCATTTTGAAAAACGCTAACTTAACTCTGGTGCCGTGTCACATAGAGAAATTTTTTGATATTTGCAACCACAGTAAAACAAAAACATATTTTTGATATTTACTTTATATATTTAAATGCCATTTAACAAAGAAAAATCAACCAAAAAAATGAGTTCGCGTGTCACCTCTGACACACGTGTCAGAGGTTCGCCATCACTGGCCTAAGGACACACAGCTTACTACCGACAGAGGAGACCCGGCTCTCTAGCTCTGTGGTCTTTCCTCCCTCATGCAGAGGCACCTCCTGGATCTCTTTGCCATCTTGAGCTCCCCCTCTCTTCCAGGCAGTGCCCATCTTTCCAGTCAGGGTGCTCTGAGGTCACGCTAATGTATGGCCTGCTGCAGTGTGCCAAGCTCTTTCGCACAGCCCTTCCCAAATTGGGCATTAATTGGGCACTAATCTCATTGGCTACAGTTCAAGCTTTGCTTGACCGGGACTGAAGGTTGACAGAGTGATGCCTGTCGTCAGCTGTGTTCACCTGCAGTAGTTGTACTAACAATAATGTCTCGCATTTATCCAATACCTTGTTGCCCGTAGCTTTCTTTAGAGCCTTACTGATTTTTAGTTCTCTCCACTGATACAGCTCTCTAATGCAGGTCTTATTATTTTACAAGTAAGGACCCCGAGGCACAGAAACGTGACATGACTAGTCCAAGTTCAATCCCAGACCCTTGGTCTGCAGAGTTCTTGCTCTCAGCCTTTGCACAGTGCAGTCTTTTCATTAGGAATCTATTCCTAATGATCTGGAATGATGTTCATAATACCGTTGTGTTCTGTGTGGACACTCTCTACCCGGGACAGGGCACGTGCCCTCATCTTAGCACGAAGACACAACCCAGCCAGCGTGGCTCAGTGGTTGAGCATCCACCTATGAACCAGGAGGTCAAGGCACATGCCCGAGCTGTGGGCTCGATCTCCAGTGTGGGGCATGCAGGAGGCAGCCAATCTATGATTCTCTCTCATCATTGATGTTTCTCTCTCTCTCCCTGTCTCCCTTCCTCTCTTAAAACACACACACACACACACACACACTCAGAGTTCCCAGTATGGAAACAGAGCTTGATGCTAGGAGTGGGTCGTGGTAGCTCTTGAGGGCAGGATGGAATACACAGTAGACGAAGAGAAAGCACCAGAAGGGGCCTGGGCTAACCCCAGTGAGAAACACTGGCTCAGTGCTTTGCCCTCGCTTTCTCAGCTCTCACACCCCGCTCCCTGGAAGCTGGGATTGATGGAGCGATAGTATCATCTCCGTGTTATAATCGGGGTGGGGGGGGGGGTGGGGGGAGGTTCTAGAGCCAGAACACCTGGGTTCGGATCCCAGCCCCGGAACTTACCAGCTGTGCCACTTTGGGCAGTTTACTTAACCTCTCTGTGCCTCTCTGAGTTCTCATCTGAAGAAAAGGGACACAAATCCCCGTGCTATGAGGATTAAATTACTTAGTGTGTATAAAGAGCTGGGACTAGTGCCTGGCTAACTTAGCTTTCAAAGTAGAAGTTAAGGAAATAAAACAAATAAGTGGGGAAAAGAATCTCATAGGGGCCGGAAGACTGCACAGGGGTCCTCATGGGAACAGACCCGGCACTCCTGCAACAACCTGCATACATTCCTCCTGCTTCCCTTGTATCTCACGCCCGTTTGCAAAATGGAGAAAACACTATAAAATGCAATGAAAGCATGTTCCCCAGGGGCTGTCTATGGTTTGAGATGGGTACCCCATCGGGCGGGTGCCTGTGCCGGGGAACCTGGGTGGAGGGCCCTGGGGAAGGGGCGGTGGAGGTCATGGGGGCGAAGGTGATGGCATTTGGACCAAGGCCTTTCTCCACAGGCCCAGGCTCTCCCCCTTCTCTGACATGTAGACATCTCTGTCCCGGCCCCTTTCCAAGTCCCTTTGATTCTCATTAATGCTGTGTTTCAATTAAATTATCCTGAGCTCTAGAATCTGCCCAATTAAAGAAGCAATTTTCTGTACTTTCCCTGGAAGTGACTGCTTACCTACCTGGTTCGGGGTGCCTTTAGCCGTGAACACAGCTGGGTGAATTGCTGGGGCCACTGGCTCTGATTGGTGGGCTGGGGTGGGGTGGGAGATTTCCACAAAACCTACCCAGCCTGCTCCCACCCCCTCCCCACCTTTATCTCCAAAGCCGGTGCTCATTCTCCAAAGGCCTCAGGGATTGCTCCCATTTGTAATTCTAATTTCCTTGGAAATAGGGTTAAATCGCGCATTTGTCACTCCTGTCTTCCAGGATTAGCTCCAGAGAGGAGGGTTTAAGGTTTGAGCCCCAGATAAGATCCACCCCCCCCCCCCCCTTCTGCCTCCCAAGGCAGAACCTGTCTGGGGCAGAGATGCCACATTGGAGCGCAGATTCCCGAGAAGGGGTGGGGGCTGGGCGCTCTCAGTTAAAAATACCTCAAATGTGTTTTCCTCTAAATCTAGAGGACAGAAGAACATGGCCTGTTAAAACCCCAGGCTGCCTGATTCTGAACAGAACAGGAAGCAGGACAGCGATGGTTAAAGGGGTGAGATGCCTTCAGCAAGGGGAGTGGCCTTTCTGGCCTGGGTAGTTATTTGGGGAAGGAGGGTGCTTTGGCTCTGCAGGGCCACTCGGTGACTCACTGGCCTCGCTAAGAGCAAGAGTGGCTCCCCAGGCCAAGGGACGGAGCAGGCTTTCCCGGTGAAGCCTGCGTTCAAGGAGTTTGATGTTAGAGGTTAGAGAGCCTGGTCCTGCAGCCTCTTGTTCATTCTGCAAATATAGTTAGCACCCGCTACATGCCAGGCTCTGAGATGGGCACCGGCAAAGCCAGCAGTGAACTGAAACTGAACCGGACAACGGATGGGTCCAGGCTGCCTGTCACCATTTGAGCCAATTAAGCAGAGACGGGGTTGAATTGTGTTTGAGCATTTATTCCAATAATGCCGGCAACACGGGAGAGCAGCAGGTCACCCACAAAAGTCTGCTCTGCCCCTCCTTGTAAGCCAGCTGCTTATATTGAGTAGAAGGACGAAGATTACGTGCGGAAGTAGGAAGTGCAGGCATGGGGAAGCAGGCAAAGTATAGTGGTTACAGGTTACAGGCGATGCGGCCTGGGGGGTTGCAAAGGGCGGGCGCCTCTGGGACTCCATTGTTTTGGCAACAAGGTTGTTAATCTTTCCAAGATGACGGGTAGTTCTCAGAAAAGGCGAATGGACCGCATTCCGAGGTTAAGTCCCATGTCCAGGGCGTACAACTCTCTGCCAGGTCAGAATGTGCTTTCTCTAATCAGAACAGAACAATCACGGCTCACAGGACACAATTTCTATTGCTCATAGCCCGGCCAGGATGACTCAGTGGTTGAGCATTGACCTATGAACCAGGAGATCATGGTTCCGTTCTTGGTCAAGGCACATGCCCGGGTTGTGGGCTCGAGCTAACTATAGTGTCTGGTCTCGGATGGAGACCAGTCAGGAGGCTGGGAAAGACGTTGTTGGAATCACGTGAGAATGCGGAAACTGAGCATGCTGTCTGCCCCGGTCCAAGAGTTCGACTTGAATGTATTCAGATAAATCGCTGATTGATTTAAACTCCGGACTTGAAAACAACCCCCAATATTTTGACAGATGGCAGTTTCATTTCGTCTTGGGTTTTTGCCATGTTTCTTCAATTTCTGCCTCAGGCCCTAGATGTCTTATCTGGTCACATCTCTACCACGGGCGAGCAGGGTTGCCATGGATTCTTACCCTAACCCCGATTAATTCAATTCCAGTTCCCGCCACCAACATGCACTGAGGACCTGCCAAGGGCCCCGTCCCCTCTCAGGTGCTGCAGATGTTGTGATAAATAGTGTGGTCCCTGGGGGTGGGACTTTCTGTTCTGGATCAATAGAGAATTAACAGGAAAACTTTGGGCAGGAATTGGGTTAAAAGGAATCTTTAGGTGTCTTACCTGTGGTTCTGAATGATTCTTACAACAACCCCATGAAGTAGATTATATTAGAATCACTCTAGAGATGGGCGAGGCTGATGCAAAGTCACATGCGCAGCGTTGCACAATTAGCGAGGGAGAAATAGGTGAGCCGTGAATCCAGGCCCCTAGATCTAATGAAAGGCCATAGGTGGAGAGGGCTCAGCGGGTACCCGGTTGGGGAACACAGGGCTGGCCTCACCTGTTCCTCCCTCTTGGATCTCTGTGTGAGGGGGCATTGTCCAGGCTGTTGCTTCCTGGGCCCCAGCAAGAGAGATGAGAGTGCATTTCAATTGGCAGACATCACTAGTCAATCACAGGCATCACTGATAAATCATAAAATGAGTCATCCTTAGATGCACCCTCCAGGCATCACTTATACCGCTCTCTTCCCAGCGTGGAGACTGTGGGGCCACCTGTAAGGACCACAACCACATACTTGATTAAGAAAAAGAAAAGGAAAGAATGGAATGGGAGATAGAGCTGGAAAGAGCCGAGATGCAGAGCTGGGGACAGGTGTAGAGGGACAGGCAAAGGTGTAGAGGGACAGACACACCCTGGTCCCTGGGGGGCAGGGACCAGAGGCAGACGCTCTGGGAGCGACTGAAGGAGAGCGAGCAGGCCCGGGAGCCTTCGCAAGCTGAGGCACACTAAGACGTGGGCATGATTGCGAGACTGAGCGTGGCCAGGAAGCATTGCCTGTAATTGGTCCAGGGGGAATTTTTAATAAAATCTTTAAAGCGATTAAAGGCCATTTTATTGAAAAGAGAGCTGGGCCTCTCTGGTGAAGAGAGACCAGCCTGGGCCATTTTCTGCTCAGCTGAGGCTGGGTGGGGACCTGTGGATTTGCTGCCCTCTCCCCTCCTGCCTGGGCCAGGCTGGGGCCACCCTCCCCCGGTGATTTGGGAGGGAGTGTGCACAGGGCCCAGCAGTGGCTTTGGTTTCTTTGTCTTTGCTGCTCAGACCCAAGCCTTGCTGGACTAGGGTTTTATTTTTGCGTTTTCAATTGCCGTTGCTGAGAGCAAACATGGTTTGCAGAAATTCGTTTGCTTCCAAAGAAGCTCCCTTTGGAATCAGACCTGGTAGCAGTTCAAGGGTTAATCAGGAAATAGTGCACTTATCCAAAAGGAAAGTCAGAGTGGTTTCCTTCTACCCTTCCTGAGATCTGAGACCCCAAGCTGGCCCCTCACCATGATGCGATTCTTTGATTTGGAGGAGACAGAAGGAGGAAGAGGTGGGACCTCACAGGTCATTGTTCAGTCCTTTCATTTCACAGGTAGAGAGGCTGAGGCCCTGAGCAGGGGATTGACTAGAAGCCCAGTTTCTGTCTCCTGTTGATCAAGGGAGGGCACCCAGGCCCTCACCCTACTGCCTTGCCCTTACCCTGCTGCCTGACCCCAGCCCCTTTCCATGGCAGACATCACTAGTCAATCAGAGGCATCACTGATAAATCATGATCCTTGGCTCCCAGAGCCTTTGCAAGCAGTGCTTGGGGAGCACTAGCAACCATTTGGATTCTGCGTGTAGGCAGGTCCTCCCCAACCTCCTTGCACTGCACAGTGCTCTCCTGCTGGTGTATCTGTCTTTCTGTGTAGATCGCTTTCTAGTTTTAATCTGTGGCCCACTCCCCACTGATTAATAAGAGCACACATAATGTTAGAGTAGAAGAACTCTAACCAGTCTCTTCTCAAGAGTCCAGGTGTGGTTTGTATATGAAAGTGGGGAGTGAGAGGGAACATATGGATGGGGCAGTCTCAGCAGTTATTTATCTTTTTGCTTCCTGTTTGGGGGACAAGGGAGCCCCTAGGGTTACACTATAGGAATTGATGCTTTGGTGCTTTGCAAGGAAGATTTTCTCTCCTGGAAGATGAGAAAGCCATTGGTCAGAGAGCTTGGCCAAGCTCACGCAGCTGGGTTTTTAATCACCCCGTTGGTGAAGGAGGGAGCCCAGACCTAGAGTTGTAGGAATGACTGAGCCCAGCACCCAGCCCTGGACAGGTGGATTGCAGTCGTTTATTATTCACACATGCTCATGGCCTAGGGAGGGGGACACCGCCCACCACCTGCAGCCCTGTGGGGGCTGCATCTGTGAATAAGCGGGGACAGGGGGAGGCAGGCTCTGTAGTGACAGGAAGGCAGGTTCCTGCGGGAGGATGTCATTGGCTCATTTGAATAACTCTGTGGGCTGGTGGGAAACTAAAACCCGCTATTCAGGGATGAGTGGGGACTGTCCCCCTGACAAGTAGACAAGGAAGGTTGGCAGTGGTCGGCAAACTGCGGCTCGCGAGCCACATGCGGCTCTTTGGCCCCTTGAGTGTGGCTCTTCCTAAGCCTTAGGAGTACCCTAATTAAGTTAATAACAATGCACCTACCTAGATAGTTTAAATTTAAAAAATTTGGCTCTTAAAAGAAATTTTAATCGTTGTACTGTTGATATGTGGCTCTGTTGACTAATGAGTTTGCTGACCACTGGCTAGGGGACCTCATGTGCCCGTCTGTGAATGCACAGAGTAGAGAGGTGAGGCTGTTCAGGGCCCTCCGATTTCACCAAGTGTCAGGGCATAAGGTTGTACCCATATTTTAGGCTGTTTACCTCAGCAGGGTCAGGCAGAGCTGGGATTGGAACCCCTGCTGATGGCTCCAGAGTCTGTGGTCTTATCCACCCCCCACGGGCCGGCACTGTGGAATCAGCTATTGAGTGAATGGTCCTTCAGTCTCCTGGCCTGTCGGTCACTCTGAGTGCTGCGTCTATGTTTGTGTTTCTTCACACAGGGGCATTGCGTGGTGCTAACATTCATTTCCTTCTCAGTGTCTCTGAGTTTGTCACACGACGGTGGCCGGGAACCAAACATTGTAAGTGAGCTCAGGCATTATCTAAGGATCAGAGAAGGAGGAGAGCAGCCAGCGGGGCTGAACACCCGGAGGGTGGAGACCACAGATGGATGCACAGAGTGGACAGGCTGTGCCCCACTGAAATAGTTCCAGTGTGAGCGCGCGCGCGCGCACACACACACACACACACACACACACACACACACACACGAACAGATAAACCTTCCACGAGTATTCATATGCCTGGGAATGCTAAGCCTTTACAGATGGGGTCCCCCAGGGGTTCCTTTAAACAGCAAACTTCCTGGTGCATTTAATATTCCAAGTACATATGTGCTGTGTATGCACTGTAGAGATTTTGGGGTCACAGCTGTTAGGAAAGGAGATACGGCATTGGTTTGTAAAAAATAATCAGATGCTGCCCAGCTGGCATGGCTCAGTGGCTGAGCATTGACCTATGAACCAGGAGGTCACAGTTCAATTCCCGGTCAGGGCACCTGCCTGGGTTGTGGGTTGGATCCCCAGTAGGAGACATACAGGAGGCAGCCACTCAATGATTCTCTCTCATCAGTGTCTCTCTCTTTCCCTTTCCTTTCATCTCTGAAATCAATAAAATATATTTTAAACAATCAGAGGAGCACATGGAACAAGTGGAGTAAGGACGATGACGATAATGATGACCAAAGCTTCCTAAGTGTGTCTGTGTTGCCTTTGTGCTAAGCCTTCCTTTCCCTGGCGCATTCTCCTTTACCTTCCTAAGGACCTCTCCGAGCAGGTTACCACGTTTAAGATGAGGAAACTGTAACCTGCAGAATGTAGTTGTCTGAAGTCACCCCGCCAGCCAGTGCTGGGTGGAGTTCACAAATACTTCGCTTGCAGGGCAGTTTCAGGATGAAAGAATGTCATATATATAAAGATTTCAGAGAGGAAGGGAGAGGGAGAAAGAAATAGAAACATCAATGAAGAGAGAGAATCATTGATCAGCTGCCTCCTCCGTGCCCCCCACACTGGGGATGGAGCCGGCAACCCGGGCATGTGCCCTGACTGGGAATCGAACCGTGACCTTCTGTTCATAGGTCGACACTCAACCACTGAGCCACGCCACCAGGAGAGTAAGCCGATCTCTTGATCTTGACCCTGTGGGTTACATGCCTCTCGTCCCTCTGTGGCCAGTGTGCTGGTGCCCAGAGGAGGGCGGGTCCTGGCTGCATACCGATGTGCTGCTCTGCTTTGTGCGCATCTTGGGTCAAGGGTCTTCACCCACAGCTGTGCTTACAGTTCCTGATTTGCAGAGGCCCCTGGACTCCCCAGGTAGAAGTTGGTGGTAGTGGGCTGAATGGTAGTCCCGAAAAGGTATGTCCTGTGAAGGGACATTATTCGGGAAAAGGGTGTTTGCAGATGTAATTAAGTTAAGGGTCTTAAGATGAGATCATCCCAGGTCACCTGGGTGGGTGCTGAATTCAATGACAGGTGTCCTTGTAAGAGACTCAGGAGAGACATGGGGAGAAGAGGAGAAGGCCCTGTGAGAACTGAGGCAGAGATCGGTTGGGGTGATGCGGCCACAAGCCAAAGAGCACCTGGCGTCACCAGAAGCTGGTGGAGTCAAAAAAGGATTTTCCCCCAGAGCCTTCGTTAGAGGGAACGAGGCCCTGCTGACACCTCAGTTTTGGACTTCTAGTCTCCAGAACTGTGGGACACTATCTCTCTGTTGCTTTGAGTCCCCATGTTTGTGGTACTTGGCTACGGGGGCCTCAGGACACTAGTGCAGTCATCCCCCATTATTCGAGGTTTTGCTTTCTGTGGTTTCAGTTACTTGCAGTCGAGCTCAGAACCAAAATATTAATTGGAAAATTCCAGATATTTTGAGAGAGAGAGAGAGAGAGACCACATTCACATAACTCTTATTACAGTATATTGTTGTAATTGTTCTGTTTTATTGTTAGTTATTGTTAATCTCTCACTGTGCCGAATTTATAAATTAAACTTTAGCATAGGTTTGTATGTATAGGAAAAACCGTAGTATCTATAGGGTTCGGTACCATTCTTGGTTTTAGGCATCTACTGGGTGTCTTGGAACATGTCCCTGCAGATAAGGGGGGACTACCGTACACCCGTGGTGTCTCAAGTCCCTCTTCTACTGATGGGGCAGAAAGATGAGCAGCCTGAGTGCCAGAGGCCTTGGGCTCTTTCCCTGGTCTGCCGTGAATGGGCTGTGGGCCTTGGGACAATCAGTGCCTCAGTTTCCTCACCTGTAAAATGAGGGGGGGGGGGTGGTCATGACGCAGTGGAACAGGGTGACCTGAGGTCGTGGTTAGCATCCCTGGAGGTATTGACAGTGTCTGAGTCTTCAAGTGGCTGCAGCATTCAGAAGGGGCAGAGGCTGGAGCACAGCGGACTCGGGAGGAAGGGCCGAGGCCACGGTCAAGGCTTCCCCTTTAGAATGTGCCACCCGGCCAAGCCAGAGTCAGCAGCCATGTGAGTCAGCAGCCAGCCCTGCCCCTTCCGTGACCTGCTGGTTCATAGGTCGATGCTCAACCACTGAGCCACGCCAGCTGGGTGGCATCTGATGATTTTTTACAAACCAATGCCATATCTTGGCTGGGCCTGGACACAGCTTGGGGGCGAGGGTGAGTTGCTAATTGGAACCGGCTCATTCCAATCAGGAACAGGGATGTGACTTGGTGGGAAAGAAAATGGATAATAGCAAGCCTTCCATTTGAGATCTTTGAGATCATTTGGCTGCAAAAGCTGAGACACATTTAGGATATTCCTGCAGGTTTTTTTGTGGGGGTTTTTAGAAATCCCAGAAATAATTCTTTTGCCCTAGTTTTAGCTGTGCTCAAGATGTGGTTATAGTTAACTGAGCTGTACCATACGGTTGTTCCGTGTCCCCAAGCCACCTCCAGAGCTGCCTGTCAGTCTGCTCGGGTCCCAGTGGTGGATGGACAGAGTGGGTCAGGGTTAGGCGCCACCTGAACCCCAGCAGGTCATTGTGGCTCCCAGGCAGTGACATGGGCTCTGCCACATGCTGCTGTGTGACTGTGGGTGAGTGACTGACCTGTCTGAGCCAGTTTACTCAGCTGCAAAATGGGTATCAATCTGCCTCCCTGGGAGGCCTTTGTGTTTATTCCTCACAACACCCCTTGGGGGCGGAGCTATTGACCTGTTGCAGGAGGAGGCCTGGCACCAGGAGAAGTTAGCTAGCTGTCGCATGGCCATATCTCATGGCCATAGAGTGGCAAAGCCAGACTCTGACATAAGTCAACGCTTGAGTCCACTAGCTACTCCATCATTAAGACGTCAGCCCTGCCTGGCTGGTGTCACTCAGTGATTAAGCGTTGACCCTGGATCCAAGAGGTAGCTGGTTCGATTTCCTGTCAGGGCACAGGCCCAGGTTGCAGGCTCGAACCCCAGTAGGGAGTGTGCAGGAGGCAGCTGATCAACGATTCTCTCTCATCATTGATGTTTCTGTCCTCTCCCTCTCCCTTCCTCTCTCTCTAAAAATCAATAAAAATATTTCTTTAAAAAAGACACCAGCCCCTTCTCCAGAGCAGGAAGAAGCCAGATTCTTTGTCGGATGTGGTCTGACAAAACGGGGTGCTGCCATGTCCCGTGACTCCACTGCCTGTGTGAGTAGAGGACACGGTTTGCATTTCTCTGGGGACACAGAGCGGCCAGGACAGGTCATCACTTCCATTTCTGGGACAGGATGGCGAAGCAGGTGTCTAACAGACCAGATGCAGCGTCTCCCAGGCTGTGGTTTGGGGCTTGGAGCCCTAGGTTGGCCCCCTCCCCATCTCTCCTTCCTCCCACTCGGCAGCCACTGACATTCCAGGACTTACCCCAATTCACGGAATCAGGCCCACGTCCCAGCAACCTCTCTCCCCCAGAGCGGCCAAGACTTAGTTTCTTCCACCGAACGGTGGTCTCACGCCGAATCCCATCAGGAGAGGCGGGAGGGGGAAGCGGGTCGGCATTTGCCCATCATTAGGACCCTGGCCTCGGCCGATCCCCTGTTTGAAAATGAAATTTCATTGGCGATTCCACAGGCAGGTCTAGGCGGAGCGTCTGCCTGGGCCAGCGTCTCACATCATGCTATCATCTCGCCTGTGTTCCAGTTTTCTCCCGTCTCCTCAGTCTCTAGCTTGGAAAACATTCTTTGGCTGAGGACAGAAGCACCGGTTGAGGAAAAAAAGACCCCCTTTCCCCCCTCCCAGGTGGTGAGCCCACCATCTGCCCCAGCTAATCCCCGTTTGGTTTCCGCCCCAGCACGCGATCATATGGTGCAATTTTGGTCCTCGCCGCTGCCTTCCCGCTGCTCCTTCTGGGCCTGCGCTTTCTCCTGCTCTCCCTGCCGCTCAGAGACACTTGTTAAAAAATATATTTTTGCCGAAACTGGTTTGGCTCAGTGGATAGAGCGTCGGCCTGCGGACTCGGGGGTCCTGGGTTTGATTCCGGTCAGAGGCATGTACCTGGGTTGCGGGCACATCCCCGGTGGGAGATGTGCGGGAGGCAGCTGATCGATGTTTCTCTCTCATCGATGTTTCTAACTCTCTATCTCTCTCCCTTCCTCTCTGTAAAAAAATCAATAAAATATATTTTAAAAAATATATATACTTTTGTCGATTTCAGAGAGGAAGGGAGAGGGAGATAGAAACATCAGTGATGAGAGAAAATCTTCAATCGGCTGCCTCCTGCACGCCCCACGCCGGGGAACGGGCCTGCAACCCGGGCCTGTGCCCTGACCGGGAATTGAACCTCCTGGTTCATAGGTAGATGCTCAGCCACGCCGGCCGGGCTAGACACTTTTGGATACGCCTCCTGCGGCTCATCTCCTGTTCCGCTCACTCACTTGCCCTTTTGTAACCGGTGGTTTTTAGAGAGCATTTCCCAGTTCCCAGCACTGGTTTCCTGGGAATTCTTATCGAACCATCCGTGACTAGATTGTCGGAATCCCATTTTCTTAGAGCTTTTTTGGACCAGAGCAAAACTACCATTTTACTGAACTATCTATGTGCCAGTCACAGGCATGAATGCATTTAGTGATCAGATATCTTAACATATTTTATTCATATCTATGGATACAATGAGTACAGTACTGTATGTTATATCCATGCATATGCATATATCTCAGAAAATACGGTGAGACCCTCCTCAGTATACATGTTACTGTATAAACCTTCGAAACATTCACTCTTGTTTCCTTCTGTTCAAACTTCTCTTCTAGTTTACTTCTCAAACATCACATTTGGATTAAAAGGCAGGTTTATTCCGTGTGAACCCAAGCAGCATTTTGTGGGGAGGGGACCTACTATGTGCTGGTTGCAGGGCTGGAGTTACAGAGGGACGTGGGGTGGGATACTTGCCCTGGAGAAACACAGGGGCCTTCTGTGCTGGGCTTGCAGGGCCCGAAGCCACCACCAGAGAAGCAGGCACTGTCCTTGCTCCAGCTGCAGAGCCGGGTGTCGGCTGAGGCACAGGCCTGCTGGGACACTCAGGTGGCAGGGGCTGGAGAGGAAGAACAAGGGGGTAGCAGCTTGGAGTCTACGTCCAGGCAGCATGTGGCTCCGGGGGGCTGACAGTCCTCCCACGAGGCCCCCCCACCCAGGGACTTCTGCACCTGCCCTGGCTTTGGGGACCTGAATCTCCTTTGCTGGGGTGAGGTGACACAGCCCAGCCAGAGGGCACCAGGGTGGCACTGGGGCCCTGCCAGGTGTCTAACAGACTGGATGCAGCGTCTCCCAGGCTGTGGTTTGGGGCTTGGAGCCCTAGGTTGGCCCCCTCCCCATCTCTCCTTCCTCTGGACTGGCAGTGTATCGTGTGTGACTTAGCATTCCTCTCCTTTCTTTGTGTTGTTTTTTTAAAAAAATACATTTTATTGGTTTTTTACAGAGAGGAAGGGAGAAGGATAGAGAGTTAGAAACATCAATGAGAAAGAAACATCGATCAGCTGCCCCCTGCACACCTTCTACTGGGGATGTGCCCACAACCTAGGTACATGCCCTTGACGGGAATTGAACCCGGGACCCTTCAGTCCGCAGGCCGACGCTCCATCCACTGAGCCAAACCCGTTAGGGCTCCTCTCCTTCCTTATCTGTGTGTTTCTGTTTTGCCAGGGTGGATGGAATCTTGTGAGTGACCCCCAAACCGCTTGTGAAACAAGGAGGGTCATAAATTTATAACAAGCAAAACACCTATTTGTTCTCTTGATGCATTCTTTTGCTTCATGCCTACTTTCATTTTCATTCTTCTCCTAAATGGATCAGGCCAGTTGTCCCATCTCCTTTCCCGAGATCGGTCCCTGGGGTTGGGCATTAATAACTGTTGACCTGCTAAGGAGCCCCCTCTCTTGACTCCCTCCCCAACTCTGCAGTATCTAACTGTCCATCCTCCAGAGTCATCGATTCAGCCACAGAAAACGTGACAGGGCTTCTCTGGGAGAGAAGCTGCTGGAAATAGCAGCTGCATTTGACCCAGCTGGGCTGGTGGTGGCTCAGTCATCCTGCCTGCAGGTGCTGCTCTGAATGTTAAATCCAGAGCGGGGAGGGGAGGCCAGGCATTTCCCAGCTCAGCCTGTGGGGATCCCTCCCTGGGCTTTGTGGGGAGGCTCCTTGCTCCTGCAGGGGAACAAGGACTTCCTAGCAACCAGGGGACCTGCAGGACCTGGGGCTGGTCCTGTCCCCTTTGCAGGGCCGACCCCTAATCTGTAACCTGTGAGCTGTTGTGGAAATTAAATGAAATAATACAGGCTAAGCTCCCAGCGAGGCAGGTTGTAGGAACTCAGGACAAGGTAGATGCTGCTGTTGTTATTAATGATTATTATTTCGTGTAATGGGGCCTGAGCCCAGGAGTCACAGGAGGTGCTTCTCCCGGCTGCACACCCCCCTCCGGGAGGCTGGGCCCAGCATCTCCTTGGAATGAATAATTCATCGCCCGTCTCCTTTGCTCCGAAGCAGCAGCTCCTGGCAAGCACTGCAGACGAATTCGCTTGTCATGGGTGGGCGTGGGCAGGAGCAGATGGGATTCCCCAGTCACGTGCGCCTGCAGACAGCGCGACCCACACGCGGAGGAAGCCCTGCTTCTCGGAGGAGCCGAGCAGGAACCTCAGCTTCTGAAAATGGATGCGGAGAATCTGCTGCCATATGTGGCGAGAGCTTTGTTCTGTTCTGGAGGAAAGGGGGTGTTTTCCCTCCTGCTGCATCCTTGGCAACATCTGACAGAGTTTGTTAACCATTGAGGCACCTTCTGGGGATCACAGGGTCCATTTATTTAACTCATTCCACAATCAGGCATTTCATTCCTGCAGGCCTTTGGGCCCTGTGTTGGGAGAACAGAGATGAATGGAGACCCACAGAATGTCATGGAAACCTGAAGAAAGGGGTTGCTGACATAGCATAGATATTTAATCACCCTACTCTGAATGAATAACCATCACTGAAAGCTACTTATTTCAGTTTGTAGCAGTCAGGGAAGGCTTCCTGGAGGAAGTGACAATTCAATGGGCAGTTAGAGGGTGACCTGGAGTTTCTAGATGGAGATTTTGAGGCTCCCGTGAGAAAGAATGGTGTTTTCAGGACACTCTTAAGTAGATGAATGTCAGAAGGATAGGCATGAACCATGCTGTAGAGGTCCTGGCACACCGGGATGGGTTTACATAGGATCTGGTGGGAGCCACTGGCAGGTCTTGGGTGGGAGCGGCACGTGTGTGATTTGTATGATCGCAAGGGTTCTCTGGCTGCCTAGCGCAGAGTGGGTTGAGCAAAGGACATTTGGAGATTGGGAGGGAATGTGTGTGCATTCACTCATTCTTTTATTTATACAGCAAGTAGTTTTCGAATGGATACACTTTGAGGTGTAGGTGGGGTGCAGTGGTCACACAGCTGATGTGCTGAAAGGTGAGGGATGGGGAAGCCAAGGCTGCCTGTTGGATCAGATCAGGATCATTTTGCTTTAAATGAATGTGGGTGACAGAACTAAGCTCTCGGTCCAGTCGGAACCTGCCTCAGGATCCTCTTTGCAGTTGGGACCTTGCATGTTGCCCCAGCTGTGGTGCTGGGCAGCAACTGGCGGTCCTCTGAGTGCTGCCCAGGGCCAGGCAGGGTGGCCCTGCTGTCCTCCCTTTGCTCCTCGAGTCCCCACAGGGCATCAGCATGGCCCACAGCTTTAGAGCCAGGCGGCTCTCCAGGTCCCCCTGACCCACCCACCCCGCCTCCCGACCTACGAGCCTGAAGCTGCTGGAACACGATGCCAGGTGTTTTGCACGCACAGCAGGGTCGCAGATGCCAGGTCTGTATCTCACTTCGAGAAGCGGGGCAGGTGTGGTTGTGTCACGGGGGCCCTGCTGAAACCGCGGCAGACGGGTCCCACTTTGCCATCTGTCACGCCAGCTATAAATTAGCGAAGCCGCCTGCAAAAATATCTCCGCAGGGTCCCGCGCGGGGAGCCGGCCTTGGCATCCCTGAGGCCCAGCGCATCCCTCCTGGCTGGTTAGAAACACGGGATCTGAATGTCTGCAGAGGGGCGGTTGGTGTCACTTGTCCAGGTGTCTCTCCAAGGACCCAGCAGGAGGGTGTCCTGCGGCAGCTGATGGCAGCTACTGAGCACTTGCTGTGCCAGGCACCGGGCAGCACTCTGCCGGCATCGCGCTTTCTCGCAGGATTTCCCATGAGCTTCTCGAGCCCAGCCCCAAGGACTGGTGTCTCCCCCGTGGGCGCCTTTCCTTCTTTCCTCTCACAGCGGCAGGTAGGAGGTCCTGGCGGCCCAGAAGCTCAGGAAGGAGCTCAGTCCAGTTTGGTCGAGCCGAAGGCCCTTGTCACTCGGAGCCCCATTTCCGATGCTGTGTCCCTGTGTCGATTCCCCTGGGGCAGGACTGCCCCGCCGCCTCCGAAGCCCAGCCCAGCCGTCTCCGGCCTTCCGGTGCTGGTGTGGTGAGGCTGAGTGGCCAGCTTCCCAGCTCAGCCGGCCTGGGTGGTGGTATGGCCTCCGCAGTGTCTGGGTGTGACCAGAGCTCTGAGGTGGGTGGCAGAGGCCTGGGCAGGGCGCCCTCTGGGCCTCAGTTCCGCAGACAGGAAACATATCCACCACCTGCCTTCCCATTTCCTGGGAAAGAGGAAGAGAGACGCGTAGGAGGAGAGAGGGAAAGGGGCTGTGGTTCACGCCCTCGTGTGCAGACATGGGGACCTGGGGGGCAATGCACACGTCTGACCCTGGGAGAGGCCGCTGCTCTGTGCCTCCAAACTGTTTCTCACTGCCTGTCTCTCCCCACGTGGACACGGCTCTGTGACTCTGTCCTGAGGGAGGGAACACAGGGAAGAGACCCTTTCACAGAGCGCATGTCCTGTGTCCCTCCCGGGCTTTCTCGGCTGCCAGAGCCAGAGCCGCCGGGGATGGCTGTGCAGGAACCTGTGGTGGCATCGGCAGGACCAGGGAGCTGGCTCCTGGCCCGGGCAGCCTGGGCCCCTTGTGCCCATCCTGTTGAGAGCCAGTTGTTCCAAGTTGATCAAGTGTCACTTCCAGATGGTGCTTGAGCACAGGCTACATGGAGAGGCAGAGCTGGGCTTCGGCTCCGTACCTAGCACTCAGACCATGATCACATGAGCCAGCGACCCAGCTCTGTGACCTTAGAGGTGGATGGGCTTTGAGCTGGCTTTTAGCTGAGTTCCTCGTTCCAGAGAAGAGCATTCAGCTGGAAGCCAAGTAAATGTGTGTTGGATGTAGTAATAAATTCATGGTTGAGTGGCACATATGTGTTTGTCTGGAGCCCTGTACATGCCCTCCCATCCTTCGCTTGACTGATTCCCACTCACCATCCAGGTCTCAGCTATTGGTCACTGCTTCTGGAAGCCTTTCTTGACGGCCAGGTTGGGTTCTGAGGCATGTTCCCTCCTTAGCATGTACCTTTGCCTATTGACCAGGCCTTCTTCCTTGCTTGTCCCCTCCACTCGACTGTAAGTGCCTGGAGGGTAGGGGCCCTGTCTTATTTATTCTGGCTCCAGTGCCTGGCTCAGAGTGGACAGGAGACTATTTGCCAAGGGAATGAATGAACAAATGAATGCGTGATTGGTTGGTTGAAGCCAGACTGGGCCAAGCAACTCAACCTCTGGAAGCTGGGATCATTTTTTTCAGTGGACCTAAGAGAGGTGGAAGACATGATTTTGCTGTGCATCCATGATGACATACTGAGGAAAAGAATTTGGAACACTATAAAACAAAATAGATTCAAAGCCCTAAATTGTACGATAGCCTCCCCCTTAACAGTAGCTCTGAAATTGGGACTTTATTGGTCCTCTAGCAAATATTTATTGAGCATCTGTGAGATGCAGGGCTGGAAATTTATCCCCAGACGAGATGTAGAATTGGCGCTGATGGAGCTGACGGCTAGAGTGGGGAGGCCACAGGGCCAAGAGGACTCTGTGAGGCCTAGACCTTCACTCTGGGGAATTGAAGAAGCTCCAGGAGGAGTTTTGAGGAGTGATCTGGGTTTAATAGCTTCTCTCTGGCTCCTGTATTGAAAATAGACCATCAGTGAGAGTGGTTCCATTTTCCAGAAGAGAAAACTGAGGCCCAGGGAGTGTTCCTCTGAAGTCAAATAGGTGGTAAAGGAGTGGGCCCTGGGCTGGGTACTGGGGACCTAGAGATGGGCAGGAGTATCCTGTCCTCAGGTATCTTGCCATCTTCTGTGCACGCAGACCCCTAAGTGATGGTGCACTGTGACGGTGACCCTGATGGAGGTCTTCCCACTTTAAGGACACTTGGTATTTCATACAATGTAAGGGGTTATTGACCTCTTAGGGGCGTTGTCCCCCTTTCTCTCCTTTCTCTAGCTCCATGGGCCACAGGTAGAAAGTGGTGTCTGAAGGCAGGTTGGGGAGGGATGAGAGTAAGTGGGAATGGGAGCATTGGGAGAGACGGCTTCCAAGGGGCAGGCAGCTCGTCACTAATCTAACAGCTTCTTATGAGACCCAGACTGTTCAAACTGGAAGAAGAAGCTGAGGCCAGGCTGCTCTGGGGGTGCATAGAGGTGAGAGCTATTTCTGTGACTCGTGGAAAGAGTTTTTATTGCATCGTTGTTAATAAAAACCGGTGAAGCAGGTTGATTCTACTGCCTGTACAGAGACGCAGCTGGTGGATAAACAGATATCACACGTATATAATGCCAGGAGTGTGTGCGCAGCATCTTGTGGGCACCTCCCAGGGTTTGCACAGGAACCTTGAGAAGCCATGCCATTGTGTTGGTGTTTCTTGGATGGTCCGACTCAAAGGGCACCTGCCATCTGGGGGCACTGACTGTGTCTCCCGGTGTCGCAGGCACGGTGGCTTCACCCCGTGGTTACAGGTGTGCAAGCCGGGGCGAGTGCTGCCTGGGGATGGGGTCTGATGTTCCCCTCCTCCCTCTGGGAAGAGCCGGCATCACGTGGGGTTGGGAGACAGCCCACTGGATCCCTCAGTCACTGTGTCATTTATTTGCTTCCAGCTCATCTTCCCACCTCTCTCTCCCTCTCCCCCGCCCCCTGCATTCTTAGCATCATCCAATCTCTTCCTATCTCTCTGTATCCAGCCACCTAGCCTGTACTCTTTATACTATTGATACATTTCTAGCAAAATTAAGATAACATTTTAATAGAGGAAAAGGTTATGCAAGTAACCTTTAATACAATGTTGAGTTTTTGGGGCTCCCCAAATAAGATTCTGACATTTGAAACTTTTTTTGGCAGAGGAAAAGTACATAGAGAATTTAGAAAATGTGAATAATGAGCAAATCATTTTAGAGAATGCCATTTAAAAAAAATAAAAGCCACTATACTTTGTTTTTCCCCCATTCTTTTCTATTCTGACACATTTTTAAAAATGAATAAAATGCAAAAGCAAAACCAAGAAGCTCCAAAATTGGGGGGCTCAGAGAGAGTGTTCATTGCACAAAAAAATGAAAAGAAAAAAGAACCAATGAGTCAGAAAGGCAAAGAATGGCAGAGACCTGAAGTCCTTTGTGTCTTGGTTCAGCACAGACTCATTGCAGGGTCATGACTGGATTCTGGGACTTGGGCTTGCCCTTGAAGACAAAAGGTTTCTCTAGAAACCTGATGATTTTATTAACTGATGGGGAATTGGGTGAAACTCTGGAGTTTGATTCTCAGTCTTTGCCTTGACACCATCTGTCTCCCCCTGCTCTCCCCGAGTAACCACCCAAACACACGCACACACGCACACACCAATGACCTTGTGAGGCTACTGCACAGGAGTAAATGTTTCATTTGATTTTTAAATAGTAGACATACTTTTCCTTAAAAGACAGTCCTAGGACGATAGACAGACAGATGGGTAGATCGTGGCCATTTAGCTTAATTTAGGAAAATAGATTCCTGAACTTGGAGTTAGGGGGATAATGACTTTGGTTCCTGCATCTTCTGTGTGCCCTTGAACAAGTTACCTTCTTTGGGCACTATCTTTTTAACCTTTCAAAATAATTATTATAAATGTAATTTACACCATTATTATAAAGTAATTAAAATTTTAATTAAATTAGTAATAAAAGTATATTTAAATTAAATTTACAACTATAATTACTAAGTGGTAAGGAAGGGCCGGTTCATGCCAAATACTCTATGAGCCAAGGAGGTTTCTGCCTCACCCATGGCCACTCCTTAGACCTTTGCTCCCCAGCCTGGCCCTCCGCTCACTGTGCTTTGCAAAGGCCACTGAAGTCAGGTGGGGTGGAGGGTGATGGTCAGCCACACGCAGGACGATCACGTGGCACATGGGAGCCCTGCGCAGCCAGACTGCATAGTGTGGTTTCAAGTAGTGATTTGGTAAAATGAGATTTCAGCCCATTAAGCCACCATCAAACTAAATCAGCTGAATCTGATGTGTGTCTTTGGCAGAGGAGCTTTTTATGAAAAGTGCAGTAGTAATAATGCACCACTTGGGAAATGAATGGGCTCAACTGTCAGAAGGTGACATAACCCAGCTATGGTCATCCCGGAGTATACTAATAAATAGTATACTAATAAGTAGTAATAGCAGGAACTACAATTATTCTTGGAATAAAGTAAACTCAACCATTATTATTAAGAATATGAACTACTATTTTTTAAAATATATTTATTGATTTCAGAGAGGGAGGGGGGAGGAGAAAGAGAGAGGATCATTAATGATGAGAGAGAACTATTGATCAGCTGCCTTCTGCACACCCCCCACTGGGGATCGAGCCTGCAACCCAGGCACGTACCCTGATCAGGAATCAATCTGTGACCTCCAGGGTCATAGGTCCACATTCAACCACTGAGCCACGCTGGCCAGGATGAACTAGAATGAAAGGAGGGTAGGCACCATGTAAGATGGAGATCCTTCCATAAACCATCTGGTCCATCCTCATACCCCGTAGGGCCGAGGAGCGCCTGGCATGCTACAGGTGCTCAGTAGAGGGCGCTGTTCTCACCTGGTTTTTGTCATTTGGACAGGGATGCTTGTAGCTGTTCTTGTTTTTCCCTCTGACTTGCTCCTTAAGGAACTCAGAAATAAACTTGGAAATCTAGCGTCCTGAAAGAACTTCGCTTTCTAATTTACTCTTATTTTGTTTATTTTCTCACTCTCAGTGACGATTCCTTTGATCTTCTCTTCCCACGTCTCCTTTCTACTGACCTACCGCCTTGGTCTAGGTTCTTCTTCCCTTGCAGGTAACGACACATGTTGACTATTTATGCCAAGGCTTTCTAGGTGTTCTCTAATGGAATTATTGCGCTGACTTGCTTTCAAAGGAGAAACCAAGGGATGTTGCTGTTTGGTTCACTGCTGTGACCCCAGCATCGGGGCCAGACAGGAGATCCTGGTTTTAGACCAGCAGATGGATAGAAGTCAGTGGCTGCAAAGATGTGCAAGTGACGGTGCAGGAGGACTCTGTGATGGATTAACTGGGACCGCTCAGGGAGGGAAGAATTGACGATGATTTCCTAGAGTCCAGTTGTAGCCACAAGGAGGGAACCAATGGTCTTTTCTGAGATGGAGGTCCGGGAATCAAAAGCTTTGGAAGGGAAATCAAGTATTTAATTTATATATATATATTTATTAACGTCAAAGATGCCAGTGAACCATCCAGGTGGAGATGCCAGGTGGGTGGACGGCTGTGTGAGCCCAGCTCTCAGAGGAGTGGGCTGGCTGCAGCTGTGACTGTGGCCCCGGGGGTGTGGACAAGCTCACTCAGATGAGACAGTGTGCCAGGGGCTTCTCAGGGACACTCTCTTTTAATCCTCACCACAATCCTAGGAATAGATACTAGAATGCCTCCAATAGCAGATGAGGAAATTGAAATTACTGGCATTCAGTAACGTGCTGGAGCTCAGACAGACCATAGTGGCAGAGTAGGGGCTGAACGTGGGGCTGTGACACGGCCTAGGACTAGCATCTGGGAGAGGAGCAGACTAGCTAAGGTCATCACTTAATGCCAGTTCTAGTCCCCATGAATATTCCTGGTCTCTGGTGAGATGTGTGTTCCTCTGGGAGGTGCCATTGGTTCCTTTGTGCTTGAATAAGTCCCTTAAGCTCCCTGAGCTCCAGCCCCTATACGGATGGCCCAGTGCCTTTCTGGGGGTGTTGAGAGGAATCAATAGGGAGAGCACCTGTCCCGCCCAGACGCATCCGAGAAGCTCCGTAGTGCTTGCTGACTCAGAAACCTCCTTAGGACAGGAAGCGAGGTAACCACAGGCGTTGTTACTCTTTGATTAAATGCCTCTCCACTTTCCTGGGTTTGTTTTCATGTTTCTGAACTGCCTTGGGCAAGTTAAAAACTGGTTGTCAAGATGTACTGAGTGGAGTAGGGGACCGCTTTGATTTAAACTGCGTTATGTGAAATCAGACTCTAAGCCAGTGGTTCTCAACATGTGGGTCGCGACTCCTTTGGCGGTCGAACGACCCTTTCACAGGGGTCGCCTAAGACCATTGGAAAACACATATATAATTACATATTGTTTTTGTGATTAATCACTATGCTTTAATTATGTTCAATTTGTAACAATGAAAATACATCCTGCATATCAGATATTTACATTACGATTCATAACAGTAGCAAAATTACAGTTATGAAGTAGCAACGAAAATAATTTTATGGTTGGGGTCACCACAACATGAGGAACTGTATTATAGGGTCGTGGCATTAGGAAGGTTGAGAACCACTGCTCTAAGCCATCTCTTGGCTACTGAGTTAGACTCTGCGGCTTCTGTTTGGGCATGGGTGGGACACCTTTTTCTGCCAAAGGCCATTTGGATATTTGTACCATCATTCACAGGCCGTACAAAATTATCAACTTAAAAACTAGCCTGCTGTATTTGCTCAGACATTTCATTAACTTACCCCTAATGCTTTGGCAGGGCCAGACCAAATGATTTCGCGGGCCTTATGTGGCCCACAGGCCGGATGTTCCCCACCTCTGTCTTAGGGCCTGGTGTGGATGGAGAGTTGCAGGAAAAACAGTAGGGACTGGAAGGGAATAGTGAGGAAATGCCCATTAGCACTGCACCCCCATCTGTGTGCTCTGAATGAGTGACGCTTGGGCTGACTAACCGAGTTAGGGTTGGCAGCCAGGGAGGCGGGCCATTACCAGCAGACCCCAGCCCAGTTTCCGCATCCTCTGCGATTGGAGCTGGTCCTTGGGTGTGATGCAAGTTGTATCTCTGGGCAGAAGCAGGGTTTGTCTTCCCAAGACATCCAGACAGCCCTGGCCAAGGTGCACGTCTTCACCTCTTAGCAACAGATGGAGTTTCTCCGTGGGGCTTGGTGCTGGTTAAATAAGCAAATGATCCAATTTGGGGACTTTTCTGGCTAATTAACGTGCTGCGGGTAGACCTGGAACTTCTCCCTCTATCCCATACTCATCACACTGTGCTGAGCCCCCCTCCATCCTTCAAGGACCCATCAAATCATGATGACGAGGTGATAGTGGTGGCCACCTTTTAAGTATCTAAATTAGCCCATTTCATTTTCTAAAAACAGGTTTTAGTGATGGGGGTTTGTATTGTTTCTAATCACAATTTGGAGACATGGGGAAATAGAGTCATGTACCCAAGGTCTCAGGAAATGCCAAGGATGAAATTTGGTCCCCAAATTCTGACTCCCCAAAACTTAAGGCTCAACTGTGACCTTCTGCTAAAGACTTTCCTGAGCTTCAAGGTCAAAGTCCACCTCTGTCCTCAGGGCTCCCCTTTGTCTGGATTTTCTGGTGGTGCCCATCACCTTCCGAGTGTGGCAGGAAGGATGTCACACAGCCTGGCACAGAGAAGGCCCCCGAGTGCTTGCCCTTCTTGCCTTTCCCCCTGAGGCAGACCCGAGTCAGAATCGGGTTTTTATGCCCACGGCCTGTCCCTGGCCCAGGGGCCATATTTGCCACATGCTGGCCGCGTCTCTGTTGGACTCTGGAGTCTGATTTGGAGCCTGTTTCCCACTGAGCAGATCAAGGGGCTTGGGGATACTTGGCTCTGTTAACGGAAAAAACCATTGAAACCTGTAAAGAATTTTTGTGAGTTTATTTGAGCCAAACTGTTGACATATGTCGGGAAGCAGAACCTCAATGAATTGAGATCATGCTCCCGAGAGTGGCGGGTTACATCTGTATTTATGCATTGCAATCAAAGGAAAGGGACGAAGGTGAGTTACATGAAATCCATTGGTGATAGGCTAGAGAGGCGGGATAAAGCAAAGCGGGGAAACCCCTGGGATTGGATAAAAGTAAAAGTAAAAAACATACTTAGGTGGGTGCAGGAACAATCAACATGATGACAATGAAGGAATTTGTGGTCTCTGTCCTGGCGCCCAGCACATTAGGTTGTGCCCCAAGGGCTCCAGAAAAAGGGAAGTTACAAGTTACCCAGAAATTTCAAGGGTATGTTATTGTAGATGCAAAAAAACAGATAGGCTCAGTTAAGGTAAAGGTTGACTTTGTCAGTGAAGATACCGGCCTAGGACGTAACTACCCACCGTAACTGCTTTTAGTTAAAGTTTAATTTCAGACCATCCTTTGTGGTTACTCTAGGTCTCTGAGTTTGCAAGACCGCCATGCAGGCCTTTCCTGAGCTGTCAGGTTCGCATGTGGCCCCTTTGTCCACAGCACCCTGGCTGCACAGAGGGTGGAAGAATACATGTGCAGGGAGCGACAGAGAGTGACAGCCCTCATCTTCATCATGACTCAGCATTTTCACGGAGCTGCAGCAAGAATGGGAGATGCATGCCCCGCGGTGGGATGAGCAGGGGCCTGAATGACCGGAATTAGTCCCCATGTTGTCACTTACAATGACCTTAGGAAAAATCACAGGGCCACTCTTAGCCTCTGCCCTTTGACCTCTAAGTCGGGGCTCAGAGTCCTTCATTTAATAGGTAGTTCTGTGGCTAGAATGAAATGTTTGACAGAACACCCAAGTGTGGTGCTGCCACAAAGTAGGCATTTGATGAATGATGCAGTTCCTTCATCTATTCAGCAAGTGCTTATCGAACACCTATGTGCCATGCTTTGTTCTAAATCAGGGGTCAGCAAACGATGGCCTGCAGCCCCAATCCAGCCCATGACTTCTGTTTGTAGATAAAGGTTTATTTTGGAACACAGGGTACTTAATGTTCATATACCGTATTACAAGGCAGAGTTGAGTCATTGAGACAAGGATATTATAGCTGCAAAGCCTGAAATATTTACGTTCTGTTTTGTTTTCTGTAAAGGGAAAATGTGCTGAGCTCTGTTCTGTGTGATTGGGATAGAGACACAAGCAACAAGAAGGGTAGAACTGTGCCTCTGACGCTGCATAGTATCAAAGGGCACTGCATTCTAGGATGAGAATAAAGTGATGGTGGGCTGGGGAAGCAGAGGGAGTGCTGTTAAATAGGGTGCCCTCTCTCGATGTGACATTTGAAGAGAGATCCACCTATGAAGCCATATGCTTCTTCATGGAAGAAGACTTCAGTGGGAAAAGATGGGCTAGTAATAAAAATGTCAAAATATTTATTAAGGACCTCCTATGTGCCTCATGTTGGGGACCTAGAAGTGAGTAAAACGAAAATTCCTAGTGTCATGCAATCTACATTCTAGAGCAGGGGTGGGCAAACTTTTTGACTCGAGGGCCACAATGGGTTCTTAAACTGGACCGGAGGGCCGGAACAAAAGCATGGATGGAGTGTTTGTGTGAACTAATATAAATTCAAAGTAAACATCATTACATAAAAGGGTACGGTCTTTTTTTTTTTTAGTTTTATTCATTTCAAATGGGCCGGATCCGGCCCGCGGGCCGTAGTTTGCCCACGGCTGTTCTAGAGCATGTGGGACATAAAGAACTTCAGGAAACAATTTTTAAAAACTACATCTTAAGTTAATTATAATATGAGAAGTGCCGTAGACCAGGGTTAAGGGGTGGTCAAAATGGGGTGGAAGAGAGCATTGCAGTTTTAAAAGGGGAGAAGTGTAGGCATCACTGGGAATGTGACACTTGAATAAGGAGTCAAGGGAAATGAAGGGATGAGCCATGTGAAATAAGAACTTCTGGGCCAAGGAAACAGCTAGTGCAAAGGCCCTGGGGTAGAAATGTACCTGGCATTTTTGAGGAACAGCAAGGAGGCTAGCGTGGCCGGGGTCGAGTTAGGAAGATGACGAGTGGCGGTAGTTGAGAAGACAGGTAATGGGTTATGGGAAGGGCTAGGGGGCCAGCAGAGTTTCTCTGTTTTGAAGATCACAGCAAAAATGGTAAATTCTCCTCCAGAAAATCTTAACCCATCTCAGGAACAAAGATGAGTCCTAGAGAGTTTCCACTGGAGGCAAGTCAATAAAATTGACCCAAGTGCTGATGGAGGGAAAGTGTCTCGCTCAATTCAGGTCTGAGGAATTACGCTGTAACCGGATGCATTTCTCCAGGGGAAAAGCCGATGCTGATGGCATTGAAAGGATCTGGCTTGGAACAGCTGGGTAATTTAAAGTGCACCGTGGTCCAGGACAGCGTCCTGCGTGCACACAAGAGCACCCGTCCGTCCCCCCCCCCTCCCCAGGTGAGGTATGCGAACACATGCGCCTTGTTCATATGTCGCGGTCAGAGTATGCGTTTGGTGGGGGCTTTAGGATGGATTATTTTTCCTTTTTCTGGATCAAGAAAACACCGTGTGCACACCCACCTTCTCCAAGCACAGGAGGCAGTTTCCAAGACAGCGCTGGGAGCATCTGCACAGGAAGCAGTCAGAAGCGCCCGGGAGGTCGGCTGCAGAATGCCGCTCCCGCGTGGAGTGTGGGCCAGAGGCTGGCTGGCCTAGGGCTGAGCGTCAGTCTGCAGGGGAGGAGAATGCAGAGGAGTAAGGCAGCGTTCTGTTGTTTTTTAAAAAATATATTTTTATTGATTTCAGAGAGGAAGGGAGAGGGAAAGAGAGATAGAAACATCAATGATGAGAGAGAATAATCAATCGGCTGCCTCCTGCAAGCCACCTACTGGGGATCGAGACTACAACTCAGGCATGTGCCCTTGACTGGAATGAAACCGTGACCTCCTGGTTCATAGGTTGGTGCTCAACCACTGAGCCACACCAGATAGGGTGGGGCAGCCATCTTTTTAGTCTCCTGCTGTGGGAGGGGAAGACGTGTTCTGTCTTCTGGCTGCTGTGGGCCAGTGGAAAGGGTGTTTCTGTTTTCCCTCGGCGAGCACTGTGTCCCCCAGTGCAGCCTTGCCAAGCAGTAAGTTAGTGTTTTTTTTAGCTCCTAAGGCTCCTAAAATCCTGATCTGTCTACAGACTTGGTTTAATCAGAGTCACTCCCCAGCCACCTGCTGGGCATGGGGGCACAGAGCATTGCTCAGCTGAGCACATATTGTATGTCCAGGGCTTTGTATCCCTGATGTCAGCTCAGACTCACCAAAACATCGAGGACAGGTGACAGAGCTGCCTTTGTCACCTTCTCCGTTGTCACCTTCTCCATTTTAGGACACTGAGGCTTGCAGAGGGTATGTGCCTGGCCTCCAGTCAGCCAGTCTGGGAAAGGTGGAGGGGATGCTTAAATTCTGGCCAGTTTCTGAGCAAATGAACCTCAATGCAGTGCACACCACCACTCACAGGGGGCGCTGCAACCACTGTCCGTAGAATCAAGAAAAGGGTCTAGTCTAGTCTCTGGGGAACTTACAAAACTCCCACAACTGCCTCCTCTCTTTGGATTCTGAATGACATTTGGTATTTTCTGAAATTAAATCCCACCTCTCCCCGCTGCTCCTCCCCAAAGGATAAAGGCTTTCCACTACTGAGCATGATCTTGATTTGTCCTGAGATTGTAGAAACCAAATATTTAACACTAATAACACTTTTCAAAGAGCCTGCTAAGTGTTTGGAGTTATGTTGATTCCTTCATTCACATTATCCAATTTAAAAATATGTGTTGCTACTTTATTATTATAAAGATACTAGCCTATGGCCTGGGTCAGTGATTGAGCGTCAACCTATGAACCAGGAGGTCACAGTTTAATTCCTTGCCAGGGCACATGCCTGGGTTGGGGGCTTGATCCCCAGTGTGTGGCATGCAGAAGGCAGTCGCTCAGTGATTCTCTCTCATCGCTGATGTTTCTATCTCTCTCTCCCTCTTCCTTCCTCTCTGAAATCAATAATTAAGATATATTTAAAAATTAAAAACAAAAATTCTGAAGAAAAAAATACCAGCCTAATGCTTATTGGGGACTTACCACATGCCAGGCAGCACACCAAACCCTTCATGGGTATTAACATTTGTAATCCGTAGAAAATACTTAGAAATAATGCTTTTGCACCCACTTTACAGAGGAAACAGGCATGGAGAAGCACTTAGAGTCCCAGAGATAAGGCGAAAAGGAGATGGCATTTCAGCTTAGGCACGCAGACTGGAGAGCGTGTGCCTGGTCTTACCTGTTGCCGCCAGGGCTGCTTCTCCGCCCTCGGGCTGCATCAGCCGCCTTGGCCTTGGGAGTGTTTGAAATCACAGGTGCCATGCCTCCCATTCCGATTCTGTCTCATTGGTCCGGGATGGGGTCCAGGCATCAGTATTTTTGTCATCGTTGCTTTAATATCTTTGTTACTGTGATCATGACATGTAGGAAGAAAAATGCAGGACACAAGTGTACCACTTAGTGGATTGATGTTCAGCTGTGTCACCACCATTAGGGAAGAACAGTGCCAGGACTGACAGCTCCGCCCTGTCCCTTTCCATTTACTGCCCAGACTCTCCCCAGAAACTAACCACTCTCCTCACTTCCGCAATAATCATTTTCTTGCTTTTCCCTTAAGTAGTCATTGCCAAACACTGTAGTTAACCGTTGCCTGTCTTTGGACTTGATGTAATGGAACCAGATACAAGGTATTATTTTGTGTGTAATTCCTTTCATTCAGACTTACGTTTGTGAAGTATATCCATGTTATTGAGTGTCGCTGTAGCTCATTTATTTTCATCACTGTATGGAATCCCATTATGTGACCAGACCATCAGTCACCATTAATGGACACCTGAGTCAGTCCCGGGATTGGATTATTACAAATAACGTCACTGGGAACTTCCTGGTATGTGCTTTTTGGTGCATATACCTACGTGTGTTTGCAAGGTCTGTACCTAGGAGCACAATGGTTAGGTATAGGGTATGTTCACCTTGAAATACAGGATGTATCTGTTTCCCACGTGGTGGCACCACTTTCTAGTCTGGTCTGGTCATAATGTGGGAGAGATGTCCCCACACCACGTCTTAGCAAACCTTCATCCTGTCAACCATTTAATTCTAGCCATTCGGATGGGTGTGTGGACCTGTCATGGTGGCTTAAATTTGCATTTCCCTGATGGCTTATGAGGTTGTGCACTTTTTATTTGATGAAAAGCCATTTTGTGAAGTGAGTCCCCCAGCCTCTACATTGCTTTGCCATCAGGTTGCCTGCGTTTTCCCAACATATTCTGGATAAAAGCCTTTGAGGAGGTGTGTGTAGCAAGCAGATATCTTTCCTCACTCAGTGACTTCACGTTGCTCTCTCTTAATAGTTTTGTTGCTACTGTTTTGTTTTAGGAACAAAGGTTCTGAATTTTAATGCAGTGAAATTGATAAATTATTTCCCTTGTGAAAAAGCCACGCCGATCAACTCCATTATTTTCTTCTAGCGGTGTCCTTGTCTTTGCTTTTATGTGGGGGTCCACCATCACCCGGGATTTGTTTTGTGTGTAGTATGAGGTTGAGGTCAGTGGTTTTTTTTCTATCGCTATGAAGCTTTCTCGGGAACCTTTTTTGAAAAATGTGTGTTATCAGTTTATGTCTTCGTATTTGTTTAAGCTTCCCAGCAAAGCCCAAATTATAGCCTAGACTGAGAATGGCACTAAGCTTTAAATCATGTTTCATGGAGGGCATTTGGGGGAAAGTATAAAATCTCAAAGAAAAACATGAAAACCACTATAAATCCCACCCCACAGAAAGAGCCACATTTGTTTATTTCCTGAAGACAGGTCTCTTGTCTATTTGATTTGACAGTGCTTAGAACCCAGCCTGGTCCATAATAGATACTTAATCTATATTTTTTGAAAGAAATAAAAAAATACATTCTTGCATGATTATCAGCTGTATCTCAAATATGTTCCCCAAATTGTCACTTGTCTTTAAAATTTGTTGTTTGTGTTTTTCTTCTTCGAAAGTTTCACATCTTTATATGCAAAATTTACCCCATCAAACTCTTGTCTTATGGTTTTATCCTTGAGTTCCTGCTTTCTAAAGCCTTCTCTGTATTGCCTTAGTGGGAACATCTCTCGGTTTTCAACATTAGGTATAAGATGTTTCCTGTTGGTTTCAAATAATTTCACCATATTAAGGTATTCTTTCAATGATACTGATTTAGTAAAAATATCAGGAACAGGTATCAAACTTGATCAGTTACCATTGGGCGTCTATGAAGGTAATGATATGGATTCATTCCCTTTGACTTATTAATGTGATGACTCCCATAAATAACTTTTCTAATGGTAGACTGTCTCATGTTCTTGGCATAGGCGCCGTGCTATTTTCTGCCTTGCTGGACACCATGTCCTATTTGGACACAATAAGTTTTGTTCTCTTAATATGCGGCTGGAGTTTTCTCCTAGGATGTTATTTCAGAAGTTTGATACTGTAAGTATTTGACAGGATGCTTTTTCTTCTTTTTTTAAAAAAATCTTATTTTTGTTAGCTTTTCACCATGACACTCTTCTCCCCAAAATGGATTGGGAGAACTGTCATTTTCCCTGAGAGCCAGAGGAATGATTCATGATCCGTTTCTGATGATTTAAAAGAACTTTAATTTTTTATTGTATCTCTCTGCTGTGTTGAGGGTTTATTTTTTGAACGAATTTTGGTAATTTATATTTTCCTTTAAAATCATCTATTTATCAACTTTTAAAAAGTCCTAGCATAGAACTAACTATAAAACATATTTTTTGTGGTTAAAAATGTATCTATATCTGTGGTTATAAAAGCTTCCTATTAAAAATTTCTTCGTTTATATTTAACCAGCTCTAGAATTTTAAAAAACTTATTCTTAGTTCATGCTTTTGTGTTTTTAATCCCATTAAGCTATTCCTTATATTTTTAAAAATTATATTAAATTTAAAGCTCACTTTATTTTAATATAACCTCCTTCAATATTGACAGCATTAAGGCTATACATTTTCCTATGAGAACAGCTTTGAATAATACCCCTAAATTCTGATATGAGATGTGCTCATTATTATTGGCATTTCAGTCAGGAGAATATGCTCCTCTAGGAAGATATAGATCAAAATCACCTAAAGAATTTTTTCAAACAAGGTAGAGATCCCTACAAGTCTGATGTATTCCCTGCCCCACCCCCACCCCATCCCTGAACCCTTTCTTAACATTTTTCTTTGTCTTTGTTACTTTGTTTTAGGTGTGTTTCTAATAGGTAGTAAATTGCTAGGTGTTTTTTTTCCCTCTCATAGTGTTTTAAGGATACTTTGATCTATTTGCATTTGTTAGATATTTGGTCATCTGTCATCAGAACTATCTTGTTTTATCTTATGCTTCTGTACATTATATTTCCTTATTTCTTTGCTATCCTTTTGGGTTTTCTTTCTTTTTTGCTGTGGGCCTACTGCTGTACCTCTTTTACTCTTTACTCTAGGGTGGAAATTCTTGATCTGTCATGATGTTATGTAGGAACCTGATGCTGATCAACCAGACACATTGCAAGTTCTTAAATGATGGTGCTGGCTGACGTCTGGAAGGCAGGAGAGGGGTCCGCATACTCAGATGGTGTGTATGGTGGTGGTGTATTGGGCTCTCTGCGTAGGTCTCTTTGCTGGTGGGTTGGGTTCTGCAGAAGCAAACTCTGAGAGGGACATTAGCCTGCAGGACGTCTGTGAGGGAGTGCCCTTTAAATTCACAAGGAAGACGAGGGAGCAGAACTGAGCAGAGGGAGACTAGAGCTGCCAGCGAGTCCCTACAAAGGCCTTAGCCAACACCACCGGATCTTAGAAGCTGGGATGAGCTTTCAGAATTGTGCCAAGTTGGGGCAAGGGGACTGGGCCTTTGTCCCCCTGGGCCGGTCAGTTGATGGCTGAGAACCACCACCTCTGCAAAGAAGTATGACCTTGGGTGAGGGGTTTCTTTTGCCAAGACAGTCCCCTAGGGCTGGTGGCTGGGTGCGTGCAGCATTCCAGGGCCTGGAGGGGTGGAGGGGAGCCCTTTGTTCCTGAAGGAGAATCCGGGAGGTACATCCCAGTGCCCACCACAGCCAACCAGTGCCAGTCACCTGACGCAACACTGTATATGCACCGTCCTGCTGAACTCTCACAAATGACTGTGAGGCGGGCACTGTCCGTGTTCCCATTTTATGGACGGGTAAGTGAGGCATCAAGACATTAAAGAACTTGCCCCTGTTCACTGAGCAGCAGAATTGGCACTCACACCCAGTCTAGGAGTAATAGACTATTGATTTATAAGGTATAATCCCTGCTCTGAATTTTCCTAGCAGTTACTTTTAAGTATTAAAATAACTCCTTGAACTTGGACTTCCCCAGTGACTCTCTGCTTATGCCTCCCTGGTGCTGTTTACACATGAATGGCCAGCTGACAGGTATAGAGCTTTGGGGTAGCAACCTTTTCCCATTAAGCTTCTGCATGAATGTTCTGCCGCCTTCTGAGGTTTCATGCACTGGGCCAAGCAGTCCTAGGCCCCGTCTTTTGTCTCCCATTGGACACGACCTCTTTGTTTTGCTCGTATGCTTGCAGGGGCCTGTCTCCATCTTGGAATCTCACAAAGGCCATCCTGTTACTTTAAGATGTTCATTTTCTATTTCCTCTCCACTTGGGGAGATCACTCACTCATTGTTTCATTTTAAAAATGTGTTGGCGTTCAGTCCCTGCCAGACACAGCAGTGGGTGATGGGTACGCAGAGATAGGCCAGGCACAGCAGCCCGCAGGGACGTGGAGATGGACGAGAAGATAAAACAGCGCCTTGGCGGGGGGCGGGGAGGGCGGGGCGTGTGCTGGGAGACCCACCCAGCAAAGACCCCTTGAGTGTGGAGACCAGGCCGTAGGGAACAGAAGCGAAGCCTCTTGTAGAAGGTGAGCGCTGATTTGGGATTTGAAGTATGCATAGGAGTTCTTCAGGTAACAGACTGAAACTTACAGTGACTCCTAGTCTCCCCCGATGGCTTTTCTCTCAGCCACGGAGGCCTGGCAGAACTCATCATGGCTGATCAGAGCTAGTGCTCAACTCAGAAACTCTCTAGATTCTTTTCTTCTGTCCATCCTTATTTCTCAGAGGAGAAGCTGAGGCCCAGAGAGGTTATGTGGCTTGCCCAAAGTCACACAGCCAGCAAGTGGCAGAAGCACAATTTGGTTTCCAGAGGGAAAAGCGGAGCCAAAGGCTCAGTGGTTGACCTGACCCATGCTGGGCCATAGGGAAGAGCCTCCCACAGGTTCTTCCTCCACCAGGAAGCCCTTCCTTCTCCACCCCACTCCCGACCCCATCCACCCTCTTAGCACACCCTGCCTGTGCTGTGTCAGCAGCACTCAGGTGCTCTGGGCTATGGAGATGAACAAAGGTGGGCCCCTCCAACACTTGTTAAAACAGTGGGGGAGCCTGGCTGGCATGGCTCAGTGGTTGAGCATTGACCTATGGACCAGAAGGTCACGGTTCAATTCCCGGTCAGGACACATGCCTGGGTTATGGGCTCGATCCCCAGTGTGGGGTGTGCAGGAGGCAGCCAATCAATGATTCTCTATCATCATTGATGTTTTTCTCTTTCCCTCTTCCTTCCTCTCTGAAATCAATAAAGATATATATATATATATATTTTTTTTTTTTTTAAAAAGGAGAGAGTCTTTGTCACTAGTCGATGTCATATAACAGGGTCTCAGCCAGGGGTGTTGAATGTCTGAAAGCCAGGCAGGCGCTGGACGTCTCCCTGCCCAGCGAGTGGGCCTGGCTACCTGGCTGTAGTCACCGCTCTTTCTCTCCATCTTGTTGCCCCTCCTGCAGCCTGAGGCTCTCTCACCTCTGCTGTCCACTCAGCACCCCCTGCTTCCGGTGGGCTGGCAAGGTCCAACCCGGGCCCCCTCCACGACGATCTGCACTCCGCCAGTAAAACACACTGTGCCGGTCGCTTTTTATTGGGAAATGTCTGATTTCCCAGCCCCTGCACGCCGTGCTGCCTCCGCGGCAGCTGCAGGGAGCCCTCCCAACCCCCTTCTCTCCCGCCCCCCTGCCGTGAAGCCTCAGGGACAGGGCGGCATGTGGTCTTCAGAGGAGAGCGGCCGGTTTGTGGGGGAAGACGGCAGGAGTGGTTCAGGCGTGGGGTGTTGTCAGTTGTGGGCTCTTAGAAGATGAGGGGGTGGGGTTTTGTCTGTTTAGAATGGGAGAGTTTTAGGAAGAAGGAGGATACTTTGGGCCTAGAGTGAGGTGAGGCTCTGTAGAAATACTGCCTCATGTAACACCCCCAGTGGCCTCTGAGGCAGACACTTGCCTTAGCTCCATTCTACAGATGGGAACACTGAGGTTCAGAGAGGGTCAGTAACTTAAGTGAACAGAGCTGAGATCCGGGTGTAGTCCACCTGACCCCAGGCCCCAGCTCTCCACAGTATCAGCCTACAGAGATCGCACGCCCCTGCCATCTCCCATCCTGTCCCCAATTCCTCCGCCTCTCAGGGCTTGGGTCTGCACTTACTTTCTTGGGGCTAAAGGCATGTCTTTCCCCTGGGGCCTTGCCTCCTGTCTCCCTACCTCACTTCCAAAAGCCTGACCTTCACAGTGAGATGGGTTCAGTATCCTGTAAATATTCTGACATGTGAGTTATAGCTCAGTAAAGATGCTATTTCTTC
Source organism: Myotis myotis (assembly GCF_014108235.1). Taxonomy (NCBI): domain Eukaryota; kingdom Metazoa; phylum Chordata; class Mammalia; order Chiroptera; family Vespertilionidae; genus Myotis; species Myotis myotis. The sequence continues at coordinate 3,302,484 of NW_023416320.1, forward strand.
AAAACCTGCACAGATGGAAAGCAGCGCATTACTGCCAGCTTCCCCTGTACTTTTTCCTGGAGATGCATCCCTGCATTGGCTGTTACTGAATGTGATGGAACCTTTGCCTGGAGAATGCAGGGGAGGCAGCGGTGGGGGAACTCAGCCAGCGTGGGCCGCCAGGCTGGTAGTGAAATGGGAGTGGCTGCCCAGCAGGCTTCCACTCATGTGTCTGGGATATTCTCACCCCAGTTTTGGCACTTCGCTCAGCTTGACCACAGAGAAGGCCCCCAAGCCCCTCCGAGCCTACATTGTGTCCCTGTGCATGTCAGATGGTCGGGGCGGGGGCCGCATGGACGCTGGCGGTATCTGCCCTCTGCATCCGCCACTAGAATGTCAGTGCCGCACAGCCAGCCTCCCGGTCGCTGATAAATCCCACGCAGCTGGAAGAATGCCGGCGCATGGCAGTGCTCAGTGAGCATTTGTTGAAGGAGACCATGGTTGGAAGTGGTTGGAGGCGACAGTGCTGAGTAGGAGTTGTCCCGGGGGGTTTCCAGGTGCAGGAAAGCCCTCTCTTCCGGCAGCATCATGGTCCTGGCTTGCTCTCCACATTTTGGGGGCCTGTAGTCTGGGAGCCCGGATACCCTGGATAGGACGTGACATCAGGCGTGATCGGAAGGCCGTCCCTTTTCGGTGGGAAACTGTATGAAGCCTCGGTCCAGATGTATGGCTCCCTTTCCTCTGCCACGTCTCCCTGCCTCTGTTCTTTCTTCAGGAGGGCATCAGGCCCTGCCATTGGTCCCCCCAGCCAGGCTTTGCCATACGTCGTGACCCCCAAACCACAGGGAGCTGTCTGTGCATCTGTGTGCACAGGCCCCCTGGCGGGCTGGCTGTATGTATGTTCAGTTCCTCTCTGTACCTGTTTCTCACTCAGCTGGAGAGAGAACTCCCCAGGAAGAAAGCCAGTCTTAAGTCTGGTGAATGTGGCTCAGATCCTGCAGCTGTGTCTGTGTGTGTGTGAGTGTGTGTGTGTGCGTGAGTGTGTGTGTGTGTGCGTGAGTGTGTGTGTGTGAATGTGTATATGTGTGTGAGTATGTGTGAGTTTGTGTATGAGTGAGTATGTGTGTCTGAGTATATATGTGTGTGAGTGTGTGTATGTAGCCCAGGTGTGTGTGTGAATGTGTGTGTGCGTTTATATGTTATTGAGTGTGCGTGTGTATGAGTTTGTGTGTGAGTGTGTGAATGAATGTATGTGTGAGTGTGAGCATGTGTGAATGTGTATGAGTGTGAGTGTGTGTGTGACTATGAGAGTGTGTGTGTGACTGTGTGTCTGAGTGTGTGTGAGTGAGTGTGTGTGTGTGTTTAAGTATGTCTGAGTGTGTGTGACAATGAGAGTATGTGTATGTGTGTAGCCCAGTTGTGTGTATAGGGAGATGCAGGGTGCAGGCGTGCAGAAGGCGGGCACAGTGTAAGACTCTGGCGTGGGCAGCGTGGGAAGAGCGCCAGGTAGAGGCAGCAGACTTCTTAGTCTCTGGGCTGTTTCGGGGAAGTCCTGGCCCCTTCCTCACCTGGCTTGTGATGCACAGCTTGACCCACCAGCGTGGGGAAGATCACTTCCTGTCTGTGAAGGTGACCATAGGTACAAAGTGGGACTTGAGATGCTCGTCTCTTTCCGTGGAGTCAGTTATGAGGCTGGGAGGGGCGGCTTTGGGCGTCCACTGCTCTGGGCTCTGGAACCCCTCTGCTGATGCCCAGCTGTGTGCCTGGTGCCCACGGAGGTTTTCCTTCTCTGATCTTCAGTTCTCATTGAACTAAGAGTGGGGAGCAGCATCCCTTAAGTCGTTCCCGAATGAGACAGAGGAAATAGTGAATTTTTTCTTATGCCCAGACCAGTGCTTGGCACACGGTAGGCATTCAGTGAGCACTATTTGTGTACTTTTTCCTCTTTTATCAAGTAAAACACACAGCTGCACATCTTTGCATTGTCTTAATGACTGCCATCGTCGTGGTAATAGTACAACCCTAGGATTGGTTGGCCTTTATATAATCGTAGGTAGGCTGAGCCAGAAAATAATTCCTTTTTTTTTTTTTTTTAAGATGCCAAGATTTCCTCGGGAGGTCCTGTAAGGGAATCAAGGGGATGTAACCCAGCCCCAGTGGTAACAGCAACAAGCAAACACTTAATTTGGTGCGATGTGTTCCCTGTGTTTGTCTCTTGAACAATTAGCTGGATGAAAAAATAGCTGTCTGCCCTCGGAGAGGGAGCATAATATGCAATTAAAATTAGGACTTTCTATTCGAGGGGACCTGTTACATGAAATTATAGGAGGAAGCGATCTGGGAATGTTAGTGTTGCGCATATTTAGGAATCAGGGTAATTAGTAGATGGCAAACACCCAGGGCTGCCTGGAGAGGATGCGGGGAGGGGTGGGCAGAGAGGCCCACTCTGCTGGGCCTGGGCCGTGGCTGGGGACAGCTGTTACATACAGAAAACAGGGTGTCGCTCAGCCATTGCAAATGACGGGGTGCATCATGGGGGCTGCAGCCATGGAGAAGAAAGGCGGACAGGCTGCCCTGGGCTCACCTTCCGGCCCTCTGTTTAGTTGTTGTAATTTCCCTTCTCAGCTTAGGTTTCCTTCTCATCTGTATGATGCGCTTGATGACTGCGTCCCAGGACCAGCCCTGTCAGCAGTGATGGCGTGGGAAAGCCAAAAGCCAGAATCCACGCCCAGCTGCTGTGGCTCAGTGGTTGAGCATCAACCTTATGAATCAGGAGCTCATGGTTTGATTTCTGGTCAGGGCACAAGCCCGGGTTGCAGGCTCGATCCCCAGTGTGGGGTGTGCAGGAGGCAGCTGATCGGTGATTCTCTCTCTTCATTGATGTTTCTCTCTCTCTCTCTCTCTCTCTCTCTCTCTCTCTCCCCCCCCCCCCCCCTTCCTCTCTGAAAAAAATAAAATAGAAAATAAAGAGATCACTCTAATCCCCTGTTCATCATGTAATAAGATGTTAGGAGTGACATGTGTTGAGTCTTTCTACCCGCCATCCAAGACCTGAGGGTCCTAGGTGTCCCCAGGCCACAGTGTGAGAGCACTTTCAACCCGGTGCTGGCACACTGGCTGCCAGAGCGATGGGCTGCCCTGCTGGTCTGTTCTCTGCAGTGCCAAGTGCTCTCAGGGCAAGGCCCTGGCTCCCCTGTCGGGCATCATCTGCCCTCTCATGGGCTGGGCACTGCCGCCCTCTCCGGGGCCCTCGCTGAGAAGGGCAGCCACACCTGCCGCCTGTCGGCCTTTGCCTGGGTTCAGCCTGCTCTGGCCCACTCCTTCCTCCTGAAGGTTCCCCCAGGCTCCCCTCCCTGTAGGACTTCCCTGTGCTGGGGGCAGATGGGGCTGGGCAGGATCTAGCAGCCGCGGGCACGCCTGGGATTAAATGCCCCCGGAAGACTGGCTACTCTTTCCTCTAGGGCAGTGATGGCGAACCTATGACACGCGTGTCAGAGGTGACACGCGAACTCATTTTTTTGGTTGATTTTTCTTTGTTAAATGGCATTTAAATATATAAAATAAATATCAAAAATATACATCTTTGTTTTACTATGGTTGCAAATATCAAAAAATTTCTATATGTGACACGGCCCCAGCGTTAAGTTAGGGTTTTTCAAAATGCTGACATGCCGAGCTCAAAAGGTTCGCCATCACTGCCCTAGGGCTTGACCTCGGCTTTGTACCCGCCATGTGCAGAGAGATGCCTTAAATGTCAGTCATCCCTCCCACCCGCCGGAGTAGCTCTCGGGACGGGACCACAGGCTGGCGTCACCAAAGGGCATTGGCATAATGAGTTTGCTGTGTGCAGAGGGAGAGTGAAGCACCACCAGGCCCTTCTGGTGATATTTACTCTGGAATTACGGGCCCTTCACATCGGAGCCCTGCTCAGGGAGGATCCAGCCTGCGCCTCTCTTGTCTTAAAGGGATAAGGCTTTATTTTCTTCATTGGGTGGGGGTGGGTGGTGGTCTTGTTTTGTTCCCAAACACAAGTGCCTCCCTCCATGTCTCTGGAAATACTTCTTCTGGCTTTAAGCATGCAATCTTCCAGAAAGGGTCTAAACCAGCCGCGGGCAAACTACGGCCCGCGGGATCCGGCCCGTTTGAAATGAATAAAACTATTGAAAAAAAAGACTGTACCCTTTTATGTAATGATGTTTACTTTGAGTTTATATTAGTTCACACAAACACTCCATCCATGCTTTTGTTCCGGCCTCCGGTCCAGTTTAAGAACCCATTGTGGCCCTCGAGTCAAAAAGTTTACCCACCCTGGCTCTAAACTGTAACAAAAACCTGCTCTTCGAGGGGGCCAGTGTGTTGAAAATGGCCACAAACACACTGATTTCCCACCAACCATTGCCATCTCATCCTTGAAGTCTCCTCTCAGATGCCTCCTACTCCAGGAAGTCTTCTCTGATTGCCCAGACTAGCTTGGAGGCTCCCTCCTGCATCTCATTGCCCCCCTGCACGCCTGGATTCTTGCCCTCACTGTACTTTATTGAAGCCTTTGGCTCACACATCTGCCTCCTGCACTGGGCTGCGGGCCCAAATTCGACAACCCCAGGAGGTAGGGTATTCATCCCATTTAGAGCGAGGAGAAAGTCTCTGAGAGACTAAGTCACTTACCCACATGAAGTGTCTGTCGTGGGAGTCAGTGTCATTTCCAGTAGATCACGTTGCAATCCACACAGCGACTAGAGACTCCAGAGGCACATGGAGGCCCAGAAAATGACAGGAGCCCAAGAAATGGCCAGTCAGCAGATGTGCTGAGGCGCCTGCTAAGCGAGACCGGAGGCCTCAGTGCCCGCCCTGAAGATGGGAGCGGGGAGACAAGGCCTGGCTGTGAGGTGACTATGGGCACCATCTCTGTGTGTGGCCGGAAGTTAGTGACGTGAGCTGGGAGTGAGCTGGGAACCAAGGGGCCACACTGAGAATTTGGGGCATGGGAAGGGCACAGAGCCCTGGAACAATAAACGGTTAAGGGCTTGGACTCGGGAACTCATTTCCTGCTTAGTGGATCGCTAGCTCTGTAATCTTGGAAAATGTACATGATCTCTTTGTGCCTCAGTTTCCTGATCTGTAACGTGGAGCCCGTGACTCTGACCTCGCTGGGCAGTGGTGAGGAGTCAGTGGGACCAGGCATGACTCCGCACAGCGCTGTCTCTCGTTATGAACACGGTTCTCCTTTGCAGCAGTGCCAGTAAGAAGGGCATTCCCGGCAGAGCTGTTCCTCGGCGTCTGCCCTGGTTTGGGGTGGGAGGTTCTCAGTCCTGCCAACTGTGTAACAGGATCCCCCACTGCTCTGCTGCTAATTCAGCCAGGCACCTCTGCTCTCCTCTGATTCACTGGGTTTCTCTGAGGCTGGAGAGAACACACGGGTCTCTAATGGCACAGAGAGCCTGCCGGAGAGGGCAGGCCAACGGTTAGCAGACACCCCTCCTGGCGACCAGCTCACCAGGGCCCTGGGGGCTCACTGCTCCAGGCAGGCATCCGAGGGCTTTGTAGGACACCTTTATTGTGCCTGTTCCTTCTATGGGTCAGGTTTCTGCAAGAAGATGCATGCATCCATCCACCTGTCCTCCCATCCATCCGTCCACCCATCCGGCAAGTATGCATTAAGCTTAAACATTGCGCTGGCCAGTGTGCTCTGCTTCTCTGGGAGTTGCACATTCTGACTCGCAGATATGTCTGGGAGCTCCTGGGGGGGGCTACGCCGTTCTCATGGAACACGGGGACAAGGAGCATGCTTCACGCTGACAAGTCACCTGAGGGAAAGGTATTAGCAGGAGGTCTAAGACGACCCACAGTGCGAGCTCTACCAGCAGTAACCAGAGCGTGCTTCTGCCTCACCTAATCTCAGCGGCGCATCTTCTTTGTTTGATTGTATCTTTGAGTTGGGGCTGAGGGGCACTAGAGGTTTAGGAAAAACGTGGGGAAATTGTTTTTCAGTTGGAAAAAAAATCCATCTAGTAGCTAGTTTGTCACTCAGACTAAGATCTTTGCACGGGGGCTACATCTTATTTCTCCAGGTCTTGCCACCAGGCTTAATAAATGCTGGGCAAACAAGTGACCGAATGAACATGTGAATGACTCAATTGGTGGCATACCTTAGGTCAGCTCTTTAAACACCGGTGTGTTGCAAGTTTAAGAACTTCTCTGGGGGGTGGCTGGCCAGTGTGGCTTGGTGGTTGAGCATTGACCCATGAACCAGGAGATCGGGGTTTGATTCTCTGTCAGGGCATGTGCTCTAGTTGAGGTCTCATTCCCCAGTGGGGGGACATGCAGGAGGCAGCCAATTAAAGATTCTCTCTCATCATTGATGTTTCTATCTCTCCCTCTCCTTTCCTCTCTCTCAAATCAATAAAAAATATTTTTTAAAAAGAACTTTTCTGAGGTAAACAAATAGTCTCATAATCTTGCTGAAGAAGGAAGAAATACTAACACAGGAAATCATTGTGACCAACGTGCAGTTGTATTCAGCTGCTCTGAACGGGCATTGGTTGGTTGGGAGAAGGCGGCAGGCTTTGTGTGAAGTGGCCTCAGGCTCAGAGTGCTCTTACACCCCCATCTTTGTTTCTTAGGAATGTGCCCTCCATGCAATCTCTTTCTTTTATCCCCACAACATCTTTCCTTTGCTGATTTCTACTCATCCTCTAAGACACGCAGCTCAGAAAGAAAGGAAGGAAAACTTCCAAATTCTGTTTATAATGCAATCATAACATATATTGATGCCATAATGATACCATAAACTCAAGGAAGACTGTACAGAAATAGCAAACTACAGTGCAGGCTCACTGGTGAATATCAAGGCAAACATCCTAAATAAAATATTAGCGCAGTTCAGCAGGACATTAAAAGAATATTCCACAATCAAATGGGATTTGTTCTGGGATATAATATTTTCATCTTAGTAAGTTGATCTAAGGAGAACAAGCACACAATCATCTTGGTAGCTGCTAAAGAGACATTTGAAAAATTCAACATAAATTATTTGAAAGATTTTTTAGTAACATTAGAATTGATGTATACTTTTTACCTAGTAAAATAGACTTAATTCAAAAACCAGCATCATGCCTACTGAGAAAACACTGGAAGCATTCTAACTAAAAAACTACCAGTGCTGTTATTTAACATTGTACTAGAGATACTAGCCAATGTGATTATACAAGAGAAAAGAACTGGAAGTATGAAAATTAGAAAAGAGGAGGTAAAATTATTGCTATTTTCAGATAATATGACTAATGCCTGGAGCATTTGAAAGAACCAAGTCAAATATACTAAGAGATGTCGTAAGGTGGCAAGGCAAAATATGTATGCACAGAAATCAAATAGACATTAAAATGAAACCAAATACCCAATTGATCATAGCAACAAAAAGATAAAATACCCAAGGATAGCTTTAACAGGAAACGTGCAAGAGTTATATGAAAAGAACTTTACACTACTCTGAAGGTAGTTAACAAAAACCCAAAGCAAATGGGAGGGTTTGGTATGCTCTTAAATTAAAAAGCCTTTACATAAAAATATTGATTCTGTCTATATTCGTCTTTAAAATTAATCCCAAGGTAAGCAGGCTGGTAGTTGTTTAATTAGACAAGTGGATTCAGACATCGAATGCTTGATTTGTTCCAGATAGTGTTTACATTCTTTACCAGCATTCCCTTATTTAATCTATTCACAAACCATGAGTCATGCACCATTATTATCATCGTGTCTATTCTACAGCTGAGGGGACCAAGGCACGTAGAGGTTGTGTAACTTGCTCAAGGTCACACACAGTTGGGTAATGGCAGAGCAAACCTGAAAACTCATGGAGTTCACCTCTAGCACCCTCCCCAACTTCAGCCCTGGTGCTACACTGGGAAGTAATAGGGAACAGATATTGTGATAGAAAGACATGCATAGGGACCCAACTCACTGTCTTTTTTATGGATAAATGTAGGGGAAGGGGGGATGCCTGCCTGGTGGGGTTATTGTAAGAATAAAGTGATTTCATACATATAATGCATTTAGGTCAGTGCTAGCACAGAGCAGCTGCCCAGTGAATGTTAGCCCCTTTGCACCTAGGATGGAGCCCAATGGAGTAGATTTAACATTCACGCCTGAATGTGCTCAGTCTGATTTATTACACTTTTACTCTTTGCAGTTTTTATGTTTGGTTGTGAATAATAAATGAATGAATGCAGAAAAGAAACAAGAAAATAAAAAGCAAAAAATAAAACAAACTCAGTAGCAGGGCTGCTGGAATAGCCTTTATCACCTTCCTGTTGACCTTCGCTGTCGCCATACTGATATTGACATTGTGATCAATTGATATTCTTTATCACCAGATAAAGGTGGAGAGTAGGAGACAATCACTTCCAAGTTCTGTGATCTTTACCAAGTCCCTACTCCAAGCCTAGTTTCTTTGTAAAGTGAGGCGGAGGATAATAGTACGTACTACACAATGGAATAATCTATACCCGAAAAAGTAGCTAGGCTATTCATCAATGGTCACTACTCTCTGATTATTGTCTGTTGTTACTGTTGTTGTGTTGTCACAAGCTCATGCTGACCCTGCATGATATCCATCCATCCATCCATCCATCCACCCACCTACCCACCTATTTATTGGATCCATTAATAAAATATGCATTAAGTACTTACTATGTACCAGGCACGTGCTAGGCCCCGGACACACAATGGTAAGTCAAGAACACCTATATCTCCCCTGGGGAATTGACAGTCAAGTAGTAGTGACAGTCTCACCAGCCTGGGCTCTCACCCAGAGCCTTCCTGGGGCCATAAACACAGCTGGCTTTGCCACTGCGATGATCGAGAACTTTTTCATAGTGAAAAGGAAGATTCGATGGAGAAGCCTTAGGGAATCCATTGTAGCTACATAATGAGAAGTTATCTGTTATATAGATGCGTTGCCAACACTTAGAGACCCACACTAGGGTGTGTTTCCCCCCCTTTTCTTCCTAAAGTAATTTCCTCCTTAAATGTTTTCAAATTATACCGTCTCGGTATTGCCTTTCACTGTGTTAGCCACATCCTGTGTCATCATCTGTATTCTACCTGCCCTGAAATGTTTTAATTCAATTTTTGCATTATGTTCAATATGATGAATTAGAGCCAGGGAATCATTGACTAAGTGTCAGGGAAGATGGATTGAGGAGTTGGAACTAATGGCATTTGGGGACAATATTTTTCCGCAAATATCAGAGTCACCAATCAAGAGGTAAGTTAGGTCGCAGCCAAGAGCAGACTTCAATGACACATGGGGACTTTTTAAAGAAGGGAGTAAATTGCATCTGAGTTTGGATTCTTTGGGAAATTCCAGTTTTAAATACAAAGTCAACGAAGGATAAAGTAGAATAGCCCAGGGATGTATTCCCCAGTGGAAACGGTGGCAGGAAGGACGATGGGCAAGGAAGTGGGCGTCAGTGGGATGTAGAAATGGAAATGGGGCAGATGTGGGACTTGGTTTGGAAAGAACCAGAGTGAATAGTGTAGACACGCTGCAGCCATGCACTGGGGGTGCTGCATTGGCCCTGGGCTGAGTCTGCAGGCTCAGAAGCCATCGAGGGCAGATGGGGACAGTGCAGTGGGATCCGAAGGTCACTCTGGGTCAGCACCTTTGCAGATGTGGGTTTATTTTTAGGAACACAGGGGCTTCTTGCATCAATGAACCCTCCTTGACATGGTGTATTACAAGTGCCCTTTTTTAAATGTGAGTATATATCTATCAGAACCACATACTATGCATGCGCGCTCTCTCTCGCTCTCTCTCTTTCACACACACACACACACACACACACACACACACACACTATTAGCAGGGTATATTTTCCAAAGTGTATTCCAAAGGACACTAATCAACTATGAAAATAAGGGTTTAATAGCAAAATATTTGGGGAAATTTTCACTTGCCCGTCATTTGGAGAGTCAAACTGCACAGAGGTTTATTAAAGGCTCTGAGAAGTTCAGCAGGTTCTAGCCTGCCACCTAGCCTTTACCAAACTCATTTGCCACGTGGAACCTCTATGTTTGGGGGTTTTATGTACGAATACCCTTTAACATTAGTGTTCCACTGGGTACCATTCGGGAGATTTGAATTAGATGCTCAGCACATCCTGGTAGCTCTCCTGCAGGGGGCCAGGTTTTGCTGGCCAGGCTTGCTTCTGAGTCTGGCTTCTCACCTGGGCACTGCTTCGCTTTACTTAGTCAATGCCTGCCGAGTCTGCCAGCTGCCAGGGCTCCTCTGTGAGGTTGCCTTGGTTCCTGTGGGTGCAACCTCCCCTTCGCCATTCAGACCTTTGCCTGCTGGGATTCCCTACCCTTCACTTTAGCCTCTAAACCCCAACTCGACACGGCGTGCCCACCTTGCTTACAAACTCCTCACTGCAGGCCTCACTGCCATGGTCATGAGCCCGCAGCTCCTCTTGTCCGTTCCCTTCTCAATACATCTGCTCTCCCGCAGCCGTGAACCTGAAGACCGCTGTGCCCTTCAGGCCCGCTTGCCTTGGCACTTGCTCAGGGTCCCCTTCATCATGCTGTCCCTTCTTTGCCTGGCTCAGCCCATGTCCCCTGCATAACCTGCCTCACATGTTCTGCCTTCTGGTATCGGGGTGCTTCGGTGCGTGTTCCGTCCCCCAGTATTTCTGAGACTTGCAGACGCCTGGTAGACCACTTGCCCAGAGTGCCATCAGCTCTTGTTGGCTTGTTGAAGTACCCGTCTCCCCAGCTGCCCGGAGCTTCTTTGGGACATGGTGTTTGCTTATTCCTTTCTGTTTCCACAAGAAGTGAGAGGTGCTCAGTAGATGTTTACAAATGACTTGGCAGGTCCTTAAAGCGTGATTTGAATTTGGAGAAGTGGTAAGAACTAAAGGTTTTCTGGGGTAAAAATGCAGCATTCTCAGAAAATGCCAGAACTTGTGTTTAGAATCCTCTGGTGGAGCTGCACTTAGATGTTGAAGGACCTTGTTGTGTGGCTTACAGCACATTTTTAGGGTTTATTACATTATGCTTGTTTTTCCAGTATGAAAGTAATACTGGTCTCTTTTGAAATATATCATCAAAAAAGATTGTTAAAGAAAATCACCCAAGCCCTAGCCAGTTTGGCTCAGTGGATAGAGCATTGGCCAGCAGACTGAGGACCCCAGGTTCTAGTCTGGTCAAGGGCACATGCCCAGGTTATGGGCTCAGTCCCCAGTGGGGAGCATGCGGGAAGCAGCCAGTCAGTGATTATCTCTCATCATTGATGTTTCTATCTCTCTCTCCCCTCCTTCCTCTCTGAAATCAATACAAAAATTAATAAAATAAAAAGCCACACCAAAGCCACACCCGAAAGAGAAAACAGTTAACATTTTAGAAGGCTTCTTTTTTGCATTTTTTCTTTGCTCATCATATAATTTAAAATCCTGCTCATTTCATTTCCATAAAACATCAGTATTTTGCAATGTTATTACTTAATATTTGCTAACATAATTTTGTTAATGGGATTTTAATGCCTGCATAATACTCCTTCTCATTTATTAGCAGGGGGGTACTGTTTTCCACAATTACATTATTATAAATAATACGGAAGGGCTTTACAGGGCCTATAATTCTGTCTCAGTTTTAGACACATAAATGGACAATTTAAAGGTCTAAATAAATTTTGCCTGAATTAATTTACAAAAGATAATTACCAGTGTATAGTTCCTTAATCAATCAGTGAGAATCCTGGTTTACTGCCTTCTTGGCTTGTCTAATTTTATGGGTGAAAAAGGAAGTTTTTAAAAAAATTTTCTTTGATTACTATTAATGTTGCCTATTATAGACATTTTGTTTTCTGTTTAGGTCTCTTTACTAATTTATGTATCAGACGTTCCCCACCAACAGAAATTCACAGTCTGAGAAACAGTTGCTATTATGAGACACAATTAAAACAACGATCGAGAAGTCAGCACCCCGAGAAAGTCAGAGATAAAAAATATTCTATTGATTTTTCAAAAGATACAAACATAAGAAAAACATATTAGAACTAAAAGACCTCTGCTTTGGAGATACCAGCCATGGCTATTGGGGGAGTTTTGCTAAGAGGATCTGGGAAGAGAGGTTTACTCAATACAAATAGCAGGTGAGGCCAACTGCTTGGAAGGGGGTGTTTTCTGAGCAATTCCATTTGTCACCAAACCACTTGGCTTGAGAGAGGCCTTTGGAGAGTGGCCAGGGGCCTGGACTTTAGAGCCCAGCATCCAAGCTCATCAGCTGTGTTTCCTAGAGCAGTGACTGCCTTGCTCTGCCCCTCAGCTTCCTTTTCTGTGAAATGGGCTGGTGCCAAGGATGAAACTGGTTACACTGAAAGCATCCTGAATGCAGCAGGCAATCTCTAAACATGAACTGACACTGGTTGTTTCCTGATTTGGTTTCAGAGCTGACTGTTCTACTTCCTGAGCAACCTTTTAGTTCAGGGTCCCTCGCAAATGACCCCACATGCCTTTGGTGGCCCAGGAGTAATCCCTCACATTGAGGAGGGCTTTACAGGTTGCAAAATACTTCCAAGGGTCATGTTAAAGCCTACTGGTGAAGGTGTCGCTGATGGCTTGACCCAGGCAGAAGGGATGAGAAAACAGCAGACCCCTGCCCAGAGCCCCCAGGAGGACAGTCTTGGCAGAGCGCCAAGAGTGACCAGCGCACCCACAATAAAGGGCAATGGGTAATACAGCAAACTGGGAGCCGTTCTGGACGCCGGGAAGTGTCTAAGTCATGAAATATTAGCTACGGTTGCTTGGCGGGATGGCCCTGGTCTGAATCACAGATAGGGCCCTTAGATTTAAACCGAAGAGTGAGCTTTTTCTTGTTTTTGGGTGGCGGGTAATTTCGTTGAGTCTCCACTACTTTTAAACTGCGTGGTATGTGGCACTTTGTCATCCTATGTGACCTGCACCGTTATTCTGTGCCATTCCCAATTGACAGATAAGGAAATGGGGGCTTAGAGAGGTCACATACAAGGTCAAGGTCAAAGAGAGAACAAGCCTGAGAGAAGTAGTGCAGAACATTGTTAATGAGCCTACCTGAGGCAGGATTCCAGCAACAGACAGGGATGGCCCAGACCCTGTTCTCCCTCCACAGGGGGAGCCTGATCATGCCTGGCTGTGGTTTCTGGTGGAGGTGTCAACTGCCAGCCTGGACCACCCCTGGACTCCAGGCGGTCCAGGTGCCTTCACCTGGGGGGTCTCAAAGGCCTTTGAGAGCCTGTTGACAGCACTGGCTTCTACCCAGGAAAAGTGTGCTCACACGCATTAGGGGCATCCCAGGGGCCCATTCAGACCCACCACAAGCACACCAGTGGATCCAAACCAAGATCCCTGGTCTCTCCACGCCCCACATTTGAATCCCGTATCCCTGGTGCCAGCACTTGGCAGGGTTTATCCATTCTTTCAAACACCCACAGTCATGATTGCAAGCTCTCTACCTCCTCACCTTTGGGGAGTTCTGAGATAGCATTGTTTCCTGAATCAAATAAGTCTGGAATGTTCCGTTAGGTTATAAGTTGATGATGATTCTAGAATTCTTGAGCTGGAAGGAACCATGGGCGCCTCTGGGCTAATTTTCTCCCAGGTGTCTTCCTGGGGATCCCACCCCCTTAGATAACCCGGTGTCAGAGTGAACGTGTTCTGTGGCTCATTGAGTGACATTGCTGACTTGGACAGAGGTGACCAGGATTCTTGAGGTGGGGGGTTCTTGGGGAGTCTAGGGGGCTTCCCAAGGGGGGGTGGTGTCCAAGGATGGAGCCTTCCCACGCCCAGGAGGCCTCAGAATAGGTTGGTCAGAAACATCTTGCAAGCCTGGTGTCTCTCAGGAAACTCACATCCAACGTGGCCTCTTCCTCATTCTGATGCCAGGAGCTCAGTCCCAGAGGCACTGAGGGCAGCACTGTATCAGGCGCCCTTTCCTCATGCAGCAGCCTCTATCACCTTCACACCAGCTCTGCACCTGCAGTAAGACCTTGACCCTGAGCTCAAGGGGCTCCTTTTCTGTGCGGGACATTGACACTTGCACAGATGACAGTTCAGCGCAGTGAGTGTGCAGAACTGTGAGGTTGGAGCCCTGGAGACGAGTTAGCTTGACAGAGGGCAGTGAGCTTGGGCTGTGGCTGCTGCTGGCGCCTATGCCCTTTACCCTCATCCCACGTCTCAGAAGTCCGTGCAGCCCTAGCCGGTTTGCGCAGTGGATAGAGCATTGGTCTGTGACTGAAGGGTCCCTGGTTCCATTCTGGTCAAGGGCACATGCCTGGGTGGTGGGCTTGATCCCCAGTAGGGGGCATGCAGGAGGCAGCCGATCAATGCAGATAACTCTGGGAGATCCTGAAGTCTCTGGGGTGGTCTTGGCAGGATGGAGCCCCTGTGCCCACAGCACAGGCTCCCATGGGCTTTCTTCCCTCCCTGCTCGCCCCCTCTGCCCCTCCCCCCCCCCTCTTGCTTCCTGGAGTTACCTCTCAGATGAGCCACCCACTCCAGGCCCTTTCTTCAGGCTCCCCTTTTGGGGAAACCTACACTAAGACAGGGACATTGAAACAGTGGGTGGTGTTTTCGTTTTAAGTCAAGTGAGTCTAATGCCAGATGGTCTGACTGGGTGAGTAACACAGTATTCTCTGGCTGGTTTAAAAGGGATGGTTTTCAAGATGTTCTTGGTGTTCCCTGGGTAAGTGACTCAAATCCCAGAATCCCAGGGCCTTTTGTTACTGTTATGATTAATAACATTGTTTTGGATTTACTTCATTTTCTCCCAAGCTACAGGATTATAGAACCTCAAACCTAAAACATTTTCTAAAAGATATCGAGTCCAACCTAAAACTCATATTTAAATGGCCTCTCTGTATCACTTTTGTAATGTGGCCATTACTCTCTGTTGTTTTTCCTCTTGCGACGGGGAACTCACTACCTTCCAGATAGACCATCCTGTCTCTCAGCCGTCACTCAACAGTCAGATCAACTCAGCGAGTATCTATTTTGCATCTGCTGAGTGCTGGGCGCTGGGGGTTTGAGAGGAGCCTTCATCACTGTCCTCTTTTCTTCAGGTTGTAAGTCTTTTGAGAAATCTCACAGAGGTCAGATGGGGCCTGTCTCAGCTTTGTTTCCAATGACATTCATTAGGACCTGGGGCTTTGTCGTGAGCCCAAAGAGCTTCCTAATATTTCTCTTGTCAAATACAGACCATGGGACATGCCTGAGGGGAGATGGTGGTATGCAGTTCGGACCCATATCTGGCCACGTCTATGGAGGATTGGGGCTCTCCTCATTGCTCTCATGTACGGAGGACCTGACCCTCCAACTAGGAAGATAAGTGTGTCATTCCTGCTTTGTAGGGAAGTGGCCCTGTGATGTCCCATTTTATAGGTGAGGAAACTGAGGTTCAGAGAGGAAGTGTGATGCTCTGAGTGCCATTCAAAGGTGACCTGCCCTCAAAAGCCTGTGCTCCTGACTTCCTGGGATCTAGGTGATGTCTGCCTTTTGCCATTCCTTCTCCCTCTGAACCAAGAGGACCATCTGAATCCGTGGAGTCTTTGTTTTCTGAAGGCAAATTCAGGACCAGGGTTGTTAGAGGACTCTGACTCTAACTTTTCCAGGGATGTGCCTCAGAGGTCCTATGAGCCTAGACTCCTGGGTTGCAAGTGACAGAAACTCCACTTGCACTAGCTTAAGCGCAGAAGGGACTGTGTCAGCTCATGTCAACAGACCACACGATGGGCAGGTTCACTTGAAATCAGAGACACACTCAGACCCCGTCGACATTCCCTCTCTCATCCCCACTCCCCCCTGCATGCCGCTTCCTTCTTTCAGACCAGTCTTCCCACGAGCGTGAGAACACTACTGTTACCAACTCCAACTCGAACTTCCCCTTCTAATTGCTTTGGGTGCTTCCTTTTCAACTCTTATTTGAAAATTCCCAGGGAAGGATTCTGATGGGTCACATGCCAATCCCTGGCCCAATCGCTGTGGTGGAGAAGCAGAGCATTATGATTGGCTCAGTCTGTTCATGAGGGCCTGCCTTGGACAGAGGACTCTGGAGAGGTGTGACCAGCTCCATCAGTGTAGCAGCAGCTCTTTAAACCAATCTGTGATGGTGCGGGTAGTGGGGCGGCACTGAGGACCCGGCTGGCATCCCAGACCCTAGTAGAAACAGGGAGAGAGCTCTTACTAGATGTGTGATCCTTGCACCTTGGGTAAAAAAGAGCCTTGAGGTCTTTTTATAGCAGTAATTTATGCTCACCCAGCCCACAGCTCGCAGCAAGGGAAAGAAAAGCATCTAAACCCTGGCCTCCATCTGGTTTTGAGGGGTGTTTTGTGTCATTTCTACAAATAGATCAGTTCTTAATTAAGTAACATAAAGAGCAAGAGCCCAACTCAGTGGTTGAGCGTCAAACTATGAACTAGGTCAAGGTTCAATTCCCGGTCAGGGCACATGGCTGGCTTGCAAGTTTGACCCCCATTGTGGGGCATGCAGGAGGTAGCCGATCAATGATTCTCTCGTCATTGATGTTTATATCTCTCTCTTTCTCTCTGAAATCAATAAAAAAAATATATATTTTTACAAGAAGAACAAGGTCGATTCTGCCTTCACTACCCTGGACCATTTTAGAACCACCACTGTTGCTGCTTGCCCTTAGGGGTTGAACCCTGAGACTAGAGCAGCGACAGTATCAGGATGATACTGCAGGCATGCTGCAGGAGTGCTGAACCCCTGCACCCCAACACTCCCCAGGTCAGAAGGCTGCCTGCTGAGGAATGGCAGGTCGGAGGCTACCAGGGAATAGTGGGGGTGCCCCACCCATGCTGCAGGCCCAGAAGAGTGGGAGAGATGGAAATGTCAGGCTGGCTAGAAGCTCAGTGCCAGGAAACATTCACACAATGTAACGAATGCCTCTTGTTTTGACTCCTGCTTCGCCAAGCCAACTTCTGGTTATAGCTAGTCTGCAGGGATAGCCTGTCCTGACCTAAGAACCTATTGTCTGCTATCCTTGGCAGTTGTTCTTGCTGTATAGTCATCATTTGGCATGCTGGTTTATTCCTCAGTGTCTTTGAGTTTAGTTGATGTGAGTCTACCTATGGGAAGAGAGGGCCTGAAAATGGCAAATGCATAAAGGCTGAATTCCATCCGGGAGGGCACATGGCAGCCAGCTGCATCCCCTGTAGAGAGCCGCCTTAGCTTTCCTTCAGAGTTGTGCAGTGGGAGTTCAGTGAGTGCTCAGCACAGGCGAGGCATTAGGAGGAAAAGCAGACAAGCTCCTGCATCTCCCAGAACCGCAAGCCCTCTCTTGTTTGAAGCCCCAGCCCGGTGCTGCAGGGAATGGGGAGAAAGGAGAACGTGGTCACCCGCAGGCACTAGTGGTCAGACAGGGACCACCTCTTCATGGCCACAAGCTGTGGTGACCTCTGCCTGGAGCCATGGCAGAGCTCCCAGTGTCCTCTCTCGGCATTGATCTCATCGTTTTGCTCTAAAATCCAGTTTGTGAAGGCAAATCAAATAAGGAAATGAAACTGAAGGCATGACCAGCTCTGCCCAAGGTCCCTTGTCACTGAAAAGGCTAAAAGTTGAACACCCATTTGTCCACTCCAGTTTTGACCTTTTCCATGTGCTAATAGCTGCCCCTAGTTGTCCATTAAACAATTTTTTTTTCTGTAGTCCTCTGCCTGAAAATCCTCTCTTTCCTCCTCCACTCCCTTTCCAGTACAGTGGGACCTTGACTTACGAGTTTAATTCGTTCCGTGACGGAGCTCGTAACTCAAATTACTCGTATGTCAAATCTTAAAGTGAACGAGTGAGACACGTGATGCTGGGCTGATATTGTGGCGTTCACTGTGGCGTTCGCTGCGCCAACTAGCGGTGGGGTATCTAAAGCTGGCTTGTAACCCGAACTTTAGCTCACAACTCAAAGCAAAAAATCGGCCGAGAGAAGGCTCATATCTCGAAAAACTCGTTAGTCGGGACACTCCTAAGTCAAGGCCCCACTGCACCTTCTTTCTGCCCTCTGCGTCCCCCAGGTCTGCTCAGAATCCTCCTTTTTGTACTCAGCTCTCGTGCCTTCCACGAATGCCTTCCACGAATCCAAGCCAGCATTTTTCAGACATTGTGCCATGTGTGCCACGGGGGTCAGGGCAGCGGAGAGCCAGCAAGTCCCCAAACTCCCCGAAGGGTGAAAGCAGCTCGAACTCTAGGAACCATGATGGAACTGTCAGAGACTCATAAACTCAGCTATGCAAATATGACACATGAGTCATCGAGTATTTTTGCCCTAACAGGTTAAAATAGCATCATCTCCATCAAAAGGAAACATGAAGTCAGAGAAAAGATGAGCACATCCACATGGTGTAACTCTTACTTACTAGTGCCATCATGTGGTTAGAGCTGTCCCTTCCAAAGCTAAGTCACACCCCAGCCCTTTGCGTCCCCCTAAACCTGACGGTGCTCATTGCCAGCTGACAGGTCTGGAATTTAAATCCGAATCTGTTGGAATCGGAATCATTTCAGAGTTCCATTGTTATGCTCAGTATCCCCTTTTACTCTTCAAAGAGTCTCCACTTAGAGGGTTAGTTGTATGATCAACCCATCCGTGAAGTATGATCTCATTTCAGGCAGGTTAGCATTCCAGCTACACACTGGCTAGTGGTGTGGCCTTGGGCAAGTCACTTCACCTCTGAGTACATCAGTCAGCTGTTGGCACACAGATGCTGCATAACAAGCAGGCCCCCAATCTTTGGTGGCTCAGGATCTTTTCTTCTCATGAAATAGCAGGTGGCTAAAGGGGTTCAGCTGACCTCAACTGGGCTTGCTATGTGTCCAAAAGTGCAGTAGGGTTGACTAATAAAGACTGGGCTTGGCTGGTGGCTCCACTTCAAACTGCGGGTTGCAGGTTGACTGGGTTCTGTCCCGGGCATAGCTGAGGCATCGGAGAGCCTGTCCAAACTTGGATGCACATTCCAAGCTTCTGTGTGCATTATGTCTCATATTATGAAAAGCAAGTCCTGTGACAACCTGGATTGCAGAATAGAATAGTCTACTTTGTCATGATAATATGACACAGATATTTTAAGTACTGGAAGCCACCTCTCCAGGTGTTGATTTTGAATCAGAGCAGCTCACACCTGGGCTTCTTATCCCCAAAGCCGTGGTTCCTGATGAGAAGCTGCAAATAGCAGTTCACTTCTCCTAGGGTGTGAGTGAGTTAACTTGTAGGAACAGATCACAGTGTGTACGATACAGTATGATACAGTATATTACAATGTAGGAAATGAAGTAGAGGCGCAAGAAGCCACAAGCTCTTCCCTGCCTCTGAGCATCCTCGTGTGCTATTCCCCCTAGCTGGAATATTTTCCCTCTGTTTTTATGTGGGTAACTCTTATCCCATCCTTCCTGTCTCATTTTTTTTCTTCTTTGATGTGGCCATTTTTAACATCAGTGAAGATGATGATGGTGGTGGTGATGCCAGTGATGATGATGGTTATGATAATGGTAATGGTGACAATGGTGGTGATGATGATGATGGTAACAGTGACAATGGTGATGATGATGGTGGTGATAATGATACTGGTGACAATGATGGTGGTGGTGATGGTGGTGACTGTGATGGTAATGATAATGCTGACGGCCTTGTCCTTTCACCTCACAGCAATTGTCACCATTGACCAATATGTTGAGTGAGCGTCAACAAAGGGGACTTGTCAGGCTTTTGAAATATTTTATGAATAAACAGTGGGTCGGGGACTTGGTGGGCGCACACTGCTTGTTGGTGGCCAAGTCACGGTTAGAATCCATACCTATTGATTTGCAGGTGCCTTTTCCATCACACATTGCTTCTGAGAACCACAGACTCTAGGGGCAGAAGGGCTCCCTAAAATCAGCCTCCCTGAGAGGCTACAAACTTATGTACAAGGGCCAGGCAGATACTGTCCATGTGTGAATCAGCCAGCACAGGAGTTGAGGATGATGAAAACCTGGCAGCATCTCACCTAGAAGGGGGTTCAATTCAACTGTAAAAACCAGGCTGACCCTTTGACCTGGACTGCTGACCTCCCGTTAGCCCGGCCTGCTCTGCACTAGATTTCTCCATGGCATCTCCATAAATGTAACCAGCTTCCCTTCTCCAAAAGCAGCTGTTTGGCATTGAAGGCAGCTCTACACAGAGCCATGTCCCCGGAGAGTGGGAGGGAGCGGCTTCCTGATCTCCTCTCCCAGGCTCTGGTCTGTATGTTGCGTCAGGCCAACTGGTGTGAGGCTCTGCAGCTTCCTGGGCACCTGTTTACCTTTCAGCCTGAGCCTCCTGGGAGATATTTCCAGCGAACAACCAGGAATTTTGTTCCGTGGCTTTGGAGTTGAACCATCAGGTCCAGCTCAATGATGGAAATCACCTACATCCCCTCATTAGACTTGCAGGAAGGGGAAAGAAAGGGCGGGCCAGGCCTCTCACCGTGGCGGGAGAGTGCCGAGAGCTCCAGTCTCCTTGTGCTGCAGCGTCACCGGCCCTCTCACAGCGCTTCTCAGAGGACATGAGTCACCCTGACCTTTGGAGAGACTCCTGCCTGCCTCCCGAGACTCCGGCTCACCTCGCAGAGGCTGGCATCTTCTCAGTGAGCGACACATACGCAGAGGCCAGGAGCAGAAATGTAGCTGGAGGAAACCAGTGTGGAAGTGCTAGTCTGCTCTTTTTGGAACCTGACAGCCAGGTAGGGCATCCACATGGCTTCAAGTCCCAGACTCACTTGTATAGTAGTCCCCATGGGTCCTTAGGGTGAGGAGAGTGGGACCAGGAAAGATTGTGCTCTGATGTAAGTATCACTACCACCACCATGCTCACCATCACCATCATCATCACCATCACCCTCATCATCATCATCATCACCCTCATCATCACCATCACCCTCATCATCACATCATCACTGTTGCCATCCCCATCTTAGTCACCACCATCATCATCACCATCACTGTCATCATTATCCTATGCATGATGAGGATCGTGATTACACCACTTCTCCTGGGAGGTCAGTGAGTCAACATGTGTTGAGTGTCTAGGACAGTGCTTGGCACCGACAACAAACTCAGTAAATGGCTGCTTATTCCATCTCTAAAAATAAGACAAGCGTTCTGCATACACAATCTCGTTTTAGTCCACGTGGCAGCTCCAGGAGAGAGTTATAATTATCTGTATTCCAATCCGGATCTGTCTCCTTCCAGCACCCAGGCCTTCTCCATCTTCTTCAATAATGAATTCATTAACTCATTTAGGAGGCCTGTTTTTCCCTCTGTATGTTCTCACGAGCCTATAAAAAAATGGACTCATCAATTTCTCTCTTTAGAAAGGCTTTTCAGAAGAGAATCTCTGGTTGAAAATTCTAGGCGCCAGAGCTGCTGATGGAGGAGATGCTTATGGCTATGGAGAGGGAGGGGGCACAGCACTTTCCTCAGATGACACCTGGCAGGTAGCTTCCTATGGGTGGACTTGGCTTTGGCAGTGTCTCCTGGTCCAGGCTCTGGTCCAGCCCATACATTGATCGGAAGAGGTTCCTGAAGCCCAGAGAAGGGAAGAGACTGGCCCGAGGCCACAGAGCTGCCTGCGCAGTGGTAGGAGGGGAGCTGGAATCTAGAACCTTCTTCAACTCGGATTCTAGTGCCTCTTCATCCTGTGCCAGGAGTGCTCGTCCTGTGGGAAATGGGAGTTTTCAGTGTGCACCTCCGTTAATGGGCTGCCCTGCGGCCCCTCCCAGTGCTCCGCACTGGCTTCTGCTCAGGTTTGCTAAGCTGGCCTCCCCGCAGCATGCATAAGCCCCGTTAGGAGAAAGCTCCAGGGGCGGGGAGGAAGGCTTCAGAGTCCATGCCTCTGTGAGGTCTCAACAACCAGTCACCGCTCGCCCCAGAGCCGGTTTCTGCCTGGCTGTTTCCTGCCAGAAACAGCTGGTTTTTCTCTGTGTCAACATCCCCTCCTCAGGAAAGGGCACTGGCTGACAAATAGCCGGCATGTTCCGGGTGCACAGATGGGACTTCTGGACGGGCGGGTGCCACTGGGCGGATGCTCGCACGCCTTCCCTCACCCCGGGCTTTGCTCCGCACACCGCCGTCCAACCACTGACTCCCCAGCAGCCGTGAGACCGATCCCAGCCATGCTGTGAGGTGCACAGTGCCAAGTGTCGGCCCTCCTGAGTGCTGCCAGGGTGCTCTCTGTTGTCCTGTTCTCGGAGAGGGTCTGGGCTCGTCCAAACCAGAGTTAGGAAATGCGAGAGCAGGGCCCAAACCTGCCTTAGACAGTAGTGTGTGACCTTGGGGTCACGCCTGACCCACCCCATCAGGCCTCCTAGGCAGGGTCGGCCACACCCTCACAGGGTCATCGTGAGAATGTGCAAAGCGCTTCTCCCACGTTCTGCCCACCACCCGGAAGGTTCTCAGTGCATTGGAAGAGGAAGAAATTGCCGGAAGCCCTTTGCTTCTCCAACCATTCGGCTAATCTGAGGTTTGCCACTGAACCAGCCCCCTTGCCCGGCTCCTCCCTGCAAGCCCTGGCCGGTTCCCGTCCTCCCTCTATTAGGTTGATTTAGAAAAGTAGTGGGATGCGAAGAACACGATGTGCCATTTTATGAGTTTTCTTTCTTGGTGAGAGGTTTGCCAAGCTCATTTCTAAGCTAAACTCGGGTTTCTAAGTTCAGCTTTATGGCACAGAATCAACCCCACAGGGCAGGGGGAGTGTGGCTGAGTGCTTGTGATATGCCAGGCACGGGCCCAGGCATTTGGATTCAGTCCTCTCACAGAGCCAGATGCACTAACCCATGGCCATGATGATGCAAGACGGTTCCTGAGCTGCAAGGTCAGCAGCTTCGGGGCAGTGCTGAGCTCTTGACCTGCTGTGAATTCTGTCCGCAGAAACGTGCTCTGCGCCCCAGACTTCTGACCAATGCAGGGCCTGTTGGTACCTGCTGTCATTCATAAGGTGGGAGCTGCACCGATTCCTGAGCCGAGGAGCCACGCTGCCCTGGTCATTCCGCGGGCAGCTTCTGGGCTGCTGCTCTCCTTGAAGCTTGATCATCGTCCGGTCTGTCTAGGCCTCTCATCATCCTGTTTTCTTCCGTTGGGACCACATTGTTGGACCTAGTCACCCAAGGGTCACAGCTGGGGCAGAACCTGGAGGTCTGTCATGTGCAGCTGTGTGAGTCAGCTGAGGCTGCACAGCAACAGTTACCGCGGGCTGCAGGGTGTGGTGGGGCATCATCATCAGAAATGGATTCTCTCAGTTTTGGAGCCTGGGGATTTGAGACCCAGGTGATGGCGGGGTGGTTCCTTCTGAGGCCACTCTCCGTGGCTTATAGATGGCTGTCTTCCCCCGGGTGCTCACAGGCCTTCCCGCTGTGTGGGTCTGTGTCCCAGTGTCTTCTTCTTATAAGGACACCAGTCATATTGGATCAGGGCCCACCATAGCGATTTCATTTTAATTTAATTACCTCTTGCCCATCCAGCATGGCTCAGTGGTTGAGTATCGACCTATGAACCAGGAAGTCATGGTTTGATTCCCAGTCAGGGCACATACCCAGGTTACGTGTTCGATCCCCAGTGCAAGAGGCAGCCAATCAATGATTCTTTCTCATCATTGATGTTTCTCTGTTTCTCTCTCTCTCTCTCTCTCTCTCTCTCTCTCTCTCTCTCTCTCTCCCCCTCTCTCTCCCTCCCTCTCCCTCCCTCCCTCCCTCCCTCCCTCCCTTCCTCCCTCTCTCTCTATCTTTATCTCTGAATCAACAAAAATATTTTTAACAATTTAATTCCCTCTGGTAAGACCCTGTCTCTAAATAAGCTCACATTCTGAGGTCCTAGGGGGGTGGGGGTAGGACTTCAACACTTGAATTGAGGCAGGGGCATAATTCAGCCCATAAAACAAGCCAACCATCTCCTTTCTCAGATGGGGAAACTGAGGCCCTGAGTAGGGATGGGTCTTGACCAAGCTCCAGGTCTGTCAGCCTAAAAGGGACCCATTTCTCTCACCCCTGTTCCCTCTCCATTCACGTGGCAGACGTTTCCTGAAACCCACCCACCACTCTTACAACGATCGGGTTTCTCCTCTCTTTACTGCAGGGTACCCTGTCCCCTCCCATCCCTCCGGGGCTCCGGAAGAGGCTGGAGACAGCTAGCCTGTTGCTGTGTGGGCGTCGGCTCTGCCCACTCCCGAGCTCCTACCGAGCTGTGGTGTGTGGCCATCCTAGAAACGGTGGGATCGCGGCCAGGGAACACGCTGGCCTGATTTATGCTTTTCTTTTAAAAACATTTAACTAGGACAGTGAATACAACTTTATTCTGGGCTTGTTCAGGCAGGGAAACCTCTAACTTGCTTCATGAAACAATGGAACAGCAGAGGACCTCGATCACAGGGAAGCAGGGGAGGGTGCACATTGAAGTGACAGCCGCTGGAGCCAGGAGGGCTGGCCCCACGCTCTGTGCTGTCCCTGGCAGCTGGGACACCTTGGGAAGGTCACCCTCTAGCCTCAGTTTGCTCATCCTATAAAAATGGAGCCGATACCCATCATCCTTATCCTGCCGACGTGATGATTTGAGATAATATATATGTAAAGAACTTGGCACAACATTGGCACTTGGTGTACAGTGGTGAGCTAGATATCCTGGGGGTGGTGACACTGTGACCTTGGGAAAATCATGTCATCCTCCTGAACCTCTGTTGCTATATCTGTAGAACAGGCAGGTAATGCCATTGCCATAGTCAAGGTTGGCATTCAGATGAGATGTGAGGATGCTGCCTTTGAGCCATGCTCATCTGTTATTCCTGGCATTAGCTCTGCATATGGGCATATGGGTATATGGGCAGTATCATCCCCATTCTAGCAGATGGATAAACGGAGCAGTCACTTGTCCAAGGTCACATATCCAGTAAGTGATAGAGCCGGGAATTTACCCTTAGTGATCGGACTTCAGAGCCCAGTCTCATGATCAAACATGAGAACTACAAATCCAGCCATACAGGGTGGGGCAAACGTAGGTTTCCAGTGGTTCATATGGAAAATAACACAATAATGAATGAATAGTACAAAAATAAACTGTGTTTTGCGTACTCACAACTGTAAACCTAACTTTGCTCCATCCTGTATGTGAATGTTTTTAAGGATTGTACTTTCAAAGGGTATAACCTGCCCAGCTGGTGTGGCTCAGTGGTTGAGCATCGACCTATGAACCAGGAGGTCACGGTTCAATTCCCAGTCGGGGCACGTGGCTGGGTTGCCCTGATCCCCAGTGTGGAGCATGTAGGAGGCAGCCAGTCAATGACTCTCTCGCATCATTGATGTTTCTCTCTCTCTCTCACTCTCCCTCATTAAAAAAAATAAAACAAAGTGGATAACTTTACTATTTGTTGGAAGTAAAACCTTTTGGGTTGATTAGAAATCACAGCAGGAATTTATTCATCTTTTTATTTTGTTCATTCATTCAACATGTAGTTCAAGAGGTGTCTAAGTCTGGCCCTCACAGGTGCGGTGGGAGTAAGGGGGTGGCCACATCTGGGGAGCCTAGAACAGTGATGGCGAACCTTTTGAGCTCGGCGTGTCAGCATTTTTAAAAACCCTAACTTAACTCTGGTGCCGTGTCACATATAGAAATTTTTGATATTTGCAACCATAGTGAAACAAAGACTTATATTTTTGATATTTATTTTATATATTTAAATGCCATTTAACAAAGAAAAATCAACCAAAAAAATGAGTTTGCGTGTCACCTCTGACACTCGTATCATAGGCTCGCCATCTCTGACCTAGAAGGTCAGGTTGAGGTTGGCCTAAATAAACTCTTCATTGGATGAAAATCTCCCATCGCAGAGTCGCGAACAGGCCCGTGTCCCTGTGTTCGCTGTGATAAATCCACTCTGACAGGCCGGACCATTAGCACGATGGAAAGCCCATTACATCATGCCGCGCCAGCGATCCAAGGATTATCGATGGGCCTGAGAGGACGCGGGAGTCCGGAGGGACTTGTCACCGTCATCTGTCACCTCCGGGCAGTGCCGCTGCTTTCTGGGGGTGCCCAGCAGGCCATCAGACCAGGGTCAGACCAGCCACGGGGTGTCGCAGTCCTGGCAGCCTGTCTCAGGCCTGTGAGAAATCGGCCTGTTCTCTGCTCTGATCGCGGGCATGTTTTTGAGGCGCCTGTGTGTTGATTTATCCTTTCAACTCACTCAGCCAATAAGTACTGAGCCTGCTGGGTGCTGGGAGGCAAGATGAATGAGAAGGTCCCTGCCCTCGGGAGTCCGCCATGCAGGATGAAAGCAAGGCCAGTAGACAGGCATCACCATGCAGCCGGGGCTTCATGGGATGGTCATTAGAAGGAAGCCTCCTGGCTGAACTCAGTGTCCAAGACTCCCTGGTGAGGGAGCCACACTCTATTATGATTTCGCATTTTTCGTTTCTCAGGATCTGGGAGAAAAATGTCTAATAGGAAAAATTAGACAGACCTGAGGTCGAATTTCCATCATGTCAGCCGTGTGATCTTGAGCTTGAACAAGTGACCATCCTCTCTGAGCCTCAGTTTACCTAATAGTCTATAATCTGCCCAGTCTGAGATGCAGGGGTGACTTGGGCTTCTGTCACAGTTCCTAATCCTGGGTTTAACAGAGAAACAGTGCCATGCCCTCAACATGCCCTGTCTCTTAAATCCCAGCTCTGGATGGCCGTGGTCAACCCCAGATGGTTACGTCTCAGGGCATGCTGGGACTCCCACTTCAATGTTGTTCTAATTCCAACTTCCTGAAACCTTCCTCAGTCTTTAGCATTCATCTCGGTTTGTATCTCCAACCCTTGGCAGCTTCTCGCACTCACACCCTAAAGTTTCTCCTGCCCATCCAAGGCCCTTCTCCAAGGTCATGGGGTCTAGATGTCCTTCAAGATGAGGGCCCAGGATGCCTGGGGGCCACCCATTCAGGGTCAGCAGATGCTTCTGCAGCACCCGGCACAGTGTCCCACCCAGCATAGACTCTCAGCAGATCGGCTCAGTGACTGAATGCATCACATCCATTCCCTTCATTTTGCCACTTTGATATGGAGGTAACTGAGATCCAGAGAGGCTGGTAGACTAACCCCAGGTCACACAGCTGGTCTGCAGCAGCACGTGACCCCAGGCTGCACGGTGCTGTGTGCACATGTGCAATATTGAAGTCTGCCTCCTGGCTGGATGCCCTACTCGTCTTCCTCCAGGATCACTCACTGATCCTCACAGTGGCCTCTGTCCAAGGTACTTTTGACTTCCCCACTTTGCAAATGAGGGATCAGAGTCTCGGGGACATCAGGAACCGGCCCCCAAATCACAGAGTTTGGGAATGAGCAGAGCTTTATTCTTAACCCTTATTTCTCAGCTCCTTCCTAACACCCAACTCTTTGAGGTGGCGAGTAGTTTAACAGAGTGATGAGAAGAGAAGTTAGGCATATTCAAGGCAGACAAGGTGAGCTGAGTCTTTAGATATCATCTTCTGGGCAGGATGAGGCTGGGAGAGTTTATTTCAGGATAATTTGCCAAAGTCCTGGAGTTTGCATAAAAAGAGCCCATTAATCACTGTGCCTCACCCGGGGATAAATGTGAGCTTTTAAAATACCCCGAACATTCAAGAAAAGGAAATAAGCAAAGAAACACACAGTAGCTCACATGTTCAGAGCCTGCAGCCGAGACTCTGCTCCAGGGTCGTTGTTAGTAAAAAACGTATCTATAAAAGTTTCCAAAATGATAGGCTTCTCAAAGATACCCATTGCACTACAGCGAGGCTATTTTAAGACAGTTCCCTCACTGCCTCCAAGAGATGGAAGACCATTCAGAAGCATGAATCATAGACCAATAACCTGTGATACATGAGAGGAACTTCTGTTAGTTCTAATTCAATTTCAGCCTGAAACGAAGTTGGCTAATCCATAGAGCGGCCTCATGTTCCTCTTATTAAAGTGAAGGATATGACTTCAGGGAGAAATTAGCTAATTGGATAGGAACATTTCACATGTAAGAAAAATGAAGGACGTGGACTGCCCTTGTAAAAGGGAAAACAAACAGGAACTGAGATGCCGTGACTAATCAGTTATCTTCCAACTGGAAGATACTGCGTGCAGAAGAGAACCTGTCTTACAACCCAAAGACCCCAAAGGAAAATGAGCCAGAAAAGCAACAATTTTTGCCTCACCAAATCCGGCGGGGCTCAATGGTTGAGCGTCAACCTATGAACCAGGAGGTCATGGTTTGATTCCCGGTCAGGGCACATGCCTGGGTTTCGGGCTCAATCCCCGGTGAGGGGACATGCGAGAGGCAGTCAGTCAATGATTCTCTCTCATCATTGATGTTTCTATCTCTCTCTCTCTCTCTCTGTCTCCATTCATCTCTGAAATCAATTTTTAAAAATATTTAAAAAAAAGAAAAGAAACAACTTTCCTTTTAAGGTAGACATTGGACAAGTCAAGCCCTGGGAGTATAAGAGCTGTTACTCTCCCCGCCCCCACCATAAAGTCACAGCTCAGCTCCTCCACCATTCACATACACGTGTCCTAACCATTATCCTCTCCGCCTCCTGACTCCCTCGTCCCCATCATTGTCCCTCCACTGCCACCAACCAGAAACCAAGCCCTCAGCCTCACCTTCTTTCTCACCCTACCTCCTCGCATGTAGGCATGAGTCTAGCAGGTCCCGTACCTCAGCCACTCTTCAATCCTGTGCCTGACCACCTTCTTCCCCTCGCTCACATTGCCCTAGCCCGTGCTTTCGTCATATTCCAAGTAACTACATACACTTCCCCATTTCCCCAGCGTCTCCTCCACCTTGCCACCTAACCGAGCTTCTTAAATTATTAACCTGACCACGTCTCCATCTGCTTAAGATCATTCCACAGTTGGTTCTCCATCACTTGTAGGATGGCGTCGAAAATCCCTAACTCCAATTTCCCTTTCTGGGTTCTTCCCTTCCATCCCCTCCCCTGGAGTCCAGTCCCCCGTCTCAGTAATTTCTGGCAGATGTCTGAGCAGGTGTCTCTCCCTCAGCTGGCACTCATGGGTATCTTCCTTGCCTGACAAGAATGCTGTGACCTGAGTTGTTTCTAATCCTGCTTATCTTGTAGGACTTCTCGCAGACATCGCACCCTCTGTTAGGACTCTGGTCCCGTGTTGGGAAATAACTAATTTTGCTCATTACTTTGGAAAATACTTATTGGGTTATTCTTTCTCTCGCTCGTTTCTGTAGCTACCTTCCCATAAAGTAAATTTCACAAGACCAGGACCTCTTTCCATGTATTTTTTCTGTTGCTTTTTTCCAACAGTTCCTGTTATACCAGTTATGATTCTTGGACTGCACTGTTTTAATTATTAAAGGTATCTTTTTTTCAGGGCAAGGCTCCTTTATGACTCTGCTTTTCCAAACACTCCAGGTCTTACTTTTGAACAGGCTTTCTAGACTCACCATCCTGGCTCCCCTGCCTGTGTCACCCCAAGCCCTAATCCAAAAATGGGGAAGTGTCCTCACTGCCTAATCAGGATTCTCTGTTGGGAGGCCTGTGATGCCAGACGGACCCCACCTGGGAAAGCACCTGTGCAGTCAGACACCCCCCTCCCCATGTGGGGTGGAAATGACCAGCCTCACATCAGTCAGTTACAGGAACACACATCCAATCCAGGCAGTGGGTTCACCTCCCGGCTCCCATCACTCCTGCTCCCATGAAATGACTATTCTGTGACCCTTACGTGGTGACGGGTGGAGCACTTTGCCCCTCAACCCTGAACTGCTGTGGAGACCAGAGTGAAAGCAGCCTTAAAGGGCCCGGGCAGCAGATTCATGCTTGGAGAGGGAGAAGCCCACAGCGGAAATGGGTGCTGGGGGGGAGGGGGGGCGGGAGAGGGGGTTAGGTTAGGAGACTAGCCTGAGGGTGCACAGCAATGCAGACAAGCAAACAGCTAATGCATGAGAAAGACCAGCCGCCCATCAGCGGGCCAGCAGGAGAAGGAACCTCAGTGAGGACACAAGGTCCCTCGGCCAGTCTCAGACCCTCAGAGTCCTCCCTCCACATATGGGGGCCACACAGACTGATGGCTTTAGTTTTCAAATTGCTTTGCACATCACATTCTGGGGCCTGCACGCTGTTTATAGTGACTCATTTATGGGAGGGGATCTGGCTTTCCTAGTAAAGGCCATGATATCAAGTTTCCTTCCCTTAAGCTCTAATGAGATTTAAGTGGAAAAGAAAGTTGATTTAAAAAATAGAAAGTCATTACTCGCACAGTAGTACCTGGATAAGGCAACGATGTGATGGGGTGTCTGACCAACTGGCATTTGGAAAGGTCTGGAAGGTTCCTGGGGCCCTTCCAAGCTCAGTATTTCACAGACGGACCTGCTTCAAGACTTGGCGGTCAAAAATAATATGGATTTGTCCTGCTGTCTTGTGCTCCTTCTATTCACTTCTTTGTTTGCAAAATCCTTGTCATGCAGTTCATTCCTTTAGCTGGAACATGGTGAGAGTCTGGTTTCTTTTGTGTGGTTCTTGCTGTTCGGTGTTGCAGTTTGCCTAGCAGTGAGGCTGGATCCTGGCTTTGCTTTCTGGGGCACACCTCTGAGGTTGGCAGGTTTAGGGTGCCAGTCCTGAGGGGGAGCGGAATGGCTCATCAGCTCACCCAGCTCTGTCAGTGTGCACATTGCTCCATCCAGTGGCTAAGCCCCAGAAATCTGCCTCTAAATCAAAGATCAGGAATGAACAAGAAAATATAGTGCCTCCCATAGAGTAGGTGCTTGATGAAGGTTTGTGGAATGAATGAGTGAGCAGCAGGAGACGATCACAGCTAACAAGTCAGATAGATCTGGTCTAGGATCCGGCTGTGACACTTACTGGCTGTGGGATCTGAAGCAGTTGACTTACCCTCTCTGGGCCACTGTTTCTCTGTCTCTAAAGTGGGGATGATAACACTCTTATGTAATGGGGTTATTGTGAGATTTATATGACTCATATGAGCAAGGAAACCATGTCAATCACCATGCCTGCCCCTATTGGGAGCACTCAGTAAATGCTACCTCTTGTGGTTATTACACTCTCATTGATGATAATAATGATCATAAAAATGTACACAGGCAGTCCCTGGATTACGGGGCCTGATGTGCACACCTGCCTCATGTGGGCCCCCCACATGACTCCTTAGTGAATGGCTTTGAGAACTGCTTTGTTCCCTGTTCTTAAATTCTCCATGGAAATGCCTTCCCCTCCTACACTCCCACCCCCATCCATGTTCACTGTCCCTCCACAGCCAGGTCCCTCTCCCTGTCCTTTCCCAGCCTGAGTGCCTCGTCCCCTCCTCTGTTCTCCCATAGCCATCATGCGCCCTCTCTCCGACTGTGCTTGTCACTGGATGCTGAGTCACCTCTTTATCTGCTCTCTTCCTCATGGGAGTGGCTTGTCCAGGGTCTGATTGCAGTTGGAGCTACTGATAAAACAGAAAGCCCAGGGACCCAGGAGACCATAGAGGAAGGGAGGGTCTGGACTCAAAGCCAAGGTCAGTACAGAGCCCAGCTGTATTTTTTTCACCAAAAACCTGGACCGGCTTCTGTTGTGAGTCCCTGGAGTTGTCTTGCCTTTCCTCATCCTTTCGCCTCCCTGCCTGTGACTCCCCGTGGGCCCGCAGGAAGCCTCTGTGCTTGCTTCTGGGACGGGAGGCACAAGCTGCCATCCTCGGGGACAGGGAGGACACGGGCTCTCATGGGCAGAACCAGGTGGCCCAGGGAGAGAAGAAGCTGGCGATGCCTCTCGTCATCAGGGAGCATGCAGAGAACCCTGTGGGAGCTTTGTGACGCTCCAGGAGCCACATAATCGAGTCTCTGATCTTCTGCTTCCTCCACTGTAAGACCTAGGGCTTGCTTTAGGAGAACAGAGTTCCCGAGCATTCTCCAGGCTGATTCAGCCGCCAGGACTGGGAAGAAGGAAGAGGCCCTTCCCTGCCCTGGCCAGAGCATCACCCCTTACATCAAAAGGTGTGGGTTTGATTCTCGGTGGAGGCGTGTACGGGAGGCAACCAATCAATGTTTCTCACATTGATGTTTCTCTCTCTTTTTTTCCCTTCCTGTCTCTCTAAAAATCAATAAACATATCCTCCACTGAGGATTAGAGAAAAAAGAGGCTCCTCCCCTTCTTACCCTGCCAATCACAGAGGCCCCCTCCCCTTCTCATGCCACCAATCACAGAGGCTTCTCCCTTCTTACACTGCCAATCAGGATAGCTCTAACAGTGTTTTGCATACTGAGATTTCCTCTGTGCTGTTCTTTTAGATGATAGAATTACTAGTATTTGGCTTTTAAATAGTTTAAAACGCTTCTGAATGAGATTATTTATTTGTCTCTTTCCATGCTCAAAAATGTCTGACACTGAAAATTCCACTAAAGATTACAAAGTCAGTAAGGAGAAGGTGAGGAAGGGATGGGCATTTATCAGCCACCTTCCTTAGACTCTGCACTGCTATGACTTTCGTTTGTTTTGCATTTACCTCAAGGCTAAGCTTATTGAGGATTAGATCATGCTTGAGATCATTAATTCAATTCAGTTAAACAAGTACTTATAAGTGAGTGCTTTGTGCCTTCCACTGGACTCTGGGGATTCCACACTGAACAGAACATTGGCCCTGCTGTTCCGGAGCTCATGGTCCTCTGAGGTGTGCTGGGTCTGGAAAGGATGTTTTAAACACAAGCTACTTAAACCCAGAGAAGTGAAGTGATCTGGTCCAAGTCACACACAGTAAGTGATATGCCTAGAACGAAGCCTTGGTTTTCTGAAGCGATTGCTATAACCTACTTCACTCCTACCTTCCCAGTTTATTACCTATTAGCAGGAAGACCGATCGCTCCCTCTTGAATTCGCCACAATCTTAAGTTGCTTATGTAGTTTAAAAAGGAACCTCTCTCTCTCTCTCTCTCTCTCTCTCTCTCTCTCTCTCTCTCTATATATATATATATATATATATATATATATATATATTTGTGTGTGTGTGTGTGTGTACATATATATATATTTTAGAGAGGAAGATAGAGGGAGAGAGAGATAGAAACATCAATGATGAGAGAGAATCATTGATTGGCTGCCTTCTACACACCCCACACTGGGGATGGAGCCCACAACCTAGGCATGTGCCCTGACTAGGAATCAAACCATGACCTCCTGGTTCATAGGTCAGTGCTCAACCACTGAGCCACACCGGCTGTGTGGAACAAGTCCTCTCTTATTGTTCCCTGTGGAAAATATTTGGAGTCTACTCAGTCCACTCCTGCTGTCACTTCTCGTGGCCACATGGTGTCACTGTTGAACTCAGGTCCTGCGCAGCCCGGAGTCCACAGGCTGCTTGTTTGCCCTGCTGAGGAGTTATTCCTGGCCCAAATCCTACACTTGCTTCTAAGGAGCCACAAACTTGGGTTCCAAGATTTCACCTCAGTAATTCCATGCTTGTAAGCTTAGCCATCGATTAGCAAGGAATAATTCCATGGCAAAGTGTCTGGATCAGCTTTAGCTACATATGAGACAGGAACCAACCTTCCACCACAAATTCTGTGACCCGTGTATTAAACCAATGTCACTGACCAAGATTTTCACAATCTCTAAGCCACTTTGTGTCCTGCCTTGGTTTATTTCCATCTCGGATTACATTGACTCTTTTTCCAAATTTTCCACCACCTCCCAGCTCGAGATCTAAAGGAATGGTATCAAAGGTCTGCGTTCACTGAGCCTGGTAACGTTCCACTGTATGTGTATGTAACTAAGGGACATCACCCATGAGACTCCCCCCTCGGCCTCCCTAAGGTTACATGTTGCATCTGTCTAGGAGGATTTTGTTTCCCTTTATGCTAACTTCTAATCCACTCCATTTCTTGCTTGTCTGATCCCTATAGTAATTTCTCTTGGGCATAAATGCCAGCATGCTTGCGTCGTCTTGATTTAGCTGTGCTAGACCTATGTGCACTCAGCTGGAAACAGATTTGTGTATTGGATAGACAGACCCATTTGAGGCTCCAGTTTGCACCCCACCTCCTTGAAGTCATCATGTGGCCTCTGTGGCTCTGGATTTCAGAGCACTGGCATCTGCCAAGGCCTGGCTGACTTTGAGATGGATGGTCAGGGATCTGCAAGGAGAATAAATGATCCCTTTGCCTGGCTGCTTCTTAGAGGAAGCAAGAGAAATATGTCAGTTCCTGGGGGGAAGCTGTGAAAGCTTAATGGGAAGTAATACCAGGATTGGGAGAGAGGGGAAAAAACAAAAACCAGCATGCTGAGAACAACTCCAGGAGCCAACAAAACATTCATTTGAGGGGAAGAAAGAGCCATTTTTCAATCAACCACACTGGGGTTCGGTGCAGAGTAGTAGAAAGAACAGACACTGGAATTTGAAAGGGGCGTGTTCCTGCACTGCACTTTGATTGGCGTGGCCTTGGGAGAGTCACTCAACTTTGTGTCACTTTCCTCATCTGTAAAGTGGGGTTGGGTGCCTGTTGTGCACATTTAAAGAAACAACCCAGGGAAGGGAGCTTAGCACATTGTTTGACAGCACATAGCACCATGCACTATCCGTTACCAGGAAACTCAATTAGCCTGAAAATAAAGACTGTTTAATGAAAGGATCATGTGTAGATCACAGGCAGAGTTAAGGGGACAAATAAGGGATAGTGACTAGTAACTTCAAAAGCCATGCCCACCCCAAGGTTGAAGGGACCAGAGGAGGAAAGTGTGTTAGTGGAGCTCGTAGAGTGGGGGCCACCAGGCAGAAGCTATAGTTGGGTTGGGGTATAGCTACTGCCAAAGCCAGGGTTGAACCTGGGGGGGGGGGGAGTAGGGAAGTCATGACCCACCGTTTTGTCCTCCTGGCTCCTGCCATTGCTTCCAGTTGGAGCCCCCGCCAGCAGGGGGAACTGGTTTACTAAACCAAGCTGGGTTTATTCAGTGTGATGAGCAAGGAAGAGCAGCCTAAAACAGAATTTCAGAATTATCTCGAGAGAGGCCTTAGGGAAGGTACTTGTCAGGTTGTGGGCTGGGGCCAGTCATAGAAGGGTTTTAGGGCAGAAGTTAGTAAGCGTGGTCTGGACGGAGATTGGCCAGAATTTGTGAACGAGGTCAGTGGTCTCATCTCGGGAACAGATGAGTTCACAGGAGCTGTTGTTAATCAGTTTGTGGCCTCATCTAGGAGCATATGGGGCTGAAGGAGCTGGCGTCTTTTAGAGCTTAATCTGGGCTGCATGTCATGGCAGGTCATCGCTCATTGTGCAGATTGGTTTCTGTTTTGTCTCACGCTCATTAGCCAAACCCACCATCAGGCAGCCAGCGAGGGAGCCTGGGTGAGGATGTCTGGTCTGCGAGATCGGCCTCCCAGGCACTGAACAGGACAGGAAAGGAGAAGTGGGTCTGGGGAATGAAGGCAGAAAGCCAGACCCTCACCTGCCTGTCGGCCCCCTTTCTTCGCTCCCTCTCCCTTGCTTCATCTCTCAGCTGATGTTATCCTTTCTGATCTGTGTCACTATAACCTACCACTCTTTCCTCTGTTTATTTCATACTTTCAGAAATACTACTCTTAGCCTTTGCAAATTAAAAAATATATATATATTGTAATAATATAATATAATAGTATTATTATGTTATGTTATTGAACATTTTTTTGTGCCATCCCTATGCAAGGTGTCTTTTATACCCAGAAGTAGTATCTTCTAAATCAGCAATGTCCAACAGAACTAACTTTCCAGAAATATTTTATAATCTGTATTGTCTAATATCACAGCCATTTTTCATAAGTGGCTATTGAGCATTTATACTGTGACTGTTGTGAAAACCAAGCTGGATTTTTAATTTGATTCTATTTTAGTTCATTGATGTTTAAATAGCCATAAGATGCTAGGGACACTGTTAGACAGCGCCACTCTAAACAGCCCTGTGCGGGCTGCTCTTATTATCTGCATTTTAGACATCACAAAACTGAGTCCTGGAGAGGTTAAGTAATGCACCCATGACCACCTACCTGGCAAATGATGGATCCTGGACAGGAACCCAATTCTCAGTGGCTCCAGAGACACCCAGCTTTATAACACAACTGCTCCCTCCACCTGGATACCCTTCTTCTCAGCCTCTTGGCCAACTCCTATTCATCCTTCAAGATCCAACTATCTCTTCCTCCAGGAAGTCTCCATAATCCTCCAACAAAGATTTAAATGCATGTCACCATTATGCTTAGTAAATATCTCAATCAACATGATTTCACATTGTATTGCACTTATGTTTAGTGAAGGGGTGGGCAAACTTTTTGACTCAAGGGCCACAATGGGTTCTTAAACTGGACCGGAGGGCCGGAACAAAAGCATGGATGGAGTGTTGGTGTGAACTAATATAAATTCAAAGTAAACATCATTACACAAAAGGGTACGGTCTTTTTTTTTTTAGTTTTATTCATTTCAAAGGGGCTGGATCCGGCCAGCGGGCCATAGTTTGCCCACGGCTGGTTTAGTGTCTTAATAGAATGTGAAGTCTTTGAGGGTACGAATGGAATCACTTATAGGAGACATATAGTAGGAACAAAGAAAAAGTTGAGTCAATGAATGAATCATCTTTGTTGGCTCCATAGATGCCATTAGCACTAAAGGTGTCTTGCTATCGCATGGGCTTGTTGGTCCTAATCTCCTCTATTTCCTTGATAGGTTTGAATTCTGTAGATCAACAAGATCTCTGCTGAGAGAAAATTCAGGCCTGCCTGCCTCCCTCTGGGGCTCCTTCTGCACTGCTGTTTTTAGGCGATGGATATCTCCAGCTCAGAGTATTTTTAAGCCTGCTGTCCTTTGGATATGAGTCTTTTCTTCTTCCAGCCATCACACATTTCCCAGCATGACTTCCCAGCAGGGTGCCTGAAGCTTGTGATATATAATTCAATAGGCTCTCCCAACAGCATGGCCCACTGACTTCTGGACAGACACATACACCTCTGGATGGCCAGGCAGCCGTGGGTCAAAGGACCACTGTGCTGAGGGCCTTGGGGGTGGGCGAATTCCCTGGCCCAATTAAATAGAGGCATTCTGACTCGATACCTGGGAAACAGCATTGTTACAAATGCATTTGAGTGGGCAGGAGAGAGAGGAAAGCTGTGTCCCGGGAAACCGACTCTAAAGACCAGAGAATGTTCTGATGGTGTCCATTCAGGTCTAGTTTGTGGTCAACCCTTTCAGGAGAAGGGACTCAAAGGAAATGACCTTGTCTCTGTGTCTTCATCATTCCTTCCACTGTGACCATGCTTGCCTTCAGCAGCATTGCATCACCCTCAGAAATAAGTGCAAACGCCTTAGCATTGTTTTCCAGCCACGGCAGTAGGTCAGGTCTGACATGCCAACTAAGGCCAGGTGGACGGTAGCAGGAGTAGATCGCAGTTTGGGGGATTTGGTAAGTCGGAAAGCCCGGGGCTGTTCAAAGAGAACCCCTGTTCCACTGACATGGACACGTGAGGATGAGAGGCAGGACCTCCATTTTCTTTCAATAGAAGAGGGAGATCTGGAATTTGGTGTAAAACATCTAGTTTCTTACTTTGTAGACTAAGTTGAGCAAATCTCTGGGTCAGATTTGGTCCCCGGACTATTTCACAGCCTTTTACCTGCCCAGCTCCACTTCCCTGGATTCCTTCCCAGACCTTACTCTTCCTCCATCCATCAGGCTTGCCACTTCCGGACACTCCATCCTCATTCATGCCTTGGTACATTCACACATGCCGTTCCTTCATCCCAGGACCCCTCTTCCCTCCATTTATCTGTTAAGCCCGTACTAGTGCTTCGAGAACCAGCTCAAGTGTCCCCTCCTCTACAAGTCTCCCGACAACCCCAGGCATTTGCTTTTCCTCTGGGCTCTTCATTTCCACCTTGTCTATTGCATTCACTATTTTCCATTCTAATCTGTGGACTCATTTGTGGATTTCCTTAATTAGCTCTTGAGCTCTGGGACTAGACAATTGGCATAGCCAACGTTCTGCTGGACACTGCTCCTTGAGTGTTTCACAGTGACATCAGACCCGAAGTGTCCCCATAGGAACTGATTCATGTCCCCCTCCCACCAGCCCAGTTCCATTCATATGCCGCCATCTCACCGAATGGCACCTTCACCCAGTTATCAGTCCTCTTAGATTCCTTCATTTTCCTTACCTTCCTAATCCCTGTGAGTTACCAAGGAAGACTCCTTTCAGTATTCCCATTAAATGACCATCTGTGTCAGTTGGCCCTTATTGTCACTTAATAGGTGGCCAGTAAATGCTTCTTGAATGAATTGTTTAGTTGTGGGCTTGTTGCCATATGAGTTCGAAGTCAATCGCACAGGGAGCACTGCAGCAATCAGGAAGACTCCCCAATGAAAATGGGCTTGAACGGGAACTTGCTGGCGGGGTAGCTGGGGGCCAGCTAAAGGGACCAGGAAGGTGTGACCGGTAGGGAGGGTAGAGTAGTGGCTGGAGGCTGGAGTGAGCAGGGACCATTTTATAGCAAGAAGAGGGTACGGGATGGACTGGCATGAAGTGTCATGGGGTAGACAGAGAGCAATGAGTGGGATGGGTGAGTCAAAGGGTCAGTGTGGAGGGCGTGGGAGCCTGGAGAAGATATTCAAAGTGTATGCATCAGGAACTCTAAACAGGGAGCCTTTGCTGGTTCTGGAGCAGGGATCTGAGTTTACCTGCCCGAGGTCGGAAGCAACAGGCATAAGACAAGGAAAGGGTGATGGAGAGGGAGGCTCAAAGCATGGGTATGGGCACGGGGCTCACTGACAACTGGGTCAGACACAGGGTAGCTGGACAGCAGGGTATGTCTGGGCGGGGCAGTGTTGGGAGGGGGAGTTTGGATATCAGAGGAGCATGACGGGTAGAGAAAAAGGAGAGAGACCAGTGAAGCCCATCATGTTGTAGGCTGACTTGCTGAGCGCTGGGTTGACTCTGAGCCTCCTCTCTAGCGAAGTTGGAAGGAAAAGTGGCTAAGCTGGCAACATGGCTCGTTCTCCTGCGGCTGGCTGAGCCCCTAGTAATAGCAGCAAGTTAATAGGAGTGATGGTCACTGCCCTGATGCCAGTGGCCCTTGTTCATGCTTTCCTGGTGACAGAGCGCTTGGTCACCATCTTCTCTGATTCCCACTCTAGGTCATCGGGGCTGCCAGTCCTGCACCTCACAAAGGAGGCCACTAGGTCCTGGTGGAGAATAAATGTGCCAGAGATCAGGCAAGTGGGGATTCCATTTTCACTTGAGTTTCAGCTTAAAACGTAGTTTCTGGAGCCCAGCCACTGCTGCTCAGTGGGTTGAGAATAATTCCATGCACCAAGAGGTCTCCGGTTCGATTCCTAGTCAGGACGCATGCCAGGGTTGTAGGCTCCATCCCCAGTAGAGGGCATGCAGGAGACACCTGGTCAGTATTTCTCACTCATTGATGTTTCTATCTCTCCCTCTCCCCTCCTCTCTCTCTAAAACAAAACAACAACCACAAAAACACATTTCTGGGGTGGAGTCCCTCCGGGATTCCTTCTGGTGCATGGAGAGACTAACCTGCCCAGGCAGTTCCTGAAACCACAGCGCCCCTGCCCTGCGTGGGCAGAAGACCAGTTATGTTACAGTTGTGGGTCACGATGCCAGGCCCCTTTGTGTCCCAGAGCTCCGACTCCCACGGCCACACCAAGCCCCCGAAAGGCCTTTTGGATCACCTCTCAGCAGGTACCAACTTTAAAACCTGCCACTTTCTGACAGCTCGAGAGCCTGCACTATACCTGCCTTCCCCAGCCCTTCAGAGTCAAGACTGAAATAGCCCTTCCCACTGGGAACAAAAATGGAAATCGTGGTACAAATCCTTGTATTCTTACCTCTCAGCAGGGCACTGCTGTCGTCCAGGCAGCCATCACTGCCCACATTCTGCCCCGCGAAATGGTACCAAAGGGCTTTCCCTGTTGGGAAGGAAGATGCAAAAAACTGTTACTTTCCATGATGGAACAAGCCACAGTCTACTCTTGTCCTGCCTTTGCTTTTCCTTGTGTTTTCTTTCCTTCCCTTAATAGACATATTCTTTCAACTTGCCCCCCTGTAGCAGGACTCAGGTAATCCCGGGTGTGAATGTGCCCAGGCACATGTAGGAGATGATGGATGAGATGCAGTCCCACCCACAAAGGGCTTCCCATTCGTCAGGGAAACAGACACATCAGTGGACAAATGGGGCTCACAGGAGCTGGGACAGGCAATCTGGGAGGACAGAGAAAGAAGGCACCCGCCCTCTATAAGCCAATGTTCCCTCTGCAGACAGGGAAAGCGTGGCATTAATTCTCTGACCTTATAAACAGGATGTAAATTGCTTCATTTTTCAGAGAGGCAGGAGAGAATTGTTTGGTTGAGACTTAAAACCTGTGTGCCTGACTCTGGAAGAGGCGATGGACCTGAGGCTCAGGCCACGGGCACCTCCCTAATTATATTCCATTTTCCAAAACGAGGACAATGCCATTTCTCAGATCTCAGAGCAAGGTGCCTCCCAGGGATTAAATATTAATAGGCTCCTTCCTTCCTCTTTTCATCCTTACCACATTTAAAAATGCATTTTCCCTCCTCCCACCTCATTTATTTATTCATTCATTCTGTTGGTCCATCCAATCAGAATTTGCCAGGAACGCTGCTGGCCCAGGGGACAGATGAAATAACCACTTTACCCTGTGGGTCTCAACCCTAAGGTCCATTGGAATCTCTCAGGATCCTACTCCCGTATGAATATGAGCGCTCTGGATCCACCTCCAGATGAAAGTGAAATGTAGGGAAGTGTGTGGTCTGGTACCATTTGTGTGGGTAACAATTTGGGGAGAAAAAACATGTGCATATTTTTCCTATGTCTGCACAGAACATGCCTGGTAGAAAGTCTACGAAAGAGCCTAGAGGCATTGGTTGCCTGTAGTGGTGGGAACAGCCATCTAAATAGCAGAGTAGGAGAGAGACTTGATTCTATACCCAGTGTGTCCAAGGAATGAGATAGTCTCTGAGCACAGGCACTAGAAAGCTAAGATGAAGTCACAGATGTCCCTACAGGCCAGCTGAGCACTAGGTCGCTCTAACCTGAGCCATTCATGGAGCCACCACATCCCCAGTATCCAATAAAAGAGAGATCCAGGCCCTGCTCCCTGCAAAATTCCCGGGACCCCTTTCCTCCTTCCTGGCGCCATTTCTCTCTGTTCTTGGCCTCTTTTGATTTCATCAACAAGGTTTTCTTTGGACCTGATGGTGGATTTAACACTTACAGTCTCCTTAGGCTCCATCCACCTCTGGTCATTTAGGTAAGTGGCTCGACCAGCCCCCACCCTAGGAGGCATCATTAGCACCAACCTCTGGGTCAGTGCCCTCGGGGCAGCACCTCCTCAGGGAACAGGATGCCTGTGGGGTCGCAGGGTACATCAGTCAGTATCAGATCAGCCCTTCCATGGGAATCAGAGCCCAGGACCAGAAGGCGGGGTTCCAGCCTGGGAGGCCAGCCCCGGGGAGAGCCCAGTGAGAGAGCCTGGAAGTCTGCAATCACTGAGGCAGGAAAAGGGTTACCAGGCAGGTGCCCGACCCAGGACTGAGCTGTAAGAGCTGGGCGACCAGGCAGAGGGTCCTGGTCACCATCAAAACCAACAGTGAGGTCAGCACCAGACCAGCAGGACATGGGCGCGGTTCCAGCTCAGGGAACAGGAGAGCAGCGGGCACTGGCTTTGGGGTCGCCAGCTCCACCTCGTAATTGTGGCATCTTGGGCCCATTGCTCAGCCCTTGGCACTTCAGGTCCCTTGACGAAAATGGCGACAGTGATTGTGCCCACTCCAGGGTCACTGGCTGAATTCAGTGTGTGAGTTCATCCAAGGGGCTTGGCCGGGCATCCACAGGAAGAACTCAGCAAATGCCGAGCTCTGTGTTCCAGTTAGGGTGAGGCTCTGGTGTATAAAGCAGAGAACCAAGCGACAAAACCGATGTTTCCTTTTGCCTCGTGGACATGAAGTCTGGACATAGCCTCTCCAAGGCCGCTGTGGCAGCCCCGGGTATCAGAGGGGGCCCGCCGCGCCTTCCACTTTTCCCTCCACCCTGCTTACTACCTGTCTACCCTCCAGAGCAGGCCAGGGTGTACGATGGCTGTGAGATGCCCCATCCACCGCTGGGCACAGCCTGCCGGCCCCGCCTCTTTCCCTGCAGTGCGTCCATTCCCTGGATGCCCTTCCCCCACCTGGTCATCCTGAACCTCTCCGTTCAGAGGTGCCTTCCCAACAGAGGCCTTTGCTGACATCCCCACTGAGGACTTAGCCCGGCCATGCTGCAAACCACACTATTTTTAAAAATTATTTCTTCTTGATTTCAGAGAGGAAGGGAGAGAGAGATAGAAACATCAATGAAAGGATCATTGATCGGCTGCCTCCTACATGCCCCACATTGGGGATCAAGCCCGCAACACGGGCATGAACCCTGACCTGGAATAAAACCACGACCTCCCGGTTCATAGGTCGATACTCAACCGTGGAGCCACGGCAGCCGGGCCAAACCCCACGGTATTGACCTGTCAGCCTGTCCACTGTCTCACATGCCAGGTCGGACAAAGAGCTCCTTGTTGTGGGAGCCTCACCAGCTCCCCCTGGAGCCCAGCCCTTTGCCCAGAGCCCAGCATAGAGGGTGTCACCCCAGCCCTGTTCCTACAGTTGAAGAGTTTGAAATGCAACCAAACAGAGCAGCCTGATTCCCTAGGCAGAGTGTTAACATTGGCCTCCAGGGCTGCAGGTGAAGACTGGACACAGGAAGCTGCCCAGTGGGGGCAGCGAGGTCAGCTCTGACCCCCATCCCCCAGACTGTCACCGCTGACTCTCCCCTGTGCTCCCAGTCGCATCAGCTCCTGCCAGCTGGGTCCCCGCTGTGCTGCCACCCACACATCCTGCCAGTCGCCTCTTCTCTGCAGAAAACAGAGGGAGCTGCTTATTGCCTTTCTCTCCAAGCCTCAGAGCATCCTCCGCCATTTGGGAAGCCCGCTGCGGAGATGAGGGTGTGGCTGTGGGCCACCTGGGAGCAAAGGCATGCCTTCAGGGCCAGGGCTGTCCATGCAGAGTGATAGTGGGACAGCTGGGTCAGGACTGTGCAGGTCCATTTAGCCACACGGAGCCCTGCTGGGCGAGGCAGGCAGCCTTCATTGGGGCAGAGAGGCAGGCATGTGTGAAGGTGGCTGCACTGGGGAGTGTGGCAATAAAGAGGAGTCTTCGGGGAGAAAAACCAATACATCCGCATGGACCAATGGCTTAAGAACACCCCACCCCACTCGTAGTTATGGCAACCCGGATAAGAGCTGAATCGCATGTATGTTCCCAGGCCCTTTGCTGCCTCTGACCTCCTTCGTAGGTAGAGAGTTAAATTTTAGGGCAATTGGGAATGGTGAGTTCATAAGGGGTTTTTTGGGGGGATGATGAAATGTTCTGGAAATGGATAGTGGTGATGGTTGCCCAACTTTGAGACTATATTAAAAGTCAAATTAAATATGTATGCTTTTTTAAAAAAGTGACTTTTATGGTATGTGAATTACTAGTATGTCTTAATAACAAAAGAATGATATAGGAGGATGAATATATAATTAATTAGATGGATGGATGGATAGAC
Organism: Myotis myotis; assembly: GCF_014108235.1. Lineage (NCBI taxonomy): Eukaryota > Metazoa > Chordata > Mammalia > Chiroptera > Vespertilionidae > Myotis > Myotis myotis. Next base: position 3,346,104 of record NW_023416320.1, read on the forward strand.
TGAGAGTTGGATGAATGGATAATTGATGGATGGATTGAGGGTTGGATGGTAAGTTGATGGGTGGGGGTTTGATGGATCGAGGCAGACACAGACACATGAAGAACTGTGGAGGCTCCAAGCAGATACATTTCATTTTAGCTGCTGTGGGAGTGAGCTGGGGAGCATTCCATGGTGAGAAACAAGAAAATATCATGGATTAAAATCATTCCTCATTATTGGGAACAGTTTTCCAGATACTAGTGCTTATTACCCCCAGCTGCCCACGCTCCAGCATTCCTCATGCCCCCACCAGATGCGCCCCTCCTTCCCCCTCAGCCTAATTCTTCTCTACAGCACTTCTCCCCGTCTCACATAGTGTGCGTTTATTGCTCATCTTTTAATTGCTTCTGTTCCCACTGGAATGAAATCTCCTTGAGAAGAAGGAACTTTTTCGTGCTCTGTTCATGGCTGTGTAGCTTACAGAGCACTGCTTGACACATGGATGTGTTCAGGAAGTCATTGCTCAGCAAATGACTGTTCTTAGTTCTTGTGGGAAAGGAGATGCAGCTCTTCCCCGCAGTTCAGACAGGAGAAAACATAGGTCATATTAGCACGTGTTTTGTGCACCCTCCTCATTACATTTGGAACCCACCTGAGTAATTGGAGAAGAAAACTGGGAATGTAGGTCAACTTGGAGCCAGATGGTCTCAACTTGTGAGTTTCTGCAAAAAAAGACAATTAGAAATTTGATAGGGATTGCACTGAATCTGTAAGTCAGTTGGGGAGTATTTTTAACCTTAATAATGTTGTCTCCTAGTCCATGGGCATGGATGTCAGAAAATTTATTTAAAATTTTTAAAAATAATTTCAATGATGTTTTGCAGTTTTCAGTGTACAAATATTGTACTTGTTCTATTAAACTCACTCCTGTTTATTCTTTCAGATGCTACTGTAAATGGAATTCTGTTCTTAATTTAATTTTCAGATTGTTTATTGATTTTGCATATAGAAATACAATTGATTTTTAGATATTGATTTTGTATTCTATAACTTGGCTGGATTCATTTATTAGTTGTAATCGTTTTTTCCTGGGTTCTTTGGGAGTTTCTATATATAAGATCATGTCATTTGCAAAGAGTTTACTAATAATTTTTCCTCTCTAATTCCAATGTCTTTTATTTCTTTTTCTTGCCTAGTAGTCCTGGGTTGAATCTTCAGTATGTGGTAGAAGTGGTGTGCTGTTCCTGATTTTGCTGGGCGGGGAGGAATTCATTTTTTACTGTTCATTAAGTATATTGTTAACTGTAGGGTTTTTGTAGATACCTTTTATCAGATTAAGGAAGTTCCCTTCTATTTCTAGTCTGCTGATTATTTTTTTTTTCTTTTCTGAAAGGTGTTAGATTTTGTCAGAATTTTTTTCTGTGTCTGAGATGATCATGTGTTGTTGTTTTTTGGCCTTTATTTTATCAATATTGTGCATTTCATTGACAGATTACATGTGTTGAACCAACTTTGCATTCCTGCGATAAATCCACTAAGTCATAGTATACAAACCTTCTCATTTGTTACTGGCTTCAGACCGCTGCTATTTTGTTGAGATATTTTGCATCTATATTCTTAATGGATATTGATCTATAATTTTCATTTGATGTCTTGTCCTGGCTTGGGTACCTATATTTTCCTTTTTTATATTCTCTATTTGGTGAGACATTGTTCTCATACTTTCCTTTATTTCTTTATGCATAGTTTCTGTTAGTCCTTAGATCATGTTTAAAATAGCAGACTTAACACCTTTGTCTAGTAAGTCTTATACCTGGGCTTCCTAGGGACAATTTCTATTGGCTGTTTTTGTTTTATTTGTTTTTATTTTTTATTCTGTGTGTGATCAATACTTTGTTTCTTTGCATGGCTCATATTTTTTTTTCTTAGACACTGGACATTTTAAATAATAAAATGTGGCAACTCTAGAAATCAAATACCACCAGGGTTTGTTGTTGTGCTGCTGATTATTATTGCTGGTATTTGTGTACTGAGTTTGATGAATTAATTTTGTAAACTCTGTATTTTTTTTCATGAGTGGCTGGCTACCTATGTCTTCAGGTAGTGTATTGGTCAACCAGTGAATGGGCAGGGATTTCCTTAAATTCCTGGGACCAGTACATCCCCTGTCCTTGCTAAGGGACTCTCGGTGTTAGGGTGTGCCTTCAATGGGTAGGCAGGTAGTTTAAACTCTACCTTAGTCTTCACTTCCCGCTCGTTCAGAACTTCAAAGTGGGTCAGGAGTGACAGCTTAGGTCTTCTCAGCTCTTCCCTGGCATGTGCACAGCATGTGTATGTGTTTGGTTCTAGACGCCAGGAGCCCCTTTGCCAGATTTTTTTCTGTAAGGTTTTTGGTTAGCTTATTGTTTTCCCCAACTGTGATTGCCACCTTGGTCAGCTGCAACATTTAACAATATCCACTGAATGTTTCCCACAGGATCATCTCAGAGAAAAGCTGCTGTCGCTGGCCAGGCTTTGAGTTAGGTCAAATAAAGACAAGCCCTTGAAGATGGGATTTTCCAGGGAGCTGCCAAACAGATCGAGTAATGACAGCTACTGGGGGTTGGGCTCAAAGGCGCGGCAACCCATTCTGTCCCCTCCAGAGGCCACTGTCCTGCTGGTTTCCACTCTGATTTGCAGGACCATTAGTTTTTAAGGCTGCCGTGGGGCCAAGGGACGGGAAATGAGATGATGGCAAGTTAAAATGCAACAAAGATGGCTCTTCCTACTGAGATTCAGCTGTTTTCCTTGAATAAATACGCCTGGATTATTCCAAGACTTTGCTTCATTTCCAGAGCTCTGTAAAACTTGACTTTAGTTTCCATTGTCCTGGTTGAAGAGAGGACATTAGAGGGTGCTTATTGTGTCGTTCCTGTACAGTCCTTTCCATGCATTCATTCGGAAAACCTTCTCCGTCAGCCTTTGGGATTTCAACGAGAAGTAATATGCACTCCTTATCCTCAACAAGCTCACAGTTAGAGGAGACAGACGCATATAATGATAGCAGGACACGATAAAGGCATTAATGAATATAGCCAGTGAAGATACAGCCATCGGTTCGGTGATCATGCTAGTATCCTCAGGAGATGGGCCAGTATATCTCGCTTTTTGCATTGTCTATAATCATAATTTATATGTGTAAGTTTTACAAATATATTTTTTTATTGATTTCAGAGAGGAAGGGAGAGGGATAGAAACGAAACATCAATGATGAGAGAGAATCATTGATCAGCTGCCTCCTGCAAGCACCCCACTGGGGATCAAGCCCATAGCCCGGGCATGTACCCTGACCTGGAATCAAACCATAACCTCCTGGTTCATAGATCGATGCTCAACCACAGAGCCACACTGGCCGGGTGCAAGTTGTTTTGTTTTTTTCATTGTTAATTTGTTTCTTAAAGACCTCTGCCATTTCTGAATTTCTTGCTTACCAGTCACTCATTTGCTTCACACGAAGGGCATCTTCTCCCCACCCCCAGGCAGTGGAGAGGACATCCATTCTGCTGCCCCTTCCATGCATCCCTCTCGCCCTCCCTAACCCCACACTCCTCTTGTGTCAGTGGGCACACCAACCTGATTCAGCGGGTCTGCAATGACTCTTAAGAGTCTTCATTTGAACAAGTTCCCGGGGAGTGCTGGTCCGTGGACCACAGTTTGAGTAGCAAGGTCCTGAAGGGTTAGCAGCTTTGGCGTTTCCAAAACCTGCCCTCCACATCTCCTTGAAGCTCACGTCTGCTTCCTCCACCTGGGCTATTTATGAACTTGAACTTTAGAATGTGGGTCCCCGAGGGAGCCTGCAGGAGGTTCTCCGTGGCCTTTTGAGTGGAGAAGAAGTTCGTGCTCTACAGTGAGTTTCTGTGAGGTTCCGCTCGAAGGCCAGGAGTAAGCTGGAGGGGATGGCCAGGTCACTGTGAGGTCAGTCATGGTTCTCTGAGTGCTGGGCATTATGGGTGCTGAAGGGGAAGCCAGGAGAAACCGGGTGGTTATAAAACATGGCAGGTGTCTCTTCTATGCCTTCTCTGTAAGCCCACTGAGGAGATGAGGAGGGAAGAGAACACGTGTGTAAAGTGGACCTTAAGGTCCACCCACTTCTCTTGGAGATGGCAAAATGGCCCAGGGATGGGCCCAAAGCCTCCTCATACCCTGTTCATGTTCATATATGACTAGGCCATTAAAGTCCTCAAATGCCCACTTCATCTTTTAACATAGGTGTAACCCTAGTTAAACCCACCCCCAAAATTCAGGACTTTATGAAACATTTGACAGTATATGTCCCTCCTCCCCCATATACGTGGTAACCACAAATTGTTCACCGTGTAGTTGCTGTCCGCTGAGACACAGGTCACGTTCAGAGGCGACATTCCATGGGGTCCGCCTTTCTGTTTCTCTTCATGAACAGATGCTGAAGAGCCAGCCCTGCCGAACCCGGGCGCCAATGCTGCTAGGGATCTCACTTCCTCCGCCTCTTGGCTCTGCTCTGTGTAGCTGCATTCATTCTTAGACTCTCTCCTCCTGGAAGCAAGACCACCACCAGCCCCGGTGGTGTCCTAGCAATGAGCCATCCCAGCGAAGGGAGAGATCTCTTTCCCAGCAAACACTCTCCCGGCAGGCCTCTGATTGAACTAACCTGCAATCACGCTGCTGATTGCCTGGATCTGGGGCCTGTGCCCACACCTGGTGGGGGAGGGGAAGCTCCACATGACTCCCACGGGCCAAGTATATGGGAGTGGAAGGACGAGCCAAGAATATTGGGGTGCCACTCTTAGCTGAGCTGTCTGCTGCTTTGCCCACTGTGCTGGATAGGTGAGTTCGGAATGGGGCAGAGTGGGTCTTGAGCTCCCCCTAGAGGCCGAGGTGAAGGCATCAGTGCTCTAGTCACTCTGCTGTTTCTAATTGGGTCAATCCTATATTCTAGCTATATTTGGACATGTATAGACTGGAAAAGGTCTGTGGGTCAGCTTTTAGGAGCTACTGTGGTGGAGTCTGGTGCCAGAAGAGTAAGAAATGCTGGCATTTACCAACTCGGGAACCTTTGGTGGATCGTATACCGTCTCAGTCTCCACCTCTGTATCCTAGGGACATAGCACCTACCCCAGGGTGTGGGTTAGGATCAAATGATTCATGTTTGTGAAGTGCTTGGACCAGTACCTGGCACATGGGAAGTGGCATATGAGTGTGTGCAACTCTTCCCTTCATTTCTCCCTCCTTGTTCAAATAGTAATGTTGACTGGAACATTCTTAGCTTTTAATGGGCATTTCCCTTGCCTTTTAGCAAACAGGGAGTTAGGATGGCTAAGGGGAGTTGGAGTTAACTGTGAACTTGGGGTTTATCCTACTTGGGGGACCTTGGCGAACACACTCAGCCTCTTTGAACCTCACTTGCTCTTCAAGATATAAAAGGTACCCAGTGTCATCGCTGGGGGCATTGTACAGATACAATAGGATGGAGGAGAGAAACTGCACACTCATTGCTTCAGGTTCAAATTTTGTTGGAGTTCGTGGGGATCCTGAACGCTCCAGGAGACCATGGCTGGGGAAAAGGAAGGTCAACAGATGACCACAGAGATGCTGAGGGAATAGATAGGGATATAGCAACATGTGTGCTGGGGAAGAGCTAAAGAAATTGGGACATGTTTATTCCTGGAAGTACTGTGCTGTAGTTACAAAGTATGGGGTCTTCTATATGTTCTAATGTGCTTAGGCCATATGAGACATGCTATGCAGGAAGATAATACAGCAAGTGTGATGCTTATGTAAGAGACACATACCAGCCTCTGCATTGATCAGCGTGCTGCTAGTTTCAGCGTGGATACACTGGGCAAGGGATGAGTCACCTCCCTTGATGATTGACTTGGCAGACGAGTGTCGGAAACAAGCGACTGAGTTATTTTCTTGGTGAGCATAGAAAGACAGGGGTGGTTAAAACTGTAACCTTATCTACCATATTTTAAACCAGCACCATGGGCGGCGGGGGGGACAAGATGCTGAGGGAATAGATTGGGGGGACCCCAACTCATCCTTGAAAGATGGAACACCAGGTGGCAAAAAGTCTAATACCAGTTATCATTACAGTGACCGTCATTTCTTAGACAGTGGCTATGGGCAAGTAATGTAGAAACACCTCATTGCCAACATGCAGTTGATGAGGTGGATACCAACAACCTATATCTCTGAGATACAGAAGTGAGACGCAGAGGGATTAAAGCATGTGCTTGGAGCCTTATGCCCAGCACCCCTGCACTATACTCTCCAAGGTGCTGGGGCCTTTCTGGGGGAGGCCAGGCTTGGACTGAGGTCTGAGGGGTGGGTGGAGTTGGTCAGGGAAGGAGGTGAGGGAAGACCCTCGGGATGGAAGGGCCAGCGTGAGGAAAGGCAGGGAGGGGAGAGAACATGCTACCTTGACTCTGGAACGGAACACGCCATTAAGCAATCTGATGTCATGGGAAGCGCACGCTGCAACAATCTCTCAGAGCATCCAGCGTCCCGGGGAGAGAGAACAAATGAGCCAGGGGCATGGTCGAGGCGGCGGTCGGGCTGCCTGAGCAAAGAAATGGCTCTCCTCTGGCTAACTAACTTGACTTGGGGCGGTGAACACACAACAGTGCCCAGATGATGGAGTATTGAATTGTACACCTGAAACCTATATGAGTTATTAACCAGTGTCACCCCAATAAATTCAAGAGAAATTTTAAAAGCCCTGGAAAAGTAAATAAGTATTGTTTTTATTTCCAACTCCATGACTGCCTCACAAAAGAAACCAGCACCCCAGCCACACCCTGAGGATGCGATGCTAAAGAAGCACATTTCTCTGCAAACCTCCTGTTTCCGTTAACTTTATAGCTTCTTCATAAATTTGCTGCTTTGGGCATTTTTCCCCCACCCACATTTCTTCTCTCCTATAGAGAACCGGTTTATTGGAAATGTCCCATTTGGCTATTTTGAGCAGTGACTTATTTATTCCCTTGGTTTATTTAAATCCCCTCCGCCTGTGCCCAAAGGTTCTGGGCATTTGCACAAGAATCAAAAAATGGGAAAGGCATTTTGTTTACTGTAAGCTGCTGACCTCCCCCGAAATAATTGGGGGCCCCTGGCCGTGTCCCATGTGGTACACTGCCCATGCTCTGAATTCTCAAGGTCCACAGATTGGATTCTGGAGTGACCCCTAGATTTTCTCTTCATTCATCTGTTTATCCCTTCATTCATTCACCACCAACTCGCTGAGCATTTTGTAACAGACTCTGCTGAGTTAAAGGACTGCTGAGATATATAAAATTAGACCCATGCCCAAGGAGCTCAGACTAACAGAATAGACAAGCAAATAGATGGCACCTGCCCAGGAAAATCTGTATAAGGATGTAGCAACATGTGTGCTGGGGAAGAGCTAAAGAAATTGGGACACGTTTATTCCCGGAAGTACTGTGCTGTAGTTACAAAGTATGGGGTCTTCTATATGTTCTAATGTGCTTACATTTGAGACATGCTATGCAGGAAGATAATGCATCAAGTGTGATGCTTATGTAAGAGACACATACCAACCTCTGCATTGATTAGCATGCTGCTAGTTTCAGCGTGGATACACTGGGCAAGGGGATGAGTCACCTCCCTTGATGATTGACTTGGCAGATGAGTGTCGGAAACAAGCGACTGAGTTATTTTTTTGGTGAGCATAGAAAGACAGGGGTGGTTAAAATTGTAACCTTATCTACAATATTTTAAACCAGTAAATGTTTTTATATAACATTTGTCTATTTGGAGTTCAATTTCCAAATGCAACATTAGATGCATGTAGAGGAGGCTGCAGACATAATATGAAAAGAGAGTTTCAGGGAGAAGGGACGTTTTCCTGCAGGAGGGTTTTGACGAGTAGATAGGAGTTTTCCAGAGTGTTGAAACTGAACAACATGCAAATAGGAACAAACTTCAGGAGATGGCCTGAGAATGGTGGGCACGAATTAGATCCTGGGGGCCGGGGGCCAACATGAGGAGCACTTCAGAAGGGAGTGCTAAAGGGCTAGGAACTGAGCTGAATTCATCTCAGCTTTAGAAACCAACCTAGGTCCCTGCAGAGGCCTGTCCGGACCTAGCTCTGGGCTGATGAAGGTAAACTGAGCAAGAAACTACAGGAGAAACAAGCAGTTCTTTCTACATGCAAATCCAGGCTCTCACATCCATCACCTCATTGAAATCTCATGCTGCCCCGTGAGGAAGCGCGCTGGGATTACACCCATGTTACAGAGGAGGACACTGAGGGACAGGCACTTGGAAATGATCACCAAGGAAACGCAGCTCTTCCCCAGGGCCTTGGATATGGACAGGCACAAGTTCTGTAGGGTGAGGTGACACCTCACCTCCCTGAGCAGATATGGCAGGACCCTTCGTGGGGCAAGAAAATAAATGCATGCATGATGTGGTTGACGTTATGTCACTAAATGCATAAAAGAAATGCTAACCGAAAAGATACCCAAGTGATAGGGTAGTGGGATTGTGGGTAACCTTTTTATCTCTCCTTTTCATCGGTTACGGTCCGGGCTGTGGTGACGTTACTTTTATAAACAAAACCACGTTTCTATAAATAATGAAACGACTTTTGGCTCCGGGCTCCGGAGTTTGCCGTCAGTGATTACGGCTGACACGGGCAGGAATGAGAGGCGCTCCGGTGTGTCCTGGCGCCTGTGCAAACGGGAGGGCGGAGCGGAGGGCCCAGGCTTGTGTCTGTGCCGTGGGACTGGGATTCAGGGCCCGCAGACCAGACCTCAGTCTCCATGGGCACAGCAAGGGCTGCTCCATGTTTTCCTGGACACGGATCTTGTCCATGAGATGTTTTAAAAAAGTAAATGGATAAACAGGACACAAGGGGGGGGGTGGTTATGGGCGGAATGAGGTCACATATGTAATACCTTAATCAATAAATTAAAGATTGGGGGGAAAAAACATTGCATCATGAAGTATAAGAGGTTTTAGTTTTTTTATTCTTTCAATCTTTTAGGTTAAAAGGAGAAGGTCTCATCTTAGTGATACAGTAGCCCCTCCTTATCCAAAGGGGATATGTTCTAAGAACCCCCAGTGGATACCTGAAACTGTGTATAGTACCAAACCCCATGTATACTATCTTTATAAAAATATATATACATATATTTTTCACGTAAAGGCAGCATTTTATGTTTCTATTTGGCATATTCGAATTGCCAGAATCACTCTTCCGGCACTTTGGGGATATCGTTATGTAAAATAAGACTGACTCGAACACACAAGCACTGTATTACCGCGAGGGAGTATGGATCTGGTCACCAGGATTGTTGTTCAGCAACTAGCGGGCGGGAGTGTGGATCCTCTGGGCAGAGGGATGAGTCACATCCAGGCAGGATGGAGGGACATGCTGTGAGTCTCATCGCACTACTCAGAATGGCCACACTTTGAAACTTATGATTGTTTCTGGAATTTTCCATTTAATATTTTCGGACCACAGTTGTCACATAACTGAAACCATGGAAAGGAAAACCACAGCTAAGTGGGGGGGCTTCTGTGGTATATTTTTATCACTTCTCTATCACTTGCAAGTTACCTTTTCTCCCTCTTTCCTCCCTTTCTTCCTCTCTTCCCTCTTTTTTTTTAAAAAAATGTATTTTTATGTATTTCAGAGAGGAAAAGAGAGAGAGAGATAGAAACATCAATGATGAGAATCACTGATTTGCTGCCTCCTGTACGCCCCACACTGGAGATCGAGCCCAAAACCTGGGCGTGTGCCCTGATCGGGAATTGAACCATAACCTCCTGGTTCATAGGTTGATGCTCAACCACTGAGCCACACCAGTCAGGCATTTCCTCCTCTTTTCTTGAGAGAGAGAGAGAGAGAGAGAGAGAGAGAGAGAGAGAATGATAATGCCCTAGGCACAGAACTGTAGTCATGCAATAGTATCTGGCTGTAAATTAATCATAGTCTTTTTAAAAATTGTACTTACTTTTACAATTTCTTTCTATAATGGCAGATAATATGACATTTCCTTTTAAAAATAAATAGGAAAATATCTTTTATGTTAAAAATTCAAGTCTAGCAAAAGGCACAGTTGATGGTACGGGTGGTGAATACTTATGGAGAAGGCACCCCTAAAGCTGGAGCCCTGCTGTCTGTCTCTGGTCCTGTCCAGTCCTGAGAGTCCAGGGTGTGTGGGAAGATCAGGAGCCTCGGTCCCTCATCAGTGTCTAAATCTGCACAGAGACTTCCCGGACAGCTGCTTCTGCACTGGGCTGTGGCTCTCCTCTCAGCCGCTGGCCCCGCAGGCTCAGTAACTGCTGGGCCATTGATCTGCCTCAGATGCTCAGCAAAGGCTGGGCGCACGGGCACCGTGCGATGATAATGCCTAGGTTGGGAAATCAATGCGTCATGCTAAGAGCTTAGAATCTGGATGCAAGATAACTGCTGGGCATTTTTACCCTTCCTGGTTCATCAGCGAAGGGAAGGCAGATGATCATGTATTAGTAACTTCATCCTGCTTTCACATTCAGGCTCAGGAAGGGTAAGTAATTCAGCCAGGGACACACAGCTGTGAAGCTGGGAATCAGGATGTGACACCAGACCTCTGGCTCCAAAGCCATCGCTCTTCCCATGAGACAGCGCTTGTCTCACTGGATGAGGATTTGATACACCCTTCATCTGAAAGAAAAAGATTCACTTTCTACCGACTGTGTTAACTGTGCTCCCATCAGGCTGACACCCCTCAGAATTCTTCATGTCTTCCCTTCCTGGCCCCCAAACCTTTGCAGTCCTCTGCATAGAATGCCCGCCCTACTCCCTTCTGACTTGCTCTCCGAACCAAAGCCACCTGTCACCTCCCCTCCGGGAGCCATTAGGCACAGTTCCAGACCACATTCCTTCCCCTGCTGAGAGTGCCAGTGTGAGACTAGAGACTTGTGAGGTTGTGTCACATCTGATACGTGAGGAGTCAAATCCTGGCTCATCCACATTCTGGCTTCGTACATTTAGACAAGTCACTTTACCTTTCCAAGTCTCGGGTTGCTCATCTGTACAATGGGCTCAATACCACAAAAGTCAAACCTCCTGGCACATATCAGAACTGAACTGGCATATTAATGGATGGCTCTTCTTCTTCTGTCCAGTATCTCCCCACCCGGATACTTTTTATCCACCAATGCAGAGTTCCTTCTGTAAGAGGGTTGGATGATCTTATTCCTCCTCAGAAGCATGCAAAGACTGCCGGTTCCCTTGTGTAAGGCAGCATGGGAGGATGGAGGTGGCAATCCAGCCCCTGCTGGAAAGTCCTCGTGCACAGCAGGTCCTGTTCTCTCTGAGAGTTACATTCTCGTCTATAAAACTAGGACAGGGAGGTGCACTCCACAGGATTTGGGTAAACAAAGTGCCTAAAAATGAACATAAACATTGCCCCTAAATACAATTGCAGGTGGTATAGGAAGCCCTGGGAATTTTAATAGTAAAAATAAGTTAAATATTCATTCATTTATTCAGTAAATGTTCCTTCTGTATCTGTGATGTGTGTGGTGCTGTCTGAGCTGCTAGAGTGCCAGCCATGAATGAAATAGACATGGAATTCACATTTTTAGCATACCTAGCAACTCAAGTTTCCTACCGATTATCTAGTTAGAATGACAAGCAAGAAAACGGTCATTATAAAACCAGATCCTATGCTGTTGACAGTGGTGTAGTACAGAAGTCAGACTTGCAGCTCTGGAATCAGAGAGATCCAGCTTCAAGTCCCTACTCTCCCACTTAACTGCTGTGTGGCCTTGGGTGGGTCTTTTGACATCTCTGAACATAAACAGAGCCATTATCATGAAGTTGTTTTGGTGGTCAGATGAGACAAAGGCACTTATACACAGGGTGGGAGTGCCTTCCACCACCCACCCCATAATTCCTGTGTGCAGCATCCTACACACAGCAGGTGTTCAATAAATGCCTGTTGATTATTAGTAAAAAAAAAAAAAATTACTGGACAGAAGCAAGCAAATGCATTAGCCACCTCTCAGGTCAGCTACTGTGACTCACTTACATGCAAGGTATTTGCCATTCTGCGCGGCTCGCATAGATACTTCTTTCCCACTAATGCATCAGAAAGCAATGAGCTGAGTTCACTTCCTGCCCCAGAACTTCGGTGGTGTTGTTAAGTGGTTGTGCAGAGGAGACTACGTGCTTAAGCATATTAAAATACCCTGCTCTGTCCAGGTGCCCTTGACCATGTAATGCTTGACGCAGTCTGGAGAAAGTCATTTCAATTCTCTCTTCTGTTTGCACTTCTGTGGCAGTTTTCCGGCTGTATGACCTTGGGCATATTGCTTAACCACTAAGTCTATGTCCTCATTTGTTGAATGGTTGTAAGAATTATAGCTATTTCATAGGGTTGTGGTGGGAGCTAAAGAATTTAATATACGTAAATCCCCTAATATAGCATCTGGCACATAATAGACTCTCATCAACAAATTCATTTATTCCTCAAATATTGAGAGCCTACTGTGTGCCAGGCATAAGGCTAGGTGCTGCGGGTACATCAGTGAAGAACACCCACAAAAGTCTCCGTGCTCATGGGGAGGTGGGGCCAGGACACTGTTACTGGCCCAGGGTCTGTGGGCTTCCTGTGATGCTTCTGGCCTCCAGCAGGTATCGGCTCTATTTTCTGGGATTGGTACACAGAGGAGGCGAACATGGTACAGACTGGAGGTGAGCGGGCTCCAATCTCAGGGTGGGTGTCTGCTGGTTCCCTTCTGTCAGTCCGTGTCAACATTTAGTAGCAGGAGGAGCTGTCATGAAGACGGCATTCCTGCTATGTTCCCCAGCCCACCTGGCAATGGGGCACTGGGCTCAAGCTCAGCATTTCCCTCAGACCTAGATCATTCCCAGGACAGTAAAATTAGTGACGGAGCCAGGAATTAAATACCAGTCCAAGGACCGTGAGGGGGATGGGAGATGGGAACGCTGGCATGTATGTGCCACCTCCTTTGTGCCAAAAATTGTTCTTGGTGTTATGACATCAGGACTTGAAATACAACTCACGTACTGTTTTCTCCATGTAGAAACAGGCTCAGGATGTTTAAATGTCTTGGCTAAGGTTGCTCATCTGTTATGGTGTAGAGCTAAAGTTCAAGTTCAGGAATTGCTGTGTTACATTTCACTGAGAACTTTTCTACAATCAATATATCATTGGCCTTCTGGAGAGTGTAGTTCAATCATTTGAGCCCATCTTCCATGTCACATTTCACTGGAAGTCATTGCTTGGGTCACTCATGGTATCGGCACATTGCAGCACTGGGCATGGCCTTTGTTTTTGCAATCTGTCATCTTCTAGGGTAATACCACGCTTCCTGGAGGACTGGCAATCTCCCTGCAGCCTCCTCCTGTCTCAGATTACTTCGAGTCTCATTTTGTCACCCCCACATCATGGGCTTTCTAAATCAGTGGCTTTCATGAAATGTGCTTTAATTCTGCCAGCCGTAACCTGAGAGGTACTTACAGAGGTATTAAATTCCCTCCGTCTCTCATATGGCCTTTATTTATTCATGGGCTACAATGGGCCTGATTATATCTTCTTGGGATTAGCAATTTTCCAAAAGCAGGGCGTGTTTGCAGGAGCAATTAGACCATGGATTCAAATTAAGTAGGAGGATGGGCTGGAGTAGGGTATGGGGCAGCCTTAATTTTTCTAGCATTTTCGAAATCTTTTCAAGTTTGGTGTGAGGATCAACTGAGATGTGTGCTCAGCACTGAGCACATAACAAAGTACTGAGCAGATGTTATTTCTCCTCCTCCTCCTCCTCCTCCACCTCCTCCTCCTCCTCCTCCTCCTCCTCCTTCTATCATCATCATCATCGTCATCACTGTTATCCACTCCCCATTGTAATCTGACTGAATGCTCCTTGGAAGGTTATTGTGAGTGTATTCGTCTTCCATTGCTATGTAACTAATGACCATAAACTCAGTGGCTTCAGTGAGACTGGCCCATTGGGGAGCTCTCAAGGCTGGAATCACGGTTTTCAGCAGCTGCATCCTCACCTGGACCTCAGGGTCTTCTTCGACGCCCATTTGTGTTGTTGTAGGACAGAGGTCTCTGTCCCTTTCGCTGGCTGTTATCCAGGGGCCATTCTCGGCTCTCAAGGGCCACCCCCATTACTTGCCACGTGGCTCCTTCGTCTTCAGAGCCAGCAGTGGAGACTCCTTCTCACTTGGGCTGAATCCTTCTCATTCCTCAAAGCTCCAGCTTCTGACTGCTTGCTCCCAGGGCTCATATGATCAGGTCAGGCCCAGATAACCTCCTCCACATCAGCTGTGCCATATAACATAACCCAGGCGCAGGGTGAAAGCCTCCATATTCACAGCCCCTGGAATATGCAGGGGTGCGTGGGTCCTGGGGGTCTTAGAACCCTTCCTGCCATCCTGGACCTGTAGAGATGATGTGAATAAACCTCTTAGCATCTTCTAAGTCACATCTAATCATAACAAGATGTGATTCCATTGTATATGCAATTTATCTTATATATATAAGATAAATCATATATATATATATATATGGATTCTGTAAAATATTAATAAAGGTAAACACGTTTTCCGTGTCCTCAGGCTGAAACAGAGGGAAATGAGGGGGACCCGTGTACATTGGGGTCTCTCCTAAGCAGGGAAGAGAGTGATGTATCCATGTGTGAATGAATGAATGGAGGAAAGCAGGATGTAGGTCTATTGCTTTTTCCTCCCAGCAGTATCAGAAGTCTAAGGGCAAAACCAAACTTCCATTGATGCTTTAGAGTCGGCTGTCCATGTGATTTATTAGCTCTGAGCCAATGCTAATGTTGAGCCTGCAGCTCAAAGATAACCCGGAACACATCCTGGAAGCACAGGGCTTCCCACGCGCACTGGCAGAACATGGAGGTGGAGTGGCAACTCTCGGCAGACTCAGGATTTCACATTTTCTGTACAGAGTTGAGTCGGAATCGTTTTATGAAATGGACAGACAGCATCTGGATGAGAAAGGGGACAGGAAAACAGGACAGAAGATTTGCTTCCGAGAGACTCCAGCCACAAGTCACAGAATATTCTCATTGGCATTTGGCTGGAACCAATTTACAAAACACGAGTTTTTAACATTGGATGCAGTTTTGCTTCTAAACATTAAATAGACCAGCTGGTGTCGACTGGTGTGTCCTGTCTTGGGTAAGGGAGTTTTCATTAAGGACACTCTGGGCTGCAGTTCGGATCACCAGAAAGATTGGCTTCAGGAGAGGATTTTATTTTCTCTCATATAACAAGAGAGATGAGGCAGGCAGCTGCGGAAATTTGTTCAGCAGCTCAGCAACACCAGAGCCAGTGTCGAAATGATTATCTTGGCTTCTCCCTTATGTTAGTTGCCTCATTGTGATTAACACTGAGGCTACATTCATTAAACCCAAGTACAAGACAGAAGAAGGAAGATACAAGAAGATTTTATAAGAAACAACATCACAGGACCAGCCAATCCACAAGGGAGGGTGTGGGAGTTAGTGTTTGGGCTGTTCTTAATGATACTGGGTACCATTCATAGTGAAGAGAAGGTAGAATGAATGCTAGTTGTTGAAGAGCATCTGCCACAGCGGTAAACTTCAGTAATGATTTGGCGACTTAGAAGGTGGGTGTGTGAACATGTGTTAACCAAGTGCTTCCTCTGTGCCCACTGTGTTGGTTGTTCAAAGGGAAATAAGTCAGAATGCCCTGACGGCATTTAAAATGAAGTTCTTAATTACTTTTGTGCCTATGCTACCTCACACGGTTCTAGAAGCATAGTAAACCCCGAAGGTGTGGGGTGAAGAATTCGTCTCCATGACAGTGAGAAGAGAAAGCATGGGACCATTGGCTGTTGAGACGTGTGGTGCAGGTAGAGCCTCGTCAGAGTGTGGTCCATAGGCCAGCATCACCCGGGAGCCCCACCCCAGACCTGCTGACCAGAATCTGCTGCTGACAGACTCCCCCAGGGACTTCATGCACATCGAATGCTGAGAAGCGTTGGGGTCACAGCAGTGCTGGAAGTGGCTTGATCACATTTGCAGAAACAGGAATAAAGCCCTGAAGCAGGAAAATGTAGAATTTTCCCGGGGTCCAGGGGAAGGAACATGTGCTAAGAGGTCACTTGTCTGTTATTGAAATCTAGGTCTCTCCCTCTCCTATCTGGGTGATCTTCATCAGTGCCTGGTCTCCGGTGCCCACTGGAATCTATCGAGATGGTTACGGCCATTCCTCACGAGGAGGGCAGGCCTTGCCTGGTATGTTGTGGGAGCTCAATATGGCAAATCCCCTTCCTAAGAATATTCCAAATGAGAACCAGTGTGCAACCATGAGGAGCACCATCGCTCAGGGCAGGGAAAAGAGCTGAAGAACAGGATGGCGTGGGGCCATCCATCATTCAAAGCATGAACATGGCCCGCGACGTGGCAGAGGCCTGGGCTGGACATCACAAGTCCAAGGAAAGCCTAGAGGCATCTTCAAGGAGACCCACTTATCTGAGTGCGTTAGTTTCCTAGGGTTTCCATAACAACATACCGTAAACGGGCTGTAAAACACCAGACATTTATTCCTGCAGAGTTCTGGAGGCCAGAAGTCCAAAATCAAGGTGTGGGCAGACCTGTGCTTTCTCTGAAGGCTCTGGGGAAGAATCCTGGCTCGCCTCTTCCAGCTCTGGGGGTTTTTGGCACCCCTTGGCTCATAGCTGCATCCCTCTAACACATGGCCATTGGCTCCCTGTGTCTTCATATCGTCTTCCTTCTGAGCATGCCTGTCTCTGTGTCCAAATTCTCCCTTTTTATAAGGACACCAGTCATGTTAGATTATTGACCTCATTTTAACGTGATTAACTCTGTGTAGACCCTATTTCCAAAAAGGTCACGTGTTGAGCACTTCAGCATATCTTGGAGAAAGGGGAGGGGGGCAAAATTGTACCCATAATGCTAAACAAGTGTTCTCGGTGAAAAATGGATGCCATTCTTGCCCTAGCCCGTTTGGCTCAGTGGATAGAGCGTCAGCCTTTGGACTGAAGGTCCCGGGTTTGATTCCAGTCAAGGGCACATACCTTGGTTATAGGCTGGATCCTGGCCCTGGTTGGGGCAGGTGCAAGAGGCAACCAATCAATGTGTCTCTCTCACATAGATATTCCTCTCTTTCAGTCTCTCTCCTCCCTTCCACTCTTTCTAAAAATCAATGGGAAAATATCCTCCAGTGAGGATTAACAACAAAAAAATGGATGCAATTCTTGAAGGCATGGAGGTGGCTGAAGCTATTGGGGAAAATAATGTTGCATATAGGGCCATAGCAAAATGTTGAGAGAGAGAGAGAGAGAGAGAGAGAGAGAGACAACCAGTGAAATATAGTGCTTTCTTCCCCAAAATTATCATGGGCATGACTTTCAAGAATTACGTCTTTGCATTGCTCGGTTGCCCATGGATTGGGATAAATCCTCATTTCCTCCTCTCTCCGTAGATACGTTCAAAGTAATGTGGCAGGGACCTCCTTGGTGAGTAGCAGGAAGACTCCCTAAAAGAAAATCCCGTGACAGAATGTGGTGGGAGGTGGGAGGGCTTTCCTTCTCTTTCTGCCTGTGGTGCCCTGGCAGCTGCCTCTTTCTCCGCAGCGACAGGCTGAGCCGTGGGAGATGCATTTCAGCTGGGCGTGGGCGTCATTTCTCTCTCTCTCTTCTCCCGGAGGCTTCATCGGGGGAGGCAGGCGCTGTTTGCATCCTGGCCCGGGAACTGTCACTGTGCAAATGAGGACTTTGAGCCCTGGCTGGGGACCAGTTGGAGTGTTGATGGGGTCTCCCCCTGGGGAGGCAGCCTTGGGGAGAAGCTAGGAGGGGTGTTGGGCACTGTCACCTGTAAGCAGGTGAGCTGGTTCCAACATGACCCTGAGGCAGAGAAACAAGCATGTTAGTGGCAGAGCTGGCTTCCCAGGCTGAAGTGAGTGATCAGACGGCATCCTGCCTTCCGAGAGCCAGCAGCAGGTCTTCTGTGAGAGATGCCAATTATGTGAGTTGGTGTATCTACCAACTCCCCCCCCCCCCCCTTGCCGGAGAATGGGGCATATTTCTAGTCTCCATTCATTCTGCTGGGGCTCCTCCCTACCCTGTCATGCTTTGCCCAGAGGCAGTGGTGTACTTGCTCCCTTTCTCAGCATATTTAGTGACAACAGCATACCTCAGGAAAGGTCTAGAAGGGTCTCACCATCACCCTCTGCTCTTCTGCAATGCCTTGCTTGGTCCTGTCCACTCCCATGGTTAACTGACCACCTATGAGCTTAGGACTCCTAAGTTTCTAGCTCCAGATGGGACTCTCGTAGGAGTTTCAGCCTGTCTCTGCTGACTAGCCATCACAGCCTGGAAACTGCCCCACAGGCACCTTAAACACAACTGTCAGATTTAAACCCATCCGTTTTCTTCCATACCCGCTTCCAAACCAAAAATCAGTGATAGGCCCGTGCCAGCCATGCCACCCCCATCCAGTCCCTATCGTGGTCGATTCTCCATCTCACTGCAGTCGGGAGGCCACATTAACGTCACATTCTCAATGTATTCCGACTCGGCCTGCTCCTGCTGCTGTCTGGGGCCACTGGCATGGTTGAGTCCCTCATCAGCAGTCACCTGGGAAAAGCTGTCACTAGCAGCAACTTCTGTGTCATGCTTCCTCAGAACCACATCCAGAAAGATCCTTAGGAAACACACACATGATCACGATCGCACCCCCTCTCCCTGTTTCTAATCCTTTGTCAGGGAGGGAACACTGTCCTTCTACACTCTTAGGTTCTGTAATGGGGCTCTGCAAATTAAACTCAGAGAAAGTGAGGCTTATATACCATCTCAGTAGGAGAAAGGGGAGGGGAGAAGGGCACCTAGCGAAAAGGGAATGACCTTGGGAAAGACACATGGGCCCGGAGGGCACTGGATCAGGTAGCTTTGTGACAGGTTTGTTTAAGTGCTTGCTCATCTCAATGCTGACTTCAGTCTCTGGAGATGGGAATGAATCTTTCCCCCAGAGCAGGAGCCAGCCTCAGAGGGGGCCTATGGCAGTTGCAGTTGGATTCTTTTGGAAGGCCCTGCTATGGGCAGATGCGGTTGAGGAAGGAGAAAGCCTTTTCCCGCATCTTTTGAGTCTCAGATACCTTCAGCTCCAAGTGATTTCTGATGTCACAGTGATGTGTATTGTGGACGCCTTCTCCTTCAGTAGCTTCCTGTTATCTGCAGGGTAAATGCTCGGCTCCTGAGCAGCACACACCAAGCTCCTCGGACTTGGCCTTCATCTCCCTGGCTTCATCTCACAGAACACCTTTTCTTTCTTCTTTGTCGGCCTCTGCTTCTCTTCTTGCACCTGAGGGGATACCCCTGGCCTTCCAGACACCCCGGGCTGGGGTAGATATCTCCAGCTCTACCCCAAGATTACCCTTATCCTAACTGTGACCCCAGTGAACTGAACATGGTTCTTGTCTCACTTTCTGTCATAAAACAATAAAAATGAAAAGCTATATTTTCTGGGTGTTCACTGTATTTTATACAGTTTTCTAAGTGTTTCCATGAAGGAATTCCTTTAAAACTCACAATGACTCCCTAAGACCAGATTGTGAGCTGCTTGAAAAAAAGGATTGTTTTTCATGCAATGATGTATCTTCTGTGGCTAATTCTATGCCAGATGCATAGTAGGAGCTCAATAAATATTTTGCCTTAATAAATGAATGACCAGGTGGATGGATAAACGAATTAGTGTAGTAGGGTGCCCCCATGTCCCCATTCTTCAATAAAGTTATTCATTTGTCACATTGAGGCCTGAATATTTGGGGCTCTCAAAAAGAAAAAGCCCACTGATTGAGAGACCCTGCAGCTCCGGCTAGATCCTGGCTCCACGCGGGTCCTCAGGCCGTTAGCCTGTGCTCTGTAACTAGCGGTGTGCTGGTCAGTATTGCATAACTTCTCTCAAAGCAAAGCCCTGATGTGTAGCGTTTGCCACTTTCTGTGGTGTAAATACTCCCACCACATGCTCCGCACTGGCTACTTTTGTATTTGACTCGGCCCGTCCCTATTAGAATGCTGATGTTTTCCAAGTTCTTTTCACTGAGGCACAATAGTCCTCACTAGTGCTTCTGCCTACACAGTGCAGCTTTTCCTCTCGGGGCTCACATGGAGCAGGTGCTGCTGGGAATCCCACCCAGTCACTTCCTGAGTGGCAAACAGGACAACCTGGTGGGTCCATTCTGTTTCTATCTTTACCGTAAAGACCTGACTAATGCAGCCTCCTCCTGTAAGTTGTAAGCCCAGAGAGGGCAGGGACTGTGTCTGCTTTGTCTGTCTGTTAATGCCAGCATGATGCTTGGGACAGCAGACACTCAGTAACGAGAACTGACCCTTCCTTCCTTCCTTCCTTCCTTCCTTCCTTCCTTCCTTCCTTCCTTCCTTCCTTCCTTCCTTCCTCCCGTCCGTCATCCCAGTGAATTGAATTACTGTTATGTGGCGGATGCTGGGCAAAGCAGATTCTAATGGGCAGAATGGTATTGAAAGCTCAGAAAGGATCCAGATCCAGGTGTTTGAGTTGAGCACAGAATGGAGATGAGTTCATTTTCCAGACACTCACAAAAAAGAAATGTCCTGTTCCCTTTGAAGCAAGTAGCCACCCTAAATCTAATTCTAACACTTTTCACAGAGAGAGAGAGAGGCTGGATGAGAGAGCACGCTTTGGGTTTGGTTCTCCAGGGAGCAATGTGTTCTGTGACTGATGGGTTGGTGTGTCAGACTCCACGTAACTGAGACCAAACATCGGGAGCCAGCTCAGACTCGGGGGGGCGGGGGGGGGGGGGCGGGAGTGAGGAGAAATGTTCTTCAGAAGAGCGTTGCCTCACATTCACGGACATAGAGTCTCCACTGTGCCTCACGTTCAAGGGCACATAGATGCTTAGAGCCTCCACTGCCATCAGCTTGGGCCTGGGCTAGTCAATCCATAAAGTTAACTTTTAAAAAGCACTCATTCTATTTGTGTTTGTATGTGTGTGAATTTTAATTATGGGCTATCTACCACTTTCTGGAAGAATGCTGGAGTAAATTTTAAATCAATACGTTCAATCCATTTGGAAACAATATTATTCTGGAGCTGAGATTTGTTATCAGATTTTAATAGTTTATTCCTTTTTATGTTTACCAACACTTACTCCTACTTTAGGGACTCTTGTACGCCTACATGGAAACACAGGCTTTCTTTGGAGGTCTCTGTGATTAAAGGAGGGATTTCCCTCATCGTAAAATATTCTTGATATTTTTGAAAAGAATAATACTTTAGGGGGAAAGTTCATCTGCTCAGGGCCCAGAGTATGAATTTCCACAGCTTCTGCATTCGCTTGATCATGAAAATCCGCTGGCTTTTGCCCAGTTGGTGCCTCATACAAAGCTCTAAAGGTCCCCCCTCCAATCTGGGCAGGAAGTGGTGGCTGTGGTCACTGTCCCTTTTTTATCCCTAACTGTCCTCAGCGTGGGCTTAGGCCCTCGTGGCCAAGCTGTCCGTCTGGTCCGAGACAGGCTGCTAATGAAAACAAACCCCGAGTCTGCGCATCGCTCTGTGGTTCTCGTGGTTGGACTCGCAGGGAGCAGTTCTGGAGAAACACGCAGAGTATGCTGCTCTCAGCCAGTAGGACCTCATGCAGCGATCTCGGGGAAACAGCATTCGGGGGGGGTGGGGGGGGGAGTGGAAAGAAAGTGGTTGGCGATGCAGAGCCTGGTGCCATGGCAAGAGAACCAGAAACTCAAGGGAAATGTCGACAGGGTCTTGGGACGCATGCTTCTCCCGCAGTTGCCTTCCTGGGACCTCGGGTGAGGGCTTGGACCTCCCTGGGAGTCCTCTCCTCTCCTGTAAAACTGAGGAAACAGATTTGATTGGTTAGAGGTATTCTTACTTTTTTGGGCAACAAAATATTTTGTTATTTTTTTAAAAATATATTTTTATTGATTTCAGAGAAGAAGGGAGAGAGAGATAGAAACATCAATGATGAGAGAGAATCATTGATCGGCTGTCTCTTGCACGTCCCACACTAGGGATCGAGCCCGCAACCTGGGCGTGTGCCCTGGCCGGGAATCGAACCGTGACCTTGTTCATAGGTCAATGCTCAACCACTGGGCCATGCTGGCTGGGCTTTTATTTTCTTTTTAATTAAATTTTGGGGTGAACCACAATATCCACAGTAGATAAAAACTCCGTGCTCTGGTTAATGAGGATTTGGGACAAGGGGCTCGCTGCCTTCCCATTTCTTGAACCAGAGTGACATCATCAGACTTGCATTTAAACAGCTCACAGTGGCTATTTATGAAAACTGGATGTGAGGGCCTGGGCTGCAGGCTCGGAGACCATTTATTCACAGAGGCAGTTGCTGTGCGTGGGCTGAGAGGAGAGCAGGGAAATTGTGAGGCTCCAGGGAAAACAGCGCTATGGCCTAGACACAGAGAGGAGGCGGGGAGGCAGCCAGACCCCAGTGCAGACAGACAGCTGCCCACCTGGTCCAGTTAGGTCCCCAAGAAAAGAGGATGAACCGAGAACTGACCCTCACCGAGGGATGAGCTCTGGGAAACCCACTCACCCTGTGTAGGCAGGCACAGGGCAGAGCGTGCATAGAGCTGCTCACCCAACGTGACCTGAGACCTTGGCAGCCCCTGGCAGCATGCCAGGCCTCCCCCCAGACCCGCTGAATGGAGTCTATGCTTTGTGAGGTCCCCGTGACTGCTGTGCACGGTGCAGTTCCAGAAAACTGTCAGAGGAAACACGCTTCCAGAAAGATGAGTCTGCGCTCCATTCCCAGTTGTCCCATTTGCTGGCGTTGACCTTGGCCAATCACATTCCTCCTCTGGATTTTCTCACCCACAGGTGGAGGCCATAATACTCACCTCACAGAGGGTGTATGGGGTGGAGGAGCCTCAGGTAGAGGTTAGCACCAAGGTTACTTCTGAAGCAAAGGCCTATGTTTAAGAAAAGAAAGCTCAACAATAACACACACACAAACACCGTTCCTCTGTAGTCAAGAAAAGAGGCAAGGAAGTGAGCAGGGGCTTGTGCTTCTGGTACGAGTTTTGAATATTCTACCTTCTGCAGTAAGGGAAATTTCCTATTTTCTGAGGAGCAAGGGAACATTCTATTTTTAAATTGAGTGTTTCCAGGAAGATTTCACCATTTCATGGTACATGGGAAGGACATAGGTTATGAAGTGAAACAGACCAGACTTTGCCTGCTTAGTAGGTTATCAGCAATGGATGAATGAGTGAAGCCGTTTCATTTATTTCCTCTGCACACTGTCTGGACACTTTTCTAGGACTCTTCTCCCGTGGCGTGTTGGTAAATGTCTAACAACCAAATCTTAGCTATTGTAAATTGTCCTGCTATGAACATAGGGGTGCATATAACCTTTCTGATTGGTGTTTCTGGTTTCTTAGGGAGGGGGGTCAATTGCGGAAAAAGAAGACCTATGTAAAACTTTAGACAATAATAAAAAACAATGTCTAACAGCCAATTCTGAGCAGGGTCAGGGCAGAACCCCAGTTTGCCACAGTTCCTGATTTCTATCATATAAATAATCCCACCATAGTCAATTTCAAACTACCAGCATGACATCACGGAACACAGGGAAGAAATATGCACCGTTGTATTTCTACCACATTGACAGCCAAAGCCATACATCACCTCAAGGGCATAGAGAAGAGAGAGACGTAAAATAAGTAGATAGTGATGAGTTCTGAGCCTTTGTCACCTTCATTTTCAATGCAATTTATTGTAAGTTTGTATACTGTAGCTTTTGATACCAGCTGTATTTAACTGCGGCCTGAAAAATGCCTGAGGGTTTAGCAGTCAGCTGCCAGGAGTCCTGTGCACCGGCCCCAGCTCACCACGTTGAACTCCTGGAGTGACTGACAGCAGCTCACACTCTCTGTGCTTCCCTCTCTGTGCTGCGGGGCAGGACAGTGAGCTAATAAGGGCTTCCTTTGATGCAAATAACCGCATGACGGGCTGCGCTCTCTCCCTGCAAGAAGCTCCTCGATCACTCTGCTCGCACCTCGTGAGTGGAGTTTTCACTTTCTTGGATGTGTATTGCTAGCGGTTTGTGTATTTGTCCCTTCGCGGGGGTCTTTGCAAACAAAATTGTGAAACCAGATGTCAGCTGACGTTCCCTGTCCTTGGAAATCCAAGTGGAACTGGCTCTAGCCCTGTGGCACCACTGGTGGGAGCCAGCTTCCCTTTTCAGGGACAATCAGTGGGGCCGGGCTGCCTGTCACTACTTGAGCCAGTGAAGCAGAGACAGGGTTGAATCATACATGAGCGTTTATTCCAGTCCTGCCAGCAGTGTGGGAGCAGCAGGCCATCCACAAAAATCTGCTCTGCACCCCCATAAGCCAACTGCTTATATTGCATAGATCAGCAGTTCTCAACCTGTGGGTTGCGACCCCTTTGGCGGTTGAACGACCCTTTCACAGGGGTCGCCTAAGACCATCCTGCATATCAGATATTTACATTATGATTCATAACGGTAGCAACATTACAGTGATGAAGTAGCAACGAAAATAATTTTATGGTTGGGTCACAACATGAGGAACTGTATTTAAAGGGCCAAAAGGTTGAGAACCACTGGCATAGAAGGATGAAGATTACTTGGGAAGTAGGCAAAAGGGTGTGCCAAATGGGAAGTTAAGAGGTCTTCAGATTTGCAAAGGCCTGCAGGTGTGCAAAGGCTGGGGCTCTTCAAAGGCTGGTGGTATGAAAGGGCTGAATGTTTTCAAAGGGCTGGCGGCTGTTCATCTGTCCATGATAATAGGCAGCTCCCTGATGGGGAGGGGGGGCTGCATCTCCAGGTGAGCTCCCAGGTCCCACGCACAACTCCCAGCCAGGTTAGGATGTGCCTTCTTTAATCAGAATAAAACAATCACAGGTAGCGGAGCATGATTAGTATTTCTTGCAATTCTAGCTGGACCCCAATATTCTATTTCTGCCTGTCAGCTGGAGTGTGGTCATGTTTGCCTGGGGTCCTCTGGCTGAGCAGTCCGGCACAGACTGGATCCTGTGAAAGGGTCAGTGCTTCCCCACTGATGCCTGTGACATCCCAGACCTGGAACGCAGCCCTTTCTCCCCTCACGCCCTTCAGAATGACACACACGACAGTGGGGAACGGAGCAAACTTTCCTGAGCGCCAGGGCTATTGTTATTGCTGTCTTTGTTGTTGTCATCGTCTTATATTCCCACGTGGTTCAGCCCTCATCTCTGTTTAAAGCTTCCCATCTCCCCTTCTCCGGCCTCCAAGTCTGCAACTCTTCCATGAAATGTGGCTCCTCTCCGTGGATCATGAGTTTATTACAGAGAAATGTGCCTCTTTGTGCTTTTTGGCATATTCTCAGAATCATTCTGTTTACTGATAACTACGGACCCTTGTTCCCAAGTCTCCCCTTTGTCTTACATCAGGGTCCCCCAAATCCAGCTAAGGTACAGAGTATAAAACAAGGGACAATTTTAGTAAAGACCCATGGAGGGTAGCTTCAAGCTGATCCCACAGGGAGCTCTAGAATGTGAGCCTGGGAAGCTGGCCTTCACCCACCTCACCCCACCCATCAGTCATTGGCTAAGCCCCGCCCCCACAGATAAAGCCATTCTCATGGGCTACTTCCACCAAAGAATAGCAGGTAAAGCTCATTGGAGGCAGCAGCCCAGGGAGCTGTTCAAGAGCCTTGGCTAGAGCATGGGCAGTGTCTGCTACAATTTTTTCAGAGCAAAACAGAACTTCCCCAGGCTTTTGAAAACCTTTCTCTATTTTTCCTTAATCATCTTTACAAAGAGAAGAGAGTGGGATGGTGATTTATTTCCCTCTGCTAGGAACGATATCACAGCCCTTGGATATTGTGCTGCTGTTGTTTGTGGGAGGTAGAGGATAGCCATCCCCAACCGGCAGTCCAGATTTACAAGGTCGTATTTGGAACTGATCATATGTTCCCAAAACGCAGAGGTCGAAAGGACTTGGAGCCCCAGCCCATGCAGGGACTGATGAGGAGGGTCAGCAAGTCCCCTGCCACTCAGAACGACTGTTCCAAGAGCGCTGGCTGGGCCCAGCCACTGTCTCCAGATACAGCAGTCATCAAGAATGACATGTTCCACCCGGCCGGTGTGGCTCAGTGGTTGAGCGTCGACCTGTGAACAAGGAGGTCACAGTTTGATTCCTGGTCAGGGCACATGTCCAGGTTAAGGGCTCGATCCCCAGTAGGAGGCATGCAGGAGGTAGCCAATCAATGATTCTCTCTCATCACTGGTGTTTCTATCTCTCTCTCCCTCTCCCTTCCTCTCCAAAATCAATAAAAATATATTTAATTTTAAAAAAAGAAATAGGTGACAGGGAGGGGTCTCAATGCCAGGGAGCTGTGCATTTTTGGAATTGTTGCTGAGAGCTGCTACCCTGAGCGTTTATGAAGTAAAATGCTCTTGACCATCCTGGGCCACCTACACTTCTATCTCAAGGGCAGAACTGAGTCTGGAGTCCACTCTGTCCCTGGCACCGGGCTCAGTACAGAGTAACTAGTTGCTCTGTGAACATGTATTGAATGAAGGA
Organism: Myotis myotis; assembly: GCF_014108235.1. NCBI lineage: Eukaryota > Metazoa > Chordata > Mammalia > Chiroptera > Vespertilionidae > Myotis > Myotis myotis. The sequence continues at coordinate 3,372,697 of NW_023416320.1, forward strand.
TGGAGTGAGTGCATGTAAAATCCAGGAGCCTTGAGATATGAGTGTGGATCTCGGGGAGACCAGGAAATTGCTGAGAACAATCAGCCATGATGTCTATTGTTTGTTCACTGCAGCTGGGCACCCAGATGTGTCTCCGCGGTGCCAGCCTTGGTGAGTGGCTCATGCTTTTCGCTTTAATCACTCTCCTTTGGGAAACGTGAAGCCACTAAATGTTTCCATTCTAGTGAGATTTCCAAAAGGAGAGAAAGAGAAAAATCTGATGGGGGGGGGGGGACAGTGTGAGACCCGAATATTACTTTGCATATGACTTTGCGTTTGGTCTGCCTTTGGCTCTCCAAAGAAACCTGGAACCACTGATAGGAAAGCGCTCATGGGATCAGGAAATAGAAGGTGTTTACACCTTCGGGTTTGGGTCTGAGAGGACCAGTTTTTCTATCCGAATGTGAAAAGTCTCCAGGGCACGGGAAGAAAAGTAAGTAATCCACCAATTACATGCTGGCATTTTCCCCACGGCCTGCAGCCTGAAGGCACTAAAAAGACCGGGCACCATGTGGGTGAGGGAGGTGAGTGCCTACTTGGGATGGTTTCAGACTTCCTCCTCTTTCTCCCAGAGCCTCTGTTCCTCACCTAGAGGTCCGGAAAGAAGGACCTTAGCCCTGTGGTGCCAGGCTGTATTTCCTGTTAAAAGATGGAGTATCTTGTCCTAGCTGGTTTGGCTCAGTGGATAGAGTGTCAGCCTGTGAACTAAAGGGTCCTGGGTTCGAATCTGGTCAAGGGCACATGCCCCGGTTGCGGACTCGATCCCTAGTGTGGTGTGTGCATGAGGCAGCCGCTCAATGATTCTTTCTCACCACTGATGTTTCTCTTTCTCCCTTTCCTTTCCTCTCTGAAATCTATAAAAATATATTTTAGAAAAAGATGGAGTATCTTGTGGAAAGCCATCCAGCTCACAAGAAAGAGAATTGGGATTCCAAGCCAGGTCGTTGTAAATAGGGGCGCCTGTCTGGGTGAGTCAGGCACAAAGGGGAGCGGTTAGCAGGGAGGATGCCTGCAGGGTTCCTGAATCCCAGCACCTGGCTTGCATCCCGCTGCTCGCCCAGGGGAGCTCCGGAAGCTTAGATCCAGGAAAACACAGGACTTCTGTTCCTGGGAAATGAAAGATGGGAAATGTGTAGAGCAAGCATGTCAAACTCAAAGGCTAACATGGGCCAAATAAAGGAGGCATGTAGCCCGTGGGCCGCGAGTTTGACATGCTCGGTGTAGAGATTCAAACTTGGGGCTCTAACAGCTTCAGTAGGAATGGAAGGGCTTAGGCTAAATAAACATGGACCCATATTTCAGTGCTGGGGCCCTGCTGGTGCTGGGGACGTAGGATCCGCCCAGCCCCTCCAACACACTCGGAGTCATGTCCTCACACCTTGTCTGTTAAAGGCTTTGTCCTAAAGGACCCAGCTGTAAGGCAGTTTTACCTACCTCTGTTTCATCCTCGCGAAATGCTTATGTGGCCCCATTTTAACATCTCTGAAATGAGGATGCGAAATACAATCAGTGACTGTAATAATTTAATTGGCAGTTTCACTTTCTTAGTAGTTTATACAGTGATGAGTCTTACAATGAATTGTGTCTGAGAGAAAATGAAATGTTATAGGATTTCTTGGTGGAGTTACCCAAAGATGATCTATGTTTGATGGATTCCAAGTGTATTGGAATAATGACAGCTGCTTCCAGTTATTGAGAATGTACAAATTCCCAAGCACTGGGTTTGATGGAGTAATACAAAATAACAGTCATATTAATCATAACAATGATTGCCGCAAGATTTAGTCATTCATTTATGTGTGCCGTGAGATGAAAAAGGTTGAAAATCGCTGGTTTAGATGGTCAAACCTGCACCTCTATTGCACACCTGTGGCTCTATAGGTTGGTGTGTGGATCAGATAGCGATGGGTAGAGATCAAGATACAGATAGAGGTTTCCGTGTGCTTATTTATGAGTACTGTTCTCTTACCTCATTTCAAGAACGTGGATGTTTTTTAAGAGATTTGATTTTTGCTCTATACCAGGGGTGGGGGACCTTTTTTCTGCTAAGGGCCACTTGGATATTTATAACATCACTAGAGGCCCAGTGCATGAAAATTCATGCACTCAGGGGGGTCCCTCAGCCTGGCCTGCACCCTCTCGCAGTCCGGGACCCCTTGGGGTATGTCTACCTGATGGCTTAGGCCCATTCCCCATGGACATCGGGCCTAAGTTGTCAGTCAGACATCCCTCTGGCAGCCCAGGAGCCCTTGGGGGATGCCCTACTGCGGCTTAGGCCTGCTGTCTATGGGGAGCGGGCCTAAGTCGCAGTTGGACATCCTTAATGCTGCCGAGGAGGAGGGAGAGGCTCCCGCCACTGCTACTCGCAGCCATCAACAGGGCTTGTGGCTGAGTGGAGCTCCCCCTGTGGGAGCACATTGACCACCAGGTGGCAGCTCCTGCATTGAGCATCTGCCCCTTGGTGGTCAGTGTGTGTCATAGTGACCGGTCATTCCTAATCATTCTGCCTTTAGGGTCAATTTGCATATCACCCTTTTTTTATATAGGATTCCCGGGTCATACAAAATTATCAGCTTAAAAAAATTAGCCTGCTATATTTGGTCAAACATTTAACTCACCCCAGACCACATGATTTCGAGGGCCTTATAGGGCCCGAGGGCTGGATGTTCCCCACCCCTGCTCTACACAGTTATCTCTCAGTATCTGTAGGAGATTGTTTTAGGGACCCTGTGGATCCCAAAACCCAGGGACACTCAAGTCCCTTATTTAACATGGTGTGATATCTGCATATAACCTACACACATCCTCCCGTCTACTTTAAGTCATCTCTAGAGTACTTATTATACCTAATATAGTGTAAATATTATGTAAACTAGAGGCCTGGTGCACGAAATTCACAGTACACGGCAATCAGGGCCAATCAGGGCCTTCTGTTTGCCCGCTGGGGCCTCCCTTCCCCGGCTGCCAGCTGCCAGCTGGAGCCTTTCTTCATTCTGAGCCACCTCCTGATGGTCAGCACATGTCATAGCAAGCGATCTGTCTCCCGGTCAAACTCCCACAGGGACAATTTGTATATTAGGCTTTTATATATATAGATAGTTGTAGTAGTATATTGTTCAGGGAATAAAGTCAAGAAAAAAGTGTGTACATATTCAGTACAGACACAGCCATCATAGACCAAACTACACAGGGCATGTTGGCAGCAACCTAACTTTTTTTTTCTCCAATATTTTCAATTCTTGGTTGGTTGGATGTGTGAATGGGGAACCTGAGATCCGGAGGGCGACTGTACTATTAAAGGCAAATATTTTCACACTCCCCAGTGAATATAAGATGAGAAAGAAAGGGGTAAGAAACTCGCACCTGATAAACGCCTGCTCTTCTCAGAACCCTAGGCAGTTTACATACTTGGTTCTCTTTGAGTCCAGTTGGTCATCCTGGTACAGCTGTAATTAACTCGTTATTAATAGCAGGAAAGGAGCCAATGGAAGGCCAGATATTATAGGCATGTCATGGAGCAGCTTTGCCTGGAAGCTACAGCTTTACGCTCCCCAGGGAGCCACCAGTCCATTCCCCGATCACTCGGGGAAGGGACCAGACAGGGAGGAGAATAGACTCACTCCCAGTAAAGTCAGGGTGACTCCTGGAAGGTATTTGTCTGTCAGTCATACCTGGGAACAGGTCATTGTCCAAAATGGGTGTGGCCACTGCAAGGGCATGACATTTGGAATATTTTGTCTCATAAGCAAATGAGTCCACTCTCTCTCTCGTGCTCTTGGTTGACTCCTGGCTTGTGGGGCTCTCACGCTCCTGCTCTCCTGCATTCACCCACATGGTTCATGGCCATGTGGACCCCACAAACACAGTGGACTAATGGACTGTAACCAGCCTGATGCTGAACTGGACCTGGTACAACGTGGAATGGAAACTCTGGACACTGGCTTTGCTCCTAGCTCTACTGAAGCCCCAGCTACACTTCTTCAATGACTGGACTAAGGGAAATAGGACTTTGGAATCCAAGGGATGTAATTCCATGCAAATAAAAATAACTCATCTTCCCATGAGAGTCTCAGAAAATTCCTTTTCTCGAGATAGCATAAGGACTCTACCCCCAGCACTCAGTGGGGACGGGGATCCCCCACCTACACAGATAAGAATCCCATGAGGTAGAGTTAGAGGACCCCTTTATTCCACAGGTAGGGGGAATCATCTACTTAAAGAGAATCTGCTGAAAATGGGAACCAAAGTTCATATCAACAGTGGAGAAAAGTATGAGTACTTTATCACCAAAGAAAAATGTGTTATTCAAATGTTTATCTCATAGGCGGCAAAATGTAGGTTATAATTGCAACAATGCTCTGCTTGTTAGAAGGGACAAAGACTGAATCAAGGGCTAATTTGGGGATATATTTTCTACGCCGAAATTACATGATAACACAAGAGAACCTCACATTTCATTTTCTCAACATTCAGAAGGAGGATTGTCTGATACTTTTAATCCTTTGAAACATCAATTGATTTGTCTTTTGTTGTTCCAGGAGGATTGTCCCTTGTTAATGGCTTTGGTGTGTTTAGCACAGCTATCCATCCTCATATCCATCAACTTTATGAAACCCTGAATCTATTGTAACTCTGCCTTTTGACTTTGCAAATGATTCATATTGTACTATTAGGTGCTGTGCCCGATGAGGGAGGCAGAGACTGGCCTGCAAAACCAGGCACAGCGAGGACAGAGGCTGCTGTGAAATTGTCAAGGATGTTTGCGCGGAGACGTCTTCAGAGGAGTGGTTTTTGGTTATAAGGACTTTTGCTGCGCTGTGCAATCTCTTAGCAGCAAAGACTGGGGTAACAACTAAGAGAATGAAAGTCCTTTGAATTGTCCTGTGTTATCGATGAGAAATGGAGGTTCAGAAAAATAAACCTACCTGAAGTCATCTGGTTTTCAGGTGGTGAGCCCCAATTCGGATCCTGGCTAACTAGTGTTAGTTATCTGTTACTGCACACCAACTACCACAAAACTTAGTGGCTTAATACAGCACACATTCGTTATCTCAGTTTCTGGGCATCTGGAATCCCAGCATGGCTTACCTGGGCCTCGTGTTCAGGTAGCTCACAGAGGCTACAATGAAGGTGTCCGCCAGGGCTGGGGGCTCATCTGAAGGCCCGACTGGGGAAGGATTCTCTTCCAAGCCCCCTTTTGTGGTTGTGGGGAGAATTTGGTTCCTTGGGGCTGTAGGACTAAGAGTCTTCGTTCCTTGCTGGCTGTTGGATGAAAGCCACGTTTAGTCCCATACCATGTGGGCCTCTCCAACATGGCAGCTTGCTTCATCAAAGCCAGCAAGAGAGTCCACCAGCAAGATGGCAGTCACAGTCTTTTGTAACCTAATCGCAGGATGACATCCCTCTTTGACTTCTTTCTATTGGTTAGAAACTCATCACAGGTCCCAGCCACCTTTCCTCAGGGGGGATTAACTACACGTGTGAATGGTGGGGGGGTCCCTGGAGATCATCTTAAGCCTTGGTACAATTAGACCCCCAAGCCTTTCCTTTTTTCCTTTGTGGTACTGTTATGAGAAGAACACGGCAGATGCCTGCAACATGAAGAAGATGCTCAAAACACAACCTCCCATCACTTTATAGCACCTACTCTCTTAGGACGCAGTTTTGACATGTTGAACAAAAATGCTATGTTGGTAACCAGGCTTTGCAGATAGGGCGCTCCCTAGCGCAGTCCTGACATGTGGAAGCACGCTGCCCAGGATGAGTTGGATGCCATTCTCAGAGAGCGAGTTGGGAACCAGACTGATATCAACATCTCAGGATGGTCAGAGAGATGGCTTGTTCTGGAGGAAAAAGGAAACATCCAGAGATGGCCTATTTCTCCCCACGTGTTTGGCCCAGATCCCAGTGTGCCTGCCAGTCAGCCTGGCCCAGGTGTCGTGCTGGAGTAGGAAGATGGACCTACTGGCTTCTGTCTCCAGCCCTCAGGGAGAAGAGAATGTGACCTGCCAGAGCTTCGATAGCCTCCCCTCTATCTGGAAGTGTCCGATCAAGACAGGGGTGCTGGGGCGGGAGGCGGCGGGTGTTGGCTGCAGTGTTAATGGGACTTGTGTATTTTAGCTGAGGCTCTTGCTAGTGTGGAGGAGGTCAGAGGCCTGGAACAGAGTAATGGGTCTGGAGAGGCTGGTAACCCTGGCAGAGGCCTTCACCTTTCCCACACTGCCCAGACATAACGGTGGTCTTCTTTCGGAGGCTGGATGGATCCGAGGACAGTGACAAGCAGCCCTGCAGAAGTAGCCAAATGGTGTAGCTGGTGCAGTGCATCATGGGACTCAGCATCCAGCTAGGGCCTCATCCAGTTCTTAGTTGATCTGCCCATTCTGAATAAGGAACCCACGTCTGATGGAATGGCAACACGTTCCTTCAACCACGTGGGACTCAGTCATCGGCCTGACCCACTGGAGCTAAAATTCACTCCTGCAGTTGCTAGCAGGTCATCGCTAGCAGATACTGACCTGTGAGCTACACCAGGCCGGCGGTAGAGTCTAAGCATTGCCCGTCTCGTTTACTTCTCACCACAGCCCTGAATTAGGAGCCACTGTCATTCCCCTTTACAGGTGAGGAAACAGGCCCCAGTGGTGAGTGACAACTGAGAAGGAAACTCCAGCCTGTTGGTCTTGGAAAGCTCTTTCGGGCCTTCTCACCGGCCCCGGAAGCCTGAACCCGCAGGAAGTGCCCCGGTGGCCTTTGGGATCGTGTAACTCAGTCCCCTCATGTCACAGACAGACACTGAGGCCTGGGAAGAGGTAGATGTAAGCTGTGAGCTGTCAGCTTCGTCAGCCAGTCCCTTGGGCTGTGCACTGTGATTCCCAGAAGCCCTCAGGCTGACTCAGGGAATAAGGAGATCCCTGGCACACAGTGGGTGCTTTACCTCTGGGGCATTTCGGATGGGGAGCCATAGCTTTTGTCTCCTGCTTGAGACCAAAGACCAGCGGTGGTGCCTGAGAATCAGGACAGTGGGCTAAGGATGACGTCAGCAACACCTGCTCTGTTAGGGGGTTCAGCCTGCCTTCGCCTGGCTAGGGAGAGATTGCACACATCCCCATTCAAACAGGTTTGGCAGCTCTGTTTCTGGTCTCAGCCCCCAGACCTTCCACTTGAGACACCAAGAGCAGCTACAGAGCAGCTTCCTGTGTTGGTTTCCTCCCACCCTGTCTCCCCCGTCCCCCACCCCACCCCGGCCTGGGTGGGCAAGGGCAGAGGAGTAGGCTGGAAGCATGTAGGAGACTGACAGTGGCTGCTGTAAGGGCATGTCTGAGACCCTTGACCCTGACTGGCTCATTTGCAAAGACAGAGAACCCTGCAGACAGAGGCAGCTGTTGGCTCTGCCCGGGACTCCACCCACAAGCCCCTGCTCACTCCTGCAGGTCCTGGGGGGGTAGGAGGGGGTGGGGGGGAGGAAGGACTGGGCAAGGAGTGAGGGGAGAGGAAGGGGGAGAGAGAAGAGAGGAAGGGAGAGGAGTGGAAAAGAAGTTAGGGGAGTGCACATAAAAGTGGGGTGAACCACAGAGAAGGAAACCGCCATGTCAGAGGAGAAGCATCCTTGGGGAGCACGGAGAGGAGAGAGTCAGGACAGGAGAAAGGAGGACTGTCCAGCCACGCAAACCTGGCTTCCACCCCGGCATCAAGTTCAATGTAAAGAGTAATTTGAAATCTGCAAGAGGCCAAAAAGCGTTTCCTCTTCTCAGGTGCAGGAACTTCCTGCATGCGTTTTGCTTTATAAATAAATTACTGTTTTCAAATCTCAGAAAGCGACTCCCTGAGGTGGCTGGTGCTTTTCCTTCTTGATGGGCAAGGAAATGCGAAGCTTGGCCTGGGGCCTGGCGTTTGCTGCCCCCCGCTGGTCAAAGCCCGGCTCTGCTCCCTCCCTCCGAAGGGAACAGGCTGAACCTGCGCTTTGGTGATTGGTTAAGGCTGAATTGTTGCCTCTGCTGGCTCTGTGGTCCCAGACTATTAGCGGGGAAGGGATTGAGGTCCCCAGGCCCGACCACTGCCCTAAGCTTTAGACTTGAGCTTCGGTCAGCCTGCTGGCTCTTTCCGCAGGTCCACGGCGTGGTCCATCTTTCAGTCCTGCCGGCTCTGTGCGCATGCTCCTATGTCAGTGACCAGCACTTGTCCACCCGGTCACCCACCCCCGAGACCTCACAGCTGCTCCTCTTGCTCAGCCTCTGTGCCCCGTTCGTCACAGATCTTGCCAAGACCTCCGAGACCCTCGTTCACTCTCATGGGACCCTTGTCATCTCGCCAGTCAGCCCTCACCCTCTCTCATCCACCTATGTCAGCAGCTTCCCGGAGCTGTCCTGTCCGGGGCAGACTTCGTCAATATAGATCAGGAATGGGAAATGTTTCTTCTGGCCAAGGCCATTTGGATGTTTACAATGTCATTCGCAGGCCATGCAAAATTATCAACCTAAAAACTAGCCTGCTGGCCCGGCTGGTGTGGCTCAGTGGTTGAGCGTCCACCTATGAACCAGGAGGTCATGGTTTGATTCCCAGTCAGGGCATATGCCCAGGTTGCGGGCTTGATCCCCAGTGTGGGACGTGCAGGAGGCAGCCAATCAATGGTTCCCTCTCATCATTGATGTTTCTATCTCACTCTCCTCTCCCTTCCTCTGTGAAATCAACAAAAATACGTTTTTTAAAAATTAGCCGGCTGTATTTGGTCAAACATTTCATGAACTCACCCCTAATGCCTTACCAGACCAAATGATTTCTTGGGCCTTACACGGCCCGCAGGTCCGATGTTTCCAATAACACAGACAGTGATGTGAAGATAAGATACAGAGGCAGATGATATGGGTGTGGACGTGGAGCTATGTATATTTAAAGATCTTCTGCTGAATCAAGTCCATACCCTTCCCTTGGCCTACAGAGCCCTTCCCATCCCCTCTGCCTTGTCTCTCCAGAACCACCGTATGTCCTTTGCCTTTGATTCCAACAGCAGGGCAGTTGCTCATCTCTGAAGTCATTTCTATCCATTCTCCAAACACTCACGGGTTCGTAATAAGTGCCAGACTCTGAGACAGTCACTGGGGTTCAGGGAGAAACCAGACAGTGTCCGCCCTCAGGGAGTGGAGTCTCAGAGACCAAACACACAGGCGCAGCCCAGACACAAGTTGATGAATGGGCGGGGGGGAGGGGGGGAGTTACCCTGCTCTGTAGACACTGGATGCATGTGGCACAGATTCCCATTCCACACTGTTAGTTTTCTATGGCTGCATAACAGCTAGCAGCTTATAAGCAACATGCATTATTGTCTCGCGGTTTCCGTAGGCTGGGAGTCTGGGCACAGCTTCACCGAGTCCTGGGCTTGGGGTCTCACAGAGCAGTTTGGGGCTGGGTGACGTTCCTTTGTACAGCTTGGGGGTTCTCCAAGCTCACCCGGTCGTGGGGCTCTCATGCTGGCTGTCAGCTGGGGGCTTCTCTAGGGTCCTAGAAGCCACCACCGTTTCTTGCCTTGTCGCTCTCCAGCCCCTTCACAGCATAGCTCACGCCAAGGCCAGCAGGAAACTCGCTCGCTCCATCCTGCTAAGATCGAGTCTTACATAAAGGAACATCGTCACAGGCGCGTCTATCTCATTGCCTTTGCTGCATACCAAAACCTAATTGAGGGAGTGACATCCCATCATCTTTGCCTTGGTCTGTTGTTAGAAGCAAGTCAAAAGTGCTGCCTGCACCCACGGAGGGGGCGGATGCCAGGGCGTGACTCACTGGGAGCAGCCTTGGGGCAGGCCCACCGCACACGCCTCGTGGGATCTCCCCAAGGTTTACACACACTCTGGATACGGAGCGTAGGTAGGATCTCTCTGAATGAGGTCAGCTGTGGGACGCTGAGCGCTTCTCTCTCCCCAGCCACGGGCTGCAGCTCCATGTCCAATGCCAACTCAAGACAAAGCCACTCCCACAGGCTGTGGTTGATGGGTTGCGTTGCAGGGCCACAAGCTGCCGGGGTCCAACCCCAGCAGGTCCAGGGGTCCCCAAAGGTGTGGATGGAGTCGGCGAAGAAGGAAGGGCACGGAGACAGTGTTCAGTTGATCAGCAGCCTAGCCAGGATCTCCAGCCAGGATCTCCAGCCAGGATCTGGTCTGGATCTCCAGCGAAGTTCTGCTTAGGATCTCCAGCTAGGTCTGTGTCCATGTTGTCTTGCTAGGATTTCCAGGTTCTCCAGCCAGGTTCTGTAGCCATGTTCCCTTGCTAGGTTCTCCAGCCAGGTTCTGTCCAGGTTCTCCAGCCAGGTTCAGCCACCAGGTTCTAGTCAGGTTCTCTTGCCAATTTCTGTAGTCAGGTTCAGTCCAGGATCTTTTGCCATGTTCTCTCGCTAGGTTCTGTCTCTAGGTTCTGAGGCCAGTTTCTGTCCAGGAACTTTTGCCATGTTCTCTCCAGCGAAGTTCTTCTGTCTCTAGAGAACGTTCTGTGTAGGTTCTGTGCCTAGGTTCTGTCTCTCCTGGTTCCGTATTCTAAGTTCTGTGTCTTGCTGTCTTACTACATCTGTATTTATACCAGTTGATTCAATCCTACCAATCTCTATTACAAAGGTTAGGGCGTTTCTTATCTCCATTCCAGGGGGTAAAGATTATGTAGCTTAAGCATGATTGTTCGTAGTTTAAGTGATTAATTACCCACCTGGCACTTAGTTAAGAGGTTTTATTCCCTCCCTAACTTCAGGGGAAAATCCCTACCTGGGGAAACAACCTTTCTCAGAGACCTTGGTTAAAACACATAGTGCCAAGAAGGTGAGCAAACATATTAAGAACAGTATGCCATATATGCCAGGTCCCTTGAAACAGCAAGCATGGACCGGCTCCCGGCAAATTCCCCCTTTTTTATTTTTTAAAAGCGGGCATTAAAAAGAAAACCCCGAAATGCTCTCTTGTATCCATTTTAAGAGTAGGATTGGTGCTTTCCGCTATTACCTGAGTCCTGATCTATCACCCCAGGGAGAGCTTGCCAATCCTGCACTTTCCCAGGGTGGAAAGGCTGCAGTGGGGTTAAGGATAAGGCTCCTTGGGCCTACTTTCTCCCATGCCTTTACATTTACCTTTCCTTCCTCAGAAAAGCATGGACATACTTCTTGTATAAAACGTTCTGTCTGACTGGGAGTAACCTTAATTCCTCTGCTAGCAAGCATATGTGTTAAACGATCAATACAGAGTCTTATTTCTTTAGACTCAGTATGGCACATCTTCTTAATCTAAAGATCAATACAGAGTCTTCTTTCTTTGGACTCAGTATGGCACATCTTCTCAATCTAAGAATCAATACAGAGTCTTCTTTCTTTGGACTCAGTATGGCACATCTTCTCAATCTAAGTTCTGTACTATCCACCTTCTTACCCTACTTATCCTCTATAGGGGGGTCTGAAGTACCCTGGTGGAGTCCTATCCGTCCCGAATGTGGGGGTTCTCAATGGGGGGGGGCTTACCTAGGGGAATCCTGTTCCAGGGGTTCCCAAAGGTGTGGATGGAGTCGGTGAAGACTATTCACCCTCTTCCTACGGTGGAGTCCTATCCATCCCGAGAGTGGGGCTTATCTAGGGGTCCCTGTTCGGGCGCCATATGCCGGGGTCCAACCCCAGCAGGTCCAGGGGTCCCCAAAGGTGTGGATGGAGTCGGCGAAGAAGGAAGGGCACGGAGACAGTGTTCAGTTGATCAGCAGCCTAGCCAGGATCTCCAGCCAGGATCTCCAGCCAGGATCTGGTCTGGATCTCCAGCGAAGTTCTGCTTAGGATCTCCAGCTAGGTCTGTGTCCATGTTGTCTTGCTAGGATTTCCAGGTTCTCCAGCCAGGTTCTGTAGCCATGTTCCCTTGCTAGGTTCTCCAGCCAGGTTCTGTCCAGGTTCTCCAGCCAGGTTCAGCCACCAGGTTCTAGTCAGGTTCTCTTGCCAATTTCTGTAGTCAGGTTCAGTCCAGGATCTTTTGCCATGTTCTCTCGCTAGGTTCTGTCTCTAGGTTCTGAGGCCAGTTTCTGTCCAGGAACTTTTGCCATGTTCTCTCCAGCGAAGTTCTTCTGTCTCTAGAGAACGTTCTGTGTAGGTTCTGTGCCTAGGTTCTGTCTCTCCTGGTTCCGTATTCTAAGTTCTGTGTCTTGCTGTCTTACTACATCTGTATTTATACCAGTTGATTCAATCCTACCAATCTCTATTACAAAGGTTAGGGCGTTTCTTATCTCCATTCCAGGGGGTAAAGATTATGTAGCTTAAGCATGATTGTTCGTAGTTTAAGTGATTAATTACCCACCTGGCACTTAGTTAAGAGGTTTTATTCCCTCCCTAACTTCAGGGGAAAATCCCTACCTGGGGAAACAACCTTTCTCAGAGACCTTGGTTAAAACACATAGTGCCAAGAAGGTGAGCAAACATATTAAGAACAGTATGCCATATATGCCAGGTCCCTTGAAACAGCAAGCATGGACCGGCTCCCGGCAACAAGCCTAACATTTTAGATGTTCTTGTTCTTCAAAACCCTTCAGCACGCGGTGAGGTGTGTCCACTCTTTCATCATTCCCGGCCCTGAAGACCAACTCCCGCCTCCAGTTTCTTTTTTTTTTTAAGCAAATTTTATTAATTTGAGAGAGAAACATTGATTTGTTGTTCCACTTATTTATACAGTCATTGGTTGCTCCTTGTGTGTGCCCTGTACAGGTATCGAACCTGCAACCTTGGCGTATCGGGACAACACTCTAACCCACTGAGCTACCCGGCCAGGGCCCTCCTCCAGTTCCTTCATTTGTGTTGCTGAGGAGGTTAGCAGTCTGTGTCCTTAGGGTTGCAACTTCCACCTTGTCTGGCTCCGTACACGGTTTCACTAGACGAAAGGGGACCCACCCAAGAGGGACTCTGGGGCCAGGTGTTGGGATGGCGTCCTGCCTCACGCAGTGTGGTGGCTGCTGTTCTGCAGGAAGAACGCTCGGCAATCTCACAAACGATTCTGAAGATCCTCAGTGGAAAGAGGTTATTTCCTTGAGCACCTACTGGCTGTAAAAGGCCAAACAAACAAAAAGGAAACTTACTAAGACGTGGTGATCGAGGCCTTTGCGGGATGGACCACGTTTGGAAGGCGTTTGTGTTTTCCTTACCCTGAGAACTTTTTCACATATTTTAACATCATAGTCCTGTACGAGCAGGACTTGTCATTCGTGCATTCACATTCCTGATGGTTTACTAAAGCGTGTGAAGACCTTTGGCCTTCGGGGGCTCTGCAGCCCCCAGGGTTGGGGCCAGGTGATCTAGTGCGAGTTCCAGCTAACTAACCGAAGCCGCTAACGAGCTGGTAAAGCAGAAATATGCACAGCCTTGCCTTCTTTAACTGGAATATTAACCTTACCCGCCTTACAGTTTGTTACGAGGTTAAACGGAACATCACGACGCATGCCCGAGCCCGATGGAGGTTGCGGCGTCCATCCCACTGTCTGTCACCTTTCCCCGCCCAGCCTCGGAGCAGCCGGGCCTCGGCGCTGCCTCAGACTCCGTCTTCTTTCCCTCCCAGGTTCCTGATCGTCCTGGGCTGCTTGATCCTGGCCGTGCTGACCACGTTCAAGGAGTACGAGACTGTCTCGGGGGACTGGCTTCTGCTGCTGGTGAGATCGCCGACCCACCGCAGCGCTGCGTTTCTGGTTGGACTTTCACGGCCAAGGCCAGGAGGCTGCCCTTGGGTGCAGTTGTGCCCAGTTGGTTTGGGCTTCCTGGGGTCTCTGGCCAAGCCCAGGCCCATGAGAAAGCAGTGCCCGGATCACACGGTCAGGCCTGCCAGGGCCACGGGTGGATTGGGGAGTGCCATTTGTTATTCTAGATCAGATATAACCAATACACCATTACATTCTAAGCTACAGTTCCCAGTCCCCTGAAAGTTAGCACAGAGGCATAGTCCATTCCGGACCCTGCCTCTGCTTTCCTTCCTCAAGCCTGAGGATCTCTAACTCTGCTCAAGGCCAAGTACTAAACCCCGTTCCCGCATAAGCTTACCTCCCCCACGGCCTCTGCCTGTTTTCCTTTTGGTTCCCCATCAGGGTGTGGTACAGAGAGGGGCCTAGCGTTCTTCGGCACGTTGCCTAATGGCCCTGACTCGGATTCCTCACGTCCTGGCCTGAAATACGTGCAAATAGCAGGTGGGCAGCCATGCCGACGGGCTGGGAGCAGCCTCCTCTGCTCCGGGCAGAGGCCCCAGGAGGGCCCTGGCCCTAGGGGTGACCACACCCTTGCTGGATGCAGACTCAGCCCACCTCTTCCGGGAGCGGGTGCCAGTCCCCCAATTAGGGTTCACAAAAGAGCAGAAGCTTTGGCTGGCACTCACTTGCCATCCTTGGCTCCGAGGCCATAGATTCCTTCTGAGAACAGGTGTTTACGATCCACGCACCCCGAGCTGAGACCTGAGCGGGTGGATCCTGGGCGACCGGCTCATTCCAGGGACTAGGTTTCTGGGGTCACCATGGAGCAGCCGCTCCCCAGGGCCCCCGGAGACCACCAAAGAGAGAGGGAGGCAAAGCTGTCCTATCTGATCAAAGGGAGGTGCAGGAGGGACGGGGCCCACCCAGTGACCCAGGAGGTGGCATGGGCTTACGGCATGGGCTCCATGCCAGGTTCCGAGCCTGGGCTGCTTTCTTTGCCACTGCGTAGCCTTGAGAAATATGCCTCCCTGTTCCTTGCCTTGGTTTTTCAAAGTGTAAAATGAAGATAATATTACGGAACCCTGTCTGGCTGGTGCCTGGCCCAGGAGCCAGGCCCAGTGACACTGGCACAGTTAGCAAAACCAGGGCCCTCTCTTTTCAACACAGCTGAACTTATTAGGGCCATTGAACACATTAGAGGGATTAAAAAAACAATCCTTTGGAGCAGAAATATAGAAAAAGGCCCGGCATGCATGGCTCAGTGGTTGAGCTTCGACCTATGAACCAAGAGGTCGCTAGTTCGATTTCCAGTCAGGGCATATGCCCGGGTTGCAGCCTCAATCCCCAGTAGGGGGCGTGTAGGAGGCAGTTGGTAATGTTTCTCTTTTTCCCTCTCCCTTTCTCTCTGAGATCAATGAAAATATTTTTAAAAAAGAAAAAACAACAAGTAATCACTTTGCAAGCCTGAGTGTTTTGGACCCTGAGCCCAAGGGAATGAAGGCAGGAGCTGTCCAGTGGAGGGGAGGACCCGTTCTCTCCCCTCCACCACAGAGCAGCGACCGCTGCAGCCACCGCGGGTTCCCAAGGCCTGGGCCCTGGTCAATCCAATGCTCTGCTTATTTCTTCAACACAGGAAACGTTTGCGATTTTCGTCTTTGGAGCCGAGTTTGCTCTGAGGATCTGGGCTGCTGGTTGCTGCTGCCGCTACAAAGGCTGGCGGGGGCGGCTGAAGTTTGCCAGGAAGCCCCTGTGCATGTTGGGTAAGCCCACCCCTGAGCCACCCGGCCAAGTCCCCTTCCCATACTCTTCTCCTGGGGATGCCTGGGCTCTGCTGAGGCCAGCCCAGCCTTCCCCCCCGCCCCCACCTCCATAAGCTCCTCTGGCTGCTGAATCCCCCTCTGTGTCCCCTCCTCATGATTCCACAGAGCAGTGATTCTTCCTGGGCGTGCAGGAAGGAGCCAGCCCCCTGCAAGCTGTTGAGCATCTTGGCCCCTAGATCGTAGCACCCAGTCATCCCTGCATATCTGGACTGATGGGGGTGGGGTGGGAGGAGAGACACCACTGCAGGCTGAGAATTGTTTCTATCAGACCCTGTTGTGCCCATTTTCCAGAGGTGGGGACTGAGGCTCACAGAGCTGAGCCATGTTCCAGTCACACAGTATATTCCTAACATCCAGGTCTGGATGAACCTAGCACCTATGCCCCCGCCCCCCACCACCACCATGTTGCTCTGTCTTGACCCAAGAGTGGCTCTGAGGAGGTGTCCCTGGGCCCTTCATTCGGGTGCAGGCATTCTGATAGCAGAGAAGGTGGGAGCTGTCATTCTCCCCTCCTGGTGCAGCATAGACCCATATGTCCCATCTGAACATCCTACTAAAATCATAGCATAACAAGACAAAGTCTGCCCACAGTGATGGCTAGGGAACATAGAACATAGAATCCCAGGGCTGGTTAAAGTGTCAGGATTATAGAACGTCGGCGCTGAAGGGCCAGCCAAAGGCCTTTGGTCCACATGCCCTCCTGTCTAATGTTTCAGTCCCCTTCTCAGCAGCCTTCAGCTGGTCACGCAGACTGCTTGCATACTTCCAGTCATGGGACGCTCACTACCTATCAAGGAGTTAATTCATCTTAACTCCTCTGACTCCAGATATTTTGAGTTCAGCCATTCTGTTCCCTCCTCTTCATTCCAGTAGATTCTCCTTTTGTCAGGAAAATGTGGCTTCAAATACACCTCATGTCCCACGTTCTGTCCCAGGAGACTGATTCCACTTCCCACGTGTGGTTGATGCACAATTTCACAGGCAGGGCTTGGCACGCGCCTGTGCCGGCAGACAGGGCCTGTGGTGGCTTCATTGTAGCCCGGACAGCTCTGGTCACGGGCCCTTTGTCTGTGCTCTCTCCCAGACATCTTCGTGCTGATTGCCTCTGTGCCCGTGGTCGCCGTGGGCAACCAGGGCAATGTCCTGGCCACGTCGCTGCGGAGCCTGCGCTTCCTGCAGATCCTGCGCATGCTGCGGATGGACCGCAGGGGCGGCACCTGGAAGCTCCTGGGCTCGGCCATCTGTGCCCACAGCAAAGTAGGTGCCACGGAGAGGCCACGAGGCCACGTGGCTCCCACCCGAGAGCAGGGTGCCCTCCAGCAGGGTGTCCCCAGAGGGTATTCTGCCACCACTGGTGATGACAAGAGGGGGGGCGAGGGAGGGCAGAAGCCGGTGGGCCACGGGGAACTGAAGCAGGTAGACCTGGGCCCGGCTCAGCTCCACCAGATACAAACGACCTGTCATTCAACCCTGTTTGACTGCAGTTTCCTCATTTCTCAGGCAGGGCTCCTCAGGCCTCTGCCTCTGGGCTGTGGAGAGGGAGACCTGAGCTAAGGCAAGGTAGCGTCGGGGGAGGAGAAGGCTCCAGCGTCACGCAGATTGGTTGGCACTGCTGTCACCTTGGGTGCCAAGCACCCAGCACACGCCCAGCATGTGGAAGAGGTTCAGCTGCTATTGGTCGGTGCCGAGCCCGGATCCGCTCAGCCGGGAGTCGGGCATGATTGTTTCGCATCACATGGACAGGGAAGCAGATGCGGAAGGAGGAAGTAGCTGCCCAAGGTCATGCCCTGGGACGCACACCGGGCAGCCTGGCTCCAGCCCAGGTTCAGTGGTTTGCTGCTGGGTGTGGTGGAGCTCACCTCTCGGAGCGAGACCCGCAGCTCGGACCACGGGCTTAGTCTGATCCCCTCCCAGAGTGCCCTGTACCTGAGCAGGGGTGGAAACTGAGGCAGGCAGAGCCTGTGCCTGGAGCCGAGGTGCTCCATTAGTCCAAACCTTAGCTGTTCCCTGGAAAGTACAAGAGAATCGTGTGCCTCGCTCAGGCAGGGAAGCCCTTCGGAGGCCCCGGGCAGGAGAAAGCAGAGCCAGGACCCCGCGGAGGGAGGTGTCCAGGGGAACCAGGTGACGAGGGCTCCAGGCCCATGTCCCACAGAGTTAGACTCCGTAGGGCCAGGAGAGGCCAGGCTCTGCTCCCAGAACCAAGGAGCCTGGGAGTGTTGGCACCTTCTCGCGCACACAGCTCTGATGTGGCCAGAGGGCCCCATCGCTCCTAAAAGTGAGCCTTGAGTCACCGAGCTGAGGGAAGAGGGGCCTGGAGCACCCTGCAGAATGGCCCTCCGCCCCTCACTCCCCACATTGGCTAGACCCCACCCCTCAGCCACCACCGACCGCAGGGGCTCACGCAGGAGCCCACGGGGCAGGTGCAGGAGCCACGGCGCCGGGGGCAGCCACAGGCTCTGCCTCGGAGCTGCTGGTGAAAACCGCGTCCAGGCAGGATTACCCTGAATAGCCTTTTAAATGGCCGCAAAGCACAGGACTGGGACACATTTTTGCTCCTCGCCCATAACCATTATACCGCCTCTTAATAGCCTGCAGCTAGTTTTTCTGGGCATAGGATGTGTGTTTGGTTAAGCATCAGATGAAACTTCTGACTCACATCTGGGCTCAGAGCGTATGAAAACACGTAGGAACGCTGGAACTGCCCACAGCGAGGCCGGAGGCTGGTGCTCACACAGGAGCCCAGGGATGGAGGGCCAGTTCCTGCTTCTCCACTCGAGCCCCCTGCAGGGCAGACCCTGGAGAGGGGAGCGGCTAGCTGGATTGCGTGCACCGTCTAAAACAGTGGTTCCCAAACTTATTTGGCCTACCGCCCCCTTTTCAGAAAAAATATTACTCAGCACCCCCTGGAAATTAATTTTTTTTAAATTTTAATAGCAATTAAACAGAAAGATATATGCCCCCAAATGCGCTTGTGGCCATCACCCCCCACCCCTGGAACGCTGCAGCGTCCACCAGGGGGTGGTAGCGCCCACTTTGGGAATCACTGGTCTAAAAGAACCTCTCTCTCTGTGGCGTGAGCTCACACGTGTGCACTGTGCATAATGAAGTGTTAGACATTCAGACAAGTCTGCTTGGAAAATAGCAAAGGCAGCCCCAGCCGCTTTGGCTCAGTGGATGGAGTGTCAGCCCGCAGACCAAAGGGTCTCAGTTTCAATTCCGGTCAAGGGCACGTACCTGGGTTGTAGGTTCCCGACTGGCCCAGGCCCTGGTCAGGGTTCGTGCTGGAGGCAACCAATCGATGTGTTTCTCTCACATCAGTGTTTCTGTCTTTCCCTCTCTCTTCCACTCTCCCTAAAAAATTAATGGAAAAACATCCTCCGGTGAGGATTAACAAAGAAAGAAAATAGCCAAGACATAAAGGAACTAGAGATAAACCCGCTCTCTAGTTCGGGGAGCAGATCCGGGGGAAGTTCACAGTGGAGGTGACATGAGTCTGCAGCTGGCGCCACGCTCTGGTTGGTCCCGTGGAGAACGGCTGTTCAGGCAGCGAGACCAGGGTCGGCAAAGGCCCAACAGAGGCAGGAAGCGAGCTGTCAGCGAGAGCCCAGCAACCCGCAGGCCCGCTGACCTGCCTCCTGCGGCCAGACAGGTGACAGATATTGATACGAACAACTTTGTTCTCTGACGACTCAGCGGGGGTGACAAACCTAATCTCCAGATCGTGTGCGTCCATAACCTTGACTTTCTCCCCACCCAGGCTACTGAGCTGCACCTTGAAGTTGGAATAGAATGAGGGAGAGCGAGCCTTAGGGATTGTCCCGGTCGGGTGTTTGAACTCCAGTGACACCCATCATTGCCATATCTCTGCACCATCCTACTCTTCCTTAACTTTTTTTGCAGTACCTTTCTCTGGTTTACTTACTCATGTGTCCTAGTCTGTCATGTGATAACATGCATGACATCATAGGTTTTAGGTGTCGTTTATGCTCATTTTTAATATGGTTTCAATCAGTAGGTGACTCACATGAGAACTGCCTCTGCATTCCCCCAGTAATGCAGGTGGCACTTTCTGGAACTCTGTGGTCCAGTCTTTCATTGTAAAACTCGGGGAACCGAGGCTGGGAGGAGGGTCCTGTGCCCAGGGTCACACAGGCACTTGGTGGCAGGCGGGGCCTGTCCATAGCTCTGCCACTGTGCACACTAGCCCACCCCCACACCCCCCGCCCCAGTGTCAGTTTCCAGTGGAACGAGCTTTATTCTGCCCAGTCCTGCATGGAATCAGTCTCCTGAGTTCCAAGCCTTGTCTCAGGCAGCAGTCTCTGAGCTGTGATATCGGGGTCCTCCCCCCAGAGGTGGAAATCTTCCCCTCCACCTACAGCCAGGCACTCACGGTGTCCATGCTGGAAACAATGACCATGTCACTGGCCCCATTTCACAGTGATGGGAGGTGCGGGCCAGAGACGGTGAGTAACTTGCCCAGGGTCACGGAGCTGGCAGAGCTGGACTCCACCTCCAGCACCCACCCCACGGCCTCCAGGGTCCTCTTCCCTTGTCCTCTGCTCTCTCCAGGAGCTCATCACCGCCTGGTACATCGGCTTCCTGACCCTCATCCTTTCTTCGTTTCTTGTCTACCTGGTGGAGAAGGACGTGCCGGAGGTGGATGCGCAGGGAGAAGAGATGAAAGAGGAGTTTGAGACCTATGCAGACGCCCTTTGGTGGGGCCTGGTGAGTCACCCTTTGCCCGCCCCACCCCACCCCCCAAGGGGATGGCCTGTTATCCACAGAGAGAGATGGGCGGCTGCACTCTGCAGTCACAGTGAGAGTGAGACCGCCTCCATTTCCCATCCTGCCCCTGGGCGACCCCTCACAGGCTGCACGCTTTGAACAAGCAGGCTTCCCATCGTGTTTATAAGAAGTCAGGCTTCGCAATAGTCTGGTCCCAGGGTCACTAGGCCCTTACCTCATTAGTTGTCGGCTGTTATCAACCAAGCCACACGTGTGCAAACACACACGGTGACACAGGCCTTCAGACACACCTAGCGACTCAGCCCCACACCCACAGGGACACATGGCACAAGGTGGCACCTGCCAAAGGCGTACTTGCTCCAGAGCGCTGCTTTAGGCACGTCACCTTTATTAACACAGTTTAAACTCAAACAACTCTTATTGGGCCCTTTATAAATGGGGAAACTGAGGCATGAAGCGGGTAAGGAACTGATTCAAGGCAGACCCTGAGCCAGTCGGTGGTTGACCTGGGATTTGAACTCCGGCTGTTGGGCTGCGGAGGCCAAGCTCTTACCTGCTTTGCTCTCCTGCCTCCTGGGTTCACAAGTACATGTGTTCACGTTAATACATGTGATCATACACAGGAGTGCACAGCACATAGCAGACATTGGACACGCACACCTGTGTCCACATACATGTAAATGCACTCACAAGCACACATACTCGGTAACGTGGCTATACACAAAATCACACAAATACACGTAGGTACATGCACAAACATGTTTGCAGTTACTGAAACATTTGTGAGTCATCGACTATAGGTAGGAAATCCTTAACTCAGGGCAGGTGTGCCCTTGAGGGCCCCATGTAAGTTCCTTGATACTTGGTAGCTTTTCTCCTACGGGATCTCATTCTAAATAGTCACAGCCCCCCCCCCCCAAGTCAGTACAGAGGCTGATATGATGGGGGGAGCTCAGGGATACACCCCTGGTTTCCCTCTCCCTGGGGACCCCTCGTCTGAGCCCCACTTTCTTCAGATCACACTGGCTACCATTGGCTACGGAGACAAGACCCCCAAGACGTGGGAAGGCCGTCTGATCGCAGCCACCTTCTCCCTCATCGGCGTCTCCTTCTTTGCCCTGCCGGCCGTGAGTACCTCAGTGTGCACCCGAGTGCACACACAGGACCCTCCCCGCCTGGCCCCGCTCTGCCTGTCACCTTACCTTCCATCCTTCACGCCATGAACTCCAGCGCTGCCCATTCACTAGCCATCCCTGCAGCGTGGTGCCGGCTCTCTGCCACGCGCTGTGCTGGTCCCTTTGCCGGGAGTGAGTCCTCCAAGACCCAGTGTCCCCGCTGCCATCTTCAGACTGCTCGTCGCTCCCTCCTCTGGCAGAACCCTGGAGGGCATCTCCGAGCCTGTCCTGGGATTGCTCAGCTCCATGTCTGCGGAAAAGCTGAGCCACACAGATAACAGGACTTGCTCAGGGCCTCACGGCTGAAAAGTGGCAGAGTCAGGAAGTGGCCGAGTGGCAGAAGTGGCGGGCAGAGCGCCACTAAGCTGCAGAGGCAGGCCTCCCAGACGTCAAGGCTCCATTTCACCCAGCAGCCTACGCCCCTTCTCCCCAGCACTCGGTGTTGTCACTGCGGCCGGGAGCGGGTGGGTTCCCAGGAGCGTCTGGGGGGCTGCCTCCGAGCCTGACTTTCCCTCCAGGGCATCCTGGGGTCCGGGCTGGCGCTCAAGGTGCAGGAGCAGCACCGGCAGAAGCACTTCGAGAAAAGGAGGAAGCCGGCCGCTGAGCTCATTCAGGTCTGTCTGCTGTGGGTGAGCGGGATGGGATTAAATCTGTGCAGGCCTGGTGCATGTGTGTACACATATGGGTGTGTGAACATGTATGTGGTGGTGTGTGCATGTATGTGGGCATGTGTACGTGTGTGTGTGTGTGTGTGTGTGTGTGTGTGTGTGTGCGCGCTTGTACAGGAGTAGGCATGCCCGTGGCCTGGGACCCAACCCAGGACCAGCTTGCACGTGGGTAGCTGTGGTGGTTCTGTGGTTGTCTGTCTGGCCAGGCTCGGTGGGTGCTTACTGACAGTCCTATCCCTCTTCCTTCCGGGTTCTAAGCCAATCAGGAAACAGACCATCTCAGGACTCAGACCAACCCATCTGCTGTGAGAGAGAAACATCAGTGAGAGAGAGACATCCATTGGCTGCCTCCTGCACGCCCCCCACTGGGTATTGAGCCTGAAACCTGGGCATGACTCTGACTGGGAATCTAACTGGTGACCACTTGGTGCCTGGGTCAACACTCAACCACTGAGTCCCACCGGCCGGGACCATCTGCTGTTTTACTAACTAAGCTGCAGTGGAGAATTTGGGTCTTTCTACTCCCCACCCCAGTCTTGACTGGGGGACCCACCAGGAAGTCAGCCTGGCGTCCAGGAGCTGAGCCAGTCGCTACAAGGAGGTGTGGCCTCACCTCTGCCAGGGCTCAGCTCGGGAGCCTGTAAGCCAGAGAGGAAGAGAGGCCTTACACGGGGAACTGAAACTCACGCTGTGGTCCGCTGTCACGCATCCTGCGGCAGTGCTGCTGGCTGCCTGCCGGCTCTCCGTGGCCAGCACGCCCCGCCCTGGGCTGGAGGCTGGGACGATGGTGAGAGGCGGTGGCCAAGGCAGGAGTGCTCCCATCACGTCAGAGGGACTTTGTGCTTTGTGGCCTCCTGGCCGTGGGGAGCACAGAGAACGGGAGAGTGGAGAGTCCTGGCTGCGGCTGCATGGGACTGAATGGCCACCCACTCGTGACTTGTGTCCGGGTAGTGTCTCCGTGGGTCTGATATGGGATGGTCCTAGATGCTACCCTACACACTGTCGTTTCCAGGCCAGCCCCAGTCTCCAAGAGTGTACACCATGACCCCCCAACCCCAAACCATCCCAGTATCCAGTAATTCTAACACATTAGCCTCAAACCCCCTCTCCGCTGTCTCCTGCACCCAGAAGTGGCACCAAGGACAATATTTTGTCTTCCTATGGATTTGAGAGTCTCTCCCTCCAAGCGCATGAGCCGTGCTCTAAGGCTGTGGGACCGTGTGAGCAGTCAGGTGACACCAGGTCGGTCTCTTATCCCCGCAGGCTGCCTGGCGGTACTACGCTACCAACCCCAACAGGATCGACCTGGTGGCCACGTGGAGGTTCTATGAGTCGGTCGTCTCTTTTCCGTTCTTCAGGCAAGTGGTGGGTGACCCATCTGGACCGCTCAGGGCGTGGCCAGCTGCCCCTCCCATGGGTCTGCATTGGTGCCCATGGGCACACATTAGGATCACAGGGAGCTTAAAAACTCCCAGGGACCAGGGTGATTAATCAGACTCCCCCGGGAGGGGACTCAGGCATCAATATTGATCGGCTGCCTCCTGTACACCCCATACTGGGGATGGAGCCCACAACCCAGTCATGTGCCCTGACTCGGAATCAAATTATGATCTCCTAGTTCATAGGTTGACGCTCAACCACTGAGCCACGCCAGCCGGGCAGGAATCATTTTTAAAGAAACCCCAGATGACTCAGGGTGCCGATGTTGAGTGGCTGATAAGGGAAGGTCATATCAATGTTTGAGCGGGATCAGTGGCTGAGAAAATGGGGAACCAGTGTGAGGGGCCACCTTGGCAATGCATGCTCCCCCACCCCACTTGGCCTGCACCTGCTGCCGCTCCAGATGCTGAGAACCGCCAGGCGGAAGCTGCAGGAGGGACCCTCAGGGGACCCCAAGATGTCATTTTGTGTTCTCAGAAGGGGAGAGGAAAGGAAGGGAAAAATAAAAACCCCTTTCCATGGCTAGCACCTGGGAAAGGCGGGAGAAATTAGTGTTTATTAGATATGCACTACGGTCCAGACCTCCAAGTTCAGGTTTCAGTGAATCCTCACAGGCACCCTCCAAAATAAGTGAGAGGTTCTCAAGTGTAAGGCACGTTGCCATGGAAATGGGAAGGGCCTGGTAGAGCGGGTAAAGGTGGGCACAGTGGGGAGGAAGGACTGAAGGAGAGAGCAGGGCAGAGGGCATGGGCTCCGAATCACAGGTGGAGGATTGGCCATCATCAGCAGGACCCTTCATCGTCATTGTTGGCACAGAAGGGAAGCCGGTGGGTGGGGCCAGGTGTAAGAGATGGTGTGTTTGGAGGTGAAACCATGGGGCAGATCTTGGGGAGAGGTGAGTCAGGGTCGAGTGCTGGGGAGGGGGCAGTGGGGAGTGTGATGACGGAGAAGGCCTGAGCTCATGGTCTTGGAGAAGGAGAAAGGATGGGAAGGGATGCCCCTCATTCTTTAACACTGCTCCCCGGTCTTCCTTCTCCTGTCTTCCCTCAGCCCACTCCCTCACCCTTTCCCTCTGTCCTCGTGCTTCAGGGGGGAAATGGGCCAGAGGCTGTGTGGCCAGCCCAAGGCCAGACTGGAACCAGATGTTGAGCTGACCATGAACTAGAAATTCCTACCTCTCCAGCTGTCCCTGTACTCCGCTGCTTCTTCTCTCCCCGTTTCCCCCTCCCCGCTCCCAGCGATAGGCCAGTTACTCCCTCGGTGTTTACTGTGCACGCACTGTGGGCCAGTGTGTGGGGCGCTCAGATTTTGGAGCTAAAATACCAAGGCTCTGGCCCCAAGCAGTTCATGGGCTACCACATAATTCTAACACCATGCGATCTGAATACAATCCCACCTGTGAGATGAGCTCAGTGTAGACCCCGGGGAATTGGATAAAAAACACAAAAAAGGGGGTGAGGGCCTTTCTGCTGGAATGCTAAGGATGAGCGTGACTATCCCAGGCAGGGCAAAGAGGCAGGGAGTTCCCGGCAGAGCCTGAGTGAAGGCTCAGAGTCACAAATGTGTGCAGAGCACACGCGGCTTCGTGGTTAGTACTATGGGCACCGAGCCAGGTGGCCTGGGTTTGAGTCCTGACTCTGCTGCTTCCTAACTCTGAGACCTCAAGCAATTCCCTTAAACTCTCTGTGCCTCAGTTTTCTCATCAGGAAAATGGGCATGATAATGCTTACTCCATAGGGTTGGTATACATTGATCCATAAAAAGCACTTATAATGGTCTCTGCCTGTTAATTATTGCTCAGTAATATTTGCCATGATGATGTCAACTATGGTGATGATGGTGGTGACAGAGTGATGGGTGTGTAGCTGCTAAATGACGACATTCCGGTTCCCTGGTCTGTCCCCATCGCTAGACAGATGCCCTAAGCCCAGCACAGGGCCTGGGGCAGAGAAGGTGCTCAGCAACCATTTTCTAGATGAGTAAATGGATGGATGAATGAATGGCTGAGGAGAGCCTTGAGTGGGCAGAGCAGCAGGGGCCTGGGGTCTAGCTGGAGACGCCCATCTCATTCAGTGGGTCCCCTCCAGACTCACCGCCTCGCCTTGGGGTTCCTCTCTCTCCCTCTGCCTTCATCAAAGGGAAGCTGGGGGCACATTGTGGGGCGAGGGTTCTGTATAATTCATGCTCCATTTCTCTCTCCCTCCTCGCCTTACAGGAAGGAACAGCTGGAGGCAGCAGCCAGGTACGTTTCTGATTGTGAATTTCTTTTCCACCGCTGTGTCCGGATGGAGGGCCCAGCTCTGTGTGGTGCAGGGCCCCTGGGCAGCCATGCTGGTGACGGATAGAGCGTGGGAACCACTATTCCCCGTCCCCGCTTCATGTTAACTTTCTCCAGGACACCTTCCTGGTGGTAACAGCCGCGTCACTTGCTGAGTTTCTCCTCGAGGTGGGTTCGGTGCCGGGAGTCCCGCACCCGCTGTCTCAGTGGGTCCTCCCCATCGCAGTGCACCCCCCCTAGCCTCACGTTTAGATTGAGGAAACTGGGGCTCACTCCCTCTGGGTCACCCGGCTCACTGAGTGACAGACCAAAATTCAAACTCAGGCCTGAACACGAAGACCATGGTGTACTTCATTACGTGTCGCTTCCTTTGCTTCCTGGGCCCCCGGGTGGCTCTTTGAAAAGGGAGTCAGGACTGGAATTCGTGGCCCCACAGCTGTGGGCGCCCCGGTAAGGCCGTGAGCCTTCTCTGTCCCTCCCTCTCGCTCCCTCTCGGGAAGATGCCGCGAAGCAGGGAGCCTAGACCTGCTCGAGGCTGTGAAGCAGGACCGTCCCTGCCAACGTCAGCTTAGATATGTATTTGCTCTAGTATGTGGACAGACTGCTTGGGGACCTTGCGCTCAGTCTCCTAGACATTCAGCTCAACCACATACTTCTGCAGCTGGCAGGAGCGGGGCAGAGGAGGTGGCAGGGCCCTGGACCAACTTGTAGGGGAACCACTTGGGGACAGTGGTCTGTGGGAATCTGGGTCCATCCTTCTGAACGGGGTCCATGGTGCCCTATCCCCTCCATCACCCCACCTTAAAGAGACCCTCACAGACAGCACTGAGCTCCCAACAGAAGCAATGCCGCCTTGCCACCGCCTTTGTGCCTGTTTTCAAAGGATGCGCGTTTCTTTCCTGGACCCAGTTTGGGCTGTAGGGGGCGCTGGGGGATACTGCCGAGGAGGCTCAGGGGACATCTGCTAGGGAACTGCAGAGGCAGAGCGGGGAGACACCTCAGAGGGGTGCTTTTACAGAAGCCAAGCCTTCCGGGGGTGGGGGGGCAGGCTCACCCCAAGTTACAGGGCCTGTGAGCTCCGGGAGTGACACAGCCAGGTCTCAGGACTCCCAGCGGGTGCTCTTTCCCCTCCTTCTCTCGGGACCAACAGGGTTTTAGATCATGCAAGTGTTGATACTGCAAGTTACTCAGTCTACCTTAGGAGCCTTTTCTGTACCGGCATGAACAGAATTCAGCCAAACTGGAACGTCCATGCCAAAATCACAGTGCACTGGGTTAATGAAGGCCAGAGAGAGGCATTTTGAAGCTTACAGAAAGAGTGGGTGGGTGGATGATGGATAGGCAGACTCTATGTTCTATGAGTGTCAGAGACCCAACTTAAATGACCTGGGACTGGGAGGACAATGTCATGGTTCAAGTCACCCATCAGACGTGCTGGGAACCCATGGCAAACAAGGAATGGGACCTTCTGGGATTCCTCCCTTCTCTCCCCTCTGCTTCTCTTTGTGGTCTCACTCTTTCAGCTGACCTTCACCATCCTGATAAAGTGTGGGTGCAGGCAGCCCCAGGATCCTACATTTTTCTTTGCACGCAGCTCCAGTGCAAAAATTCCCAGGGAAGCCCTTGGGTCAGCCCAGTTTGTGTCCCACATGCACACTTTGGACAGACTCTCTGGCTCAGAGAGTGAGAAGCCACTGCCAGCCCAACCCTGGGCCATGTGTCCACTGTTAGAGTGACTCGGTGTGAGGTCACGATGCTATGATTGGCAGCTCCCGTTAGAGTCACTTGATTGACGTTGGACAATCAGTTCCCCAATAGAACACGGTCCTTTTCCCTGAAAAACAGGGATGAAACAGAGCAGACAAAAATCACAGTTGCCCCTGACAGGCATCAGTTCTACCCATAAATTCTTAACCCCCTAAAAATAATATTGCATTACACACCATCAACAATAAACCCCCCCGAGCCTCATTTATTCCACAGATTGCACCAGAAAAGACGGATGTGTTGTGTGCGGGACATCATGTGTTCGTGTGTGTGTGTGTGCGTGTGCGTGTGTGTGTGTGTGTGTGTTACTGATTTCATAGAGGAAGGGAGGGGCAGAGAGAGACAGAAACATCAGTGATGAGAGAGAATCATTGATTGGCTGCCTCCTTCACACCCCTTACTGGGGATCGAGCCTGCAACTCAGGCATGTGCCCTAGTCCAGAGTTGATCCCAGGACCCTTCAGTTCGCAGGCCGATGCTCTATCCACTGAGCAACACTGGCTAGGGCTAGGACATCATTTTAAGCATCAGTTAGGACTGTTCATTAGAGAGGCAGCATGGCTGATGATCAGGGGCATTTGTTTGCTAGAAACTAGCATTTTCAAATGTTCAGAACAGGTACCTGTTGACAATGCTGTTTACTGGAGCCTGGTCGTTCACTTTGTATTTCCGAGCAGTTCAGTCTGAACAGCAGCCTTTGGGCTTTCTCTGCATTCGTCTTTGGAGAGGGAAGCAGTGTGTTCCAGGCAGCTTCTTTATCTCCTGTCTTGTATTATGTCCTTCCCGGCACAGCTGTCAGATTTAGTAGACGATCATTCTTTGGATCAGAGAATTCAAACATCATAACAGTCATTTATAAAGAATGCTCACGGCTTGCCGGGTATAGTTCTAAGCACATCCAGCCTCACAGTGAGCCCTTGAGTAGAAGCTATTTTTAACCCCCATTTTAGACATGAGAACACTGTGGTTCAAAGAGGCAAGTGACTTGCACAAAGTTATACAGCTAAGAAAGTTGTGAGAGCAGGATGTGGCCTATCTTTGTAGTTCATGGCCGCAGTCACTGGTAATCTATTAACCTAATCTGTTGGTTTGTTTTCTTCCGCCTTTTCTTGGCTCACATACCTGGAGTCCCTGGCTCAGGGCTCGGAGCCAGGATATACTATTGAGGGAAGGAGCATCGACAGGCGCTATAATTCAGGCTTTGCCTTCTCCCTGTGACATCAGCCACATGAAATTCATCTCCCGGGGTGATGGAGGATGTTGGCCATAAATCTCCTTCCGTGCCCCGGAATTAATGACTGTTAAAGGTGTGCAGGAATCGAAAGCTCAATTAAGCCAAGCCCCTCATTTTACTGATGAGAAAATTATTACCCGGAGCAAAATAAGAGCCTGGACCCATTCCGACCGCTGTTAGTATTTTCTGCCATCCAGACCCTGCCAGTGGGGCCAGGCTGCGAGTAACTGAGATGCAGAGGCGAGGCCTGGGCCAGTCTAACCTCCGAGGGATTCCTGGAACGTCCTAAGGGCTCGGTCTCACTTCTCCTTTGGGAACATGCGTGAGTGCCCATTGACAGCACCCCATTCCCTCTGAATTATGAACCAATCGAAAAATAGACAGGAGTTTCTGAGAGAATCAAAGTACAGGCTACGTGCTGGGGGAAGCCCGTGGGCTCTGGGGGCGACAGTGAGCGTCCTAGCCCTCCCCACTTTGTCCAGCCACGTTTCGGATAAAGAGTCATTGAGATGAAAGGAGAGTGGAAGGTTTCCCGGGAACAGGTCACAGCAGGTGCAAAGGCCCGGAGGTGTGCAGTCAGGGAACTGCCCAGGGGTGGGGCTGGACTTCCCTGAGGCTGGGAGCTGAGTCAGGGGCCCCTGCCACCTCCCTCAGGACAGAACAATCTTGAGTTGACCTTTCCATCCCCAACCCACTGAGTTGCAGTTTTCCCAGTTCACGTTTCAGAATCGCCTGTCCTCACTTTCCCAGGAAATGGGGCGTCAGCTCCAGGGAGGGCTTCTCCTGCCAGGCCCGCAGCACCTCAGAGCCCACGGCCCGAGTCCTGCCCTGGAAGTCCGAGTGGAGAAAGGCCCGGATGGGTTTGAGTTTCAGGGGTGCACTTTTCCTGGCACGTGACGATCCTTTGGGCATGTCAGATTTCAGGCAACACAACTTAGAAGTAAGCTGATCGCCCACTTTTGCTGGAGGGAGAATTCCCTAAGCCTCTTAGACGCAATGGCCGTAACTTGTGCCCGCCACCTCCGGGTTCCTAATGCTGATGAAATCACATCTTGTCAGCCATCTTCTCTGAACAGTGGGGCATTAAGTGAACGGAGCGCGGCCGTTCAGACTGTTCAAGGTTGCACTGAACCGTGTAAATGCCAAGCCAGCGAATCCCAAACTCAGCAGATAGAAGCCGGAGAGGCCTCTCGTTAGCTCTCCCATAGTCAGCACTTCCGGGGGCTCTCCTGGCAGGACAGAGTGGCTGCCGATGCTTTTGTTTTGCTTATTTTAATTGGAATTAAGTCCGCATAGACTTATCTCCTGCCAAGGTCAAGTTCAGTGACAATGGGGAGTATTTGAGTCGAGTGTGAATAAGTACTGTAAAATAATAGAATATTGGATGCCGATTGTAATAGAGAAATAAACAATTAAAAGGAGTGCTGTAAAATGATAGAGAGCTCCCAGGCACTCATTTCAGTTCATTAAAAAAACAAGGGCACACAACTATTTTTGTGGCCCAGGAAATGGTACCCATCCTTTCCGCACATCATTAACCGTCCTGGCGGCTGCGGGAAGGGACTGCTAACGGAGATAGTGGTGACAGCCAGCGTGTCTGGGAGGCGCTGGCATCCCAGACAGTGGCTGGCGCTCAGCAGGCATGCACACTTACCCTCAGGCAGCCGTGTGCCGCCAGGGCTGAGAGGAAGCGGGGAGCCGAGAGAATGAGTCCCGTGTCCAGGGCACACCTTTCTCAGGACAGGCCCGTGCAGCCTGCTGTTGCCCCAGAGCCCGTGGTTCTCGCTGCTGCCCTGCCCATCGGGGTGTGCCGAGCAGGGCCGTGTGCTGGGTTCGGAGATAATAAGGCAACGTGTCTGCTCTGCTCGGACCACACAGTTCAGGGGCAGGCAGACGTGGGAAGGCGCCATCTCCACACAGTATGGCAAACTGGCGGGAAAACGCAGCGTGTCTGTGCGGCAGAGGCGGGTGCGGAATGTCCAGGGGACGCTCAGGCAGCCTTAAAGGGCAGGTGAGGATGGGGGCAGCTGAGAAGGCAAGCAAGGGCGTGACAAGCCGTGGGCCTGAGTGCGGCCAGCCGTGCAGGAGGCGACCGGACAGGCGAGGGGCTGGGTGGACATAGAAGGACAGACCCTCAGGACACATGGGCAGGGGCCGAGAAGAAGGGGGCCTGAGAAGTCACTGGGCCACAGCCCCCCTTTCCCGCACTCATAAGTAGGGAAATCTTCCATGTGGGTGCAGGCGATTGCCTGCCTTGACAGGTCATTCTCTGTCCTGGTAGCCATTCGTCTAGTTCTGGCGAGGAAAGCAAGTTCGGAAGCTGTGACTTCAGGTCAGGGAAACTGCATTTCTCTGAATCGGCCCAGGCAGGGCATTGAGGGGGCGGTGCTGGTGAGAGAGCGGGCCAGAGGGAGTCGGGATAACAGGGCTTCAGCCATCCGCTCCCTCAATGTGTTGTGTTCTCGGGGGCCAGGCGGAAGGCAAGAAACCTGGCAGATGTTATTCTGTGTGATGCTCCCCAGGCGCCTGGGAAGCAGGTGTTGTTAGACTCAGCCTGCGAGGACTTGGTGCGCAGAGAGCACAGGGCACCTGCTCAGTTGGCGGAAATGGGGGTGATCCAGCCTCCTCTGCAGCCCCAGCACCCGTGACCTCCTTGCCACGCCACCACAAAGATGTCAGCAGCTGGCACCATGCACATGGCTGTCATAACCAGACACACTCTTTAGAAATGCTAATTATCTCAGTTCCACGCAGAGCTGATTCATTTGCTCACGCGTTTATACCACAAGTGCACCCACTGTGTGCCAGCCCCATGTGGGGGACGGAGGGGGAGCACTGAACTGAGGGTGTTGGTGTGTGGAAACATGCAGTGTGGGTTCTCTCTGCTGTGTACCTCCCAGAAAGGACTTCATTCCGCATGCTCACTAGGGCTGGAGGTGCAGGACTGGAAATAGAAGGCACAAAAGAAAAAACAAACAACAACAACGAAAGAAACAGAAGGAACAAAATAATGTCTGGAGCACCTAGATGTGCCAAGCTCTATGCCAAATCCCTGACCAACATCATCTCATAGCAATCGGGTGAAATGGGAATGCTTCTCTCCACTTTAAAGATGTGGTAACTGGGGCTCACAAATGGGCCCAAGGTCACAGAAGTGCCCAAAGGTCACCTGGATGGTGAAGGGTAGAGCTGGACTTCAAGTCAAGGTGCAGCCGGGTTTTGCACCAGGGCAACTTTACGTTTACTGGTGTTTATGTTTTGTGTGTATGTGCCAACCACACTGGGCGTAGGAAGCCCAGGGACCCTTTCTCGGAATAACTTTTAATCCACAAGTAAAATGCATGCAACTACAAAAGAAACTGGTTACAGGGAACCTTTGAATAACACCAGTGCTGACCCCCACAATCCACCTGTACCTTTTGACTCCCCAAAAATATAACTACAGTGGTCCCTGGTATCCATGGGGACGGGTTCCAGGACCCCCGCGGACACCAGAATCCATGTGTGGCCCAGGTCCTTATGTAAATGGCAAAGATCAATGCCTACAGTCGGCCCACCATGTCTGTGGATGCCCAAGTGCAGATCAGAAATACTGGTTTTTTTTTTGTTTTTTTGTTTTTTTTATTGCTTAAAGTATTACAAAGGGTATTACATATGTGTCCATTTTATCCCCCCGCCCTAGACAGTCCCCTAGCCTCCCCTATCCCCCAATGTCTTATGTCCACTGGTTATGCTTATATGCATGCATACAAGTCCTTTAGTTGATCTCTTACCCCCCTACCTCCTGCCCTGCAACCCTCCCCGGCCTTCCTGCTGCAGTTTGACAATCTGTTTGAGGCAACTCTGCCTCTGTATCTATTATTGTTCAAAAGTTTATAATGGTCTCTATTATCCATGAATGAGTGAGATCATGTGGTATTTTTCCTTCATTGACTGGCTTATTTCACTTAGCATAATGCTCTCCAGTTCCATCCATGACGTTGCAAATGGTAAGAGTTCCTTCTTTTTTACAGCAGCATAGTATTCCATCGTGTAGATGTACCACAGTTTTCTGAACCATTCATCTACTGATGGGCACTTAGGCTGTTTCCAGATCTTAGCTATGGTGAATTGTGCTGCTATGAACATAGGGGTGCATATATCCTTTCTGATTGGTGTTTCTGGTTTATTGGGATATATTCCTAGAAGTGGGATCACAGGGTCAAATGGGAGTTCCATTTTCAGTTTTTTAAGGAAACTCCATACTGTCTTCCATAGTGGCTGCACCAGTCTGCATTCCCACCAGCAGTGCACAAGTGTTCCTTTTTCTCCACATCCTCTCCAGCACTTGTCGTTTGTTGATTTGTTGATGATAGCCAGTCTGACAGGTGTGAGATGGTACCTCATTGTTGTTTTGATTTGCATCTCTCGGATGATTAGTGACTTTGAGCATGTTTTCATATGTCTCTTGGCTTTCTGAATGTCCTCTTTTGAAAGGTGTCTATTTAGGTCCTTTGCCCATTTTTTGATTGGATTGTTTATCTTCCTTTTGTTAAGTTGTATGAGTTCCCTATAAATTTTGGAGATTAGGCCCTTATCAGATATGACATTGGCAAATATGTTTTCCCACACAGTGGGTTTTTTCGTTGTTTTGTTGATGGTTTCTTTTGCTGTGCAGAAGCTTTTTATTTTGATGTAGTCCCATTTGTTCATTTTCTCTTTCGTTTCAAGTGCCCTAGGAGCTGTATCAGTGAAGAAATTGCTTCGGCATATGTCTGAGATTTTGTTGCCTTTGGATTCTTCTAGAATTTTTATGGTTTCCTGTCGTACATTTAAGTCCTTTATCCATTTTGAGTTTATTTTTGTGTATGGTGTAAGTTGGTGGTCTAGTTTCATTTTCTTGCATATATCTGTCCAATTTTCCCAACACCATTTATTGAAGAGACTATCTTGGCTCCATTGTATGTTCTTGCCTCCTTTGTCAAATATTAATTGAGCATATTGGTTCGGGCCGATTTCTGGGTTCTCTATTCTATTCCATTGATCTATATGCCTATTCTTGTGCCAGTACCAGGCAGTTTTGAGAACAGTGGCTTTGTAATACATCTTGATATCTGGTATTGAGATCCCACCTACTTTGGTCTTTTTCAGGATTGCTGCAGCTATTCGGGGTCTTTTTTTATTCCAGATGAATTTTTGGAGAGTTCGTTCTAGATCTCTGAAGTATGCCGTTGGTATTTTAATGGGAAGTGCGTTGAATTTATAGATTGCTTTGGGTAGTATGGACATTTTAATGATGTTGATTCTACCAATCCATGAACACGGTATGTTCTTCCATCTGTTTATGTCTTCCTCTATATCTTTTTTCAACGTCCTGTAGTTTTCTGAGTAGAGGTCTTTTACCTCTTTAGTTAACTTTATTCCTAGGTAGCTTAATTTTTTTGGTGCGATGGTAAACGGGATTGTTTTTATAATCTCTCTTTCTGAAAGTTCACTATTGGTGTATAGAAATGCCTCGGATTTCTTGGGGTTAATTTTGTATCCTGCTACATTGCCAAATTCATGTATTAAGTCCAGTAGCTTTTTGATGGAGTCTCTAGGGTTTTGTATGTATAATATCATGTCGTCTGCAAATAAGGACAGTTTTACTTCCTCTTTTCCAATTTGGATGCCTTTTATTTCTTCTTCTTGCCGAATTGCAATGGCTAACACTTCCAGTACTATGTTGAACAGGAGTGGTGAGAGGGGGCATCCCTGTCTTGTTCCTGTTCTTAGGGGAAATGGTGTTAGTTTTTGTCCATTGAGTATGATGTTGGCTGTGGGCCTGTCATATATGGCTTTTATTATGTTGAGGTATGATCCTTCTACTCCCACCTTGCTGAGAGCTTTTATCAAAAATGGGTGTTGAATTTTGTCAAATGCTTTTTCTGCATCAATTGATATGACCATGTGGTTTTTTTCTTTCAATTTGTTTATGTGATGTATCACGTTTATTGATTTGCGGATATTGTACCATCCTTGCATCCCCGGGATAAATCCTACTTGGTCATGGTGTATGATCTTTCTGATGTACTGCTGGATCCGATTTGCTAAGATTTTGTTGAGGATTTTGGCATCTATGTTCATGAGGGATATTGGCCTGTAATTCTCTTTCATTGTGTTGTCTTTACCTGGTTTTGGTATTAGGGTGATGCTGGCTTCATAGAATGAGCTTGGAAGTGTTCCTTCCTCTTGAATTTTTTGTAGTAGTCTGAGGAGGATAGGTTTTAGTTCTTCCTTGAATGTTTGGTAAAACTCCCCTGTGAAGCCGTCTGGTCCTGGGCTTTTGTTTGCTGGAAGCTTTTTGATGACTGCTTCAATTTCTTCCATAGTTATTGGCCTGTTGAGATTTTTAGATTCTTCCTGATTGAGTTTTGGAATGTTGTATTTTTCTAGGAATTTGTCCATTTCCTCCAGGTTGTCTAGTTTGTTGGAGTAGAGCTGTCCATAGTATTTTTTAACAATCATTTGTATTTCTGTGGGGTCTGTTGTTATTTCGCCTCTATCGTTTCTGATTTTGTTTATTTGGGTCCTCTCTCTTTGCTTCTTGGTGAGTCTGGCTAGAGGTTTGTCAATCTTGTTTATCCTTTCAAAGAACCAGCTCTTGGTTTCATTGATTTTCTGTATTGTTTTTTTGGTCTCTATGTCATTTATTTCTGCTCTAATCTTTATTATCTCCTTCCTTCTGCTCACTCTGGGGTTTTCTTGTTGCTCTCTTTCTAATTCTTTGAGTTGTAGAGTTAGATGATTTACTACCATTTTTTCTTGTTTGTTGAGATAGGCCTGTAGAGCTATAAACTTCCCTCTCAGGACTGCTTTCATTGTGTCCCATAGGTTTTGGATTGTTGTGTTTTCATTGTCATTAGTTTCCAGGATGTTTCGAATTTCTTCTTTGATTTCATTGGTAACCCAATCAATATTTAATAGCATGCTATTCAGCTTCCAGGTGTTTGAGTATTTTGGGTTGTTTTTATTGTAGTTTATTTCTAATATTATGCCATCGTGGTCTGCGAAGACACTTTTTATGATTTCAATTTTCTTGAATTTGGGGATACTTTGCTTGTGACCCAATATATGGTCTATTTTTGAATATGTCCTATGAGCATTTGAGTAGAATGTATATTCCCTGGCTTTCGGGTGAAGTGTTCTGAAGATGTCTATTAAGTCCATCTGATCTAGTGAGTCATTTAGGATTGCTGTATCTTTGCTGATTATTTGTCTAGAGGACTTATCCAGTGCTGTCAGTGGTGTATTAAAGTCCCCTACTATGATTGTATTGTTGTCGATCTCTCCTTTGATATCTTCCAGGAGTTTTTTTATGAATTTGGGTGCTCCTGCATTGGGTGCATATATGTTTACCAGGGTTATATCTTCTTGTTGTATTGATCCCTTTAGTATTATGAAGTGGCCTTCCTTATCTCTTGTTATGGCCTTCACTTTGAGGTCTATTTTGTCCGATATAAGTATTGCTACCCCAGCTTTCTTTTCCTTTCCATTTGCCTGAAAGATATTTTTCCAACCTTTCACTTTCAGTCTGTGTGAGTCCCTTCTAATGAGGTGGGTTTCTTGTAGACAGCAGATGTATGGGTCATGTTTTTTTATCCATTCAGCCACTCGATGTCTTTTGTTTGGAGCATTTAGTCCGTTTACGTTTAAAGTTATTATTGAAAGGTACTTGTTTGTAGGCATTTCTGTTTTTGTGTGGCTGTTTTCTTTCTGGGCTTTTTATTTCTTATTTTTATACCAGTCCCTTTAGCATTCCTTGCATTGCTGGCTTGGTGGTGATAAACTCCCTTAGCCTTTTTTTGTCTGTGAAGCTTCTTATTTCCCCTTCAAGTTTGAATGATAGCCTTGCTGGATAGAGTATTCTTGGATTCAGTCCTTTGCTTTGCATCACTTTGTAAATTTCCGTCCATTCATTTCTGGCCTGATGTGTTTCTGTTGAGAAATCATTTGACAATCTAATGGGAGATCCCTTGTATGTAACTTTCCGTCTCTCTCTTGCAGCCTGTAAGATTCTCTCTTTGTCCTGAACATTTGCCATGGTAATTATGATGTGTCTTGGTGTGGGTCTTTTTGGGTTCACCTTGTTTGGGACTCTCTGGGCTTGTGTGACTTTTTTCTTCCCCACCTCAGGGAAGTTTTCTGATATTATTTCTTCTAATAGGTTTTCTAATCCTTGTTCATCCTTCTGTTGTTCTGGTACCCCTATTATTCGTATGTTGTTTCGTTTCATGTTGTCCCAAAGCTCCCTTAGGCTCTCCTCCTGTCTTTTCATTTTTTTCTCCAATTGCAGTACGTTTTGGGTGTGTTTTGCTTCCTTGTCTTCTAAATCACTAATTCGGTCCTCCGCTTCTCCTAGTCTACTGTTGATACTTTCAATGGAGTTTTTCATTGCAGCTATATCACTCTTCATTTCTTCTTGGGTCTTACTTAAGTTGTTGATTTTTTCATCTGTTTCTTCTAGCTTCTTCCATATGTTATCGATTTTTTCATCTGTTTCTTCTTGCTTCTTGGAGAGGTTGTCGATTTTTTCCTCCATCCGGTTTATGCACTCTAGGACCCTTATTCTGAATTCTTTTTCTGTCATGTTGCATGCCTCTGTATTACTTAGCTGCTTTTCTGGAGAGTCCTCCTTCTCTTTCCTTTGGGGGTTTCTTTGTCTACCCATGTTTGATCTCGCTGACATATCTAGACGTTGAGTCGTTCAGTGGCTGCTCCCTTGGTGGCAGTGACTCCTTGGTCTGTGGTTGCTCTTCGGGCGGTTGCGGTAGCAGCTGCTCTTCAGTTGGCAGCAGCTCCTCTGGTGGGTGCTGTTCACAGCTGTGGTGGCTCTTCTGGCTGGTGGGGCAAGGTTTCACGTACAGCTGCTGTTCCTCAGCAGAGGGTGTGGTGCTCAGGAGGTTGCTGTTGCTTGGATCTGCTGCGTTGTTTTAAAGGCACAAAATACAACACAACAAGGCACCACGTACCAGGCACTATACACAAATATATTCACGATATGAATAACCCCAAATAAAGGTGACCACCTGAATTAAGAGAATTAGGGGATAAGGAAGAAGGAAGAGAAAAAGAGAAAAGAGAAAAAAGAAAAGAAAATTAGGGACCAAAAAAAGGAGTGCAAAAATGAAATTGGGAAAAAAGGGGGGGGAAATAAAAGCGAGAAAAGAAAAGAAAAAAAAAGAGCGAAAAGAGAGAATGAAGTGGAAGAGGGGAAGAGACTTTTTTATATGAGGAGAATACTCCTATAGAACAGCCATTAATCCCAACAAATTCCCGCAACAGCTCCCTGGAGATGAATGCAAACTAGAAACAACCAATAATATAACGATGAAAATAGAATGGAGAACACTAATCCCAAAATAAAATAAAGAGAAAATAAAATGGCACTTTAAAAAAAATGGTAAAATGGTAGCAGTAATAATGCTGGTTAAAAATAAGAAGGTAGTAATTAAAAGGGTAAAATCAGGTGATGGAAAAAAGAAGAGGGGAAAAAAAAAAGAAGAAGAAGAAAAAAAAAAAGAAAAAAAAATTGGTTTCTTAGTTAAAAGGTGAAAAAAGAAAAAAAAAATATTGCAGTAGTGAAGGTCCTTCGGTTCTTCTATTCTTCAGTGTGGCTCGCCTTAGACCTGCCAGGTATTCAGGAGAGTGTTGAGTTTCCCTGCGATACCCTGTTCCTCTGTGTTGTAAACCACAGTCCTTATTTTAAAGCAAGCCGCATTTGTTTCCCAGACTGCCTTATTTTGTGTTTAGCAAAGAGTCAGTTTGTGGGTCAGCCTCTGGGTGGCAGTGTTCTGGGGTTGGCCTCTGAGGCTATAGGGCCTCTCTGTCCAGTGGACGTTCACTGCCCAGAGCTGGCTGCGTAAGAGTTACCAGTGCTGTGTTGTTGCTGGGATTCAGAAATACTGTTTTGATCCTCGGTTGGGTGACTCTGTGGATGTGAAACTGGGGGACACAGAGGGCCAATTTGTATAATCTTTTTTAAAACATATTTTTCATTGATTTCAGAGAGGAAGGGGGAGGGAGAGAGAGAGAGAAACATCAGTGATGAGAGAGAATCATTGATTGGCTGCCTCCCGCACACCTCCCACAAGGAATCGAGCCCACAACCTGGGCATGCACCCTGACTGGGAATCAAACCATGACCTCCTAGTTCACAGGGCGATGCTCAACCCCTGAGCCACGCCGACCTGGCTAGCGTTTTACTAGTACATTTACACGTAAGCATAGGAGGAAACTGAAGTCGGAGGAGCTCAGGCGCATGCCCAAGGTGTAGCTAGTCCACTGCGGAGCTGGGATCTGCACCCAGCCCTGCCCAGTCCCAGCACCTCCATCCGCTTTAGCCCTGAGCGCCCGTCCCCTTCAGGCGCGGAGCAGAATGTGCGTGTCTTTATGGAGAGGGTCGGGAAGTCCGAAAAGCCTGCACTCAAGGAGGAAAATTGTTCACTTTTGCTTATTTTGTAGCCAAAAGCTGGGTCTCTTGGATCGGGTTCGCCTTTCTAATCCTCGTGGTAGCAATACTAAAGGAAAGCTATTTACCCCTCTGAATGTAGATGCCATAGAAGAAAGTCCTTCTAAAGAGCCAAAGCCTGTTGGCTTAAACAATAAAGAGCGTTTCCGCACCGCCTTCCGCATGAAAGCCTACGCTTTCTGGCAGAGCTCCGAAGGTAAGGCCTGTCCTTGCCCCTGCCCGAGACCCCTCCCTCCCTTCCTCTCTCCCTCCCTCCCTCCTTCTCTCCCTCCAACTCTCCCCCACCTTGAAGTACTCTCCAGTCTGCAAAGTAGCCCATCCCCTGCCCTCCCTCAACCCACTCACTCGAGGCATCTATGACTCATCCCCACAGCTTGAAGGGCAGGGGGCACCCAGGTAGCTGTTCCTGGGCCATAGTTACCACACTCACCTGCGCAGACGCGGCTGGGAGCTTGGGGGCCTGTCACCATGGTCCCTCGGGTGGCAATGATGAGTGCATGGCCATGGAGTCCACGCGAAAGATGGAGAGGGGCTGGGTGCAGAGCGATCCGCAGCCCTGGGGCCTCAGCACCCTCAGGGGTGGGAGGATGTGTCAGAGAGCAGCCCTCAAGGGTGTAGGAACACCTCTGTGTTCCCTTTCACTTATGGAAAGAGGATAAGTAGGGCTCAGAGAGTGACCTCCCCCAAGGTCACCCGGCTGAGGACTTGGAAGAGCAAGAATGTGAACTAATGCCCACCTGTGTGACAAAGCTGCCACCCTGGGAACGCAGAACGCACGTTCTGAACTGCAGGCACCCGTGGCTCAGACTTCTGGGTAATAGGAGGGGATGCTCAGAAAGGCTGAGTGACCTCACCGCTGGAGGACCCTGCGGGGTTCCCGGAAGTGGGAATACAGACCCTGGAGGCTGAGCCTGGAAGGCTGTGGCTGAAGGAGGGCCCTGAGCCTCTGCAGGTGCTGTGGCCGCCGTTGATACACGTGTCTCCCTCCCAGATGCCGGGACCGGCGATCCCCTGGCCGAAGACAGGGACTACGGGAATGACTTCATCGAAGACATGATCCCCACCCTGAAGGCCGTCATCCGAGCCGTCAGGTGAGGACCCACCTCCCCGCCCGTGGCCTCCCCAGGCCCCAGCTCTGTCCAGGACAGGGCTTTGTAAAGTGCGCTTGGCTTTGGGGAGGTGGGCGGGAGGCCCCTGGAGTAACCGGAGGCCGATGCAGAGTCTGTCCATACTCTACAGGGGATGCTGCCTGAAGACAAATGATTGTACATCAGCACGTCGTCATGGGGTGTGCTACCCCATAAAGCAGCAGTTCTCAACCTTCCTAATGCCACGACCCTTTAATACGGTTCCTCATGTTGTGGTGACCCCCAATTTCATTGTGACAAATTGAACATAATTAAAGCATAGTGATTAATCACAAAAACAATATGTAATTATATATGTGTTTTCTGATGGTCTTAGGCGACTCCTGTGAAAGGGTCCTTCGACCCCCAAAGGGCTCGCGACCCACAGGTTGAGAACCACTGCCTTAAAGGAAACTTTGATTGGAAGGCCCTTGCCAGGTGGCCCCGTTAGTTAGAGCATCATCCCAATAAGCCGAGGTTGTGGGTTCAATCCCCCTTAAGGCACATACAAGAGTCAGTCAGTGATGCATAAATAAGTGGAACCACAAATCAGTGTTTCTCTCCCTTTCTCTCTCTCTCAAATCAATTTAAAAAAATAAAATATATCCTAAAAACAACACCTGTGATCAGGATACAGGCTTGTAGAAAGTCCACAGTTCACTGCCACAGCGAATTCTAGAAACTAAGTTGGTTCTCCAAGAGCCAGCCATGGTACTTGCAGAAGGTCCCGGAGCAGTGAGTCAGGGAGTGTTATCATACGGGGACCTCCGCAAAGCCATTGGCCTGCTTTCTCCTGACACCGTCGTGTCCAGTGTGACCGCAGTGCCACTGCTGAAACACAGCTCCTGGCTTCCTGCCTGGTGGAATGATCTCGCTCAAGAAGACCCAGGGAGGGATCTGCCAGCCTGGAGGGAGGCCTGTGCTGCCATGCTCCCTGGTCTGCCTTCTGCCCTGTCCTTGTAGCGTGTTCACTGATGCCTTCGTTCAGGGTGGGCAGGCTTTTTTCTGTAAAGAGTCAGATAGTAAATTGGTTACACTTTGTGGCCGTGCATCTCTGCTGCCTGTACTCAACTCTGACTATGTGGTGCCAGAGACAGTCCATACATGGGTGGTGTGGCCGTGTTGCAGCATAACTTTCAACCCAGGCAGTGGGCGGGTCTGGCCTTGGAGCCGCAGTTGGCCGACACCTCCCTCAGTGGAGGTGTGCAAAGGGCAGGCTTATAAAAGGACACGAGGTTGGAGGGGATGGCAAGTCAGTCGGATGGTTGAATCAATATGTCAGAATAGTGCTAAGGGACCGGAGCCGTGGGCTGTGACAGAATGAACTTTGCACAGCGGCCATAAGAAGGCCTGTGTGAGCCCTGGATGGGGTCAGCTCTGTTTCCTACCGCTGACCTGCGGTTAGGGGTTGTAGTTGCCCCGTCTCAGTGGGCACTGGCCTCAGCATGGACTCTGGGGAGCATTAGCCACCCAGGTGGCTGCTGGCTCCCAGGAAGATGGAGGTGAGGGCTTGGCATCTATGAGTCCTGGTGCCCCCTTTACTCAGAGCCTGAGAAAACGGGGGGAGCAGAAGCTAGTTTCTCTTTGTGAGGAGCTTACAAGCCAAAGGACTAAGAAGGCGATTCAGGAAGAGAGATGTCAGCTGTGGACACGGGCCTTGTCAGCATCCAGACCTGGTCTGAGGAGTGCTCCGAGCTCTCAGCCACGGTCTCACCTTCCAGAAAGCGGTCTGTCCGCAGATTGTTCATGAAACACTCAGCTCAGTGCCTGAATGAAGACTCGGGAAATGTTCGCTCGCAGTGTTACTCTGATGTTCTTAGTATGCAAATGATTGAAGGGAGGCACCAAGGCGGAGAGGTTCTACCAGCCTCGTCTGTGTGGCTCGAAAGGCTGGATCCAGGACCCAAATCAGAATGTCTCCCCATCAAGTCCTTTTCTCTTTGGTTCTCTTTTCCCCCACTGCCCCCGAGTTTGCTAGTCTTAAGTTATAGTTTCTCTACACATGACACACACGTCTCTACTTCACCTTACAGGATTTTACAGTTCCGTCTCTATAAGAAAAAATTCAAGGAGACGCTGAGGCCGTATGACGTGAAGGATGTGATTGAGCAGTATTCCGCAGGGCACCTCGACATGCTCTCCCGGATCAAGTACCTTCAGACCAGGTAAGACGGCCGCACGTGGGAGGACGGTGCTCTCCTGACCGCTGAGGAGCCTAAGCCAGGTGGACCTCAGAGCGGAGCGTGCCAGGCCTTCAGAAAGCATGCGAAGTGCAGAGAGAAATTTGAGGAACAAATAAGTCCATCAAGCACTGTGGATGTCAGAGCCAACCAGCTCCAGGTCAAGCAGGCTGGGAGGAAGCTTGGTGACATTGACACGGCCAAGGTCAACCCCCTGATGGGGCCTCGTGGCAAGAAAGCATATGTCCGACTGGCCCCTGGCTGCGATGCTTTGGATGTTGCCAGCCAAGTTGGAATCGTCTAAACCCAGTCCAGCTGGCTAATTCTAAATATAAATTTTCCACCATGTTGAAAAAATGTGCATCAGACGTCAATCCTAATAGCAAAAATATGGAAACAGCAACAATGCCCAGCTAATTGCCACCATATTTTGTTGACCACCTGGGTGCTCTGCCTATATGTGTCTAATCCCTTATCACCCTGTGAGGCAGAGCGTTAAAGGCTCCATTTCACCAATGAGAAAACCAAACCTCAAAGGGCAAAGGACTTGCCAAAACTTACCCAGCCAGGAGGTGGCAGAGCTGGAGAGCAATCCAGGTGTGACTGGTCGCCTCGCTCCTACTCTCTCTAACAGCCGCACCTCCTCAGTCAGAACATAGACCAAGAAATGAACGTAGCCCAGCCTTCGTGGCTCAGTGGTTGAGCACCAACCTAAGAACCAGGAGGTCACAGTTTGATTCCAGGTCAGGGC
The DNA here is from genome assembly GCF_014108235.1 of Myotis myotis. Classification (NCBI taxonomy): domain Eukaryota; kingdom Metazoa; phylum Chordata; class Mammalia; order Chiroptera; family Vespertilionidae; genus Myotis; species Myotis myotis. Next base: position 3,416,073 of record NW_023416320.1, read on the forward strand.
ACATGCCTGGACTGCGGGCTTGATCCCCAGTGTGGGGCCTGCAGGAGGCAGTGGATCAATGATTCTGTCATCATTGGTGTTTCTCTCTCTCTCTCCTCCTTTCCTCTCTGATATCAATAAAAATATGTTTACTTAAAAACAAAAAGGAAAGAACGGAACCTGCTCTCATTCAAGTTATGTAGCCATCAAATGACATTTGCAAAATATATATCATGCGGTGAAAAAATTATATGACCTGTGAATATATTAGTAGCCATAATATGATTACTAATGCACTCAGCCCTAGATATGCACACGTACACATGTCCATATGCATGACTATGTATGTGATTATATTTAGACATATGACTTTATCCTCTGATGGCCAGAGGTGCCTCCCAGCAGCAGAGACCTGCAGAGCCAAGCACAGAGCCTAGGGTGTGGCAGGAAAGGCTACCTCATTGATGAGCTGGAGGCCAGCTAGGCCTGCGGGGCACAGGGCATTTCTGCTGAGAATTAAGGAGACGCCTCCCTCACCCTGTCTCCATGGGCTGGCTGCCTCTCTCTCCCCTGGGATGGGGATGATGCCCTCAACACCAGCGGACCAAAAAAAGATAATCTATTGAGATGATACATTTTCTCTTCTTCTGTCTCTCCCTCCCCCTCTCTCTTTTCCCTTTAATTCCACGTTCCACACCCACACCTGACAGGAGGGATTAGAATGAGTTGCTTTCCTCTCTGCCCATGTAAAGCGCCTTGTCATTTATCCCCTCACTGTGTGTTCTCTTCCAGAATAGATATGATTTTCACCCCTGGACCACCATCGACTCCGAAGCATAAGAAGTCTCAGAAAGGGGCAGCGTTCACCTACCCATCCCAGCAGTCTCCCAGGTGGGGTCTGTGCACAGTGCCGGACAGGCTGTGGGCGCCACAGCCCCGGGGGCGTCCCCGTCCCTGAGTCTCAGTGGTTGCTTTCTGGTCGGGTGAGGTTGCCGGTCCCCGAATGGAGAGTTTGAGGGCTGTTCTGATTTGTGGCCATTTGAAAGGTTTCTGTGCAAACCCTGACCTTCCGTCTCTACGCAGACCACGTGGGTGACACTGTTTTATGGCTGTTGAAAATGAAAAGCATGGTTTCTTTTTTATAAAATAAGAGGTTTTATTGGAGCCAGTCGAATACTTCATAGTAGCAGAACTCGGCACCCATCCACTCCCACTCCTACTGCGTCATCTTTCACGCCATTTTCTAGATTCCGCATGTTTTCCGCTCTTAATAAGATGGGAGGGATGAAATGCTGACCCCCACGGTATAGAATTTCAGGGGTTAGACCCCTCCCTGCGCCCCACCACACACACTTGGGGGAGCTCCCAACCAGCAGCCTGAGACTGAAGCCCAAGGACAGTCATTTCAAGGAACCAAACACTGGGCACAGTCAGGAGCTTGGGTCCCTTCCCTGGCCCACATGGCCTCCGGGATTGAGTGGCCTTTTCGAGCTGCACAAGGGTGCGCGTGGGAGTCATGGCTCCTGGGACCATGGCCCGCCGAGCTGAAGCGACCTGGCAGAGCAAAACCAGGTGTCACAATCTTATAGGCCTGTTGGCTCTTTCCTAGGAACGAACCCTACCTAGCCAGAGCATCCACATCAGAAATGGAAGACCAAAGCATGATGGGGAAGTTTGTGAAAGTCGAAAGACAGGTAGGTCTTTCCTTTTCTGAACCAAAAATCCAGCAAATAAAATTGATTTCCACATGTCACTTTCCTCCCATAGATCAGTAACACACGTGAGTATCTACCATTCCAAAAAGGATGTGGAAATTCAATGCCGATTCTACAATTGCTGGCTGGGTGATCACGTGCACATTAATGAATTGTCCGGAGCCTCAGTGGCCTCATCTGTAAAATGGGGATCTTAATCCTCCCTAAGCTTGCTGTGAAAACGAAATAAATTGATGCATGTAAATTACCTAGAGCAGGAGTGGGTGTACAGGAAGCACTTAGCAAGTGGTAGCTACCATTCTGTGCTTCACAGTGTTCCCTTAAGAAGTGTTTGTTTCCTTCCCCCCTTCCCTAGATCCTTAAGGTTACCCTGGAGAAATGGCACTGTCAGTTGCTATTAGGATTTCTATTCATCCTTCTATTTTATTCATAATTCACAATTGGATCGGTGCAGGAGAGTGAGAGAAAAGCTCAATGATTCTTCTTTTTTGGCCTAAAAAGAATATCATCGTTCAGTTCTAAATTTTAATTTATATTTTGAAAGATCTCAGCCCGTCCACTTACCAGCTCTGTGCCTTTTGACAAGTTACTTCTTCTGCTAGTGCCTCTGTGTCCTCGCCTGCAAAATGAGATACTAGTATTCACTCATAGGGCTGTGAGAAATTAAATGAGGTCGTATCTTGGGAGTGCATAAAGCAGAGTCAGATAGTAACTGCTATGTGTTAGTGACTGACGCTTGGATACCATCTCAGCCATTACCTAATTCTGAGCTGTGCATCCTCATCGGTTGGGGGGGATGATATACCTGCCCACAGTGCTTGCTTGGTGAGTATGACTTGTCAGGGAGAGAAGGTCTCACACACACATGTGTTCATGCACACACACATGCACACATGCATGAGCACAGAGACGCATGCAGGCACACATTCACATTCACACATACATACTCACATGAGCACACACATATACACACATATCACACATGCGCACACAGGCAGGCAGGCACATACGCCGCACGCACACCGGCATATGCACTCACAGAGATTAAATAAATCCCCAGTTCGGAAGGTAGGAGCAGACCCAGCTTATCTCTGTAGCTCCCACTGGCCACCAAGGCCCCCAGGCAGGGTCTCCAGTTCTATGAAGCGCAATCCTTGCTCATCACCGCCCGCATCTTTGGGGCTCACATCACCTCGTAGAAGCAGCAAACACGACAATCCACATGCTTCTGGCTAAGGGAATGCTTGCAAATCAAGGACTCCCGCTCCTCAACCCACACAGCTGGCAGCCTGGCCCCTTCTCCCAGGGGAGAGGGAAGGCCTGTAGCGCCTGTCCTCGCACTCCCCGCCTCCAGCCTTCGCTTAGGCTGCCTGGGTTATGTCTAGATTTGCACCACTTCGTGCGCAGGGCTTGCAATGGGGAGGCACGGACTAGTTGGCCGTCAGCATCAGGACTTCCTTCCCGATAATTAAATGTGGTTGTAGCCTCTCCCGACAGGTGACAGGCACCCGCCCCGAGAAGGCAGTGATCCCGCCTCCTTGTGTTCCAGGTGCAGGACATGGGGAGGAAACTGGACTTCCTGGTGGACATGCACATGCAGCACATGGAGCGGTTGCAGGCGCACATCCCCTGCTATGACCCGGCCAAGGGCACCTCCCCGGCCGCGGAGGAGGAGAGAGGGGACCCCCGGGATTCGGAAATGAAAACCATCCTTTGCAACTATTCTGAGACGGGGCTCCCGGACCCGTCCTTCAGCTTCCACCAGGTGCCCATCGACAAAGTCGGCCCCTATCGGTTCTTCGCCCACGACCCCGTGGGCCTGCCCCGTGGGGGACCCGGACCTGGCAGGGCTCCCGGGACCCTCTCCTCTTCCACCCCGGCGTATATGGAGCGGCCCACCGTCCTGCCCATCTTGACGCTTCTCCCGTCCCCCACTGACCCACACGGCCTCCGGCAGAGACGCAGCTTCACGCGGGACAGCGACACCCCCCTGTCCCTGATGTCAGTGGACCACGAGGAGCTGGAACGGTCTCCCAGTGGCTTCAGCATCTCCCAAGACAGAGACGACGTGTTTGGCCCGGGCGGGGGCTCGAGCTGGATGCGGGAGAAGCGGTACCTGGCCGAGGGCGAGACAGACACGGACACGGACCCCTTCACGCCCAGCAGCTCCATGCCTCTGTCCTCCACGGGGGATGGGATCTCGGATTCCATATGGACCCCATCCAACAAGCCCGTGTAAAGGGGTCCTGGCTGACTCCTGGGAATGTCCACAGACTCTGTATAGCTCACTTGCTCTCACGCCTGACGCTCACCAGTGCGGTCCCCAGTGGCCACATCCGACGCCTGCATGTGCGTGACGGCCCCCAGCAGGGGCCGGCCATGGCCTGTCCTCCCACGCCACCGCCGTGAAGCCGCCTCCTTTCAGCATGGTCTGCATGCCCTTGCACTAGCTCAGTGGTCCACTCGCCTCCTCGGGACACACGCTCACCTGCTCTTCTTTTTGCTCGCGATCGGACCAGTCCAGGGAGAGATCGCCCACGAGCTTTTCATCTGTCTGTCTGGTTGGCTGGTTTGGGTTTGAGTTTGGGTTTGGTAAGCAGGAAGGTAGTTTAGGTTCTTTCTCCGGTCACCACCCCTTTCTGTAAAACAGGCCCGTGGTTGGTCGGCTGTGTGTGAGTGCCAGCCACCAGTGCTCTCACATGCCAGTGAGGGTGCCTCCTGAGCTAAGATGTCAGGAGAGGAGTGAGATAGTCCCACATCGACAAAACCAAGAACCTTCCAAATAGTTTCAGTGAGGCCCAGCCTTCTGAAAGCCCTCCACAGGACCTCACGTGGTCTGCCATTGTCTAGTGTCACGCATCAATTTCCTCATCGTAAAAAATGGTGGTTGTCCCAGTGTAGCATTTCCAATGAGTTATGAGTTGGCGGGGAGAAAACACACACACACACACACACACACACACACACACACATTTAAAGAGTTGCCAATTCCTGTAGCCAAAGATGGTGACATTGATCAGAAGTGGGGTGCCCCTCTGCACAGCAGCCAAGTTCAGTGCCTTCAAAATGAGGTTCCCACTCACACCCTCCCCATGAGACTTACACAGAACACCCACTCAAGTGGAAACCGGAGTCACAGGGCACACGGTCTGTCTGGTCCACGTCTCTTTGTAAAACTGCGAAACCTTCGGCTCAGCTCAAGTGACGTGCCCGGGGCCACGCCGTTGTCCCTGGAGAGCTGGGCCCGGAGCCCAGTCCGCTGGCTCGCTCTGTTCCCTGGGCTCCTGGCCGCACCGCTCTGCCCTTCCTGCAGGGGGCCCGGGAATTGTGCCAAGACACCTGTACCCTGTGTTGTGTGCAAAGCACTTACCACACAGTTTCTCCAGGAGGAGGGGGTTGTCTGCTCTTATTTGCCAGATACACTTCCTGACGCGTTGTGTTTGGGATCCAGAAAAAAAAATAGTACAGGAAAGCTACTTGTAATAGTAATTAATATGCAGATGGGCAGTATTTCCAGAACCGTCCATTTTCACTCCTGCAGATTTTTCAAACCACTCCTAACCATGAGACAGCGGAGGTGTCAGCCCCCAGCCTGCAGAGCACTGCTCCCCTGTATGCATCTCACCATTAATCACAGGCCTCATAAGCTTAAGAGGCTGTGGCCTCTTATGGGATGCCGCTACTCTCTGAAACACTTTGATGGAAAAGGTTTCTGTGAGATTTGGGCTGAATTAGCTAAATGACAGTTCTGCAGTATTATCACCTCACCCTTTTCCGCACATCTCAGCACTGGCTGAGGATGGTCGCCATGGAGACCATCAGGATGATTGAAATGGCGTAAACAAATGTCTGCATGTAAGTGCCACTGATGTCCTCCCTCAGTCTTGTCAAGAGCCATCAGAGCCGTGGCAGACATCTGGTTGACGCCGTCATCATTACCCGATGCAGCGGCCTTACATTCTGCTGGAGAGAGGGGCTATCTCCTCACAGTTCAGTTTCTGTCGACAGGGACTGTACCAGAGGCTCAGCATGCAGTGAGCAGGCAGGGCTGCTGCCTGGCCTGAGGAATTCCTGACAGGTAGAAAGGGCGTTTTACATGGAGAGTGCTCTGAATGGCTGGGTGTTGACCTTGAAGTCTGAGGTGGGAAATACACAAGAATGATCACACACATCGGATATGAAACCCCTTCCCATATGGTTTGCCTTTGACCTTCCAGCAATCTGAAGGGCAAAGGGCATGGCTCATTGGTTCTCTTCTCGGCTCCCCTCAACATGCCTGCCAGTACCATTGGAGTTGGCGCTGGAAAGCCTAAGCCCCTTCCTTAGGGCTTGGTTCTTGATTCTGACCTCCTGGGATCTTTCACCAGAAACGATGGAGCCACCTACCATCTAACATGTTACTGTGTTCTTTTTTATGTATGAGTTATTTGAAACAAAAAAAAAATGGAGAATGAATCAAACAGTCTACATAGGCACCAGTTATTTTCCCCTAACTTATTAATATTCTTGAAGAACCTACTAAGCTTAGTATCTTACAAATAGATCCATTTTCCAGGAACTCAGTGGAGTTCTCAGCTGGAAGAGTGGGACTTCTCATCCTCAAGCTAACAAATAATTACCATGGGCCCAAGGTGAGAGGACTGCCTCAGGGTCTGTTAATAACTTACAAAGGAGAGAGCTTGTATTATTTCCCAAACCGCTGGCGGGCAGGCCAGCTTCCCTGCTGGCTCCTAAGGCCAGGATGGCAGGGACTGGGTTTGTGCTCCTCACCACCAGGTCTCCTACATGTGTATGTCGCCATTATCAGTGCAAAGACCGAATACATTTTTCATGAATGGATAAAGGACAAGACTCAAGAGCTATTCTTTTCCATCTAAAAAAAATCTGAAATCCTTTGCTTTGCTATCCTCTTTGGTTTGAAAAGCAAACCAAACCTGCTCAAGTTGCCTGCCCCCAGGCAGTATCACCAACATGGCTGGCGATGAAGCAGAAATTCAAGGTCTAGGATTGAGCATAAGTTATAGGGAGAAAGTGTGTGCTTCCACAAAGATCTTTGTGTCAGAAGAACAGAATGATGGGATAATCCAACAGCACTGGTTGATAATGTGAAGGTTATACTATTTCAGATGCACCAGAGGTTCTGAAGCTTGCCCAGGAAATTGCAGTTTGAGCAGAATCCCATGAAATAGTGACCAATTAATTCCATTATAAAAAGTAGGAATGATCTTCCCAAGTGAAACTATGGCCTCATTACACAGATCCAGGCTCTGTGTGTCGCAGTATGACACATGAGAATGTGAAGAGGTCATGTTTTATCAGGATCAAAATGAGACAAATTTACTTTCCCAGCGTCAGGTAAAGGGATGTCATTGAGCTGAGAAGAAAGTACTTGATACCAAGTGTGAGTTCTGACTATCAAATACCAGCACACGAGGAAACACAAAAAATATTTTTTTTAATTGTGAGAGAAAGAAACAACAACAAAAAACCCCACACCAAATTGAGAAAGTTCTATTCACTAGCTGCTTTTTCTGGGAACTGAGCTTAGATTTATTAGACATGACATTGATATTATGAAACTCTGGTTTTCATTAAAAAAAACCTACCTAGAAAACCCCAAGGTATACTATAGTTCAAAATTAGCTAATTAATTGACAGTTGTGCATTATGCCTTGCCTATTTTGTGCCAGGCAGTTCCTGGACACTGTAAATTGAAAGAATAATTACTTGTAGGAAATCCTAACATAACAGGATCTACTCATAATTTGCCAAGACCATTCTCATAATTTGATGCCACTGTAATGACTGTAATAAAAACATTATTAATTTACAAGATTAAGCTGTGTGCTGACTCTAGGCAATGCACTTGAAATTCAGAACTATGAAAACCACAGTTCCTGCCATCAAAAAGCTAGGAACTTGGTGGCCTCAAATATTGGAAGTCCCTTCAAACTATGTGTACCACCAATGGCAAGTCTCTGATTTCATCCCTGAAGAACGCTCCACAGACAGGAATGTTTCCTAGCTTGGAGTCACTGGGAGAGAGAACATGGAAGAAATGGAGAGCAAAAATTCTGCATCAAAACGGTAATGACCCCATCAACCAGAGAAGACTGAACGGATTGAAGGGGGACTTTGAGTTTGGGTTCAATGCTTTGGACTTTACAGCCCCAGATAAGCACACGTGAAGAAGGTTCTAGAGTACCTTGGAAGGTTCTGGGGGGCAGTCAGGGGAACAGGGTTTTCCTCTCTAAATCCCTACGAGGATTGAGTTCTGGCAAGTCACTGAGCTACTTTAATTGTGTTGGCCAAGAGAAGCGTGTGGTACAGGCCGAAGACACAGCATCCGTTACAGGAGAAAGGTGGGGCTACCTGTGGGGTCTGCTGATCAGATTCTTCTGGGGCAGGAGAAGAAGTTTATCCAGAGCTCCGAGAAGCGGGCTGCACTTCGGAAAGAGCTGCCAAGCCCACGCCAGGCTTCCCCCAGAAGGTACCACGTAGCTGGTCTGTTTTCCAGGAATACGCTTCCGAGGCATCTAGAACCAAGGCCTCTTGGCCTCCACATAGCACATACGTTTCAGGGGGAAATAAGTTAAAATGAGCTCTAGATACAAGTGACCTGAGTGTGACTACAACGAAGCCGTCAGAAGCCTAGCCCAGTGCTGGGGAACATACTCGTCATTCCTCTTGGACTTGTCAAATGAAGGAAAGTTTGATGCCGACGAGTAATGAAAACTGAGCATGTTCTTCAATGTTCATTGTCCTCTGCCCACAGACGGAGGCCAGGGCAGGGGGAACTGGCCCTAAGCTCTCTGTGAGTTGCCGGCGATGTAATAGTTTTCTCTCTTGACTTCATGCAATCCTCATTGCAGCCCATGGGGGAGGCGTGTGGTCCGCATCCTGCAGGTGAGGACACTGAAGTAGGCAGGGGAAATACCGCGCCATGGGTCACTCATTGTAAGAGTAGATCTGGGAGCATCATCAAAACCCACGTACCTCCAAAGCCCACTCTCCCCCAGCCAAGCCTCCCAGGAAAAGCTGCCAGACCTCGCCCTGCGGTCCTTCACCACCTTGCCTTCCTCCGCCCCGTCAGCTTTCTAGTAAAATGATCATAGACGAATCGCTCCCCTGGAGGAAAGAGAGTCCAGTGTTGGTTGCTCCACTTGGCTATTCAGCGGGTCCTGCCTGTTGCTTTGAGTGGTTTCACAGCCAGCTTCTGTCAGTGGCAGGAAACTGCCACGTAAAGCATTCATCTGGTCCATGTTGGAATCCGTCGGCTCTTAGAGGTGGGTGTGGCTGCAGATAATCCCCTGAGCACCCCTTGTTCTCGGTCCCCAAGGATCTCCTGTCATTGTTTTAAACAAGGTCAACTGTCCCTCTAGAGCAGGGGTGGGCAAACTTTTTGACTCGAGGGCCACAATGGGTTCTTAAACTGGACCGGAGGCCAGAACAAAAGCATGGATGGAGTGTTGGTGTGAACTAATATAAATTCAAAGTAAACATCATTACACAAAAGGGTACGGCCTTTTTTTTTTTTTTTAGTTTTATTCATTTCAAACGGGCTGGATCCGGCCCGTGGGCCGTAGTTTGCCCACGGCTGCTCTAGACTCTGGTCTTCTGTGTCTAGGCTGCACCTTTATGTCAGGTCTTTGAAAACCTGCAGAAACAGGTGCATCTTCCAAAACACTCTGTGTTTCTCTTTATTGATGGGAAAAGATCAAGGTTCCCAGGAGAAGCCAGCTCTGGGGATGGGGCCTTCTTCGCCCTCTGAGGACTTTTTCAAGGAGAGGAGAGCAGCCTCCCCTTCCACATGCGAGGGCTGTGTCCAGGCGGGAGGCCAGGTTCCAAGATGGGTGGAGTCATTTTATCAAGTGTCGGAGGTTTTGCTGCTGGAGACAAGAGGCAGGCTCCATCTTGAAAATCCCCGTAGAAAGATGGGCCAATTGCATCAGCTTTGTCCATCATCCCATTTTAATGAGAAAAATGCTCTCTCTGTTGCTTCCGATGTGACATGGCTGTTCTTTTTTTCTCTTTCTAATGTAGCCGTGATGGAAAACAGAGACTCACTGTATTTGCTTTGGGATTGTATTTTCTTTAACCCCCTTTTACGGCATAGAAATCTGGTGCCTTGCTCCCTGAAATTGTCTCCATGCTATGAGTGCGCTTTCTTCACCTTCTGGCTTACACGGGAACATTCCACAAGTGGCCTTGAGTGCTCTTTATAATATCATTTACTATGATTTTTAAACTGTACGTGTACTTTATATTCTGGCTCCGTCCAATATTTGAACAACTTTAATAGGTTGATTTCCATATATATTATGCAAATAATTCTTACCTGATTTTTTATGTTCTCTCTTAAAACAAGTTAAATACTGCACCACTTATTAATAAATAGACATTTCAATGATTATGTGGCGGAATGTTATTTGCTTCGATGATGACAAGGAGTGACAAAAAAAGAATTGGTTATTGGTTGCAGGTGGGGCAATGAGGGAGCCAAGTATATTTGTAAGACGCGAGGAAAGAAGCAGTTGAGAGGGAGAGAATAAACAAGAAAGAACATGGTGAGGGAGTGAAGACCCAGAGGAAGACGGGTGGATGCTCACAGCCGTGAAGAGCGTGCTGTGGGGGTTGCTCATTTCCTTGGAAACAGCCACTGTGCAGGCTGTGGACGTACAGGGTTTAATAAGACCTTATCCAATTATTACAGTTTTAAGACATTACTACTCCCACTTTACAGATGAGGAAATCGAGGCCCAGAAACATCAAAGGACCTGCCCAACGCCAGACACTAATAAGTGGAAGAGTCACACACAGACCCAGGACTTCCTGCCCCTGGGCCGCATGTGACTTCCTTTGGAGAAGGTCCCCCCCCCCCCCCGGAAGCCACAGAGGAGGAAAGCAGGGTGACTCAGAGACAGAGTCAAAGGTCATTTCAGACCCCCTCTCCTTTGTCAGTGTAACAGGAGGAGGTGTTTTCTCATGAGAGGGTGAGTTAGGGTGGGAACCTCAGGGTTTGTGCCTTAATTTACCACCTGTAAAGTGGGGCGAGTACTGTCTACCTTGAACGGTCGTTACCTGGGTTGATGTGAGTAGAGAACTTAGGGTCCAGCACACAGCACATCCTCAGTGAGTAACTGCTTGCGACCTTACCCTTGCCCACAGGCCCGGGCTCCACAGGCAGAGAGACAGGTGCTGGTGCAGAGCGTTTATTTGGGAAGTGATCTCAGGAAACGCAACTGAGATGGTAAGGCGTATGGGGGAAGGGCCAGTGAAGAGCGGGCTCAGTCCACCAGGACCCCTCTAAGGACCCACATAAATGCACCCCGGAATTGTCCCACCTTGGGCAGAGTCTGGGCCACTCCTCCGATCACGCCTCTTCTCTAAATGCCTCCCTCTGACAGGTCTCCCTGTGCCACAGTCAGGCCAGCTCTGAGGAGCAGGACGGCACGGCCAGTGGCGCTGGGGGCTGTCAGTGTGCTGCGACCCACCTAGCGCAACTGCAGGTGAACTCGGGTGGGGGGAGGGCACTCGGGGTGGGGTATCAGCATCTGGCGCCTGCGCCCACCTGAAATCCCTACAGTCACAAAGGTAAACAGAACCGGCCAGGTTGCCCCAGTTCACGCTCTAAGTCAAAGCCAGCACTGGGCAGCCGAGCCATGATGCCCGTGGGCATGACTCATGGTGAAAACAGTGCTTTAGCTTCTAGGAACCGGAGCAGATGATGCTCTTCTGGTACAAGGTCAGGATCCAGCTCCGGGGCACACATCTGTCATCACTAAGCCCGAGGCCGACTTTGCAATGATGAGCAGAGCATCCACTCCAGCAACCATTCATTCCTCCCCCAACCAAACTCCCCCGCCCCCAGCCTCCTCCGTATGACAGGCAGAGAAAGAGCCTAAAAGTTATATCCCTGAGAAAATGCCTTCCCATCTGCACAAACGGAGCAAGCCCATTCACAGCCTCCAGTCCCAGATACCCCTGGGGACAGTTACTGTTCCCAATAATGTCCGTTTCCAACAATGAGCCGGAGCATCCAGGTGACCTGGGACCCAATGGTTTCCCAGGAAGACGTGTAAGGTGTCTCCCCTGAGGAACGACCCCATTGTCCTTGTACCCTGCCTCCACCTAGATTATGGAAACGCGCCCAGCGGTGTACCTCCTGGCCCTGGGCAGGTCAGCCTCAGGCCAGGGGAGTCAGCAGAGAGGAGAGGAGGAAGACACAATCAGAGGGGCGACAGGACAGGTCATGAAGGGCCTCGTGGGCCATTTCAAGGACATTTGCTTTGACTCTGAGTCAGACAGGAAGTCACTGAGTAGAGGGGTGACAAGATCTGATCTTTGCTAACGGGGTTCTCTGGCTTTTGTGTTGAGAACCCTGAAGGAGGCGAGGACAGCAGCAGGGAGATTAGTCAGGAGTGGTATTGTCGCTGACAAATCCATGCAGGTGAAAAGCAGATGGCGGCCTGGGGCCGCGGGTGGGTGGAAGGATTGACTGTAAATGGGCACAAAGATCTCACTGGCTGGCAAAAATATCCCCAAACTAGACTGTGTGATGGTCATCCAACTTGTCAAATTTAAAAATTACAATGAGTGAAGTTAACAGGATATAAATTACACCTCAACACAGTTGTTTAAGAGATCTCACCTGGCCACCACGGCTCAGTTGTTGAGTGTGGACCTATGAACCCGGAGGTCACGGTTCGACTCCCGGTCAGGGCACACGCCCAGATTGAGGGCTCGATCCCCAGTAGGGGCATGTAGGAGGCAGCTGATCAGTGATTCTGTCTCATCATCGATGTTTCGATCTTTCTCTCCCTCTTCCTTCCTCTCTGAAATCAATACAACTGTATTTTAAAAAAAAAAAAGATTTCTATGGCTGATATAAGGGACAGTCATGCAGGGAACCAAGAGTGGTAGCAGGTGACAAGTTAGCAAGAATTTCAGAAGCCCAGACAAGGAAGACCAGCCTTGAGCTTGGGTGGTACAAGCAGAAGGAACATGACTGTGCAGGTTCTTCTAGGCCTGGGGTTGGCAAATTTCTCCTGTAAAGGGCCAGAGGGTCAGTACCTCAGGCTTTGCGGGCCATGGGTCTCTGTCCCAACTTCTCAACGGGGCCGTGGTAGCACACACAGCCTCGGAGAGGAAGAATGAGCGCAGCAATGTGCCAATAACACTTTATTTGGAAACATTGGAATTTGAATTTCATATCATTTTACGTGTCACAAAATACTGTTCTTTTTATTTTTTCGCCCTAAACCCATCTGAGCCAGGAACATAGGCAGCCGGGCCCAGGCTGGCCGCCCCAGCTCCGGGCACCTGCCGAAAGGGGTGAGCGCTGCCTCCGCCCGCACGCCAGGGGCCGCTTGGCTCCCAGACCCGCCGACAGGAAGGGGAAATCATCGCTCAGGGTCCTGCCTGCTCCTCCAATTCACATAATTGCCGCCGGGAGCGCGTTCCAGCCCACGCTGAATTGCGGCTTTGTCATTCCGCTCACGGTTCTATTCAGCCCCAGCCCCGCACTTTTCTCCAGTGAAGTTGATCCAGTTTCATCCCCCTGAGTTCTTGGTAGAATTATTATTCCATCCCCCTCTCCCCCCCGCCCGCCCCAGGACTTAAAGCGAAATGATCAAGGCTTCCCCACCCCCCGCCTCCTGTATCTTTCACTAAGAACTCATATAAACCCACAGCCCTGCCTGAGCTGCTAATCCCTCTGGCTGCCGAAACCCTTTGAAGCCGCTGACCCTGCTCAGGAGACAGGTAAGTCATTCACTGTCGATACTCCAAAGCCCTCCGGCTTCCTCTCCCCCCTCCGCCCCCCTAAAGCGTGGAGCCAGCGAAGAATGCATCTGCCATGGACCCCAAACCCTGGGCTCCTGGATGCTGAGAGGTGAGCAGGAGGAAGCTGGGCGTTCTGTCACCCAATACCCACGTGGCACTTGTCTGACTGAGCCTTAGTTTCCTCAAACCATTAAATAAGGGTCATCAGCCCGGCCTGTGTGGCTCAGTGGTTGAGGGTCGACCTATGACCCAGGAGGTCACAGTTTGATTCCCGGTCAGGGCACCTGCCCGGGTTGCAGGCTTGATCCCCAGTAAGGGGCGTGCAGGAGGCAGCCGATCCATGATTCTCTCTCATCATTGATGTTTCTAGCTCTCCCTCCCTCCCTCTCCTTTTCTCTCTGAAGTCAATAAAGATATTTTTAAAAAACAAAATAATGACAACCAAGTAGGGTTGCTTCGAGGACCAGTGGGAGGCCACATGGAAAGTTCCTGGCACAGCACATGGTCAACAGATACTAGATTCTGCACCTCGTTTTCTGCGTCAGCTATCTTTAAAAAGGCAGAACTATTGCTGGAAAGGGGGCCTGGTCCTGCCGGGTCTGCCCGGGGCAGGAAAGATGTCCCACAACACGAATCCAGGTGGCTTTGAAAGTCTGTCTATTAAAGCTGGGGACGGTGAAGCAAGGGAGGGCCAAGCAAGGAAGGGCCAGGATGGAAGAAGCCACAGGAACGCCCAGGCCGGGCTGCCCTGGTCCCTGGGTATCAGAGAAAAGGGGGCCTTGGAGACAGGTTCAGGGGGTGAGCCGGGGCGAGCAACCACTGCCCATTGCTCTCCTGGTTGCAAGTCTCCTGGGTCCCTTAGAGTTTGGGAAATGCAGCCTGTGGGGGAGGGGAAGGGGGAGGGAGAGGGTGCTGGGTCCTCTGTCCTAGGGCTTTTAAGGGTGGGATTTCAGGGGAGGCCTCAGGGCAGGGTTTCGGCAGAATATTCCAGGTGTGCCCTGTCAGGGTCATGTCCTCCACGGATTGGTCAGCGCCAGGGCGGTCATTAGTCATGGCAGCTGGTCCTGGCCTCGCCCTCCTGGTTTTGCTACTTTTCTGGGCCTGGGGCTGAAATACAGCCGAGGCCTAGATCAGTGGTTCTCAACCTTGGCTGCACATTAGAATCACCTGGGAATCTTTTTAAAATCCTGATTTCTGGGCCTTATCCTCCGGAAATTCTTTCTTTGTTACTAATGTTGTGGCCTCACCTCATAACAAACAGAATTTCCGGAGGATGAGGCCAAGAAGTCAGGATTTTAAAAAGATTCCCAGGTGACTCTAATGTGCAGCCAAGGTTGAGAACCACTGGCCTAGATGTTGGCTCCAGGGAGGCGGCCTTCCCTATCTGGCTGTAAATCTCTCGGCCAGTCTGTTCAGCCACCTGCCTCAGTTTCCCCGATCCACTTGGCAAGGGATTTCCCTAGCTTCTTCCTATGCTACCTCAGAACCTCAGCCTTCAGTATTGTCGGCCAGGCCTGAGTGTGCAGCCTGGGCTGCCGCTCCCTGTGGAAGGACCCTGGGCCAGTGGTCTGGCACCCCGGGTCCCCTGAGTCCCCCCTCAGGAGGAGGGAGCTGACACTTAGGCTGAAGGCGGCTGTCGCTCTCCCCGCGGCTGCCCAGACGAGAGGGGACTTCGGCATGAGTCCCCGCAGCACAGAGCCTCCCGAGGATTCTCTGTCTGACGGGGCACCTTCCTTCGGCTGCCCAGTGCGGTGAGGAGGGCGGGGTCCTTGGCGGCTAAGCTAACCGTGGCCGACGGTGACCCTTGTGAAGGGGAAGTCATGCAATGTGAGGCTCCAGGGACAAACTGTGAGTTCATTTCATAAGAATTTTGGGCCGATTCTTGGCTCCTCGGTCACAACAGCATTCCGCAGCCCTTTTCGGGGTGTGTGACTGAATTTCTAACTCGGTCCAGCCACCCAAAGGCTTTGCAATAATAACCCTGTTTGTCCTCAACGTCAGGCCCATTCCTGGCCATCCAAGAGGGCGTTTCGATGGGCGGGGGAATAGAGTAAAAGGTGGTGGGAAAGGACACAGACTTTAGCATCTGAGGGACCTCAGTTCAAATCCCAGTTGTCCCACTTACCAGCCCTGGAACCAAGGGGCTCCACCTCTGGTCTGTGGGGTCTTCTCTGATGTCATCGGAATGTCAGGTCTCTCTCAGAGGATGATGGAAAAGGTAAAATAACAGAGACAAGTGGGGGGCGGGGAGGGGAGAAGAAAATAAGAGATGATGCCTAAAAGTGAAGGCTGTCAATTATTCTGTTGGAGAGTTTCCTCCACACTCTTAGGTTCGGGGACAGGGTCCTGCAAATTCAACTGGCAAAAGACAGGGTGACAGCACAAAAACATTTAAAGCTCGTGTCCAGCGTGGCATCCAGACGAGACACCAGTCCCTACCTACCAATAATTAAAAAGCCATTTAAATGTTTATGAGGATCTTTCAACAAAATTCCAAAGGTGGGTCCAGCCAGATGGACCACAGAACTTCTTAAAAGATGTTCTCAATTTGCCACGAAGATGCTCAATTCCTAAGTCGCTTTCCTCAACCCCACTTCCTCTTGACGTTCCTCCCCTCCCCAATTCGCCTTCCAGATCTATTTCATTCTCCACCAACGGCAAATGCCTGCTCTTTTCACATCACGCCTGTGCAGGCTGGGTGCTAAATGGGAATTACGCGAATACTGACACACACAGGTTCTGTGGTTGTTAAGTGATGATATGCGTCAGACGGCATTTCGTGTGGTGTCTGGCACCCAGACAGCACTCAGGAAATTGTCACCATTATTCTCATTAGTCTCAGCTCTGCAGCCTCCACTGTCACACTAATTCTGCACAGCAAGTCCCAGGGGGACCGCTGGGACACAAAGGCAAGCAGGTCTGAGCACTCACACACACTCACATGTTAAATGTTCCCTAAGCAGCTAGGATGCTGCATGTGGAGGGTCGCTCCCATCTAAACAGCCAGAAAAGCCATGGACTAGACACTGATTCTCCCTGAAAAGGGGTGCACGCCCCCTCCTACTCCCAGATCTCCTTCGGGTAGGCAGGGCCGCGTGAGTGATTCTGGCGTGGGCTGTAAGTAAAAGTGAGTGTGTCCGTGCCCGCCAGAGCATTTACGAGTTGGTACACAGGCCCGGTCGGCGTGGCTCAGTGGATAGAGCGTCGGCCTGCGGACTGAAGGGTCCCAGGTTTGATTCCGGTCAAGGGCACATGCCCAGGTTGTGGGTTCGATCCCCAGTTGGGGGCATGCAGGAGGCAGCCAAGCAATGATTCTCTCTCATCATTGATGTTTCTATCTCTCTCTCCCTCTCCCTTCCTCTCTGAAATCAATAAAAATGTATTTTTTTTAAAAAGAGAGAGATGGTACACCAGTGATGGCACACCTATGACACGCGTGTCAGAGATGACGTGTGAACTCATTTTTTTGGTTGATTTTTCTTTGTTAAGTGGCATTTAAATATATAAAATAAATATCAAAAATATACATCTTTGTTTTACTATGGTTGCAAAGATCAAAAAATGTCTATATGTGACACGGCCCCAGAGTTAAGTTAGGGTTTTTCAAAATGCTGACACGCCGAGCTCAAAAGGTTCGCCATCACTGTGGCACACAGTCCTCTGCTCCCTCCCCTCCACTGCGCAATGAATCAATGGCTAGGTGGCCACAAGGCCCAGATGGAGACTTACAAGCCCGCGGAGCCTCCGCCAGCCAGGGGCCCTGAGAGACGGTGTGGTTCCCTCGCATAGCCTGCCTTCTGCTGACTATTCTGAGCCTTCTCAGCATGTGCTTCTCATGACGCCCAGGCGGCGTTCGCAAGGATGGTCTGACCCAGGGGTCCTCAAACTACGGCCCGCGGGCCACATGCAAATACAAATAGTGTATTTGTTCCCGTTTTGGTTTTTTACTTCAAAATAAGATATGTGCAGTGTGCATAGGAATTTGTTCATAGTTTTTTTTTAAACTGTAGTCCGGCCCTCCAACGGTCTGAGGGACAGTGAACTGGCCCCCTGTTTAAAAAGTTTGAGGACCCCTGGTGACCGATGCTTGCTCGTCCCCAGGTGGTCCCGGACGCCGCCAGCATGCCGGGCTTCCCGGTGCGCGGAGCCCCGGGGAGGCTGTGCGTGGGCCTCGCCTGCGCCCTGGGCCTTTGGAACGCAGGTGGGTCCGGTGGGAGTTCGGGAAGTGTCTGGTCTGGGTGCTGAGCGTGGGACTCATTGTGCCGTAGGGACGGGCAGCCGTCAGCATTTCAGGCCAGACCCCTCAACGCGTTTGCCCGAAGTGGCAATGATAACGTCCCCATTTCTGGTTTTGGTCCCTGACTTTTTGCAATTGGGCGCCGTTTATGCAACAGAATTATCTCCACCGCCACCGTTCCCGCTCTTGCCCAAACGTCTTCTCTTTCCCGGGCCTCGAAGTCAGCTCCCGGCTTCTCCTCGCATCTCTCCAGGGTCTGCTCTGCCCTCACCTGCCTGACTGATCCCCTCAGAAAGCTCATGATGTCACCTTCTAAGTTCCTCCCTCATTTCTATCCCCTCCAAGTAGTTATCCAGCAACTGCCCACTTCTTTTCGGAGGGGACCTCACGTCTTTACCTGATGGGACCTGCCCCTGCCCCCCACGCCTGGGCCACTTCCTGCAACCCCCACCTTCTTCCTCATTCCCTGAGTCCCATCACTGCTGGCCTCTTTCGCTTCTTTAAAGTCACGCTCACGTCCATCTCGGACGCCGGGCACTGCTAGCTGCACACCGGACAGCTCCTCCGCCTGATAACCCACTGACACCCTCTCCCGCCTCAGGTCTCCGCTGGCTGTCACCTCCCAGGGAACCCTTTCAGATCACTGGGATTGCGTCAGGCTCCATTATAAGCCCCCAGGTGCCCTTCGAAGTACCTAACATTGTTCATAATAATATGCCGAGCCTGCATTTTCTGGATGTCTGCCTTCCCGGCTAGAATGAGATCCATAGGACGGAGTCTGTATCCGTTTATACCGCCCTGGCAGCGAACACACACAAGGCCTGTGCAAGTCCAGGTGCTGAATAGCGTCATCCATCCTTAGCACCATCCCCGCCGGTCAGTACATATCTGATGACTAAGTGACCGAACGACAAGCTACGTGTGGGATTGTCAGCTGCATCACCGTCTCAGACCATCATGTCCTCGTCTTTCACCTGAGTATTTTGGGTTCATTCACTCTGAGGTCATGTCTGGGTTATAATTTTCCTGATGAAAACTCTTTTTATTTTAGTGGCTGCTATTAAAGGAGAAGCCAAGAAGGAAAAGGTCACAACCTTCCTACCGACAACAGGTACATGGGCAGGTGCTTCTCCCAGCTCACTCTGTCTTGGGCAAATTCCTTGGCTTCTCGGAGCCTCAGTTTCTCCATCTGTAAAATGGGGAGTGTGTCTATAGCTCAAGCTCTCACAGTCATAGGTACAGTTTCTATGAGTTGCTCATCGCTTTACGGTTCAGGGAACTCCTGGATTCTCCTGATCTCATTAAACCCACAAAGACCCTGACATTCTATGAGCGATGGAAGATTTCACAATGGGAGGTATTGTAATATGCCGCCATCATCGCCTTTGAAATAAGTCCATCTTTCTTTGCAGTTTTTTTTTTTTCTTTTTTGGCATCTGGGCAAGAGGGTGAATGCATTCCAACATCAAGCACACTTCCGGGTCAGGGGCTGGGTTTCTGTTTCTCACCTTTTGCTAAATGCACGGGGTAAATGTTTTGTTTGCTTTTGCTTTGGGGGAGTGAGATGGGCATTACTCTTTCTTTTTAAAATTTCACTTACTTTTAATTAGCACATTCATATGAGTCAAAATGCAAATGGTACAAAGTGTGTAAAGTTGAAATGCTCTCCTAGCCCACCAGAGGACACCGTTTATACTGATTTCTTGTATTAATTTTCTTTTCTTTTTTTTTTTAAATGTTTATTGTTGACAGTATTTCAGCTGTCTCCCATTTTCTCCCTTTTTGCCCCCCCTCCACCCAGCCCAGCCCCACCCCAGGCCTTCCCCATGCTATTGCCTGTGTCCAGGGGTTATGCATATAGTATAAATTAGAGGCCTGATGCACGAAAATTCATGCAAGAGTAGGCCTTCCTTCCCCCGGCCATGGGCACCAGCTTCCCTCCAGCACTGGTGACCCAGGCTGCTTCGCTCCGGCCATTGGCCAGCACCTGGGACCCAGGGGGCTTTGCTCCAGCCCTGGCTTTGTCGGGAAGGACAGCTGGTCTAATTAGCATATTACCCTTTTATTATTATAGGTGTTCTTTGGTTAATCTCTTCCTGTCCCCTCTCCCGACTTCCTGCCACTGAGATTTGTTACTGTTTTGTGCATCCATCCCTCTGGATAGATTCTGTTCGTCGGTTTATTTTGTTCTTTAGATGCCACGTATAAGTGAGATCATGTGACACTTGTCTTTCTCTGACTGGCTTATTTCGCTTAGCATGGTAGCCTCCAGGTCCCTCCAGGGCCCGGAGGGTAAGAGAGCCTTCTTTTCTACAGCTAAGCAGATACTTTCCAATAAACATGTCCCCTGTTTGAGCCTCCAGTTTCCTCCTCTTTAAATGGTAACAACAGTTCTACTGTCCAATTAATAAAAGAATAAAAGGCGATAAAAATACTAAGGGTGCATAAGTATGGAAAGTGCCAATGGTGGCAAAGTTACTAGAATGGTGGCCTTTTGATGTAAAGAGAGAGCACCAGTTGTCGATGGTCTGTCTAAACAAATGGATTTGAAAAGGGCTGTGGCGTAGCATCCTATTCAGAAACCCCTACTTTAGGGAGTTCAAGTCACACTGCAAATATTGTTATCAAAACCCACCCATGGGTTTGTCATTGTAAAAAGGGGGTGGTGGAAATAATTTCTTTCTGGGAAAGCAGTGGTGTTTGAGTAAAGTTCTTGGTCCCAGCCAGCGTGTCTCAGTGGTTGAGCATCAACCTATGAGCCAGAGGTCCCAGTTCAATTCCCCGTCAGGGCACAGGCGCAGGTTGTGGGCTCAATTCCCAGTGTGGGGCGTGCAGGAGGCAGCCGATCAGTGATTCTCTCTCATCATTGATGCTTCTCTCTCTCCCTCCCTCCCTCCCTCTTCCTCTCTGACATCAATAAAAATATTATAAATAAATGAAAAGAATGAAAGAAAGAGGAAGAAGGAAGAAATGAAGGAAGGAAGGAAGGAAGGAAGGAAAGAAAGAAAGAAAGAAAGAAAGAAAGAAAGAAAGACAGACTGGCTATCATCAACAAATCAACAAACGACAAGTGCTGGAGAGGATGTGGAGAAAAAGGAACACTTGTGCACTGCTGGTGGGAATGCAGACTGGTGCAGCCACTATGGAAGACAGTATGGAGTTTCCTTAAAAAACTGAAAATGGAACTCCCATTTGACCCTGTGATCCCACTTCTAGGAATATATCCCAAGAAACCAGAAACACCAATCAGAAAGGATATATGCACCCCTATGTTCATAGCAGCACAATTCACCATAGCTAAGATCTGGAAACAGCCTAAGTGCCCATCAGTAGATGAATGGATTAGAAAACTGTGGTACATCTACACGATGGAATACTATGCTGCTCTAAAAAGGAAGGAACTCTTACCATTTGCAACGTCATGGATGGAACTGGAGAGCATTATGCTAAGTGAAATAAGCCAGTCAATGAAGGAAAAATACCACATGATCTCACTCATTCATGGATAATACAGACCATTATAAACTTTTGAACAATAATAGATACAGAGGCAGAGCTGCCTCAAACAGATTGTCAAACTGCAGCAGGAAGGCCGGGGAGGGTTACGGGGCAGGAGGTAGGGGGGTAAGAGATCAACTAAAGGACTTGTATGCATGCATAGAAGCATAACCAGTGGACATAAGACATTGGGGGATAGGGGAGGCTAGGGGACTGTCTAGGGCGGGGGGATAAAATGGACACATATGTAATACCCTTTGTAATACTTTAAGCAATAAAATAAAAAAAAAAAAAAAAAAAAGAAAGAAAGAAGAAAGAAAGAAAGAAAAGGAAGAAAGGTTCTTGGTTGGGAAGATGGCTCAGGGCCCATGATTCAGGTGTAGGGATCCCGCGAGCCCGGCAGCCTGTAGCATCCCTACAGCCTGGCGATCAAACCCAGATCCCTTCTCAGGCCCTCATCCCTTGCCTGTATGGAGGCCTCTGCTTCCCGGCCCCGTGACAGACACAGCAGTCAGTGCCGCCCGCCTCAGAGCGGCTGCTTTAGGTGGGCTCTCAGGCGGCTGCTCAGAGGGAGAGCTGAGCTCTCCACCCCGGAGCACAGCCCGTTGGAAAGCTCTGGGCCTGCTGGGTGGTAGATGTGTGTCTCAGGCTTCCTTTTGTGGTAACATAACCAGCCCCCCCCCCCCCCCCCGCACAGCCATATTATAAAAAAGGGGAACCATAGCCCCCCTACCTCTCACCCCAAAGCTCTGATATTTAACCAAAAAGCCTGATAATCGGCCGGACCAGCTTTCAACAGGGTACCTGGAAAGCAGGGGGCAACCCAAGTGTCCGTCCACAGGCGAGTGGACAAAGCAAGTGTGGGGGTTGCACACCACGGAATATTATCCAGCCCCAAAGAGGAAGGCGATCCGGGCAGAGGCAGCGACGGGAGTGGGCCTGGAGGACTTCGTGCTGAGGGAAACAAGTCAGTGTCAGAAGGACAAACACCGCATGCTGTCGCTTCCATCGGAATCTAAAATAGTCAAACTCAGCCCGGCCGGCGGGGCTCAGTGACTGGGCGCTGACCTATGAACCAGGAGGTCAGGGCACAGGCCCAGGTTGTGGGCTGGATCCCCAGTAAGGGGCGTGCAGGAGGCAACCAATCAATGATTCCCTCTCATCATTGATGTTTCTATCTCTCTCTCCCTCTCTAAAATCAATAAAAATATTTAAAAAATAAAATAGTCAAACGCACAGAAGCAGGAGGGAGAAAGGTGATTCCAGGGGCTGGGGCTGGGGCTGGTGGAGGGGAGCAGGGCCACCAGCCAGGCGTGGGCAGTAGGAACTTCGCTCCCCTTTTTCATGGGCCTCGGAGTCCTCACCCTTCCAGGGAGCGCTGGGCAAGATGCTCCTAAGGCTGTCATCAATTCTGTGAGGCTCTGCTCCCGTGGTGCCATTTGAGTCCTGAAAACTTGCATTGCAGGGGCTGGCAATGAAGAAGCCGGGAAGGAAAAAGCCGGGGCTTTCCTTGGTGCGACAGGTAACGAGGCCTTTAGTCCCGGCTGTGACACTGTAACCCGGGAACGCCCGTCTCGGCTTCTCCGGGCCTCGGTCTTTCCATCTGTGGAATGGGCATAAGGCACTTTCTCCACCGGAAGGCCACATGGAAAGTAGCCATTGCAACTAGAATAGTAACACGTGCTGTATGATTAAATGGCATCTCATCCACAGCAACGGATCTTCCAGATCTCGGCTTTACGTCACTTCCACGGTCGGGGGCCTTCTCCATCCCCTAGACCAGGTTGGGTGCTCACGGCACCGCATCGTTCCCTGTTTGATGCTCCTCACGTGCCATACACGTGACTCTCCCTCCTCCCCCCTGAGCCACAGACAGTAAAAGCCACAGACGGGGAGCTGGAGACCTGGTCCTTTTCCTTGACCCATTAACCCCACACCTCGCACACTGCTCGGCCCTCGGGGGGTGCTTGTTGAATGAACGAAGAATGACTGAATGCTCGGCTTTTCAGCATTCCCTTTGACATGTCCTTCTTGGAGGCCACAAACTGCCGTGCGGGCAACTGGCCTAATGTTTTGAAGGCCCGGGCTCTCCGCTCTAGGAAGTAGGTCCTGACCCTTCCCCAGGGGCTCAGATGTGCAAGTTTAGGCAAGTTTCTCTCCCTCTCTGAGCCTCGGGCTCCTACCTGAGTAAAGGGCGAGGCCGACGAGTCCCCTGCACCGGAATCGCCTGCCTCTTCTTTAGAAGGTGCACGTCAAGGCCGCCGGTGGGCCCAGGAGGCCAGACTCTCCAGCGGCCACTTGGAATCGGCCCTTTCACATGGTCCCCAGGGACCGTCGCGGCCACCGGCCTGAGGACTGCGCAGGGCAGCCTCGCAGCTCCGCCAGCAGCGCGGGGCTGGGGTGGGAGGCCCCATTTCCCCAAGAGGAGGCTCCTGAAGGTGAGCCACGAGGAGCCATTCTCTTCCAGAGCTGCCGGCGGGGGCAGCGGCGGACCTGTCCGCACTGAGCCTGACGGAGGTGGTGAACGGCATGCTGAGCAGAGCGTTACAAGGTCAGCTTTTCTTGCCCAACCGCGTGGCTCGGGGGTTGAGCTTCGACCTATGCACCAGGAGGTCACGGTTTGAGTCCTGGTCGGGGCACATGCCCGGGGTGTGGGCTTGATCCCAGTGGGGGGTGCGCAGGAGGCAGCTGATAATGATTCCCTCTCATCATTGATGTTTCCATCTCTCTCCTTCTCCCTTCCTCTCTGAAATCAATAAAAATATATTTAACAACAACAAAGGTAAGCTGTACTTAACAGCACCATCCAGGCCCCCCCGGCCTTGGGCCAGCTTCTCTGCTGGACTCTGTGGCCTGGGCCCACGCGTGAGCCAGCTCCCCTTGCTCAGCGTGAGGGTGTGCGGTCCTCGCTAACTCGGGCGGGCAGGACACACCCGTGCAGGAGGGCTGCCAGCACTGTGAGAGCCGGCCTGTCCCACACGCCAGGTGCCCCGTTCCCGGCCACGACTGCCTTCAGAGAGAGCTGTCCTAGATCCAGGGCCATTCATGCAACAGCTCTTTACGGAGCACAGAAAATGCAGCCAAGTGACGTGTATTTTTGCATTTTTTAATTTGCTTTTATTTTATTTGTTAAGTCACTTTATCAGGTGTCCGCTGTGTTGTTAATTTCTGTGATCGGTTTGCGAATGTACGTTGCTATTTACTTTTGTCAGTAGGCGCATGTCCGTTTCTGTATCTCGGTGTCGTTGGCAGATCGCAAGAAGTTCTTCTCCTTGCTCAGCATCACGTCCTACAGCTCCTTTGCCTTCCACAAGCTCTCCGTGGCCCTTTACAACAGTGAGTGCCTCCTGGCGGCCATCACGGCGGGCGGTGCACCGCGGGGACAGGCGGCGTCAGGACCCTGTGCGGACGGTTTCTCTTCACAGTTTCTCACCTGAAGACAGTGGACCAGGCCACGTTCCCCACGCGGTACTGCTACTGCTTAAGCAATCGGACCAATGACCTCTCAGGTGGGTGGGACTACCTACTGCTTCAACTATCAAACCAATATCCTGTCAGGTGGGAAACTGTGGGGTGAGACAGGAAGGGTGTTG
Source organism: Myotis myotis (assembly GCF_014108235.1). NCBI lineage: Eukaryota > Metazoa > Chordata > Mammalia > Chiroptera > Vespertilionidae > Myotis > Myotis myotis. Next base: position 3,440,879 of record NW_023416320.1, read on the forward strand.
CAGATCATGTAGAAGTTTGTAGGATAACGGGGGAAAGCAAGTCAGCAAAACCATTACTCAACAATGTGGCCTTGCACAGCTCTTGGGGTTGGCAGACAAGGGTTGGGGGAAGAGGGCAATGGAGGAGAAAGGGGGTTTATAACGGCGGGTCCAAAAAGTGTTCTGCCTGCCGGAAATTAAGACTTTTTAAAATAACGAGTGGCATTTATATGATTCTTAATATTCCTCAAATCTCTGAACTGAATCAAACTTGTAAAATTGACTCTGAAATATCCAAATTAATGTACTTTGCCCTTCAAGTCTCAGAAGCTGTAAGCTCCTCAATCTGTCTTGCAGATTTCACAGCCCTGCTGGTGGACATCATTGGGAATTCCACCAGCTACCTCACCGAGATTTTTAAGTCGACCTCTATCCTCTCAGGTGTGTTTATCTTGAAAACGCTGGGCAAGTTTGAGATTTGGCATCTGCCATGGAGCCTAATCAAACCCAGTGGACCACCCCAATCCCTGCCCCAGCCCCTGCCATAGGCCAGGCTGCCAGGAACATTAGCGTAAGTTTAATTTAGACAATCGGTGTGTCCCGTTTCAACCACCAGCACCTGCAGGTTCCATCTTCCTGTCAGAGCTATTCCTGGTTCAGAGCATTGGAGGACGAATCCAAGGCTCAAAGTTGGGGGAAATCTAGGCAGATTCAAGGAAACAGCTTCTGTTGGACAGCTATGCTCCCATTTTAAAGATGAGAAAACTGAGGTTCAGAGAGGTTGAATATTTTGCTCATGGTTGTTCAGAATTCAGATTGAGATCTATGCGGAGCTGAGAAAGACATGCCTCATTTATAAGGTGGCGTCACATAACCTCCAGGCCGGTCCCCGGGGGACCCACTTTGCAAAGCACAGAGTTAGTTAGCAGCCCAACACTTGGGCTCAGCAGGAGGGTGGCTTGCTGCACTCTGGAGAAACTGCTGTTTTAGAAGAAGGGAGACCGGGGGAGAGATCATGATAGATGCCGTTAGGTGCACGTACCAGGGCGTCTTCTAAAGGCTTCCGTGTATCCCCGCATTGTAACGAGGACGGCACCTATACAGCTACGACACTGATCACCACTTTACACGTGAAGCTGTGGCACAGAGAGGCCAAGTGACCTGCCCAAGACCATTCAGCGGAGATGGAATCCTAGACCCAGGTGATCTAGGTCTGACGTTCATGCCCTTGGTCACTATGCTAATTCATATGATGATAGTATCACATTAGCGGCAACAATTATAAGTATTATAACTCTTTATGGAGCTTTTCTATCTGTCAGGCATCATACTTAGAGCTTCACGCACATCTCATGGTGTCATCAACACCACCTCACTAGGGCCATGCGACCACCCACCCAGAGTCCGTAAAGGGACCAGGATGTTTAGGGACTCAGAAGCTTTCGAATGTTCGAGGGTCTAATACGGTGTCTGCATCGTCCATGACACAACCTCCAGCAGCATGAGGGCGGCCTCCTGTCATCAAAGGCGCCCTATTCGATTAGCAGAGGGTGACCCTGCCCACCACATGTGAGAGAGAAAGACGACAAAGAACCGCACATCTGTCAAGTCAGGTTTGGCCACCAAATGAGTTTGGTACCAAAATGACATGAAACCTCCCATCGTACAGAGACCTGGGGATTTTCAAATTGAAAATAAGGGACTGTGGGATGAGAATGTTCACCATTTTAAAGGTGGGTAAACTGAGTCCTAGAGAGGTCAAGCAGTTCGTCCTTGCTCAGGTAGCTAGGAAGTGGCAGGCTGATATTGTAACGGGGGGAGCTGACCCCAGAGGCCGTGCCCTTAGCCATTTCATTATCCGGCATCCCACCCCCACAGCCCCCCGGAAAAGCAGGGCTGCCTTCAGAGTGAAGACACAGCCTCGCTTCCCACAGCACCTGCGCTGGGCATTTGTAGCTTCATTTCGTTTCGACCGAAGGCGCTGCAGCTCCAGTCTCATGTGCTGCTCGTTGTCTTGCAGTGAGTCAGACGAATGCCTCCGACTGCATCTTCATCTGCGTGATGACGGGGAAGGCAGGTGAGCCCGGCCGGTCCTGGGCAAGTTCTCTGAGCTGAGACATAGACGCAGCCGCCAGCAGGCGGCCCAGATGGAACCTGTCGGTGGGGTCTTTGCAGGACGGAACCTCTCTGACTTCTGGGAGTTGGCGGAGAAATCTCCGGTCATCAATTACACCTTCACCAGCAGCCTGGCCGCGGCCCCGGGTGAGTGGAAACCGCCCAGACACCAGCTCTAGAGTCTCCAGGTCAGGCTCCCTCCTGGCAAGCGGAAAACAGAAGACAGAGCGCTGCCCACAGGGTTTTATTTAGCTATCCTGGGTTAAAAAGGAAGATGTTGCCATTTTAATTTTTGCAAAAGATCTGGATCCTCAATCCTGGATTCCCCCCCTCACTCGTGCGACAAGCAGCTGATGTTGAGTAGCTGCCGCCCTCATCCCCCCACCTCCCCAATAGGAGGGCCACCTTCCTCCTGTTTGCCGCAGTCCTCTCTGCTCCCTGTTGCCTCGCACGGGGCTTCTGACAGCTTCGCCTTCTGTTCACTGTGCTTCTGCGCATGGCTTTTTCAGAGGCTGATGTTTTAGATTAGTTTGTCATTCAAGGAGAACCCATCTTTTTGGTGACATGTGGTGCTGGTCTGAGTAAGGTTTGAGTCTCTGCACCCTAAAAATATGTGCTGTACGATGATGACCTTCCAGTGATGCAACAGTTCTTTACGTCAAAGTGACAAAAATGTTACAGCTACCAGGGGGACAGCTGTGGCTTCCAAGCTCACACCCACAAGCCCGCAAACCCCGCCGAGGACAAGCCCTCCACGCCCAGCCCGGAGCACCGGCGTGTCTGCTCTGAGAGCCTCTCCCTGGACCGAGGTGCCTGATCCTTCGGAGGGAGAGCAGGCGGTGAACACAGACAGGCTTCCTGAACTCCTCGCCACGGCCACGGCCACGGCCACGGCCACGCCGGGCAGCGTCTCTCCCACCCTCCCAGGCTCGGGTAAGATTTCTCACCCTTTCCTCTCCTGCCCTGTCCCACCCTCCAGTGAATATAGTACAGAGAGCTTTCTAGGACCCTTCAGCCAGCATCCCCCGAGGAGAATCTCTTTCAGACTTGAAATATATTGTAGCAAAAAGGTATTTTTATTTCAGCAAAGCATTTAGCAACGTCTCTCCTGAGATTCACACAAAACGGTGAAGTGCACTCAGCACTGTATGGCAGGGGTAGGTTAACGCGCAGCTGGCTGGACAATGATGCCAAGAATATGTTAATGACGATGCCGGCGTGAAAAGCTACCGCTGATGGTGGGCCAAGAGCGTCCTCCTTCCCCACCATCTCTGTGGACATATCCGTGGTATTTGCGCTGAAGACGCAAAAGGCGTGCTTATCCTATTTGGAAATAAGATACAACTGAGATGACTCTTTCAGTTAATGAGTTCCAGCAATGGACCGGTCATTTACTCATCCATCCACCCATCCATCCATCCACCCATCCACCCATCCATCCATCCATCCATCCATCCATCCATCCATCCACCCATCCATCCATCCACCCATCCACCCATCCACCCACCCACCCATCCACCCACCCATCCATCCACCCATCCATCCACCTATCCATCCATCCATCCATCCATCCACCCATCCACCCATCCACCCATCCACCCATCCATCCATCCACCCATCCATCCATCCATCCATCCATCCATCCATCCACCCATCCATCCAGATGTAGTTTATACCAGGCACCAGGCTGGCTGCTAACAACACAGCTCTGTCAATGTTTCCTTTCTTCATGAGCTCACAGACCAGGGATAGAGACACAGGCAAGAAAACTGATAGCTGTGATCCAGACTCCACAGGGTTCTTGTCCCGGAGGCCCAGAGAGGGGCTCCCCATGGAGGTAAGGATTGAAAGTCGGGCAGCAGGCCTAGAAGAACACATAGGCAGTAACATCTCGGACATTCCTCAGAGCAATATTTTTTTCTGATACATCACCTAGGCCACAGGAAAAAAAAGAAAAAATAAACAAATGGGGCTACATCAAACTAAAACGTTTTGCACAGCAAAGGAAGCCATCAGCAAAATGAAAAGACAACCCTCTGAATGGGAGAACATATTCGCTGCTACATTTGTTAAGGGGTTAATATCCAAACGTTATAAATAGCTTATAAAACACACCACCAGGAAAAACCCCAAACAATCCAATTTAAAAATGCCCAAGGGACCTGAATAGACACTTCTCTAAAGAGGACATACGAAGGGCCAGTAGATATATGAAAAAATGCTCCATGTCACCGATCAGCAGAGAAATGCAAATTGAAATCACAATGAGGTATCACCTCCCAGCTGTCAGAATGATTGTTTGTCATCAATAAATCTACAAACAGCAGGTGTTGGTGAGGCTGTGGAGAAAAGGAATCCCTCGTGCACCGCTGGTGGGCATGCAGACTGCTGCAGCCTCTGTGGAAAGCAGTATGGAGTTTCCTCCAAAAATTAAAAATGGAACTGCTGTTTGACCCAGGATCCCCCTTCTGGGAATATATCCTAAGAAACCCAAAACACTAATTCAAAAAATATATGCACCCCTATGTTCATTGCAGCGTTATTTACCACAGCTGCGATCGGGAAGCAGCCCGTTGCCCACCAGTGGATGGTGGGTAAAAGGCAGTGATGCATGGACACAAGGGCACGCTGCCGGGCTGTGGGGGGGAGGGCATCTTGCCTTTTGTGGAAGCGGATGGACCTGGAGAGTGTGGTGCTGCCGGCAGTGGGCCGGTCAGAGGGGACAGGGGCCATGTGATATCACTTATATGTGGAACCTCATGAACAGAATAAACTAACAAAATAGAAGCAGACTCACAGCTGTTGGGAGGTTAGATGGAAAAGGTGAAGGGATTAAGGAAAAAAACAACCACCTCATAGACGGACAACAGTGTGGTGGTTACCAGAGGGGAAGGGGGTTGAGGCAGAGGCGAGGGCAAAGGGGGGATAAATGGTGATGGAAGGAGACTTGACTTGGGGTGGAGAACACACAGCACAATGTACAGATGACGGGTTGTAGAATTGTACACCTGGAACCTATATAATTTTATTAACCAATGTACTACTGTCGCGAGAGGTGGCTACAGGGGCCGGACTAATAAGGTGGCAAGTACAATAGGGTCTCGAATGGGATGAAAAGAGTCAGGCAGCAGGAAAACAAGGGTGGGGGGAAGGAATCAGCTTATTAACTAGAAAAGTCCCTAGTCCAATAGCCGGCATCATGAGACACAAAGCTAGGACGCTTTACGGTGTAACAGAGACGTGATTGCTAGTGGCCAGAGGAAGGATGAAAGTCCTCGCTGGATTCGGCACAGAAGTGCTGGCTTTATGTACACAAAACTACACAGCTTTCATGAACTTTTTTTTAAAAGCATCTTTAAGTAAATGAAGCAACATACCGTTTCCTGGATAAGGAATCTGAATATTTTGAAGATGGCAACTGTTCTCAACTTAGAGGTTTAAAATCCTCAGGGGATTCGTTTTGTAAAACTTGAAAAAAAATGAATTTTAATCCCCACCATGGGAATGGACAAGCGCAAATCGCTAGCGGTTTCCTACAAGTCCAGCCAGGGAAGGTTTGTCTTCATCACCATCCTCTGATACTAAAGGGTGTCATTATGATCTCCATTTCAATGACAAAACTAAATAGCATTCAGTAACTTTCCCCAAACTTTACAGCACGGGGGACCCTCTGGGTCCCCTCACCTCAGCCCCATCACCTTTCCACTATGACACGTGGTTGGAAATAATGGCGAGATTGCTGGGGCGTCCGAAGGGCTTGGAGATGTTTCTATATTGATAGTTAGGAAATGAATGTTTAGTTTGTCCACGTATTCCAGTTCTTGGTCGCCTTTGAGTCCCTAGATTATCTAGATTATGCAGGCACCATGCATTTACCCTGCGATTACATTTCCATGTCTTAACAATTTTATATCTAAATCGAAGTGATCAAGCATATAAATAGCCTGTTACTGTTGCTTGTGCAGCTACCAGGAGGGCGTCCGGAGCTCCATGGGTGACAGATGGCAGGCAGGCCTGGGCGTCCACACTGCCCGTCACCAGTATGGAAGCACCTGGAGGGCCTCCCTGGGAAGCGCTTTCCTCCACAGCGACATCGCCCACAAAGACCAAGGACACCGGAACCACGGGGAGCCTTTCGGAGCCTCCTGCCAGGACACACGGCAGCCCTTCCCAGGCCAGCCCAACCTCTGGTAAGAGAGGATGTTCTCCCCCAAGCCCCCTGCTTTAAAAAAAAAAAAAAAAAAAATTTATTTATATATATATATATATATATATATATATATATATATATATATATATATATAATTGGTTTCAGAAAGGAAGGGAGAGGAAGAGAGAGAAAAACATCAATGATGAGAGAGAATCATGGATCGGCTGCCTCCTGCACACCCCACACTGAGGATGGAGCCCTTAACCCGGGCATGTGCCCTGACTGGGAATCGAACCGTGACCCCCTGGTTCATAGGTCGATGCTCAACCACTGAGCCATGCCAGCCGGGCTATTTTTTACTCATCGCTGCATCCTCAACGCCCTGCCTGGTCCCTGGCTGGATAACCAACATGGCTGCCTAGGGCAGGACTGGTGGCCCGGGCCCCTGAGAAGTGCAGGCTCACCTGTCTCCCATCTCACCCCAGGGACACTCACTCCGGGCACACAGACTTCCAGTCCCACCAAGGCCCCGGCCCCCCGGTATCCACAGACAGGTAAGACGTGCGTGCGCTGGGAAGGGGGCCCCAAACCACAGGAAGGAAACCGCTTCGGGGCAGGGCCCGGTGGGCCGGGTGTCAGGAGGCGGACAGAGCCGGCTGTTGTACTTCATTGGCGGGAGTTGAACAGGCGGGAGGGCTACGCCTCGCTGTGCTGCTAACTTGCCCCGTGAGCCCGGCAGATCGCCTCCGCCTTCGGAGTCACCGTTTCCCCATCGATTTCGAGAACTCTTTATCCTTCAGGTGCTGCGATTCTCTGCTTGTGAGGTTAGCCCAAGGCCACTTGGTTTGGAATTTTGAGGCCATACTTGCTCCTTGCAGGTGACCTTCTGCGGCCATTGCCCCCTGCAGAGGAGCCCGCCCTGGTCCCGGGACCCCACCACGTTCATGTCTCAAGTACGTCCCAGCCCTTGTCACTCCTGTCACTCTTGTTGGTTTGGGGCAAGGTTGTGCAGCACCGTAAAAAGAGGGGTGTGTGAGCGATTCAGAGTCAGACTCTGGGACCCACAGCCCAGCTCTCCCATTTCCCGGTGAGGCGGCCCCAGAACCCCGTGCCTACGGCCATATTGCGGGGATAACAACCATCACTCGGGCCCTGGAGACGTCCTGTTCCCCCAGGGCTTTGTCTGAAGGGAGACAATGTGTGTGGAAGTGGCTTGGAACGGGGCTCCGTGTGATTTAATTCAGCCGATTGTTGTTGAGTGAGCGCCCGGTGAGAACGCCTGAGCCCTTGGCGAGTGGACGTTGTCCTAACGGGCGCGATGTTAGAAGGGAAGGAGGACAGAATGACTCCGAAATTCAACCCCCACGTTCTGGGTGCACTTGGCCTTGCTTCTGTTTTCAAGGCCGCCCCGCCTTCCCCAGCCCTGCGCACTTCACCCTTGTGAAATTCCAGACAAGGACAGCCTCCCGGCTGGGGCTGGTGGTCAGAGGCCTGGGTCCGGTTTCTGTGGTTTGTGCTGTGCTTTGGGGTGACCCTCCTCCTTCCTGTTGAGCCGGTTTCCATGAGGGAGAAATGGATCCGAAGGGAGTCCTTCAGAGCTGACTGACCCTCGGGCCCTCCCTTCCCGGAGGCCTTTCCAGACTGGCCTCCTGATGTCCCAGGCGTGTGTCAGCGAGGCTTTATTAAACGCTGGCGCCTGCCCAGTCTCTGTTCCTATCGCCCCGATCGGCCTGAACCCCGCCCTCAGCCTGCCGTGAATGGGCCCCTCACACACAAAGACGGGATTGTGCTGCCGCAGGGAATGGCAGCCCTCCCTCCAGGGATCCACAGAAACTCGCCAGCAGTGCAGACGGGGCAGTGGGCAGATGGACCTCGAGAAAACAAGTTGGCTGTGTCTGGATCTTCGCTGTTACCTGCCCTGGAGTCGGCTCTGACTCCCGGAGACCCTGTGAATGAGCGATGGCCGCATGTCCCGTCCTCCCAGCATGCTCAGCTCCTGCAGACTCCTGCCCGTGGCCTCTCTCACGGAGTTAGTCCAGCTCCTAGTTCGTCTTCCTCTTTTCCTGCTGCCTTCGATTTTCCCAGCATGATCATCTTTTGCAAATAACCCTGTCTTCTAGGTCTACCTGTATCTATAGCTATTGCTTTATTTGATCTATACCTGCATATCTATGTTTGCTTATATAGCCCTATCATCTATGAGAAATCCTATATAATAAAAGGCTAATATGCAAATTGTCCCCTCGGGAGTTCGACCAGGAGACTGGGAATTCGATCGCTCACTATGACGTGCACTGGCCACCAGGGGGCAGCGCAGAATATGACGGGTGACCAGTGGCAGCAGGGTGCTGAGGGAGCAAGAGAAGGAGGAGGCAGGAGGCCAGCTGGCAGGGAACCTGATCGGCCCTGATCGCCGGCCAGGCCTAGGGACCCTACCCGTGCATGAATTTGGTGCACCGGGCCTCTAGTCGAATAAGTGTAAAATAACAGGGTTCTGGCATCTTCCAGTATGTGATTCTGCCCATTCACAAAGTATGCCACCAACTTTCTGACATCCACTTTCTTCCACTGGCTAAGTATGTATTGAGTTCCTCCTGCGTGCCAGGCGCCGGGTCATGCCTATTCTCACTCTCTCTCCACAATGATTCTGCAGGGCAGGTCATGTTCTCTTCAACCACTTTTAGTGAGTCCTTCCTAGTAAAGAGTGACTCTGCTTTGAGCCCAGGTCCACCTCATTCCCCAGCCCGTTCAGTGTCTCAGATCCTGGTGGGACATTTACTCCTCAGTAGAACCGTGTCTGGTTCCCTCCAGGAACTGGATCCCACTCGTCCTCCTCCGTCCGCTCAGACCTGGCGCAGAGCTTTACGGGGCAGCGGTGAGGACGCCAGGCTTCCCGTCTGTCTCAGAGCCGCCTGAGGTCAGGGCAGGACCACAGCCACTGAGCACAGGATCTACCAAAGGGAGACCCTGGGCACACTTTTGTTGACTCGACTGGTCTGGGATTGTGTCTTCCAGGGTGTCCTCAGCAGCTCCTCAGAGAAGGGCCCCTGACAGCCGGGCCCCTCCCCAGGGCCGCCCACAAGCTCACCCCCTGCCTGATGGAGCTGTGCCGGTTTTTCCAGCAGTGCCTCTGCGCGAGCCCGAGGAGGGACCCCAGGACGGAGGCCATGAGGTAACCTGGGCCAGAGGCCGCCTGTCCAGCATTTATGCGTGTCCTCCTCTGCACGGCTTCTCTGCAGGCACAGACTGCAAACGGGCGACAGGGGCGCCTCAAGGAATGGACTCCCCAGTGAGTTCTTTGCTAGATTGTCACCTTCTCAAGAGCCAGGATGGAACCTTATCCATTTCTGGTCCCCAGAGCCAGGTACAGAGCCTGACATAATAAGCATAGTTGAGTCAAGTGCAATCAAGTGGAGTTGAGTTGATTTGAACTGTGTCCTACCTGGTGGAACGGTCTCAGGGGACTGTGAGTGGTCCCCAGTGCCTCCGCCTGGTGAGATTCGCTAGAAGATAATAATCAGAGGACAGGTCTGATAATAATCTAAATGACAGGTCTTCAGAAACCCCGTGCTGTCATTTGCAGGCCAAATGAGAAGGTTGAGCCAAGAAAATTAGAGGGCAGACCCCGTTTTCTATTAAGAAGGAGTAGGCGTGGGCACCTTTCCGCCCCGGGGGTGCTGACACACTGTTCCATCTTCTGGAATTTATTCTTGGCTGGAAACCCAGAGCCAAACAACGTAGATAACGAGCTCTGCTCCCCGGTCTGAGGCCAGTCTCCCAGACCTTTAATGTGACTTTCAAAGTCTACCCGTTCTATCCTTCAGCTCTTCCAGGCTCCATGATCCACCGGCTCTGAGCCTCAAGGTCAGGGTTGCAGCCTTTTCCCATCACCCCTTTCTGGCCCTGGCCTTGGACCCTTCATGAGTGTGGCTGTTTCCTGCGCCCAGAGAGGGCCATGAGCAAGACGCACAGGCCCGCCGGTGTCAGCCCGCACGGTGGAGGCATTCCCTCCACGGCGAAGGCAGCGGCGTTCTTGCCGGCACTGCCAGGCTGTGGTGAGAGCGAGTGGAGCCGAAATGGAAGAGGACACTGAATGGTCCCGCACAGGCCCGGGCGGCTGCACGGTGGCTGCTGGCTGCTGGAGATACTCTCGCGGTTGGCGGTGCCTCGTTCCCTCCTCCACTCTCATGCCACGTTGGAACCTCAGCTCTAGCCTCCTTGATAATGTTGTCGCTGTGGCACCAAGTACCCAGTGGCCGTGTCAGCTGTGGACCAAGCTGGACACGTCACGGTTGTTGACCGAGGTTTGGAGATGTCTCCGTGAGAGTATGAGGTCACACGCTCACAGCCAAGTACCCCTGGTGGTGGTCGTCATTCCACGCGGCCCTCAGATCCACGCTGCTCTTTCTCTGCCGTGTGTGTGTGTGTGTGTGTGTGTGTGTGTGTGTGTGTGTGTGTGTTGGGGGCGGGGGGACAGCCGGGGGAGGCCGACTGGTACATTTCCCATCTCCCAGAATGCCTTTCCAGCCGCCTCCTGTAAGTTCATTCAATGGGAGATACCGGCAGGAGATTGGGGGACAGAACAGAGAAGCCAAGGATTTTCTCCCCTTTATTTCTACTTTAGACAAGGTTTCCCTGTTGGTTTCTTCTACCTCCTTCGTAATGGTTCCCAGCACTGATTCCCTCAGCGCCAGCGGGGTCTGTCTTCTCCTCCCGGGGCCCGGCTCTACCGTTCTTCTTGCCCAGTAGATGGCAGTGTGTTCCGGCTCTACCACTTGAAGGCAGTGTGTCCCTGGGCGAATCCATTTACCTCTGGGCCTGTTTCCTTGGTTTTAAACTGAGGGGGATAGAACCCAGGAAGTCTTTATGGCTAACTTTCTCGAGCAGTTAGTTGCTCCCCAGCGTGTGCTAGAGTCACAGGATGATGGCGACGGAAGAGAAATTGGAGAATGCTGAGCCCACCCTCCTCATATGTCAGGTGAGGGTTGAAAGGGAAGTGTGAGTCACACAGCCGCCCCGGACCCTTCTTCCTACAGGCTCATCAGTGCTGTTTCCCCTCAGCCCTTCGAGGCAATTGTGCAGACCCCAGCCAAGAGCAGGGCATTGGCTTGCAAAGTCTTCCTGCCTTGTTTTTTTTTTTTTTTTTTAATCTTTATTGTTCAGATTATTACATTTGTTCCTCTTTTTTTTTCCCCCCATAACTCCCCCCCTCCCAGTTCCCGCCCCACCCTCCGCCCTCACTCCCCACCCACTGTCCTCATCCATAGGTGCACGATTTTTGTCCAGTCTCTTCCCGCATCTCCCACACCCCTTTCCCCCCCAGGAATAATCAGTCCATTCCCTTTCTATGTCCCTGATTCTATTATAATCACCAGTTCATTCTGTTCATCAGATTATTTATTCACTTGATTCTTAGATTCACTTGTTGATAGATGCATATTTGTTGTTCATAATTTGTATCTTTACCTTTTTCTTCCTCTTCCTCTTCTTAAAGGATACCTTTCAGCATTTCATATAATCCTGGTTTGGTGGTGATGAACTCCTTTAGCTTTTCCTTATCTGTGAAGCTCTTTATCTGACCTTCAATTCTGAATGATAGCTTTGCTGGATAAAGTAATCTTGGTTGTAGGTTCTTGGTATTCATCGCTTTGAATATTTCTTGCCACTCCCTTCTGGCCTGCAAAGTTTCTGTTGAGAAATCAGCTGACAGTCGTATGGGTATTCCCTTGTAGGTAACTGAGTTTCTTTCTCTTGCTGTTTTTAAGATTCTCTCTTTATCTTTTGCTCTTGGCATTTTAATTATGATGTGTCTTGGTGTGGTCCTCTTTGGATTCCTTTTGTTTGGGGTTCTCCGCGCTTCTTGGACCTGTAAGTCCATTTCTTTCACCAGGTGGGGGAAGTTTTCTGTCATTATTTCTTCAAATAGGTTTTCAATATCTTGCTCTCTCTCATCTTCTGGCACCCCTATAATTCTGATGTTGGTACGCTTGAAGCTGTCCCAGAGGCTCCTTACACTATCCTCGCATTTTTGGATTCTTTTTTCATTTTGCTTTTCCGGTTGGGTGTTTTTTGCTTCCTCGCATTTCAAATCATTGACTTGATTCTTGCGCTCCTCTGGTCTGCTGTCGGGAGTCTGTATAATATTCGTTATTTCAGTCCGTGTATGCTTAATTTCTAGTTGGTTCCCCAATATAACATCGAGGGTCTCATTAGTTTTCTTGTAGATCTCATTAAGTTTATCGGCGGCTTCTAAACAGTTCTTGAGAGACCTTAAAAGTGTGGTTCTGAACTCTATATCTTCCATTGACAATTTTGTCCTGTTTCTTTGTCTCCGCATTTTGTTATGCTTCCTTGGTGCACCCCCTAGTGGTCTTTGTTCGCAGTTTTATAGTTAAATCTTGATTGTTGTAGCTAATTCCAGGGAGGGTTTGACCTCCAGGCCAAGTGGCTATGAGAATCAGCTGTGTCAGCAGTGAGAGAACTTCTGTCCTCTAGGGAGGTGCTAATCTAGCCTTTGCCTGAGGCTATCCGGCAAATGCCTGTGTACAGGGCTTGGGCGGGGCGGGTCGCACAGGATCAACAGGGTGGGCCGGAGAGAGCAGTTATGGCGGCTCTCAGTCCTGTCCCCAGGGGCTCTGCCTCTCTGAGTCCCAGCACCTGCTGCAAAGCTCGGAGAGAAAGCTGCACTCGCTCTGACCGAAGCCAGACAGTCCCGCTTCTCCCGTTTGAGTCTGGGTCCCTAAAGACTCGCCCGGATCTGGAGCTCAGAGTCTGCGACTCCCTCCCGATTGAAAACGCCAACCGCGCCCTCCGCCGCCAGCCCGCTCGTGCACTCCGCACCTCAGAATTTGACTTCAGCACTGCGCCTCCTCTGAGTGTCCGTATGCGTTTCTCTTTCCTCCTAGTTGTAGGGCTTCCACTCAGCCAGCGTTCCTGTGGTTCTGGGTGATGTCCCTTCCGTTTTTTGGTTTCACTTTTGAAGTAGTTGTTCAAGGCAGCAAACTCCAGCGTTAACCTATGCCGCCATCTTGGTTCTAAAAGCTCTTCCTGCCTTGTTGACTGTAACAGCACTGCGCACCGCACACACAGAATAGATCAATGCCCATCGTCTATCGAGCACCTGTGACAAGCCTGGCACTACTCAGGAACTTGGCAAATCCCCACAGTGTAGGTTCCAGTATTGCCTTTCATTTACAGATTAACAAGCTAAGGCCCGGAGAATTAAGGACTCAGCCTGAAGTCGCACGTCCTCCTAAGACCTAGGTAGTGATGCTCGGACTAAAAATAGGTCTTTCAGATTCCAACGTACAAGTGCTTTCCTCCTCATTCTGTACCGATCCTCCCACACCCCGTGGAGATGGAGAAGGGCTTCCTTGCTTTGGATAATTGTCCATTATGACTTTTTTTTATAATCCTCACCCAAGGATATTTTTCCCATTGATATTTTTAGAGAGAGCAGAAGGGAGGGAAGGAGAGGGAGAGAGAGAGAGAAATACAGATGTGAGAGAGATACAGTGATTGGTTGCTTCCTGCATGTGCTCTGACCAGGGCTGGGGATCAGACCTGCAACCCAGTTACATGCTCTTGACTGAGAATGGAACCCATGACCCTTTGGTGCAGGCCAAGGCTCTAACCACTGCGAGCACACTGGCCTGGGCCATTATGACTTTTTAAAATCCTGGTTGTCTCCTAACAGCCACAAAAGATTGCTCTCAGCTCTGACTTAAACTTTCAGGTACTGTCTTGAGTTCTATTCCTGGTTTCTGAAGAATGCAACCCACATCTGCCAGGAGGCGAAGAGGGTGCCCCACTCGCGCAGTGAGTACGCGGCCGGGCCGTGCTGTGACGGCGATAAAGGCTTCTGGGACAGGGTCTGGCGCTCTGAGTGCGTTTCCTGCCTCAGCAGGGGCGCGGGAACTCACCTGGTCATTGCTATTCCAGACAAGGAGTCTAGGGCAAGCATGTCAAACGCTAACACAGGCCAAATACACGAGGCAGGTGGCCTGCGGGCGCGAGTTTGACATGCTTGGTCTAGGGCAGCCGTGGGCAAACTACGGCCCGCGGGCCAGATCCGGCCCGTTTGAAATGAATAAAACTAAAAAAAAAAAAAAAAAAAAAAAAAAAAGGCCGTACCCTTTTATGTAATGATGTTTACTTTGAATTTATATTAGTTCACACAAACACTCCATCCATGCTTTTGTTCCGGCCCTCCGGTCCAGTTTAAGAACCCATTGTGGCCCTCGAGTCAAAAAGTTTGCCCACCCCTGGTCTAGGGGTTCCGGATTCCTCTGCACGCAACAGTTTGATATTTGCAGTAGGCGTTAAAAAAGAAAAAAGCCGGAGTCAGGCAGGCCGAGCACTGCTGCTTTCTGTGTGTGACCTTACTCCTCCCGGGGCCCGTGAAGCTAAAAACACAGACAAAGCAAAATATCAGACAGAAGACACCCCAGGAACACCCACATTCCCGACCCAAGCAAAGGTACACAAGTAATGCAAGCAAAAGAGGGCACCCCACGCTGCTGGAAGTGGGGTGTTTGGTCCCCCTCTCCTCGCTCGCTCTCAGGGTGCCAGGCGTCGGCTTTGTCTTGTCTGCTGCTCCTGCGGACAGAAGCGCCGATCTCGCCTGCCTGGTGCTGAAGCCAGCGCCTGGCTGTTCCATTGTGCCCTCTAACAGCACCGTCTGGTCAGGGGACTCTGGTTTTCCAAAACCACGGAATCTGTGGAACCCTGTGAAAGCGCCTTCCTCGGGAAAGCCAGTGTAAACATGGCCCCGCCTTGGCAGTGTTCTCCATGAGAAAGCAAAGAGCGTTTAGCCACCCGATCCTCCTGCGGCTCTTAAGGGACATCCAGTGAATGCCGTGACCGCACTTCTTAGACACTCTTCTTACTCCTTTGCCCCCCGTCTTCTCTCCCTTCTACCAGCTGCCGTCTCAGAGCCTCATCCTCGCTTTATTGTCCACCTTCCACTCGGCAGCCCCCTAACACCAAGCTTCCTGGCTCCCCTGTGTCCAGGCGCCTCCTCTGTTTATTTTCATTTCCTTTGCCTCAATGCTTTCTTCCTTCTCAACACATTCCCTTATTTCTTCTGCAAATCCATCTCCCCACTTCCTCCCTCTCTCTCTCTCTCTCTCCCCTTGTTCATCCTCACCTGAGGATATTTTCCCCTTTGATTTTTTAGAGAGAGTGGAAAGGAGGGAGGGTGGTGGAGGGAAAGAGAGAGAAACATTGATGTGAGAGAGACATATCGATTGGTTGCCTCCCTCGTGCACCCCGACCAGGGCTGAGGATTGAACCCTCAACCCTTCAGTGTGTGGGCCGACACTCTAACCACTGACCAACACAGCCAGGGCTGTCTTTCTATCATCACCTTTTCTCTGCAGCACAAAACCCAAGCCTGGGAGTGGCTCATGGGGGCTCAGCAGTCAAAGGAGAAATCCCTTTCCCTGGCGCAGGCAGAACTGGGAAATCTTGCCAACAACTTACAATTGAATCAGTGTCCTGGTGCACAGATTCGTGCACATTGAAAGGCAATTAATTAGAAGAAATATTTTAATATCGCTATTCCTGTCTGGCTAATGAAAAGAAAATAGGATTTCACTGAGTCTCCTATCTACTTACTCCAGGACTTCTGTGAGGATCAAATGAGATGAGGCACGAGAAAATGCTTCACAAACATTTGATTAAACTGTAAAATGTTTGCATCTGGCTATAAAGCAAGTCGGGTTCCTGGGCTGAAGAAACTCCAAGGAGGCTAGCCGTCGCTAGGGAGAGGAAGCCGGGCGTTGCTATGTGGTGTCATTACCCGGTGCCCACAGTGACTGTTTCCAGGCTGGGCTGGGTTGTGGGTCGAATTTTGCACCCATGAGGTCTTGGAACGTTAGCTGCGATTTGGTGGGCTGTCACTGTAGGGTGGTGGCGGGGCCTGTGTCCCCCTTGGGGGAAGCCGAGGGTTGGTTTGTGGGTGCCAGGTCCGTGGTGCCGTTTATTTTTAAATGGTCAGTGTGCATCATGACAGCTCCTGCGTTGAGAGTCTGCCCCCTGGTGGTCAGTGTGCGTCATAGCTACTGGTTGGGCGGACGGACACTGAGCCTTTTATTTATATAGATAGCTCTTCTTTTGTCCTGGTCACATTAAAATCGGTACACAAACAACATATTGCATTTACGGAGCAGCACAGGAATGAGCTCAGGTTACTTTTATGCAAACTGGGCAGATGTGTAGGTACAGCGGGCCTTAGAAAACATCACTGACAGAGAGCCGCTTTCCACTCAACTTTGCTGCTAACGAGCCAGGGGGTCTTGCCCACGTTCTTTCTAACTGTGCGGGGGAAGGGAGGGAGTCTGGGCAGCTCCCAGCCAGTCCCTGCCCCTGGCACCCCGCCCCCTGGGAGAGCCGGTGCCCTCAGACTCGATGTCTTTGTGGCATCTCCTCCTCAGCCCTTGAGCTCCCTCTTCTCCTTTTCTTTTTCAGCCTTAAAACAACGATGCCTGGAGAACATCTGCAGGTCCGTGTGAGGCCGTGAGAGAACAATGGGACCTCACCATGAACCCAGCCATCTCTTCACCCTGGCCCCGGCCCCAGTGGGCTGCACTGGCAGGATTCACCCGGCCTCAGCTAGACCAGGGGTGGGGAACCTTTTCCTGCCCAGGGCCACTTGGATATGCCCAGCCTCATTGGAGGGCCATACACAATTATCAGCTTAACAATTAGCCTGCTGTATTGGTCAAGCATGTAATTAGCTCACCCCCAATGTCCCTGCAGGCCCAGACCTAATGATTCTGTGGCTTTACACCAGTGGTTCTCAACCTTGGCTGCACATTAGAAGCACCTGGGAATCTTTTTAAAATCCTCCGAGATGAGGCCCAGAAATCAGGATTTTAAAAAGATTCCCAGGTGATTCTAATGTGCAGCCAAGGTTGAGAACCACTGCCTTATACAGTCCTGGGCCGGATAGATCGCCAGCTCATTGGAAGCGGTGCTTTTGGAAGCAGCATTTCTTTCTCTCCCGTGAACCCTTGGGAAATATGGAAGGGGGGGGGGGGGGGCGTGTCAGAAGCCTCAAGGTGAATGCAGTCCCACCAGCCCTCCTGCTGCCCAAGGTCACAGAAACCTGGTCACTCCGCTCCGGACACTTCCATGATGCTTTGCAGCAATTAATTCCGAGCCTGGAGCCCCCGGTCTCCCAGAGTTTAAGGGGGAGGTGCCCCGCCCTGAGCTGAATGCGTTCTGATTGGGGGATGTGAGAGCAAGGAGGTCTCGGGGTGCTGTGTGCCTGTGGCCACAGCGCTCACTGATGCGGTAACCGAGACGGGCGGTTATTGTCCCGCTGTCGAAGGAGACTTGGCAGTTACACGTGTGACATCATTAAACGGGATTCTTCCTGGAGACAAAGGCGCAGGTGCTTTTCTGTCCCTTTCATTCTTGCCCCAAAGAAGAGCCAAATTAGCTAGAGAAAGAGGAAGGGGAGGAAGGGGGGGGAAGAGGGAGCAGGGAGATGGGGGGGAGGTGGTAGGGGGAGGGGAGCAGGAGGGAGGTGTGTTTCTCAGTCCCTGTGTGAGTCCCCCCCGCCTGTGTGTGCACGGTGCGCCCTGCTGTGGCTTCCTGTGCGTGAGAAGCCGGGCGCTGTCATGGTGCGATCTGTCATTTAAACTCACCCGGCAGCCTTTCCCTCCGTGTCTGAGTAGCTGTAGCACCTTTACTCTCACCCTGTTCCACCCCCAGAGAAGAGAAAGGCCGAAGCCCCACAGCAAAACCCATTTGGCCCCAAGTGTCGGGAGTGGTGAGGTTGAGGGACAACGAATTCTTCAAAGAAACCGTTCAGGGGGCTCGAAAGGCTCCACTCCCCCCAGCGTCACTGCTGGGCGAGCCCTGGGCCCCCAGGAGGCCGGGAGACCGAGCACCTGAGGGTCGCAGCCGGGCTGACCTGCAAGCCCAGAGTGTCCCGTCACGTGGGCCCGGACAGACCCCTCGACCTGGAGGTCACCCTTCGTCCTGTCTGTGCGATGGCGCTGATCTGCACCTGCTGGGGGTGGGGGCGGTGGCAGGGGCAGACACCTGTGGGCACACCTGATTGTGGGGTTGATGAGCACTCGCTGCAGGTGCGCTCTCCTTGTTAAACTCGGGGAAGGACTCATTCTTGAGGTTCAAGAAGGCAACGAGCCCACTGCCGCCCACACTTCGCGGGGCTCACCTCACTCTCCATCCTAGTGGGACTGTCCGCATAGGGTGGCCTCAGGAGCCGAGCCTGAGCCGGGAGCTCCATGGCCCACAGGTAATCCGAGACCAAGCCTGGCCCGGCCCCCAGGAAGCCTGGGGACGAGCCCCCTCCTGCCCTGCTCCAGAGCTCAGGAGAAAATCCCCGAGGAGCGAGGCAGCACGTGCCCAGCCAGGAATGTATGAGAAGAATCGTCCAGATCTTGCTGAAGGATTAGCTACAAAGCCGACCTCTTCCTCGCGGAGAGCCAGGACTTCCACCCGTCTCTCATCTCCCAGGTCACCTGTCTCTCATCCCCCAGAGACCCCGAGGCATAATCCCGGCCTCCCGGCCTTTGAGGTGTGGGGGGTGCGGAACAGGGAGCCTTTGTTCTGTAATGAGAGCCCGGGGCTCCCTGAGGCTCAGGCGCCCACCTGCCACTCATGGACGGCTTGCCACTCATGGACGGCTGGCCTCCTGATGAGAGGGGAGGGTCACATGACCCAGGTCTTTCCTGGGCGTATAAAGGGCTCGTCCCCAGCTTGTTCAAAGCTGCGAGGATCATTCGTCCAACTCTGTCCCAGGGGACCTGCACGGTAGGTAGGCACCCCTTCTCCTGATGGGGGGGCCAGGAGGGAGGCAGGTAGGGTGGGGGCGGGAGAATCAAGGCAGAACTGGGTGAAAGAAGAAAAGAAGGAAGGGAGTCGGGGGAGAGGGAAGGAGAGTGGGAGGGAAGGGGAGGAATGGATAGAGAAAGACGGGGGGGGGGGGGGGGAGACGTGGGGAGGGCTGCTCCCAGGGTGTCTGAGACCCGGCGCTGCTCCCAGGTGTAGCCAGCAACCCAGGGCGCCCCAAGCCCTTGTCTGAGCAGCGGCGATGCCAGGGAAACACCGCCAGGTGAACTCACTGGGGCACCCATCACAAGGCCCTGCAATCCCTCCCGGCCCCCCCCCCCCTCCCGGCACCTGGAGTGGGAATGGGTCCTGCATCATGGCCGGCCTTCCCCAGCTCCCCCTGCGCCAGGCACGCGCCACATGTACCAGGCTTAGCCCTTTAACCTCCCGACGCCCCATGAGGCACCACCAAGTGGGCATTTACCATCACAGAACGCGCTGCAGGCAGCTTCCACGCCTGGCTCGGGGCCCGGTGAGGGCAGAGCCTGAGCCCCACCCGGGTGTGGCCCGCGGACAGGCCCCGCTCTAGGGCCTCCCCACACTGCGGGGCTCGGGGTGTGCAGACCAAAGCGAGGCCTGAGCCCCTCAGTCCCGCTGGACAGCACTGCCCACCTGCTCCTCCCCCAGGGCCACTGGCAGCCCAGCGGCTTCCGGTGCAAACTAGGAAAAGGCATCTTTCCTCCAGGTGGACACAGTCCCATCCAGAGCCCCTGACCTGGCCACCAGGGGGTGCTGGGTGCCCAGGAGGGGGCAGCCCTGGCGTGTCCCCCTGGACCCTAGTGTGCCTGTCCCATCGGGGCTCCCTCACCACTGCTGGGGCCGCCCCGGTTTCCCTTTCCTTAGCTCAGCCGGGGGTTGTGCCGCGGGCCTGCCAAGCAGGTGTCACAGATGACTGGGAATTGAACCACGACCTCCTGGTCCATAGCTCAACACTCAACCACTGAGCCACGCCGGCCAGGCGCACCTTACCCTTTGCATTCGTTCAGCCCACGTTTATTTCACAGCCACCAGGCTGTGCTAGGCCCCGGGGCAGGCTCTGGGCAGTGATCCCACAGCCTACCGATGCCTCCTCCTCTGAAACGCCTTCCTCAGTACCAAGCCCCGCCCTCCAGGTGGAGTGGCCCCCACAGCCCTGGGAGCCTATGCAGGACCCTGGGGGAAGGGGCAGCCTCCTCATCTGGGAGGACAAATAGGAGGCAGTGCCACACCGGCCCCCCCACCCCGCTGGTTGTGCAGCCCTGCAGGGGGCGAGCTGAGAGTTGAGCACAGGCTGCGTTTCAGCCCCTCCTTGCTGGCTCAGTGCCTCACTCTGGCCCAGTGTGTGACTTGGATGGCCATCCCCAGCAGCCCGATGTGCCACGGGATCACATGATCACACTGTCTTATCACACTTGGTCCTAAAAACACACTCTAACACAGAATAGCCATGCTTAACCATCCTCCGACTGACATTAAGGAGTAACACCCCCAGGAGTTAAAATCATTTAAAACCCCTCTGGTCTGTAAGGTTTTTTCCTTCCCGGGGAAATGCATGGCTGACCTGTTTGAGTGCAGGCGGCACCCACCAGGGTTAACTGCTGATCTGAGCACAGGGCAGCGGTGACGGACATGGGTGGGTTCCTGGACCCTGCCCACCTTGGCCCTTCCCCCATGGCGGCCCGAGGCACAGCTCTCTGACCCCCGGGACAGCAACAAAGTGTTCAAATCGCTCTTAAGCCAAGGCAAGGAGGCAAGAGGGAGCATAGCTGGCTAGCAGGCAGCGCCGTCGCTCCACGGCCAGGTTTCTGCGCGTCACGGATGCTGGTGGGAAGGCGCAGGCCTGCTGAACAGTGTCGCACAGGAATGCGGCGGCGGCGGTGTCACGTGCGGGTCAAGTACAGCTCAGTTGGCCCCAGTCAAAGCGGAGCGCTGGCTCAGCCGCCTCCTGCCGGGGGCCGGTAAACACGGCACAGGTGAGGCGTGTTATCCTCACCTTGCGGCCCAGGATCCCTGCCACCTGCCTGACACAACGAGTGACCGTGGAATGAACGAACGAATGAACAAGATGTTTCCTCAAGGAGCACCCCGTTAAGTTTCCATTTTACAGACGGGTAGACTGAGTCTCTTTGGTGGCATAGTGTTAGTTAGGGGCAAAGCCAGGACCAGAAGCCTTTCAGGCTTTCTCCTTGGCCCTCACTGCCTGTGGGACAAGGGCCCCTGTGGGTTCTTATTTCAGGGGTTTCGGGAAGCAGACTCGTCACCCCCCCGCCGGCTTCTCTCCCAGGAGGCTGCTCCTGTCCCGCCTCAGTCCGTCCTGGGCTCCACGATGGCCGCGCTTCTCCTCATCGGCGTGCTGATGGCCCCGGGTGCGGGTGAGTGTTGGTATTCATGCCGTCTTCTGCTTAGCGTGTGATAACTTAACCTGGTCCCTGGGACCGATTGTCGAATTGCACCTGACCTGCTCCTGCCTGCGTCATGGACAGCAAGTGAGTGATGGACAGCAAGCGTGCATGAGAAGCTGTAGGTTTGATGCAACTGACTGCTCGGAGCATGCTGGCTGCATATGGCATGGAAGGCGAGGTGGGGAGCCCGGGAGCACAGGCCAGGTGGCCGGTGAGCTATCTGCTCTCCGCCCGGTAGCACGCCTGCCCCTCGTCCCTGTGCTCAAGGCCCGCTGCCCCTTGTGCTGCTGTCCTTGGAGCAGCCTCGCACCCCGTCCTCCCCACTTTTGTAGGGATGGCCAGTGTAGAAGGTGAGAACTTGCACCCCCCGCTCTAAACTTGGTCCCCTGCCACCAAAACCGGTCATCGGAGTAATTTCTTGGCAGCTGGGGAACAGCTCCCCTGGGAGTCTTGGTTTTGAAGCTGAGTCTTCAGCGCCGACTAATGTTCTTTCTCGTTCGCACATTTGTGTCGCTCTCAACACCCAGCCCACCTCGCCCACGTCCCTCCTCCCACGGCGGGCTGGGCACTGTTGTAACCGAGGTCAGCCTGTATCTGGGCCTTCTCTGTCCATTCCCAGCTTCAGGCAAACTCGACCAGCACACCCTCCCCTCTAAGGCAGTGAGGGTGAGGCGAGGGGATCCACAAACATCACTGGTAGTTTACTTTGACCACGACCCAAGTCAGCGGACGGTACGAGAGGTTGCTGGTTACCCAGAAGCTTGTCAGTTGAAATTACAGCATCACCTCTATGTAAGACTCAAAGTCTTCCCCAGGTCCAGACCCTCCAGACTCTACCCAGACCTTCTTTCTAGGCAGAGAGGATCAGCCACCTCGACAAGCTGCTGGTTCAAGTAGGAGATGGTTGGGCAGAGTGAGGCAGAGGCCGGGTCAAGGAAAGCCTGTGGTCAGTGGGTCTCAGTCTCACCTGCAATAATAAAAGCATAATATGCAAATCAGCCGAACGACCGAACGCTCTATGACACGCACTGGCACCAGGCCAGCCAAGGCGGGTGCAATGCAATTGGTTGGGGGGGCGGGGGGTGAAGGCCACCATCGCCCCATGATCACCCCGCAGAGGGAGGCCCAGGCCACCCTCTGCATGGCAATTGATGATCGTGGAGCCCCGGCCAGGTGGGCAGGGCCTCCCTCTGCTGGGCGATCAATCGCGGAACCCCACAATCGATTGCCCCACAGAGGGAGGCCCAGGCCAGCCAAGTGATTGCATCCCACGCCTGTCGTCACAGAGGGAGGTGTCCGGTGGCAGGGAAGGGGGGGGTGACTGGTGGTGGGGAAGGGAGGGGGGCAGGACAGCACCGCACAGATGCCAAACAGTGGCAGAGGTGGGGGTGGAACCAGCTGCCGGCAGCCGGGGGAAGGAAAGTTCTGATAGGCCCTGATCGTTGACCAGGCCTAGGGACCCTACCCGAGGGGTCCCAGATTGTGAGAGGGCGCACGTTGGGCTGAGAGACACCCCCACCCCCTGCATGAAATTCGTGCACAGGGCCTCTAGTTGTCTATAAAATGATAATGATGACAATACCTGCCTCACAGCATGGGCAGAGGGCGGATGGGGTGCTGTGTGCAGAAGGAAGCCAGGAACAGTCTGCATGCAAGTCAGCTTTGCTCATGGCCACCTTTTACTGAATCGGGAGCATTATTCTGGTGAAGTTCCTCCTCATGTTCCTTCTGGCCTTCCGTCCCCCTCCCCCACCCTCTGCACTGAGTGCGCCAGCCCAGGCCTCCGAGATAAACTGTTTAAAATCCAGGCTGACTCTTTAGGCTGCTAATGAAGATGTGTGGGCGCCGATATCCTGAAAGCAGGGAGGAGCGTGCGTGCCGGGGCCCAGCACCCCGTTAGCACCTGTCAGTAACGGGGTCCCCTCCACCCTCTGGAACAGGGTCCCTGTGACCAGCTGCACAAAGGAATGCCGGTGAAGGAATTGTCAAGGAGCCAGCAATATATTTTTTAAAAAATATATTTTTATTGATTTCAGAGAGGAAGGGAGAGGGAGAGAGAGAGAGAAACATCAATGATAAAAATCATTGACCGGCTGCCTCCTGCACGCCCCCTACTGGGGATCGAGCCCGCAACCTGGACATGTGCCCTGACTGGGAATCGAACCGGTGACCTCCTGGTTCATAGGTCGAGGCTCAACCACTGAGCCACGTGGGCGAGCGGGCCATGTTTCACGGTGGCGGCTGGAGTGTTCTAGCTGCTGGCGGGTAAGCTCTCTAATAGCTGCTGAGCCGTTGGGCCGAATGCACCCAGCGATTCCATTCCATGGGCTCTGAGATACGAGCTCAAATGGAACTGAAGTCCCCAGCGCCTCCTGCTGGGGAACCTGTGTTGTTTCCTTCAAGCGCCGCAGGACACCCAGCGCAGGGCGGGCGCCAGGGAAACACGCACCGGATCGGGTTTGCGTGTGTCCCGCTGCCGTCCTGGCCGGTCCTGGCCACCACCCCGGCCTCCGCCAGCCAGCGGGCCGGCACGTTCATACCCCCCTCCCCCTGCAGGGAGCCACCCTCTGGACGCCCCGCACCGTCCACACGAGCTGCCTCCGGGACTCTCAACAAACCTCAGTGAGTGTCCCTTGACCTTTCCCTGGGGACCAGCGGGCAGGAGGTTGTCTGGGGTCTTGGCAGAGAAATGACCCCCGATGAGCCCTCCCAGAGCCGCTTCCTGCTGGACGCCGGCAGCAGAGGGATGGCGTGGGACCCGAAAGGCTCTCCCTCCGCAGGAGCCTGGACTCTGCCCGCCATGGGCCTCTCCTTTGAGACGAAGCGCCAAGGAAGTTCCCATCAGCAGATAGATGTCTGCCGAGGGCAAGCCAGGAGAAAGGGGCTAGTGGTCGGGCCAGGGGGTCAGGGGGCCAGGGGGTCAGGGGGTCAGGGGGTAGCTGTGCTTTAGCTTCAGGTTGAGCTCGGATCTCCCGGAGGCAGAGCCATCGGGAGATGGTGCCTCACGGGGACTGGAGGGTCCGCACGTTCCCGGGGGAGGACCCACACGTTCCTGTTTCGTGGAGGTGGGTGGTGACGGCTTCTCCGGGGGGGACTCCAATGGCCCTCGCTGAGGAAGGGTGCGGTGAGCTCTGATGCCAGCGCTGGGCGGGAGGCTCACTGCCCACCTGGCGGGGGTGGGGGTGGGGGGGGCGGGGCGGCAGCCGAGTCACCAGGTTGTGTGTGTGTGACCCCCTGCAATCGAAGTGATGAGTCCCACCAGAGCCCATGACCATGGCCTCCCTCCTCACAGCATGGTCCCCATGGGCAGTGCCATGCCCGCCAGGAGGGGTTAGGTGACCGTTACACTCTCGGGCCACACTGGCTCTCAGGAGGGTCGAGGCCAGGAGGCAGTGAGCCCGCAGGCCCGCAGCCGGCCCTCTTCAGGGGCAGCAGTGCCGGGGTCCAACCCCAGCAGGTCCAGGGGTCCCCAAAGGTGTGGACGGAGTCGGCGAAGAAGGAATGACACGGAGACAGTGTTCAGTTGATCAGCAGCCTAGCCAGGATCTCCAGCCAGGATCTCCAGCCAAGTTCTGGTCTGGATCTCCAGAGAGGTTCTGCTCTGGATCTCCAGCGAAGTTCTGGTTAGGATCTCCAGCCAGGTTCTGTGTCCATGTTCTCTTGCTAGGTTCTCCAGGTTCTCCAGCCAGGTTCTGTAGCCATGTTCCCTCGCTAGGTTCTCCAGCCAGGTTCTGTCCAAGTTCTCCAGCCAGGTTCAGTCACCAGGTTCTAGTCAGGTTCTCTTGCCAATTTCTGTAGTCAGGTTCAGTCCAGGATCTTTTGCCATGTTCTCTCACTAGGTTCTGTCTCTAGGTTCTGAGGCCAGTTTCTGTCCAGGATCTTTTGCCATGTTCTCTCCAGCGAAGTTCTTCTGTCTCTAGAGAACGTTCTGTGTAGGCTCTGTGCCTCCTGGTTCTGTCTTTTCAGTTCTGTGTTCTAAGTTCTGAGTCTTGCTGTCTTGTTACAACTGTATTTATACCAGTTGATTCAATCCTATCAATCTCTATTACAAAGGTTAGGGCGTTTCTTATCTCCATTCCAGGGAGTAAAGATTATGTAGCTTAAGCATGATTGTTCATAGTTAAAGTGATTAATTACCCACCTGGCACTTAGTTGAGGGGTTTTATTCCCTCCCTAACTTCAGGGGAAAATCCCTACCTGGGGAAACAACCTTTCTCAGAGAGGAGACCTTGGTTAAAACACATAGTGCCAAGGTGAGCAAACATATTAAGAACAGTATGCCATATATGCCAGGTCCTTTGAAACAGCAAGCATGGACCGGCTCCCGGCACAGCAGTCCGGCAGTGACCGCACAGCCCAGGGGCCCCGGGGGCGGCTCAGGGGCGGGGCCTGGGCGCCGGTGGAGCAGCCTGGACCCTCTGCCTAGAAGCTTCACTCTCCACAGGAGTCCGTGTCTCCCGTGACCGCTGCATGGCTGCCACTCCTAGGCTGCCCAGAGGGGCGTTCACCCCTAGTTCCCGCCAGTCCCGGCCACCCTGCCACCCAGGGGCCCCTTTGTGTTGTTGTTAAATCACTGAGCAATGTTGCCTAGTAACAGAGGCCCCGTTTCATCTCATCAGGTCTCCATGACAACCAGTGTTACTAGAAGTTAGCCCAAGGTCAAATCTTTAGAGAAAGGGTTTTAGCAACTCTTCACCCGGGGACTGGACAGGGACCAGGAGAAACCATGGCTCCGTCATTATTTTTCTCTTCCTTCCACTTAGATGCCACACTCTTCAATGGGATGTTCAAAAATGTGGAGAGCGCGACCGAAATTTTTGGTAAGTTCAATCTGAAATGGCTTTTCACCCCCTCCTCCCCGGCCCAGGTGTCAGAGCACACGTGTGTGGGGGGGGATCTAAGGAAATGACCTTGGTCTCCGCCCTCGGGGCGCCCACAGTGGGACCAGGTGCTGAGCGGGGAGGTGGTACCTGTCTTGCGGGTGCCTCAGAGTAGCTTCAGAGGTCAGTCCTGGCCCAGCCTGGCCAGGAGGCGAATGGTAGGCCCGTTTTACAGGAGAGGAAACTGAGTCTAAGGAAGTTCAGTGACTTGTCCAAGGCCACACGGCTGGACGCCCTCCTTGGTCCAGAGCTGAGTAACCGCCTCCCAAGTCATCTCATCTTCTCTCCCCAACTAACAATGAGACATGAGGCCTAAGAACTGCAACGGGCATCTAGTCTTCCATTTATCAGTAACAGAGCTATCAATCAAGCAGCTGTCAATCATCACAGTGGCTCCTCTCACTGATCACGAAATTACTAAAACATCAGATGATACCGTGGCGGACACGAGCCACAGATGCTGAGCTGCTGCTGGGTTAGCGCTGGGCATGCGGCTGCGCCTGCCGGTGCGTGTGACTGAGCGCAGGCGCCCTGTACGTTGTTAAATAAATTTATGTAAACACACACCCATCTTTTTTCTTTTGTCATGTTTTTACTAATTTTTAGAGAAGAAGGGAGAGGGAGAGATAGAAACATCAATGATGAGAATCATTGATTGGCTGCTTCCTGCATGCCCCCTACTGGGTATCAAGCCCGAAACCCAGGCATATGCCCTGAGCGGGAATCAAACCTGCAAAGTCCTGGTTCCTGGGTCGATGCTCAACCACTGAGCCACACTGGCTGGGCCACAGAATCTTAGAGTGGCTTTTTCCATCAGCATAGAGTCATTCATGCTTTTTTCAATTTATCTTCTTTGTTGAGGGTGTTACATTTCTTCATGTCTAGGATGAGGGCATGTGGAAATGAAACATGGGAGGGCGATTCATGAGGTAGGAGGCAGCTGGAACAGTTGGGTGGAACTGGTCCTTATGGGCAACTCTAGATGCTCCGCGCCGCCCGGCCCCCCAGCTCCGTGGTGCGACCCCTGCACTTCAGTGAGGTGGGATCACGCCACTTAGCCCTTAACAGCCCTGCAGTCAGAATGCCAGAGTGGAGACGGGGTGGGCATGAGGTTTAGAGCCAAAGCACTGGACACCATTTTCTTGCAAGTTTTGTTTGCAAAAGCATTTTTAAAAATATGTATTTTTATTGATTTCCAAGAGGGACAGGGAGAGGGAGAGATAAACGTCAATCACATCAATGATGAGAGAGTCATTGATCAGCTGCCTCCCGCACGCCCCCCACTTGGGATCGAGCCCACAACCCACGCCTCTAACAGACTTCCCTGACGCTGTCTGGGCCAGGTCCGGGCTCCATGCCCAGCCCCAGCCCACCTTGGAGGCATGGGATGCCCACGACCAGCTGAGAGGGATCGTGTGACCTTGCAGGGACCTGGGGAGAAGGGCTAACGGCTGTGAGGTGGGCAGCCAGCAGGGGCCCTGGCTTATCAGCCGGCCTCGCTTTAACGGTCCCCCACAGTCCTGAGTCCACAGCAGGTGCTCGTAGGTTGAGGAGACACTATCAGCTCAAGCTGCAGGGCGCCCGGGGCGAGGGGAGGGGGCTCCTCCTGGCCGCTGCCTCCAGCGCCCGCCCTGTCTCCCTCCGCAGACTGCCTGGGCTCCCACTTCACCTGGCTGCAGGCCGTCTTCACCAGCTTCCCCGCGCTGCTGCAGTTTGTGGGTGGCCTGCGGTGCGTGGCTGGCCTCTGCCCCCGGGACCTGGAGGACTATGGCTGCGCCTGCCGGTTCGAGATGGAAGGGCTGCCCGTGGACGAGTCGGACAGGTGAGCAGGAGCCGGAGCGGCGGCCTGGCTGGGCCTGGGCGGGGCGCACGCACAGAAAGCTCCCCGACGGGGGCAGGCGGTGTCTCGGTTCTGTGACTCACCACGGGCGACTGCTTTCCTCATCTCTACGTTGCAGTTAATCTGATCTGCTCGCGTCCCAGGGAGTTCTGGAGAGCCTGTGTCAGGCCCGATAGGCAAACCTTTCCTTTCGTTTCTCATCGTGTGGGGCCGCTGCACAGGGCCACCCGGCTGCTTGCTCACAGGCAGCCCAGAGGCCCACCCGCCCTGCCGACCGGGCACCCCGAGCCAGACACCCCGAGCTAGAACCGGGAGCCTGGGCTTAACAAGCCACCCCGGGGCTCTTCAGCGTAGAACGTGAGAATCTTTTTAATTCAGGACAGTCCTGGCCACCAGGGTAAAGCGACGATGAATTCAGTTTCACAGACATGTAGCAAACACCAGCAAACACCACCGATACGAGACCTGTGCTTAATATAAACAGAGGCCCCCCCCCCCCCCCCCCCGCCTCGGAGAGGGGCCAGCCCAGGGGGATGTGGGGACAATAGAAGTGCCCGCGAGAGGGAGGGTCGGCTCAGGCATGTGTATTTGTACCCGCAGCCCCTGGCACATGCAGCTCAGTAAATTAACCCATGACGAGGGGGTCAACTTCCAATTGCTTCTCAGAGATGAAAAATGAATTGATTAGACAGTGGCATGTCCTTGATCGACAAGGACTAATGGCTCTGGAATTAAAACACAGACCTGCCCCATCTTCAGATCTCCGAGAGGGTGTAGGTCACTGGACCGGAAGGGCAGTTTCCCGTTCCGGGGCCAGGAGGGGGACGGCCCCAGAGCCAGCTCCCTGACTTTCAGGAGGGGGAGCCGGTTCTGCCCGGGCACAGTGCCAGGGCCATTTCTGGGAACACTTTCCTTCCGGGTCCTCCCTTAGCGCTTCCTTTAATTATGAACACACCCGCAAACCTACAAGTCAGAGAAATGAAGCAGTAATTCGTCACCAACCCAAAAAGAATGATCACAGCACGGAAGGCGGCAAACTGGCAGAATTCTGGGTCACGCTCAGCTCCAATTGCGTTCCACAGTTCAGCTGGCGGGGACGGGGCTCCAGGCTCCTGGAGGGCGGGCTACTGCACCTTGAACTTGCCACCAGATTGCAGAAATAACTGCTGCGGCCTGCGGAGGGCCCAGGCAGGGTGGGGTCCCTATGGAATTCCCCAATTCTTATGCTGTGTGAGGAACTTAGTAACTTGCCCAAGGTCATCAGCTGCCTGTATAGTTTTTCTTCTTTCCATCGATGTCCTGGGTGCCAGTGGCCCCGACCACGCTGGGGCTCAGGAGACTGGGATCAGCCTTGACCTTGGCAAGTTACAGAGCCCACGTCTCAGTCCCACAAACCTAAAGGCTCCTGATAAGAGCAGAACCTGTTGCACAGGCAACATACTTCCAGTATTGTGTGTGTGAGCATGCATGTGTGTATGAGCGCGTGTGTGAGCATGTGTGTGAGCGTGCATGTGTGTGTGTGCGTGCATGTGTGTGAGTGTGCGTGCGGGTGTGAGCGTGTATGTTAGCTTGTGTGAGCGTAAGCGTGTGTGAGTGTGAGCGTGTGAGCATGTGTGAGTGCCCGAGTGTCTGAGACAGAGCCCGCTGGAGCCATCGGGAGGCACGCGGTGATGACAGGCTGCCTGCCTCCCTCCTGACCCTCCCCCACCCCCAGCTGCTGCTTCCAGCACCGCCGGTGCCACGAGGAGGCGGCTGAGATGGACTGTGTCCAGGACTCCACCAGGGTGAGCACAGATGTCAACTGCGCCAGCAAGAAGATCACGTGTGGTGAGCATCCCAGGTGCCGGGGGCTGGCGGGGAGGGGACCATGGAGAGGCCCGTCTGGACCAGGCCACGGGCTCACGGCCTCTCCCTTGCACAGCAGAGGTGCAGCGCGTGCTTTCTGAGTTGACACAAGTTACTCAGCAGGTTGTTGGATTTGCAATTTTCACGTGTTGCAACCCAGGGACCTTGGGAGGGGCAGGCTGCTGCCTGAGCACCAGTGGGGCGATGGTTGCCTCCTCTGAACGGCTAAGGGGGAAGAGACTGCCTCAGAGTTATGGGAATGAATGCTCCCAGAGCAGTCAGCTGGGCCTGGTGGAAGGTAAGGACGCAGTGGTGGGCGTGGAGGGAGGGACTCTGGGTGGAGAGGCCGTGGTGGGTGCTGTAAGCACCAGCTGCCCACCCTGCTCGCCGGGGCACCCGGGCACTTTATTTAGTCTCCGGGCGGCGGCAGCAGCAGCAGCGCAGGGAAAGGCACAGGGAAGCGGGAGCAGAGGGGCAGGCACGTTGGCGGTGCATCTCGGAGCCGCCCTCTCCGATGCCTCCCAGGTACCAGACGCTTCGCTCACAGCAGCCCCATCTTCTAAAGAACCGGGCACATGGGGCCGTCACCCCAGCTCTCAGACCGGGAGAGGGGAGCGCAGAGAAAGGGAATAACTTGTGCAAAGTCCCAGCAGTGCAAAGTGGCAGAGCCAGGGCTTGAGTCCAGGTGGGGCCGGCTCCACAGTCCCGGTGATGGCGTGGATGAGCTGGAGTACGAGCTTCCAGGATGTGAGAGAGGCACAGTGAACACTGAAAGCATTCATTCACTCATTCATTCACTCATTCATTCAACTGATAGGAGCTAAGCACCTACCCAAGTCCAAGACATGTCTAGGCATTGGGGACACCCTGGCATTCTGGAATTTTACCATGGTTGCCAGACGCTGCAAATACCAAAGACAAATGATACCGTCTATTAGTGCCGGGAGATGTGGGGGATATGGAGTCAGGGAAAGGCCTGGGAGGCGGGTGGGGGCCCTGTTGAAGTAGGAAGGTCAAGAGAAGGTGACAGTTGAGCAGAGACAGGCGCGGTGCATCTGGGAGAAGAGCCGTGTGGATGGTGGAACGGCCCCAGGACCCTGAGGCTCAGGGGCCTGGTGCTTGAGGAATGGAGGCCAGTGAGTCAGGACAGGGGTGAGGGCGGAGAGGAGGTCTGAGAGGGAGCGGGATCCGTGGCTTTGACTTTGAGGTGGGAGGTTCGGAACACAAGCACAGACGTGTGTGATGGTGTGACCTGAGCTTTCAGAGAATTGTCCTGACTCCTGGGAGAACAGACGCTCAGCCGGGCAGAGGCAGGGAGAGGAGTCAGCAGGCCACCCACGTAACCCAGGGGAGAGGCGAGGGGTGGCCCGGGAGAGCGAGGCGGAGATGGGGAGACGTGGCCGACTCGAAAGAGTTTCATTGAAAGCAGAGCCCGTAGAGGGCCCGACGGGTGGGGTGTGAGTGAAGGAGGGCGCATGGCCCAGACGGGACCCGCACGGAGGAGGGGGGGACACTTGCAGGGGGCGCAGGGTTTGGGCGGGCAGGTCGGGAGCTCAGCCTCGGCGTCTGCATTGCCTCTTGGGATTCCAAGTGGCTTTGCCCTTGGTCTGTGCAGAGTCCAGGGACCCTTGCGAGCACCTGCTGTGCACCTGCGACAAGGCTGCCATCGAGTGCCTGGCCCAGGCCACCATCAACTCCTCCCTGAACCTGCTGGACCCCGCCTTCTGCCTGGCGCCACCTGCGGGTAGGAAGCACCTGGCCCCTGGTCCATGTTGGGCTGGCGGTGGGGGCAGGGGCTGGCGTGGGTGCTCATGCTTCAGCAGCCAAGTCCAGCACCTCCTCACATTCCACACACACACAGCCCGCAGGCAGGAGCTGACAGCCCTCCTGCCCAGAGGTCAGGCCTCCGCGGGAGGCAGCTGCTCCCCGGATTTGAGGGGTCAGATATGTTCACCAAAGTTCCCACGCTCTCCCAGCCCCAACACCAGGGGTGCCTGGGGGTGGGAAGTTCAAGGTGCACCTCCAGAGCGTCCCCCGTTTCCTGAGCTGGGGTCTCTCTCAGAAATAGTCCTGCAGGACTTGGTGAAGAGGGAGCTGGTGTGGGTGTGGGTGGTGGATGTCTGGGCGCACACGTGTGACATGGTGTGTGCATGTGTGTGGGGTGAGTTGCATCTCCAGGTCTCCTGAGCCCAGTGGTCTTTGTCCTCTGCACCTGAGAACAGGTTTTCTCGAATCAGGACACCATACTCCACAGCCAGTCCTTCGGCTCTGCAGCCCTTTCACAGTCACAGCCTGTGCTCATGTCACCCTCTCCAGAACCCAGGGCCTCTGGAGTCCCTCTGAGCTGGGGCCTGGTTGGCACCTGCGTTCTGGGAGCTGGAGGAGGTGGGGGACCCTCAGGCAGAAGAGCAGCCCTTCCCCGGCAGCACCCGGCACAGCCCCTCCCTGGGCCCCACAGTCCCCACCCAGCCCGTTCTGGGCCGAGACCCTTGGGAGGTGGTGTGGACAGTGTCTGTCACTCATTGCTGCTGGGGCTCTTTTTCAGTGGAACCTGTGGAGCCCACAGACGCCAGCCTGGCGGCCCTCTCAGGAGAAGGTGAGTCAGGGACAGGCCCACATTTCCCACTGTAGTATTGGACTAGCTGCAATGACCTCCCCTCAGATGCAGGTGGGACAGCTGGTGAGGAAGTGTGGTCCCCATCATGCGATGAGGTGATGAGGTGTTGGAGTCGGGCAGATGTGGGGTCGAATCCTGCCTCCCCCGCTTTCAGCTGTGCGACTTTGGGAGCGTGGTGCAACCTCTGCACCCTTGCACAAAGCAGGGCTCGGCAAACTTTCGGTGAAGAGCCAGACAGTAAATGTTTTCATACAGGATCTCTGCTACAGCGACTCAGTTCTGCCACTGTAGCAGGAAAGCAGCCGTAGACGATCCATCACTGCATGGCTGTGGCTGTGTGCCAATAAAACTTTATTTATACAAACAGGTTAAGGGCCAGCCCCTAGTTTGCCATCCCCTGGAAAGGGATGATTACACCTGACTTCAGGGTGGCAGAGGATTACATGATGGAGAGCGTGGGAAGATTCTGGGCTGGCATCTTCTTCCAGAAATTCCAGTGGAACTTTAAAAATCAGCACATACCATCAAGGCACATGCAGGACACTAGACAGCTTGCTCAGAATGTATAACCCTTAATGCTCACACAACGTTAGGAAGTAACTGCTATAACCTTCATGTTGAGCTGGTACATTGAACTGGAGAAGGAGGCTGTCCAGGACAGAGCCGAGGGGTGGGGCTGGGATTCGAGGCCTCCAGCGGGTCTTCCCTTTACTCCAGGAAGCAACTCCCTCTCAGGCTGCCTTCCCACAAGGACTTGGTCCATCAGGCCCAATGCTGGCTCTTTCTCCCATTTGCTGGATTCTCTGAACACAGGACTGCCTCCAATCTGGCCCCTCACCCACTGAATGGGAACAGAATTGAGCACCAATGAGTGGACAACTTACTCCCTGATCAGATGGCTGTGGGCCTTCTCTCCTTATCACTCAGCTCCCAAACCCGTTTTGTTTGCAGGTGATCCTGGCCTGGCCAAGGTGCTGAGCTGGACTGGTAACTGATCACTGACTGACAATCGGTTGATTTCTCTTCACAGTGTCTGCTGACACCAGAGCTGACCAGCTGGCCACGCCCCCCAAGACGAGTCAGCTGACCACTCGTTCCAGGACAGGTAAGTAGAGGGACCTTCAGAGGACAGCACAGAATCCCGGAGAAACGCCACCTAAATAAATACTCGTGTTTAGAGCCCAGAGGAAATTAACCCTTTGCAAATAAATCAGGAAACTGAGGCTCTGGGGGTTAAAGTTCCAAGTCATCCAGCAAGTGATTTGTTCTGGTTTCTAACCCCCGATGTGAGGCTAAGACTTTTCTTCCCATTACCTGACAGTGACTCGCGGAGAACAGCCCCTTACCTAAAATACTAAGCCAAGAAATACTAAGATGGAGAAAGCTGTCCTAACCCTTTACTTGGCTTGTGATTAATAACCATGGATTCTTTATTACTAAGAAAAATCACTGGTAATGACTATCTACTTGTTACTGAGAATGGTTAAAGGGCAGATGTGGTAGCATGTGTCTACGCCCCTGCATACAACATTCTCTGAGTTATTCTCCCTGGTTCTGGGAGGCCCATTTTCACCCCCATTTTACAGGTAAAGGAAAAGCTCCAAGTGGTAGAGTCGTCTGCCTGGGGCACAGCGTGGATCCCTTTACCTCTGAATCCGTGCACTTTGCCCCAGCTCAGACGCCTCAGACCCTTGGCTGGAGCATCTGCGTCCCATCAGTGCACGTCTAAGCCTGACGGTCACATCACACCAGCATAATCCTGATCTCGGACAGTTCCAGGCAGTTCCTTCCTTTCCAGAGCATTCTGGAAGGAGTGACCATCTCTGGTCTTTGTGGTTCAGCCAGCAGTGAAACTGTAGCCTAGTGAAGTGGCTCCCAGGGTCAATGCTAGCAGGTGACCTGGGTTTGCAGTCTGCCACTTTCTAGCCCTATGACCTTGAGCAAGTGACCTCACTCTTCTGCAGGTCACCTTTCTCATCACTGAAGGAGGGAGGGCATTGCACTAACTCATGGGGTTGTTATGAAGTTAATCTGAGCATAGCGCTTAGTGCTGTACCTGGTGTATAGTAAGCCTAGCCCGTTCAGCTGCTGGAACAAAATGCCAGAGACTGGTGGCTTAGAAACAATAGAAACGTATTTCTCATAGTTCTGGAGGCTGCAAGTCCGAGGTGGAGGCACCAGCAGATCTGGTGTCTGGTGAGGGCTGCTTCTGACAGATACCAGCCGTCTTCCTGCTGTGCCCTCCCAGGTGGAAGGGAGCGGGAGCTCGCTGGGGTCTCTTTACAGGGCTCTCATCCTATTCGCGAGGACCCCACCCTCATGACCTGCTGACACCACATTGGGGGCTGGGGTGCCAACATGGAACCTGGGGGAACTCGATCACTCGGTCTGCAACGCAGTGCGAGCTTAACTACTGTTAAAGCAACAAACTCATTTTGCAGAGAAACAGGCTCAGCAGCCTTCCTGGGGCCACACAGCAAGCAAAGGGACTCAATTCTTCCACATTTTTCTCTGTTAAAAAAAGAGATTTCAACAGACTCACCTGCAGTTGAGTTTCCCAGCAAGCCTCTGTGTGAGGGGAAGGGGTGGTGAAGCTGGGGTCTCTTTTTGGCTCAGCTGTTGTCCCGGGAGGTGGCCAGGGGCAGAGCAAAGACCACATGGCCCCGGGGCCTGGTGGGTGGGAGCTGCCTCGGAGCAGGTGGGGCAGGCTGGGGTCGACACTTACCTGTCTCTCTTTTGGGAGCAGAACCACTCCAAGACCTGGAAGGCACTGAAGCCGCGAGGACCACAGCCCCTCCAGGTAAGCACGCTCAGCTGCTCCCGCCTTTGGCTAGTTGCTGTCCCTCCACACTCATTAGCTCAGGTGTGTCCCGAAGAGCCCGGGAGAAAAGACCCAAATTTAACGTGGAAGCGGTCAGGGAGCCAGCTTACTGGTAGAGCCCTGCGGAGTAGACAAATGAAACTAAGACTGATCCATTCATAGAAAGAAATGGAAACTTGCCCGCTAAGGAGATGCCTTGCAAAAAACAGAGAAAGCTCTATCTCGTTTTCCATTTACATCAGCTGCAACCTCACATTGTAAAGGGAGCACTTTAAATATCTGAAGGTACTTTCTCCCAGTCTCCCCAAGTGTATCCACGACGATGCCCAGGCCTCCCCCAGGGCCGGGCACTGGGCTGGGCAGCAGACGGTGGGGCCCAGCCACTGGTGCTCCTTGGTCTGGACCAGACTGGGCTGGAGGCGTGGCCTGTGGGATGGAGACCCGACTGCCTCCAGCTGAGAGGGCAGGTGGGGCTGACTGACCCTGAGTCAGGGGACCCAGACGGTGCCAGGGAGCCCGTGTGAGGGGGGTGCCCGTGTGAGGGAGCAGGACCTTGCTGGCCGTGGTGCAGACTCACACTTAATTCCAAATATGGCCAGAAGCTGTTGCCGTGTTCTAAGGGTCGGAACAGTGTTGCTTGCCTGCATGATTGTGGCCCATGCGTCGGGCTAACTTCCCCACCATTCTTGTCCCTGCACTTGTTGACACTGTGATGGGACTTCACTTGGCCGGCGCATGAGTGTGGACACGACACAAAGGTAGGCCTGAGGGGGACGGTTCTCACCCACCAGATGTCATCCAGAGGGTCTAGCCAGGCCCGTCAGTTTCACAGTTATCATAGGAAACCAGGGACCCACGCAGCATTCCGGACCCCCGAGACGCAGCTCTGACGTCTGCAAGCTCAGTCTGGTGCTTTGTTCCCAAACATCTGTCTGCCTTTGGCCTTGACCTGGTGCCCATCTGCAAATCCCTTCTTGGGCCCTCTTGGATGAGGACTGTGAAGTTGTGCATTTTCAGGATCCGCAGAGATTGCTGCCACAGCCGGAGGCGTGACGGTGGTCCCCGCCGGCATCAACTCTCTGGGGCTGGCCGTGCCATCCGGCGAAAGCGGTCCCGAGGAGACGACTGGGCAAGGTGAGCAGCAGGCAGACAGGAGCCTGCCCTCCCGGCCTGAGAGCCTCTGGTCAGGCGGTTAACAAGGCCACTGTGTCGCACTGACCTTGGCACGTGGCTGTGACGGGAGGTGCCGCACGTCCCCTGGCAGACGAGACTGGGAGAGGGGCACTGGCCGGCAGGCACCAGGGCTGGGGGCAGGGCCCAGAAACGGCAGGCCTTGGGCCAGCGCTCACCAGCACCGTCCATGCCAGGTTCCTGGGAAGAACAAAACACTTGGGTCTCAATAGTCCTCCGCAGGCCCTGCACCCGCAAGGGCACCAGGCAGCGGGACCCAGAGGAGGCACTGGCACTGCCCTCCAGTGCGCCATGCAGGGCTGTGCAAGCAGCTGTGTGTGGGGAGGGGGGCATGGGCCTTCTTAGTCCTTCCCACCCAGACTATGAAGGTGGGGTTTTGCCCAGTACAGGAGGAGGGGGAGTAGGATGGGTGGAGAGAGAAAAGCAGAAATAGAGACAGAGAACCAAGGTCTGGAAGACAAGTCCCATAGGTGTGCTGACCTGCGAAGCCAGGCAGCCTCAGGGGACAGCCAGGAGCCCCCGGGATGCTGGGTCCTGCTCAGTAGTAAATTCGGCCCTAAGAGCATCTTCGGCCCTGACGAGTCCCCATGCCGAGGGGCAAGGGAGGTATCGAGGAGCCTGGGCGAGCAGAGCCCGGTGAGGAAGACTTCTCCCTGAAAGACGACCATCCCAGACAGGGCCTGGGCACAGGACAGTCTCCAGGAGTGGGGAGGGGGCGCACTGTGGCCACGTGGAGCCCTCCTGGGAACGCCGTGCTGGCACTCCTGGCTACCTGAGTCCTCCTCTCTCCCCAGCCTGTGACAGGTCCACCTTCCTGCGCCTGGGAGCCGGGGAGGACACACAGGTGATGCCGCAGCTGGGGCAGATGCTCTTCTGCCTGACAGCCCGGTGCCCCGAGGAGTTTGAATTTTACGGCTGCTACTGTGGGCAAGAAGGGCGAGGCGAACCCAGGGACGCCCTGGACAGGTAGGTGCGCGAGGGTGGCAGGCGATGGCGCCGATGCTGCCTGCAGGGAGAAGTGAGAGCCCTCCTCCACCTGGGCCGTCACTCGAGGTCCACAAAGAGCTTGCTGCCTGCCTTACCTCACTCGGGTGGCTCCTTACATCACAGGCCCGTTTTCTGGGTGAGCAGCTGAGGCTCGGCCTCATCTGAAGTCATTCATCCACGAAGGGGCAGAGCCTGACAGACCAGCCACCTGGAGAGGGTGGGTCTCGATGTGTGTGACGAGATGCCGCGCTGAAATGAGCTCCTCCACAAGGTTTACATTCTGGGCAACTGGAGTGACTTTCACTTCAGATGCCTGTGCAGTGCGCAGCCTGAGCCGGCACGCGTGGTATGTAGGAGCCAGCCGTGCACACGGAGGGAGGCACTGGCTCGCTGTGTAGGGGTGCGGGAGAAGCAGGCCCTGAGGAGCTCCCGGGGCAGCTGGGAGCTGGGCAGTAAAGGCTTCTCCTTGGTCGTAGGTGCTGCTGGTCCCACCACTGCTGCCTGCAACAGGTGGGGAGGCTGGGCTGTCGGCGCGGGAGGCTTCCCCAGCCGCCGGTGATGTGCGCAGACGGCGCCCCCAAGTGTGAGTGCGTGGGCCTCCGGGTGGGTTATCCTCTCACCCGCTCAGCATCATGACCACTCAGGCGTAGACACTCTCCCAGCACTTTTTCATCCATCGCGTGACCCAACACGTCTTCCCTCTGAGGCACGTATTAGACCCCTAGTCCACTGAGGAGACTCCAGTTCAGAGGCGACGTCCGCGCCCAGGGCACAGGGCTGGCCAGGTGCACACCGGGCCGCTACACAAGCCGGGCGCATTGCGTGCTCACCGTGTGCCGTCTGCTCCCAGCTCCTGCTGTGTGAGCGAGTTCCTCCTCACAACCGGCCAGGCCAGAGCACCAGGAGGCGCCCAGGCCACACAGGCAGAGTCCGCGCTGAGCTGGATCGGGACCTAAGCTCCCACGGCCTCCGACCTCGAGCCGAGGCCTCACCAGGCCCGTGGGCCCCTTTCCCTAAGCAGCAGAGCCTTTCCCGGGTGACATCTTCCGAGGGGCCCCGTAGGATGGTGGCCCTGGCTGAGGGGCCAGGTGGGCTGCAGCTCCGCTCCTCTGTGGCTGCTCAGGGCCTCAGGCAGGATGGCTGGAAACTGCCACCGCCCCCTCTGCGCATCACTCTTACAGCACAGCGAGGGTTAGCACTGGCCTGTCACTCTCTGGCTCCATTTCCTCATCTGCATTTTCCTGGGGAAGCCTCTGGGGCCATTAGTCCCCCCCCCCCCCTCCTCTGCATGCACCTCCTTGTAGGATCATGTGTGCCTCTCACTTGCCCGGAGCGCCATCCCTTCAGTTTTCTACTTACCCAACAAACCTTCACTGGTAACTAGGAAACAGTGAGCATGCAGGATCCCTGCCTCAAGTCCCTCAGAGCCTAGAGGGAAGAGAGACAAGTCAGAGACTCCCCTAATCTCATGCCATACTGCTAACAGGAGGTGGAGCCTGCAGAGTCTGGCAGTGAGGACGGGAGAAGTCAGGAGAGCAGTGAGGTGAGATCTCAGGTTTCCGAAGGCCATGCTGGTGTGGATGTTCCAAGGAAAGGGAAAGGAAAACCGAGGCATTTTGGGGACTCCTGGCAGCACAGGGTCAGCATATGGTTGTGTCTGGCCAGCAGAGAGAGTTGGGGTGGGGAGACTGCTGAGGGGGAAGGTGAGGCCGGGAGATAGACAGGTACCAGATCAGGAACGCAGACTGAAACACTGATTCTGTCCTATAGGGGACCGGGGGCTGAGTGTGGGTCGAGAGCCCATGGGTGACAGATCAGAGTACTATTGTCGTGATATGCAACCATGCCATGAGGTCTCGCGTGCCCAGCTGAAGGCTCGCAGAATCCAGGGACACTGCATGTGCAGCTTGAACTCCCACAGAGCTTCAGAGATCTGGTCCCAACCCTGTGAGCTCTGAGCTCAGTGTCCCATACCTGGTGCAGGTGGCAGGCGCTGGGAGGACGAGCCTGCCGTGTCGTCCTGACACTGGGATGGGGCGGAAGGGCCGAGGGCTCCAGGAAGCAGGCTCGTGTGTGTCTACTTTGCTCCTCTTCTCCACCTGCTGCTGAAATGACATGTGTACCGGGGCTGCTGGGAAGGCCAGTGTCTGAGACTTGGCGGGTTGGTGTGACGAGAGTATTTCCAGTGGCGGCATAAGTGCGCACTGGACGCCCAGAGATTCAAGAGGGGGGCGGAGGCCACCTGGGGGCTCCATCTCCGTGGTCCCATGGCCCAGGGTGCTACTCTGTTCTCGCCCTCAAAGGTGTGGGCCAGAGCCTGTGCGAGAAGCTGCTCTGTGCCTGTGAGCAGACGGCGGCTGAGTGCATGGCGTCGGCCTTCTTTAACCAGAGCCTCAAGTCGTCGGGCAGACAAGAGTGCCAGGGCCCCCAGCGCCCCTGCGAGGACGGCGGGCAAGGAGGGCTTTCGGCGTCCTCCCTGGGCTCCAGCTCCGAGGAGAACAGCGCGGAGGCCCTGCCCCCCACCGCACACCTGAGAACCAGGAGGTTTCTGGGGCGGTCACTTGGTCCCGTGGGGGCCAGGCTGCAACCTGGCCCCAGATAGAGCCCCGGAGAAAATGCCAGGCACCCCTGCTCCCAGGCGCCCTGGGGCCTGAGCCGCCTCTCGGTCCTCCTCTGAGCAGAGGCTGGGGACAGAGGACCGTGGTGCTCCCAGCTCCCCTGGGAATGCCATCTGCAGGAGGTAGCGCAGGTGCGGCTCCACTTCCTGCAGCACACGACGGAGGTGCAATAAATAACCAATCAGTGCTTTTTCTGCCCTTGGTTTTGTGTGTTTTTAAAAGGTACTGGTGCATGAATAGATTGCAAAGGTAAGAGGACAGAGACAATGTGTGTGTGTGTGTGTGGGAGTCTATTCCCTAATCACTGGCAGCCAATTTTCTTCTATTAAAAAAGAATAGAAGGGAGTGTACGTAGTCAGCCAGTCTTATGAGGTCACCTATGAGTCATCAATAACTCACCAAAGATGTACGCCAAGGGCTGAGATGACAGCACTTTTGGTCTGTGCCCTAAAAACACACCTGCCATCCTAGTTAC
The DNA here is from genome assembly GCF_014108235.1 of Myotis myotis. NCBI lineage: Eukaryota > Metazoa > Chordata > Mammalia > Chiroptera > Vespertilionidae > Myotis > Myotis myotis. The sequence goes on from NW_023416320.1 coordinate 3,481,645, forward strand.
TAGGAGAGGGGGCATGTGTCTCCCCCGCCCCCACAATGAAGAATCACCACTCACCCCGTCTTGGTCCTGGGCTTGTTTTCACAAATGAGGGTTTATCCCAGTGGCTGGAAGGCCAGGAATGAAGCACCGCTCGACACACGCAGATTCTGTAAAGAACGGAACTATACCCGCCCACCTCCTAGCTGAGAGTTATTCTCTATCAGACTAAAGGCATCCCATCTTTAACCCTTTGCGGTCCAATTTTATTTTTGGAATTCAAAGAGTCTGGTCCAAATTAATTGACGGGATTGAATGTTGAACCGGTTTGCGGTGTCGACCTCAGCCTCGAAGTTGGACCTGCTCCTAGTGCCTGGTCTGTCAAGTCAGCCTCGACGTTGGACCGAAAAGGGTTAAAAATCCCTTCATCGACCCATTAAGCAAGATGGGGGTGGTGGTGGGGGGGTGGGTGGTGGTATTTGAAATGATAACCGCGTGCTTCCACGTTTAGTCCTGTCCTTAAGTATCAGACAAGGTGGTGCCACACTGGACGTCTTTTGCCAGCTCCACGCCATCTGGTCCCACCTCTTGTTCCAGACACTGATGTGACACCCAGTTCCCGAGGCTCTGACCGGCCACACTGGGCAGTGGGGTCTGACAAGGCCCGCCACACCTCCTACCTGCTGGCCACACCTCCTACCTTCTCCGATGAGGCGTGGGGCCCCTTGGAAACTGCTCCGCATCAGGCACACGCAATCCAGAAACGTGGGGCAATTCACGCCAACAGGGCTTTGACCATGAGTAGAAGCCAAAGGCTACACGCTACGCTGCCTGCCATCGCCTGGTGGACCGGCCTGAGCTCTCCTCATGAGACGCCTTGGGCTGTCGCGGAGGCTGGATCTGCCCTCCCCCGGTGATGGCCAAGTCATCGGAGAATCCTCTTCACCAGCCCTTTCTCCATTTCAGAGGTTCCCTGGGATCACGCCCAGAGAAAGCCCTGCCGGTGAGCCTGCCTTCGGCTCTGCGGTAGGAGAACCCAGACTAGGACAGGGCCCCCTACAGGCCGCCTCTGACTCAAAGTGCAAGTCGAAGGCAAACAGAAAACGAAGAGGCCGACTGGTGCTCATTCCCCTGCTTTTTCATTCATGTGAACTTGTCCTTGAAGTTAGTAATTTATCAGGTGACAGACTAGTAACAGGATCCAACAAGCTAAAGCTGGAAAGAAAGCACATGAGATAGCAAACCACCCCGACTGCTCATCTCACACCTAGAGAACAGGTTCCGAGCGTGGGGGGACCGGCCTGCGTCCACAGGACAGAGGCAGCTGCCAGGGGCTCAGGCCGCTCTGCCAACTGGAGGAGGAACAGTAATGAACATACACATGCCCTGAGGGTGGGACTTACTCCCCACCATGTTCCAGATGAGGACTTCAAAGCCCCAAGGGCAGTCCCTTGCCTACAGCCCTTAGACAGGCAGTGGCAGGGGCGGGCTCCAGCCCAGGGCCCTGCAGGCCTGCTTTGCTGCAGCCTAAAGGAAGTCCCCGAGGCCAGCAGGGTCGGGAGGGTCCCAGAGGTTTCCAGTAATTTATGCAGCAAGGAGGCGGGGCTGAAAAGGAACCTGAAGATTTAGCAGAGAAGCAGCTGTGCTTCCCCATGCCCCCCGCCTCCCGTTCACAGGTGACCTTCGCCTTGGCCACACCTCCCTACAACCAGCCTTCACTCACGGGTCTGAGACTCCCAGTGGGTGTGAGGAGGAATCCACTCGACAACCTGACTTTCACTAAAAATTCTCATTTTAGCTACAGTAACATACTGAATAAATGTATTTAGTAAATGTAAAAATAGCCATTATAAAAGTGTACTTAGGCACCAATATTTTGATTTTGTTTTATTGCTCACATATGAATTGCAGAGTGGATTTTTACATTTCAAAAAGCTCACTTCGTTACATTGACAACATATATTGCCATGAATAAGACGAACGAGTTCCATTTTCAGAAAGGAAGAGAAGGGCTATTCTGAGGAGGGAAGTTAACCGCTGGTAAAGTGTGGCATTACTGTAAAAGAGAATGGGTTCAGAATTATTAAGGGTGCGTGCGTGTGCGTGTGCGCACGTGTCTAACTTCAATGACAACGAACTCTGAGCAAAGACAACACAAGCATAGGAGGAACATTTAAATGTTAACTACTCAATGTCAAGAAAATATGATATAAGCAACTGTCTACAGCAAAAAAGAAAGTGGTAACAGTTTATAAGAATTTTCAGTATCTACAAAAATATAGGCATACAGTGCCCTTCAACCAATCCCACACTCGCGCAGGCCCAGAGACAGCACAGTACACACCCCCCTGCAGGGGCTCCTGAAGGCACAGGCCACAGGGCAGACCCGCTTCCAGGGAACCCTCGGCAACAAGACCAGCTCACCAACCGAGGGCACACAGCAGTCTACTGTGATTTAAAAACAAAACCAAACCAAACCCCTACAGAACCCAGCTCAACAGTTTACACACAGACCAGGAGGAAGGCGATAAGCATGACTGGAAGTGGGTGCCCTGTCCATGCAACACGCACCGACCACGCCGAGACCTGGGATCCTTGGAGCAGGAGTGCAAACAATTAAGATACTTCTTTAAAAATACAGAAGAAAAAAAGAAAATTAAAAAGACACAAAATTTGGCTTCTTAAATGGTGACGCATTTTAGCTGATCAAGAGGAAAATACAGTGACAGCTGCTATAGGATCACGACGCCCTCGGTGACCGCACTGTTACGCAGAAAACTAGGGCTTCTTCACGGACACGTACTACAGCGGCCAGGACGTCGAGTGTCGTTTTAGAGGTTCAGTGACCACTATCTCTTGCAAAGTGCTTTAAGATGCTGTACTTTGGATCATATGTAGAAAAAAACTTGAGCACGCGTCTTTACTTTTCCTGGTCCTACTGCCTGTGCCCAGACAATCATAAACCAAAGGTGTAGCACGCTCTTCACTGCGATTTTACAAACAAACGCCAAAACCAAAACTGGTTTTTCAGTCACAATTTTTAATATGTATATTTTTTATGTAAAAAGAAATAAAATTAAAAAAGGTAGAACTATAAACAAGTTATGTTATATAAATGTCCTAGGAGAATGTTGTAAGATTTGCAAAGACAATTGTTCGTTTTGCCATGTAGTGGACTCACTGAAATGTATGTGGCTTTAAGACGATACCATGGGTCGGTCAGCAGGTGAGGAGAGTGTGAGTACACATCACCTTGGTGGCTTAAACCGACAGAAGCTTACACTGACAATCCTTAGCACACTTGATTGCTAAAACCATAGACACCCTTTAAATGTAATATAACAAACCCTAAACACATATGTAATATAACAAACCTTAAACACAAATGCATATAAGCTACAGTTCAAATCCTACAAATTAAAGTCTGTTTTGGTAATTTTCTGACTATGATGATTAAAAACAATGAACAATATAAAAATGTAAATTAATGTGCTCTTAATAAAAATCAAAATGTGTGCTCTTCACAGATGAACTAGTAACTGTTTTAAATGTCTTTTTTATACTAAATATATATATATATCTCATTTAATTAACTGAGCCACAGCAAAATACTACTATAATTTCAAAGCACAGTCTGTAAACTAATACATCTTATGATGTAAAAAATATTGCACAGTTCGGTATCTGGAGAGCAAGCTCTAAGCCTCTCACGTAGAATGATCAAACTCTCGGCAGAAAATACAGTATTACAAGAACCAGACACTTTAAAGTATGCGCCTGATTTTAGGGTCATATTCTAGGCATATTATTCAACAAACATCACTACCATAAACTAGCGGAGGAACGCCTACCGCACGTACCACGGTAACTGAATGAAGAGACGCCTGTCGCAACATCGGAAACACAGGGACAAAAGCCTCAGGGCAGTCAGCAGCCCAGGACTAGCGTACTCTCGCATGTTTTTGCTTTTGCAGATAACCAAAACTAAAGCAAAAATCCTACTTAAACAGTTGTGTAGATGTTTAAGAAATACAAGAGACACTTCATACGTCTTTCAACCCTCGAAGGCCTAATTTTCAAAAAAAAAAAAAAAAACATATTTGAGAAAAGTTTAAAATATACTGTTTAACAATGAAATAATGTTGAGACCAATATATGCTAAACTTTAAAGCCAACAGGAACCTCAAAAGAAATTAATATGGCATAAATCTATCTTCAAAAGCACTTGAAATCACATATAGTTTCAAAATTTCTAGTATGGTATAACAAGCATTTGGTCAAATGTACGTTCCAACGCTGTTTTCAAGAAGTGTGTTATAGACGTAAAGTAAAGAGCCCGGCCTGCATTCCCAGGCTGTGACATTCTATGCTGAGGTCTTCCTGAGCCACTCAGTACACACAGAGGTCAGGAAACTTCATCTCATAGACGGGGACAGACTGGTACTGGGCATGCCCAGAAGTAATGGTCAGTGTTCCCGACGGGCTGGGCGGAGGACTGGAAGAGAAGAAGGGCATTGTCAACGGTGACTTAGATGCGCTTCCCGTCACAGAGCGTCCTAACTGCTATTGCCCCAGCCGGTGAGGAACTGAGGAGGAATGTACCTGGTTCAACATAGCATTCGAGTGCAAGTCTTCCAAAGCACCCGCTGTCCTTCTAGGGACATTCTAAAGGACAGCTAGAAAGCCAGAGACACCTGGACAAGAAATGGGAACAGACTGGCTAGCGAAGACAATGCCTACCAAGACAAGGTACTGTATGACCTCTTGTTTATCCTAAATGAAAAACGTAATTACTTAAACATAATCAGCTACAAGTTTTCAGGGGCTAACCGTTCCTATTTTGTTGTTGTTGTATTGCTGTTGTAACAACCCTTACCGTATGGTGAGTTCCAATATTTGAGTAAGTCTATCATGAAGCAAATTCGCCTATAGAAGAAAAAAAAATGTTAAGAATGAATTTACTGTTTTCCAAATACCCATATGTAATAATACAAATGCAATTTAAAAGACAAAGCATAACTGTAACTATGAAGCTGATGGTACAGAATGCTGTAATATTTTGGTTTTGTTTGTCTCATTTAATATAAAGTTTCTCTTTTATTCCTTTCCTAGTCTCACTGGTAAAAACAAACCAATAGACACACAAAATCACCCACAGCAAAAGCATTGAAAACCACTGCAAAAAAAAAGTATCAAAGCCACATCAATCTTTAACATGCAGCTTGGGATCTCTCATTTCCGTCAGCTTCTGTGACACTAAGAAACTGTTTAGCTTCACAGCTATCTAAGCATTGAAGTTTCGGTCCCTGTCTGATATATCACCTTGTCTTCTGCTGATTCGTCTAAACATGGAGCCTACCAACCAATTACCAAGAAAGTTTCCCCCAAATCACACTCCACCCCTGCCCCTCCAGCATTTAGTCACTCACTTTGGATTCACACTGTGCTGCTATTTCTTCAAAAGGTGCTTTCTGGAATTTCTCTATCACCAGACGCCTCTTCTCCTTTTCTTGCTCTTCCATTCCATTGGTATCTATGTACATGTTTACAGAGACCCGTTAAAGCAACACAGAATTTCAGAGACCCTTCCAATGACCATAAGAGTAAATGATCTCAAAACCAAAATGAAACAATTTATAAGATTACTTTTATAAGGAAAAAAGCAAAAGGTGTAACATGCTTTGAAATGTCTTAGTTAAGACTAGTATGCAACACTTATGAAAAATGTTTTTAAATCTCAGGGTTCAAACTACACAGGCCCCTTTTCATAGACAAGCTCTGTTGGCCACCAAAACAGCAGAGCACGACCGCTTCCTTCCCGAAGGAGGAATCTGCTCAACTGGCGACCGAAGGCACAGCACAGAACACTCTGGCTTGGCCTTTCCCATCTATCTCCCACAATCCGGAAAGCGAGTTTTTCTCTGAAGACGATGTATGGTCTAGCCAAAGTCTGCGATACAGTAAAGTAACAAATGTCTACCTTGTCACAGATCATTATTTTCCTTGGTATAGACAGACTTTTCTAGAATTGTGCAAGCATCTTACAGTGCATTCTGATGCCACCCTTATTTGGTGGCCAGCATGCAGGCTGCATGAACTTATGAGAAACAGGATGAAAACTCTGAGAAGTACTGGGAGAAGTAAGCAGAGTGGTTTTTAACAGGCACATAGAAGTACAATGAGAAGTGAGTTTGCCATGGGTGAGAGTATGCTTGTCAGCAGGCACGACAGTGTCACGTTAATCCCTGCTATGTCACCAATGAAAACACCAGGCAGGAAATTAACCTTCTCCTGAGATCACACAGCTAGAAATGCTGCAGCCAAATTTCACACCAGGTTGGACTGACTCTGTGGTCTTCACTTATCTTGGTATAAAGTATTACTCTCATTTTTTACAATTGTAAAAACCTAAACAACATAACTAAAGAAATCAATTACACATTTATATGGAAATCAGCATATAAACATGCACTAAGATAAAGATAAACTAGCAAAATACTGGGGGAGTTAATGAGTACAAAAAAATCTCACCAATTGCTTTCTTTAATGCTTCAAAGGTAATTTCTTCAGTGTTACTAACCTGGAGAAAAGGGATTTTAAGTAAAATAGTTAAGAAAGGTCGATATAAATAATACTTTCACGCAGTTACAAGTCATAGAAGAGCTTTTACAAGATTTTTTCTTCTCTGTGTTGGCGTGATTTGTAATTATACTCCACAAATGTGACAATGGTGTACTTTAGGGGTTCCCAAACAAGTCCACAGGCTATCACAGGGCTGGCGGATGCGCATCCTGGGCCCCCAAGCAGCGCTGAGTAGAACCAAGCTGCAGTGGGGGAAGTGCAACGAGATCGGAGTGCCCCGCCCGCTCCCCCCCCCCCCCCACCTTGCCCCAGACGGAACGGCTTCATAGGCACAGTGCTTGCAAGCACCCCAGGCAGAGGTTACGCGCTAACTGTCTCAGCCACGTAACCAGTGAGAAACGAGTTCTCTAGTCTCTATAAGTTTTGGCACCTCATACTGCTTACAAAGCGAAAATAAAATAATCCAAAACTATAAATAGTTTAAAAGCAAGAATCCCTCCTTTGCAAAGTGTTCAGTGAGAACAGTTCACCGACAGCTTAAATGACCACGTTCTGGATCTTCCAAGGCCCACCACCAACTCTTATGCTCCAGAAACCCCTCTGACTGGGGCTCCCCCATCTCCCTAGCGCTCGGAGATGTGCGAAAAGTGCTTTTTGATGAAAGTCAGTAACACTCGGTGGTGCCAGCACGTTTCAGGAAGGATTGTTTTCAGGAGGGATAGATCCAGCGACTACGTTCTCTCTGAATGAAAATGAAGAAATGGGATGTGAGTACTTGCCTGGGCTCTGGTCATCCCTAAGTTTAGCTCATGGGCTTCCTTTGCTAAGTCTAAGGCAGCGAGACTAAGGAGAGCAGAAGCCTGCGTGCTCTGCGCCTGCGCGGCTGCAATGCAAAGGCTTGAGCGGAAGCCAAGCGACACAGCTCCCCTGCCTCGGCTTCCTACTGAGGCTCGGAGTTGTAGCTGAAGTCACATTAAACGTGGGGTCTCCGGTGGCTCTGTTCTATATGTCTGGAGCAGATATATAAGATGAGGCTCTGGCTGGTCAAGTATTTGTATCTAGAAGCAATCTAGTACCTCAATGAGAAAAACAAAATGGTGGTTCTTGTAACTGGTTAAGAGGATCGGACTTCTGACCAACCACCACAGCCCAGGAGAAAGAACACCGGGGACTTGCACTTATTACCTGTTCCATCTGGACAGGAGAGAAGCCAGCGTGCTTTACTTAACAGATCCTCTTCCCGGTTGGTTATTGTCCTTAATTCAGGTCACGATGACTGTCTCTCAGCATCTAGACCAAGTCGTCCTGCCCCTGTCCCTTTTGGTAACCTCCTTTCTCTAACTGGCTCTCAGTCTAACTTGCTCTGCCTTCAGAACAGAGTCCTGCTGCCCCTGACCCTCCTCTTCATCCCCGGCCTGGCCACTCCAGGTCCTCAGAGGTCTGTTCAGGCGACTGCAAGGCTCTCCCCTTCCAGTCACGCTTCTCAGTGACTGTGTGAGGCAGCTCTGAAACGACTACCTGAATTTCAGTGTTTCCCTGCTTCCTACCCAACTACATGCAAAGTCCTTAGGCTGGTAATAAAAACCTTCTATAATTTGTCTTCAATCTTGTTTCCCCAGATTCCCCTTTATGAACCCTATTTTTAAAAAATTGCTTTATAATAGTGTTTAATGATTCATATGTTTCATACAATGGAGCTGCTAAAAACAAGCCAGCTACTCCATTTGGTGCTCAGTTAAACTAGAATCTGCTCCAACTCTACCTGGTGTGCTGGAGTCACGGAAAAACAGGGCAAAGGCACCATCCCCGAAGAGTTTCCAGTTCCTCTTATGTATGACTTTTGCCTCATGTGATTTATAGCTCTGATCTAGACTGTACAACACCCTTGGGCCTGCATAAAATCTGCGATTCATCTTTTTTCAATCAGTTCTAGGTCACTTCCATGGGCACTTCAGTAATTGTGTGGCACCCGGCACAGCAGGCCCTGACCACTGTTGCTGACTTTAGGATCATTGTTTGTTAGCACACATGCAGGAATGTTCAGTTATAATTGGGGAAAAGGCAAGAGTATACATGTACCAGTATAAAATAGATCTGTTATTTGTCCTAGAATACACAATAATTCTGTTCAGCCAACTGTTGCTTAATTTTGTACAAAGAAAAAGTGAGTATACATACCCTCTCATCCATTCCCCCAAATAATTAAGCACTGACTATCACACCTCTTAGAGAAGAATGAGTGGTGATTCGAATCTCACATCCATTATGCACTGAAATCATGCCTACAGTGCTCAGAGAGAACACTAGAGGTCAAAAGTCATGCCTATAGCACTTGAATCTATTACTCAACTGGTAATTTTATCTCAGGAGGCAGGCACGCCTCCATTACATTTTAGCCATTTATCTTTTTGAAATAATTAAAGAGTTTTAGGAAAAGTTAACATGTATATACTGATAAATAAGGCAATTGTTAGAAAAGCGAGTCACAGTAAGCTAAGGTTTGAATGGCAAATGTTGGAACTGACATACCTCAAGTGGACCAGATATCTCAATAGACTATAGTGACACTGTGAGTTGTATCTAGAGAAGACACAAGCTTGCTATGATCTCCACCTAAACAATCTTCTGACTTTGTTTTTAAGTTATAAACCTAAAAGCAGATATTAGTTAGATCTGAAGACTGAGATTATGTATGTAAAATTTCAAATAATTTTGATTAAGTATTAAAGAACTGTTTTTAAATGAGCAATTTTCTTAACTGATCCACTATTAGCTAATGTACTTGTTCATGGTTTGATATTTTGCTACACCATTAACTGGTGAATACCTAACTGACTCAAATCTCTCCTACCCTCACCATGTAATTAGTTCTAGCCTAGAAGATAATTTCTTTTGTCTCCTGGTATTTGAACAATCATTCCTAATATGCAAATCAGATTCCATAACGGTCAATGGGTTTGAAACTCTAACCAGCTCAAGGACATCTTTTAGTAACCAGTTTACTTAACTTTTCAAATGCTCAGTGGGAGGCTTGTTTGACTTTGGACTCATAGTAAAGAAGGCTCTTTAACAAGTTAATATATTAATGGATTAATGTAAAGTTCATGTTCAAGAATCTTCCCTCGACCTTTATGCAAATGTCTTTTCAGTTCATTTTCTCAAAGAAGAACTGTTTGTAACAGTTTGAAGGGCTTTATATGTACCTTTATATGTATCTTTAAATACAGTTAAAAGGAAAATGGAGTAATACCAGTCGATAAAATAAGTTATACTCTTGACAAAATAAAGTGTATAAACTAAGGCTTAAGATGATTTTCTTCCCTCAAAATGTAACAGCACCAAATTCAAAATCATTACAAGACAGAGCGAGCAAGATACCCTCCTCACCAGCAAGGAGAACAGAAATTAAAATGGCTCAGAAGAGGTGAGTTTGGGAAGATGATTTTTCTGGAGCCTTAAATTGGCAAGAAACTTTCAACCAACCTCAGAGCCCCGAGTCCCACAAGGAGCACTAACTGCCTCGTAATGCCCTGCAGACAATTTCTTAATGAAATGGACTAGTTCTGCCCGATGGGGAGATGAACAGCACAGAAGATGCATGTTAGTCAACTGGAGCCTGGCCCCCAAACCGTTTGAATTCTTGAGGACAAATTAACTGGCGGGGACTGAGGGGGGACGAAAGAGGAGGCTGAGAAAGCATGAATTCAGACAACTTCCTTCCCCTTTTCTTAGATGGATATTCTTTTAATGATTTATACTGTACAAATGAGAAACAATGAAGTCCCTAGGAAGGCAAACAATGGATAAACCAAGGAGGAGGCTGACTTGGCATGCTGGCATTGCGGCACTTTTACTCGACTATCAAAAAGTCTCTGGTGACTGTGTGGTAAGTCCAGAGAGTGCGGCTGCGCTTCTTCCTACCACTCGGGAGGTTACACTCTCGTGCGCTAGTGAGACAGGAGGAGAGCGTTACATCTCTGAGGGCTCAGGTGAGGCCTCACCAACGCTATGCTCATTACACTTACTATCTAAAGTGATAAAAAAATGTCCCTCACAGAAGAAGTTTTGAAAGTTTTAAAGTTGTGAGCATCTGAAGTATCTATTTCCATTTATTCTCATAATTTGTGTTTCATAAATCTTTAAAAACAGGATCTAAAGGCCTCCTAATTTAATGATAGGTCTTAAGTGACATTTCTTTCTTATAAAAAAAATCTTACTTGGTTCTGTTTTCAGTTCCTGTTGTTACACTAAGTTACATTGTAAAACCTAATATCATACATGTTACATTATGTATCTTTATAAATAGCCAAAATGAGTTTAGTAAAATACATTACAAGTTCGTTCCAGGCTGAATCAGATTAATTTCTACTACAATAAAAACTGCTGATTTGGGGGTAATTAGAGTTACATTTGCTCCTATTTGAAAGCATGGAGGGCAAAAAATTCTTTTAAATTGATGTCTATCCCAAGACAGCACTGAGCACAAACTGTCAGCAACTCACCACGTCGTCAGAAGGGAGGCTGCCGGGTAGAATATCCACCTGAATGGACACGGTGTCCACGATACTTTTTCTTCTAGAAAGTCGATCTTCATCTAAAAAAAAAGCCCCCTGTTATATGCCAGCAAGAAATGGTGTGTCATTTATAAACAACATGCTTCAGGTTTCAAAACACTTCAGACAATTAAGACAGTGGGGTTTTTTTGCTTTTTTTAAATATACAAGGCACCTGTTCTCAGACCCACACATTTTGTGATGCAGCCGCTTTATAGCCTGGGCCATTCTAGCTTCCTAATCCCACTTTGATTGTCCGTGGTTTTATTCCTGAGGGGGAAGAGTGACGGACTAGGGAGGCGAGGATAATGAACCAGTTACTGTCTTACTGACCACCTCTCCCTCGGGTTGCCTTCCAAGGTAGTGATTGATGCCACTAATCGAATTTGGTAGTTGACTCTTTTTCTGGGCACACAGTAGGATTGCAATTATATGGAAGATAAACAGTTAGAATCTGAGCACCAAGGAAATTTTTTCCTGTTTCAAACCAGTAAGGAGCTGCGATTGTGCCATCACAGCCTAACTTGGGCAGCGTTCTTCACTGTGGCACTGCTGGCATTTTAGGCCAGGTAACCTGTAGGACCTGTCAGTGCACTGCAGGGATGGTCAGCAGCACATGGTGATAACTAAACATGCCTCCGGATTGGTAAGTGTCCCCTGGGATGAGGAAAATCACTCACTGAGAACCACCGACCCAGTCCATTCGACTGAGAACAGACCTTTGTACAGTTGTCCCTATGTGCCTCCATCACGATACAAGCTGTTTAAAGCACTGACCACATTGCTCTCCAAGCAATTCTACTCCTCCCCTGATGAATTAAAAAGGCGCTCTGGGCCTCTCGTCAGATCTTACATAGTAACTTCCACTGCTCCTGACTGATCTAGTGTTCAAGTCCGAGTGCCTTTCCTACAACCTGAGTCTTGTTAGCTCACCTGCCTTCCATACCTTCCTACAGACAGAGACCTCTCCTGGAACTCTTCATTCCCTGCCCTGGACCACCCCCCTGCCCCAAAGATTCGTATCTTTCAGGCCTAATCACATATATCCTTCCTTAAAAACCTTAACTATCACGTACCCCTCTTTCTTCTAGCTACGAAAATTTACTCTCAGTTAGGACTGGTCTTCCCTTCAGTCACTGTCACCTTCCACCCCCACTGGGCCTTGTGCAGACACGGAGTTAGTGTCTCATCTCCCCCCATTCCAGAAATGCAATGACCGACGAATTTGGGTCTGTCATGCAGGAGTCACTCGGTTCTGCTCTATGAAGGCCGAGGGATGGAACCAGCACCTGCTCCACATGACAACTGCTCCTGCACCGAGTTCTGCGAGTTTTCAGGTCACTGTTTTACTGCCGGCTAGTAGTGAGCTCACCTAAGACACTGCATTCTTTCTGTTTCTCCTCCATGATCATGTGCTTTGATATAAATTAGCAAATATAATGGAACCGCTACAAAATAGTATGTGATTATCATGCCAACTTGCTTGTACCCTCCAAGCAGGCCAATGTCCAAGGTCTCACTAGAATGCAAATTGAGCGACACACAGCCTACTTCACCAAGAGCACGAGAAGAATGCCTCGCTTGACATACGATGGCTGGGGGTTGCAGAGAGAGTCAAACTGAAACCTAAGACAGAGGGAAAGAGAGGGACGGGCAGGAAAGGGATCAGTGGGGGCAAAATCAGTGAGAACAGAAGGGAAGCATTGAGGAGATAGAAAAAGAGTCAAAGTTTTAAAAGGAAAGGAAATAAACTTTAATGGGAAACCATACACATATCCTTGAGCGTCTGACCTGTATAGTCACCTGCTTACAGGGCTGCAGCAAAGCCCAGGTGCACAGCCGGCACCTTGTCCATCTGCACAAACGTACTGTTCCTAAATCAGAGTGTCTGTTCCTGCGCTGCCTGGCATGCCTGCTGAGATGCAGCCTCGCCCCCTCCTGGACCACCTTGCCCTCCGGCTCCAGAGAATGCCCGGCCGCCATCTCAGAGTCTGAGCACACAGCCTGGGAGACATTTGCTTCCCTCCCCCAGGGGGCTGGGGCAGTCCCAGACACTGCTGACTGCGTCCCTTCCATTTTCCACCGCCTCCCTCCCGTATCCTCAGGTCTGAACAGGGGCAGGATTTCAGAACCAATGCTTAGAGCTGCGCCTCACTCCTCCCGTGCTGCTCTGCTGCCACCTGGTGCACCCACACGTAACGTACACACTTGACCCAGACGGCTAAGGGAGAAAGGAGTCTGAATGCAAGTGGCACAGAACTACATTACATGGAACTTCCTGTGGCTATTTAAAAGCTAGATATAGAAACTGTCTTCAAACTGTATACACTAAATCATAAATGCGACCTGGGCTAAAATACTACTCAGATTCTATTAAAGAGCTGACTGGGGAGAACAAAATTTCACAAATAACTTATCTTCACAAAACTCAAAATGTCACAGTTTAATGCTGATATTACTTACAAAGATATGTTTTGGTCCTACAGAAAAGCGCAAAATTCCACAGAATTAATGCATACAGGGTGGGGCAAAAGTAGGTTTATAGTTAAAATACAAAGAAATAAATATAAATAAATAACTAGTAAATTATAATGTAAGAATAAACTGTGTTTTGCATTACTCACAACTGTAAATCTACTTTCGGCAACCTCTCTATTTACAGAATAAAAACCAACCAAAAATCATGGAATAAAAAGTAATAACCAAGTTGTTTAATTTCAGCCTTCCTATCCTCATTTGTAAACAAAGATAATGCTACCTCCCTCACTGAACTATTTTAAAGGTTAAATAAATAAGTGAACATGAAGTACACATCACAGTGCCTAGCACACAGCAGGTGCCTAATAAATGGCAGCTGCTATCATGATGATGGTAGTGTATATATGTATATCTATTTCTATATCTACCTCCAATACACACACACACGCGCACACACACACACATCTATGTCACACAACAAACTAAACGTGTTTTGGTTTTTTTTCTTCAGTATGATGTTCTTAAACCCCTTAATTTTCAAAATTATCACCTGATGGTTATAGAGCCAAAGAAAAACACAATGCCTGACTGACTGTCTCACAAGAAGCATGTATTCTGCACTGAGGCAGGGCACACACACCACAGACTGCTGTACACCACCCATCTTTACAAATCAGAGAACTCGCACTCTGACTGCTGCATTATATAACCAAGTATTGAAATGTTCGGAATTCTTCCAGTCAGTGATAGAGAGGCATTAAGAAAGGAATACAGCTTTTTCAGGGATGGGAAGAAATGAAAAGAACAAACCACCTGTTTAAAAAAAAGCACCAGAATGTTCACTAAAAACTGTTAAGAGTTAAAGGATCAGGGTCGAAGGAAAGAAGCAGTGCAAATTAACTACGGCTATGGAGAGGCAGAGCAAACTCATAAGGGAACTGGTAGGTGTAGAAGGTGCGCAGGCACCGGTCCCACTCTAAAAGGCAGGTCTGATTAAGCTATTCTCCTACAGGATGGGGGAAGGGCAGCCAGACCGACGCTGGGTTTACCTTCGTACTTGTGCCTGGGCTTAGGAGGGTTTTTGCCTGAAGGAAAGAGAGCTAAAGCCACACAATAAGAATGAAATATTTTTAAAGTCTTTTAAATTACAATGCTCTACTAATGTTTTATTCTTAGCATTTTTATTTCCCCAAGGAACTCATGCAGAATAAAATCTTGTATAGCACAGAATATAAAATAAAATGCAAAAGAATTCACTAACATCTCAGATGCTACAAACAACTATCTTTGTAATAAATGTATGTATTTTGGATCTACATTATACAAAAAGATAAGTATTTATAAAGATTGTGCTACCTTTAGTGATTATTCCATAAGACCACCTAACTTAACTCAAACAGTTCTCTTATACAACAGAGGTTTCCCCAAAGGAAGAACTAGTTCTACCAAATTTAATATTTATATAATCACCAAGTGAAAATGAAGGCGGAAGGTACTGTTTGGTTTTAGTATCTAAAGTAAAATTTGACTGTAAGACACTATGCAGTTTTGCCAGGAAGCACTGCAGAATTACTGTGGTCAATGACGAGAACAGAGGAAATAAATAGTGCATAGAAGAAAGCATATTCTTAACTCACAACGTTTCAGACTTCTTTGCACAGCAAATGATCTGTACTCTTTCACGTGACCAAAGTTGCCTAATTCATTAAGCTCAATAAACACAATTAACTAATTAAACAATTTTCACCCATTTCCATAAAGTTAAACACAACATTGGTTAATGAGGAAAGATCTCACTTTCCTTCTTTGTTTAAAGTATATTATTATTTAATACAACTATAATAATCACTTGAAGATTAAATCTGTTCATGATAAAATCACATACAGGGGTGGGCAAAAGTAGGTTAATAATAATACAATAATTAACAATAAAAGAACAACAGTTTAGCATACTTACAACTGTAAACTTACTTTTGCTCATCCCTGTATATACCTTTAGAGACTTATTAAGTTTTCAAGAGGAAAACAGAAAAATACAAGTAACCACCCTGAGCATTTGTAAAGCTGTGGTACAGTAAATGTACAAACTACTTTCATCGCTAACTGAGAATGGAAAAGTTATTGAAACATCACTAGAATGAGAGCTCTAATCAGCCTCCACTCACCTGTGACTTGTGGTACATATGGCACTGACAATCTCTCAACACTATAGCCACTTCCACCTAGTGACTCTGCAATCTTGTTGGTCAAAAAGTACAAACTTTTGTCATGTTTCTCCAAAGATTTTGGAAGCCTGTCAGATTGATCAAACAAAAGTAATTCAGTGTTATTTAAATTACCGTGCAAAAATAAGTTATCATTCAAACATTCCAGGTCAAAGCCTAAATATTATAAATGAACTGTAATTAGCAATAGGCATAGTATAATTTAGAGGACTAATGTGAGCTCTTTAAAGCAGGACACATGGTTCCTCCTATTAACCATTCTGCTGTGACTCATTCCCCAATAGCGGAGAGGTCAGGCTTACATTGTCTTGTTGGTATTCACACATTACATGATAAAGAGGACTAAATTCAGCTTTAACTTGCAAGGTGATTAAAACCTACTGAGAGAAGAACATAAACATGCCGTCTGTACTAGTTAATGAAAAACCGTATGGGCCGGCAAGTGACAGGAAGCACTTGCCCAATCACATAAGCTTCTCTTTCCTATCAAACGGCCTGATTTTATCTTATGTTGATGCTTTCAATAGAAAACCGCTTTTAGAGCCCAAAAGTGTGAAGAGCACATTGTTCATTTATTTTTTTGTTTGAATAGCAAGGAAGAATGTAGTGTATAAATTATTAATTTTCCTTAATATAGTCTTTCTCCCAGAATTTTATGAGTACTGTTATCTATTATGGAAAATCTTGAACAGGATATTGTATTTCTTTAAAGGAGTGTTCATTTATATGAGAACATGCTATTTAGGAGATATATCTCCATATTAAAAAGATAAATATTTTTTAATCAAAGATTGATCTATGTTTGCACAAGCCTATATTTATCATGCATAAGAACTTCTATGGCAAGAGAAAGAAGTGAGACAAATTAAATGCCAGAAACACAAAACATGATTATTATAAAACACCAGAAAATTATTCTCAGCAGCTGATTCCTTTATAATCACTGACTGTTCTCTCAAGTCAGCACCCCGCCTTAAAATGTGAAGATTTAACATACGTGCACTTATCTCTGAAAACGTGCTCTGGCAGAAAATAAGGGGCTTCCATCGTCCGCATTTCAATAACCTGAAAAATACCCAGAAACAAAATAAAAATAGGAAACCTCTCTTCTCAGGACCCTGCTATGAAAACATGGAAAGCTAAAACAACAACAAAAAACAGAAACAAAAACTAAACATATATGAGAAATACCATCACTTTATTTTTAAATTTAAACTCTTACAGCCCAAACGCAGAGTTCATTTTGTTTTTACATTTTACATTATTTTAAAAATTCACCAGGTAACAAAATCATGACAATAAAGTAATATATGTAGTAAAAACACAATGACCCGTTACACCTGATTAAACCTACTGCAAAGGGTCAGAACACGTATGTTCTCAGCTGCCTCTGCTTTGGAAATCCCTCACAAAGCACCAGCCCTCGGCATGCCCCAACCCCGTGCTCCTTGGGCAGCCCTCAGGAGAGGGCTCAGTGCACGGGAAGTCTGGCTCCTCCGTCAACTGTGAGCAACCTAAGGGGTAACTCTGCTTTCACAGCATTAAATATTCACTTGTTTAGTGAATGAATGAGTTCTATTTCTTAGAATGCACTAAAATCCAACATTTTAGTAAGGACTGAGAGATGTACTCCCAATTCCATAAGATGAGGTTCCCCTAAAATGTTTTTAAATCATTCAAGTAATTATTTAATGAGTTACTGCTGAAAAAGCCAAATATAGTCGAATGACCGAGAACAAATCTCTGAGAACAAAGTTATTCAACTTTTGAGATGTGGCTCAAGTAGACTAGTTTAAAACAGTAACAACAAAAATAGTAAAATTTAAGAAAATTTAGATACTAAGATTCATAATGGTTTAATGTAGTTTCCATTTACAACAGAGGATCCAGAAAAGACCCAGTCACTGCATAATTCTATGGAATTATCTGAATTTGATACATAAACATCAAAATTGAAATTAATCATCACCAAAAGAAAATCAGCCATGTTTGTATAAAAACCAAGTTGAGGAGCTTTTCGCAATATCTGACCTTGGTAACATGCTGGCAAAACGCAGGGACGGCGATCATCTGGCTGACGAAGTTGAGGTAGGCGGCCACCAGCGCCATGATGCCGCAGCGGTGGAACATGGGCAGGTTGTCCTCGTTGAGGATGGCGCTGTCCTTTAACAGAAAGCACAGTACAAGGCTTAGGCTCCCAGGTCCCTCCACGGCGCCACTGAGAGCTGCAGGTGGTGTGGAGTGCTAACCAAAATGTCACCTTATAAGAAGTTATTTTTTTTTAAATTCTAAAAGGAGAATAAAAGCCCATTTATAGAAGAGTAAAATCTCTCAACTAGCTTTTCCTAAGAAAAAATAGTATATATATATGTGTGTGTGTATATATATATATATATATTAAATATATAAACATCTCTCTGAAATACACATATAATATATACACATACTCTCACTGCTTACTGTCCTTTTTTACAGAATACTTAACTCCTAACCAAACAACTAAATATATATATTATTTAATGACTATCTTCCCCACTGAACTCCAAGTATGAGCTCAGGGATCATGCTTTCCTTTCATCACAGTATTTTCCTGGGGACTCGGTCAATATTTAGCACACAAACAAATGCTCATTCAACATTTAACAAAACAAATGCCTATGGTCATTGTCTTGAGTATTATAGATTTAAAACTAGACACTCCCTTTTAAAAATTCATGTCCTGCCGAAACCGGTTTGGCTCAGTGGATAGAGCGTCGGCCTGCGGACTGAAAGGTCCCAGGTTCGATTCCGGTCAAGGGCATGTACCTGGGTTGCGGGCACATCCCCAGTGGGGGATGTGCAGGAGACGGCTGATCGATGTTTCTCTCTCATCGATGTTTCTGACTCATTATCTCTCTCCCTTCCTCTCTGTAAAAAATCAATAAAATATATTTTTAAAAAATAAAATAAAATAAAAATTCATGTCCTTGGATAAGTGCAACAACACTTTAAAGATGGTATCTGTTTCATACAAAAATGTTTTCCTCAATGAAAGGCTACGAAAGCATACCTGTAAAGCAATGGCTAAGCGGATGAGATCAATAACCACCTCTTCATTGGCCAATTCAATTGTCATAAGAGCAAGAGAAGTATAGAGTAACTCATAGTTTTTCTGAACGTTGTCTTCCTCTTTACAGCCCAAATATATGTGCCGATATAGTTGTTGCCCATTCTGAAAAGGGTCATGACAGAGGAAAAAGATGTTTGCTTCAAATGCAGTAAAGGCAGATTTCACATGCATATAACCTCTTATAAAGTAGCTATCTTATTACACAATATACGGTGGAAGAGAAATTTAAACTGATAATTAGATGGTCAAATTGTATCCCCATCATTAACATCAACAAATATACCAGCTACAAACTACAAACTAACAGAAGAGTTGAGGAAGAAGCCTTAAATAAAAACAGCAAGTAAGAAAAAGTGTTAGTGTCAACAATGAAAATATTTTTAGTGGTATTTGAAAAGACAAAAGCAAACTGCAGATTGATATAAGCAAAAACTAAAGTGGATGGCAGGGTCAGGGGGGCCTTGGTAATGAGGGGGGATCTGGCTGAGGGCGAAGGTGCTAAGCTGCCTTGTCTGAGAGAGGAGCCTCCTGGGAGGCGGTTAGCGCTCGTCCAGGGAAGAGCCTTGCAGGTTCAGCTATGCGTTGGCATGAAGTCCCCAAAGGCAAGTCTGAAGCTGACACAGAGGGAGAGGTTACAGAAATTCCCAGGGACTGCGCAGAGGTTTCCCCCAAACCACGCCAACCTCAATCTATTAATAAAATATGGCTTCATTTCAAGGCCATATGTCAATATAAAACTACCTAACTATTCAAATGGCTTCCACTTACATCATTATTTAACTCATATCATGCATTATTTTTTAGAAGATAATCTCACCTTTTTCATGAAACTTGTGTCTTGTCTACAGATTTTTTCTCTTTTGATCTTTAGGTCAGCTACATCAGGTATTATTCTAGAGATAATCAATATATAATTTTTAATAAACAGCACATTTAGTTATAATATCACGGGTTATGTGGCAAATCAAGAGCTATACTTAGGAGTCTAAACTCATTTTAATGAGCATGCTAAGTCAGTCTATTATGTAATCATATCACTGACTTAGGAAGTTTAATTAAGAATTTTATAAAGTAATCTTGACTCCTAATGCCATTTCTAAGTTTAAAGCAAAATTAAAATTCATGTAACTAGTAACCACTAGTAGTTGAGATCTTTGAAAAGACCTCTAAACATCTGCTATCTTAAACTACACTGATAATTAAATGCTCTTGATACCAATTAAATAAAACTCTGGATTAATAAAACCTGAAAATCCTAGATTTAAAAATATCACATTTAAATATGTGAATGTAGAAACTAAAAAACATCATCATTAAGCCTATTTCAAGATGGCGCACTACCTGATCCCTCGAAGCTTTGCCCTGTTGTCATGGCGATCCATGAGATTATGCATCACTTCCAAGACTAACTGTCTCAATTCATAGTCCTCCATGAGGGATGGTGACAGCAGAGGATCCAGAAAAGACCCAGGTAGCGCAGTAACAATCGTCTTCGCTTTGTACCCAGAGGTGACCTGATTACAGGGAGGAAGATCAAAGAAACAAACAAAACACCTTTATCATGAGTCCTTGTTTGGTAAAATTCTCAAAACTGTTTTATGAGAGCCATAAACTAAGGGGAACAAGTATGGACATCAGCCTGAATAAAAAAATAAAAGTTTTGTAAGGTGATGAGGATTTTACCGAATTACGAAAACATCATTCGTAAAGAGAGTAACCGTAATGACAGCCCCATTTCCCACATGCCAGGCAGGGCCTAAGCACCACGTGCATCAGCTGCACCCTCCCCACATCCCCGTGAGGTGGGCATGCGTGCATCCCCACTTTATACGAGAAAACTGAGGGTCAGAGAGGTTAAGAAAGTATGGGATAGGTAATCAGTGCTACATGAATATAAGATTAGCTAGCAAATGGTTCAAGGAAGAGCTGAAAATGTTTAAATTATTCTTTTAAATTAAGCAGGTTAGGTTAATAGGAATACATTTTCAGTTTGGAAAGCGGTACTTTATTACATACTTGATTTGACATTTCTGAATGAACCTCTATTTTAAGCTTTTCATATCTTCAGCGTATCTTAAACGCTGTTAAACATTTTAACCATACCACACAGACCTTCTTTCAGCTGACTATGTGGTACAATTAGGATTAGGTCAAGATGATCTACTAGGGAATTTGTTTAATGAAAAATAGGACCAGATAAAATTTGAGGTGGCAATTTAAATGTACATTTATATTTGCAAACATATTTGGAACATGTATTATAGGATGGAGGTGACCTTATAAGCAAGCAAAGATATTGGTGGGACAACTGCTACCCCCCTAAAAATTAAAAATATATCCATGTCCCACACAACATACAAAAATAATCTTCAGATCAAAGTTTTAGATGTAGAAAGCCAAATTTTAGAAACTTTTTAAAGAAAATAATAAACAATGTGCTTATGTCATCAGAAGAGGCAAGGAGTGAAGACACAAATAAAAAAGAACAAAACACAGGAATGAACTGATAAAATTGGCTATATTAGAATTTAAAACTTCTTTATGACAAGTACCATAAACAGGATTAACATGAAAATCACATGAGATGTTTCTGTACTTCTCCCCAGGTATGAAATATTCCTTTTAAAAGATGAAATCTTGGACAAAAGATGTTCAGATTAAATTGTGAGAGCACCGACAGGGGAAGGACACATTCCCAACAGTAAGCCCCGACCAGCATTATGTGAAGTGTTGCTGAGTCAAAGAGGAATATAATTACTATGAAATAAGCACAGGGCCTCCCATGTTAGATATGCTTTTCCTTTTCAGCTACTTATAGCTGAATTATTTCCCAAAGAAGAAGCCACTATTGGGTCAGTGTGTGAAAGAATAGCATGACCCATAGACAAACACTGGATTTCAAGCCCAAGCTCTATTCTTTAGCTCCGTGATGTGGTGAACCGCCCCCACGGCTTCCACTCCAAGTCCCTGAGCCCAGGCATCTCCAGCTATCACAGGGCAATACTTCCTGTCCTCTATATGTTTCATCACCATGAATGTCAAATAAGACGACAGGAGAAGGAAGGAATAAATAGTAAAAGCATAATAAAATACACAAGAAAATGAAAGCTAGTATTTAATTACACAAACCACAGAAAAAACGAACCATAACTAGGACCTGACTATGTAAGAAAAGAGGCTTCCACTGGGAAGCTGCTTTCACCTCCTCAGTAATGTGAGGAGGAGGGCTCTCACCTGTCGCAATGTCTTACCATAAGCAAGGATCTCAGCAACATTATCTGAATCCGCCTGGTTCCCAAGTCCCTAAAAGATACAGCATACTAGCATTATCTCATTAATAGTAATTAACATTCACATTACTTTATCTACTTATTATTCACTGATTTTAAAACTCTACTCATATTGGCTAAATAGATTTTAATAATAGCTAAGTCATGGCTCCCTTTATACTCTAAGTTTAATATAAATTAAAGAGCTATATGTAAAAAAATAAAATTCAAACAAAAATATTAAAGTTATTGGCTCTCAAAGGAAACAGACCTATGCATGTAATGACATGAAAATTAAATCATATGAATATATAACAAAACAACACAAAAAGATACTATACGTTGGGAAATATATTTACTGTAAATATAATTAATTGACTAATACATTTAAGAGGTAAAACCAGATGATTCAAAAAACAATTAACAAGTGGAAAATGGGTTATCTAATTAACAGTCAAAGAAATATAAATCAGCCGAGGCCGGTCTGGCTCAGTGGATAGAGCGTCGGCCTGCGGACTGAAAGGTCCCGGGTTCGATTCCAGTCAAGGGCATGTACCTGGGTTGCGGGCACATCCCCGGTGGGGGATGTGCAGGAGGCGGCTGATCGATGTTTCTCTCTCATCGATGTTTCTGACTATCTCTCTCCCTTCCTCTCTGTAAAAAAATCAATAAATTAAAACAAAAGAAAAAAAGAAATATAAATCAAATAAGACTATTATTTCCTTACTAAAGTAGCAAAAAACACAAAAATATTCACAAACTAAAGCTTTAGCATGTTTTAAAATCAAATCTATAAAGTGAGGTGACCAAGACATAGGATCTTTAAAATCACTTTCAGTTTTAGAATTGTAGGAATAAGTCAACATTCCTGCTATATTGATTTTAATTATTGAATTTTTACAGAAAACTTGAAGCTTTACCCTAAATATCCATGTATATAGACAATATCCAGGCTAAATAAACCTTCCACCTGGTCCATAAAAGACACAGAAAATTAGAGAATTTATGATATGCTGAAAACTGATTCTAAAAGCACACAATGCTGATTCAATTGCTTAGCAATCTAGCACCATAAACATACTACTTTCCACAGAACTTTTAGTACTAGTGATTAAAGAAACAATACAACACTTTCTAGATTTCTTTAAAATGAAATTAAACCAAGATTAAGTTGAAATTTATAGTTGGAAAACCGCATATGCATACCCTAGTTGACTGACGTCCAAAGTATGAGTGGATGTTCCAAAAACTGGTACCTTCCCCATAATGAACATCATGATTTCTGACCTCTGATAATCTGGTAAGTTACTTCCAAAGAACCCTATAAAAATATTAAGATAAATTTTACAAATTGAAATTTTTCCATATAGTAAAAAAATATTTTAAACCAAATCTTTCAATATGTGGTAAACAATGTCTTTAAACACTAATGATATTAAAATTTCATTTAATCAAAATCATTTAATCATAGACAATACAAGATTTATATAATGGACTAATAAGTCTTTTGCATATAGTAACAGTGGCAAATCGTCATCAATTTGAGTTGGAGTTTTAGAAAAAGGAAAATAAAAAACACCTTTTGTTAGTATTTCTAATGAACTCTTGTTCATATGCTGTGAGCCTACTTCCTTATTCTAGTAAGGAAGTCAATAATGAGGACACAGGTAAAGAGGTCAATAATTAGGTCACTGCCTTGGTTTCCTGGGATTGTTAAATGTTTTAGAATGTCATAATAGGCCAAGATACAGTTTAACTCTGTGAGTTAATTCGAAACACATAATTCAGCTGATATTAAAAAACAGTAACTTGTTTGTCATTTTTCTCATGAACTCTTGGGTTTGGTGGATATTTTAAGCTTACCTGCTCTAGGATTTGAAGGTTTACTTCCTGGTCATAAAATACTTACAAGATTTAATTAACACTTACTCAAACTTCAAACTTTTTGTTTCTTTGAAAGCTCAGAACAGATATCAAATCATGGCTATTTTTGTTCAGATCTTAAAATGTACAATAAAATCATTACAGAGACCTTCTGACTTGTCATCAACCCCTATTATCTATAAATATAAAACCCTAATATGCAAATAGACTGAACAGGGGAATAATCAAACAATCAGTTGCTATGATGTGTGCTGATCCACCAGGGGGTGTGCACAGAACAAGACGGGTGTCAGCAGCAGGCGGCAGAGCGCGGAACATGGCAGGCATCGGCCATGGCGGGATGGTGGAAGAGGTAAGCGGGGACACCAGACCAAGGTGGGGCACTGGTTGCTGTCATCAGGGCGAGCCTCTGGTGGTTACTGAAAACTCTTTGCTGTCATGCACTGCGGTCCTGCTGGGTGCTTGCACCTGCTGCTGGTGCCAGAGCCGCTGCTCACAACTGCTGGCCCCGATCGTTTGACGCCCTCAGCGGTTGCGGCAGCTGCCGGCTCTGATCACCCCTCAGGGCTTCTCCACCTCCTCCTGCTCCTGAGGGGTGATCAGGGCCAGCAGCTGCCTCTTGATGGCCCTGCTTCTGGCGCCAGCCCCAATCACTTAACGCCGTCAGCGGGTGCGAGTCGGGGCAGCGCCATCAGTGTGTGGGAGCAGGGCTGCAGGCAGACAGGGGCTGGGGCGGTGGGGGGGACCTGCAGAGGGAGGGGCCGGGCGGGGGCACGTAAGATGGGCCGAGACCCACCCCTGTGCCCACAGCAGCCTTGTGCGCAGCCCACAGTTCCTTTCAAGGTGCACGAATTCGTGCACTGGGCCCCTAGTTGGAGTTAGTAATAATCCACTTACACAAACTCAAGTTGTTCTACTCATGATTTTGAATGGACATGAGTTAAAAACCATTTCCCATTATCACATACTTCAGCAATAAAAAATCTCATGATCGTAATATTACTCAATCTGCATAAAATGTATTATTCTAGCTAACACTTAAGGAACACATATTTCTGGGGAAATAAACTCCTTTGTATTTGGACCTCACAACAACCTTATGAGACTAGTTACTATTATTAGCCTCAGTTTCGTCTAGTGGACGTGAAGACAAGAGAGGTTAAGAACTCATACAAGAAACTACACAGCTAATATTAACGTTAGCCTAAGACGAGGCCAATGCCATTATCACTCTCTCCTTCCTCCTTATAAGGTACTTTTAACGCTTCAGGAACCCAATTAGAAATGTTTCCACTCACCCTACCAAACTGGACACTGACTTTCTGTTCCCAGGGAGCCTGTCGTTACCACCGGGACATAAAGTCTCTAGCATGACCACTGTGAGGAGAGCCCTGAAGGTGACTCCTTCTCTGTACCCCCTGCTTGTACTGGAACTGCTGCATAACAACACCAATGACCCCAGAAACACCGCAGGGAGCTAGGTTTGGTAATTTTAAAAGAAAGAACGTGGCCAGCAGCCTCCGAACTTCCAGTGCTGAAGCTACAGCAGCGTGACCCGCGGCCCACAGCCAGGAATGTGCACCTCACCTGCCACCTGCCAGGGCACCGAGAACTTCAACAAGGAAACCAGAGTGTGGTTTACATAGAAATCGTACTTTCTGTGCTGCACTGCATTTATTCTGTCATGTTTTAATTTTCACATTTTATTTCGGAATGTGTTATGTCACAGAAATATTGCTCGAATCTGTTGTATATACGTTTATAATAAAATACTTGAGAAACTATAAATTAAACATTCTAAAGTAAAACGGTAACACTGAATTAACTAGAAGTTGCAAAAGCAATTTACATTGACTTTGTGAAAACAAGATGAGCTGATCTGATAGACCATCTTAAAGTATCACTGCGAACCCGTAAACAATGCCAGTCAATCCCGGAGCCACAGTAAGAGCGAAGGTCACCGCACACCGACACCAGCTGCTCCCGCAGAGCTTCTCCCTGCTGCCTCCCAGGGGCGTCTGGGAAGGGAGAGGGCCTCACCTATCGTTTGGATGATGGCGTTCTGCACAATCTTCTCGTCGTTGTCTTTGGAGGCCGAGTTTAAGCTGACGCTGCCCATCGATCCCCCGTGGACATCATTCGCTTCGAATTCCACACTGAGACGCAGGTGCTTCAGCAGCGTGTTGAAGACCTCCAGCACCGTGGGTCCTGCAGGGGTCACGGAAGTGAGCAGACCACCTTCCCAGTGTGCACGCAAAGCCAGCTCCCAAATCCCTCCAGAGGTCTCTGGATATGTTCTAAGTAACTGAATATACTCACTGATTTATGAACTAACCAGTTCATTAAAAAAGTAAACGAGACATATCTAAAGGCCTAGTTATTCCAACAAACATTAACTGGCACCTCTAAGCAGCTCACAATTTGAATCACTGTCTAACCCACACAAAATGTGTATATATTTATAAAGATTCCTCAAAACTTTCTACCTATCTAATCTTGTCTATTCAAAATAATGTGTATGGGGACATCTAACTTGATTGTTGGGTCAGAATCCATAGAATTATGATATTATACCTCGTTGTAGCATAGGAAATTTATTTTGCATCTGTTGCAGCTGAAGAAGGAAGAATTTGCCTCAATTACTAGACAGACAGCCACATTGAATCACTTTTTGGGATGTACAGAGCCCAGCACATGGTGCCCCACACATAACTTCCCAATGATATAATCTGCTTCCATCTCTTTGAGGTAAGTTACAAGATAAGCAGTGAGAAGGCAAATCAAAAGGCCTACTCTTATTCAACAGTGAATGAATGTGAGAATTTATCAGTAGAGTATTTCCACTTTGATTTTGAACCAAAAAAATATAACCAGATTTTCCTCCTAATGCCACTAATTTTATTAAAGACCCTTCCATTCTTCTAACCATGTACACGTAAAAATATCACCATCTGTCCCGTCCCTTTTCGTTATAGTCAGCTATGAAATCCTGTTGACTTGACATTCCTATCGCTGCCATCGACATCAAGTCCCCTCCCTCATGCCTACCATGATGACAACCCGTTATTTCTAATGTCCTGCATTTTGCAGCCAGATGAATTATCCTAAAACACTCATCTGTCAAAGATTATAGTAACTCTTTAATGAGTGTCAATCAACTGCAAAGCTGTATCTGTGATCTGGCCACAACCTGAACTTGAAAGCCACCACACCTTGTAGCCAAACAGGCTGCATAATATTTGCTCCTGCCAATCCATTTTCCCTCACTTCTCTGACCCTGATTTTCTTACATGTGATCCAATTCTACCTTTCATTACAGTACTAGGTAGAGTTGTTGAACTCCAAGTAAACTATAAGTTTCTTTTATCTGTATCCTCCCAAATCTTTATAATATAATTGGCATCCAAAAATCTTTATTAGAAAAAAGGAGGAAGGGAAGGAGAGATTGATTTGAGGGAAAAATACTTAGTTAATTGTACACTAAGGAAGTCTGAGAATAATCATGTGAACTAAAAATTTCAAGAAAAATTACAGCACATTTAAAAAGATTAGAAATATTTTCAGAGGGTTTTGCATACACTGCGCTATCGACTGAAACGTTCTGAAATAGATTAAGGCAGAAGTGGTTTCTTTGTTTCTGTTTTTCTGCTAGCACTCACCTATGGAACCTTTGGCAGCAATGGCGACAGCCTCTAACAGAACCTGAATAATACCTGCTCGAACCCGTGGAGAATCTTTTTTACGAGCATCAAGGTGCCCTAGTATCTCCTGGATCACATGGTGAGAATACTGAGCCTGAAAGAAAAAAAAACAGCCCAAAGACATATGAACAGTTACATGCATCCCAGCAGAATTCATAACAAGACCACGTGACACTTAGACGTCCACTTACAGGAGCCAGTACTTATGTCATAGACCAATATGTCGCCATTAAAAATCATCCTTTTTAAGAATAAATAGGGATACTGGAAAATATTTATGATACCCTGAGTGAAAAAGTAAGTTGCAAAATATTATGTTTAATAAAATTCTATCTGGATTTTTAAAAGTATAAAAGACTAGAATTATATATACCCAAATATTAAAGCTGGCCATTCCTGGCAGGAGAATTCATGAGAAATTTTTATTCTTTATATTTTTCTGTAATTTCATAAAGAACACTTACATACTCTTACAATTTGATAAGAGAACAAAATGTTGTTAAAAGACAGACAGACATGACATTTATAGTACCTCTCTCCTATTCAAACTAGATAAATACTACTTTTTATTGTGAACACGAATAATGCTAAACAAAGCTTTCATCTAATCATGAGCCATTATCAAAATGAAAATCTTATCAATGTGTACCTGATGAAATTTAAATCAAGAAGATATGAAATTTGCAATTTACAACAGACATTTTACCAATATACATAAATTTGATCAATAACTGTAATTGACATTGGGATGCAAGTCTAAGAAAGTGTTAAGTCTTGTTCTTGTAAACAGCACACCTGGGATATAAATCCTGGTATGACCATTAGTAAAGTTGTGTTTCTTACAACCTTATCTCCTTTGAATTAATGACTTTTATGTTAAAAACATACACGGTGTAAAAATTGACCTAAAATCCCACTTATATTGAGAGCTAACTGGTCTGCTCTGGTTTGGAGGGAAGGCAAAGGGTCCTCTGCAGTAGACAGGAGTGTCCCAGCACAGCTTCTACAAAGACTAGGAGGTAACACAGGCACTACTGCAGAATAGATACTCAATAAATGGTCGTTGTTATCAGCTACACACTGCGGTCACAAATATCAATTCCAATACTAGTTTATCAGTGAAATATAAGTGCACATTGTATTAAATAAATGCACAATAACAGCACTATCATATAATCATTTTTCTTTTTGTTACATATCTTTCCATCCTGGCAAAGAAAAACAATTACGTAGTAAATAAAAATAAATGAGACAACTAAATTAAGAATATGTTTTATATCTTATAGCAGCAATTTTCGACCTTTTTCATCTCATGGCACACATAAACTAATTACTAAAATTCTGTAGCACACCAAAAAATAAGTTTTGCCACTCTGACTAAAAAGTAAAAAGGTATCATTCTGATTCATTCACACTGAAAGGCTATTGTTATGTTGTCTGTTGTAGTTCTTTAAAATTTGGCAATCTAAGGGAAAAGAGGTTGGTGCATCTGACGAAATAGTCAGGTACTGCATGTTTTAACAATTCTGTGGAACACCAGTGTGCCGTGGTACACTGGTTGAAAATCACTGTCCTACAGTGTTCTATCTCTCTGAAAAAATGTTTATCAACACAGAACCAAAATTACTTACCTGAATGGAATACATTATAATTTTAAAGCAGTGAACTGCAAATTCATTGGGATCCCACAGTTTGTGATGATCTAAATGCCTGAAATTAACAAGAAAATTACTTTAATAATTCCTTTTTTATTAAACTTATTTTCCTTTAGAATCCTTGACAACATGCAAATCTTTGCAATCAAAAATTATCTAAAATAAAGTCAATGTTCTAATTCCAGATACATGATATATATTACTCCCAAATGCCAAATTCTTTCATAAAACACCAACAATAAAAGGCTAGAATATATGTAAGACTTTTATATGAGCTGGCAAGAAAGAAAAGTTACTCATTCCAAACTCTACAAAAAGGAAGGAATCTGGAGAGTTGAGTATACACTGAAGCCACCCTATTTTCTGCCTCTGTTCACGCATCTCAACCTGCGAAGACCTACTGCTCCAGGTTAGCCTACCTCCAAAGAAACACCCTCAACATCCCCAAATCAACTTGAATTCTGTTTTAACCCACTAGAGCACTTTTTGGCCTTTTCTCATAACCTATATATTATATTTCATTATAGTGCATGTCAATTAGCCATCAAGTTTGTTAAGGACCAGGACAGTTTTATTCAGGTATATAGTCCCCAAAATACCTGATACCTTACTTGCAGAGGACTTTCAATATTTAATTATCTAAACAGCTAATACATAATTAACGATTTCATTAACATGAATTAATCAACCATCACAGAATCGGGTTTTAAGTCCATCAAGCTCTACATGGAATATAGCCCACTTCCATGTTATTCAAGTACAGTTAATTGGGTAATTTCTACCTTCCAGGCTAGCTCTATAGATTTTTAAGGCTTTACATTGTACTTTTTGGTAAAAAAAAAGAATACTTAATAAAAATATTAAGATAGAAGCTAGAATTCTTAAATCAGCATGTCTAGACATTAAAAAATAAATCTGCCTTTAGTTATATTTGAAATCATTTTGATTATTTCTTGGTATATTTTTTATAAGAGTCCTTAAATGGTAATTTTGGAAGGGGGAGGCAGGTGGTGAAAATCGCAGATCCTTTTGAAAATCTAATGAGTCTCTGATTTTTAATATAATTTTGTGGTTTACATATTTTTATAACTATGATCCCAAGTATTTCCCCTAAGTAAAGACTTCTCGATGTTACTTCTAGACTGCTTTACATATTCCATAAACACATTCTTACAATCAGGAAGAGAAAAGAACAAGGCAAACGATTAAGAAAAGAAAGACCTGCAAAAATGTGCAGCAATGACACAGATTAGCAGTAGCTCTGTCATCTGAAGAGTGAGGTGAACCCAGCGCCTTGACAGGGCTTGAAAGACGGTGTATATGTGGAGAACCTCAAAGCTCACAAACATGTTTTGCCAGAGGGAGAATACAAATTCCGATCAGAGATTCACTCTTCCTGCTCTGACTCAGTCACTGTGGCAAGAAGAAATTTCCTCAGAGCACAGGGTGTGCCCTAGTGCAGTCCAGCCACAGCAGAAAGCAAGCAAGGAAACAAGCCAGTCAATAAGAGGACCTGACCTCAGAGGTCAACAAAACGAAATACCTGATGCTTGGACGCTGTTAAGTTTTAATGTTTACCGTGGGTATGCATTTCCAGGTCTGTGGGCAGAAATTCAAGATAAAATGATGCACTTGGCAGCAAGCATATGACTGCACTTCACTTTTAAGGAGAAAAAGCTGGGGAAGCTTTTGGACCAACTCAAACATGTGGTATGTGACTAAATCCTGCACTTTTCCCACAATGCTCCACTGTTCCATTAGTAACCCCCTCATACAAGAAATGGTACTGTCCTCTGTAAGTACGTTAACACAGAATACAGCACAGTCACAAATAACCAGGAAAATACCAACTACTTACGCAAAAACTGGTCTAACAGCATTATTCATATTCCCAAAAGTCGCTCGACCCAGCAGCTCTCTGAGACAGTTTTCGGCCAGCACAGCGGGATTCTCCTCTTTGTCAGCTGCAGAGGGAGAAGAAGGAGGGCCTATGCGACTGGAAGAAAAGAGAAATAATAAACACAAATGTAAGAATTCTAACACTGGTCTAAAATTCAACAGAACAGATTTTACTTCTCAGAAATGGCAAAATGACACTTTCTTTTTATCCCCAAATATCTTAAAGAATGAGTAAGGAATAAACACAGTTTAACCTTTTTATTGAGAAAATTATAAAGTAAATAGCTGCTACTATCATTATTATTATTTTGGTTATTTCTAACTCCATGAAAAGCATGCTGGATCTCTAAAGAATAACAAAAGTGTAGCTCTAATTTCTATTTCTTACACTTGCAACTTTAAGTAATAGTAATTCAAGTAACACTTTGGATGGTCACTAATAAGCTGCAAATAAAGTATAAAATTATTCTAAAACAAATACAACTTCAAGTGTGTGAGTGAAAATCTGTGATCACAAAAGACAAATAATCTTTAAGAAAGGGCAGATATTTACCAGTAAACTCTCTCAGGTTTACAGACCACTTTTACATGATACTAAAGACAAAACTTTCTTAGCCTAGCGAGCAAGCACACATACATTCACACAAAGGTAACGCAGCCCCAGCCCTAATGCCCTTATTCAATACCTGTCGACCTCTTCTATCTTCTGCATGTTAAACAGCAAGGATGGAACAATTTTATCCATATGCTGGGGTTCCCAAATGGTAGCCCGAAGTTCATCATTAACTGTTTTGCGAACCACGCCTTGAATACCCCTGATTCCAGCAATTCGAATTCTATAAAAAAGAAAATTGAATCATGAAAAAAAGTAATTTAAACAAGTCTGCTTGTTTAGCTAAGAGAGTGAATCCCCCCAAAATATTGTTATCTCAAGTCAATAAAATGAAAATAACACAAGGCTAAGAAATTAAAATCTCAGAAATCTAAAATGGACAAAGAGATGAGGCAGCTCCAAAAGAGGCTTCCTTTCAGTCCTATCTTTTAAAAGTCAGCATTTAAAGTGTAAAAGGACCGTAAAATACAGTAATATCTAGTCTACATATAATTTCAGTAAGAGAATCAATCAAAAGCATTAGGTTTCCTAAGAGGATGATAATACTTTAAAGCAATGAGCTAGATTCTCTCCCTTTCTTGCCTACAGGTCTCAGAAGCTGAGCAAACAGGATTTCACTCTCTGAGCACCTGAGTGCTTCCTTAGGCTTTTCTCATGCTTCCTCTGGAGAGGCTCTTCCCGCCCTGAGCCCTTCTGGATGGAAGACTGCAGGACCAGGCTGGTTCCTTTCCAGGTCTGACAAATGAGAACTATCAGCAGGGAGTGCAGACAACCTCAGCCATATGTATACGTCCCTATATACCTGTGTGTACTGACATTTACATTATCATGTGCTTCTGTGACTTAAAATTCATCCCTCAATGAGACAATGCAGCCCACCCTCCCATCCCGATCCACAACCCCAACTTCCTCAAGCTCTTCCTCTTTCTTACATATATAAAAACATCCATAGGTTCAAGAGTAAGAAGTGACTAGAAAATAGCATGGTAGCCTATTTGCCCTAAAACATGTTCCCTCTGGCCAAATCTGCTTACTTTCTTTTTCACTACAACCAAACTATCCACCACTGAAGGTCTATTCAACTTATCCAGCACTGTCTTCCAACACCTACGAGAAGGGTTAGAGAATGGCAGCTATGGGACGAGGGTGGCACTGCTTTCCAAACCCCTGGGGAAAAGACACAGGCCTTCAGGGGGAGCAGATGGAGAATGGGAGCTGGCAGTAACACAATGCTGAACAGGTGAGAAGTGAACTGGGAGACTCAGAGACAAAGTTGTGTCTATTCATGCTGCTCCCTACGACATAAAGGGTGAGAGACTCTATGGCTATCACAAGTGGGCAAGCCTGACGTTACTACACGGTGTCTGCTTTATGCACCTGCTGCTACTCCTTGGGTGATGACAAGGTGGAGCAAACAAGATGACACAAGAATGGTGGCTGGTGCCTCGTGACACAGTAGCCTGAAGAGCACAGCAGAGTGTGCTGCCCCTGTCGGGGGCAGGTGGGACTACCTATAGCTATTACAGCTACCCAGCTGGCATCCAATTCAGGTCTAGTATCTGGTCTAACCAATATATTCTAGTCATGACCTCAAAGAAATTTTATAGTTTCCTTATCAGTAAACAAGACCAACTGTCTTACCTAAAGCATAGGAATGTTTGAATGAATTAAGGTTTGAATAAATTAATTCATATAAAGTGCTCAGTCAATAAAGGGTTAAACAAATTGGCCCAGAGTAAGCACTCAATAAGTGTTAGTTAAGCACTGTGATGATAATGATTATTTCTACCACAGCTGAAGGTTGCTCAGGAAATTAGAGTTTAAGACTGTGATGCATGACTTTACATCATCAGGAGCAGTAGGAACTGCTCCTGCAAGACAAATATTTTAAGAAAATCTTAACCATTATCAGACCCATTCCCCATTTCCCACCGCAGAGGCCCTGAGTTCTATCTGGTTGGGTTTTGCTAAATTAAAGGGACTGGTAATAAGTATCGCAGCTAAAACCTAAAGAGGAATACAAATATCCCTGAAGAAAACCAAAAGAGCTTTGACTTAAGGCAGAGCAGGAAAACTCTAGCCAGCTAAGTACGGCAAAGCATTTTATTTACTCATTTGTTTTTCAGGGACTGCAAATGAAATGTTGTCATTTTGGAATTTCAATTATCACAAAATACTAGAAAAACATCCAGTCAGAAAAAAGTACTACAAGGCCTCTCACTTGTGTATAGAAAATGTCAAGCTTCTTTTTGTAAACATTAATGAAAATTGTTACATGAAAATGTTCAAAAGACAAGATCTTTCAGTAGGGGGCGCTACATACTTAAAAATAAGATAATGTAATAAAATTCTGAATTTCTTAAATGCATCCTTTCATTAATTTTATGGATCTCATCAACACTTTTCACCTACACTGGTTTATATGTGAAACTCACCTCAACCAAAATTTAAGAAATGTCTATGTGCAGTTTATTAATCCTTATAATACTAAACCGAAAAAAAAAAAAAAAAACACGACATTCTGGATCATTTCTGTATTTTAAAAGAAAGCAAAATTGTTATAATCTTTAAAAAATTGCCATTTTCTTTAGCTAATTTTTATACTTTTTTGCCCCATTAACATTTTAATGTAAGCCCCTGAAAACAGGGAACAGTTTTAGAAAACATTTTTAACGTCCTTTAGGGATAAAAAAAGATATTTTAGTGGGGACTGGGAGACATAGAAAATTAATTATTACAAGATAGTTACAGTTATCTTTACATTTCTAAGGTTTTACCCTCATAATAAAGGAAGAACATCAGGAGTCTAAATGGCCTTGAGGAAAAATTATACTAACAGCATCTCAGACAGAAACAAATCTATCTGAAATCTCTCAGCTTCTTTCTCCCAAGTTAAAATAACTTTTATACTTGCTTTTGCTTGTGTGAACCAACACTGCAGGTTACACACTAAAAGCTAGTTAGCTGTATTTCTGCACATTCCCTTACTTACTTTGAAAGAAAAGTAAATTACAAAGCATGCTAAATCTTGCTAAACTGGCCCCACATAACTATGAATTCAGGTTAGTTTCTTTCTTTCTAGTGTATTATGGAAAAGCTCAAATTACTTTATTTACCAGGGTAATTTTTATTTTTAATTCTTAACTTTCAGCCTATGTATAGGCTGTGTTTGGAGATAAGTATTTGATTCCAGATTATTACTAGTTTGTATTTAGGAAAAATGTTTAAAAATGCTCAAATTAGTTGTTATGAGAACCTGAGATTGACAATGACTGGTAACACACCATTCAATCAATGCATTCATTCAAAAGGCACTTACTGAGAACCTACTATGCGCCCGGCACAATTCAAAGTGTTAGTGATACAGCAGTTCTCAAAATAAAGCTGTGGCCCTCCTGGAGTTCAGAGTCCAAAGAAGAGCAGAAGACAGAGTAACTGAGATGGGATGGGAGGGTTAATATTTAACAAATAAAAGGTGGCCAGGGCAGGACTCTCATGGTAAGGTGACATTCGCAGAAATGTGAACAAAGTGAGGTAAGCAGGGTGCCTGGGAGTTATTCTACAGAGACCGCTCAGTCCAAAGGCCTGGGAAAAGTGTGCCTGGTGTGTTCCAGAAGTGGCTGGGTTAGAGTATAAGGGGGAAGAAAGACAGGATGACAGGCTCTGACACCGGGGGTTACAGGAGTAAAGACTGAACTTTACTTGCGATGAGCTAAGAAACCATGCTCAAGTTTGCTACTTCAGTCAGTTCTAGCAGTAAGAAGTTGTACTTCAGGAACAAAGCATGTATTCTCATGTTTCCTTTAGTAATTATTATGTAATATATAAGCATGGTACTCACTAATAAATCGTGCTATGCCTTTAAATTATAAAGTTAAACAATACATACTCCGTTCGTACATCTGGATCACTATGGCAGGAATGACACATGGCACTGAAGCGAGATACAAAGAAGTCATAACGTCTGTGATAGGATGGCGTGTCTTCTTCAATATTTGCAAATTTGACAAACTAAAGAAAATAAACAATATAAATACGTTACCACCTTTTTTAAAGTGGACCAAAGACATTTATTTTCATTTATTACTTGTTACATTAACAAGCAATGTCTAAATAAGAAGCACTTATCACAAATACCACATACATATACAAAAAGAATTTTTGAACAAAGAACTTTAGAAAATCAAGGCTATAGCATTATGTATATTATTATAACCTGCTAATCCCGTTCCTTCTGAGTGAATGAGCTGACTCTCTAGAACAGGGGAGAACAGGGGTGGGGAACGTCCAGCCCTTGGGCTGCAGAAGGCCCACAAAATCATTTGTTCTGGCCCTGCCAAGGCATCAGGGGTGAGTTAATGAAAAGTCTGACCCCATATAGCAGGCTAGTTTTTAAGTGGATAATTCTGTATGGCCCGTGAATGATGTTATAAACATCCAAATGGCCTTTGGCAAGAAAAGGTTCCCACCCCTGCAGGTCTAGAAGGAAAGGCTTTGCTCTGAAGCTCGCCTACATTTCCTGGGAGCTGGCTTCAGTGCTGCCCTCTCAGGCCCAACCTAAGGAATTTTCTTAATTGTGAGTAGGAAATCTTTCTGGACAGCTTTCTATACACAACACATGAGTGAATAACCTTTATACAACTATTGGACAAGGAAAAGGAGGACATAAACTGAAAGAAACATAAACTCAGTAGAGGAGAAAAATACTGAGATGGGTGGAATTCATTCTACCTCCTTTCTAAATATTAAAAAAAAAAAAAAAAGGAAATATCCATGTCTAGAAAATGTTAAATACCTACATGAATCATAGGCCTGGCCCTAAGAGTCCTTAATATGCACCATCGCTTCTCATTAGCTTCCTTATTCATTTGAGGATTTTTTAATTCTGGACACTAAATAGCCCACAGCAATAAACTACTGATTTACTTGCAACTTTAAATGTATATGTAAACACCTGCCAGGCTCCAGACTGCTGGCTATAAAGAGCTACATCCAAAAGGATTATTCAACCAAGTTTACTGATACTTTCTGAGAAACAAAACTGAAAGAGCATAGGTAAATTTTAAAGAATGAAATTGTGATACCAAAAATATTCTAAATTAATTCAGCCAGAGCTGTCATCCCTTTTAAATTATACTCTTAGATGATTCACATTACCTAGAAAAAAGACACAAATAATACACTTGCTTGAGATTGAACTGAAGTTCATTACCTTCTGTATCATACACTGAGCTAGGTGTTTTCACAGGTTCTTTTTAATTACTCCAATGACACTGAAAAGAATGTGTCGTTTATCCCCATTTTACAGATCAGAACACTGAAATTCAGAGGTGAAATCATTTGCCCACAGTGACATAGTAAATACTGAAACTGGCATTACAGTCCTGGAGTTGTACTCCACTTTTCAAGATTCCCACACTGCACACTAACCATATGAATAATTTTGGAAAATATTAAACCAAATATTTATCCTTTTCATAAAAATAAACCTTAAATGACATGAGAAATGCTTTAAAAACATATAAAAAACATACACACACAAGTCTATACACAATATGTTCCTCATTTTCTAATATGTATTTTAAGAATAAATATAAAGGATTACTCCTGAATACTGGAATTACAGGTGTCTTTAATTTGTTCACTCTTTTACATTTTCTAAGAATTGTCCAGCCTGGCTGGCATGGCTCAGTGGTTGAACGTCGACCTATGAACCAGGAGGTCATGGTTTGATTCCTGGTCAAGGACATGCCCAGGTTTCGGCTTGATCCCCAATGTGGGGCATGTTTCTATCTCTCTCTCCCATCACTCCCTCATCTCTGAAATCAATAAAAATGTTTTGTTTTTTTTAAAAAGAATTTTCCAAATTTGCTACAATAAGTTTACATTACTTTTAAAATTAGAAAAATTTAATCAGAAATAAAAATTTGGCCACTAAAATGTTAAAAGTTCTACAAAAACTTTTAGGAGGAGGGAAACTTTATCCTCTTTTAATCTACTAGAGCCCCAAATAATGGTGTGGTCTGTGTGATCATTCCAGAAGCAGCCCCTGTTGCCCCTGGGCATAACGAGTGGGTTGAAAGCAGCAGCTCCCTCCAGGGGAAGGCACAAGCCCATCTCCTTACTGACTTCATGGAGAAGCCTTCTCATTCCTGCAGCTCTGGGAGCTCCCTAACCAACTCCAAACCCATATGCTCTGCGCTACAATACACTTCTCAGATGGAGGGTGAAGGAAAATGAGGCACAGTACAGTGCAGAGATTATGAACAGACTGTTAGATGGCTCTAGATTTGGAACCTGGATTTGCTAACATAATGTGTGACCTGTGAAATGGAATATTTAACTTACACAGTTGAGAGGTTCAAATAAGAAGCAAACAAAAGTTAGCAAAATGCCTTGCACATAGTATATACTCAACAAAAAAATAATCCCTAGTTTTCAATTAAAAATTGGAGAATTAGATTATGTTTCAAAAGGTACAATAAAAGACAGCAGCAATGAAATTCCCGACACTGAATCCCAGCTATACACAGCATTACTTCAATGGGTCTTTGGACAAGTTTTTTGCTTCAATTCGTCTATTAGTTGATAAAAGCCTGGATGGGAACATATAGATTGGCTGAATGCCTGAAAGCTTCCTCAGAGATGAAGGTGGAACTGAAAGACTGAACATCCTAGCTAATAAAAGAGTAATATGCAAATTAACCATCACTCCAACACAAAAGATGGCGGTGCCCAGTCCTCTCAGCCCCACTGGAGTCCTCCAGTCCCGGGGGCGGCCGCTGAGAGCAGGGCCGTTGCTGCAGTGACCTGGGAGTGGCCAAGCAGACCCTGCAGACAGCAGAGAACCATGGGGAGTGGGCCTAAGCCATCAGTAGGACATTCCCTGAGGGCTCCTGGATTGGAGAGGGTATAGGTTGGGCTGAGGCACCGCCCCCATACCGCCTGCACAAATTTCATGCACCACGCCTCTAGTTATGTAATAAAACTAAAGACAAGAAAGATTATCCCTATATTTTATTTTCCTTTTCAGATATGCCTTCCCCAACCCCACATATGCTTAACAAGCTCTGGTTTAGGATAGAAGAAAATGAGTGTGGTGAGCAGCAATAATTCAGAAGTCATGTGAGAAAGCCTGGGGAAACACTCCCTTTCTTTGATGGCCAACTCATCTTCTGTTTCCTCACGATGGGCTGATATCACAGATTTCGCAAGGAGCAACAGCAAAACTAGAGACAAAGGGATCTCATCGTCTGCATCTGTACTGGTGCCAAATGCCCTGACCAGAGCCTGTGCCTTTCTACGGTGAAGATGTTCTCAGAGAGATTAATTCTGAATATGCTGATTAAATTTAAAATCAGTTAAGCCAACGGTTTTACTCACAGAGTTTGTTCCAAGAACTTGAAGCTTTGGTTCCCCTGATTCCAGCAGCTTTGCTACCATATGAAGGAAGCTTTCTACAAATGGCTTGATGCTTTGAGAATGGCAAGCCATGAGAAGCTGGTCCAATGCCTCCATAGCAATTAAGACATACCTACGCGTAAGAGAGAAACAATGTCAAAGCCTTTCTAGCTGTCTTAAATCTAAGTGCTTTTCACTGGAAAACTAAAAATGAGTTTATTCAAATGCACAAAACACAGCAGGGCAAATTCAGTAGTTTCTAGGGGAAATCTTCCTTTTCACAGCACTGATGGCCTTAGGTTATGAAACAGCCCTCATGCTGAGGGACAGGAAAACCAGCCGGCACGCCTGCATTTCCTCCTTCTGACCAGAACTCTGCCACAGCTTCTTTAACAGGACCTTTGCGTAGATCTGTCTCTGCAAACAGGACATTTTGTTTTCCAGATTTTAAACCATATTTCTTTGTAACCATAAATATCATAAGCAATGTGCCTAAATTTCCAACATAATCTATTTATATTTGTAAACGTGAATATATAAAACATCAGCAACAACAGTTAAGGAAATGTCCCATAAATGTTACTTTACAATTCATTGAATTTTAAAGATTCTACTAAAAATTAAAATTCAGACTTTAGTAAACTTTGCTTCAACAATCAACTATAAAACTATTGTATGAAGACACCCAAAATGTTCTACGTGGTAACAATGTGGAATTGGAGAAAGCCAATAATCACTTGGGGAATAGAGTACCCTAAAAACCAGGATCACAGAATGACAATATGGGAAAGTAGTTACTCCAATGATCCAGGTTATCACTGTTCACGCCCAGAGAATGGATTAAGGTGGTAGAACTTACTTATAGGTAGCTGGACACCACGCACCATTTCAAATCAGCATGCTTTCAACTTCTGAACCTTAGTACCCAAGCCTACCACAGTTCTCTCATTACTCTTCTGACAGGTAAAACTGAAACTGCGTTACACAAATCAGTTGGTTAACAGAATCTTTCTCTGTTTTCAATTTAGACACTGGTTTTTAAATTACTGTATCAGACTAACAGAGAAAGGAGTCAATTTCTACTATTACCATTAAAAAGTCTCAGAAATTGATGGACGCTTCAGCTAAAGGCGACTCCGTTAACTAACATGAGTTTATTTTTAAAATCTGAGCACCAGGAAAGTAATAAAAGCTGCAGCATCTATATGGTATTACATATTTCCTAGTGTGGTATTACAGTGTCTTATCATCTACCTATCACTTTTGCCTGACTAGACGGCAAAATAACTTAAAGGATGATGTAATCTGGGGAGAATTTTCCAAGACACAATATTAGCAGCAATGAGTTTCCTTACCCAGAACGATGTCTGACAACATCCCTGCTCAACCTTTCTGCCAGGTAAGAACCAATTCGATCCAGTTTCTCTGGAGCAGATACTGCATAAAATGTCAATTTTTCCATATCAGCTTTAACAAGGCCATCCTAAAAATAATAACAAGTTAAACAGGTTATCTATGTTTTCATGCTTATTTTATTTTTTTTTATTTCTAAGTATTGCTTGCTGCATATTTCCCCTTTCTGGATTGGTGACTAAGCCATATTTATGCTGAACCTTTCTGGACATAGCCTTCTCAATGCTAATATTCACCATTTTAGATACACAGAATTTAAAGAAGTTAAAGAAATGCCCCATTTAGACAAAGCATTGAAATATACCTTCATAAGCAATGAATTACTCTAACACATCATCATTTAACATGGCTGCATCTCATCCACTTTTTTTTTACCACTTACTAATTTTAATGAGGAATAATTTATATACAATAATCTGCACCCATGTATATATCATTTGAAATATGACAGCTGTATACATCCACGGAACCCTCAGTAACAAACAACATATAGGGTATTCCCATCATTTGCAAAAAGATGCTTCATGACCTTCCCTCTCCGCTGACCACTGCCCTGCTTTTCTCACCATGAATCAGCATGTATGTTCCTCCCACATGTTCTTGTAGGTCATGGCACTTACCCTTACACTCATCTCTACTATCATGCTTTGTCACATCAGTTTTTCAATCTTAAACAAATGCTAATCAGGAGCTAACTTGTGATGGACACCAGGAATCAACGTGAGCAAAGAATTGTGTTAATTCATTTAATCCTCATAAGTTCCTTATGAAATAAGTACTATTTATCATTTCTACTGCACAATGAGACACTGATCACACTGCTACTAATTTTAAGAAATGGGTGGTTATCTGCCCCTCACTAGAGAGCTCTTTAAAGGCAGGGACTATGACTGAAGCCCTCCATGCCTGGGCACCTACCATCTGATCCATTTTGGATAGAGAAGATTTTTTTGTTTTGTTTAATAAGTTAAAATTAAGAAAGGTGGTCAACTGAGCTATGCATGCAAGGTTCATGTAAACCTTCTTTAATTTTCCTCTACAAATTGCTATTTAAGTA
The DNA here is from genome assembly GCF_014108235.1 of Myotis myotis. Classification (NCBI taxonomy): domain Eukaryota; kingdom Metazoa; phylum Chordata; class Mammalia; order Chiroptera; family Vespertilionidae; genus Myotis; species Myotis myotis. The sequence continues at coordinate 3,523,460 of NW_023416320.1, forward strand.
AATCTTATCTAAATCCTTGGTAAATATTCTTTCTGTAATCATTCTCTAAGTTACCTGTCATCATTCCCATGGTCAAGTTTTCAAAGCTCCCTCACCACCCACAAGTGAAAGTGCATAAAGTAGACAGCCTGCCTGTCAATCCCATTCCTCTAGATCTGGCCTCTACCTCATCTTTAGTAATCATTTGTCTCAGACGACTGAGAGAAATGATCTGAATATTCAGTCCATTAAATAACACTTCTGGAATTTCAAATCAGAAATTGTGCTCAACATGATTACCACCCAACACTCTACAATTTGAAGGTTCTTGATCCCAAATGTACCTCTCTCTTGCTTTCCCAGGCCTTTTCTCTCACATGGCAATAAAGAGACTAACCTCGACTTCTCCAGATGGTGTATATCCGTCAGAGCTCAGAAAGTCTCATTTCTCGGAGAATGCTTCCCAGAGATTCCAACCCACTGATACCACCCCTGCTTTATGGGAAACAATACCACCTGCTTCACGTAACATTTTCACTTGCTGATTTATGCACTGTGATTTAATATTCAGTCTGTTTTGCTCTAAACCAATGGATGGAAAGCTCCTTAAAGGCAGGAACCACATCTTAGGGTTTTTTATATGCCACATATTATGCAGAATATCTGGCAGCCCATGGCATTTAACCAATTAGCCTCCTCTAAACAGCTGGATGTTTACATTAGATTTGACTAAAAATGAGATATAGCTTGAGATATATAAATTGTTAAGATGGCCAAAAGGTTTCTATAGTTGGCTACATTTTAAAATAAAGCAAATTCTGGAAATCAAACACGTTAACAATTTTTATTCATGTCCATTAACACAAGACTAAAGAAGTCTTGGAAAATTTAAACTAAACCCAGGTGCCTTGAAACCAGTAATCTTCCACAGTAAAGTGACTTTTATAAAAAATTTACAAGAATTTCAGTAAAAGGAGGACAAACTCTGCCCGGAGGGTTCTTACTTTACATCTCAATTCTCTTCTAAAAACTGTGTGGCCAACTCTATTTATTCTTTGAATCTTCGCTTCATTTCCTTCAGGCCTTTCTTCTCCCAAACCCAAATCAGATGCCATTCCAGCCCCTCCCGCACACCTCCTGCGCTTCCTCCCTCTTTCCCGCCACACTGTAATTGCCCATTCACTTGTCTAGGAGTGTGGTGAGCGCAGAGAGCCATGTCTGTGTTCACAGTTATAGTCTTAGCATTTCATACAAGTACTCTGGCACCAGTTCATAAAATTTTGATGAGTATTACTTAAATTCAGGAACTATAGAGACAAAGAACATCACCTATCCACTATTCCAAATTCATGCCTAATCTATGAGAAGGATCTGAAAATTAGACAAGCAAGCATAGGTCATTTTAAAGCAAAAGAAGGAGAAGTATAAAATAGTAGTGTGCATGGTGAGATTCACGAGTAAAAGTAGGAAAATGAAATTAGGGACCCCTGAGGGGGGTCAGCAGAGGAAGGATGGGCCAGCAAAGAGAAGGATATGCAGATGTAGATCAAATTACTTTCGGGTCTTCAGGGAATATGTTGTCCACCAGGCGTTTGTAGCGAGGACGCAAAGCAGAACAGCAGCAACACACTCCTGTTCAAAAGAGAATAAAAGCACAAAGTACAGGGGTTATTCATATTGTAAATGGACTCAGAAACTAAGCTTCTGCATTTTAATGGGTTATTTAAAATGAAGGGGGGAAGTTTAAAATGCCACAAACAAAAAAAAAAGTACGCAGATTCAATTACTGATTAAGAAATGAAAAGGTTAAATTTCTTCTTCCCTCCCCAAAGACACCAGGTCAAGATGAATATACTAATGAGTTATTTCAAAGTTCCAGACCAAATTGTTTTGGGGCATGAGTGTAAATGTACACACACATGCACACACCTGCCAACTTCATCCTATAAAGCAACAACATAATTTGTATCTCCTTTACCTCTTCTCAGATCTCATCTCATACTACTCTTCGCATCCCCTACACTCCAGAATCCCCCACCCCCCACCACCCCTGCCTGACCAATCCACTCAGCTCCAGCCACAGTGGTCTTAAAATGACAGTTCACTCCTAGTAGTGCTGGTGAAAACAGTGAATACTTGTATCTACGCAATGATCATATAAGGAACTACCAATAGATGGGAAAACAAGCTCAAGGTAAGTCCAAGAATTTTTTTAAAATCCTCACAGGCTGCTGTACATATTCTCAGTTGTTGATGTCTTGGAAAGAGCAATGGGTATGGATCCAGAAGTCCTGGGCTCATTCCAATTCTTTAACTCAAGTTCCTACATGGCCCCGGTTATGGCACATCCGCTCTCTGGAAGAACTATGTAAGTGAGAAGGATCAGTTTTCTTGTTCTGCAAACTAATAACTTCACAGGAATATTGGTCTTGAACCATTATAAATTTATTCTCATAATTGATGAAACTGGGGTATATGTGTCGCTGTATAAGTGGGCATTTGTATGTATTTAAAAACCAAAGTATGGGACGAGAGAACACTTGAGCAGCAAGTTAAAAGAACTCGGATCTAAGCAGACATCTGCTCCTCTCTTATCAAGTAACGTTATGCAAGAGACTTGTCCAGATCTCTCTTTGCTCATGAAGTGTGCATCATTCCCGTATGCAGTCAATACCCAACGTCAACCGAGTGCCCAGCACAGGCCAAACAAGTAAGACTGGTCCAGATTTGCAGTAGAGTGAAGCCATGAAAAGAAATGATGAAAGCAGGACAGTTAAGATGCATACAGCATCTTTAGGAATCACAAAACATACATGCACAAATTTACACACATAAATAATGCATACGTTATTTAACATACTCGCAAACTAGTGAGGTATTATAATTGCAGCAGAACTGACCACATAACTCACTCAACAGCAGTGGCTGGGTGAGAACCCAATGCTAACTCTACAAGCCCAGGCTCTCTCCACAACACAGTAGATATTAGTGGTCAAATCAATCAACTGCCCAATATGTCATTTGCACCTACTGGGTGGTATCATGCTAGATGCCAAAGATACAAGGAAGTATGAAAGACACAAGCTCCTTGCCCCTGAGGAGTTTATAATCTGCTATTAAAAAAAAAAAAAACAGTGAATAACTCAGTAGTCTATACTTAGGCTGGTAATATAAAATGCTATCCATTGTTTAGGATGCTTTTTACTTTAAGAGAAGAAAAAACTGCCGAAACCGGTTTGGCTCAGTGGATAGAGCGTCGGCCTGCGGACTGAAAGGTCCCAGGTTCGATTCCGGTCAAGGGCATGTACCTGGGTTGCGGGCGCATCCCCAGTGGGGAGTGTGCAGGAGGCAGCTGGTCGATGTTTCTCTCTCATCGATGTTTCTAACTCTCTATCTCTCTCTCCTTTCCTCTCTGTAAAAACTCAATAAAATATATTTAAAAAAAAAAACAACAAATGCCAAAGAATCCATTAGGGGGATTTTTTTTTTTCACATTAACTAACACCAAAAACATCTGCACTCTTTTTAGAGTCCAAAATCAAAACACAGGTCTGAGTATTACCAAGAAAATCAAGGGTAACAGCCAAATAAGCAAGTCAGGTTTCTGTGTTCATTGTATGTAACACAAATATACTTCAGATAAATGTCAACGCACTGAAAGAACTTAAAACCAAACTTACTGCATGGCACTGAGCATTAGCCCAGGTACTGCTACAACGAAAGGAGCTTATAGTCTGGTAAGAAAATGAAAAGACACTTTGCGAACACTAATGTGAGGCCAAACAGTAAATTCAAATTGCTGTCATAGCAAAGGGGCTAAAACAGGTCTCAGGGCTCCCAGTTTCCCATCAGGATGGTAGCTACATTATGCTCAGTAGTTAAGGATTCTTAATACACTATGAAATGTCAGTCACACTGACACTTTCTGATATTCTATATTGCGCTTAGTTTAAAGAGGCCTCAAAAAATCTGAACTTGGGATACACACATTATCCAGTTCCTACTTTCAGAAATCTTAGGTCTACTGAGGGAGACAGCTGAATAAAAAGTCAAAATGCCAAATAGGCAGCATGGGGTTACAGGGCATGGGCCCTGGAGACAGACAGACAGACAGACCTGGGGTGGGCGGGTTACTTTCTCTTCTCGTGCATTTCCACAATAGTTACATAGGTATAACCATGCATTTTTCATATTTATTGGGAAATTAAATACAATTATATGTGACGTTCTTATGAAGGGTGTAACATACAGTAAGCAGTCAATAAAAGGCTAGCTATTGGTGGTAGTGCAGTAAGAGAAGCCTAACAGGTATTCGAGGCCCTTGAGACAGTATTCCCAACAATGGCAAAACCTTTGCTGTAAAGCAACCACCTAAAACTCAACCAATTTCACAGGTGATTCACAGAAGCTTCCAGAACGTCAGCACAGGGGGTGTGCAGTGCTAGCCTAGGCACCTACCACGTTATTCATCTGCTGCGCTCATTCTCGCTGGGTGGTCACTCCCCTCTGGTGAATGAGGAGAGAGGCTCAGGGGCACCATCTGTCCCATCACAGTTGGCAAGGAGAGGAGCTGGGAGTCCAGCCTCTCTGATGACTTCAAGGGGTCATTGCCACACGACATTCAAGTACTGAACAACTTCTAAATCCCTTTAAACATCTGAGCATTCCGCATTCCATGCCCAATGAACAGGCTGCAGGAATGTGCCTAACAGATGAGGAATGCACTTCTGCGCAAGAAAATAAAGATCACATCAAGTTTCCCCACAGGACCCCACACAAACAAACAAAAACATCTTCTTGACCACTTAGCATAACTGAAAAACTACCAACTACAGAGAAATAAAACCAGGTTTAAAACAGCCATTTACTTGAGTTTCTATAAAACGAGACCATATTGAAGATAAAGTTATAATGACTATGACAATAATCACAAAAGAAATAACTATCAACTATACTTAAAATAAGAGAATGCTGGACATATAAGCATCACAAGCAGAACGACAAGGAAATCACTGGACCTACTCAGGCACAGGAATGCGGTGGACTCCCTGGTTGGAGTCAGCTCGTAAGGCTTTTCGAGGTCGGCCGCAGGGACCTGGACGTAGTCTCTCATGCTGTCGGAGGTGGCTTTCCAGCCGATCTTCCTGCCCCAGGTCCTTCCCCCTACTGCACAGGCAGCGCCTAGCTCACTTTACTTGTACTTGATTAGCAGAGGGCACCAGCGTAATGGAGCTCATCGGCTTGTTACTGACATCAAATGTAAAGCTATCGAGAACCTGATAATATCCTTATCAAATTCTGCTGGCGGGGCCCAACAGCGTCAACAGGATCTCATGCAAGCATTCGTACTGCTAGTTGAAGAAAAGGAGATTTTCATAAAGTTCAAATAAGAAAATAGAAGTACTTAAAACTGTTTTCCTTAAAGCATTCCTTTAATTCCTCCTTTTCTTACTTCTGACCTCTTCCCAATATTCTCTTTTCCAAGGAAAAAACCGGGCTAAGCACATCACCAAAAGCCTGAAGCAACTGGCAAGTCTGAGCAACATGAATTCTTCCTTTACATTTAATCCCAGCATATAAAGAAGGTAGCCCACTCTACTTCCGGAGCATGTGGCATTCAGAACCCTGCTAATGATACACTTGGGAGGAGAAACACGAAGTCTCAAGTGGAATAACTAAGCTATGAGAAAATGGAACTGGGACAGGGTTGGAAAGAGAAAAATTATGATCCCCCAACAGTGCCAGGCTTATGGGGCAAGTTGTTCAATACACAGGAAAATCCTTCTACCTGCTTCTCAGGGTTATAAGTTCTACATTGAAATAAAAATTTCCTATAATGTAGAATTCACTTAAAACAGGTTAATACCTTTTTAGTAAAATTTGCATACTCCTGTTAACCATTTCTTTTTTTAACCATTTCTTTTTTAAAACACCCCAAGACAAGTTTCCTCCTAGCTCCCCTAATACCACTTTCATGTGGACTCACCAATGTCCCCTAGCCTCTCCTCTAACACTCTCCCTTGATGGAAAGATTTAGAATTAATTTCCATCCTGTCCTAACATATCCATAAGAGGATTCGAGGAACGGCACAGAAACCCTCATGGTATGGATCAGGCACCTGGGCACACAAAGGTTCTGGAAGAATTCTGCTTACCTGTAAGTGGCTAGTCCACCAGCAAATACTTCTAGTCTGTGATGACATTTGCTTTCCTGTGCAATTCTGTAAGTTTGGGGGTTTGGGTAATTAATAAAGACCCTTTTTAAAATGAGTTACTTACACTTTTGACTGACTATATTATTCAGTGATAATTTAAATTTAACTGGAAATATTAATGTCTTCATATTAAACTGTTACTAATCTATCAATGCCTCTGTTATTAAATATCACCATGGTACTGGGTACTTGGTATAAAACTATCCTCTAAATCAAAAATAACTTGCTAACACTGCCCCTGGAGTGAAGAATGCTGAGATCCCAGCATGGGAATCAACTGTATGGCTTTGGAGCAGGTTGATCTTTAAGAGCAAAACATAGCAGTATCTATACCTTCTACATAGCAATTATATCACCTTAATTAATTCTAAATTATAATGGATTAGGAATTCATTGACATATTTAGGGCTCATTAAATTTCATACTTTTAAATAGGAATAGCTGTGATTACTGGGTTTTAGTCCTTTATGTATATTTCTACCATAGCACTTGTAACAATTTATTGTACTTATTTATATACATATCTGACTTTACCACTAGAACATGATACTCCAACATAAAGCCCATATCTTATTCATTATTGTGCATGTCTGAAATATAGCAGACATTATTTTAAAAAATGTTGCTTTACTAAATGAATGTAGACCCAAAGTTTACTGACAGACAAACTGAATTTAATATCTGCTCTAATATGTGCTATAAGAATCAAAATAATGACAAAGAAAGTACACTATCCACTAAATAAATGCCAGAACAATATGATTTCTCTAATGTATAGGTAACAATGTCAATTGAATCAGTTTAAACAATTAATGGTTTATTTTTAGGCCTGGCGGTAATCAATAATCAAGGTGAAAAGAGACAGGCTGTTTTTTTCCTATTAGATTTTAAAAATTCATCACTTCAAGATTCTAGCTGTGGTGTCCAAAACTCTTTAAGAGTCTGCATCACATATTCCCTTCAAGGTTAAAATTAAAAGTCAAATTACACATAAAGTTAGTACCAGAACAACACGTTCGTTTCATACAATTAAAAGGATTTAAAATATTACAGTCCCACTCACTAAACAGCCCTCCCAAGTATCAAATACTGAAGATATAAGTATGTATACATACCATATACATATATAAAGCCTGTACTATGGTGTTATTCCTGTACTTTAACACATGTGTACAGGACACTGTGCTAAGGACTATAGGGGATTTAAAAGGAACTATCTATTTGAAAAGGCAAAGGAGCCTTTGTAGTAACTGAATTTTACAATAATATTTTGACAATGTTTGAAGACAAGGGATGTCCAATATCAAATGGACCACATGGCCATAAGGCCACAGTTCAGAGAGGAGGACAAGACATGTCCAATGTCAAGTGGACCACAAGGCTATCAGGGCCACGGTTCAGAGAGGAGGACAAGACATGTCCAATGTCAAGTGGACCACAAGGCTATCAGGGCCACGGTTCAGAGGAGAGAAAGCACCTGCAGCTCGAGTATGGAGAGGTTTTAGGGAGGACACGGGCCTGGGCTGAAGCTCCCCTGAAGAATGAGTAGACTGAACTATAAGGATAAGCTGGGGACAGTGAATTACAGTCAGATGGAACAACCCAAGCATCTCTAACTTACTTGGCAGGTAAAAAAGTCAAAATGCATTTTCTAACGACCCGACCCAGAGCTTAGAAAGGAACGGGGAAGGAAGGAACGGGGGAGGTGGCACAAACTTAGCATCAAAAGGGTTTGGTAACTAATTAGATAGGGGTCAAAGACACGGGAACAAAACAGTCTTATCTTCAGGAAAGTGTTCCTTTTAAAGGGATTGTAATCCATTAGCGGAGTGTTCTGTTACCCGGTTCTTCCCACGTGTAATTCTATACCTCCTCTCCATTCATTCTCAATTTCACTGCTGGTTCTTTATTCCCAGGCACATATGCTTTATGGAAAAGAGGATAACAACAAAGGCAATAAAGGGAATAAAAGCTCCAGTTCTGTCTTAAAGGATGGTCTTCCCATGGACTGTAATTCCTGGCTATACACAACTGTTCGAAACTACTCTGAGTTACTGTCTGTAGAAGAAACACTTTATTCAGAGTCACCTGGTGTCTGGTCTATATTCCACATCTGTTTCTTCCCCACTCTTACAATTTTTAATACAATAAAATGTATTAGATAGTCTCCTCCTTACAAAATCAATTTATAGATCTTAGACTTAGACTTGACTTTACTGTGTATATCATATTTAACTGAAAAAATTAAATATTACTTGGAGTAACACACGGACAAGAGCAATAAAATGTAGAATAATCTGACCAAGGAAATATATTCCTGAAAGATCGCATGTGAAAAGCCTTCTGGGATCATCATATGAAAAAAAATTACTACAAATATTAAACTCAGAAAATATAATTCTTTATTCATTTCATCTGAGGTTGGCTTAGTTCACAAAACAATAAGAAGCCAGCCAATGGATGACACAGAAACCAGAGCTGCAACCAGGACAGAAACAGGCTCCTACCCTGTCCCCACCAATGTTAGACGGAGCATGTGGGTCCCCGCTATTTCTAGCACCATGTCCGGACCTGGGTGCCCAGGCCTCTTCAGATGTGCCCAGGTGCAGTCCTGGAGGGAGTACAGCGCTCCTGTGTCCCAATCTCTGGAGGTAAGCAATTAGATGAGGCAGAACTGAAATAGTGTATGACTCCCTTGTTTATTTAATAGATAAAATATTAACTAAATGTCCTTTATGATGATGTCAGTAGCACTATTGAGAATTACAAGTGGAATCACATTTTTTCCATATGTAATTGTGTGTGTTTTTAAAGTATGTGAGCAACATAAAACTGGTGAAATCTGAGTAAGCTCTGTGGACAGTACCGATGTCAATTTTCTGCTCTGATACTGTACTATAGTTATACAAGATATTACTTCATATTATACAGAATGAAGGGACCTACCTGGATACTCTTTTTCGTAACTTCCTATTAATCGATAATTATTTCAAAATTAAAAACAAATAAAAAATTTTAAAAATCCTCTGAATATTTCACAAGATGGATATGAGTTATTTCAGGCAAAATTAAAAACACCTATAAAATTCCTCAAAAACAAATTTTAAAAAAATTATTTTCTCATTAGTCAAAGAGTAACAAAAGTATTAAATTTGTGGGGGTGTTTGTGACTCCCAAAATTATTTTTAGAACAAATACATGTAATATACCAACAGCATTGCTCCTTCTTATAGATTCGACAATACCCACAGTGTCTATGCCATGTTAAAGACTCTTATTTGAATTGAGATGATTAGGTTTTCTGATCAAACAGTAAAGGAAAAGATAGGTAGCACTCTAATTATGTATCTAAACAGAATGTATATTTTTAAGTTATTTCTCTATCCAAAGTTTGAAGATAGCAAAATATAACCTAGCACTTATTGAGTAAGCCTAGCTAAGTTAAAGGTTTAATTTAAAAATATTAAATTACTAATTTAAACCTTCAAGGCTCAATGCTGGATACAGTCTCCTCAAACTTCTAATTAAAGCTCAGAAACTCTAAACATTCTGTATTCGTTCCATACATGAGACTTAGGTAACACAAAGTCAAAAGCCTAAGACATCTTGAAATTTTCAAGTATTCTTTTAACGTGCACACACACACAAAACGGTCACAGTTAGTATATACAACTGAGTTTTCTGTTAATCAAATGTTTAGAAAGGCAATCCAATCTTTTCTAGTCAATATTCTTAAATGAATCATAAACCAAAATGTGATGCTACCATTAAAATTTCAATGTATTACTAGATTTTCCTCAATTTCAAAGTCAAGACTTACACTACTAATTCATGGAAGAAAAAACAGCAACTTTCCGCAGCATTACACACAAGGAACCTGTGACTCTGCATACAGTTATAGCATTCATCTTATTACTGCAACTAAAAAAACTTATTTTTTCTTGAAAATTTTAAAGGACTGATTTTAAAAAGTATTTCACTCTTAGCAAATACTCAAATTGTTAGCAGTGCAATTTTAGATTAAAGAGTTAATTCAAAATTAACTTTTTAATCTAAAATTGCAAAAACTCTACAGTCTAACCCAACTTAACCATGCTCACCCCTCCCTAATGTTCTTAGAACCCCCTGGACACAGTTTTAAAGTTGTTCAGCCCTTAACCAGCGTGTTGCTGAAACCTATCAAGATGGTAACAAAGAGAGCAGCAATATTTTTCATTTAATGGCTCCAACAGCTAGTAAACTTACAACTAAGTCTGGAAGTCAGTGGAAGTCAGATGTCACAAATGAGCCGCTCCTTTCCACGTCCAGGCCAGTACTTTAGGTGGCCAAGTTCCTCCTGCAAAATCTATGTGATCCCAGGAACTGATAATGGCAAACATGAACACTTTATATTTCATTTTCTCTGCCCAGCAGGAGTGAGACCCATTTAAAGCCATTTAAAGTTAAGTGCAACCACAGCACAGAGAACTTTGCAGCCAATTGCCAAGACATGAAAAAGCCAATTAAATAGCAGGGGTGTGAGGCACAGTTAGCATCATCCAGGAAAACTACTGCAGTTCAGGTAATGAAAGGACAAGGTACAGTGAATAACTCACCAACTAAGAACAATAAGAAAAACTAATGGCATTTAGGAGGGCAGAAGTAACACCTGATTTTAGAATACAGCAATTCAGAGGTACAATGAAAAAAACCTGAATTGTGATTCCTTCTTTAATAAAAGTTAAAATGCTGCTATCTCATAATACTTAAAGTTAGCAAGCAGTTAATAAATATGCAAAAGAGAGAACAAGACAGCCTACATGGAAAGAGGAAAAGTAATAGCAGCTCCTGTGTTTCAGAGCAGAAGTGCAAGCAGGCTCGTTTCAAGAACTGAATGAAGCTGGCAAGCGTGGATGATAAGCATTTTGACAAGTCTGACATATTAATCATAGGAGGGACTACTAACATTCACTTTGTGATTACACTTCCTCAGAATTGTGTTCATTCCACAGCACACAATCATTCCACAAAAAGAAAGAGAAACCTATAAATTCCGCACTTAAATAATGATTTATCTCAACCTTCTAGGGCAGCGGTTCTCAACCTGTAGGTCGTGACCCCTTTGGGGGTCGAACGACCCTTTCACAGGGGTTGCCTAAGACCATCGGAAAACACATATATAATTACATATTGTTTATAGTAGCAAAAGTACAGTTATGAAGCAGCATAACGAAAATAATTTTATGGTTGGGGGTCACCACATGAGGAACTGTATTAAAGGGTCATGGCATTAGGAAGGTTGAGAACCACTGTTCTAGGGTTTCATCCTATATAATAAAAGGCTAATATGCAAATCAACAGAACAGCAAAACGACTGGTTGCTATGTTGTGCCCTGACCACCAGGGGGCAGACGCTCAATGCAGGAGCTGCCCCCTGGTGGTCAGTGCACTCCCACAGGGGGAGCGCCGCTCAGCCAGAAGCCCTGAGCCAGGCTCACGGCTGGTAGCTTAGGCCTGCTTCCCACAGGGAGCGGGCCTAAACCGTTGGCTGGACATCCGCCAAGGGCTCCTGGACTGCGAGAGGGCGCAAGCCGGGCTCAGGGACCTTGCCCCCAACCAACTCAGTGCACGATGTCATACACTGGGCCTCTAGTAAAATAATAATCAGAAATAATCTGAAATAATTTCTTTCTCCCTTCAGAATAAAATACCAATGATAAGAAAAAAGCCCCATTATTTTACTTTCTATCCAGGAACAACATAATTCACCAACCATTGCTCAAAGTCATTCACAGAATTTTGCAATTTCTGGCAAGACAGCAATAGCTCAGATAGCAAATGCACTGTTCTCCTAAGCCAGGGGTGGGGAACCTTTTTCCTGCCAAGGGCCATTTGGATATTTATAACATCATTCACGGGCCATACAAAATTATCAACTTAAAAATTAGCCTGCTATATTTGGTAATCATGTAATTAACTCACCCCCAATGCCTTAGCAGAGCCAGACCAAATGATTTTGCAGGCCTTATACGGCCCTGAATTGTGATTCCTTCTTTAATAAAAGTTAGAATGCTGCTATTTCATAATACTTAAAGTTAGCAAACAGTTAATAAATATGCAAAAGAGAGAACAAGACAGCCTTGCGGGCCGGACGTCCCCTACTCCTGTCCTAAGCCGCATATTCAGTCCAAACTTTTGATCAGTTACTCAAAATTCTTTTCTATGGGCTAAACAAAGAACGAGATCAAGGTAAGAGTTTAATGTTTCACTTCAGGTTTTTGAAAGGATTATAAAAATTTTGCAAAAATTATGTTAAAGTTGTAAAAAATCTTAAGCACCTGGTTGTAGAATAAATACTAACTGTAGACAATCTGGAAAACACAAATTACGAAAGAGGAACTAAAAATAACTCATAATCCCAGCACCTTCATCAGTATAATTTTTAATGGTTACATGATATTTTGTTGTAAGGCTGTTCTATACTCAATGTGCGCATCCCCATTATTGGATACTGAATTTTCCGGGGTTTTGCTACTTTATAAATATTACAGTGCTAGACATCTCAGCGTATAAACCTGGTGTAGTCTAGGTTTTTAATCATTTCTAAAAGATAGAGTCCAAAGTGAAATTACTGGGCAATGCGATGGGTAGAAGCATCATCGTAGCACTGATAAAATATTGCCAAGTGACTTCCCGAAAAGGTTGTGCCAATTTAAACTTCTGCCATCTCTCCTGCCTTTGCCTCTTATCGTTTAAAAAAGTGTATTCACAAGTGCTGGTGAGGATGCGGAGAAAAAGGAGCCCTCGTGCACTGCTGGTGGGAATGCAGACTGGTGCAGCCACTGTGGAGAACAGTATGGAGTTTCCTCAAAAAACTAAAAATGGAACTTCCACTTGACCCAGTGATCCCACTCCTAGGAATATATCCCAAGGAACTAGAAGCACCAATCAGAAAGGATATATACACTCCTATGTTCATAGCAGCACGATTTACCATAGCTAAGATCTGGAAACAGCCTAAGTGCCCATCAGCAGATGAGTGAATTAAAAAACTGTGGTCCATCTACACAATGGAATACTATGCTGCTGTAAAAAAGAAAGAACTCTTACCCTTTGCAACAGAATGGATGGACCTGGAGAGCATTATGCTAAGTGAAATAAGCCAGTTGGAGAAAGATAAATATCACATGATCCCACTCATTTGTGGAATATAATGAACAACATAAAATGATTAACAAAATCAGATCTAGAGACAGAGAAGCATCGATCAGACTGTCAAACCTCAGAGGGAAGGTAGGGGAGGGTGGGGGTCAGGGGGAGAGATCAACCAAAGGACTTGTATGCGTGTATATAAGCCTAACCAATGGACACAGACAACAGGGAGGTGAGGGCATGAGTAGGGGGTGCAGTGGGGGGGGGGGGGCAATGGGGAGGATAACAACACATATATAATACCTTAATCAATAAAGAAAAAAAAAGTGACAATCCAAAAATGATTTTAGCTTTTAATTAGCGTTTTTTTATTAATGAAGATGAATAATTTACCCCTAACTCTTTACCAAGCATTTGTACTTAGACTTTTAAAGTTTAGGTCAGTGATGGCGTACCTTTTGAGCTCGGCATGTCAGCATTTTGAAAAACCCTAACTTAACTCTGGTGCCGTGTCACATATAGAAATTTTTTGATATTTGCAACCATAGTAAAACAAAGACTTATATTTTTGATATTTATTTTGTATCTTTAAATGCCATTTAACAAAGAAAAGTCAACCAAAAAAATGAGTTTATGTGTCACCTCTGACACGCGTGTCATAGGTTCGCCATCACTGGTGTAGGTGGTACTTTAACCATGCAGGGTTTTGGGTGGTTTGCTTTCTGTTTTGTATAAATGCCACAAATAGTTTTATATTTGATATTAACTTCGAATCCTTCAAACCTTTAGCCAGATTTTTATACTTCTAGCCCATTCCCTTCTCTCCCCCATGAAGGCAGCATGGAGTATGTAGCTGTGAGAACCTCCCACCCCCGTGTGCAGATGACCTGGGTTCTAGTACACCATTACCAGCCGAACGGCACACTTAATCCACTTGGCTTCACCTTCCTCTTAATGACTGATATAAATATTCTTTTTAGCTACAAATTCAATTCAGTTTCATTTTTCCTTTTCTTCAGTTCCTTCTGTGGTGACCCTAAGATTCTTAAGTTAACTGTCTTCAGAGATGCTGATTTAAAAAAAAAAAAACCTATTGGATGCTCATCTACATTAAAATTTGAAGATTTCAGTAGGCTAGCAGAGACAGAGAAATAAGAAAAAACAATGAGCAGCGTGTACAAAATTAGGGGGAACGTTTAAAGCAGCAGAAAGACATATTTAGAATGGCGTGATATATTTGGCAAAGGATGATATTCTTCCACAACCGGAGTCTCAATGCTTTGCGCAAAGAACAACTGTCAATGGCACTCAGGTCCTCTCCATTTGTCCAGGGATGCACCTCAGTGTGCCTTCCAATCTCTTGAAACTATGCAAAACTTCAAGTGAAATCTGGATTTTCTGGGGAAGAATAATCATGGCTTGCATGAGATTCTCAACAGGGTTCATTCTGCAAAAATATTTAGGAACCCCTAGACAAACAGCTCACGTCTTATCTACTGCTCTTCCTCCTTTAAGTGGTGCGGGCCATATTGCGACATTCTGTGCCCTCCTCTCCATTTCTGAGAATGTCAGCGACTGGTTTCCTTCAATGATATCAATAAAACCTTTGTACTATCCCCTTGGATGAAGGGGTGCTCACTTTCTACAGAGGGTAACTGACATGTAAAAATGGAGTTTGTAATGGAACCGGTGTTCACACAGAAACATTGTACCATTCAGAGGTACAATAAAAATCCCTGAGGAGCCTGGGTGGTGTGGCTCAATCACTGAGCTTCCATCTATGAACCAGGAGGTCACAGTTCAATTCCTGGTCAGGGCACAGGCCCGGGTGTGGGCTCGATTCCCAGTAGGAGGCGTGCAGGAGGCAGCCGATCAATGATTCTCTCATCATTGATGTTTCCATCTCTCTCTCCCTCTCTCCTCCTCTCTGAAATCAATAAAAAATATTTTAAAAAATACCTGAGTAGTGCTAGTTCTTTTTAAATAAAAACTGAAATCCTGCTGTCTAATAATACTTAGCGGTAGAGAACAGTAATAAGTAATCAAAAGGGAGACTGTGATAGACTATATGGAAACAGATTTGTCCATTGCAACCCATCCCATGACTACGAACACACTATACATAACCTGACCATTCCATACCAAAGGTGACCTAGGTAATGGGTAAAACATGGTTTTCTCCTAAGAACTAGTACCTTCCTTTGACTCAGGATAAAAGGACCTCGGCCTCCCAAAACACTACAGACTTCCTTCCCTTTTAGAGGGCTGTATGGGCTGGGGAGGGGACAGAGAGGTGACAGTGGAAATCAGAGCCTAGATCACCAAAGAAAGATAACTGTTTTTATTAAAGTTGTCCCCTCGAAATTACCCACGTGGGAGTCTAGGTAGAGAGAGTTCCCCAAGGGGCAGGGCCTCTTCCTCATGCCTGCTCTTCTGCTCGGGTGATAGAGTTCTGGGAGGTGCCTAGGACTGTCTCGAACTCCTGAGATGGAAGAGTGAGGTTTGGGGCGAGGGGAGCCTGTCCGCTCTGGCTCCCTGTGGACTGTGACAGGGTCAATGCCAGGCCAGGGGCAGGCAAGACTCTGCTCTGACCCAACAGTTCCCTGCTGACTGAATTGGGCTTGCAGGCTCCTCCGGCCTCCAGGTTGAGAAGGCGATCTCTGGGGAGCAGGCTGCAGGGACTCAGGCTGTGGGCACAGCTTCATCTATAGCATTTAAATATTCAGACCAGTGGTTCTCAACCCAGGGACAATTCTGTACCCCAGGAACATCTGGCAATGTCTGGAGATAGTTCTGTTGTCACGACTTTGGGGGACAGGGAGGATTACTACCAGCCTTAGTGGCAGAGGCCAGAGATGCTGTTAAACAGCCTGCACTGCACAGGACAGCCCCCCGCAATACAAAGGACAGGCCCTCACCTCCCAAACAAAAGTACTCAGTCCAAGACTTCCCTCGTGCAAAGACTGAGAAAACCCGACTTACACTGTGATCTGCAGCCTCCATTTGCATGCCTGTCTCAAGCCTTGCAAATATGAACAGGCACACCTGCTAAGAACCTAACCATAATTATAAAAATGTTAAAACACTGTTTTTACGGGGGGGGGGGGGGGGGAGTTATTTCAGGTTATGGTATCCAAAGAATAACTTCTCTGACTCCAGTTAAGATTCAATCAATCATTCATTCAATATTTATCAAGCACCAATTATGCAATTAGGCACAGTGCTTAGCAAAAGGGACGGTGTTAAAAGAAACTGACAGTATCTGATGACTGTAGATTCATTTCCTATCTGGCTCAGAGCAGTCTGACTTTGAAGTCAGACCCATCTAGTTCCAATCCCAGCTCTATCACTGTCATTAGACATGTCACTTCCCTTCCCTGAACTTCAATCTCTCCATTTCTCCAGGAGGTCAAACAGGGCCTCTCTCAAAGTGGGAGGTACTTTTAAAAAAGATAATTCATGCAAAGCACAACATACACTGCCTGGCACACAATCAGTACTAAGTCATTAATTCAACAGCAAATTTTAAGTTTTATAAGCTGGAAACTGCTAGTATGCTTATAAAATAGGTAGCCCCTTTAACTGTGACTATGACAACATAAACCCAACATTAGTCAAGTTCATTGCATGGCATATAAATTCCTTCCAATTCTGGCTCCCATCTCCATCTCCAGACTTATCTCCCACCATCCACATCATCGGAAATGCAGCCCTCGGTTCCCATAAGTGGGGACACACTAAGAGATGAGATCTGATGGTAACCAAAGCAGTGTTAAGCCAAAGGTCACTGTGAGAAAGAAATTCTTCAGCTGTCACTCTGCAGCACACACAGAGAGTGGGCGGGAGGGTGGGAGAGGGAGAGGCGATGAACAAACACAGAAGGCTCCACGCACGCCAGTAATCTGTGCTCCTCGTGGTTAGGGGTTACGGGGCCCAGACATGTGACCTCAGTCAAGTTACTGAAACTTACTGAGGCTCAGTCTCCTGATAAGCAAAATAAAATAAAATGAATGAGTTGCCGAAGCCGGTTTGGCTCAGTGGATAGAGTGTCGGCCTGGGGACTGAAGGGTCCCGGGTTCGATTCCGGTCGGGGGCATGTACCTGGGTTGCGGGCATATCCCCAGTGGGAGATGTGCGGGAGGCAGCTGATCGATGTTTCTCTCTCATCGATGTTTCTAACTATCTCTCTCCCTTCCTCTCTGTGAAGAATCAATAAAATATATTAAAAAAAAAATGAATGAGTTAATAAGCTTTAACATTTCTCCCACTCAAATTCTGATTCAGGCTTGGAAAATCTTTAAGATTAAAATGTTTCCTAATGATCCTTTGAAAGGGGGAGGATGAAATAAAAGGTTTTAGAGAAATGATGTGTCAAATTAAGGTCTGAGAAGATGGCTTAGTGGAATAGTCTTGAAATCTGTGCTTAGTGACTGTTCATTGTTCTTGTGTCACAGCAGCTTCTGTCAGACATCCATCCTTGCAGGGAGTTCTTTCTGAAGAAGAATCTATAGCAGCGGTCGCCAACCTTTCAGACCTCACAGACCACCAGTGGTCTGTGGACCACCAGTTGGCGACTGCTGGTCTATAGCTCCCCCAACTAACCACAATCATGCTCCTGTTAACATTCACGAGCTATGCAAGTGCTTAGCCTTCAAGGGTATTCCATGCTCCCTTGGATTCTACTCATCACTGAGAGCATCGATATTCAACACAAGTAACCGAAGAGCAAGAGCAGAATAATTCTCTGACTTGGAGCAAATGTCACTTTCAGAATTATAGCCTGGGAGACCCTAATAATCATCTCCAACACCTTCACTTTACATAAAAGCATCACCTTTATTTCACTAAACCCTGAAGGATGAGCTGGTTAGATTTGTAAGAGAGGCTCTTAACTCCTTTTGGCAAAAGTTAGCTTATTTGGAGAGCGTTTTCTTCCTAAAAGCATCCCTAAAGAAAGGAATAATTTTACTACTTCTGCTTATGCACTTAACATGCTTGAAATTCATCCTACACACAGAATTCCTTACCAGTGCTACTGTCCACTGCACTATCCCAGCAATTTGGGAGGTGCTGGCCACAAAAAGAAAAGGCAAGATGAACACTACTGACTTCACAGGGGTGCCAGCAATTGGGACCACACTCTTGTGCAATTACAGCTGTACCATAATAAATATTAACAATAACAATGATAAATAACAAACATTTTACTTGTCTTCCAGTCAGATCACGGAATCTGCATTCCAACTGTGCGAAGTACAGCAGGGCCCATCCTGCATTGCAAATCACACATTTTAAAAGAAGCGTGTTTCCCATATCCGCTCCATGAAGCGACACAGCCTTAGAACATAATAACCGGCACCGTGTTGACTTTCACAGGATTCTCACGGTGCCCTTTCACCAGGAAATCCCACGGGAAGCCTTCACTTTCCAGAGCAGAAGCGTTCACCCTCTTCCTTTCGCTCACCTCAAATATTCACTGAATAACACGAACTCAGAAATAATAAAGTGACAACAACGATGACAGTAACCCTCCAATCCAGAGGAATAAAAATACAAAACCCAAGAACAAGAGTTAAGGCCACACAGGGCTGTATTAAGAAAACAAAAGCCACCTTACCCCACACACCTGTGAGGAGTTACAGTAACCTTTGTATCAACATGATTTGAAGGCTTGCCACAGAATCACATCAACCTTCTAGTGTCAGGAAATACCTCCTCTTTACCCGCCACTAGACAAAACGTGCATCTGAGGCTGACCTGGAAATCCAGTGTCCCCTATGTCCACCCAAATACGGGCAGTCAGGGCTTACAGAGCTAAGAAACACGAGCCGACAAGCCCCGGAAGATTCTGCAGGGCAGAGCACTCACTCCAAGGAGCCGACTCCAACCGTCCTCATGCCTCCGCCCCACCCAGACCAGACCGGGCCACTGAGTCTCCATTCCCTGGGTCGTTTTAAAATGGGTCGCGGGTAGTACCGTGCAGATGCCTCCACCATTCCGTGATTCTCACACTTTACGGTCTCTCCCCGTAGATCCCGGGGCCCAAACTCGGGAATCTTATTCTTCAAAGTGTCAGGTGAGGAGCCCTACACCCAACGGCGTGTTTGTGTAATGACCTCCAGGTGAACCGCAGCAGGTGGACCAGCAGCCACGATTTGGGGCATCTGACCCTAACAGGCTCCCCCAAAGCACACCTACTTCAACCCCCCGACGTGTTGCGGGGCAGGACCCTGGGCCCATGCATCCCACCAGGCGACGCCTGGACCCCAAGGAGGTGGGAAGGCGCCGGCGATGGGGCCGCCGTCACCTCCATTGGCCCATCAAGTTGCACTTGGCTCGGGAGGGGGCTGGGGAAAGAGCTTAGCCCTGGACGTCCCGAGGTCTCGGTGACCACGCGTTCTGCCACTTAGTAGCCCGGCGTCCTGAACGCTCGGCCTCAGTTTCCCCATCTGTGCAACGGGCTCGCGCCACCCCCCGGAAGCCGAACCCGAAGCGAAACTAACTGGGCAGGTGGCGGGCACTTCCTGGCTCTCCCCGCCCCGCCCCGCTGCCCGGTCCCCGAGGAGGGCGCGCCCCGCGGGCCGCAGCCTTTCCGCCCCCGCCCGGCTCAACCCCGGCCCCGGCCCCGGCCCCGGCCGGCCACTCACGGGTAGGCATGGTGACCCGAGCCGCGCTCGCCGGCGCTCGCTCCCAGGCTCAGCGGGGCCGCGCAGGTCACGCCGTTGGCACCATGACGCGCCGACGCCGAGCCGCGGGGGCCGGGACGAGGCGGAGGGCGGGGGGCGGAGGGCACGGACGCCAACCCCGCGGCTCACGCAGCGATGCCGGCCGCAGCTGCCAGGGCCGGCCCAGCTCCACGCCGGACGACGCGTTGGGCGTCCGCACGGCCTGACGTCAGCACGTCGCCGACGCCCAGGCCCCGCCCCCACCGGTCGCCGAGCTCCGCCCACAAGCGATCACTCCGCCTCGGGTGCGGGCAGCGCGGAGGGGCCGGAGCCCGGCACGTGGGGAGGGCAGCGCACGGAACCACCTGGCGCTTCGTTTATTGCCAAACTAGAGGTTTGAGTAATGTTCGTTTCCACGAATCCTTATTCGAGGGGCATTAGCAATACTGTTTCTTAGTTTAAGATGTTTGTGAGGAAAAGCGTGGTTGCTGTCGATGCCGGTGCATGCATACCTACCCACCTAGCTACTGTGGCTTTTTCTCTTAGGAACTGCTGGACTTGCCCTGCCTTCTGTAGTCTTTTGAGACGCGCTGAGGTCGTTTAGGGTGATGGCGGCGCATTTTTGGAGAGCACTGGAAAGGCCATTTCCTCCTGCCCTACTGGGGACTTTCAGAGAGATTTTTACGCCTCGGGAGTCATCCTCCAGTGAGGCCGGCAGTCCACTGGCGGAGCCATTCTTCTTGACACTCCGAGTGTCATTAATAACGGATGCATCTAAGTCACCCGGCTAAGCGGCACTGGGAGCCCAGGCATTCAGCAATGCCCTGCACTTCGCCAGGCACTGGGGGCTGGGGGCAGCCTGCGCCCAGAAGTAGGAGGAAGCCACAGAGGCCTGACACTTTCTCAAAGCGCTTCAGGACCCTTTGGTGCCTGAATCACCTGGGAACCTGTTTAAAGCAGATTTCTAAGCTTGGAGCTCACCCTACTGAATCCCACTGGAGGATGATTCCAATGCATGTTTAACTCGAAGAACCTTTGTCCTAGGAGGTGGTGCCCACATTCTGGTTAAGAAATGATCCTGTGCAGCATGGAGAGAAGAGAAGATAAAGAAGGAAGGCCTGGCTGGGGAGCTCAGTTGGTCAGAGCGTCCTCCCCGATAAGCCAAGATTGTGGCTGTGGATCCCAGGTCAGGACACATGTAGGAACCAACCAATGAATGCATAAATCCTAGTAAGTGGAACAACAATTCTCTCTCTCTCCCAAATCAAAAATTAAAAAAGAAAGCACCAGGAGCGTGGGGGACATTCACCTTGAATTCCTGGGAAGGAAGCAGAATTTGAATTAGCAGGGACTTGGCCCGTCCATCAAGAGGCTGGAGGAGGGGGAGGCACGTCAGAGTGAGTCACAGAAGCCGGTCCCAGGGGAGAGTCTTGATAATGGCAAAGGCCAAACTACAAAGTACTTGGCCAACACTTCTCCCCCCACACACTTGCATGTGTTCATTATCTATGAAGTCTTTACCGCTCCCAGGTTTCCCCCCACGACGTTCACAGCGTCCCCATTTGCCTCCACTGGAGCACTTTTCCATTTGAACCCTAATTAAACTGTGCTAAGTGTGTTGGCATTCTACCACTGGACTGCAAACTTTTCAGAACATGGCAAAAACCCATGTTCTGTTCAGATTTATGTATTTCTCCCTGGCCCACAGCAAGGGGCTAACACATATTAACACATTGCGGACGGATCACGAGAATTCTCGCTTCATATTACACAGTGTTTTACAAAGTGTCATGCTTTAAAAAGATATTAGCTTGTAAGGACAGGTAATAAATAACTTTAAAATGCAATGGGTATTTCATTTTAAAGCGCGCCTTTAACATTTATGTAAAACGTTTTTTTGTACTCATTCAATAGAAACTTACCTGGCCCCTGGGTAAAGCTAGCAATAAAACTACTGGTCCGCAATGTGTTAATTTAATAACTATATAAATATAAGTGCATATCCATTCAATGAATAGGAAAATAAAACAGCTAAAATAGAAATAGTTAACGACTTTACAAACAAGCTTGGAATTTGTCCTTGAAGAGGCCATTCTAGGTTCGGTATCCAGACAGTTGTGTATCTAGCATTACATCACCAGAGGCAGGGCTCCACAGAGCAGACAGTGTGGGAGGAAGGCCTCAACACTTACACAGAGGGGAGGTGCCCAGCCTTGGTGGTGGCTGCAGAAAGGGAAGAGATGAATTTTACTGCAGAAGAATCCCTGAGATTTGTTGGCTGCTACTTGGGAGCAAAAGCGAGGCATCTGTTGGTTGTGTAACTCCAGGGTTGGCATAAGGAAACCCAGGGGTGCTGGGAGAACCGCAGACAGGGTGCGAGGAACCCTGCTTTAGGGAGAGGGCATGACGAGAGGATGTGAGCTTCTCTTTGATATATTAAGCATCCAAGGTTAGACATTCCAGTGACTAGGGCTGGGCACACACACCAGACTGAAGGCAGGCAGAGAAATCTCAAGGTAGGAGATTTGGGAGCCTTTGGCTCAGGGACAGAGGCTGGAGCCAGGAGTCAGAGGAAGCCAGGGAGGGAGGGTGTTGGAGCTAAAGAGATGGTCAGAAATAGAGGAGATCCAGAGGGCACAGTGCCCAGAAGCCAAGGGCGGATATGTCATTAGTCAAAGAAGACACAAATCCCAGAGGCCATGATACAGTCCCGCCCATAATGGATTTGGTTCTTCTTATTTTTTTTTTTTAATCCCCTTGGTCTCTTGCTTTTGTGTTGTTGCCAGAAATAAACATCAGCAGCCAAAGATGGTGAGGAAGGACTGCTGAAAAGCAGGAATGATACCATCATGATTGTTGGGTCATCCATACCGCACTTAAGTGTTTTTCCAGTCTGGACACATAGGCTATGGGTAACACTGTTGCTATACAGACTGCCTTGATCCAAATCCTCTGATTAAGTCCTGCCTGTGGGTCTCTCCAACCCCGACCCCTCCAGTTCCTGAGAGGACTGTTTCAGCACCTTGGTTAGTGCTTGATCTGAGAGTTTGCCTCTCCTGGACTGCTTCTTCCTCTCTGGCAAACACATCCGCTCTGTCCAGTGCTCCTCACTTGAGGCTTACCGGGAACTGCTGGGAACTGGGCTTTCTCCATCTCCATAAGTCCTCACTGCCCGGCCCTTGTCCTTGCATAGTGTGTGTGGCCACACCGATATGGGGCACCCGGTCCCTTCTCCAGAAAGGCCGCCTGCCTGAAAATATCGATTAAAACGACATTAGATCATTGTCAACATCCTATTAGAGCATTAGCTTTTAGCCCAAATTGCCCCAAATAGCTCTGCTTCCCGTTCAGTCCAGTATTTGTTCCAATTTTTAAATCAGGCACTGAGGCGATTCACTCATAATTAGCACGGAATTTACTGTTCAAAGGTAACTGCCAGCAAATGTACAGTTGATAGGAAATAACTGTAAGAATATTTGCTTCTCCCAAAAGTGTATTCCCCAAAGGTCATAATGATGCTATTTGATGCTCTGGCTGCTTAGTTTTCTTCCTCCCTAAAGATATCAGTAACATGCCCTTTTTGTTTCATTACCTTCTATTTTATTTCTGCCATTGCTTAATAGTGACTCGGGGCTTTCCAGTTCTCATGAGGCATAAAAAGCAGACTTTGGACTTAGAAAAGCTGAGTTTGAATCCTGCTTTCCCCCTGACCTGGCCTTTTGACAATCTTTGACCTCTCTGAACTCAAGTCTCCTCAATTTCAAAGTCAAGAGCCATTCCCTTGTGTTGTGATGTCCTCTGAGTCTGCGCAAGGCAGTCGTTCTCAAACCGGACTGGCCTTTGGAATCACCAGGGCAGCTTTAAAAAAACACCAGGACCCCACTCCCAAGATCCCGAAGTGCTTGGTTGCAGCATGGCCTGGGCTTGGACTTGGTTTCAAAGCTCCTCAGGTGGGTCTGTGTGCAGCCAAAGTCAACGTCACTGCTTCAGGGAAGAACTGAAGTAAGAAGAGGCTCCAGTTCAGTCTCATGAGCTCATTTCTGCTGCCAGCGGAGCTCATGTGTTTCTGCAGCACTGCACTCCGAATTAGAATCATCTCTTCCACTCACGTGCCGGCCAAAGGAGCTGGAAACACTTATTTAAAAAAAAAATTAAAAGGCTAAGCCTCTCATCCAAAAGGTCACTGCCCAGCCCTTTCTGCGCCAACGGGGACGCTGTGCCAGGCACACATTCCTTCTCTTCCTGGGAGCCAATGTCACAGGCATGAGAGGAAGGGAGAGGGAGAGAGGAATAGAAACATCAGTGATGAGAGAGCATCATTGATCAGCTGCTTCCTGCACGCCCCCGACTGGGGATCGAGACCGAAACCTGGGCATATGCTCTGACTGAGAATCCAACGGTGACTTCCTGGTTACTGGGTTGATGCTCAACCACTGAGCCACACCAGCTGGGCAAGGGGGAACTCTTTTAAATATAGTGGCATTCTAATATATGCCTAACCCATGGACACAGACAATAGGATGGTGAGGGCCTGGGGCAGGGGATGGGGATGGGCTAGAAGAGGTCAATGGGGGTTGGGGGGTGGAAAGGGAGAAGGGGACATATGCAATACTTTCAACAATATAAATAAAATAAATAAATAAATAAATAAATAAATAAAATGGCAGAAATGAGCAGCTTATGTGAGGGCTCATGGGAGGGAAAGGCAAGGATGACGTATGAAAGCTTAGAGCTGAGTAACATCCCCCTCTCTGTTATTGGACCCTCAATCCTGCCAGCTCTGTGGTGGTTGCGACAAGGAGTCATGAACAAGAACCTGTTAAAGAGGACAGTGAACTTCAGGGGGACAAAGGTGGGGCTTCCAGGTCCAGCTTCCCTCTCCCTGGGAAGATTTCACCTCCAGCTGCCAACCTCAGAGGATTTGGAATTTGGTTTTCGAAGGAAGAAGGTGATCTTACTAGTTTACAGAGTCTTCAGTGGGGAAAGGGACAGGTCCTTGAGTTTGGTGATAAAGGGTAACCAGGAACAGTGAAGAGAGCGTCTTTACCAGAGTATGTGGTCTATGCATCAATGAAGAAGAAACAGACTGGGGAGGAAAGAAGGGTACAGGAATAGATGTTTGGCAGCAAAATGAAGGGGAATCTAGTTTCCCAATGAAGGGATTAGTTGGTCAAAGGAAACCCCAGTGATTCCTGAAATATGGCAAATAGAATCCCCCATTTAGCTATTAAACTTAATTTCAAACTAATTGTCCAAAACCACAGTGAAGTGTGTACCCTTTTAAATGGTACCAGAAAAGGCACGCTTGGTGGGGTGTTGAATTCTGAACATAAGGGACCGTCAGATGACTCAGATAAACAAACACAGCAGGGGAATGAGCTGTGGGGGAAAGGAGAGAGAGAAAATGCCACCAGTTTCTGTTAATATGACTGCTCATTCACCATCGACGTAAAGTAATATCATTTTACATAATTAGGCAGGTGCCAGAGGTAGACATTTAATAAGTCGATTGTAAAACTGCCTAATTTAATTGAAAATCTTTTAAGGATAATTTCCGCCCATTGCTGTTTCTTCCGATATTTAATAAAATGGTTATTAACATAACCTGCCCTGCTTTTTCTTGTTTTGCAACTGTGCTGAGACTAAAAGAAGGCCCATCTTCCCAAGCATATCAAGACATACTATGTTAATAAATTTGGTGCAACCTCACATAAACCACATACAGTTTCCAAAGGCTGGTATGATGATGCAGAATAGTGGAAAATACTAGTATATTTTTTATTGCATTAACAAAAGATCTTTGCAGATTCCAATGATCCCAGTCGTAGAATAAAATACAATCTGTCCAGTGAAAAATACATGTTTTTAAGAGACATACATGCAATTAGAATCTGACGAAAATACCAGGTATGGTGTTCTCTTACTCTGAAACAACATTTTGCTTCAGTATCTGGAGAAAAATCATGTCAGGGACTTCAGGGAACTGCATGTGGAAAGGACAACAGAATCACTATCAAACATGTTTTCATTCTTATTTGATTAACACCCTCCTCTCTATAGACTGTAAGCGCCGCAGGGCAGGAGCCAGATCTGCATTTGCTCACTGCTGTGTGCATGCTATCCAACAGCACTAGTTCACTGTCTCTACATAGTAAGAGTCCAATTCATATTCATTGAATGAATGACATGTAACAGTCAGGGTTCAAAGTCTGAATCAACAGAAAACAACTTTGTCTGGTTTAAGATAATTGGGTAACTCACAGGATAATCAAGAAGGACTGAGGTGCCCAGTTGGCGTGGCTCCGTGGTTGAGCATCGACCTATGGACCAGGAGATCACGGTTTGGTTCCTGGTCAGGGCACATGCCCAGGATTGCGGGCTAGATTCCCAGTGTGGGGCATGTAGGAGACGGCTGATTGATGATTCTCTCTCACCATTATGTTTCAATCTCACTCTCCCTCTCCCCTCCTCTCTGAACTCAATAAAAAAAATACATATTTTTAAAAAAATAAAAGCCTGAGGTTTCAGCACAGTCACTGGGCTACTGTTCCCAACATGGATACACTCTTGTCACTGGCATGACTCACTGACTTTGGACATTGCTACTTTTTCCTCTGGCAACTCAGCTACTGTTGCTGCTGTCCACCCAAACAGAGATCCAGTGAGTCTCGCCCTTTTTTTTTTCCCCCATCATCACCTTCCGATTCAAAGTTTGGTGTGTGGTAGGCATGGCTGAGTCAGGTGCCAAGAAGGAGTGGGCAAATAACAGGATGGCATCGTCAGGTTGTAGTGGGAGAAGGGTTTAGCCTTACCAGGGGTGGGCTGTGCTTTCACACACAGGAAGGAGGTTTAGATGCTGGGCAGCCAAAAATCATGGCAAAAGCTCACCCTTTGGCTGCTCGACATCCACATGTTCACTGTTTTCCTCACATGTACAGTATTAAATCTCTCAATCTCTCTCTTTCTCTCTCTCTCTCTCTAGAAATCACCGAAGAGAATGCAAATATTCCTCATAAAATAAAAAATATTTTCATCTTCTCCCTCAAAGAATCCAACACAAAGTCATTTGAGTTACCAAGTCCAGATCCAAGTCTGGCAGGTCTGGGTGTTTCCCATTCTTCTTCTAGTCCAGGCACAATCCCATCTCAATATTCTATCCCCTACGGAGGTACATTGTGACGCCGACTACCACTAATACACCTTATAACACACAGTGGGACAGGGGAGAGAGAAGAAAGTTGGTCAATACATTGTGTACACGTGAGACAACGAGGAAGAAAGGGCCAGTAGATGCCGAGCTCTAAATTGTGTAATTGCTGCGAAGGCCCCGTGGGTATTTATGAACGTGTGACTTCTCTACCACCCACTTCCCACTGCCTTTGACTTCAGCCTGCTTCTCAGCTGTTTGAGGTCCCCCACCTGGTGGAGTGACCCAGATTTCCATTCCCGAGGCGAAGTCCTTCGTGTTCTGTCTGCATGGGGCTGCTGTTATTTTTCCATTAACTTTTGCCACAAGATGAAGCAATAACACCAAAAGGCCATCTCAGGGGATCTCCCGGATTCAGATGTAGCCTTCCAGGCACCATTGTGGAGTAAGCAGACCAACCTTTCCTAGCTGATGAGAGTTCATCATCCCAACCACCACCTCAGCTCTCGTGTCCCTTGTTCCTCGAATGGGGGAGCCTGAAGAGGCAGGTGGCAGCTCAGCTCCCCATTAGGAGAAAACAGTGCTATGCATCCCAAAGGAAGCATTCCTCCCTTGGACACTACGTTATCCAAACCATGAATGTCTACACTTGTGGGAATGGAATGCAATGTTTTCTGGCTATCGAGGAAAGAGCATACATCTTATCTCGCTCAGAGCATAAAGCACATCTTATATGCATAATTGTAATTTAGCCTCGCAAAGCAGCCCAACTGGCATCGTAACTAAATTTTTAAGAGGCCTCCCCACTGTTCTAGAAGGCCAGGAGTCCTTGGGTGATAGGGTACATGACAACATGAATGAGTCCTTGGGCTTAAAGCTCTAAATTTTCTCTTCACTGTAAAACAAGGATCTTTGTTCAGAGCCAAGTCAAATGCAATGCTCAGATGATGACTAAGGCACTTAGAAACGTCAGGGATCTCCCAGCAGAGCCTTTGGTATGGGAAACAGTTTATTGCCTTCACTATCTCATAAGCATAGAGACCCCCCCCCCCCCCCAAGGCTGGGTGCCTTTGAAGCCCTCCCAAAGGTCGGAGCTAGGCGCCACCTCTGTTTGTCCAGACAGTGGTAGCTGAAACTGCTCCCCCATTTATTATTATGTAAATCCTTGCTGATGGGCTAGTCTGCCTGTTGCCAGGGGTCACCTGCCTAAGGGCTATGCTATGGGTGCATCCCAGATCAATAAAAGCTTGGTGAGGCCTGAGCACGGAGGAAGTCCTTCGGGACTTGCCGCCTGGTCCCCCAATATTGCAAAATTATCTCGTGTCTTTTTCTCTCATTTGCTGTGCGGCTCCTCTTTCAGATACCGAACCCTACTCCACGCAGAACGTGGAGGGAGTCTTACTCGACACTTTGGGGTCAGGGAAAACTCATTTTCAGATTCTGCAGGGAATCCCCAGAAGGAGCATTTCTGCAGTGGGAAGAGCCTTCGTGCCGCAGGGGAGGGGAGGGAAGCACATTTCTGGTCTTTCTCCCAGATCCAGACTGGGAGGTAGATTCTGCCTCCTGTGTGTGGAGGTCACACGCTAGATTGGCAAAGACTCAAGACTGTCCTCTACAGAACAAGGAATTCGAAACATGCAAAGCAGCAGGAAAATGAAGGTTAGAACTGAAAGGTGATGCCCAGATGCCTTAGGAAGGATTCGCCTGCTCCCCTCCCTGAGCCCCCACAAGCAGCTGTAAGGACCACTTAATGGCTGGATTCGGGGTGCGGAATAATTGCGGTCATTTCACAAATAATCTACCACCCAAGTTTACCCATCTAGACCGACTCTCTGTTGCTGAGGCAGGTTCCTTTTACCCTCTACGCTTTTTACAGGAAAACTAGCAAAAGGATAGGTAGAAAGAGCTAGGTTGTGCATCTCCAATCCTTTTTCTGAAACTCACCAAAATGCACTCTTGCCTTGGGGAGGCCGTGTGAAGCTGGGAGAAGCCAGGGGTGTCACTGTGATGGCGCTCCCTCGCCTTGGAAGGAAACAACAGGTGTGGAGCAGAAAGGTTCTCCCTTTAACAATAATTGCAAGCCCCTGTCTTTTCTTTTGAATGAATAAAGTCAAACTACCCAGAAGATGATGTGCCATTTGTCCAGGCAAAATCCTTCCACGCTTGAAAACGTCATTCAAATCTACCTCAGCAGGAGTTGATGTATTCTTTGTTTTCCAGGCAGAAAGGACAGGATAAGGAGTATAGAAGCATGGGATCATGGGGGAATTGCAAGTTTTCAGGACTGCTGCCATGAAGAGGGAGAAGGTGGGGAGAAGGGGAAACATGGGTAAGGGGGTGAGTTGTATCCTGTAGCCCAAGAGTGGCCAATCCCAAAACCTGCAGGCGAGGCAGGTCACCCACGTGAGAAGAGGGGCTGTTGGGGCCCTGGCCAGAAGGGCAGCTGTCACTTAGTTCCAGCCAACTGTTACCATATGGACTGTGAGAGCTGAGCTGCCCGATTTCCCTATTTTTATGAGAATCTGGAAATACAAATTTCCTATAAAATTTTTCAGTGTTTAAATACGGCCACCTCATTTCTTTATGAATCATTGACTAAACATGTAGTGGGGCTAATATAGCACCAAGCTGGGTGCTCACTAGACCAAGACAGGTCCTCAGACAGGATTGTCATATTTATTGTTCACAGCGCCCCCCAGAGGTAGGTGCTGTTATTATCCCCATATGACAGCCCCTGAGACTTATGGTTAAGTAATTTCTCCAGTATCCTAGTCCTCCTACATGGCAGGTAGAAGCCTTTTCAGACAAATCCTGCCTCCCTCTTCTCTGCTCTGTTCCCCCACAGCCACCCATATACTCACTGGCACCGTCCTTGCTTTTAAAATATGTTCTTATTGATTTCAGAGAGGAAGAGGGAGGGAGAGAGAGATAGAAACATCAGTGATGAGAGAGAATCATCGATTGGCTGCCTTCTGCACGCCCCTGCTGGGGATGGAGCCTGCAACCCAGGCACGTGCCCTGACTGGGAATTGAACCACAACCTCCTAGTTCATAGGTCAACGCTCAACCACTGAGCCACACCGGCTGGGCTACTTTGTCTTTTTATCATTGAAGGTGCTGAGACTGTGAATGAGTCCTCCCTGACCTCCCCCTCACCCGGCACTCTTCAAATTACTCCAGTACTTTTACGCTCCGTCATTAGTTCTTTATTCCAGGATGCAGAGAAAACAGAGGGAGACGGGGATCCCAGCACGCCACGCCCTGACACGCAGGGACTGCCTGGAGCAGACTTTGTTGTCTGGTTTCCACGCATGACATCTCCTTTACGCCAACCTTTCTTTCTGTACGTGGGTGGCCTGTGGCCCCCTGCCGTGTGAGGCCTTTAGAAATGGATGGGGAAGAAGGGGACATTGGTGCTGCCAGCCCACGCATCCCAAGCTTCTCCTTGGAGAACTCATCCCTCCGCAAGGATCCAGGTCAACTAAGGGAAGCGGCTTGAAGTTTCTAAGTTCCGTTCCTATTGCAACTGAAAGGCATTTGCCGATTCGGAAAACCATTCGGAAAAAGCAGGAAGACACTGTCTGGATTGCTTTTGTCTTGAAACCTGTGAGTCAGTGATCTGTCAGGAGAATGAGGAAGTCAAATCGCAAGAGACGGTGCGTATCTGCAGAGCATAATGCAATCACTGCTGTGCAGGCTGGTGCCCCAGAGAGATGGAGCGGCGGGTCCCTGCGGGCAGCGTTTGTTGTGCCTAATCATTTGGTTTTAGTCTTGACAATAGTCTGTGGATGTTTGTGAAAGAGGTCCCTGTGCTCGGCTAATAGAGAGCTTTTAATCACGCCATTAAAATGGGGAAGGAGGCGGGCACAGAGCCCACAAGGATGTCACCTGAAGGGGACATCGGATCGAAATGCCCAGTGAACCGAGGGCAGAGCTGAGAAACGGGTTGGGAATAAAGGCAG
Organism: Myotis myotis; assembly: GCF_014108235.1. Taxonomy (NCBI): domain Eukaryota; kingdom Metazoa; phylum Chordata; class Mammalia; order Chiroptera; family Vespertilionidae; genus Myotis; species Myotis myotis. The sequence goes on from NW_023416320.1 coordinate 3,554,559, forward strand.
CCTGGGTGCTCCCCAGACATCATTCTGTGCGCACTGGCTTTGAACGGGGAGGGGGGGGGGAGGGTGTATCTGGGGAGTGTGCAAACAAACAGGAGCGAATGCTTTTCAGAAGCAGTTGTTACATAAAAATATTCAACTCCGCTCGACTGATGTGAATTGCATCCAATTTGTTGTTTTTATTTTCCTGAAACGCCAATCTGTCCACAAAGACATTTAAGCAGGAAAATGTATTAGGAACTATTTTGGGCAAAAGAAGAACACCAGCTTCAAGAGGGGGGTTCAGAGACGGTGTGGACCCCCTCTTCCAAGGCCTCAGCACGCAGAAGGGGAGAAGAGGTTACCTGTGTCTGTCAGAGTTCTTAGGTGCAAGAACGAAGGTCACTTGTTTGGTTTTTCTCTTGGTGTATGGCAAACGACCCCCAAACTTAGTGGCTTACAACAATAATTCAGCCTGGCTGGCGTGGCTCAGTGGTTGAGTGATGACCTATGAACCAGGAAGTCACGGTTTGATTCCCGGTCAGGCCACATGCCCGGGTTGCAGGCTCAATCCCCAGTGTGGGGCCTGCAGGAGGTAGCAGATCGATAATTCTCTCTCATTATTGATGTTTCTATCTCTCTCCCTTCCTCTCTGAAATCAATAAACATACATTTTAAAAAAAGAACAATAATTCATTGGCTGTCGTGATTCCATGCTTGCCTGGGCTCAGCCAGGAGGCTCTGGCATGGAGTCCCTCACACGGTGTGACCAGTTACTGGCCGTGACTGTGGTCAGCTGAGGGCTCGCTGGGCTAGATGTCCCGGATGGCCCACTCTCATGCCTGGCAGTCGGTGCTGTCCGTCAACAGCGACCTCAGCTGGGCTACAACCAGAGCGCCTACTCTTGGGAAGTATAATTAAAAATGAAATCTACTCCCAACCCAGAAAACCTGTCCCCAAAGACGGTGGAGAAAGAAAACAGTCTTATTATTGCATGAACATCAAGCCAGAATGCGATGCCCGTCAGAGGCAATCTGCTAGGAGATTGCATAGAAGGAAATCTCACCCTGTTCTCTAGCCAAGCAGATGCAGCCTATTGCGACATGTTCTCAAGACAAGCAATAACCAGTCCTTGGCGGAGGGGACTTGATGGCACCGTTTGTCACACGCAGTTCCAGTTCATTCTAACTTTACCTGGCAATTGGGGTGGCCACCTGTGTCAACTGGCTTTATTCCTCTACATAACAAACTTGTTATCTTTACGACAGGAGATGGTTTTGCAATGTGGACCAAGGCACCCACACAGGCTAGGCTTTTACCCTCTCAGAGAAACTGTGTGTGTGTGTGTGTGTGTGTGAGAGAGAGAGAGAGAGAGAGAGAGAGAGAGAGAGAGAGAGAGAGAGAGAGAGAGAGAGAGAGATTTATCTTGATGTTTATATTTTCAAAGAAATGGCTCCTTGAGAAAGACATTCCTGGATCATAAAGCTGACAAGAGACCTACCTAGTTTTCCAAAGGGTTTCTATACATTTCAAAGAGAGGAACTTATAATTACAAGTTTTCTAAAGTCATCTGTACCATATGGCTTCACTCATACGTGGGGGACATAAAACTGAAAGCAACAAATGAACAAACAAGACAAACAACAAACAAAAACTCATAGACACAGACGACAGTATGGTGGGTACCAGGGAGGACAAGGGGAATGGGAGGGGAGTGGAGGGTAGAGGGGTCACGTGGATGGTGATGGGAGGAGATGCGACGTTGGGTGGTGGGCACACTGAGCAAGGTTTCTTCCTTTTTTAAACAAAATATATTTTTATTGATTTCAGAGAGGAAGGGAGAGGGAGGGAGAGATAGAAACATCAATGATGAGAGAGAATCATTGACTGGCTGCCTCCTACTGGGTATCAAGACCACAACCTCGGGCATGTGCCCTTGACTGGAATCAAACCTGGGACCCTTTGGTCCACAAGCCGACACTCTATCCACTGAGCCAAACTAGCTAGGGCAAGGTCTCTTCCTTTTAATCTGATGTGTCCTTACACGACACAGCCTCTCCACGAGGCTGAAGCTTCTCGCAGGATGACAGCTGGGTTCCAAGCAGAGATCTTCTCAAGAGCCAGCCTTCCCTGAGGCACAGGCAGAAGCTGCCAGGATCCTTATGACTGAGCCCTGGAAGCCGCACCGAGTCATTCCATCACGTTCTGTCGTGAGCAAGTCACACGGCCAGCCCAGATGCAAGGCGGGGAAGGGGCACCACCAGGAGGGGAGGCTCACAGGGCAGTCACCTTTGGAGGTCATCTGCTATATCGTCCTGTGAAATGAACAGAGGACATAGAGACGCCCCAGGAAAGCAAGAAGAATCAGGCTTGGAAGTGTGGACAAGTACATGGGCCACACATGAAACCTGACAAGCTCAGGGGAGGCCTGCAGGGTGGGCCTTACAACCTCAGAGACCGAAAGGAACCAGCTGGGATGGTCTGAACATAACCCTTCCTAACTAAGAGCTGGTCACGGCAGGCAGTCAGTCCTAGGCCTGTGGCTTCCCTGCCACGCTCAGTCTGTGCCTCCGGGAGTTGCCTGCTGTGGTTCCGTGTCTACGACAGCATGGCCTTGGGACGTCAGAGCCATCTCCTTTTCCGGGCCCTTCAGAGCATACCCACCGCCCGGAGCACAGGCCACAGACCCCTCATGGTTCTCTTGCTCCCCGCATGCCATCTCTCTGTGCTGCCAGTGTTAACTGTCAACTGTCCTGCACCCACCATGTGAAAGAAGTATGTGTCTCTGTTTTGCCTTCGTACCGAATCCCAAAGATTTCCCCACTTTGCTTTCTCCAGCCCCTTAATCTACCACCAGTGGATTCATGTAACCGCCCTTTGATGCTATTGTATACAATAAGCTGCAAAACTGCCATTCTCCGGAGCACTTTCTGAGATTCTGCTTCCTGATAAGGGTCAGTGAGGCTCACAGAAGCCCATAAAAATCCTCTCCAGGTTTGGACTTTCTTACACGCAGAACAGAGCCAAACCCCGACGCTAAGCTCGCGGAGCAGAGCCCACCGAAGTCAGGCCTGGGCACAGATGCAGGATGCTAGCCTCCGTGTGCTCGAACTTCCACTACCTCACCCCCAATCTCTCTGAGACAACGAACTCCATGTGCTGACGGCCTCCTCCCATCGCTCACTTCTGAGTGGACGCCTTGTGCTGGCGCCTCTGATGGCTGGAGCACAGGTTGCGTGACAGCGTCTACTGCAGAGGAGGCTGTGGCCGTGAGCTCCTGCCTTCTTTCTCGGCCTGAGGGAATGCGTAAGGTGTTCACCCTGCCTTCTTTCTCGGCCTGAGGGAATGCGTAAGGTGTTCACCCTGCCTTCTTTCTCGGCCTGAGGGAATGCGTAAGGTGTTCACGAGTCAGATTCCGGGAAGTCGGCAACTTCAGTCTTCCTCTGCGCCCGCGCCCCTCCAATCCAATCTCAGGACCAAGTCATATCAATTCTATTGAAAATAATCTTTCTCCTCATGTTATTTGCAAAAATCTTTATGCCTGTATGGATGAAACTACCAGGTGGGGGGTAGAATTTTATTTTTTAAATTATCTTTCTTTTTACAATTTGCTAATTTATTCTATTGTCTTAACAACTGAAAGTAAAAGAAGCTCCTTGCCATCTTGTGGGTCCATCTTGTTTACTGGACTTGGAAAAAAAACCTTTCTTTGCTTCAATATCCCCATTGGTTGAAGGGAGGATATGGTTGGCATGTCCTCTGAGATTCTCCCCGACTGCATCAATGAGCAGATTATTTTTTCTGAAAGACCAAAGAACATGGAGAAAATAAACAATAACCTGTGTCTGTGTCTCTGTAGACTGGATGGCCATGAGCTCTCCAGTGCAAAGATTTCAGGTATTAGTCAAGCACCAATCCCTTTTTTCATCCAGACGGGAGCTGGCTGCTCTCCCAGGCCGCCACCTGAGGCCATGCCTTTCTTGTGCCTTGCGGTAAATCCATGGTGGCAGGATTCTGGTTATCATAACCTCCCAAAATAGAAGCTCATTATGCCCTTCTCAACAAAAGTGGGCCTGATGAAAACTTTATAGGGAGTCTTTAGCAATTTGCATCTCCTCCTGCCATTGACTATGTTTTTCTTCTTACATATTTTTGTACATCATAGAGACATTTCTTTCTGCATTTCTTAAAAGGCAGCTGGCATGTGTTGGGGGAGATGGTTGGAATGTTAAAAAGATGTTCAAAATCCTTTATTGCCCTAGCTTGCTTGCAGGAAGTTAAACAGCAAAATGTCTTGTAATGATTCACCAAGAGCTCTTGAACTCAATGGGAACATCTTTGTGGAAGTACAAAAGCCTAAGGACATCTTTGTCATCAATATGTTCTCACCTTTGTGTGAGTGAGAATAAGGAATAAAACCACTACAGTGAGAGCACAGCCCCACAGCATTTTCCCTCTGAAGGCTACCTACAAGGATTCTTGAAGGTGTCGCTCAGAACCATGTACGAAGGTGTCTTTAGACTCCCTTCACATTCATAGATATTGCTCCGGGATTATTGTACCATACACCACAGAAGTGACATGTGATCATGGTTTGACAATGAAAATCTCTAAGAATTTAGGAGAGAATTTGCTGAGTATATTGGGGTTCAGGAATGCTTTTAAAAATGTTTCTTTCTGTTCTCTAGAGGGAGACCTGGTGGTGGGGGTGACATGGATGGAAGAAGATTGTCCCCATCAATTTAGTGTATTCTTAATAGTCAAATAATTTTCCAGAAAAGCACATATTCAGGATTTTAATAGATGTCCCATAATTTAATCATTTTTCAGAGAAGCATATTATCTGGGCCTCATGATGGCTCCCTATGATTCAGGCTGGTTAAATCTTTTCAAAATATATAATCTCCTTTTGACAAGTGTTTATTAAACACCAATTATGTTCTAGGTACTAGGGATGTAGGATAGGAAAACATGTGCTCCCTACCCTCAGAGAGATCACAGTCTAGTGCAGGGGTGGGCAAACTTTTTGACTCGAGGGCCACAATGGGTTCTTAAACTGGACCGGAGGGCCGGAACAAAAGCATGGATGGAGTGTTTGTGTGAACTAATATAAATTCAAAGTAAACATCATTACATAAAGGGTACGGTCTTTTTTTTTTTTTTTTTTTTTTTTTAGTTTTATTCATTTCAAACGGGCAGGATCCGGCCCGCGGGCTGTAGTTTGCCCACGGCTGGTCTAGTGTGAGAGAAAGGTACTAACTAGGCATATAAGGGAATAGGACATTTTCAGATACTGATGAGTGCTAGAGTAGAGAGAGAGAGAGAGAGGGAGAGAGAGGTGCCTCTCTCACACTATAACATTGTATCCTTTGTAAATGAGGTTTTCACATTCCACTTCAGTGAGGTAATGTATGTAAACTTGGACATATACAAGAATAAACACACACACGCACACACACACACACACACACACACACACACGATACTTTAGCAAAGAGTGCGCAATATATCAAATTTGTGCAATTTCATTTTTCTGGCAAGATACAAATTCATTAAGATGCTGCCAAATCGCCATTGACCACCCGCATGAGAATGCCGTCCTCATCACATTCCTTACTCACAAGGGGACTGGGGACAGCGGCCCCTTGGCCTCGGAAATCCCTGCTGCTCCTGTCCACCCCCACTGCCTAAGGCAGGGACCACTCATCGCACAGCATTTCTAAGCGCCAGGCCCTGTGCAAGGCGCACTATGTGCGTTCTTCAGGTCATCCTGGCGGGAACCCCGAGGCCTGGAATCTGAACCTCCTTACAGATGAGAGCCTTGAGGCTCAGAGGGCTGACAAATTGCTTCACTCGTGGATAGTGAATGACAGGTGTGGGCCCAGCTCCCAGTTAGGCCTAGCTTCAAGGGCAAGTGCTTTGCTAGGCCAATGGCATGGCAGAGCCAAAGACATCAGTTGCAGGAGACCTGGGACTCTGACCAGGTGAATCAGTGGCCCACCAATGAAATAGCTAGCTAATTAATTAGCTAATTAATTTATTACAATCTCTTTCCCGTCCCGGTGATGGTGTCAGAGCCAGACAATAAGCAAAATAGATACTGAAACCCTGCAGTGTGTCAGACCGGGATACGTTCCACGGAGAAGGAGAAAGCAGGGACGGGAGCAGGGGGGAGGGTGGGGGTGTGGGGGTAGGGGGGTAGGGAATGTTAGAGAGCCTTTTCATTTTTTTTTTTTAATATATTTTTATTGATTAAGATATTACATATGTGTCCTTGTCCCCACGTTACCCTCTACCCCCCACGCCCCCCACCCCCGCTCATGCCCTCACCCCCCCCGTTGTCCATGTCCATTGGTTAGAGCCTTTTCATTTTTAACTGGGCAATCAGGAAAGGCCTCGCTAAAAACTTGCTGTTTGAGCAAATCCAAGCGGTAGATGGCGCTGTAGGGGCGGCAGAAAGACGTGCAGAACCCTTATCCTGGGCTTAGCTGTGTGCAGGGGAAGAGGCCCTTTTGTTGTCACAACAGATAACTAGCTCCTCTCACCTGAGGTGTTGCTGTGATTGTTGATCAGGACCTGGAAGACTCTGCCAATTCCAGCGTGAGAGCTGAGAGATATTTAAATGTGTGTGGCTCACCAGCTAGGAAAGCAGGTGCGATTGAGAAGCAGTATCTTCGGAATGGAATGGGCCTAATCCCCAGGAACCGTGCCTTCTGCGTCCCGTGAGAAGCGCAGATCACTCTCGTAAAGTATCAGAGTAGCCTTTCCTGCTGCCTGTAATAAACACCCCCTGACCCCCCGTTTTCCAGCCACAGCCCAGGAAACAGCTCAGGTACTCAGCCTCCTCAGGAAGCGCCGATCTCTGCAGACAAGGCTGCTTGGGAAGAGAGACCTTGCTGTCTCCACTGGGGGGACCTGCACATTCTTTGGGCGTCTGGGTGATCTGCCTGTGACAGCCCTCACCCACTGACCTCCTGCAACGAGCCATTTATCTGGGGGGTTTGGGGGGAGCTGCCTCAGGTCCGCACTGCTCCATGCACATCCATCTTGAGCTATTCCTTCCATTAAGGAGGAGACACATTCTTCAGCCAAGAAAACGGGACCCTTACTTCTTAGGGATCTAGCTCTAAAGTCATCATTCCCATGAAAGCTTCCCAGAGTCTCTCCTATGGTAGGAAATCGCCCTCAGTGAGTATTTTAGGTGTGAAGCTTTGCATTCGGCTCTTCCACATAGAAGTTATGTAATCCTTGCAACGCGATGTGGCCATTTTCACAGAAGAAACAGACTCGGAGATCTAAGGCTGCATGTCTTCGAACCCTCAGCGAGGAAATGTTAGAGCTGCGATTAGGTCCCTGGTTGGCTGGCATCCTATTTTGGTATCGAGTTCATTGATCCATTGAGCATGTCAAGTTCATTGCTCCTTCTGCGTTCCCACAGACCTTGACATTTGCTTTTATTGGGGGGGAGGGTGTTGTTACATAGATCCCCTGGGCCCCGTATGCCTTAGCAAAACTGCTAGCTTAGCCCGTACCTTCTGCTTATCCTTGCCCAAATGGACGACGGCCCTTGGCAGAATTAGAAGCCATCGGGACCTGCCCTCTGTCCATTGCCTCTCTTCATGGTCTCTGCGGGGCTGTATCCTGACACAGCACAGGAACCCTCAACGCCCTCTTACCCTCTTTCTCTTCTGTCCCAATCCACCCTCTCTCTCTCAACACATGCAATGAATGACTGCATCGTTTAACTTGGCAATGAATCAAAATGCGTTTGAGCTGAAAGAGAGTCTCATATTCTCTCAGTGGTGGGAATGCTAACAGCCACACAGGTGCTGGTTGCAGAACACGGGGTGGCACTGCTTCTCTTCAGCCACATCCGTGACCATGTGTGGGGTCCCTCTGCTTCAACACTGCTGAGTCCTGAGGCCCGCCTCCAACGTTATGCCTATTCTGTTCGCCTTTACGTGCAGACATTTCTATTGGGATGCAAGACAATGACTGGCATATAGGCACCCCCTCTGGTGCCCTTGATGCAATGGATGATGGCCCGATGGCCCCTGCATCCCTTCTGTGGGGGCCTAATGTTCATGGAGCGTTCGGCTATTCTCAGCACATACCGACCGTCCTTGCCCTGAAAAATCCAACTCCACGCCGACAATTTTCTAATTTCATGAAGGTTGGGGCTGCACTTACCTACCCCCTTGTTCTCTTTACTTCCTTCTCCAGTTGCCTTTCTTCCCGTGAATTCCCTTAGTTTTGTCGAGGAGCCCCGCTGCTCACTGGCGCGTTTCTGGCTCTCTCCCCTCGCCCCCGTTCGTCTTGCAGGAGTGTCTCCGCCAGGCTTTACACTCTGTCCTTTTCCAAAGCTCATTCGTGGCCTCAGTGATCATTTGTAACAACAACACGAAGCAAGTACAGAGGGGAACTAGACGACCGTCAGGGGCCGATGGGAGGGAAGAGCACGGGCTCCACAGAGATGATGGTGTGGAGGTGAGTAGTGAAAATTCTTTCTTCTGTAACGTATTTTTCTTTTAAAATGTTGTGCTTTTTTAACAGATGAGAACACTGAGACCCAGCAAGTAGAGAGAACAAGAGATTTTCTATGAAAGAGAGCAAGAAGATACAGCACTAGCTCCCAGGGGCTAGAGAGGCTTATTAAATGAAGGCGGGAGAGAGTTAGTCCTTATGCATGCTGACGGGAGTGGCCTAAGGCAGAGGGAGAAAATGGAGGAGAGAGGTTGGGTCAGTGTTGTTGAGCACGTAACAGGGATGAGGTCGAGAGCACACAAGGGAGAATTTGCTCTAGATAGGACCATGGAAAGTCCACCTATGGTCTCACACAAGAAAGACATGCAGCCCCACTGGTGTGGCTCAGCGGTTGAGCGTCGACCTATGAACCAGGAGGTCACTGTTCAATTCCCGGTCAGGGCGCATGCCCGGGTTGCAGACTGGATCCCCAGTAGGGGTCGTGCAGGAGGCAGCTGAACAATGATTCTATCATCATCATCATCATCATCATCATCATCATCATCATCATCTCTCTCCCTCCCTTCCTCTCTAAAATCAATAAAAAAATATATTTTAAAAAAGAAAGAGATGCAGGTGAGGGTACGGGGAATTTCATCAGAATATCTCCATTTTCTCATCATAGAAAGCAAGGTCATCCACTGAAAGCGAGCTTAGAAGAGGTGGTATTAAGGATTTCATGAAAGAGAAGTTTTATAATACTAATCTCATTATATTGGACAAATACCTCCCTAGCAAAAAATTAGAGATTGTGACTTTTGATGGTTCATTTTATGTGTCAACTTGACTGGGCCAGAGAGTAACCAAACATTTGGTTAAACATTGTCCTGGGTGTGTCTGGGAGGGTTTCTGGATGAGTTAACTTTAGAATTCACAGACTAAATGAAACGAAAGGCCTGCATAGAACTGAAGGTCAGAGCAAGAAGGAACTCTCTCTCTGCCTGTCTTTAAGCTGGGACATCAGTCTTCGCCTGCCTTTGGACTTGGACTCAGACTCAAACTTACAGCATCAACAATTCTGGTCCACATGCTTCAGACCCAGACTGGGGCTATACATGTCCATACAGTTGGCTTGCTGACTGCAGGAGTTGGGACTGCTCAGCCTCTTATAATCATGTGAGCCAATTCCTTCAAATCTCAATCTCTCTCTCTCTCCCCCTCTCCCTCTCTCTCCCTCCCTCCATCCCTCCTCCCTTTCCTTCCTCCTTCCTTCTTCCCACCCTTCCTCCAAATCTAAATATTGGGACCTGCCTCTGGATTGGAGCTGCACAATTACCCATCCAGGTATATAAAAAATAGTTAAGTTTGTCTCACGAACCAATTTTAGGCAGAACAAAGAACAAAGAGGGCGAAAGAAAAAGTTAAAAAATAGGCAGGCATGCCCTAACAGGTTTGGCTCAGTGGATAGAGAGTCGGCCTTCGGACTGAAGGATCCCAGGTTCGATTCCGGTCAAGGGCATGTACCTTGGTTGTGGGCACATCCCCAGTAGGGTGTGTGCAGGAGGCAGCTGATCAATTTTTCTCTCTCATCAATGTTTCTAACTCTCTATCCCTCTCCCTTCCTCTCTGTAAAAAATCAATAAAATATATGTTTAAAAAATAGGCAGGCAGCTATGGTGCAAAACATATGCTCTTCCTAATCTCATGACTCCCTGTGGGTGAAAGGTAAAGACACAGACCAGACCAGATGCATTCTCTCCAACCCTCCTGGAGCTGGGACAGCATGATAGGCCCCTTGGCAGCCTACGGGCCTTGGTAGGAAAGTGGGCTGAGAGACAGTCAATGTCTTCCTGGCTAAGGAAGGAAGACACTGAGAGCATCCCCTGTATCCTCAGTGGGTATGGGTTGGTCCTGCTGCCATACTTGTGCCCAGCTCACCTATCATGCACGTGTACTATGTTTTTCTATGTTATTCCAGTAATCTACCACAGACATGTTTCCACTGCAGAGGCCTGACTACTTGGTAGACAATGACAGGGGATAAGATTGTCACGGAGGAAAGCACACAGGGCAGTGGAGAACAGGACACTTCTGCCGGCACAAGACCAAGTGATATAACAGCTGGAGCATTTTATTATTTTAAAATAATTATGTATATGTGATCTCATTTGATCCCTATACGGCGCTATAAGAAAATGACTTGAATTATCCTGTTTGTCAAAATGATAATATTAATGATTATAATTGTCAAAGGGTGGAAGGAGGGCAGAAAAAGAAAGTATGTTGGCACCCAAAATTCCTACACAAAGTGAGGACCGTAAGGTGAGTTTTTTTTTCTTTTATTAATCCTCACCCAAGGATATTTTTCCATTGATTTTTAGACAGAGTGGAAGAGAGAGGGAAAGACAGAGAGAAATATTGATGTGAGAGAAACACATCGATTGGTTGCCTCCTGCATGCACCCTGACCAGGGCCCAGACCGGGGAAGGGGGTTAAGGGGGATAGGGTAGCCTGCAACCGAGGTATGTGCCCTTGATGGGAATCGAACCCAGAACCCTTTAATCCACAGGCCAATGCTCTATCCACTGAGCCAAACTGGCTAGGGCTGTAAGGTGAGTTTTAAAACCAGTCCCAAACCAGCATTATAAAGGTATTTCTTGAACTATAATTTATTTCCCCAAACTATTCCGTTGCTTTATATTCTTGTATAATACCTGATGCTTCATACTAAGATGTTTTGCCATTTTTTATGAGTCTTAAAGAAAAGATTTCTTTTCTTTTTATAGCTAGGCAGTGAAATGGTAAACATAAAAAATGTAGAATTAGCTCAAAATTCTGTGAAGCTTTGCAAGAATCTGATGTAATGAACCAAAATGTCCTTTTTCATTTTCTATCATTTCCCCCAAGATGTTAATGTTTTAGATCTATGTGTAAATGTTATATGGGCTCTGTCATTAGGTAGATATTTGCTCCTCAATGAGCAAACGGTACATTTTTCCCTCCCAAATTTAATATGATTCTATTGCAACTTTGGCCAATGAGGAATAGTCCTTGGAGATGAGTGTTGCCAAGTGTTCTTGTGACATCTTGTTACATGGAAAAAAAATTGCCAGCAATCTGAAAAGTATAGACCCTGAGGGAAAAGATTAAAGGCCATTTCTCAGACTACATAGAGGATTTGTTAGTAAACTCATAGACTCTTAGAGCTTAGAAAAGTCCCTGCTCATTCTCTAGTTTTCTCTAGTAGCTTGCAGGGCCTGTTACCAATGTCCAGCTCACACACATAAATATCGGGGCACAAAAGTACAAAAGTTTTCCACCTGCCATTCTCCATGCCTCAGAGGGTATGTCCATCCTGAGTTTATCACATGAAAGTGGCCTCCATGTGAGCACGTAAGTGTTCAATACAAAGGTATGAGGGAGTAATGGCTCCATATTTTCGCTTTGCTCCCTTGTGTCAGTAATCAATTCTACAAACGGCAGGGGTCAACTCTAGCTTTCCTTCTTCCTTAATGTGTCTGGAAAATGCTATGTTGTCAGACTAACCCATTTTGTTTTCTTCTTGGGCGCACAGGAAGACCGTAGTCCCAAGATTCCCTGGCAATTAGATGGGGGCAATGTGACTGAGCTGGCACAGGGCAATGTGTGCAAAATATGCCATACCTAACCAAGTACCGCCCTGTGCATGGAAACGCCTATGCTTGCTTTCTCCTCCATGAAAATTTTAAAGACTGATGGTTGAAGACGGTTGTGCCACAGATGGATACATAAATAACTGCGCGGAACAGTGCTCTCTGCCTACTGGATTGGACTATGTACAGAGATGGCGAACCTTTTGAGCTCGGCGTGTCAGCATTTTGAAAAACCCTAACTTAACTCTGGTGCCGTGTCACATATAGAAATTTTTTTATATTTGCAACCATAGTAAAGCAAAGATTTATATTTTTGATATTTATTTTATATATTTAAATGCCAATTAACAAAGAAAAATCAACCCAAAAAATGAGTTTGCGTGTCACCTCTGACACGCGTGCCATAGGTTTGCCATCACTGGACTATGAGGTGAGCAAGCAAACATAATTATTGTATTAATCCACTGACTTGCTGCTTGTTACCATGTCTGGGCAATCCTAAAATATTTAATGTTGCCACCCCTCTTGTTTGTATTATTTGGAGGAACATTGTATTACACATTTGAACTAACAAATTAATAAGTGGCCCCTCCAGTGCTAGCCTTTCCATTTTATTTATTTTTAAAAAAATTAAAATTGATTTTGAGAAAGAGAGAGAGAAAGAAAGAGAGAGAGGTTTGTTGTTCCACTTATTGATGCATCAGCTATTGATTGATTCCTATATGTGCCCTGACTGGAGATTGAACCAGCAACCTTGGTGTATGGGGATGACGCTCTAACCAACTGAGCTACCCGGCCAGGGCTAGCCTTCCAATTTTAAACACATGAAAAATCTGACCAAACACGAAAGCTATTGGAGTCACATGGTCAAAGATGGGAGACTGACATGTCACCTCACCAAAGAGGGTCCCAGCCTTTGAGTTCTTGGCAACATAGGTGCTCAGCCAGCAAAGACCTTCTGAAGTGGCACGTAAAGGACCTTGGCGGCGAGCCACCAGTGACAGCAGAAACTATCTTTCCTAAATGTTTCGCTTTCTCTGGTTATAAGTGTTTTCCTAGTAGAAAGAAATGTCTCTTCTTTTGTCTAAGTGACAGGTGGTTGGGATTGTTATTTTTTCTTCGGCAAACCCCCTGGAGCAGATGCAAATGCTCGTGGTCTGGAGCTGGGGATGAAACTAAACATAAAGAGGCGGTCATAAGACTTAGCAGCCACAAATAGATACAACCTCCCACCACCAGCTCTCCCTGATCCTTCACCCATGACTCAGTCATCCCCAATTACTTGCAGCTTTCCCAGGAACACCATGGGCTGCCTGCCTCAAATCTGGGTTCAGGATGTACTTCCCGCCCTCACAGCCTCTGTCCTGACACCGGTGGTACTTATGTGTCCTTCAGCACCAAAGGGCTTATCCCGTTCAGAAAGTCTCCTCTGACCCCCGAGCTAATGAAAGCTCTTCTCCTTGGTGCCCCCATGGCACAGTATTAATCCTTATCGTGAAAATGATCAGTCTGCATGGTAAATATTGATTTATGTCTTCCCAGTAGGCTAGGAACCCTGGAGTATAGGGTTTTGCCTTTTGTTTATTTCTGCACCCCTAGGGCTGGCAAATGCTTCGCATATTGGAGGGGCTCAGTAAGTTCATATTGAATTAGATTGAGCTGACCAAGAAACAGAAGTACCAGAAACAGAACAATTTAAAAATGTCATCTATAATTGCCCGGCCGGCACGGCTCAATGGTTGGTTGAGCGTTGACCTATGAACCAGGATGTCACAGTTTGATTCCGGTTGATCCCCAGTCGGGAGCATGCAAGAAGCAGCCAATCAATGATTCGTTCTCATCATTCATGTTTCTATCTCTCTCTCCCTCTCTCTTCCTCTCTGAAATCAATAAAAACATATTTAAAAAATAAAAATTAATAAAATGTCATCTATAATCTATAGACAGGCAACCTATACCCCTCTAATCATGTGGTTGGTTCTCCTGGCCATCACTCCCACGCTGAGGTGCCTTCCAAAAGTCACCTCACTAACGTGGATCTGATCCCTTAGGAAATTCCAAGGGTTTTAGGGTCTTTGTGCCAGAGACAAGACCACATTCTGTACATACAGTTGTTATTATACATCACAGTCAATGAAATGCTTTCAACAATAACACTCATTCACTAGATGTGTGCCCATCGCACTGTGTGAATTATCTCTGATTTTCACAACAGCCCCACCTGGCATTTTTCTCATTACTTTTCCAGATGAGGAAACTGAACTGAGATCTATTAAGAGCCTTGACCGTATCAGCCTGATAATAAAAGAGCAAAGCTAGGATCTCAATCCTGGTCAAGGCTGACTTCAAAGACCATGTTCTCTCTTGTCCTCTTTTCATCAATCATGTAAGGTAGGCAACATTTTATCCCCATGTTTCTGATGAAGGATGTGAGACTAATACAATGATTCAATATGAGAATAGTAAGGACTAAGGCTTGAGAACCTACTAGGCTGAAGTCCCAGAATGCCTCGTCTCTCCCACCTGCCCAACTTATGCCAAGAATAATTTTATCCTTTCCAATTAATATGGAACTGGGAGCTAAAAAGAAGAAGAAGAAGAAAAAAAAAAAGCCCTGTGCCTATTGACTCAGTGACTCAGCAACTGGAGGCCCTATTGAGGGAGAGTGCAAATTCATTTCTTTTCTGGAGGCTCATGGAAAAGAACAGACAGGATTTATCGGGCTTAGTTTAGTGTTTGAGCTGGGAGATAACAAACGGATCTCTTGTGTCCCTTCTCCAGTCCCCAGGCTTGATGATTCAAAACCATTTCAGGGAAATATGATTTCATTTTAGCCGATTTCTTTAATTAGCAACCCCGCAAGCCTTCTGTGTATCCCCCCACATTACGATTCTAGATGGGGGAACTTTGGATTACATAGCACTTTCAGAAACTTCATTGATTTTTTTAATTGAATTTTTATAGAATTTCTTGGCTCACACACATAAAAAAACAAGCGATGAAGTGCAATTTGTCTTCTGTTTTTAATCTTTACCAAGCACTGGAAATAAAGAAAAAATATTTTATGAAAGTAATAAGGCTTCCTGGGGCTCTCGTTCAGGGACTTACTTTTCTATTGTTCCAGAGAAAAAGCACATTGGCCCTGATAGAACTGTCCACTGCACTGCTCGTTCCGAAGGCAGACGTGTGGGCCTTTATTGCATTGCTCTCTCCCTCCTTTTTCCTTCCTTCTTTCTTGTACCTCCTGCAAGAACTCCACAGAAACCGACATTACATGAACCTCTGTGTCTCCTGCCTGCCAGGGACAGATGGGATGGAGCACACACATGAAAGTTCAATGAGAGAGAGAGTTCATGGAACAATATTTGGGGCTGGAATTCAGAAGAGAAAACATAAATAAAAAATAACTCCTAAGAGTTATACGACCCTAAGTATTTGACAAAACGATGCCCAGGAAGGACCATGGCTCTGCATTCTGACCCTCATTTAGCTGAGCCCCTGCGAAGCCCAGTGAGATGGGGAGCTTCCCCAGGCACAGGGGGCTTTCTGAGGAAAGTGACCTTCACCACAGCCCCTGGGGAGCTTGAGCAGGACAACCACGCACGTGAAGGGGGAGTTCACACAGCCAGCTGGCCTTTTCTTCCAGCACTGGAAGGTGCGGCTTGGCTCAACGCCACAGGGATGGCGAGAAGTTATGAGGATCGGAGTCTGGAACAGTGAAGAAGCGTTTCAATTTAGCAGCAACTCACCATTTTGCAGAATCCAGCATATTGGCCTCTGGTTTACCAGCATCTCCTGGCCACGGTGCTGTTGATCTGGTCATTTCAGGCTCCATCATCCCCTGACCGGACTGGCATTAAGCTAATGAAAAAAGAAGATAGGTATATTTGTGGTAATAACCTGCGCTCTCTCCCCCCCTTTTCCCTCCTTTTCCCTCCTTCCCTCCCTCCGTCCCTCCCGGCCTCTCTCTCTTTTTATCTCTTCTAACTTTTAGAAGTACTTTCTGGTCCATGATATCATCGCATCCAAGGCAGTAGGGTGAGTACTATAATTCATTGGCTGTCCAAGAGAGATTGGACCTCTGTCCAATGTCACACAGGTGACTGGTGGCAGTCTGGATAAGGAACAGGCTATTTAACTTTTGACTGGCATTTACAGCAGTAAAATGTGACAGGAAAACACACACAAAAGAGCAAACGGTCAACAAGAGCCAAGAAACGGAGATTTTTAGCTGTGGCTGGGGACGGACATGCTGTGTGACCATGCGCAAGGCAGGCTGCGTGCTGGCACCTGCGTTTGGAGGACGCTGCACCCCACGAACTGCTCTAAAGAGCGAGCGATCCATGGAGGGCAGACGCAGCCTGCCTCTGGGGGCGGGTTCGCGGAACTTGAGTTCACCCTCTCCGCCCTTCATAGAAGATTCACTCTACACAGGCTTGTGCTATGAGACAGGTTTTAATCTCCTCATTGTACAGATAAGAAAACCGCAGCTCAAGGAGCTGACGGAATTCAGCCGTGGCCAGAAAATAGTGGAAATGGAATCTGAACGTCTGATTTCAAGGGCCCGGGACTTTGGGCACAGCCTAGACAAGCTGGACAGTTGTTAGCCGTGTGGAACTATTCGACATTTTGTGTCCGGGCACTATTTGGATTAAAAACAAGTAGGTCAAGTAAACACGAGGAGCAGAGAGGTTAAAGGTTAAAATGAAGGTCACAGGTAGTGGAGGCAGAACAAGATCCGAAATGAGGTGTAGCTGATTTAAATAACCATGCCTGTTAGCTCCCCTCTTCCCCAGTGTCCCCCCTCCTTTCTGGCTCCCCTCGCCTTATCCCCAGTGCCATGCTCTCACTCATTTTTCTTCTCTCTCCTATTCGTCCCTAGTCTCCTCCCTCCTCTTTTGCTACTTTCTCTTCCACCTCCTCTGTACTCTGCTCCCTTGTCTGGAAGTGCACCCGAGCTCCGGACCTGCACGCTCTCAACAGGCCCCTCCTGGATTTCGGGGTCTCTGCTGGGCCCCCACCCCCTCACCCAGGCCCGCGTCCAGCCTGTGCTGGTGCCATTGGCACAACTGGTGGTTCTGCTTCTGAAATTTAGGGTTGGCATTTCTCACATGCGAGGTCTGAACTCTGCAGGGTGCTATTTTCAGAACCATCACGTTAGGAGCAGGCACAAGCCCAGCTCCCTGCGGGCAGGTTTCATGACTCTCCAGGAGCATCCAGATGAAAACAACCGAAAGATAATTCCACTCGTGAGTGATTTAATAGTTTCTTGGCTCAGCAGGTACATTGTTTTGGTAAGTTAGGATGAAAAACTTCTTTTTTTTTATTATAGCAAAACTAATCATTCTTTCTCATAAAAAAATAGGAAATACAAACAACAACAAAACAAGGAAGCCCGGCCAGTGTGGCTCAGTGGTTAAGTGTAGACCTATGAACCAAGAGGTCACTGGTTTGATTCCCGGTCAGGGCACATGCCTGGGTTGTGGGCTTGCTCCCCCGTAGGGGGCGTGAGGGAGGTAGCCAATCAATATTTCTCTCTCATCGATGGATGTTTCTATCTCCTTATCCCGCTGCCTTCCTCTCCCTCTCAAATCAATAATAATAATTAAAAAACTTCTTTCAAAAAAAAACAACAAGGAAGAAAATGGGAACATATGTGATACTTCCTTCTGGAGACAACCAGGCTGACCTCATTGGCGTCTATCCTTGTAGCATTTTTAATGCATTTGTACACATTTATTACTCTGACAAAACTGAAGGCATGCTGGATATATTAGTTTATAAGACGTTTGTATTAATATTTTATAGACCTTTCCTCTAATATAACTATTAATTGCTACATAATATTTGGGGATATTGATATACTACAATTTGGATAAAATTTAATACACACTTTAAAAGACTCAGAGACATTATTTATGAAGAGTGGCCAACATTAACAGCACTCTAAAAATATTTTGTACTCTCTCCCAGGGACCATGTGGCAGAGATAATACTTAAGAATTCAACAAATCCTGTTCCTTATTCCTCCCATCTGGACCTACGGGGACTCTATTGCTCAGTCCCCCGTGGGGTTAGAGGAGGCCCTGGAGCCAGTTTTGGCCATAAATGTGAGTGAAAGTGTAGCGTGTTGCTTCTAAATGAGAGGGGAGGAGGAGGAAGCATCATTGAGATTGTCCAATCTTCCCTTTGCTGCCGTGGAGATCATGGAAGCCTTGATTTGGGATGGCGACGTCACAGGATGAAGCCTCCTTGGTCTCTGAGTCACAGCGTGGAGCACAGGCTCTCTGGAGAGAGACCCGACCTATGGATCACTCTGGAAGAGCGAGAAATAAACTCATAGGGTTTGACACCCAAGATTGTGAAGTGTATGTTTCTCAGCAGAGGGCTAGTCTATCCTGACTGGGACAGACCAAAAATAAAAGGGTTTAATATGATTCGGAGTATTTCTTCCCTGACATTCTCAGGATAACGCAATTACTGATTATCATTTAGCACTTATTGACTGTGGATTGTACATGCAGGCAGAATATCAGCCTCAAAAGAACACAAAGTAGAAAGGGACACAATCTGGCTCCCAAGTAATCAAAGGAGGATGGCATCTATATATATAAAAAGCCAGCGACTGGAATGCCGAAACGACTGGTCGCTATGACGCCAACTGCGGCCAGCGAACTGGCCTGATTGGGGGGGGGGGGGGGCCGGCAGGCCAACCTCCCGCCATCTCCTCCTTCTGACAGGCCCGGCCCCATCCGGAGCCCACCTGTATACAAATTCGTGCACTGGGCCTGTAGTACATCATAAAATTTAAAACAATAAAGTGCTGTCATAGAGGATGAGCAACTTTTTACAGGATCACAGAAAATGGGATCCATTTGGGGGAAGGATCCTGAGAACTTCTAACCTTGACAAGGAAATGACCATGAGTATATGTGGCAGTGGAAGGTCATTCTAGGGAGTGGGAACAGCATACACAAGCCACAGAGACTTGAAATGGCGAGCATATTTGGAAACCCAGTATATCATGGGCAGGGAAGAGAAGACAATGAAACTAAATTGTTTCTCACAATAGGAAACTCATTACCTTTCAAGATTAACTGTCTCATTGTTAAATCAGTATAAAAATCTTTCTTATGCAAAATGAAAGTGCTCTACCTTCTAATTTTTCTTGACTTGGCCCTCATTTTCCTCTCTGGAGATGTTAAGATGAAAATTAAACTCTTTTTTATGCCATTTCTTCAAATATTTAAGACACTTTCTATTGTATGTCCCTTTAAATTCTGTGTTTTCTTTTTCAAAGATTAGTTTCAGTCTTTTAAAGGTGGTGTGTACAATCTTGCACAAAACCTGGCACAGAGTAGTTACTCAATGTATGTTTGATGAATGAATGTACAGATCAATTCAGAGGTAGACAGCAGTCGTCTCCGCTCAGTAAAAAATCACGAAGGACAGTAATTGATTATACTGATTAGTTAGCATTTATTGAACACCTACACTTCTGCCAGGCAATTTATCAAGTTCTCTACATGCATATTAGCTCATTTCATCCTCACAGCAACTCTATGATGTAGGTCCTGATATTATTTCTATTTCAGAGATGAGGGTTATGAGGCTTGCAGAGGTGAAGTACCTTGCTCAGTCACAAAGCTAATAAGTGGAAGAGTCGGGATTGGAACTCATGCCTGCTGAACTTCAGAGCCCATCTTTACCTGTTTTCAAAATGTCTCACGATCTCATCTGACTCTCCTGCAAACAACGGTCAGGCGGGCATTTCACCTCATTTTCCACTTGAGTGCAGTGAGAGTCAGAGAAGCTAAAACACTTGCTCAAGGTCACACACCTTGCTCAGTTGGGAGCTAGGATTTGTCCAATGTCAAAACCTGGGACCTCATGATCCTTTCATGCTATTCTGCTGAAAGAATGTCTTAGGTAGGGAGTTTGTCCGATTTTCCTGATAAAAAGACTGAACACCAATCCACTCTGGCCTTTAACAACTTCGTCTCCGCGTTATTCCTTCACTCAGATCAACTTTCAGTGAACAAATTAAAAAACCAGGAATGTAGCTGCTCACTGTCATTCTAAAAGGTTCTCAAATACCTGTATTGATGTTTGGGCAAAGGATCACCTTTTCCTGTCATCACTGGATCTACTTACTACTCCAGGGCCCCTGTCATGGTCGAGCACAGGGGTCTCTCCCTGATATTAGATGAGATGACGTGGGGCAGAAATCACCCCTAATTATTATTAGGTAGAAGACTTGAGATATTATCCTTGAGTGGTCATCATTTGGCCTTATGAACTTGGGAAAGTCACATAGTCTCTTTGGACTTTGCTTTCTTTAGGTATAAAGTCATAGGAAATTAAGTACTGCGATTATATCATTGTAATTACTATATTTTGCCTGTTTTATATGTGTCACACACTGTGTGAGACTCTTATATAATCCTCATGATAACCTGATGAGATGGTTATTAACTCTATTTTCTAGGTGAAGAATCCAAGGGCCAGAGGAGTAAGGTAACTTGCCTAAGGCCATACAGATAGCCATTGGGGTGGAATTCCCCATGTCAACCGTGGTACCACTGGGCGGTGGTTAAGAGCGGATGTGGGAGTTAGAACTCCTGAGGTTGGAATTTGCCCTCCATACTCAGTCAAGTCCAATATTCTCCTTGTGCCTCAGCTCTCTCACCCAGAAAATGGGGACAACAAAAGCACCTACCTCGTAGGGCTATTTTTGTAATTAAAAGAGAAAATATTTGTACAACTTTTAAGTACAGTACTTGGCATGTAATAAGTGGTCAAAAACAGTAATTGATACAATTAAAGGGCTCTAGAGCAGTGGTTAAGTGGTTGCTAACTATTTCAGGGGAGTTATAAATCTGATCATAGATATCCATAGAAAAATAGAGACTTGAGAAAAAGTCTTATATAAACTTTTGAAGATTGATGGATTTATGCCTACATCTGTAGGCATCCAAGAGTTAATAAATACAAGGTTAATATTTCCTGGGGAAGACAGAATCTCCAAGATGGGAAATTTGAGAACTGATGATTCTCTAAATGACTCTTCCTTTAGGGCAATGGCTTAAAACAAAAACAAAAACACAAAACAGGTAACAAAAACCTTCTGTAGTAACTGCTTCTTCCATCAACAGACAACACTCATTTCACCCCCTGGGGGGTCGAAGTCACCTTTGCTGCCTGGAGCTCAGGGGAATTCTCTGGTTTTGTGTATTTACATGTTCAGCAGCCATTCTTGCATTTTCTGCCTCAGTTCCTTCAGTATAATTATCTCCACATAATATTTCTATCTATAAAAATGCATACTACCTGTCAGTGTTCAGCAAGCAGGGCTGTACTTTGCTGCTGGGGTTTGCTTTATCGATTTTTTTCCCCATTTGTGGAAAAACTGAGAGTGGCATGAAATTTTGTATTAACATGCAAACCCTACTCTTGGGGGATGGGAGAGGGATGCGATGGAGGGTGAGAATGAAAAAAACAAAACAAAACCCACACACCAACCTATGATTCCAGCACCAAGGACAGAGTCAGGGCATAGCAGAGCTCAATAAATAATGGTTGAATAAATGAATTCAGTGAAACAGGCAAAGGGAATTACCTTCAATTCTTCTTTGACTACTCATTTATCCAGCCACTATCTATTAGCCCCTGTTATGTCATCACTATACCATGCATTGGAGGTGTAACTTTAAACAGTACATATGGGGTCACAGCTGACATGAAGTTGATAATCTATTGTATATATCAATTAAATACTACGAGGTCAATAGACCCGGTTTTCCTTAACAAAGTATAAAGCAGAAGAAAAATATTATCATGATGGCGACTACCTTTACCCATCCACTCATTCATTTATTTCTTCATTTAGTTGCAGACATTTATTGACAACCTAATGTAGGATGTATTTCTAATTGTTTTTCCCCTGACACAAGTTTTTTTTTTTCTTGTAAAAAGACTGCTCCAAAGCTTCGTGTAGCTCCAGATGCTGTGGCTGTCCTCAGCTGCTTGGGCTCATTTCAGCATTTGCCTGCGCCTCACAGGACACGGTGACCCTGCTAACTCGTGTCAGCAGGCGGCTCCTCGGTGGCTGAGAGCTTCCTCTTTATCACAGCCCCGTGTCCTCTTTACCAGCTCTGTTCTGTGTTTTGAAAGGGGCTAAGGAAGGTGAGCATCACAAGAGACTCCTTGCCCATCAGACTGAAAGGAAGGCCAAGCTAGTGTCTTAGAGGTCTCGGGAGGATGGAGTCCCTGCTTGGAAGGTAAGTGGGTTGTGTCCTGGGAGCAGAGTGGCTTTGTACGGTTTGTAGTTTTAGGACGGATTTCTCTAAAGGCTTATGATACCCTTGAATTCCTTCTCCTAATTGTAGGCTCTAGTGTTGACATCATGGACTGGGGATTTGGGTAGCAGAGTTTTACTGGGAAAAATGTCAGACAAATTTACTTAACCCTCCCCCCATGGACACGTAAAGAGAAAGAAACACAAAGAAAACACGTAAAATGCACCTATGTCTATGTAGACATAGCGGTTCTATGTTGGCACCATCCATCGGTCCATTGCCACAACAGACGACTGCCTACGTGCAATAACTGGCCTGGCTCAGAGGAAGACAGGATTGGAATCAGGCTGTAGAGTCTGTTCCACTAATTACATGACCTTGGGCAAGTCTCTGACTTATTCTGAGCTTTGGTTGGTAATAAAAACTGCATTTTAGGGGGTACTCACCATGCACCAGGCACATTACAGATATTACTTGTAAACCTGCAACCAACCCTGAAAGGTACTGAACCCATTAAGTGGCCAGCTTAGGGCGACAGTGCTGGTCAGAGCCAGGTCTAGGCTGAATGTAAGTCTGGTTGGCCCAAAAGCCCACAGTCTTCCCAGTACGTTTCTCTGTTTCCTTTTTCAAATGAAGCTAAAAACAAAAATCCTTCCCAACTCCCAAGGTTGTTTTAAGGTTGAAATCAGCTTAAATAAATGTAAAAATCCCCAATGCTGTTAGTTACCGATGATGACCATTATTTATATGATCATTGTCATTAAAAATATTTTTTTATTGATTTCAGAGGTGAAGGGAGAGGGAGAGAAAGAGAGAGAAACATCAATGATGAGAATCATTGATCGGTTGCCTCCTGCATGCCCCCAACTGGGGATTGAGCCTACAACTCGGGCATGTACGCTTGACTGGAATCAAACCCGGGACCCTTGAGTCCACAGGCCGGCACTCTATCCATGGAGCCAAACTGGCCGGGGTCATTTTTATCTTAGTAGCCCGAACAAGCCTAACTGCTTATCGTTACCACAGCCCTTAATACACGCACACATTTATTAGGCTGTTTTCTTAGTCTCCCGTGCTAGATGGGGAGCACCTTGCAAGAACGGGTCTTGACTTGTGTGGTTGTGCGCTGCTAATAACTGATACAGTGCTTGGCGCGGAAGTAATGGTTCGGTTGTTGGTGTACCGCAGTGAAAAGATGTAAATTTCCAGCCCATCACTATGCAGAATATTCCTATATTTAGAACCATGTCTGTATTTCCAGAATTCACATTTTAAATGGCAAGAGCTATAAAAGAAAAGGTCTGGTAACATAGGCCTCAACATATTAACAGGAATTTGGGGTGAATTATATTTTCTCCCTTTCCTTATATTTTCTAAGTTTCTTTAATAAACATACTTTATTTGTTCAATTCAGATTTTTGGTTTTGTTTATTTTCACTACAAGGAACGGTGGCTATTTTTTCTTTTGGAAGAATAAAGGAAAGCCAGGGTCAGAATTATTCTCCCTGGACCAACTAGCTCTTTAAATGAAGAGCGTTAATCAGCCTCAGTGTAACACACACACACACACACACACACACACACACACACACACACACACTCCTCCAGCCTGTTGAGCTATAGACCAGCCACCTCTTGGAAGAGGTCCTGTCTAAGCTCTCCTTGGTCCCTTTGCACCGCATGGCCATTTGTTAGGAAATTGCCTCTCACTGCGAGAAATCGGGGTGCAGCGATATCGAAATACCTCCATGAGAAAGAACCTAAAGTGAAGGTGAGCCCTAGCCGGTTTGGCTCAGTGGACAGAGCGTTGGCCTGTGGACCAAAGGGTCCTGGGTTTGATTTCGGTCAAGGGCACGTACCTTGGTTGCAGGCTCCTCCCTGGCCCGGGCTTGCGCATGAGGGAACCAATCGATGTGTTTCTCTCACATCCATATTTCTCTCTGTCTTTTCCTCTCTCTTCCACTCTCCCTAAAAAATCAATGGAAAAATATCCTCGGGTGAGGATTAATAAACAAAAAATAAATAAATACATAAAATCAAGTGGAGGTGAGAGGCAGAGCTCTCGCAAAAACCCACAGGCTGGTGCTCAATCTGAGTGCAGCCCTTTCATCATGCTCAGAGATGTTTCTGTTACCTTCCATAAACAGGCAAAGAGCCTAAATTAGATTAGTGGGGACGTTCATTTATCTCCTCGTGCTACAGCCTGACTGTGTGTGTGTGTGTGTGTGTGTGTGTGTGTGTGTGTATTTGTGATACCTTTTCCCACACTGTATTTTTAAATATCCTCATGATATTGTTCAAAGTAATTGATGGTGGAGGTATAGGACATTTCTCAGTAAAACACACACAAAGCCAGACTTAAATCATGCAAATTGCTTCATTCGTGGGGATAAATAAAACCAAATCGCTTGGCGAGGCAGCGAGTCAGAGAAAACAGAAGAGAGCCAGAGGGAGAGGTGGAGGAATGATTAGTACGTTTTCCTTATTATTTGTCAAAATGGAACACACCCCTTCCTGTTTTATGTTCTCAGCTCTATACACAAGGCAATCAATGGCTTTATAAATAAGTCTCGTTTTGTTACGGGCGTGAGGCTGCTCAGGGAATGGAACAGAAAATCACTTTCCAGTCTAGCCTCAAAATCAATTTCCCCCCAAATTATTTTCCTTACAAAACCTTTATTCGTCTCTCTTAGAATTGTCTTTCATTTACCAATACCCCTTCCTCTCCTTTTAAAGGCATTTCCCTTTCTCTCTCTCTCTCTCTCTCTCTCTCTCTCTCTCTCTCTCTCTCTCTCTCTCTCTCTCTCTCTCTCTCCCTGTCTTTGTTCTGTTAATCCTCACCTTAGGATATTTTTCCATTGATTTTTAGAGAGAGTGGAAAGGAGGGGGAGAGAGAGAAGCATCCATGTGAGAGAGACACATGGATTGATTGCCTCCCACATGTGGCCACAACCGGTACATGCCCTTGACTGGAATCGAACCCGGGACCCTTCTGTTTGTGGGCCCACACTCTCTCTATTGAGCCCAAACTGGCTACAGCTCCCTTTCTCTTTTGACACTTGCAATCCTTGTCATAAAATCAAGCCCTCGATTACGTGTTGACGTTTTTCTCATCAAGTCTGTAAGGTCCCTGAAGGCAGCCCATGTCGTGTACTTCTCTCTCCTCTGTGGAGTGCACCCCGGGGCCAGCGACGGTGGGAAACACTGTCCCGCAGTAACAATGTATTAAGTGCCAATATGTGCAAGGGAGTGAGACAGCGAGTCTTGTCTCCTTGGTCAACGACGGGTGGCTCCTTAACCTTTCCCTCCCCAACCCACTGCCCTGGACCATGGCCGATTGGTTTAGGGAAAGAGACAAACCAAAGCTGAGCCAATCAGATGCCTGATAGGGGTGTGAAACTTAGAGTGGATTTCATGGCACGACAACCTTCCCATGTACAGTCACCATGCCTCTGGTCCTGCTCAGGCTCATAGTCTAATGGGAGGAGAGTAAGCAGAAACAATTCCAAAACATGGTGATTTATTGTGGGAGGAGAGCTACTAAACCTGTCAAGGGGGTTGGTCCAGGAAAGGCTTTTCAGCTGTGACATCTACAATGAACCCCTCAAAGTGAGTGGGAGTGAGTGGACCAGTAAGTGAGGAAAAGATGGGGCTCAGGAAGCGTAAAAAACCAAGTTCTCCAAGGGCCTCCTGGGTTATATTAGGACATTGAGGCACTCATTGTCTTCAAAGCAAAGGGGAGCCAATGAGGGCTGGAAAGATGAATAGAATTTCAACACGTAAAGATGGGGGAAGGCAGTGAGGGGGGTTTCTGGAAAAGAGAACAGTCCAGCCACCCCTAAAAGCCTTATGTGCATCCTCAAAACAATCTGAGGAAAGTCAAAACGGCCCCTCCTCCCCTCACACACATTCACATCGAGAGCCCTGAGTCGAGGTGACGGCATGCCTGGCTCTGCTCCCGTCCTTCTCCCACCTCAGTCAATCCCAGTGTTAGCCGTGCACCTCCATGTTGACCGTGGGTTATAACAAGGAGACAGAACTGGGGGCCCAGCTCAGGATCCATTGGGCATGGTGTCCCTCCTTTCCCGCACCCTCCCCTTGCAGAAATTGACCTGGAAAGTGGGGTTCTGTGGAGAGAATTGAATTTGCAGAGCATGCGTCAGTTTCACTGACGTTTTAAGGAGAGAGGAGAGATGGGGAGACCGAGAAACGACAGAGAGTCTGCTGGTGATATTTTGTGCGACTTCTTCCCATCTGCAACCCCACTCCCGCTCTTGAGCCGCTTGGATTAAGAGGGGAAAATTGTGCCAAATGGATAAAGGAAACAAGACTTGTTCAGAAATGGCCCCAGGAGGAGCAGGGGAAGTGCCCCCTCCATGCAGTAGGTGGCGCTGTTGTCTGTGTCTCAGTACTTTCTTGGTTGAACCATTTGTCAAATTTGTTTATTCTTTGCTTTGGGGATCTCAGTCTCTGTAGGGATGTCTTGTAACCTATTCAAGGAGGAAGGTAGGAAACGGTGCCTAACAGATATTCAGATGCTTGTATGTGCCAGGCATGTGCTAGACTCATTGAAATACAGAACCTTATTGCCCGCAGTCGGAACAATAACTATGACCCTCTTCCTACTCCATTCCTATTCCTCCGTTCCTTCTTTTTCTGTCCTCTCTCCTCCTTCTTCCATTTCCATCTTAATTTTTATCATCACCATTGCAGCCGCCATCTACTGGGGACTTACTGTGAGCCAGAAGCCAAGCTGAGCCCTCTCCTGCATGATTTTATTTAATCTCCACGCCAAACTTCTCCGGTAGGTTCCATCATTATCCCCTTTTTGTAGATAAGGGAATTGAGCCGCAGAGAGATGAGTAATTTTTCAAGATCACACAAGTCATAAATGGCAGAGCAAAAGATTTGCACCTAATTCAGCCTTCCTCAACAGTAGGGCTCCTTTTTTTCTGTTACAACATGTTATTTATTCCTGGTTTTTTTAAGGTTCAGATTTACAAACACAGTCTCTCCCCCGCTATGCACAGCCAAGGACTTTAGTCCTTTGCTCCACAGCACAGACCGAAGACTGCATTACATTGAGACTCAGGCTTATGTGCATCCTCAAAACAATCTGAGGAAAGTCAAAACGGCCCCTCCCCCGCCCACACACATTCACATTGAGAGCCCTCAGGCGAGGTGACGGCATGCCTGGTTCTGCTCCTGTCCTTCTCCCACCTCAGTCAATCCCAGTGTTAGCCGTGCACCTCCATGTTGTTTTTGGTAGGTTGCATGCTTGACTGCTATTTTTTAACCCACTTCCTCTTTCATTCGTCATTTCAGCTAACATTTCATGAATGCCTACTATGTGCCAGATGATGTTCTAGAGAGGCATCTCTGTATATAAAAGGCTAAGGGTCTGTCCGTCCGACCGTTAGCTAGGATGTGCACTGACCACCAGGGGACAGACGCTCAACACAGGAGCTGCCCCTAGCCTGCAGGCCCCAGGCCAGCCAAGGTGGGTGCAAATGTTGGGGGGTGGGGGGGAGGGCTCCCAATCACTTTGCTGGTTGCCCCACAGATCATCCCTGATTGCCCGCCAGGCCTAGGGAACCTTATCCATGCATGAATTTCGTGCACGGGGCCTCTAGTGGCTTAATAAACTAGATTCTCTGGTCTCAAGCAGCTCACAGTCTGGTAGAAGACCAGTAAGTACACTATTATACCACAGTAAGGTAACTGCTACAATATGGGCACCAGGTGGTGCTGAGGGAGCCCCCACGAAGGGCACCTCTTGTGTGTTCAGCACAGTGCCTGGCACTTAGCTGAGCGTAACAAAAGTCTGTCACATGATTGCAAGAATAAACCCAGCCTCAGGGTCAGATAAAGCTTTCTGGGGGACTTACATAGTCGCTGTGAAGACCGGATGAGTTAAAGTGTATAAACTTGACTTGGCACATGGTAGGCACTCAATGGTTCATGGTAAGGGGAGAGGAGAGAAGCATTCTGCCAGGTGCTAGTTTGGCGACTGAATAAACTGTAGCCTCTACCCTCTGGAGGCAGAAAATGTGAGCAAGTAAATATTACTTGTGGGGAGAGGGCTCTGGGGGCAGTAGGTGAGCACATGGGGGATGAAGTTGGAGTTGTCTTTTCTTTTAGGGAAAATAAGTTTAGAGAATCTAGTGACTTGCCCAAGGACTCATAGGTTTTACAGGAGCCAGGCTTGCTGGATTCCAAATTCCACCGAGGCACCGACTATTCTATTCGCGCCACCCCATCCTGTTTGTGGCAAGTACATTGAGATCTAGTGATCTAGCCCTCAACTCACTCTCAAGTCAGAGAGGTACAAATGTCAGAAAGCAGGAAAGAGGCTGATGTGTTTTCAGTCATTAGAGTGTGTCTGTGCGTGAGCACACGTGTGTCCCTGTTGCCTGTGTTTGAATTTGAGCTACAATGCCCAAAGGGAATCGCACCCGGCTGCACACATTCCAACATACATACTGAGGAGGAGACTTTGGGAGCTCAGACACATGCTTACTGGGGTGGCAAGCCCAGTGCTCCCAGAAGAAGCGCTGTCCATTCCTAGCTGAGTGATCTTGGGCAATTTGCTTAACATCCGTGAGCCGTGCACCCCTTTCCTTGAAATGGGATGACAAGACCTACTTCCTCTTTTTTAACATCAGTGGGTATCAGAGTCAGAGGATCCATCCATCCATCCACCCACCCATCCATCCTTCCTTCCATCCACCCATCCATCATCCATCCATCCATCCATCCATCCATCCATCCATCCATCCATCCTTCTAACTGTGATATAATAACAAGAGCAGTAATCCTGCCCCGTCCTTCTGTGAGTCTTCCCAAGACTTTTACATTTTCTCTCCAATAGTGGAAAAGCAGGTCATTGGATTAAGCCGAGTTCAGGTCACAGTGGCCTGTGGTGTTATTGGGCTGAGTCACTCAGTGGAAAGGCCTCTCAGCTCCACTTCCTGCCTCAGGTCAGGCCCAGCCATGGCTCTTTACTGCTCCATTCCACCTCACAGAGGGCTTTGTGGGTAACATAACCCAGAATCTGAGAGAGTACAGGGCAGGCTGTATCTTCACCCACTTTGTCATCCACCCAGCCATCCATTTTTCATTCCATCCATCCACTTATCCAACCATTCCACATTAATTGAATGTCCCTTTATGCCAGGCCATGGTCAAGATAGACTCTGCCCCAAAAGAACCCACAGTTTAGCAAGTTAGGATTTTCTCATCTTTTATCACAAGTAATTCTCATTTTCCATCATTCCAGCTACATAATATTATCACTGCTGGTCTGAAGACCCAGCAGATTTTCCCTTTAACCCATAGGCTTTTTGGGAGAATTAAATCAGATAAAGCACTGGGGCAAATGACAGTTCCCTCAGAAACCCGCAGCATCAATCAGAAGGAAGGAATGCACCCCTATGTTCATAGCAGCACAATGTACAGTAGCTAAGATCTGGAAACAGCCGAAGTGTCCATCGGTAGATGAGTGGATAAAAAAAGCTGTGGTACAATTATACCCTGGAATACTATGCAGCAGTAAAAAGGAAGGATCTCTTACAGAGCATGGATGGACCTGGAAAGTACTGTGCTAAGTGAAATAAGCCAGTCAGAGAAAGACAAGTATCACATGATCTCACTCATATGTGGAATCTAAAGAACAAAATAAACGGTTGAACAAAATAGATTCAGAGACACAGAAGCATGAAACAGACTGTTGAATCTCAGAGGGAAGGCAGGGGTGAGTGGATGGGTGGGAAGAGATTAACAAAAGAACTTACATGCATATATGCATAACCCATGGACACAGACAATAGTGTGGTGAAGGCCTGGGGGGTGGGTGCGGGCTAGAAGAGATCAATGGGGAGATGGGAGGGGGAGAGACATCTGAAACACTTTCAACAATAAAGATAAACTAAAAAATTAAAAATTAGATAAAGCAAGTGGAAACCCTTTAAGACCCAAGGCCTTAAGCAAGCCTAGAGGCTGTTCTTTTTTTCTCAACATTTAGACCTGAGAGGAGAGAGCTGGGCAGGCTCTTAATCACACCTGCAAAGTCCCCTTTGCCCTGCAAGTAACATATTACACGATCTGAGGATTAAGAAGTGCTTACCTCGGGAGCACTCTTACTCTGTCCACCACAGGTGTAATCATAATCTAGATCCCTTAAGAACGTTGCTAAGTTTCAGTTTTCTTACTTGAAAAATGAGGCTAACGATAGCACTCCCATCGTAGATTTGTGAAAGTTAAATGCGAAAGCGTAAACAATTTAGTGCAATGGTGGCACACAGCCAGTGCTCATTAAATTCTAGATCATTTAATCTACACTTCTTGTGAAGGGATTACCTCTTGAGCTTTTATGGGGATTGGTCAGAAGGATGTGGTGCAAAAAGGGAGGTGAAGAAGAGCTCTCCAAGCTACTCTTTTTCCTAATACTTCTAGGAAAGCCCACACGTCGTCTTTGAGACGGCCTGGCCTACTCCGGTCCTTTTCTCAACCTCAGGACTTGGAGCAAGTTTTCCAGAAAGAAAAAGAGTCGTTTGCCACAATCAGAAAAAGCAATTTCAGTTCATGGCAAGTCTGCATGTGTCAGTGTCTACTGGGAGGAAGAGGGTTGGAAAAGTGTGGGAAAAACTATAAAACGTCTTTGCCCAAAGGTACAATGTCTTGGACCCCAGCACATGAATGCTGTTTGTTTGTTTTTAGTTTTTATTTTGTCAGCATAGGAGATATCTGAATCCGCCAAAGCAATTTGATTTTTCATTTATAGGGACTGCAGGTATCGCTTCCGAATACTGTTCCGAATAAAACTTAATTGAAAACGTAATCAAACTGAAAAATTGCTTGACAAGCCGGGGTCACATTTATAAAGGGATGTTTGCTTATCCCTCAGCCATGACGGGGTCTGTGCTGGCACACAGGCCGGGGGGTTGGTCACATCACCCACTGTCCCTGCGCGGAGGGAGCCCCCTCACTTTGGCTGCACGGCCTTGGCTGAAAGGTTACTCGTCAGAGAAGCAGAGAGCGACCCTCGCTGGGGAGGCACCAAAACAGGCGTCTGCTGACTTCATTGGAGAATGACTGCTTTCAAGTTCAAGTTGCTTGTCAGACAAGAGAGTTCTGCCGCAGAAGAGGGCTGCCCCTCGGTGATTATGTAAGAGCAACTCCTCCGCCTTGTCCCCTGACGCTGGCCCTGCCAGCAGGAACCCTGCCCTCCGGGAGTTGATACTGGGAAGATCCATGCTATTGGGTGTTACTTGTAGAGAGGTGACTGCCATTCTGTGAGATGTTTGACAGAGACAAAAAGCAGTGTAGGTCTAGTCTACAACCTTAAAGGCTGTTATGGGATGCATGATGTCCCCCGAAAATACATATGTTGAAGCACGAAACCCCAGTATCTCCAGATAGGACAGAATTTGGAGACAGGGTCTCTAAAGAGGTGATTACATTAAAGGGGAGTCATTAGGGTGGCCCCTAGTCCACTCTGGTTCCTTTAAGAAGAGGAAATCAGGACACGCCCATCAGAGAGGAAGGACTGTGAGGACACAGGGAGCAGAGGACCACGTGCAAGCCAATGAGAGAGGCCTTAGCACAGTGGTTCTCAACCTGTGGGTGGCGATCCCTTTGGGGGTCGAATGACCCTTTCACAGGGGTCGCCTAAGACCATCGGAAAACACATATATAATTACATATTGTTGTTGTGATTAATCACTATGCTTTAATTATGTTCAATTTGTAACAATGAAAATACATCCTGCATATCAGATATTTACATTACAATTCGTAACAGTAGCAAAATTACGGTTATGAAGTAGCAATGAAAATAATTTTATGGTTGGGGGTCACCACAACATGAGGAACTGTATCAAAGGGTTGCGGCAATAGGAAGGTTGAGAACCACTGCCTTAGCAGGTGCCAGCCCTGCCAATATCTTGATCTCAGACTTGCGGCCTCCAGGATTGTGAGAAAATGAGGTTTCGTTATTGAAGCCACCCAGTCTGTGGTGCTTTGCTATGGAAGCCCTGGAAAATCAATACAGACCTAATATTTAAATCCCACCTTCTTTGTATAACAGCAAGCAAAGCGTTAGCTTTCTCTGAGTCACATCTCCTCATCTGAAAAATGTGGTTAATAATAGCCCTTGTCCTGACTAATTTACAGAGTTGTTAATGAGGGTAAAATAGAATCAAAAGATATTCTCTTACATGCACCTCACCAGCCCAGCCCGAGGCCTCTCACACCCCCTATGCAGCCTCAAGATCCCCTCTGGTTGGCCAGTGGCAGCCCCGGCTCCACCCCACTCAAGCCTTCCACCTTGTTCTGACCTTGGTTTGCTTCTTCCTACTCTGCTGAACTACCTTATGTCTCAGTTTTGCCTGGTGCTACAGCCAGACACATTCTTGCCCCCTTGGGATTTCACCCTACGGCCCAATTTAGGGAGCAAGAGAGATTCCCCACTGATTCAGCTCCCTGATGCCAACTACCTGCTGGAGACACTCAAGTCTCAGAATCTCCTGTATTTGGACTTTCTGTTGGCACAACATTCACTCATCCATGTATGCATCCATGTATGCATCTATCTACCTATCATCTATATCACCTACCTACCTGCCATCTATCCATCTACTATTTATTGGACCTTGATCATAACCCCAGATAACACAGCAAGAAATAAAATGAAGTCCTGCCCCTCAAGAAGCTCATGCTCTGATAAAGGAGACAAGTAAGTAAACGATTAACAAACATAGTGAGGCATTATTCATTTAATTCAGAAAACAAGTCCAATGGGAGCCCAGAGGAGGAGGCACTTCATTTTGAGGTGAAAGGTTAGGGGAGTCTTCACAGAGGAGGTGACGCTGGAGGGGGTGTTAGAGGCTGAGCAGGAGTTTGCAAAGTGGACAAGGAAGGGCATTGCTCCTGGCAACTGCCTGTCCAACCGGTAGCCGGTTCTTTGTAACTCTCAGCTCTCCCAAAGAGCAGCTGCTTGGACTGAACTGTGTCCCCTCCAAATTCCTATGCCGAAGCCCAACCTCCACTGGGGCCCTGTTTGGAGACAGGCCTTTAGGAGGTAATTAAGGTTAAAGGAGGTCGTAAGGGTGGGGCTCTAACCCAGCAGGACTGGTGCCCTCACAGGAAGAGGAAGAGACACCAGGGCGCCTCTCTCCATGACGTGAGGACACAATGAGAAGGTGGCCACCTGCAAACCAGGACCAAGAGCTCCTACCGGGAACCCAACCAGCCTTTTGGGCTTCCAGCCGCCGGAACAGTGAGAAATAAATTTCCGTTGTGTAGACCCATTTCTCGTATTTTGTTATGACAGCCCGAGCCGACTAAAAGAGTAGCTAAAGGAAAGTTGATGCACATCGATGGAGATGAACTAGTACTTACTGAATGCAAACAGGCTAAGTGTTTACAAATGCCACTCACTTGATCTTCATTATGACAGGGTTTGTAAAAAGGGATTATTATCCCCATTTTATGGATGAGAAAACTGAGGCTCAGGCTGGGTCAGTGACTTGCCTGAGGATACCTAGTACAGCTGGGATTTAAACTCAGATCTGTCTGGTGCCAAGTTTGAGCCGATGTTCCGCTGTCTAGATAAGGATTGTGCCTTGGTCCCATTCGACCATGTGTGGCACTCATTCTGGATCCATCCTAACTCCTAGAAGGATGGGGAGGCAGCCTTGAATTTTAGGAGTGAGCTCTGTCCACTCCTGAGCTCTGTCCTCTCCACCCCAAAATCAGCCTCAGGACAGTTTCATAGGGCGCCCTCCTTCCACTGTGTGCATTTATGAGCACACCCCATAAATCTCAGGAACGGAAATAACTCACCCTACTCGAGCCTGCTGCTTAATAACTGCACTGGCCCGCGTGATGAATGGCTACAACACTGTGCCGCAGGAAGAATAAATAACAGTCACCCTCTGAGACGATGTAAATGAAACCCGTGCCTTCCCGTCTCCGCCTTAAGGAAGTCAAGGCAGTCTTCACAGGCTTCAGCAGGGCACACAGGGATGGAGCACCTGCTGGATGCCCTGATAGGCTGTGGGGGTCGGGGGCAGAATAAGACAGGCTGCCCCCAGGAGTAAACCCACGTCTAAACGCACGTACCTCTGTCTGTCGCTCTGGGCAGCTGCGTGCCACCGGCAGCCCTTGGCCTGTGGAAGGCTCAGTGTGCTGATCTGAAAATGGAAGCAAGAGACTCATTTTGTTATTGTTATAAAACTGCATACCTGCTGCTGTGCTTGCACCATGGGAGGGGCCAATGCCTTTGTGTGTCCTATTATATCAGCGTGAGGGCAGGGGGATGGGCTTGGTGGGCATTTGTCTTTAGAGGAACTGAAACTACAGCTGAGCTCTGAAGGAAGCAGTTCGTAGACACTCATGGCCCTTCCCGACTTGTCTGACGAGGGAGGGGGCCCGTTCCTCCATCCACCTGGGGGTAGAGGGCTAACTAAATCACTCCCAGGTCAGGAGGTTTGGGGGCCCTTGGTTAAATCCTACCTTGATTGGTTTTACAGCTAAAAGTCTCTCTGAGCATGTGCTGTACGGGATGCGCTCTAAGCCATTTGGTTTAAGATCAATGCCTTGTCGTGCTGAACTTTATAGGATTAGGAGATGGAATAGAGACGCGATAAAAGTGGACATCTGTAATACTTTCAACTATAAAGATACGTAAACAAAAAGACAAAAACCTGTGCTGATAACGTCTGGGAGAGCGGCTACCCTTTGTGGGCAGTGGGCAAGAATATGCCTCAGGACTGGAGGGTTTAATGACTGGCCCAAGGACCAACGGACAGAGTTGGTTTTTGACAATGACAAAACCAACTTTATTGAGTTATAATCGACATGTGAAAAGCTCTACATATTTAATGTATGTAATGTGATGAGCTGGGGAATAAGTATATACCCATGAAACCATCACCACCATAAACATGCATCACTTCCCAAAGTTTCCTCCCACCCTCTTTTTCATCATCATCATCATCATCATCATCATCATCACTGTAGGAACAGTTAACATAAGAGCTATCTTCTTAGCAAATTTCCAGCATGCAATTCAGTATCGTTCGCTCTATGAACTCCATGGCAGAGATCTCAGAACCCATTTATCTTGCATTGACTGCAACTTTGTACCCCTCGACCGTCGCCTTCCCATCCCTCCTGTCTCCCAGCCCTGGCACCCACCTTTCTACCCTCTGCTTCCAGGAGTTTGACTATTTGAGATTCTACACCCACACCGCACATTGGGTTTTAAATTACGAAGGTGTGCGTCCCAAACCCCATTACCACACGAGCAGTGTGGCTGGGATTTATTTGTTGACGTTACATATCAGCTTCTCCTTCTAGACTCCTCTTATGCATGAACGCTAATCTATTTATCTTGGTAGCTTTTGTACGTAACAGCTCCAGGCAGAAAAGGTGCTCAATCAGTGTATTTTAAAAGAACGAACATGGGAATCAGGAGTCAAGAGAAGAGAGGACACACCAGGATAAAGGGAAGGAGAGGGTAACATTTCATTGTCTCGTGTGTTGAGCTCTAAGGCATTTTACTTGCCCCCTCCTAGGAGGCCTCGCCCCCCTGCTGAGGCTCCGAAGGGAAAAGCTCCAGTTTCAGAGGACCCTGCAGCTAACATAGGCTCATCCATCCACATGCACTTGAGGGAGATCTGGGAGGTGGAGCCGGGCTTGCTAGCTCCTTTGTCATGGCCTCCCTTCTTCCCTCCCAACCCACCTTTCCTCTTCTTTCCTTTCTGAGTCTTCACCTTTCCAGCCTGATTGTTTTTTCTGTTCTCCTATGTGTCCAGATTCTTTGCTGGGAACTTTACTCTCCCCGTTGTTTTCTTCTTGGGTAATTCCTCCTACTTCTTTAGAACTTTGCTCATATGTCACTTCCTCCAGGCAGCCTTCCATGACTCTGACAGTCTGGGTGAGGTGCCTTGCTGTGGTCAGCAGAATTCTTAAGATGCTCCTGAATTCTGCTGCCAACCTGGATAACTTTTGAAATACGAGAGAGAGAGAGAGAAAGAGAGAGAGAGAGAGAGAGAGAGAGAGAGAGAGAGAAAGATGCTCCCACAGCTTCTGTTACCCAGTTATTCAAACAAACAATAGTGCAGGTGTTGCTGTGAAAGGACATTGCAGATATAATCAACATCCCACGTTAGTGGATATTAAAAAAGGGGGATTTTCCAGGTTTGCCGGAGGGTCTTCAGATGGCTGAAGGGAGTGTGCCCACCTGGAGGAGGAAGCTGGCGGCTCTGTGATATTCAGGGAGGCGAATTGCATCTCATGCCCGGAAGCCATCTGAAGCCACCTGAGCTCCCTAACGGGTATCTAAGGTGACTCATGAAGAATACATTCTTTTAGGGTTATTTGAGCAGGGGCTACGTGTCCACCTCTCAGGGACACTGTAGAGGGGAAACTTATTGTGTGTATTTCAAAATTCCTTGAAACTAAAAAGTCTGAGATTTGACATTCAGCCTGTCCCTTTCCAAAGTGGAAGGAATCAAAGCTCATGACTTATTCCTGGGCATGAACGTAGAGGATCATAGGACAGTTAATCTCTGGTCACATCCTCATGGGACAGAGCTAAAAGCCTGGTACCATGAGTGCCAAGAACAATGTAAATTCTTCATTTTGTAACATGAGTTCAAAAGCTTACAGAAGTTGCCTGCTGTTTTTCTAGAATTTCCACCATTAAAAATCGATTCCATTTAAGCCGAAACCGGTTTGGCTCGGTGGATAGAGCGTCGGCCTGCGGACTGAAGGGTCCCAGGTTCGATTCCGGTCAAGGGCATGTACCTGGGTTGCGGGCACATCCCCAGTGGGAGATGTGCAGGAGGCAGCTGATCGATGTTTCTCTCTCATCAATGTTTCTAACTCTCTCTCTCCCTTCCTCTCTGTAAAAAATCAATAAAATATATATATTTTTTAAAAAAAATCGATTCCATTTAAGGCTTGAGCCCCTTATGCAGCTGATCAGCCAGAAACAGTGGCCCTTAGGACGGCAACTCTATGTGACTTGAATTCAACTTCCTTATCTGCACATTAGGAAGATGAATGAATGCCCTCGGAGAATTCACATAGTTGCGTGGTTCCATAAGTAAAGAAGGTGTTTATGTAAGTGGCACTTGGCATGAGCGCCAGC
The DNA here is from genome assembly GCF_014108235.1 of Myotis myotis. Taxonomy (NCBI): domain Eukaryota; kingdom Metazoa; phylum Chordata; class Mammalia; order Chiroptera; family Vespertilionidae; genus Myotis; species Myotis myotis. The sequence continues at coordinate 3,592,088 of NW_023416320.1, forward strand.
AGAAGCAGCAGGCTGAGTAAATGACATTCTGGGATCGCGCACAGACAGGGACAGGTAGTACCGTAGCTGCGGGTTCCAAGCTGTTACTCTTGGGACAAGTGGTGCAAGTGCAAGAATACACAAATAAACAATAAACTCTGCAACAGAACATCCATCTTCCTTGCTAGACTTAACTTCTTAGTAAGTAGTTAAATATCTAATCCACAGTGGGCATGCCGTGAATATATGTTATGTTGAATGCTATTAAATCTGCCTGTTGCCTTAGCCAAACCAAATGAGTCCCGATTCCCAGAGCCTTCCCATGATTGCTGTGCTTCCCTGTGATTCTGACATGGTTTCTTGGCATGTTCTCAGCAACTGAAAGTCTTTAAAGCCAGACTAAGTCAGGGGGGGATATTAGGAAGATGTGATAGGCAAGTTCATGGATGTCCAAGGTAGGAAACAATGTACCATTGGGCCACATAGACTGGAAATGAGATGCCGAGATTTCTGCATCTTTCCAGGGCACGTGGCTCCACATTTCGGTTTACTTCCATGACGTTGCTCCATTCTCCTTCTGTCACTGTGCACCTTGCTCTGCTGGGTCACCTGCTGGAGGTAGGGACCTAGTATGGCATGTACAGGACTGTGGGACTCCCAGCCCTCCCTTCACACCTGTAAACCCTGGTGGGCTCTCTCCTCTCCAGGCTCCTGCAGCTTAATTTGTACAGTGAACACAATGCCAATGATGATAGAGTATCATAAAGAAAAGCAATATTGCCAGGCCGGCATGGCTCAGTGGTTGAGCATTGACCTATGAACCAGGAGGTCATAGTTCGATTCCCAGTCAGGGCACACACGCGGGTTGCCGGCTCAATCCCCAGTGGGGGGTGTACAGGAGGCAGCCGATCGATGATTCTCTCTCATTGTTGATGTTTCTATCTCTCTCTCTCTCCCTCTCCCTTCCTCTCTGAAACCCAATAAAAGTATTTTTTTAAAACAGAAAGGAAAAGCAATACCATGAGTTCAACATTAAATCTATAGCTGGATGCTGGATTCTTGAACATGCGGGTCTCCCTTGTAGGGGAACGCACCAAAAGAGCTGGAGGCAGAGAGAGCAAGAAATGGGCCAGAGAGCTACCTGCACCGTGGTGGGCTTTCCGATGACTTCATGATTGAGGAGACCTTTGTGATCACATGAGGAAATCTTGAAATATCAAGACATTCCTTTCTTCCTCTAAGTGAGAGCTTTCCTCTTTGTCACATCAGTGAGAAAAGAGTGGTACCTGCACCTCAGGGAAACATGGAGGAGTTTTGTTTCTGAACAGCCCGTGCTGCAGGTGTGAGAGCACATTTTGATTACCGTGGGTTTGATCCGGTGACTGTGCTGCACATGAGTCTCTCGCTGGTCCTGGGGGGCCGTGGCCTGATGGAGGCAGTGAGGTAGGCCTTGTTTTCATTTTCCCCATGAAGCCAGAACATTGCCAGCAAATAGGGGCAACTGGGGTGCTGGTGGATATTGCCACTGAGGCAGAAAGCCAAGCTGAGCCACCGGGACCTTAGGAGACTCCTTGCTTCCTTCCAAGATGGCTGCCTGCAAACCCGCTGGGCTTGCCTCTATTGGCATGAGCAAATGTTTACTGTGCACACCATTAAAGCAGGCCCTCTCCTAGGTATTGCATTTATTTGGACATTAGCTCAATGAATTAAGCACTAACATTCCCACTTTATGTAACAAATAACACCTCAGAGATGCTAAGCATTTAATTTTGACATTAGCTCACTGAGTTAAGCACTAATATTCCCACTTTATGTAACAAATAACACCTCAGAGATGTTAAGTGACCTCAATGAAGTCACCTGCTATTTCAGTGGGGCACTTGGAAGAAAAACCAGATCTATTTATCTTAAAAGTACAAGTCCTCCTTCCATAACAGGCTGTCCCTCAATCTAAATAACGAATTAATCACTTCCATGCACAACTGTGTTTAACCGTCATAAAAGCAGGGCAAGGAGGCTGTTATCAAGGAATCTCAGTGAGGTTTATCAAATTATCCAGTCCCAAACTCATAGACCCCCTCATTTCTTCCTCTTATATATAACAAATACTCACATGCTGCTGTGCATTGGGTTCTGGGTTGCAGCTGGGACAAAACATGGTATTTGTTACAGTAGCTTGAGTAGACTAATACAATAGGACTCAAAGCTACTTCAGGGAGGCCACAGACTGTTTCCTTTGCATTCTGCCAGCAGCAAAATAAGAAATATCTGCAACGCACAGTTTTCCAAACTCCTTGGTAATCCTGCCTGGTCCTGCACAGACCCTCCTGGGGCAGGTTAAGAGCAAGTCCAGGGAAAGTGATTTGCTTTCACTGGGGGAAAGCAATAGACATGTAGCCAGTAACTACAATGTTTTTGGATATTCAGTCCATTTCTAGGGGAAATGGAATCTCGCTGAACTGGAACCTGCTTATAGAGTCCTTATTTATCTAGTATTCTCCACATCTTCCCCCTTAATCCTCACAGTGATTTTTGTGGGGTCAGTTCTGCTATTATCCCCATTTTGCATCTGGCTCAACAGAGGCCAGAGAGGAATGGTAAGCTTTGCAGGAAGCTTCCCAGCTGGTAATTCTACACAGAGATGTGGTTTGGTGTGTTTCCAGGGGGGCTGTAATTTCTGGGATGTATATGTAACAATGAGTAAACACCAAACACCCACCTCCCAACGCTGTGCAGCTACTGACATATACACTAAGTGAGTGCTCACCCTCAGGCATACCTGGTATGTATCTGCAGGCTGCGCATTCCCACAAGGGTCCGAGGGAACTGTGATTCCATCTGAGAGCAAACTGCCCCACAAATTGGTCTGTGCTCTGAGTTCTGAGAGGGATGAAGACTTTTTAAATGTGGCGGCTGCAACGTCTTCTCCCCTGCGTCCGCTTCACAGCAGAATCTTTTGCAAAAAAAGACAAAGATAAAAAGTCACTCTTGAAAGTAGAAGAATCAACAGATGTCATGGATATTTTTAAACCAATTACCGAGGCATTCCTGCCGAAGCAGGCCCATGAAATATAGATGTGGCTTCCTGCACCAATCTAATTTATTCCTGCGATCACGCCTTCATCACAGCTGGAGCTGCATTCCCGAGTATCCCAGAGCAGGCCGAGGAGCAATCAGGGCATTGCTGGCTGTTAGCAACCCCGCAGACCATTCACCGGGCGTGTTACTGCCGTCGGCTTTAATAACAATTACTGCGCAGCTCTGTCTGTTCACCAAGGGCTGGGAGCAGGAAGGACGGCTCAGACCCTTCCACATGACTGTTTAAGCAAGTGCAGACCTCCTTCTGTCCCTCTTCCTTCTTCTAGGACTGGTCTCATTGGAGATGAACACATGGGGTCACGGTGCCCATGAACATGGTTGCAGATGTGGGGAGGAGGCTCTCTGAAGAGTTTTAATCCATAACCTGTGCTCCTCCCAGTAGCACATACTCTGTGATACAACCTCACTGCCTTGTGGCAGGGCCAGATGTTCCTATGTGACAGAGGCCCCATTAGTAAGGACAGGTGTTCAATCTAACTCATTAACACATAATCATTGCACTTCTCATTTGCACTAGGCACTGGGGACCTAACTGTCAATAAGATAGACAAGGTCACTGCCCTCCTGGAATTTGGGGGAAACACCATTCAGTAAGGAACATGAACGCAGTGAGTAGTATGAAAAGCATTGCTCGCCCTTTCCCCCTTCCTGTGTTGAATCCAACGGCTCTCAAAGTGTGGTCTCCAGATCAGCCGTAGCCTCCCCTGAGAACTTGCTAGAAATGCACATCCCCAGGCCCTGCTCATCACCTGATGACTCAGAAACTCTGGGGGTGGAGCCCGCAGTCGGAGTTGTGACAAGCCCTCCTGGTGGTCTGATGCTTGATTTAACCCAATCAGCTAGAAATAAACCCATGGTAGCTGTAAAAGTCAAAGAAACATTGTTATAGAGCCAAGCAAATGCTCAGCTAGCCCTACAGCAACAGCTTCAGGGTAAACCGTGGTGGAGACTGTGGTCTTGAGGCCAGAGTAGGTGAACTCCTACCCCCATCCAGGCTTTGGAGCCTACCTGCAGGGGAAGGCGACGCCAGCCAGCCGGGGGCCCCAGGCAGCATGGCCGGACTGATTACAAACGCAGCAGCGCAGGAAATTGCAGGCCTTCACTGTCCACCGCAGGCTGACCTGAGCGGCTGGGCTCCCCCAGGAGAGTGAGAGTGGAGAGGGCAGCCTTCTTACAGCCCTGCGTCGGGCAGTGAAAGAGCAGCAGAGGCAGGCTGGGCCGTGATGAAGGACAACTCTAACACATGGGTCCCATCCCTCAGTGAGACGTGGTTGGGGCTTTGGTTCCCAATGGTTAGAGGAGCCATTCTTTCTGGGGGAGCGGGGGAGGCATGGAGCATGTGGGAGAGTCTTGGGCTTCCTCTCCTTCGTTGGAGGAGGGGGAGACGTCTCTCTCTCTATGGGAATAAGGGATGGGGCTGAGGATTATGACTCCTTAAAAGGGGAAAGAGACGACACTACAAGGTGAGGCTGGGGCAGGTGTTTGAGGTGGGGGCGAGGTCGGCAACCTTCTGGGGCCCCAGAGAGGACACTCTGTTTTAGTTCATGTGATTGGATTGTTCCCCACTAATTACATTCTTTTCATTTTTCTTCCTTCCTGACATTCCTCTATTTCTCTCCCTTTGTTTCTGACTTTCTTTCTCCTAAACCATTGTCCTTATGCCAGGCAACTGTTACTGACAGACCTTTGAAACATTGGCCAGTTCCTGTTGCAGGAACACAGGGCTACGGGGATGTCTGTGCTTGGGAAGAGTGATTAAGAGAAGACGGTGGCTGCATGCACAGGCCAGCCATGACCTTGAAAATTAATCAGTGACTTGCTGAGGAGGTTGGCCACAATGTCCAGGATGTGGCCTTGAATCTCATCAGGGGACTGTCATGGGACTAGATGAGAAAGGAGCAGGGGGAAGTGCATCTACCGTGTGAGGAGAGAAGCAGGCTCACCACCTACAGCCCTCTGGAGCCAGGTCAGATTGCATGCCACGTCACAGGAAAGTGGCAGATACCTCAGGCAGCCTCGAGGTTAAAGCCAAACTGCTCCCAGAACAGGAGAAAAGACCTTTGTCACCTTTTGTACCGGGAATTCTATTTTCTACTCATGGCCTCAGCTACCACCTAGGCACCAATGTCTCCTATCCTCACAGCTCAAACCGAGCTCCAGAGCTGCTTGCTTCCCAAGCACAGACAGCCCGTAGCCCTGTGTTCCTGTAACATCCTGTTACAATCTGGGCTCATCAACTTTACCCCTCATCACCTCTTCTGTGTTTCCTATCACAAGCAGACACAACACAACGGGACACATGCTAGCCAGGTCAACAAAACAGATACCAGTTTATCTACTGAATTGTTAGCGCTCTTTTAGGCAGCCCCAAAAGATGGTGCTCCTCTTTCCCCACGTGGGTTGGAAACCAGTTGAGACGTGAGACAAAGCAGGCAGCAGATGGAGGCATAGAGCATCTCTTTATTAATGATAAAGGTTAGGTTGGAAGGTGTTGTTTCGTTTGAGAGCCAAAATGAGCTGGCTGGTTCCTGGAAGAGCCAATCTGAGGGGAAATTCGAGTGTTCAAAGGAACACTTACTTAGATCTCCACTTCCCCAAGGGCCCAAGTGGAAAAGGCAGGAGAGATCAAAGGACTGATGTTCATGGCCTTTGAGAGACCACCTCCAGCCTCTTTAGACATTGGGATTGTCCTCCAACCACTCCACCACGGTGGGAGGAGCAGAGACAGAAGGCCAAGGCCATTTAGGAATCATCTCGCGTACAGAAGAATGTTTTAAGAAATGAGAAGACTTTGCACAACAGCAACCTTACTTAATCTCCTTCATCTTCTCCTCTCTAAAATGAATGGTGCATAATGAGGCTGCGAATTCAACTAAGAAAACAGTTGTGGGAGCCTAGAGTGGGGGGGGGGGGTAATTAATCTGACCTGACAGTTTGCAGAAAACTTTCCCAGAAGAGATGATGGATGAGGTGGGTCTAGGAAGATGAGCTGGTGTTTACGGGGAAGGGAAAGAAAGCATTCTTAGCAGAGGGTGGCAGGGGTGGAAGTGCAGCGTAGAACAGTTCATCTTGTTTGGGGAACACCAAAATGACCGGCATCTTGAACGTGGGATATGTGGAGGGACTTGGGGGTGAGGGGAGGGGTTCTTATTAGACAAAGAGCAAAGAGAAAGATAAGTTTGGGAGGAAGGATAGTGAAGGACAGAGCGTATCTCTCAGGCATCACTGAGGCAGGAGCAAGAATGTGGGTCTTTGGAGAAAGTGTTCTTATTGATTAGGGACCAGTCTCCCTGGCTGTCCTGCCAGCATTGTCGCTGTTATAATCCTGGCTCCCATCACTTGGTTCAGGAGACCCTGGTTCTTTTACAGAATCTCATGGCAAGTCACAGAGAGGATGGGGAGAGATGTTACTTCAAACTCTTCACTGGCCCTTATGTTTTCTAAAGAGATGGGCAAAACGCCAGAGCAGAAATAGGATCTTTTGAAGCTGTAAAACGCAGCTAGGCTTCATCTTCTAGGGTCCAAGGAGCGAGTAGCCTTATTTTTGTTCCCAGAAATTCTTCGCCAAAGCCACTTTGCAATGTCTGAAGTGTTGGGTGCGTCACATTGAGGGCACTTGTGCTTTAGCCTTGGAAGAAAAAGTGCTGTCACCTCCCTTTTGTTTTAAGGAATGAGGCTGCTCTGCTGTTGTGAGAGCAGTGCTAGGCCATTTGCTCTCAAAAAGCACCTCTTTTATTTTCAGAGGCTGTGGGAGATAGAAACGTCCACAAAAGAACAAGGAAGGTGTGAGAAGTGGGCTGTGCACGCGTTTGTTCTTGACTGCTGCGGCGGCAGTGCTGGCATGGAGGAAAATAATACCAGAAGTTCCCCAAATGTGCCAGGTGTGGTACCAGGCACTCGAGGCACCTTTTTTGAATCCTAAGAAATAGGGTATAGTTATTCCCATTACACAGATGAGGAAACTGAGCCCCAGGACTGTTTAGCTCATGATGGCAAGATCTGTGCTCTCCCAAAGGGACCATACTTGTTCTGAACACTGGGCCAGAAATCAGGTCCAATCTTATTTTATTTTTCTTCCTACACTCAGTTTCTGCATTTCTTCTGTCACTCAGAGCCAGTGGCTAGCACCTTTCCTTGTCCTTGGCATACCTGGGAGAAATAATCAAGGTGAGACTTTAAAATAAAATGAGAGGGACGTTTGTCCAACATCCCAAGGGTCGGTGTATCCCATGGCAAGTTCTAACTCCCACATCTACGACATTATTAGAAACCATAACCTTCAGGATCTGAGCCCCTATGGACCCAAGTTGTTTTCTGTTGTTGTTTTTTAATCTATGGCACTGTTACAACATGTGTAGCACTTTTCATGAGAAACTGCTGTTAGTATATGAGCCACACCGGAAGCATCACTACAGGAAAACCCACACCTCTCTTTAATGTGTATATTTAAACTTCCAAATTCATATATGCTCCTTAAAGATAATTTTAAAAAGCAAAAATGGAAAAATAAAAATTCTTCAAATTTCTACTAAGCACCACAATAACGATCTAGCCATTTCTTCCAGGTTTAATGATAAAAACCATTTTGAGCCCGGCCAGCGTGGCCCAGTGGCTGAGCGCTGACCTTGAATCAGGAGGTCACGGTTCCATTCCCAGTCAGGGCACATGCCCGAGTTGCAGACTCAATCCCACTGAAGTGTGGAGGAGGGAGCCAATCAATGGTTCTCTCTCGTTGTTGATATCTCTCTCTCTCTCTCTCTCTCTCTCTCTCTCTCTCTCTCTCTCTCTCTCTCTCCCTCCCTTCCTCTCTGAAACCAATAAAAACATATTAAACAGAAAAACCATTCTGAACCAAGACATTCAAACCCTGACTTCTTCATCTATAAGTCGGTCCAAGAACAAGTTATATAAGTTTTCCAAGCCTCAGTTTCCTGCTGCTCCCATGGTTGGCATAAAGATGAAATGAAATTCTACATGCCAAGTGTCCAGCACAGTGCCTGATACCAAATTGGGCTTTAATACATAGTGGCCAGCACACTGCCATCCGAGTTTAGGGAGCTGCACCTAGTTGACGGCTGCAACTAATAATTCTATTACTAGTTGAATAGAATTAAAAGTGAGTGGCTCATACAAGACACTGACAGAGGTTTTTAAACCAGTTTGGACCACCTTTGCAGTTCTTGAGAAGGTTGGAGAGAGTCACTGTGTTTGCCAGAATCATAAACTGACGTCACATGACATATACTTTTCTTCCCAGAGACCCACTGACTTTTTATTTGGGGCTTTGGGGGTTTAAAAATAACCATTTGCCCACCATGTGAGCCCCATGGCCAGGGCTCTTGTCTCTCCGATTCATTGCTTGTACTCCCAGTACTTGGAGAAGTAACTGGCACATAGTTATTTCTCAGGATTTACTGTTGAATAAATGAATGAGTAAACAGGCACTCAACCATTTCTGGCACTTTTCATCCATTCACTCACTCCTAAGCAGTTATTAAGTGTGTGCCATGTTCTGGGCATCAGAGCACATTACTGCCGAGGGGACATGTAAATTGGGCATGGATCCTGCTGTGAAGGGGCTTCTGGGACGAGAAGGGAGACACACGCCAAAAGAGAAATGACAAGTGAGCGGGGATGTGGGTAGACAATGTTACAGGATTTAAGGAGGGGGACATCAGTACAGGATTTAAGGAGGGGACATCAGTACAGGATTTAAGGAGGGGACATCACTACAGGATTTAAGGAGGGGACATCAGTACAGGACTTAAGGAGGGGACATCACTACAGGATTTAAGGAGGGGGGCATCACTACAGGATTTAAGGAGGGGACATCACTACAGGATTTAAGGAGGGGACATCACTACAGGATTTAAGGAGGGGACATCACTACAGGATTTAAGGAGGGGGGCATCACTACAGGATTTAAGGAGGGGACATCACTACAGGATTTAAGGAGGGGGGCATCACTACAGGATTTAAGGAGGGGACATCAGTACAGGACTTAAGGAGGGGACATGGCAATGACATTTGCACAGACCCTTGGCGGATACTACATTTACTTACTCAGTCCATTTAGGAAAATAACCAGCTACTTTGTTGATAAATGAGTTGGGATTTTTTTGAAAAAAAAATATCATTAAGGTAAATGATCAACTGAATTGACCAACTGTCTAACTTAAGAGTCACTGATTCAATCAAAGAATCGAACTTGTTTGGGTCCCAATGCTGCCCTGGCAAATGAGAAATTAGCCAAGCCCAGGCTCTTGTCTCCAGTCCCCGCACTGAGAGTTCTTCCTTCAACAATTCATTAAAAACCCGCATCTTGGCCAAGATCTCCTTTGCTTCCTTTCCTCCTCTCCCCTCTGTTAAAAGAGCGATTACGCAATCCTCTTCTCCTGCCCAGGGCTCATTCTAAAAACGTCCCCTGCAAAGGCCGCAGCTGCTGCCGAATGGCACGGGGAGGCAGCGGGAGGCGGCAGAGCCAGCAGCACCTCGTCTCCTGAGGCTAGTTTGGCACATTGTTTTGTCAGGAATGAGCCATGGGTCACTCTCAGCCCCAAGTGCACAGACAAGCAGGAGTCTGTGGGAGAGGAGATGGGAAGGCAGTGAGGAGAAGGTGAGGCTCAATGGGTGACAATAAATCATGGGCTCTCAGAGCTCCCAAGAAGCTTTGCACCCTGTGGTGCAGAGGAAGAAACTGAGGATCCTGAACAGGAGCCCGTCCTGCCCAGGAGCACACGGCTGGTGGTGGGAACACTAGGAAGTTGGAGCGCTGGTGCTTTGCCTCCTGAAGGACTCCCCTCATGTTCAATCCTGGAGATCCAGCAGCATCTCCTAGGATTGGGGAGGAGCAGGCAGAAGCCCTGGGCGTGGGGTAGCTTAGGAAATCTTGGCTAGCTTTTGCAGGAACCAATCATTGCTAAGATCCTGGACTAGACACTCCAGTCCTTGAGCTAAGTCAAGGCCTTGCAAAAAGGCAATTAAAAGTTCCAATTTGAAACAAGTTCAACATAAGGAAAGAGAAATAAATAACACCGTGTAGAAGCCCTAACTCAAGATGATCTTTCATGTTGAGCTGCTTACTGCGAACTCAGAAGGAGATCAGTGCTTCCCACTTCCTTTATTGGGAAGTGAGTAATTGCTTCCTAGGGGCTCTGATGCTCTATCATTGTCAGGGCTACAATCTAATGGGTTATTAAGTGGGAACAGAGTGCTGTTTGGGGAGCAAGTCCATGTCCCTGAGCCCATCTTGACTTACCTTGGCTTTAACAATCGCTTTCCTTCAAGCAGGCTCTGGCTTCTGCTTGGCAAGGTCTTAGTATCTTCTCCCTAACTACCAGGTTAACCGAGGGGCTGCTTGATGTCTGGCCCCTTGTTCTCAGAACTATTACAAAACTGGATTCTCCAAACCTCTGATTTCCACTGCTTTTACTGAGCCAAATGCCTCAAAGGTTTAGTCCATAGATAGTGATATTTGTTAAAAACATATAGAGGTCACAGAAGGTCACTTTATTTTCTGTATATCCATCCATCCATCCATCCATCCATCCGTCCGTCCGTCCGTCCGTCCATCCATCACAACCCCCCTGAGTATCGACCCTATGGTAGCTGGAGCAACAAAACACCAAAGTGCCTGAGTTTGTAATGAGCTTGGCCTATTTGAGGGAGAGAAAGGAGGAGATGTGTTTGGAAGGTGGGGAGCTAGAGAGATACCATAGAGGGAGGCAGGGGCCACCATGGTACGGATTATAGATTTTAATCTGATTATAGTTGAATGTCATTGCAGAGTTCTAAGCAGAAGGCACTCTGAACTGGTTCTGTTTTAAGGCCACTATAGCTTCTGTTGGAAAATAGATTGGGGGGCAAATATAGCATCAGAGAGGCTAGTTAGGTGGGCACTGCCACATCCCAAGCACGATGGTGGCTTGACCTGAACTGGAAGGCAGCAATGGCATTTGCAAGAAGCCATTATATTTGGGATGTAATTTGCAGGTAGAGCTAACAGGTCTTGCTGATGGGGGGGAAAGGAATGATATCAGATGTTTGACCTGAGTAACTGTCATTGTCTTACAATGGGCCAGCCGGGATTTGGGTAAGATGAGAGACTCTAAGGTCCTTCTAGCTTTCACTGTACTTGACCTTCAGTAGAAGCCAAAAGCAGGTACAAAGATGGCTCACCATTTAGCCTCGACTTTATTTTAGGTTTTCTTTGACAAGCAGTTGCAGTCATCACAGGAGTAAGGCCTGAGTGGCATGAGGCCCTGCTGAGGGCTGAGAGGGAAGGACCTTGGCCCATGGGCCAAGCTTCGGAGCAGACTCGCTGAGCCAGCACGGGTCGAGGCAGAGAGGCCCCCTCTCCCAGTGTGTCCTTTGCTGCTGAGGGCACACAGGGATGAATTAGGAGATGCCAAGAGGCACCTTGAAGGCCTGGAAAAACCTGGGCTGGAGCGAGCATCACCATTTTATTCACTGGCATGTAGGCAGCGGTTCACGGTGTGTTTTCACATGCATCACACAACTTGCTTCTCACTATAACTTAGAAGAAATAGTCCCCAAGATGGAGAAACTCTTACTGGAATTATGTAACATGCCTAAGAATAATAGTCAGAGGGTTGTGAAGACGTAGAGAGATAAAGGGAATGAGGATAGAGATGAGAGTTAAACATTATAAAAGAAATTGAGTGTAGGCGCTAGAAAGAGGGCTACTATTTGCTTTATGAAGTTTTTAGAGGCAATTATATGAGCAAGCTCATTTGGAACTAGATGGAAGGGAAGACAAGATCCAGTTCATCCCAATGCACTGGATAAAGGGTTTGAGTCTCCGTGCCTTGGCTTCTCTGTCTCGTCCACCTCTAAACTTTGTCTCCGTTGCTCACTCTGAGAACTCCCATTCCTCCTTTAAAACCTAGCTCAGGTTGGAGGGACGAGAAGAGACACCCCAAAGAGCTTATACACTTACCTGCATAGCCCATGGACATGGGCCATTGCGTAGTGAAGACCTGGGGTGGGGTGGGCAGGGGCTGGGAGGAGGGCAGTAAAGGGGAGGAAAATGGGAGACATCTCTAATACTATCAACAATAAAATATATTAAAAAATAAATAAAACCTAGTTCAGATATTACAAGCTGACAGGCCCCAGGGTAGTTTTCTGACTTCAGAGTCTCTTTCTTTCTGAAATTTTCCTTCCAGGAGAAGGGACGGGTTGAGGAAGTCACATTTGGATCACTTCACGCGCCACAGCTTCAGCATGGACACCGCCGCGGGAAGAATCAACGCATCAGCTCGCAGGTGAAACAGCTTTCTCTTTCCTGGGAGTCTGACCCAAGGGGACCCAGAGGCTTTGCCCGAGGGTGATTTCTCCTCTTCTTCTGCTTTCTTTTTTATTGTTGTTGACAAATTTTGAAGGTCGAACATACTTTAATTTTACAATATAAAAGAAGCTTTGATAACGTTGGTATGGACTAAACACCCCTGCTCTCATCTATATTTTTATTTTGGGGGGAGGGACAAATCCGATGACACCTGAGCAAATGCTCTGCACCCCACCAAGTGCCACAGACACAGGACAGACACATCTGGAGCTTTGCTCAGTTTCCCTCAGTTTTGGCAGAAAAAGCTAAAAATACACACTTGTCATGATTGCAGTTCCATTTTTGCTGATATCCTTATTTAGGAATTTTGTTATGCTTGTTGATTTTAAAAATATGTTTCTATTGATTTTAGAGAGAGAGAGAGGAGTGAAGAAGGAGAGAGAAACACTGATGTGAGAAACACTGATGGGCTGCCCCTCATGAGCACCTTTCCTGGGGGTCGAACCTGCCACCTTTCGGTGTACCGGATGATGCACAACCAACTCAGCCACACTGGCCAGGTCTGCTACGCTTGTTTAATATTTGTTTTTGCTATGAGGAAAGAAAGCGGTATTTTTTTCTTTAAACCACTTCATTGAGGTATGATCGACATGGAAAAAGCTGTACATATTTAATGAACACAACTCGATGAGTTTGGGTGCCGGGGTCCAACCCCAGCGGGTCCAGGGGTCCCCAAAGGTGTGGACGGAGTCGGCGAAGAAGGTACGACACGGAGACAGCGTTCAGCTGATCAGCAGCCTAGCCAGGATCTCCAGCCAAGTTCTGGTCTGGATCTCCAGCGAAGTTCTGCTTAGGATCTCCAGCCAGGTTCTGTGTCCATGTTGTCTTGCTAGGTTCTCCAGCCAGGTTCTGTCCAGGTTCTCCAGCCAGGTTCAGTAACCAGGTTCTAGTCAGGTTCTTTTGTCAATTTCTGTAGTCAGGTTCAGTCCAGGATCTTTTGCCATGTTCTCTCCCTAGGTTCTATCTCTAGGTTCTGAGGCCAGTTTCTGTCCAGGATCTTTTGCCATGTTCTCTCCAGCGAAGTTCTTCTGTCTCTAGAGAACGTTCTGTGTAGGTTCTGTGCCTAGGTTCTGTCTCTCTTGGTTCCGTATACTAAGTTCTGTGTCTTACTGTCTTATTACATCTGTATTTATACCAGTTGATTCAATCCTATCAATCTCTATTACAAAGGTTAGGGCGTTTCTTATCTCCCTTCCAGGGAGTAAAGATTATGTAGCTTAAGCATGATTGCTCGTAGTTAAAGTGATTAATTACCCACCTGGCACTAGTTAAGAGGCTTTATTCCCTCCCTAACTTCAGGGGAAAATCCCTACCTGGGGAAACAACCTTTCTCAGAGACCTTGGTTAAAACACATAGTGCCAAGAAGGTGAGCAAACATATTAAGAACAGTATGCCATATATGCCAGGTCCCTTGAAACAGCAAGCATGGACCGGCTCCCGGCATTTGGGGATAAGTATTATACTGCCAAACCATTTGACATATTTTTTCTCCTGGAGCCTAGTGATGAGGAAATGGTCTACATACTTGCTTTAAAATAGGTCTCCTTGGTTCTTCTCTTACCATTTTGTTCTTCTTTTTTTTAAAATCCTGCCTTGGCTTCTTCCTCTTACTTTTCATCATTAAAAAGCTAAACAAAATATTTGGCACTTACTCTGTGCAGAAGATGTGAATGGTAAGTGACTAAGACATCGCCCTTGCCTTCTGGAACATTCCGCCCAGTGGAGAGTCATGGCACTAGAGAAGGAACCAATGGTCACGTCTGCCAGCTCAGTGCCAGGCCTGGGCTCCGTACAATGTCCATCCACTCTTCGCCAGAGCTCCCTCCGGTAGACTTACTGCCCTAAGGCAAATGAGGGGCTGAATGACTGCGTTCAAGGTCACAGCTCTAGAAAACAGAGGAGCTGGGATTTAAATGCTTCATTTACAGACCACAGAGCCTCAACGCCCATGAGCTGACATGGTTGAGAAGTCTAGTGCCTTTCACCTGATTAGGACTCTGCTGGTAAATTCCAGTCACACAGCACGATGCGACGCGGCCTGAAATCATTAGCATCACATCAAATTCTATTCCCAGTCACCTCACATGTGGCCTCCTCTCTTCCCTGGTAACTGGCAGGAGCCAGTGGATCAGAGGTGCCTTCTCTTTATTCCCACTTGAGGTCTCTGCCTCTCCGGTGAGATCATGACCTGCAATTTCAATGAACAGAACCTCGGGCTCAGGAATGGAGAAAGAGGGCTTCCCCCTCTCTCCTTCCTCCTCTGCCTTCTCCCCTCTGGGGACTGGAGGTCCTCACCCCGTGCGTTGGTGAGACTCTTTTGGTTGCCAGGCAAATGCCTCTTCAGGCTGCCGTAGACATGGAGACGCCTTCGTAAGGATTCCTACAGGTTGGGATTTTGTTGACCTGGGATGCTGCCAGGGGCCACCTGGATGAAGGTGCTGCTATTTCCTGTCTTTCTCATGAGTCTCTCTCTAAGCCCCTCCATTTCTCTCCATTCTCTTCTCATTAGTGGCTGGCCACGCCTCCCTGCAGCCTCTACCAGGAATTCTAGAGGGGACTCTCTATGTAATGGCTCCACTAGTTATTCTCTCCCTTGTCCCGCCCTGTGCTCCGGGTCACCCCAGGGGTCACTGATCAGCCTGCTGATAGCATCTCTTGGGTCAGATTTCCTTCTTGGTTCAATAGAAAGCCTTTCCTGAACAAAGACATCAGTGGTGCTGGTTCCCTGAGCATGGAATTGTGGGTACGTTAGAAGGATGGAGAAGCACCAAGAGTGTGGCGTTCAGTGCACTCACACACAGGTAAAGAAGGAATCTGGGCACACACCTTGCAGACCAGGTGTCTGCGAGGCACAAAGGAGGAACCTGTAGCCTCTGGCTCTTGGGTAACTGCTTGGGATTCTTCATAAGAATGGAGGAATGCATGCCTTTTTAGAATAACTACTCTTCTTTATTTCATATTCTTCTCTTGGTTCCATCCCACGAAGGTCACCATACATGCTTATGGATAGGCAGCAGATACCAAATTCACAGGGACACAACCAGGCCGTTAAAGCAACTCTAAAATTAGTTGGTGGGATTTGTGCTTCTCCCTTAATTGAAGAGAGCATGGTAGCCCAGAAGGGGTATTTGGCTTAGCCAAGGTCACAGTCAATTAGTGGCAAAGCTGTGAGTCACGCCCAGGTCTGCTGCCCCTTTGGGTTCCTTTGACCCTCTGATTGTGGGCATGTTTGGAGTGTTGGGTGACATTGGAGAGGGCAAATCTTGGCTTGAGCTAGTTGCATTTGGCAGACTCTTGTCTTCTCTGTTGACTCAGATCTGGGACAAGTTTCCTCCTGCGTTCCCTCAGCATTGGCTTGGGCCAGCTGTGGGTCCCCACTGTGAGGTATCCACGCAAAGGGGGTGGGCCAGCATTTTCATTTCATAGCCCATTAGCTCTTGGAATAGGAACTTTTTTGTACCCTGGGCCTCCCATGTCTTATATCACCTGCTAGGTTGGTGGAGGAGGCTACGGTCTGGGAATCTGGGTGCACAGAGCCAATTAATAGAGCTGGATTTGGCTGGCTGAAAACTTTCCATCAGCTGCTGAGAACCTCACCCAGAGACACGCTGTCCTGGTTTTGATTATTTTCCCTCCTGCAGCCCTTGTTCACACATTCTTCTTCAAGATGAGAAAGGCACAGGGAGACAGAGGTAGACCGAGGGACAGAAAGGGGGACAGAAAAATACAAGAAGACAAAGAAACAATGACCATGCAAGGTGAGAGAGAGAGAGAGTGAGATAGTCTGAGGGAGCAGAAAGGCAGGGAGGAAAACATAATAACTGAGGGGGAAAGAAGAAAGACATGGAGATGCAGGAAATGGAGAAGAGGTGAAACCACAGAATGGAATTTAGAGATTCTAGTCACACCCTTCCACGGTGTCACTAAGGAGATCCACTTCCCCTAGGTCACCCTGAACGAAGTCCTAGAGCCAGTACCCCCAACAAGAATGTCTAATTCTTTCTGTGAAAAGCATTTCGTTTCTTGCAACCAAAGATGCTCAGTACATATTTACTGAGTAAATAAATGAGAGCTGAAATGGTCAAGAGACTTCAGCCAGGTCAAATGAGCCATGCTTACAATAGGGCATCGTCTGGAGAAGAGAACCCACCGTGAGCAGAGTGGGGAGGCCACTGCCTCCTTTTCTGCCCCTTTTCCTCTCGGAAGGCAGCTGCACCCAGGGACAGAGAGCCCTGTTGCCCCTTCTGGCCCTGTTCCCTGGGTGAAGAAATCTGCCTGTTTCTTAAGTTCAGGCTCTTTACCTTTCGTACTAAGCAACATCCTCCTGCCTACCCTTTCTCAGCAGTAAAGACAATTTTTAGGTTTCCCCTGAGGATTTCGTTGTTGCCGTTTTGATTCTTCATTGGCTCAGAATGTGACAGAAGAAAATTGCTGCTACTTGGGAGGACCCAACAGAGACACCTGTAGAATGAAGATACGCAGCAACAAATAGAAGTGAGACAATGGAGAGAGAGAAGGTTCATGCATGTCCCTGAAGCTCTTGTTCTTGAGAAGCGGTTTTGTATTTTACAAGCTACCTGGGCACTCTTTCCAGCTAAGTCGGCTGGTGTATTTCCATTTAACTTTCCCTAGTCTGAGGTGAGTTTCCTTCAACAGAAACGAAATAGTCCTAAAACAGCTAGTTGCTTGTTCCCCTTGAAGTAATGTTTGCTACAGTTCCAGATGGAGCAGGTGACCTGGATAAGGCTAGCCTTCTGAAGGAGGGCTCGGCAAACCCAGCTTTGGGAGCAGGGGAGAAGGAATACAGTTCTTGGTCTTTGACCCGGGAATCTCATGTCTTTGTCAGCATCAATGAAACTGGCAGGCTAACCTTCTCGCTGGCACACAGGGTAAAACCTCAGAGCCTTCACAGTCACTGACAATTGGACTTATATGCTCCCCAGAGAATAACAGAAAAGTGGAGGCATTTAGTTAAATTTCCAGAAATGTACTTGTTACTCATAGCTATTTCAGATACCTCCACCTCTGTCCAAAAATCCCTTTTCCATGGTAATTGTAATAAAAGTTGCTTATGTGCTGAGCTGGAGACTGTTCGTGGATGGTCTGTGATGGATTCTGAAGGATGCTGTTCTTGGTGTCTTTGATCCCAAGCATGGTTTCAATGTTTCATACTGAGTAGCTCCTAGATGCTAGACATCGTGCGAACAGCTTTTATACGCATGACACAATTTCATTGTCACAGCAATACTGTGATATAGGTCATTATCCGTGACTTGCAGATTTGGGGTGTTGCGGGAAGATGCTGAGGCTGAGAGAGGCCAGGTGACTCCTTCAAGCTAGTAAATAGCCGAACTGAGCTGAGGGCCCTGTTTCCAAAGCTCACGCCGTTTCCACTGTGCTCATGGCTTCCATGTGGAGCTGCATGATTCACTGGACTCACACATGGGGTTTATTGTGGGACACGGGCGAACCCAAAGGGGGAGGGGGCTCTACATTTTCTCTTTTATACTCTGAGATTCCGCTTCTGAAGACCAATTTGTAAACCATGCACTCTAGCGCTCTCACCAAACGAGGGCACAGCTTCTAGAATAAATTCTGCGACTCCGAGGACTAAGACAGCTGATTATGGAACAGAGAAAAGAATGACCTCCATTCCTTCATTCACTTCCCTAGTAAGCATTATGAAGTCCCTATGGTGGGCTGTGGGAGAGCTAAAAAATAGAACAGAGGTTGCAAACTGGCAAGCCACATATTGTATTTGTCCTGTAGACTTGTTTTCCCTCATCTAAAGAACGTTTTTTTAAAAAATGCAAGACAGTCTTTAAAAACAGGCTGATTGTACATGAAAACTTCTTTTGAAGAGTTGTAAGTGCTGGCAGTACTGGTCACGCAGCAGCAATTGGCCGCTAGGAGCATGGCTGCTCTATCCACTCTCAATTTTGTAGTCACCAAAAATTTTTAAAAATGTGTTTTTATTGATTTTAGAGAGAGAGGAAGGTATAGGGATAGAAAGACAGAAACATTGATGACAGAGAAACATCAAACGGCTGCCTCCTGCACACCTTCTACTGGGGATCCAGCCTGAAACCCAGGCATGTGCTCTGACTGGGAATCGAACCAGTGACCTCTTAGTTCATGGGTTGATGCTCAACCACTGAGCCACACTGACTGGCGCCACCATATTTAAAAATTTTGTTTCTTTATTGATTAAGGTATTACATATGTGTCCTTATTGCCCCATTGCTCCCCTAACCCCGACTCATGCCCTCACCCCCCTGTTGTTTGTGTCCATTGGTTAGGCTCATATGCATGCATACAAGTCCTTTGGTTGATCTATTCCCCTTACCCCCACCCTCCCTACCTTCCCTCTGAGGTTTAACGGTCTGATCGATGCTTCTCTGCCTCTGGATCTATTTTTGTTCATAAGTTTATGTTGTTCATTATATTCCATAAATGAGTGAGATTATGTGATATTTATCTTTCTCTGACTGGCTTATTTCACTTAGCTCTCCAGGTCCATCCCTGCTGTTGCAAATGGTAAGAGTTCCTTCTTTTTTACTGCAGCATAGTATTCCATTGTGTAGATATACCACAGTTTTTTAATCCACTCATCTGCTGATGGCACTTAGGCTGTTTCCAAATCTTAGCTATGGTAAATTGTGCCACTATGAACCTAGGGGTGCATATATCCTTTCTGATTGGTGTTTCTAGTTTCTTGGGATATATTCCTAAAAGTGGGATCACTGGGTCAAATGGGAGTTCCATTTTTAGTTTTTTGAGGAAACTCCATACTTTTCTCCATAGTGGCTGCACCAGTCTGCATTCCCACCAGCAGTGCACAAGGGTTCCTTTTCCTCTGCATCCTCGCCAGCACTTGTCATTTGTTAATTTGTTGATGACAGCCATTCTGACAGGTGTGAGATGGTACCTCATTGTCGTTTTGATTTGCATCTCTCGGATGATTACTGACTTTGAGCATGTTTTCATATGTCTCTTGGCCTTCCTATGTCTTCTTTTGAAAAGTATCTATTTAGGTCCATTGCCAATTTTTTGATTGGGGTGTTTATCTTCCTTTTGTTAAGTTGTATGAGTTCCCTATAAATATTGGAGATTAAACCCTTATCCGTGATAACATTGGCAAATACGTTCTCCCATGCAGTGGGCTTTCTTGTTGTTTTTTTGGTGGTTTCTTTTGCTGTGCAAAAGCTTTTTATTTTGATGTAGTCCCATTTGTTTATTTTCTTTTTAGTTTCCATTGCCCTAGGAGCTGTATCGGTGAAGAAATTGCTTCGGCATTTGTCTGCGATTTTGCTGTCTGGGGATTCCTCTAGTATTTTTATGGTTTCCCGTCTTATGTTTAAGTCCTTTATCCATTTTGAGTTTATTTTTGTCTATGGTGTAAGTTGGTGGTCTAGTTTCATTTTTTTTTTTTTTTGCATGTGTCTGACCAAGTTTCCCAGCACCATTTATTGAAGAGACGGTCTTGACTCCATTGTATGTTCTTGCCTCCTTTGTCGAATATTAATTGAGCACAGTGGTTTGGGTCGATTTCTGGGTTCTCTATTCTATCCCATTGATCTATATGTCTGTTCTTGTGCCAGTCCCAGGCAGTTTTGAGAACAGTGGCGCCACCACATTTTATTGTTCCCCAGCACTTAGGTCGAGTGTCAGCTGCCATTTGTCATTCTACATATGTGGTTGATTTGATCAAAGAAAACTGTTTCCATATATCCGTGTCTCAAGGAAAAGTGGGAAAGTGAAAGATGGTATGAGGACCACATGATTTTTAAGAAACTTACACAATTTACTTGGTTATTTAAGGTACCAGCCTGGCCCAGCATTTGAACTTCTGATGCGTAAAATAGAAGCGATGATTCCTGCCCTCTGGGAACTGAGAATGGAGCAAAAGGTTGAGTTTGACCCCAATTTTGTCTTTTATGAGTTGCCTATTTCTCAAATGAAACCAACAGGATGAAAGCCAGGTTCATCAGCAGGAGGTCCATCATCTCTTCCACATGCCCACTGTTCCAGCCCCTTCTCCTGCCGAGCTCCCTCTCAGATTTCCTGTTTTAGCAAAATTGAACTGCTTAAGCCGTTCCCTCCATCTGTAATGCCTTAGCTCTTACTGAACGATGTTTCATCTTTTAAGACTAAACAGAGGTCTTACCACCTTGTGGAAAATTCTGACTCTTCCTCTCTTAACTCTTTCGGGTTGGATTTAGAGGATCTCTCTTTTCTACTCCCCTGGGAGTTACTCACCGGAAAGGAAATTTGTTATATGGGAAGGGAAAGGCATTAAGGCTACTTGCTAGACAAAAAAAAAAGTAGTTAAGTCAATCCATTCAGGAAAAGATGAAGTGAAATAGTCAACCTAGGAAAGGGAGAAATGAAACAAGGGGAGAACAAGGCAGAACTGTGGAATAGTTTACATTCTTTTAACCATAGAGGGAGCATAGTCAAGGTCACAGTGGGATGAGGACAAGCAGTGGTAAGATTCCCCCCGCAAATGTATTCTTTGTGTCATTTCACTCCCTGTTGCTCTGACTATAGGAAATCCACCCTAGGTGAGAAAAGCCAACCAACCAACCAACCAACCAACCGACTAACCAACTAAACAAACAAACACCTGCAAATGAACTAACTGGTCATTTGAGAAGGAGAAGCCCGTGGTCTGATTAGTATTGTGTTGGAGGAAGGTCTGGGGAGAAGGCTGTAAGCTAAGATTGAGATGCCATCTATCATTTAAATACTGTGGTGCCTGCATTCTGTTTTGGGCTCTTTTCTCTCTCCACTGGGTGAGCTTCTCCTGACTGCTGACTCCTAAATCCATATCTCCAGCCACACCCATCCCCTAAGCACCAGATGTGTGGCTATAACTGCAGATGTCACATCTCCAGACACTAAGCATGTGCAATATTGAGCGCAGTGATCATGCATGAGATTCTGGAGGACTCGAGTGGTCCTGAGTTGAATTCCAGCTCTCAGCCTTACTGCTTACCCACAGGCAAGTGACTAACAGCGTAAGGATAAAACCATGTGTCCTGAAGCCAAATTGCCAAGGTTCAAAGCTCAGATCTACCCATTTGTCATGATTTACCAGATTAAGCACTTGTCATGTGTCCATATAATCCCATATTTAATCAATTTCCTAACTACTTTGTTAGAAATAAAAAATCTGTGAGGGCAGGGATCATATGTCTTGTTTACCATTATATTCCCAAGGTCAAGCATAGTATCTTTCACAAAGTAACCGCTAAGATGTACCTGGGCATTGGAAAGACTGAATGAATAAATGAACTGGGCTGGCAACAGTGGACATATCCTGGACAATTTAGATACTTGACCCTTTTGCAGCCACATTAATATATTATGGCTAGGCACTTGAATTATTTCTAAGTTCCCACTAATAAACCTTATGGGTTTTATTATTATTCCCATTTTACAGATGAATAAACGGAGGCATCAAAAGGTTGAGCAATATGCTCAAGGTCACAGAGCTGGTAAGCACCAGAGGCAGGGTTTGCACTCAGAGACAATATGACACGAGAGTCCCGGAGACAGATCACTGGCTATGCTGCCCGTATGAGACACTAAGAAAGACGTGCCCAGGTTGTGGAAGTGGCTTCCAGAACACTTTGGTCCAGAGCTTTTTGTCTTGACAGCACGTAGACTTTCTGGAGTTATTTTCTCCAATTGTTCAGTTTTTATTCTTTAAATTCCAAATAGGATTCAGCCACCAGGAAAGTCAGGATCATTTTTTAATGCCTCACCTTTATTTCTGTTTCCAGGGAAGGAGAGTTAAAAAGAAAGTCAGCAGTCTGGAAAATGAAACATTCCGCCTTTGCCTCTGAACACAACCAGGCCAAGCTGTAACTCAAATCATTCTTTGTTCTGCTTGGTCATAAATCCCTCCAAACTGAATTGGCGTTAAAATTAATGAGAGAGCAGGGTCTGGTCATAAACCACAATGAACCAAACAATCAGACCACCGATAAAACCCCCTCCCTTTACTTCTGACACTGATGTAAGGGGAGATGATTTATTACAGCTGGAAGGCCCCACACATCATGCCCCATCCAGCAGGCTCCTTTGCTCCAGTACATAAGAGGTGTGTGCCCTCCTCCTTCGTTGCATCTTCATGACGCTGTGGGCCAAGCAAAAACGGGCATCCAGCGTGTCGTGGGAATAGCCCAGGCTTGGGAGGCCAACGGCCCAGGCTCTCCCTGGCTCTGCCACTCACTTACTGTGTTACCATAGCTGAGACATTTTATCACCTGCAGCCTTGGTTTTCTTGCTCATAAAACTAGAATTATAACACCACAGCCACATTTCTGGGCACTCAGGAGCCCGTCCTTAGAATTCTCATTTTAATGTTCCCTAAGTTATGGCTCTAGCTCTACCATTTCCATAACTCATGGACTCAAGGCTAACCCATGCTCTGTCTCACCTCTGGACCACAGCACATCTAGGCCTGATGAAGTGACTTGGCCCAAATCACTAAGTGATATGATGATGAGACGGCCATGAAGTATTAGCATCCTAGGGCTGCTGTAACAGATGACCACCAACTGGAGAGCTTAAAACAATAGAAATTTAATCTCTGACAGTGCTGGAGGTCAGAAGTCTGAAATCGAGGTGGTGAGAAGGCTGTGTTTTCTCTGAAGGTCCCAGGGGAGGAGCCGTTTTTTCTCTCTTCCTCACTTCTGGAGGTTGTGGGCAATCTTTGGGATTCGTTGGCTTGTAGATACATCATTCCAATCTCTGCTCCACCGTCACATGGCTTTGTCCCTGTGTATCTTCTCTGTATCCAAATTTCCTTCTCTGATCAGTCATAGGAATAGAGTTCATCCTAATCCAGTATGACCTCATTTTAATTTCTTAAGCCTGCAAAACCCCTTTGTATTTCCAAACAAGGTCACATTCACAAAGATCAGGGGGTCAGACTTGCGTATGTCGTTTTGGGTGACACAATGTAACCCACCATACATGGGTTGTATCAGCGCTCCTGGTCCAATCTTTGTGTCAGGCCAGGGAGGTGGAAAAGATGATACAGACACCTAAAACCAAGGTGTTAGGCGCTATTTTTGGCTGAAAAGCCATCACAATGAATAAAATACCTTATATTTACATGGTGCTTCTGATGGGTGTTTTTAGGCATCTATCTGACTTTCACATAAACGTAATGAGGTCAGTAAGGCAGGAACTGTTCTATGCATTTTACAGATGAAGAGGGTTGGGTACACAGATTCATCAGAGACATCCTCCAGGCACATTTATAGGTGGAGCTGCATGTGGGGAGAGTGGGGATGAGCGGAGAGATGAGAGCTGAAGGAAAAATCTATAATAATAAAAGTGTAATATGCAAATCGACCGAACAGCAGAACGACCGTCCGGACGACCACACTATGACACGCTCTGGCGCCAGGCCAGCTAAGGTGGGTGCGATGTGATTGTTGGGAGGCCCCGCCATTGCCCCATGATTGCCCTGCAGAGGGAGTCCCAGGCCACCCTCTGTGGGGTGATTGATGGGGGGAGGGGACCTCTGCGGAGCTGGAGAACTAGGGGTGTGAGGCAGCGGACGAGGGTAGCGCTAGGCCAAGGTGGGTGTGGGCAGGGGTGGGGCCACGAAGCTGGCGGGGGCGGGGGGTGGAAAGAAGACCTACCCTTGCAAGAATTTCATGCATCGGGCCTCTAGTTATCAAATAACACAAGAGGGTCCTTGCATGGACTAATGATAAGAGTGTGGCAAGACCAGAAAAATCTGATTGCCCCAATTCTCCAGACACCAACGCCAACCATCCAAATCAACCCACACCATCTGAGACCCAGAGTGATTTATCTAAAGTCAACTAACTCACAAGGGGTAAAACCAGATATTTCTCTAAAATGTTTATTTTTTCACTCAAAATTCTCCAGTTCCAATATTCTCTTTCATGAAATGCAATTTCCAGGTAATCCGATTGTTTTTGTTCTAGGAATCATCACTTTGTAGCCACCCTAAAAAGCAAGGCATCTGCTTGGGAAGCAGCTGGAATCTTCTTAATCAGTGAGGCAGCTCCCTGGGGCTGAGTAACTGTCCTCCAACCCAATGAGGTCAAGGGCAGAGCTGCTGCAACTCTACTTTGCTTGCAAAGAGCTGGGAGGTTTCTGAGGCAGGCCCTGTGTGTTTAAGAGGCGCTGGTCCCCAGCCATAGCCCTCAGCATCTCTCCCGTGCACAGAGGCCTGTGTGGAAAAGATGAGATTTGCTAAAGTAGAGAGACTTGCTTGCAAAGTTGACCTTAGGTAGGCATCTTGCAATGTGGCTGGGAAACAGCTCCTAATACTGACATTAAACTTTCTACAACTGAAAAGGAGAGCTCAGGGTGCCCCAGCGGTTTGTACAGTGTGGTTTCTGCTTTCTTTCCGAGAGTCTGGAATTTGAGTCTGTGATAAGCAGAGGGTGCCTACGTGACCCCCACCCCGCCCCGAATAAAAACCTTCGGTGCTGAACGTCTACTGAGCTTCCCCAGCAGACAGCACTCCCACGGTGTCACACTTGTTCCTGCGGAAAGGAAGCGTGTCCCGTGAGACCACCGGGAGAGGACTCTTGGAAGCTTATGTCTGCTTTCCTCCAGATTTCCCTCCGCGCACGTTTTCCTTTTGTCAATTTGCTTTGTGTCCTGTCACTGTAATAAATCTTAGCCATGACTACAGCGATTTGCTGAGCCCTGTGAGTTCTGGCCAATCCCGGAAGCTGGGGGTGGTCTTGGATCCCCCCATGCAAGGCCCTTCTAGCCTCAGACCTTCCCTCCCCAATGCTCTATCTTCTGGAAGACCTCTGAGGAAAGGCTGGCTTAGGCGGGAATGCCATCACTGCAGATGATCACTGACAATTGCCAGCTCGTTAGCTTGTCTCATTAATGATGCATCCGGGCCTGCCTACTTGGTCACGTGTTTTTTTATTTTGTGATCTAATGCAAGGGGTGTTTTTCTGGGAAAAGAGAAGCTGCTCTTCGCCTCTGGCCTTAGTTTGCCTGAGGAGACAAACCCCTGAAAACATTTTGGTGAGCAAAATTATTTTAGATACATATCTCTATCTCTATCTCTATATCTATCTATGTCCCCTCTATTCTGCTCCCCACCATGTCAACATTTATTTATTTATTTTACAAATATATATTTATATATATTTAAATTATTTATTTATTATTTTTATTGGTTTCAGAGAGGAAGGGAAAGGGAAAGAGACAAAAACATCAATGATGTGAGAGAATAATTGATGGGCTGCTTCCTGCACATCCCCTCCTGGGATGGAGCCCACAACCCGGGCATGTGCCCTGACTGGGAATCGAACTGTGACCTCCTGGTTCATAGGTCGACACTCCACCACTGAGCCTTGCCGGCTGGGCCCACCATGTCTACATTTATAACCATCACCTACACCAACAAACTAGCTCCATCATCAGCATTTGATGCCCACAGTCACCACCATCACACCCACCTTTCTCACACCCAATCTCTCACACACCTGTCACCATCATCATAACTGATACCACTGCCATTGTCACAGTCATTACCAACTCCATCTGCACCACCAGCCCCACCGCCACCACCTGGCTGGGTCAGCACCCATTCTAGGGCGAGGTTCATGCCTTATTGCTACTGCTTAATCAATTCATCAGCATGTAATAATTCAATCAACAGCACCACCACCACCTTTACTAATGAAGTCACCACTCTGATAACTGTTAAAAGTCCAGATAAACAGTAACAGCCCTTTAATTCTCAGAAAAAAATTGAATGCTTAACAGTGATCTGAACTGAGCAAATTTTTCTCTATAATAGCAGTGACAAGTTGCTCTCCAGTCATAGGTGGAGGAACGGAAAAGTACTGGAGGGCACAGAAGGAAGAGATGAACAGCTCCTCTCAGAATAGGAATCAGGCCCAATAACCAGTCCAGAGTCCCTCTGCTTGGACATCAAAGCCGTTGGTCAGGAGTGTGTTGAAAATCTCACAGTAGCTTGGAGAGAATTTAAACCAACCCCTCTTGTATGCCTCCCACCCTATTTGGTTTTTATGAAAACATACCTTATAACGTACCAGCTTTAGCACTGTTGCTATTAAAAGGTGGTTTAGCCAGCAGGCTGGGGTGAGACAATATCTGACTGAAAATACCTGCCAGGCAAATGATATGCCGTGGTCGTTTCCTCACTGCCTGGACGTGGCCCCCTTTACATCAGGGCCTTTTGCTGCCCTGAGCGAGAGTAGAGTGGACCTGGCTTATAGGGTCTAGGAAATTGTCATTATCTCTCAGTGGCCACTAGCATGTGGGCTTCAGCCAGAAAAGGAAATAAGACCCTCCCATTTCACAAGCAGGAAAGCGGGAGGCACGTGAGCCACGCCCAGAAGACCCGGGTCAAGTTTTATGCTGCCCAGAGTTTTGCTTTCACTGGGATTATAGTTTTCTCCTCCGGCATTACCCGCCCTGGCCTCTCAAAAATTACTAAGGCTCTCCAGCTTCCCAAAATAGCTCAATCTTTCAGTTTTCCTGTGTTTTTCCACAAAGGAACTCAGATGAAATTCCTCAGCACCTGTCCTTGGGGCGTTTGGGGACACTGGCGGTGCTTTTGCAAGGACGTTCTTTATTCGCCGGGCTCCCAGGGGGCCATGTCACTTTGGGCCTGCTCCCGCCTTAGGGCAGCCCCACATCCCTCTGTTTCTACCCTAGGCAGAGCATTGTCCAAACTGCCTCGGAACACACGTGCGTTCGGCCTCCCTCCCCCTCTACGCCGGGAGTATGTTGAGACTAGCGATCTTGCCTTATTCATCTTTTTCCATCCTACAGTCCCTGGCTACTGGAGGTCATCCATAAGTTGATATGAGAGAGAATGAATCAATTAAACTAGCTGAGCAGCATTATTAAATAGACTACTACTGCAGGAATTCAGATGATAACGTGTCGGTTCCGATGGATTTTTGATAATAACTCACTTTCGTATGTGGCTTAAATGGTGACGAGGCGATTCCCTCCAAGCAGTATTTTATTTTGAGTCTCATCCTCACCTCCAACAGTCAGGCCCATAGAGCAGGTAACGTTTCTGCCAACCCACAGCTCGGGACACCCAGACGTGGATAGTTTGAGGTCAGTGCAAGCCACACAACCAGGAAGTGGTGGGGCCTAGACTGGAAGCCAGTTTCCTCATTCTAAGGCCAGTGTCCCTTATCACGGAGGGTCACCCTTTTGATGGACACCAAGGCCGAGAGTTTAAGAGGCCTCGGCACGCCTGAGGGCTGGACTCAGGCTCCCAGAGCAGCAGGTCTCATTCCTTCAAGGCAGTACTCACAGCTGTGGGCTCTGGCGAAACAGCTCTGCATTCACCATCATCTGAGTCTGTAAATAGGTTAAGTCATCTGAGCCCGAATTTCCTTTCCTATAAAGTAAGGATAATTGTATTCTGAGTTTGTGGTGAAGATAAATGAGATGAGCATAGAGTGCTGTGGCAGACAGTGGACTCAATTAAGTGCTAGCTATCAATCACGTTACTATTAGCTTTCTGAGAGCTGGGATCCAATTTTGAGACTCTTCAAAATAGTAATAATTTTTAAAATAATGTATCTGTTATGAGCCCAGCATTTTATACGCTTTATTATAACAGCCCATCCACTGTACCTGGAAGATAGATTGTGATGCCAGCAATGCACACTTTTCTTTTCTTTCTTTCTTTTTAAAGTATATATATATTTTATTGATTTCAGAGAGGAAGGGAAAGGGAGAGAGAGAGAAACATCAACGATGAGAGAGAATCATTAATTGACTGCCTCCTGCACTCCCCCTACTGGAGATGGAGCCTGCAATCTGGGCATATGCCCTGACTGAGAATGGAAACATGACCGTCTGGTTCATAGGCTCAACCACTGAACCACACTGGCCAGGTGCACCCACTTTTATTGATGAAGAAATGGGTCCCTTTCCATGAGCAAGAGTGACCAAATTCTGAGCCATGTTTCCCCTTCCAGACTACACTGGAGATGATGGAATCAGGTTCTCTTTCTCAGGAGTTTACACTGGAAAATTCAGAGAGAATGAGCAGTTGTTACTGGGGAAAGGGCAGATGTGACACACACAGGCTAATGGAAACCATAAATGGAGCTCTTGCGCTGGGAGGGACCACAGCCTCCAGGCCCTGGTGGATTAGGGTGAATGGAGCTTCCATGGATCCTGAATGATCTTCCCATTCTGGTCTTAAAGAGGCTCTGGGATCCACAGTTATCCTGGGCTTCCTGTGGAAAGCTGCCTTCCTCTACCTGATTTTTCTACTCTTCTCTTTACATGAGGCCAAATGAGGACATCTTAGCTACTTTTCGCGAAGAGGCAAACACAGGTAATCATTATTATTTTCACAGGTAAGAGAAAGTGAGATTTATAGAGGTTGGTTATTTGCCTAAGACCATAAAACCAGCTGCTGCTGAGCTGGGATTCAACCAAGATTGCCCCAGACCATGGTGTATTCTCTCCTAATTGCACTGCAAACCCAACACAGGATGAGTCTCCCTGGATTACACCCACTTTACCCTTTTTTTTAAAATGAATTTTTAAAATGATATGAGTCATTTCCCACTAACCAGAAGGAATATGAGATCAGACATGTGTAGGCTAAGCTTTTATATAAGAGAAGTGCAGGGCTGTGTCCTGTCTGTGTTGAAGATGTATTTGTCCGTTCAAATACAGAAACTGAGAAAGCATCATCAATTTTAGCACACCTTGTTTGAAGGAATGTCCAAGGCTGGTGGACCATAAAGGTATTTTGACAGGATTACTGGGACCCGACTCCTACAAAAATGATTGATCAGTAGATGGTTACACATAAAATCCTTTTTGACTGGTCAGGGCAGCATGTGGTCAATTTTCAGAGATTTTATTTCTTGAAGAAATTGCTTAATAATTTACAGGGAAAGAACTTTCCTGTACAAACAAGATAAAAATGAGAAGAAAATCGGAGTTTAGTCACAGAGTAATAATATGAGTGAAAGCACAGCATTGTTGGAGGTAAATATAGGTGTCTCTTTACATTGGTTGGAAATGATGGGGGTGGGGGATGGCATTGTCACTGTGGTTAAGAGAGGAAGTTTGGAATAAGAATCCTTAGTGTGGAGTCTCATCTTTGCCACTTAACTGCATGACCTAGGGACAATTATTTAACTTCTCTACGCCTCAGGTTTCTCATAAATGGGAATAAAAACAGTAAGTACCTTACAGGTGAGGAAAATAAATTACTTAGCCCCATGCTTAGCACAGAGTGCTATAGGTGCTATATAGAGACCTCTACTGATGCCGTGTTATCTTTGGTATTTTTATTATTTCTTTATAAATGCAAATCTCTAAAAACTTCACCAAAGAAGGCCTTTGTGGAAATCTCTCAATATCTCTGCTTCTCTTATCTCTCTCTCTCTCCCCTCTTTCTCTCCCTGTTTGCTCTTCATTCTTTCTTTTCCTCCCCCTTGCTTCTATGTCCTATTCAACTGTTCCAAATTTCCTGGAAGTCATTTTCTTCTGTGTGTGAAAACGGTCAGGACCATGGTCAGCGGCACTCTGCTCTGGACTTAGCTTTCCATTCTATGGCCAATTCCTGAATTAGCTTGAGATCTCCATGATCTGGCAGTAGGAATGCAATATTGCCTCCAAGAAGTGAACTGGGAAATTAATATGCAATTAGCAAGAGAAAATGATATGCAAAGTCATTAAACAGGGCCAAAAGATCTTGACTCTAACCTACTAGTAATTAAAAGCATTAACATAACATCCAGGAGACACTACGTTAGATAACTGAAACTTTTACTGTTTAACCATCACCTCTCCATTTCCCCTCCCCCAGCCCCTGGAAAACACCATTCTACTCTGCTTCTTTGAGTTTGACTATTTAAAAAAGAGAGAAAACAACATTGTGTCTCAAAAACGTAGTTCTTCAGCTACCTCAGGCATAGAAAATGGAGAATATAGGAATAAGGTGCAGGCATTGTCCACCCAAACCCTAATCAGAGGAGAGGGTGACTTGGTCTTGGAATTCTTTCTGCTTATATAAGGATATACGCTATCCTTACTGTGAAGAAGAAGATGTGGACATATCATCGAATGCCATGAAACATTCAACTATTTAGAGAAGTTCCTTGATATGAGTCTTTGTTCCCCAGACCATGTTATGTGACTTTGTATGTAGCTGGATTATGGAAAGAAAATATATCATCTCCTAAGTACGTGTGATTTTCTTAGTAAGTAGGTTAATGTGTTAACATACTGATTGTAGAGTTTGAGGAGAGAAGCACACATTCTCCATTGAGAGTGATGGTGAGAGGGGCCATTCACTTACAAGCCTTGGTTTATGGGCTTGCCTAGTCCAGCTATAGGAAATATATTATTGATTGTCATTGGTTCATTGCATGCACCATATTTGGAGACCATTTTAAACCACACACGGTGCTATCTTAGGAGGGTGATACAATCTCAAATGCTAATCTCTTTTGGAAACACCTTCACAGACACACCCCAAAATAATGTTTATCCATCTTCAGGCATCCCTTAGCCCAGTCAAGATGACACATAAAATTAACCATCACACTCTCCAAGGAAAAGAAAATTAAATTACAAATAGAAAATGGGGTACAGGGCTTTCAAATGAGCCTTTTAAAAAACGTATTTATTTATTATTTATTCTTTTTATTGAACATATTGGGGTGATATTGATTAATAAAATTATATAGGTT
The DNA here is from genome assembly GCF_014108235.1 of Myotis myotis. Lineage (NCBI taxonomy): Eukaryota > Metazoa > Chordata > Mammalia > Chiroptera > Vespertilionidae > Myotis > Myotis myotis. Next base: position 3,623,277 of record NW_023416320.1, read on the forward strand.
TCAAGTATACAATTCTATAATACATCATCTATATATTATACTAGAGGCCTGGTGCACAAAAATTTGTGCACTCAGTGTGGGGTCCTTCAGTCCGGCCTGCACCCTCTCGCAGTCCGGGAGCCCTCGGGGGATGTCCACCTGCCAGTTTAGGTCCACTCCCTGGGGTATCGGGCCTAAGCTGACAGTCAGACACCCCTCTGGCAGCCCGGGAGCTCTTGAGGGATGTCCAACTGACAGCTTACCGCAGTCGGACATCCTTAGCCGTGCCGAGGAGGCGGGAGAGGCTCCCACCACTGCTGCTGTACTTGCAGCCATCAGCCTAGCTTGTGGCTGAGCGGAGCTCCCCCTGTGGGAGTGCACTGACCACCAGGGGGCAGCTCCTGCATTGAGCATCTGCCTCCTGGTGGTCAGTGGGTGTCATAGCGACTGGTCATTCTGCTGTTAGGGTCAATTTGCATATTACCCTTTTATTATATAGGATGGTATGTTTACCACCCAAGTCAAGTCTCCTTCCATCACTGTTTATCCTCCCGTTTACCCTCTCTTATCTCCCTAACTTCCCTTCTGGTAATTGTCATACTGTTGTCTGTGTCTATGAGTATTTTCTGCTTAATCCCTTCACCTTTTTTTACCCAGCCCTCTAACTCCTCCTCCCCTCTGACAGCTGTCAGTTTGTTCTTTCTCTATGAGTCTGTTTCTATTTTGTTTGTTAGTTTCATAGTTAATCTGTTTCTGCTCCCATCACCCTTGAAGAGCCCATCTCTCACATTCTTGGGACAGTACAGAAATCTATGTAGTCTGTGTATGTGGCCTATAAACTCAGGTCCCCATCAATGCCCTAGCTCTTGCAATGTCCACCCCTGCTGTGGTCACAAATACTTCTGTGGTGGGGCCTGATTTCCTGGTGCTTCCTTGATTTTCCTTGATCCAATTCACTATGCACCTGCCAAGTGGTCTCATAAAAAGCTTTCAGACAACAGCCAGGAATCATGTCTTCAAATGGTCATCAAATAATTTGTTGACTGAAACGTTGAGGGGCTGTGGTTGTCTCATTATATCACCAGGAATTAACCAGCTAGTGTGACCATTTGCAGAAGGTGACCCCCATGTCACCCCTACTGTCTTCTGCTTCTCTGAGATAAGATTGCTCAATGTATAAGAGTGACTGATGGTCCAGGAACTCACACCTAGGTGTCCTGAGTTCTGTATTCATTCTTATAGAACATCTGCATTTAAAAAGCCTTCAGAAGGCATGGCCAGAGGTGCTGTGGATTTCTGGAGTAGAAAAGAGATTTTTTTGGCTGAGCTAGAGATGCTACCTGAAAGGGTTTTGGCCTTTGGTCATTTGTCAGTTAGGTGAAAGCTCTTGGGTCCCCAGCGGGTCATGTCAGAAAGACACAGCCTCTTTCTCTGAAACTGTGGCACTGACAGCCCTCCATGTCTGCTCAGAATCCCACAAAGCCCAGTTTGGCAAAGGCAAGTGCATTACTGCGCTTTGATCAGGGTGGAATTAGTGTAGGAGGTGGGAAATCGCTTCCTTATTATTTTGATGACAGTCCTGAGGGTGAACCAGAAAATATATTACTTCATATACTTTGATCTGTGTGCAATTTTAGATGTCTTAGTACATCTCTAATATTTTGATCCAAATGACATTTTTATTCGGACTCATTTAACTCTGTGTCAGGGGGGTGGGGGTAACGACAAGCTAGTACTCTGCAAGACAATGTCTTCTGTCGGCCTTCACTGGGACATCAGACACACGAGGAGCCCCTTGTCCTGGGAGATTCAGTCCAGTCTTTTGCTCACTAACTGGGAGAGACCTCAAGCAAGTTCCTTCACCCCTCAACCTTTGCCCTCCACACTAGGAATCTGACTCTTGTCTCCTTGTTCCGCTGGAAACACTCTGCTATTTTTAGGTAAAGAGATAGGGGCATCTTTGCAGATTCACTACATTATTTTAGTATTAAAAAAAAAAACACCTGGAATTTGAATTATTTATGTCTAAAGATACACCCAGAAAGCTCTGTTTAGGACGCCTTCTGGCCCCACCCTCCCCAGTTAAGCCCTCTTGAGGCATCTTATTGGTGTTTGAATTTTTATTTCCTGGATTCTTTGTGCTATTGAGACTATCTTCAGTACTTTTTAGCCTTTTGCATTCCCCCAGGAGTCAGTTCTGCCCCATCTAGCAGATCTCGATGGGGGTGTTTTTCATGAGAGAGGGCTGGGCTCTGCCAAGGAAAGCAGGCGGAGGGTGCATAGTGAATTCAGGAGGAGCCTCGAGAGGAGGGAAGGAGTTGCTGAACAGGTTTAATTCCCAGCCTTTGCTTGGAGCCTGGCCACCTCCTTCTTTCAGGTGACGTTTGCTCTGTCCCCAGCACCTGGTTGTCTCCAGCGCGGGGTCTCCGTCCTCCCCTAGGATGATTTATTCTAACCAGCACCCATTTCAGCTCATCCCACCTGGAGATGCTGGAGGCCAAAGCACAGAGCATCCTCCGCCTGCAGCTCAGCCCTCCCTCAGCCTCTGAGCACACAATTCAGCAGATACTGACAGCTGCATCTCACATTTTGATGGGATTCTGGCAAATGCATTAAATATCTACTAGGCTATTTGTCTATGATCTCAAGTAATCTTTACGATACTTCTCTCTAAGTCTGGTCTTACCACCTTTCACAGATGTGGTAACTGACACTCTAGTTTAGCTCAGAGTCCCACAGCTAGCAAGTAGCAGGACTTGAACTTAGTCTTGCTCCTCCCTAAAGCATGTATCTCCTTGTGCTATGCCATGTGGAGTAGACTTACCATCACCACTAAACCAAAGGGGAGGGTGGGCAGAACCCTTCTCTCCAATGTCCCTACTTCTATTGAATGAGTAGACACTTCTCCCAACACTCTGCCTTTTCAGGAACGTGCTAGCAGGGGCTACTCTTAGTCCTCTCAACCCTTCCTATAGGACAGCAGACTCTTAAAGCAGGTCCATGAAATATTTGGTTGGGGTCTGGGAGAGTTGAACTGAGAGGGAAATGCCAGTAGATTTCATGGGCAAAGTTATATATGGGGGTCTTGGCCAGGTGCTACTCCATATCATGATATGAAGTCTCCTATTCATTTTGTCTGCAGAAATAACATTGGGCCACTTGCTAAGAACCAGAAGCTCTGGAGTAAATAAACCAAGAGTTTTCTTATTGGTTGCGAAGGGGATGACGTATAAGCCATATAGCAACATTAATGTTGGCAGGTACCTGTCCTTTCCCAAGTAACTGCACCTTTCTGCGTCTTAATTTGTTTATCCATATGATAGACGCATTCATTCTTATCTTTACAGACTGCGCCAAGCTCTGGTGAAGACAGATGGGAATATATATGAGAAACAGTCCACTATCCTCAGGAAGGAAGCCAGCTTTTGGCTCCAACATATTTCTGCTATTACTTTTATTCAAAAATGAAAACTGGATTAGGAAGGCCACAAAGGCATGGTATTGCTCTAAGCTGTTAGAAGATTCCAGCTGAAGGAACTCATCCAACGAATTCTCCAAATGAGCAGGATTAAACTTTTTTTTTTTTAATCAATATGGATGGTTTCTTTGCCAGGCACAATTTTTGAAACCTCATTGTGATTCCTTTTGACTCGCAAAACCTGGGCTGAGCACAGTTTAATAGTGAGGCAGACGGGACTGACATCTCGCTAGAGACTCTATGCAATGGGCTTCTAAGGCACGCAGAACGCAGGCGGCGGCTAATTTGGTTGGCATTGGGTGCCGATGGCAGGAAGGTCGAGAGTTTGCCTTCTTCAGCAAACGACCTCCTTCTAGAAAATAAGAAAATCATAAGCTGAAAACTTGCTTGCACTAAACATATATAAACATGACTTGACATCTACTCTCCTTGTTCCTTTTCCATGTGGCTTATGGGAAAGAGCATGGACACTTCATCAGCAGAGTGTCAGCTCTTCCCAGACCAGTGAGTTGAACTTGTGTATAGATCGGTTTACTCCTCGCCCCAGGCTCTGCATTTGTGAAATGGAGGCATTAGCACCACCTGCCTCCTTGGGTTTCCAGGGAGTGCGGCAGGCACTCTTAAGTGACTTCTTAATATCTGTTCTCTTTTTCCAGCTGAGGAACTTGCTTTATTTGTTCAGAGCAGCAAATGCCCAGCTGAATACGGCACATTCACAGCCTCCCACATGCTGGGATTGGCGCATGGGAGCTAGGTGGGCTCTACTGTGGGTCTCTGGAGTAGCTTTTGATTGACAGAGAAAAAGGGGGCAGCAATGCCTGGTGCCTTTTCCCCACTTGGTTCCCCTTTGAATGTGTAAGTGATGCCTGGAGCAGTGGCCGCTATCTTGCAGCATGAGAGCAAAGCTAAGGATGGCAGAACAGAGCACACTCTTAGTTGGATTATGCATGGACCTGCATGTATTTCTTACCCATACAGAAAGCAAACAACGCAACAGTCGTAACGGTATAACACGACGCTATTGTATAATGCCATAGCATGGGACATTGTGAAAATTCATTGTTACGTCCACCTCCTTATGTTACCCAGTGAGTCTTTTGAGCAAGGTACAATTAATTAACATTTCTTTCAAAAATTAGCTTAACGAATATTAAACATCAGTGATGTGCTAAACATGTGTGAAACTCTGGAAATACGAAGATACATGAGACTGAGCCCTGGCTACTGAGGTCTTCAGAATTTGAATGGGAAGAAAATTAATTCCAACTCAAGGTAATAAGCACTATTGTGGGAAAATATATATGACCCTTTAGGAGCATGAAGGAGAAAACTGAGTGTCAGTCTGCAAAACAAACACAGAATAGAAAGATACATCTTCCATCTCAGGACACTGGCCACACTAGCATGTGACCATTGGAGAGTCCACCTAGAGAGGCTGCTATAGTATCTATGTCATGACATCGAGTTGCACAAGAATTTGAATGGAGCTCCCTGAATTATAACAATCCTATATAATAAAACCCTAATATGCAAATCAACTGAACAGTGGAACGACTGGAATGACCGGTCCCTATGACGCACACTGACCAGATGTGCAGATGCTCATGCAGGAGGTGGTCAGTGCGCTCCCACAGGGGGAGTGCCACTCAGCCAGAAGCTGGGCTCATGGTTGGTGAGCACAGCAGTGATGGCGGGAGCCTCTCCCGCCTCCGCTGCAGGCAGGCAGTAAGGAGCGAGAGGTCCTGGACTGCGAGAGCCCTGGACTGTGAGAGGGATGTCTGGGGTCCCGAACTGTGAGAGGGCACAGACCAGGCTAAGGGAACCCCAGCCTCCCAGTGCACGAATTTCGTTTACCAGGCCTCTAGTAAAATAGTAACAGTTAACATTTATAGATCATTTCATTGGTGTCTGGTATGCAGCAAGTATTATCTCATTTAATACAAGAACTATCTGTGGTTTAAAAGGTGGAGCCAGGATTGGAGCCTTGTAGATATGACTCTACCTTGTACATGGTATCATGAAGTCTGTCCCATTAAAAATCGTGGCAGGGTCCTATTACTCCTAAGATATGCTAGCGATTTAACTTGTAATATTATGGCTCTCATGGTGAGGGGCTGCTTTCTGGTCTGGCATTGGCAACTCCTACCTGTCTGTGGAAGTTTCATTAAGTCAGTGGTTCTCAACCTGTGGGTCGCGACCCTTTTGGGGGTCAAACAATCCTTTCACAGGGGTCGCCTAAGACCATCGGAAAACACATACATAATTACATATTGTTTTTGTGATTAATCACGATGCTTTAATTATGTTCAATTTGTAACAATGAAATTATGAAGAACTGTATTAAAGGGTCACGGCATTAGGAAGGTTGAGAACCACTGCATTAAGTGGATGCCGATAACATATTTTTATTTCCACTTGTCCTATTCGTGCCTGTTGGTTTTATGTCTCCACAGGACTAGTCACTTCACAGAGACCTGGGGTCCCAGGGATGCGAGGGCTGGGAGCAAATTCAGAAGAGGATGAGAAAGAAGGCTTCCGGGGTTTGGTGGTGGTGGTTTGGGGGACAGTTTGACTCACAGAAGACTTCGGAAAGAGATGGCATTTGAGCTTCATTTAATTGGATTGGTTCATATTAATATTGCTTTGGGCTAGGCACCAAGTCTAGCATGGTGATTTAAGGTCGGCTTTGAAAAGCTATTTCCAGTATTGTGGATTCATGTGGGGTGAGCTGGTTGAGTCTGAATCATACCGGAAATCCTTTGTAAAACTGAGGAGTTGTAATGGGGGTGGGGAGGGCTGAAGATGCAATATTCTTGAATGATCATCAAATCTGCAGTGTTCTCAGAGACAGTGCTCTCTATATAATGAGTTTCACTCCATGTGCATGCCTAGCCCTTTATTGTATGTAAAATCCTGCATATGCAGTATGTACCTGAACTTAAGAAATACATGAATTAGATAGGGAGTGTTATATCTGTTGCATTGTTAAGGAAACTGAGGCTCAAAGAAGTAAAATAACTTGCCCATGGCCACCCAGCTAGGAAATGGACTGAGACAGAGTTTGTGAACTTCAAGCCGAGTTTGTGAACTTTCCAGGACACCATGGTGCCTTCCTGACCAGAGCACAGGAACCTGGACCAGCCATGTCTCTGGGAGCAGAGGTCCATGAACTCCCTTCACCCTTCAGGCCCACCACATTTGGCATCTGTGAGGAAGCCAGCAGAAAGGGGGGTGGGAAGCCAGCTGAGTCACACACAAGAGCCAAAGAAGCCGGTGCATGAGGGCATGGGGGGCAAGCAGGGGTTAGGGTCTGAGAGGTGAGAACACTTGCAAGAAAAGCCAGAGGGCAGCAGCAACCCAGGTGATGGACCTGGTCCTAGAGCAGCAGCATCCTCTGTGGGCCACAGGCTTTGACAGCGCGTTCATCAGCATCTACGGATGGAAGGCCAGGCACGTGGCAGGCTCCAGGGATAACACAGTGAGCAAGACAAGCTGCCTGACTTGGAGAAGCTTGCCCTCCAGTCTAGAGACAGACAGTTAAATAGGTACCAACAGACCAATGTTAGAGGAGGCCGTGCAGGATGCTCAAGCTGCTTCTGGGAGGAGACTTAACTCGAAGTGGAAGGTTTAAAATCAGAAAAGACTTCCTGAGAGAGGCGGCACCTAAAGTGAGATCTCACAGACAGGCGGGAGCTGGCCAGAAGAGTAGATGACGAGGGACAGAGGAAGGACAGTCACGCTCTCTCAGCAAGGATATTTCACCAACCTCCTTCCTCACTTTGCCCCCCATCTTCCCGTACACCCCACTCCCAACATTTCTGTGGCTTAGTGGAAATGTGCCCCCTCGGGGGTCTCCACTTCCTGGGAAGTCCCAGCACTTCATCTGAGCTTCCCCAGGGAGATTTGAGGCAGTCCTTCCTTCCTCCACCCAGAGGGCCTTTTCCTGCCAAGACAGCAGCAACTGCTCCTGGTGTGGACGCTTTGCATGTGTATCAAGGTGATCGGTGAAGTGGGACTTAAGTCATCTTGATTCCTATTTTTTAAAAATTCTACATTTGAGAGTTGCTTCCACTTCTAGCAGCTGAAGCAATGACTTAGTACGGAATGATTTTTCTGCGCTCTGGGAAGGCTCACCAGAGGGCCTGTCTTGGTTATGTTCATGAAATACAGGCGTGCAGTCACCTGGGCCCTCTTGATGGCTTGGTCAAGGGACCCTTCTCAATCCCCTTTGGTCTGAAGAGTTCTAAGGTTCAGGGGATGCAGTGGCAACTTTGCATTGGAGCTGAGTAACCTCCTGGAGAGAAAGGCCTGAGATCATCTCCATCGAGTTCTGCTTGGGAGGGAATCACCAAGGGGAAAGGGAAGCTCACACAGTGACCTGGTCCCAACACTGGGGCTGAGGATTTTTGTCTCCTGGGGAGAGCTGGTCTGGGCATAATGCATAGCTGGGTTAGGTGTGCTGGTCAGTGTTCAACAACTGATCTTTGAAAAAAAGGCATGCATATATAAACATATGTAAGTCTATTATAATACTTATTGACACAAAAATATATATATCACACTCTTTATAGATAATAATTATATAAACAACACTCTTTATTGTAAATGTTATATAGCCAGGTGATTCTCAGAGAATGCTTTTGCTTGATTTTTGCCAAACTCTTGGCTCTGCAGCCAACCCTGTGGCACTTAGGATGGAGTATGGTCTCAAGATGAAGAGTTGGCATATGTTTTCGTTTATGTTAATGAGTTAGATGAAAGTGAAACAACTCCATTAATGAGGAGAGTATTTCTTCAATGGATCAGATAATGGTTTTTAAATACTGGAAGAATATTTACTCAATTTTTCCATAATGGCTACAGACATGGTGCATTTTAAGTTCAATTTACATAATTATTTACTCCGTTACCTAAGTAGGAGGACGGAGGCCTGGAGTCACTGGGAGCCCCAAAGAAACTAGTTGTGAGAATGGGAACAAAGTCAAACAAGGCGAGACGGAGAAATGCAGCCACCGAGGGAGCCTGCTGGCATTGCTTTGACCCCTGTGTCCAGTCACACCTGTAGACATCATACCTCTACAGTTTTGTTTGTTACATGAGCTCCTCCCTCCCCCACCCCACAAAAAATAAAAATAAAAAAAAGAGAAAAAGAATCCTCTTTGTTTCTCTTACTTTTGACTTGAGAAGACCTAACTACTACAGTTTGCATCCTTTCAAAGGGAGAACCCTTGAGTACTTGGTCAAGGAGCTTGGACTTGGTGGAAACTCAATCTTCAGTGATGCATTGTTTCCCATTATATCTCCAGTGCCACATCCATTGACTACCTTGCATAGGCCCTAATTATTTGGTATTTGAATACCTGAATGTCTTGTTTTTTAAAAGTCAGGCCTTTCTTGTTTTTCCTGATTAGTGAGCCTCTAGTTCCTAAATCCAATCAATCTCATTTTCTCTTTTGCTTAGGCTCTTAAATTGGCAGATTATAAACGATTTCTGAGGCCTTTTGGGATGCCCATCATGGCCCCAGGTCAAGCATGGCCATAGGTGACCTGCAGGATGAGGCTCTTTCCTGTCTGGGGCTCATTAATTCATCAGTGACCAGGGCTTCCAGTTGCTTCCACCTGAAGTTTTCTTTCCCTTTCCCAGGAGCCTTCTGGAGCAGACAGGGATTATTTTTGGCTCAGACCTGTCTTGTCAAGCTTCCTGCCATCTCCAATTCACAGGCTGGCACACCAGGGGCAGCTACTGAAGCCCAGTGGGCAGCTATTCTGGGATGTTCGCACTTGACACTCATAAGGGCTTCCTGCTGACTCACTCCCCAGTCCAGAGCCCATTGTGCCAAGCCAGGGTGGCTCAGCAGCCTGTTTTTATGCCCCTAATCAAAGAGCAGCATCCTGGATCTCGCAGTCAGCTGTGCAGACTGGCCTGGGAAGCAATTGTGGGCTGCTAAGTTTAACCGAAGCCACTTTAGGAAATGAGATGCTGAGAGATTCTGAGAATGGAAACTGGGGAGATTCTTTGTTTTTTTCTCCCTTTTTATTTTTCTTCTGATATTTGAATTGACTGACTGAGTTAAATCCTGGTGAAGTATTCCTTCTTAGCTGTGCGATCTTGGGAAAGTTCCTTTATTACTATGAGCCTTAGTGCTCTTCCCCCTCCCAGCAAACAGGAATCATAAAATCCATGTAGTAGGGTTGTTTTAAGGATTAGAAATAAATAACTTGTTTACTATGGTAAAGTGTCTGATACAGTGCCTGGCATCTTATTGATACCTACGGCATCCTAACTTCCCACTGCATTTTCAGTATCTAGCATGGGTCTAACACATGCTCGTTACGTGCCAAGGGAATAAATGAGGAAGATAATGAGGGCATGCATGAATGATGACATTACAACCCTTGTCCTTCCTTTTCTGTCCAAGGCTGAGGATATTAGCAATCTACCCTGGCAACTCCCAGATTAACGTGTAACTGCCCATCTGCCTTTGTCACTGGAACCCAGCTCTGCCTACTGCTCACCTGAGCTCTGACCCTCTCCCCATGAGCCCAGACCCTCCTAAGACTTGATCTGATGGACTTTCTCTCTCACTCCCATCAGCTTAAAGATGATGCTACCTCCATCCTGGGATAGCCCCAGGGGCTCCCCTCTCACTCTGCCCTTCGGGTGAGGAGGAGACACTGCCTCTGAACCACAGGCATCGCAGCCTTCAGTTCCAGATCCTCTGTAATCGCTCACTATATATACACACTGAATTATTAACATCGAGAGGTGAAATCTCAGGTACGGGGAGGTACTTTCATTTGGACTTGGGAGAAGAGGAGCAAAAGGTGTGACTAAGATGCATGACATTTAATGTCTAGAGATCTCAGATAATTGAAAACTGGGCCAGGTGGAAGAAACGGGGTGAGCTTGGAAAAATCAGAATATTGCTTTCCCAAAGGGACACCCAACTTCTACTCTTTTCTGTTCCCAGTCAGTTGTGTACATGTACCTGCTGCTGGGCTTTGCTCCTCCTGTTGGCTGGCTTTTGCTGAGAGAGAGGCACGAGAGAGGAAAGTGAGTTAAATTTATCGAGCGAGGCAGCTGCCAGGCAACCACTTAGTGTCCCTCAGGGACAGGTATAAGGTTTTCTTGAAAAGAAAGAAAAAGGGAAAGGGAGAGTGGTGGGTTGTGACAGATGTGCCAACTTCCTCTTCCACCCTCTTTCTTAGTTGAGACCTGCAGATAGCTTCCATTGATGACTGTTCAATAAGAATTCATTGAGCACCAGCTATGAGCCAAGTCCCATGTTAGACCCTGGGATGCAGAAATGAACAGCACACCGGGCCTGCTTGCACGAATCACCATTTGGCAGGGCAGACATACATATAAGCAACCATCAGCATATACCATACAGTGTCATGATGGAATTGTGTGCAAGGAGTGTCCGCATCAACAAACACAAACAGCCTCACAGGGGCAGGAATGATGAGGAGGGGTCACGGAGAGGGAAGATCTGGGCTGGTTCTGGAAGGATCAGTGGGAGTTTCAGGACCGGAAGTGCTGTGCAAAGCATTACCAGCAGAGGGAACAGCATGTGCAAAACACAGACATGTAGAAAACCATAGCAACTTAAACGAATTAAGCCAACTCTGGGGATAACGACTTTCTACTCCTCTGGGGGTGGGTGTGGGGGGGAAGCTGTGTTGTTGGAATAAAGGTTTTCTTGCACCCCTGTGTTTGCCTATTTGCTTTTCTTTGTCTTTCTTTTCCTTTTCCTAGATCACCTTGTATTGAATTGTCATCACTCCTGGTTACAGCTCTCGGAAGTCAGGGAGTGTGGCTTCCACGCTCATGTTTGTATTCCGTACCCAGCACATACCACGGTTCACCTCAGAGACTGTTCCTTGAATGGAGTCAGAGACAGAATGAGATCCCAAAAGGAGGTCAAAGTACAGCAGGGAAATAATGTCCAAGGGCCAAGAAATCCCAACAGTCTCTCCAAGAAGAAGCAAGGGCTTCCATGTCATTACAATCTCCCCCCAGACCCGTTCCCCAACTTTCTTCATCCAGGTCGTCCATCCTAAGTAAGGCCTTCGGTGTTTTTGCTCTTGACTCAGAATTACACTCCTCATCTCAGGTGGAGGGCCAGGGAAGAGGCCCTGAGAGCTCCAAAGGTTAGGGCTGTGCCTCTTCCTTTGCTGGCCACGGGTCTCATGTCCGCGGTGCTTAGATTTCTGGAAAACGGACTCTCACGATGGAGGCAATCTGAACTTGTGGCAGTTACTTGGTCCAAATAAATGAGAGCGTCCTTGACGTCACACAAAGAACTGACCAACAGAATTTTAGAAACTGGGTGGTCATGGAGGGACTCTCTTTTGCCAAGCAGGTCATTGGCAAACTCCAACCCAGTCATTTAGGGCAGCCAATCTGTTGGGTCTGTCCTTTAAAGAAACGAGTTCATTGAGAGCTACATGGATCTTAAGCTCAAACTGCTTCCTTCAGTTTGTCTTTTTGTCAGGTAAGCTATATAATTATTGATAACAGTAAGTGTCCAAATATTTGTTTAAAGTGCAATTTAAAGTTTCTGATTTATATTCATGAGTTGTTAAGTAGCTGCATAGCTTCTGTGTACTTTTTTCCCCTTAGCATAATGATGCATTGAGGTTTTAATGCAGATTTAAGAGGTTCTGGGTTTCTGACCTTGCTTTTTGCTTTTTTTTTTTTCTGATGTAACTAAATGTCAGAAGCTTCTTAACACATGTGTTGCATCTGGGTTACAGGGGACTGAATTACTGACATACTAGCCTTGAGGCAGCTGGGCAGTGCCTGGGGCAACTGAACTCCCTAAGCCAGTTGATTCTGGGTACATCACCTCATAGTCGACTCTAGAAAGCCCATCCATTCACATCTTCCCTGATTTAGTCTCCTGAAGAAACCTTATCCTCAATATCCTTCCACCCAGCTCCCAGGACTGTGGTGAGCAGATTAACTTAATATGTGTCAAAATAATGTGTAAAGTACAGAGCAAAATAAAAATTAAGCTTTTGACTTTGGGAGGCTGCTAACGACAGGGGAGAGACACAGACTCTAGCATTAGTGGATGGAGTTAGTTAAATCCATTGGGGATTTAAGAGCTGAATTATATTGGGGGGGGGAGGCGGGGGAATTAGCATCTCAGAGTCTTACCTGTGAAGTAATGATAGTTAAAATACCTTCTTTGCAAGAAAAAGTATAAGTATGCTCTTTCTAAATGGTTAAGCATTCCAGAAATATTCGGTGATGTTGTCATCTTCCTCAAGCTCTAAAATCTTAAAAAGATAAATTAGATCGACCCTCATGTTGGTTATAGAATCTGACTAAAGGTATTTGGTTTCCATGCTTCAATGTTATGTATATTTATACAAAATAAGAGAGGAGACAACTACCTCCTGCCCAGTATGTCCCCGTGAGAATTTGATAAGCAGAACAATCATTCAGTTGGTATATTTCTACTGCCGTCAGGCTGAGGCAAGAGGCTACTTACGCAAATCAAGAGATCTGGGGAGACATATGCTGACTTACTGTTTACCAATGAGAAGTCAACACATTTTCCTGACCTTGGGAACTCAGCTCAAAGAGAAAGGTCAAGGACTCCAGCTCCAAAATGAGACAACACAGAAAAGAGTGGGACCAGGCTGATTTATTGATATTCTAACCTACTTATTATGGGTTATATGTGAATATAAAAGAATACACAACTATACATTGATATGGGCTAACTTGTGTCCCCCACAATTCATAATTTGAAGGCCCAATTTCCAATGTGACGTTGGTATTTTAGGAGATAATTAAAGTTAAATTAAGTCATAAGGGTGGAGTCCTAATCAGATCCTATTGGTGGCCTTATTAGAAGAGGAGATCTCTCTCTCTCTCTCTCTCTCTCTCTTTTCATGTCCATGTGCACACACCCAGGGAAAGCCACATGAACACACAATGAGAGGGCAGCTGTCTGCAAACCAGGAAAAGAGCTCTCACCAGAACCTGACCATGCTGGTCTCTGATCTTGGACTTGCAGCTTCCACCACTGTGAGAACATAAATTTTAGTTGTTTAAGCCTCAGGCTATGGTATTTTGTTATGTTCTCTGTTGTTCATGTATTCAGAAAACAGTTCTTTTTGTGAATATAATCTGTGCTAAATACTGTGCTGGCCCCTGGGTTAACCAGTGCTATTAGAAACTGGTTTTTGCTTTTCAGTGATTCAGTTTAGTAAAATGGACATAATTTCAATAATTTTTTTTTATTTCAGTTATTGGAATTTTCAACTCTATAATTTCTATTTGATTCATTTTTATGACTTCCACTTTTTTTGTTGGTAGTCTCCATTTGGTGAGGCATTGTTCTCACACTTTCCTTTAATTCTTTAGATGTGGTTTTCTTGAATTCTAAAAATATATAAAATAGATGACTTAAAGTCTAGTAAGTTCAACATTTGGCTTCCTCAGGGACAGTTTCTACTGTCTGCCTTTTTTTCCTGAGTATAGACCATACTTGTTCACATATCTTTTCATTGTTTTGTTGGAAACTGGATATTTAAAGTAATATAATACAGTAACTTTTGGTAATCAAATTTATTTCCCCTACTCAAAGTTTGTTATTATTGTTGCTGTCTGTTTGCTTAGTGAATTTTCTGGACTAATCCTGTAAAGTGCATTTGATTTGTTGTGAGCAGGCACTAAAATCTCTACTCGATTAGCTTTGTCGGCGCTAATGATTAGAAAATGATAAGTTTAAATCCTTTGAACCAATAAGCATCCTCGTGGTCAAGGGGCTCTGTATTTGTCATCACACACCTTCTAAACTTTGGCAGCTGACGACTCTTCCAGCTTGTCCAGATGTTCAGTGGTTTGCTCAGTGAGGTAGACAATTAATGGCAGATCCATGATCTCTACTCAGGTTCCTCAGCCCTCCATTTACTATTCTTTCCACCGCCAGATAATGCAAAAGCTGTTAGCCATGTCACGGTGAGCCCCAGTGCCAAGGGAAGCCAGTCGAAACTGATTTTGTTTGAGATGACTGTTAGAATATGAGACTCTCACCCACAAAGCCAACAGGAAAACTTGCCAGATCTTCTGAGGGCCCTTCAACCTTTCTGTTGAAAAAGGAAACCCTACTTCCTCACTACTTAACACTCATGTCACAGTTTTGGTGAGGCCTTGTCACAACTGGCAACATTCTTTGTCAGCTGAAAGCTGCTCGTGCATACACAGAAATGCAAATTAGAGTGTGCGCCCTGAACTGAGAAGTTAACAGCCTGTAATGGCCGCCTCTGGCGCTCCAGTGTTCTTGTGTCTTCATTAAGCAGCAACAAACGAGGGCGGTTTCTCATGACAACCAGTTTTGTCTTTTGATGTGCGGGTACTGATAACCTGATGGTTTATATTTCTGATAACGGGACACCTTCTTCTTGCACTTTTATTTTTCATTTGAGATTTAAAAGATTCAAAAATAAGCTTATACTCTTTCAATGATAGGGTCTTAGAATTGGGCATCCTGTTTAAGCAATCTTTTTATTTTATTAGCAAAGGAAACTAGGTCCCAAAGAAGCAATGCGATTTTCTGAGGTCCCACAGCCCAAGCTGGGAATTCTTTAGCCATTGTTTACTTTTCTTTCCTCGAATACACACTATAATCTCTCATTCAATTGTTTTGCATTTGTGCCACATCATCGTTAAATTTTCATACTTAAAAACAATATATCAAGAATTGATTCTAGCCTATTTGCTGGGTCAGCTCTTCAGACTGATGAGATACAGAGACTCATAATTAGAGGAAACACACAAAAGTTAACTAGCAAAATTATATATATATATATGTATATATATATATATGTATATATATATATGTATATATATCTCATATTGTTCCTTCAGGGAGTATATCCATATGGTTAGTTGATGAAATATCTAATTGTTTTCCATTTGTTGAACACATATTATGCAAATACAATGTGACAAATGTTCTGGAAGGTAATAATGTGGATGAGACACAACCCTTGCCTACCTAGAGCCTGCAATTTAATAAAGCATCCAGCATACAAGCAAATATGCTAATAGATTGGTGTCATCACGCACCAAACATACAAATAGTCAAGACTATGGATGACCTAGTCCTACAATGTTTCCGTATATCTTATTATATCTTTTCATTATTTCATCCATGTTTTGCTATCTCAGCCACTCTGGCATCTTATTCATCTGGAATCATAGCTTGTGAGTGTGTAAGCATGTGGGTGTGGAAGCCACAGAGCCTGGTGTGTATGCCAGCTCTACTGCTTACTAATCGGTGGGGTAAGTTAACCTCTCTTTCTTTCTTTCTTTTTTTTAAATATATTTTTAATGATTTTAGAGAGGAAGGGAGAGGGAGAGAGAGATAGACCTTAATGATGAGAGAGAATCATTGATCAGCTGCCTCCTGCATACCCACACTGGCGATCGAACCCGCAACCCAAGCATGTGCCCTGACTGGGAATTGAACCATGACCTCCTGGTTCATAGGTCGACGCTCAACCTCTGAGTCACACCAGCCTGACTGTTCCTCTCTTTCTTCATCTCTATTACATAATGCTATTAAGTGCACATACAGATGATGATTAAGTCTTGCAAATTAATTTTCAAGTTAATGAGCACCTGAATACTTCTTGGAAGGCTTCGATGGGGGGCATTTGAAGAGCATTGCATTTGATAATCTTCAAGGTCCCATTTCAGGTAGAAGTGTCTAAGATCATCAATATAACCTACACTTTGTATATAAGGAAATAGGACCACATAGAGATATAAAAGGCTTGAGTTACTTTCTATACCTGATGTTCCCATGGTGTTTGCTCTACCTCATTTATGATACTTTCCAGCTTTAGCTTGGACGTGGATTCAAGCCCTAGTCCTGTCACTTAATGGTTGTGTTACTCTTGGCAACTTAACTTCCTGGAGCTTCAGTTTTCTTATCTGCAATACAATAATAGTAGTACCTACATAATTATAATTTTTCTATAAGCATGAAATGAGGTAATCTATGTAAAAGTCCTGGCACATAAACCGTATCTAAGAAATACTGATTTTCACCTCTTCCCATGTTCATTCCTTTTCTTGTATGTAGTATGGTAATTAGTGAAGATGTTTCTTTTCCTGCAAGAACATTATTGCCTTGAGCAGAAATTCCATAGTTTATTACCATTTGTATAATTCTTTAATCCTTCTATCAATAGCTAACACATAGTAAGTGCTTAATAAATGTTAGTTGTAGGAATAGATAATGGAATCCTCTTCTGAAATTCAGATACTCTGGGGGATGAAGTGGATGTAAAAATTTTTTTTTTACAGAATTAAATATCCCATTTGTTAATTTATAAACTTGGATGGCTTAATAGTTCATTGTTGTCAGCTATTTCAGAGCATAAATTGCTTGATAAGATTGGTAAACTTGAGGGCAAATTACCTAGGGATCTGATGTAGAGCAGCACAAGTGTTGGTAATGACTAGAAATGAATCCTCTGGTCTTTCATTTTTATCAATTATTCAATAAACATTCTTTTCAGTTCCTACTCCATACCTTTGTGTATAGGCATATACAAGTGATTAAAATAAGATCCCTATTCTCAGCTATCTCACATATAATAGGGAAGATAGACTACACAGTACAGAGTGGAGTGTCATTAGTGGACATAGTAATACTATTATCTCCTCTAATTGCTTAACACACACTGAGCAGTCTTCTAAATGCTATTCTTAAATTAACTCACTTAACACTCACAGCCCTCTCTTTCGGTAGGTAATGCTAACATTTCAGTTTTACACACACGGGAAATGAAAACGAGTTAAGTAGCCAGCTAGAAATAACACCATTAGTGACTGACAGAGCTGGGGATTGACTCTCAGCAGTCTGGCTCCAGCGCTTCCACATTTCATAGGAGGCCCTTTCCCAAGGGAGAGTTCTGTTGCCGGGAAGGTGGAGGAAGGCTTTGTGGACGAGCAGTAGCTCAGCTAGTGAAACAGCAGAGCTTAGCAATGAAAAGCAGCGTCTCTGGGTTACACAGACCCGATCTGAATCCTGCCTCTGCTCTTTATTAGCTGTATTTTTTGGAGCAAGTTATTTAATTTTTTTCCCCAAAATATATTTTATTGATTTTTTTACAGAGAGGAAGGGAGAGGGAGAGAGAGTTAGAAACATTGATGAGAGGGAAACATCGATCAGCTGCCTCCTGCACACCTCCCACTGGGGATGTGCCCGCAACCAAGGTGCATGCCCTTGGCCGGAATCAAACCTGGGACCTTTCAGTCCGCAGACTGACGCTCTATCCACTGAGCCAAACCGGTTAGGGCTATTTAATTTTTTTATGTGTCACGTTCCTCAACTAGAAAATGGGATTAATGGTGCATATGTTGCAGATTTATAGGTATAGATCAGATGACAATGTCGGGAGAAGCAAAATTGTTACCTAGTGGTGGATGCAGACAGAAAAGGGTGCTCCAGGGAGCAAAGAAAAGTTCTCACTGGGTCTCCACAGTACCCCCTAGTTGAGGGTGAGGTGACTTCAGGGAACCTTCACCTGTTCCATAGGTGCCTCGTTGTTGGCCTGGTAGTGACTTTCTTTCTGAAACTCAAGTATACCACCTCTGAAATGGGCACAGATTTACAGTGATGGCGAACCTTTTGAGCTCGGCTTATCAGCATTTTGAAAAACGCTAACTTAACTCTGGTGCCGTGTCACATATAGAAATTTTTTGATCTTTGCAACCATAGTAAAACAAAGACTTATATTTTTGATATTTATTTTATATACTTAAATGCCATTTAACAAAGAAAAATCAACCAAAAAAATGAGTTTGCGTGTCACCTCTGACGCACGTGTCATAGGCTCGCCATCACTGGCATAGAATATTGGACTGTAATAAGTGTCAGGGATATGCAGGACTGAGTAGAGAAAGAATATGGCACACCTTAGGTGCTCAGACTACCTTGGTTAAACCTAAATCTGATCCTGGTCAAAATGCTTCAAGGGTCCATGCCATTTGCCAGACTCACATTTTCAGTGGTGCTGCTGTCAGTTGCAGCGTCAGTGGTTGGCAGCTGAGAAAGCCAAATCAGTGCTTCTCCAAGACAGAGGAACTACCGTCACTTCCGGTGCTGCTCTTTGCACTGGGGGAGGGGCAGACCTGACCAGCCGGTTTCAGTGTCACTGTTCCCTGAGGCACTAAATCTGGATGAAGAGGAAGGTTTCAAAAGGGTGAAGAGCAGACGCCTTTAGAAATTGGCACTCGGCAAATAGAAAAGAACAGCATTGCCCTTCGTGAGCTGCTGACCAGTGTCAACGTTTGGGAAAGTCTGCAGGACACTCGTTTCTAGTTTCTGGCTTCACCATATACACAAAGCACAGTGGAGCCCTTGCAAGCTAACCTGACTCAGTTAAAGGCATTTGTATGCGACCCACCGCCATCGAACTCTTACAATATATGATGTGTTGGGCTGGGTTTCATGAATAGAAAAGGCAATGCTGGTTTCAGTCTTTCCAGGAAAAGTATCAGCTTACCATACATGTAAAAGTACCACGAGGGATACATTCAGCTTGAGGGTAGGGGGCTTTGGGAAGATGTCCTTTGGGCTGATGAGCAAGAGTTCAAAGACAGAAGAGGATGGGTTCACTAGAATGCATGTCCCGAAAGAATGACCGAAGAGGGCACTGAGCCTCTGGGGACAACTTCATGTACCTCAGTGGGGTTGTAAATTCAGACACTGAAGGACAGAGAGGCAGGAAAAGAATTGAGTATTTGGAGATAGAAGATACAGGGTTTCTGATTCTCAGTATGAGATATAATCTTTTGGCTCACTTTCAACAGCCAGGACTTAAAGGAGAACATAGAAAGCATACATAGTACATTACCCAAAGCTGTAGGAACAGCTACATGCTGGGCAAAGGATCAATACTTAAAATCTCTCCTTGAACTGGAAAGAATTCTCCAATGTGGATAAGGAAAGTCTTGCTGAATTAGAATCTAAAGAGTCAATTGCAGCAAAATAGTAGTGGAGTCCTGGTCTGTACATGTGCATACAAACTCGCCTGTGCACACATGCAGGAGGACATGACACTATATTTATCCAGAAGATCAAAAGAAGCCAAAAGTGTGACATGGCTGTGAAAAAAGCTAATACTGTCTTAGACTACAGAGAGAGATGGTGGCCAAATCCACGGACGCAGCGTGACGCAGAGGAAGTAACAAAGTCATAGAATCCAGGAAGACCTGGCTCCACTACTTACATCTGTGTGGTCTTGGATCCATTCTGTGGCCTCGGTTTAATCACCTATAAAATAAGGCTGGTTGCTAACTACCCACTCATGTGAACACTAAATGTGAACATATGTAAAGTGCTTAATATGGTGCCTGACGTGTGAGTGGCCAAGAAACATTAATTTTCTTCTCTATGTTGACTCCATTCCTGAACTGATACTGAGCAAATGCAAACAAGACATCAGGAAACAAACTAGGAATTACCCGGGGAAAGAAGACTTAGATGGTCAGGCTGGGGGGCTGGACTTAGCATGCTTCTCATTTTGCTAAAGAGAAAATAAACAAACAAACATGAATATGAAATATTTGAGAGCTTTCATGTGGAAGGAGAATAAGTGTATGTAGACCAGCTTTAGAAGACAGAACGAAGACCATTCACCCCTCTTCTATTTCAGCCACTTAACCCCTGCTGATCCCTCAGATCAAAAGTCAGATGCTACTTCTTCCCATCAAGACTTTCTTTACAACTACATTGTCAAAGATCATCCTGGGGCTGAGTATTATATTTGTCTGATTATATGACCAAGGTTCATCTCCCCACTCAACTGTAAGCTCCAGAAGGTGGGGCCAGGCCCATTTCCTAAATCATGCAGCCAGCCCCTCGCATGGGATCAGGTCCATGGAAGCCTCGCACGTATATGTTGAATACGGTGCCTGCCTGCAAACCTCCCAGCCCTGTGAGTGGGACTTCAGAGGAAACCAGACACCATGAATGTGCTGCAACTTCTGGAAACAGAGAGAGAAGACGGCCGCGCCCGACTTCAGCAACCTTGAGCAGCAGAAGCCAAATAATTTACCCGGAGTAACTGATGCCTCCTCATCCAAAGGTTCAGCTCTCCACCTCCGATTCCGGCTCCTCCATAGGGCCTTCATCTGAGCGTGTGGCCAGGTGGCCGAGGGTTAAAGGAGAGCAATGGCTTTGTCCTTGGGAGGATATTTTCGGAGTTAACGAAGTGGAAAACAGCAGAGTGAAACAAGGTCACGGCCCTGGAGAGGCTTTCAGGGGAGGCAGCCCTGGCAGGCAACCCAGGGCCAGGGGGTCTCCTTTGATTGGCAGGGCGGCTTAGTCATGCAAAGGAATGGGAAGGAAGCAAGAGGGGGTTACCTTGGTGATGAGCAATGATGGCAAGGGACAGGAGACATATGGCAAAGGAGGAAATGCAAAGTTATGTCAGCGTGCAGTGATTCATAAATAACAGCGAGAGGTCTGCAAAGGCAGATTGAAGGCATGCGGGATGTTATGTAATCAGGTCCCAGCGAGGCATGCGGGCATTAAGCATTCTAATGCGCAGGGCCTGACGCACCTGCTCTGTGGCAGCAGCCTCTGGTACTGTGGCTCTGGAGACGCAGCTTGTACAGCTTAAGAACAACCTTTAAAAAATAATTTTCTTAATGCTTTGATCCGACGTTGGTTAGAGCTCTTAAATACCTCTAGAATCCATTTCCATTTCCACCCAGGCCCACTCATTCATTCATGCTCACTCATCCATTCATTTGTTTACCCAACAAATTATTTAGCGTCTAGTGTGTGCCAGCTGCTAGGCTAGGTGGTGCGTTACTTCCCACTGCGCCTATTCAGGCTCAGGTGAGAATCATCCCTCCGTGACATTCGTGCAACGGTCTTCACCTTGGTCCCCCGTCTCCAATGTGTCCATGTCTAATCCTTTCCCACTCCCCAGACAGGATTCTCGTTCTCAATTGTCATGCTACATGTGTCTCTCCCTGCTGTAACATACATTCTTCCACCTTTTGTAAACAGCATCTCCCCTCCTGCTCATCCTCTGCCTCAGTGACATTTTTGGCAATGTTCCCTTTGAGGGTTACTATTTATAAGTTGTCTTACCTGTTATGACTCAATTGACTGGTCTAGAGGTGGGCTGATGGCCAGTCCGGGCCAATCAGAGAATCCCACTTTACTCTGGCTGTAGTGGTGGCTCAGATTTAGGCATATGCCACAAGCTGAGCCAATCACAGCAACTTTCTGAGCGCTAACTGGAGCTATAAGGCAGAAGCAGGATTCAAGAGGCAGAGGCTCTCTGTGTTCATTTTCTATGGCTGTGTAACAAACTGCCACAGCCCCAGTGGCTTAAACAGTGATGACTTATTAGCTCACACTCTGGAGGTGAGAAGGCTTCACGGCATGGCTCAGTTCTCTGCTCAGACTGAAGAAGCTGAAATCACGAGGCTGAAATCAAGGTGTTGGCAGGTCCTAGCTTCCCACTGGAGGATCTGGGGAAATTCACTTTCAAGCCTGTGTTTGCAGAATCGAGTCCTTACAGTGGTAGGACTGTGTTCCCAGATTCCTTGCTGGTCGTCAGCTAAGGGCTGCTCCGAGTTCCTAGAGACTATTCACTTTCCTTGTCCCATCGCACCCTCCATCTTCAAACCAGAAAGAGTGCGTCGGTTCCTTCCTTCGTCTTCTTTGAATCTCTTACTTCCACTTCTGCCAACATCTGGAGAAAATGTTCTGCTTTAAAAAAATGTATTGCATCTATGGGGGTGACATTGGTTAATAAAATTATATGGGTTTAGGTGTATAATTTTATAATATATTGCTGTATATTGTATTGTATGTTCATCACCCAAAGTCAAGTCTCCTTCTATCATCATTTACACCTCCGTTACCCTCTTCTACCTCCATCACCCCCTTTCCCTCTGCTAATCACTATACTCTTGTCTGTGTCTATACATTGCTTTTTTGTTTTTTTCTTTGCTTAATCCCTTCACCTTTTTACCCAGTCCCCCAACCCTCTTCCATGCTGACAGCTGTCAGTCTGTTCTCTGTAACTATGAGTCTGTTTCTATTTTGTGTGTTAGATTCCATATATAAGTGAAACCATGTGCTAAAATGTTCTGCTTTTAAAGAGCTCAAGTAATTAGAGCAAGCCTGCTTGAATCTCCTTATCTTAAGGTCAACTGTGCTGTATCGCATGACCTAATAACATGTTTGAATTCTGCCCACCACATTCTCCTCCTTCATTGCATAGGTTGTCATAGCTGTGAGGGTGGAGTTTTGGTGTGCCTGTCTCCACCATGTGAGGACATGTGTCTGCCAAGGAAGAGAAGGAACCCAGTAGGCAGAGGGAAAAGAAGAAGAGCCATGTAGCCTTGTGGTGACTGGATTTCAGTTAAGCCCCTCTATTTAGCTGCCCGCCTAGTTACATAAGCCAACCATTCTCAGTTGGGTTATCGTAACTTGCAAAGGAAAAACATCCTGACTAATAAACATGCTGAAGGCCCATAGGTTATTTATTATTCTTGGGGGACCGAACATCGCATATAGTGTCGGTCATTCGGCATCTGTTCCCAGAATACCTCTCCACTTTCATCTCTCAATGTTCGCTCCCTACACACATACACACACACACACACACACACACACACACACACACACATACATACATACAAACACACACATACCACCCACTCATGCATACACACACAGACTGGCATACATGGATGCACACAGCCTGCACACACATGCACAGCTCAGTGCATGCCATGGTCTTCCTTGAGCGTGCCTGACTTTCTCTGACATAGGCTTACCCTTTGCCTTGAAGAGCACTTCCAACCCCATCCCCCCAAACTGACTCCTATTTGTCATTTTGCTTTCAACTAAGAGATTGGTTTCTCTAGACCGGACGTGGGCAAACTACGGTCCGCGGGCCGGATCCGGCCTGTTTGAAATGAATAAAACTATTGAAATAAAAGACCGTACCCTTTTATGTAATGATGTTTACTTTGAATTTATATTAGGTCACACAAACACTCCATCCATGCTTTTGTTCCGGCCCCCCGGTCCAGTTTAAGAACCCATTGTGGCCCTCGAGTCAAAAAATTTGCCCACCCCTGGTCTAGACGCTTTCCTTGACCACCCACGAAAAGCTTTTGTAGCTTACCCAGGTCTCCCACAATACCTCATGCTGTCTCTACAATATTACACAACATTGTGATTGCAAATCTCTTTGCCATTTCTCCGAACAGACTTAATGTTGTGAAGAAAGGGCCCTGTTCGTTCACACTTACATCTCTTGAACTTAGCTCAGTGCCCAGCACACAGTGATCACTGAATAAATGTTTGTTGAATAAAAAGATTAATCTGGCATTACACAGCCAGCATCTAATGAAAAATAAAACTCTCTCCAATTGATGGTAATTCAGATTTTACCCTGAACGCCCTCACTATAGCTTACCATGGACTCCTTTACTTAAAATTTTCGGCTGATCTTGACCTCTTGCCTGAACTGATGAACAGGGGCTTAAAATCATCTTTTGGAAAACCAAACACTCATAGACACACCATCAAAATCAAACACAAAAACTCATAGACACAGACAACAGTATGATCATTCCCAAAGGGAAGGGGGGAGAGGTGTAGTAAAGAATAACAGGGATCAAATATATGGCCATAGATGATTTGCCTTGGCTGGTGGACACAGAGCAATATACAAATGATGTATATTTTACACTTGAAACATATAATTTTATTAACCAATGTCACCCCAATACATTTAATGATTTTTTTAAAAAATCTTTTGGATCTGAAAACCAATACTATTATTCTCTTACTGGCCTCCTCAGTATGTAGTCCCTTGTTTCTGCCTTTTTGATGGGGACCAGCTCTGGCCTCTCTGGAATACCTTGGCAACAACACAGCTGGTCTCTCTGGTTTGTGGCTCTGAACTTGGACTGATTCCCATGGCGGCCAACCTGCCAGATTGGACTTGGCTCTGGCAACAGGGAACCAGGCATCAGCTGTCAGACTATTATCTCCAGTCTCTTTGAACTGGAATCAATAATTTTTTTCCTTCCACATGGTTGGTTCCAATCACTTCCAGCCAATTCTCACCAGGACAGCAGTTACATCATCAGCTTCAGTGCATCGATGGGTGAAGTCTGGGCTTGGTATAGCTGCTGAAAGCTGAGTGTCCAATGACACTGAGATGAACTCAAGTGCATGTCAAATGAGAGCTTCACACTGCTTGGTTATTAACTAGATTCTTACAAAGGAATATCACTCATCACTTTGTCAAAGTACCATCACACCCTATCACTAACATATGCCATTTTTACTTATGTGACTTGCCTGCCAGATTGCATGTGAATTTATTGCTGGTCCGTTTTCATGCCTCGGAGCATTTGATCCAATCATACTCCTCATGGCTGTGTGTTCTGGAGGAGTCTTGCTAATAACAGAGATTTGTACAAATGCTAACTTCCTGACTCCACTGGAAATTGACATCAACTTGTAGAAACCCCGGTTCACAATACCTCTTTAGGTGCTAGGTATTAGGCTTACAGGTAACTCTTCACCTCTGTCTCTTCTCTCAATGGCCAAAGGTTCATATAGGTCAGTGACGGCGAACCTATGACACGTGTGTCAGAGGTGACACGCGAACTCATTTTTTTGGTTGATTTTTCTTTGTTAAATGGCATTTAAGTATATAAAATAAATATCAAAAATATAAGTCTTTGTTTTACTATGGTTGCAAAGATCAAAAAATTTCTATATGTGACACGGAACCAGAGTTAAGTTAGGGTTTTTCAAAATGCTGACACGCCGAGCTCAAAAGGTTCGCCATCACTGATATAGGTTGACTACTTTCCTGCCTGCATCAAATTTATTTCCACTCTTTTCCTAGTGGGAATGTAGTTGAAGACTCAGAATATCTCCTATGTGAATTCAAATAAATAGAAACACTGACTATATTGTTACCACTGGTCAAGCAACTTCCTCTTAACTTCTCTTTTCCCACCAGCAAAATTGACATGTTTGAACCCAGGACTCTCTCATGACCCTACTGATCTCTAATTCCTAACTTCCAACTGAGTTCTGTCCTTAAATTTTCTTAGGTTACTTTTGTCATCCATTTTCTACATTCTTCAATAAACTGCCTTATTGCCAATCTTATTTCTTATTGCATCAATGATGTTAGGCTTAAGTGATTGAGTGCTGTCTCATTTCATGGGGTTCAATATGTACTGCACTAACTGTCTTATCTTTCTAGTAGTCCCTAGTTTAGTAATTTTCTTGTCAATCAATGGCTTATTTGGAAGGTTTTTATGTGTATGTGTTTTATTTTTGAAAGAATTACTTTTAATAAAAGCAATACAGAGAGAAAAATCAATGAAACTAAAGGCTGGCTCTTTGAAAAGATCAATAAATTTGATGCCTAGAAATTCTGTCTAGGCTAACCAAGAAAAAAGATAGAAGAAAAAAATTATTAATATCAGAAAGAAAAGAGGGGCCATAACTATTGATGTTCTGGACATTAAAAGAATTATGAAGGAATATTATGAACAACTCATGTCCATAAATTTGATAATGTAGAGGACATGGATCAATTTCTTGAAAGACACAACTACCAAAACTCACACAAAGAAAATTGGATCATCTGAACCGGACTACTTCAATTAAAGAAATTAAATCAATACTTAATAAGGTGCTATGGGCTGAATGTTTGTGCCCCTCTCCCCAAATTAACACATTGTTTGCAGGTAGTTTTTATCGCGCGCTAACAGGTGGCGTGGGCCATTTTTGCTAATTTTTTTGCGCAAATGGCAAAGTTCAGTAAAATTACGATAACTTTAGTTTACATATTTATACGTTACCCGCATTCTACTGCTAGTCTATAAAAAACGTATTAATATGTGTCCCGCGCTCTGCTACACTGGTAGAACGTATAAATACGTAAAACGTATAAATACGTTTCCCGCATACAATGTGTTAATATGTTAAAGCCCTAACCCTCAAGGTATTAGGAGGTAGAGCCTTTGGGAGGTGATTAGGTCATGAGTGTGGTCCCTTAATGAATGGGATTAGTGTCCTTATAATATTCTCAACAGAATATAAGCAAATAAAACCCAACAATATATAGAAAGAATTATACACCACAACCAGGTAGGATTTACTCCAGGTATGCAAGGCTGGTTCAACATTCAAAACCCAGTTAATATAATCACCACACCAACAGGATAAAAATAAATAACATATGATTTAAGAACTGACAGAGAAAAACAAAATTAGCAAATTAACAAAATTTAACAAAATTAACATGTCTTCAAAAACACTCAGAAAACAAGAAATAGACTAAACTTCCTTTATAAAGAACATCTGTATAAAACCTACAGCTAAAGTAACACAATGGTGAGAAACTCAATGCTTTCTCCCTAAGATTGATGCATGTCCTCTCTCACTACACTTTTTCAACATTTTACTAAAAGTACTAGCTAGTGCAAAATTTTTTTTAAAAGGTTGGAAATGAAGAAATAAAATATTTACTTTTAAGAAGAGATTATTGTATATTTATAGATAATTCTAAAGAATCAATAAAAACTTCTAGAACTAGTGAGCAACCATAGCTGCATAGCAAGATACACAGTTATGCACAAAAATCAATTGCTTTGCTATATATCAGCAATGAACAGTTGGGATTTGATATTGGAAAAATGTACCATTCACTAAACACACATACAAAAAACCAACTATAAATATAACAAACTATGTACAGAATTTAGACATGGAAAACTAGAAAAATCCAATTCTTTCCAACTGACCCATAGATTCTGTGCAATCCCAATCAAAATCCAGTAATCTATTTTTTCACATATTGCAAATGGATTCTGAGGTTTCAAAATACCTAGAATAGCCAAGACGAACCAAAAGAGAGGAACAAAGTTGGAGGACTCACAGTACTCAACTTTAAGGCTTACTCTAAAGCTACAGTAATCAAGAGAGCATGGGGATGGTGAAAGAATAGATACATAGATCAATGTGACAGAACAGAGAGTCCAGAAATAGACCCACACAAATACAGTCAACTGATCTTTGACAAAGGAGAATAGGCACACATTTTGGAGCAGCCCCACTCTCCACCATCTTTCTCTGAGGACCTGACCCACACCTTGAATATCCCAAATCACTAAGAACAGCTTATGGACCTAAGCATAGGCCTAGCAGAAAGGAACGTTTTTGTTGCTGAATTATACCTAATATTCTGCTGCTGAACTACATTTATTTTATTTTTTTTAAATTAAATCTTTATTGTTCAGATTATTACATTTGTTCCTCTTTTTCCCCCCCATAACTCCCCTCCTCCCAGTTTCCGCCCCACCCTCTGCCCTCACTCCCCACCCACTGTCCTCATCCATAGGTGCATGATTTTTGTCCAGTCTCTTCCCGCATCTCCCACACCCCTTCCCCCCCCAAGAATAGTCAGTCCATTCCCTTTCTATGTCCCTGATTCTATTATAATCACCAGTTCATTCTGTTCATCAGATTATTTATTCACTTGATTCTTAGATTCACTTGTTGATAGATGCATATTTGTTGTTCATAATTTGTATCTTTACCTTTTTCTTCCTCTTCCTCTTCTTAAAGGATACCTTTCAGTATTTCATATAATCCTGGTTTGGTGGTGATGAACTCCTTTAGCTTTTCCTTATCTGTGAAGCTCTTTATCTGACCTTCAATTCTGAATGATAGCTTTGCTGGATAAAGTAATCTTGGTTGTAGGTTCTTGGTATTCATCACTTTGAATATTTCTTGCCACTCCCTTCTGGCCTGCAAAGTTTCTGTTGAGAAATCAGCTGACAGTCATATGGGTATTCCCTTGTAGGTAACTGAGTTTCTTTCTCTTGCTGCTTTTAAGATTCTCTCTTTATCTTTTGCTCTTGGCATTTTAATTATGATGTGTCTTGGTGTGGTCCTCTTTGGATTCCTTTTGTTTGGGGTTCTCCGCGCTTCTTGGACCTGTAAGTCCATTTCTTTCACCAGGCGGGGGAAGTTTTCTGTCATTATTTCTTCAAATAGGTTTTCAATATCTTGCTCTCTCTCATCTTCTGGCACCCCTATAATTCTGATGTTGGTACGCTTGAAGCTGTCCCAGAGGCTCCTTACACTATCCTCGCATTTTTGGATTCTTTTTTCATTTTGCTTTTCCGGTTGGGTGTTTTTTGCTTCCTCGCATTTCAAATCATTGACTTGATTCTTGCGCTCCTCTGGTCTGCTGTCGGGAGTCTGTATAATATTCGTTATTTCAGTCCATGTATGCTTAATTTCTAGTTGGTTCCCCAATATAACATCGAGGGTCTCATTAGTTTTCTTGTAGATCTCATTAAGTTTATCGGCGGCTTCTAAACAGTTCTTGAGAGACCTTAAAAGTGTGGTTCTGAACTCTATATCTTCCATTGACAATTTTGTCCTGTTTCTTTGTCTCCGCATTTTGTTATGCTTCCTTGGTGCACCCCCTAGTGGTCTTTGTTCGCAGTCTTATAGTTAAACCTTGATTGTTGTAGCTAATACCAGGGAGGGTTTGACCTCCAGGCCAAGTGGCTATGAGAATCAGCTGTGTCAGCAGTGAGAGAACTTCTGTCCTCTAGGGAGGCGCTAATCTAGCCTTTGCCTGAGGCTATCCGGCAAATGCCTCTGTGCAGGGCTTGGGCAGGGCAGGTCGCACAGGATCAACAGGGTGGGCCGGAGAGAGCAGTTATGGCAGCTCTCAGTCCTGTCCCCAGGGGCTCTGCCTCTCTGAGTCCCAGCACCCGCTGCAAAGCTCGGAGAGAAAGCTGCACTCGCTCTGACCGAAGCCAGACAGTCCCGCTTCTCCTGTTTGAGTCTGGGTCCCTAAAGACTCGCCCGTATCTGGAGCTCAGAGTCTGCGACTCCCTCCCGATTGAAAACGCCAACCACGCCCTCCGCCACCAGCCCGCTCCGTGCACTCCGCACCTCAGAATTTGACTTCAGCACTGCGCCTCCTCTGAGTGTCTGTATGAGTTTCTCTTTCCTCCTAGTTGTAGGACTTCCACTCAGCCAGCGTTCCTGTGGTTCTGGGTGATGTCCCTTCTGTCTTTTAGTTTCACTTTTGAAGTAGTTGTTCAAGGCAGCAAACTCCGGCGTTAACCTATGCCGCCATCTTGGTTCTCCTGCTGAACTACATTTAAACAGTGATTGTGTCCACCTGCCCCTATCCCCTGGTATCTTGGTTGGCAGTCATACATATAGGGGATGTTGCTGGTCACAGTATACACACATTCATGAGGCCCATGATGGTCCAACTTAGGGCCAGGAATTTACATTTTTGAGTGGAGTATTCTGTCTCACTCTCTGACATTCTCCTGCTACTGAAAACTGTGTGCCTCCTCTTCTCTTATTGTCTCACTGTAGCATCATCTTTAGTCCTCCAGAGTTCCCTCCTGTACGTACAGTGGAATTCACTAGGTCAGCGAAGGCTAAGGTCAGGGGTGATATAGCAGGTCCACCAAGGTAATACACACCAGTCAGTGGCCGTCCCAACAGTAATGCCTTCAAAGGTTGAAGAACCTGATTGCGGAGCTGGATGTGCCATGAAGGCTTTGATTCTTATTGCTCTGGAACCTTCCTCTGCTTGGTTAAGGGCACCTGGATATTAACATCATAACTCACACTCAGAGCACGAATGGCTCAGCTATCCCGGCATAAGCTTTACAAACGTTACCTTGTACCCACCGTATTCTCAGAAGGAGGCCGCCTGGATAGTGCCAATATTATGCCCACCCCCCTTTTGGTCACATGTCCCTAACATGCAATTAAAACTGACATTTATCAGAAGATACCCTTAGGTTTGATTTCTCCAAGAAGTTCCCTCTTTAAATTCTCCAAAGACAAGGTAATACTTCCAAATATGTGTTTTAACCATGTTTGCTATTAATCTCTGGTGGATGGCAGGAATCCTTGAGAGATTTGGGGGCATTGCTTCAAATTGACACACCTACTGTGAGATGTAAGATATGATTTCCCTCTTTTTCCTGTCAGCCAGGGGTATTTTAAAATAATCTACAGCTTCTGCACTTTTTCATCAACAGAGAGCAAGAATTTTACTGTTTTATTTTCTGTTGAATCCTCAGCAACTGAACCAGTTTTTAGGAGACTCACTGGAGATTTGCAGAGAATAAAATCTCTTATTCAGTGATTTATAAACAGCTGTTGAGTGGACTAATGAATGAACTGCTCTCTGAAAAGTTTAGGAGACAGTGTATAATTTGATGCTCACCTAGCCAGACTATGGTATATCCACACACGTATTTCGTTTTCTTTCTTATTCCTTACCAAGAGATGGGGGCACAGGGACTATGGAATGGAGAGTTTCTGTAGTTAATCACCATTCAAATGCTTTTACAAGTTCTTGACTTTGAAAGGAAAATGGTTTCTAGACCTTTCCCCTAATGATCAAGAGCTTTGCCCTAGCCGGTTTGGCTCAGTGGATAGCGTGTCAGCCTACAGACTGAAGGGTCCTGGGTTTGATTCCAGTCAGGGCACATGCCGGGGTTGCAGGCTCGATCCCCAGTGTGGGGCATTCAGGAGACAGCCAGTCAATGATCCTCTCTCATCCTTAATGTTTTTCTCTTTCTCTTCCTCTCTGAAATCAATAAAAAAATAAAAAAATAATAAGAGCCATGCACTTCTAATGGACGATGCTCACATTCCATTCATGGTGACAGAGAATATCACCCTCGCTTGCGACTTTCTTTTTCTATTCTTCTACTCTTCGTATTATCAGGGAATCCTGCAAATGAAAATTCGCAGGATCTAATCTGGGAGGTGGGCATATGGGTGATGATCCTTGAGAAAAGGCAGGGCCTGGTTAGGTTTCCTTCGCTTATGATTTCTCATTGAGGCGGTTTCTGCAGGAGGGACCAAACGAGTTCCACATCTGGGTTCTCTGCGCCCCATGGCCGCTGACTGTGCTGGGCTAGCGTCTTCAAACAATGCAGTTCGTTACAACAGATGCCTCCATCCTCTCTGTGTCCTGGGTCTGGAGGCCAGTCAGAGGATGCTTTTCATTGGTTCTAAGAAAATACCCACTGAGGAGTTATAGCCCACAATAACAAGCGTAAACCACGGCTGGGCTTTGTTTTTCAAGCTGCTCCAGTCTTTACTGCCAACTCCCGAGACCCACCAGACACAGGTGAAGAGGAGATGGCTAGGCAGCTTGCCATGAATCTCTCCTGGCAGGACACAGGACAGGCCCGTTTCCAAGGCCTTTTCATCCATTTCTAATCCTTTGCATTGAACCCCTCGAATACCAAAGCTGAGTCCTCTTTGCACATGTGTCCCAGGCCCCCGCCCCCCCCGCCCCCCCCCCCCGCCAGATGGCAGATCAAGGAGGGATTGTCCGCATTGAGGGATGCTGGGGTCACCTTGTCCTGGAGGCTTGGCAAGGTCTTGGGAGCCTGAGGAGGTATACCCACACCTTGCTTCCTAGTCTGGAAAACCAGGATCCAGGATTTCCACATCGGAGCCTCTGCTGCTCTGTGGCTCACCTCGCAGAAGGCATCTCTTTGTTTTCTTTCCTGAGTAGCTTCCACCACGGGAGAAGTTGAGCCATTTGATTCAGTGGAGAAATAAAGACGTGTTTTATGCAGACGCGCACCAGGGGATGCTTGCTCTAAGTCAGTGGTTCTCGACCCTTTAACATAGTTCCTCATGTTGTGGTGGCCCCCAACCATAAAATTGTTTTCGTTGCTACTTCATAACTGTAATTTTGCTACTGTTATGAATCGTAATGTAAATATCTGATATGCAGGATGTATTTAGGCGACCCCTGTGAAAGGGTCGTTCCACCCCCAAAGGGGTCGCGACCCACAGGTTGAGAAGTGCTGCTCTAAGTGGTCCTGTGACAATCTTCTCCATCACAAAAACTCCAGCTCCAGGAAACAGGCTCCTTTGCAGCACATGCTCTCCCAGGATTTGGCTCCCAATTTCTCTGAGCAACTGCTGGCCCGAGCTCAGCTTTGTGGACTGCTTCCAGGACTGGGCCTCGGTGTTCCCTGAGCCTTCTTTGTTGTTGTCCCTCTGATAGAGGCACTTACACAGACAGCATCCTGGCACTGGGGTAGAGCATCCAAAACACAGCTTCACATTTTGATAATACTATTTCCCTTCAGGACTAAGGGATGTAACTTTTCTAATAATGTTCCCTATAGCTGATGTGGTCTTTTGAGCTTTTCATAGGAGGCTTCTGATTCTGGACTTGACTCCTTGGCTATGCTAACTTATATCCATCTAACTTTCCCTTCAGAAATTGGAACTCTTTAAAGTATGTTATATATGGGAAGGTGGGTGTGTAGATCAATTTCTGTTGCTAATCCAACTTGCTCCTTGGGAGGGTGATTGGTCTGAAAAGCTTGTCATAGCTCAGAGAAATCATGTAAGACTCATTATCTTGCTGATGCATGGTTTCTGAAATTGACACTATCCTGTGTCATACCACTTCCTGGTCCTTCAAACCACTGATAGATTCTCTTAACACTGACTCATTATAAGAAGGGTTTCTTGCCATTTCCCTGCACCATTCTTCTAGCAATTGCTTCCTACTTGAATGATTCAAGAAAACTAGGAACTATATGAATCATGTATTAGCAAGATACAGGGTAAAAAAGCATCCTGTAATGAGCTCACACAATTAACAAGGACGTGTCTTCCCTGCTGTCTGCCACCTTCAAAACGGAGCAAGGGTGCCCCTGCCCTCCCTTCTGGTCTGTTACATTCGTACATGCACAAAAGAACGGAAAACGGGAATTCAGCCAAAATTCGTACACGGTTGTTCACAGAAGCACTAGTCACAATAGCCAAAACACGGAAACAACCCCAAACCCTTCAACTTATGGATGGATAAATACAATGTGATATATTTCAGTCTATGGAATGCTATTTAGCCATAAAAAATAAAGTACTGATACATGCTACAACGTAAGTGAACCTTGAAAGTATTATACAAACTAAAAGAGCCAGACACAAGGGGGTACATATTGTCTGATTGTATTTATACGCAATATCCAGACTGGAAAACCCATAGAGACCGATTTGTACAGCAGTTGCCAGAGGACAGGGGAATGATGAGTGACGGCTAAGTGGATACTGGCTTTCCTTCTGAAGTGGTGAAAGCATTCTGCAATTAGATGGCTATGACGGTTACAACATTGGGAATGTACTGAATGCCATTGAATTTGGACACTTTAAGATAATGAAAATGGTTATGTTATGTGTATTTTGACTAAAATAAAAATATTGAAAAGAGTATGAAAGTTATAAGACAAATGAATTAGAATACTTATATATCATAGGACTGGGCAAGGCCTTCCTATATCTAAACTCCTAAAGCCAGAGATAAAGGAGGAAACAATATAGCTACTTAAAAACTCACAACTTCTGCTTGGTATAATATACCATAATAATGTTTCTGATACATTTGAGATCTATTTGAGAACCAAAGGGCAAAGGAAACTAAGGGGAAAATAAACAAATTGGACCACAGCAAAATGAAAAGTTTCTGCCCAGCAAAAGCAACCATCAACAAAATGAAAAGAGAGCCCACTGTATGGGAGAAATATTTGCCAATGACACATCTGACAAAGGGTTATATTCTGTAATATATAAGGAATTTGTACAACTTAACAAAAAGAAGACAAACAATCCAATTAAAAAATGGACACAGGATCTAAATAGACACTTTTCCAAAGTGGACATACAGAAGGCCAAGAGACATATGAAAAAATGCTGAAAGTCACTAATCATCTGAGAGATGCAAATAAAAATGGCAATGAGGTATCACCTCACACCTGTCAGAATGGCTACCATCAACAAACCAACAAACTACGCATTGGCCAGGATGTGAGAAAAGGGAACCCTTGTGCACGGCTGGTGGGAATGCAGACTGGTGCAGTTACTGTGGAAAACAGAATAGAGTTTCCTAAAAAAATTAAAAATGGAACTCCCATTTGACCCAGTGGTCCCACTCTAGGAATATATCATAAGAAACCAAAGACACCAATCAGAAAGAATGTATGCACCCCTATGTTCATAACAGCGCAATTTATAATAGATTTAGAAACAGCCCAAGCGTCCATCAGTAGATGAGTGGATAAAAAAGATGTGCTACATTTACACCAGGGAATACAATGCAGCTGTAAAAAAGAAAGAACTCTTACCATTTGCAACAGCATGGATGGACCTGGAGAGTATTATGCTAAGTGAAATAAACCAGTCAGAGAAACATAAGTGTCACATGATCTCACTCATATGTGGAATCTAATGAACAAAATAAACTGATAAACAAAATAGATCCAAGGACATAGAAGTATGCAACAGACTGAGGTTTTCAGAGGGAAGGTGGGGGTGGGGTGGTGGAAGGGGAGTGATTAACCAGGGAACTTATGGGCATATACACATAGCCCCTGGACACAGACAATAGGGTGCTGAAGGCCTAGGAGGGGCAGGTGTGAGGTGGAGGGGGTCATTGGGAAAAACAAAGAAACAAACAAACAAACAAACAAAGGGGACATTAGTAATACTTTCAACAATGAAGAAAAAAAGCGTAAAACTATACATATATACCACAATTCAATGAAAAAATTTAAAAGCAATAAAATAGTAACAAATATTAAGAAAATTCACAAAATGCAAATGCTTTCAAACATAAACATGCTTCCTTTCACCAATATTTTTAAAATAAAAATGGAAACAAAGAAATAGTCTTTACACGTATGAAGTTAAGACATTAAAAACATCCTAGGTAGACAAAAGAGTATAGACATGGGCGCTCTATATGCTCCTGGAAGTGTAAATTGCTAGAGGAATTTTCAAAGTTTTATCAACATTTAAAATGTGCATAACCTATGTCCTTCGAATTCCACTTAGATAATTTTATACTATAGAAGTTTACTTTATATCACAGAAGTAATAGCATGAGAGTCTTAAGATATACATATGTAAGAATTGTTATTGCAGCTACATTTTTATTATCAGAAAGAGTGGAAACAGCCTAAAAGGACTTCCAATGGGGTGGTAATCATTTCAATAAAACAGACGGTAGCGAGGTGCTCTACAACCATTAAAAATAATGAAGAAGAACCGATAAGGCAGCACTGAATGGGGAAGGTACCCACTATATACAATTATGTGGGGGAAGGAAGACGCTGAAGGATATTTAGAGTACGATCTCAAAACTGAGAAGGGGAAAGGCTAGATCTGTAACCCAAAGTATAATTTTGTCACCATGATCAAGTTTTTATTTTATTTTTTGCATTTATTTAAAAATAACTATATCTTTCTGCCTTTATAACTTTGAAAAAAATGTACTTTCCTCCCAGACTCATCATTGCTATTCCAACCTTGTGCTCTTGGAACAGTGAAGGAATGTCTACGTCGCGATTAGAGACATTTGCTCTGCGTATTTGCGTGCATACCGGGTCTCAGGAGGAATCCACCTTCTCTTACCTCCTCTTTCGGCTTCAGGTGGGCTTCTGGCTGCGGCTCCAATTTCCCCGTGAGTCACCTCTGTTTTCACACAGGCTAATGGGGAGATGAGCCCTGGGAGTCCATGAGCGGTTACCTCATTTGCACTGGGCCTCTGGGGCTGTGGTTTGCATTTGTAATTTTCTAATTTGTAAATGTGCTGCCAGAAATAGCAACAAATACGCCTCAAGGCATCCAGAGTTGGGTTCCAGGATCTGAAATGTAAACACATGAAAGCCAGTTAGCAGGTGGCTCACAGACCGTTCACATCTCCTCACTGGGCCCACCACCTTCCCAACTGTCCTTCTTCATTGGCTGCCTTTCTCCTCTTCTTCCTCATCTTCATACATGTGGACGAAAAAAGGGCCACATGTTAACCTGACTAACTCAGGGAAGGCCCGTGGCAGCCTTGCAAACTCAAGAGACCTAAAGTAACCACAGAGGATGGTCTGAAATGAAAAACATTTCATTAAAAAGCAGCTTATAGTGGGGAGCTGTGTCCTAGGCCAGTATATTCCTTGACAAGATCAACCACAATCTTTGCTGAGCCTACTGTCTTTTTGCATCTAAGATAAGGAACCTGAAAGGTCAGGGTAACTTGTAACTTCCCTTTTTCAGGACCGCTCAAGGCACAACCAAATGCGCCAGGGTGCCAGGACCAGGCCATCAATTCCTTCATGGTATAGTTATCATGCTAATTGCTGACTGCTAACCATCCTGTACCCACCTAAGTAAAAGAAGTATATGTCTATCATTTTATTTTTTATCCAATCCCAGAGGTCCCCCCGCCCCGCCCCCACTGCTTCGCTTTCTCCCGCCTCCCTAATCTATCACCAATGGATTTCATGTAACCCACTTACCTCTCCTCCTTTGATGGTAATTTATAAAACAAGGTGAAAACTGCCATTCTCTGGAGCATTGAGATCCTGCTCCCTGGCAATTGTTGACAGTTTGGCTCAAATGAACTCACAAAAATTCTGAGCAGGTTTGGATGTTGTTGTTTTTACATTAACGTACATACTGGGTTTTTGTAAATGTAGAGAGTTAGTAAGAAAAATGGCTTCCTGCTTTCCGCCATAGACCAACAATACACAACAGCCAGACAAGACTTAAACCTGGGTGCCTGGGGACCAGCACCTGCCCAGCCTGCTATGCAGAATTGCCGTACAGAGGCCAGAACTGTGGGTTTTTGGAAGGGATGAGAAGGAGCGGTTCCATTTTGGTCACGTCCAGTTTGAGCTACTAGCATCTGAGAGATATCCGGGTGGGATCCACGCATCTGGGGCATAAGAGAGATCTGGGCTGCGGACACTAGATACGGGGTCACCGGCTCCTAAGATCACCCAGCTAGTAAGTGGCAGAGTTGGGATTCACACCCAGGCTGTGGGACTCCCAAACCCTGAACACAGCCATGTGCAATACAGATGAATTCTTAGATGACCCCAGGGTCTGCGCCAAGGCTGAGATCCTAAAGATGGTGCTACTGCCAGTGGCTGTGGTCCCAGACAAGCCTTCATCCCCTGAACCTCCTTTTCTCATCCCATGCCCTTAGGGGCCCCAGAGCCATCCTGCCCTTTGCTCTGCTCTCACAGGCTGTTTGCAGAAATTGGCTCTAGGCTCCTGTAGCTTCAATCTGACAGCTTTTAAAATATAAATTAAAGAGAAAGAGAGAGAGAGAGAGAGAGAGAGAGAGAGAGAGAGAGATCTATGTGAGAAAGAAACATCGATCGATTGCCTCCCAAATGTGCCCGACAACCTGTGCTGGCCTCAGTTTTCTCATCTCTAAGGTAAGAAAGAGAATGTCAGCCCTGCATCGGGGCCAAAGCATTCATGGCCACAGATGGACTCGTGAATCTCAAAGGCGTACACAAATATGTGGTGTTGCTGTCATTATTACGGTGGTATTGGTTTTTACTGGCTGTTGGGCAGCCCCTCTGACTATGGCAGGCACTGGTAATCACTAAGCCCTTGACTGTGAGCTCTATGAAGACAAGGATCAGGTCTGTCCTGGGTAACTAGGTCTGACCACAGAGCACAGATTGGGGCACATGACATTGTGCTCAAGAATAATTGGCTGAAGGGATAATTTAATCCCACATTCATCAGCCTGAGATTCACAAAGCTGGAGCCTTTATTCCATATAACCGTAGGCAAGTCTTTCACCCACAATGTGGTTCTCTGTTTCACTTAGAAACAGCATAACCGTACGTTGTAAGGGTCAAATGAAACTATACGGGTGAAGCTCTAGGCTCATCTATGATGAGCTGCTCATCTTACGTGTTTGGAGCTATTCTACGTCGCGAGGACAATCAAGTCAAGATTCACTGAGTGCTTGCGGCCTTGCTGGCCCAGTGCTGGCCATGGATCTACCTAGATAAAAGCCTCACATTCTGCCTTGAGCAGATCCGAACCTGTGGGCCCTGGCAGCCGAGCTGGCCTGGGTTCCCCTCTGGCCTGTGAGCAGCGATTTCAGATTCAACAGGAGGAGGTCTTTCTCGCTTTCAAAGGACAGCTGGGCTTTCAGGTGTTGAGATGAGTTGAAACTCAAACATTTGGTGAGGGAATGGAGGGAGTCTATATAAATAGAAAGTAAGTAGGAAGAGATTTTATTGAGGGAATGAAAAAAGCTCCTGGCCAGCCTTCAAAGTGGTGCAATTTCATAGAAATCTCCCACTTTGAAATGGCTTGTCCCTAATTCAGAAAGTTTCATCCTCTGTGATGAGCAGAATCTAAAGGGCTCTAGTGGCCTCTTTTTGCTTTAATGGACCTAGGAGCTCCAAGTTTCTATTTTCTACCCTATCCAGAGGCAGAGGGAGCCAGCAGAGGATTGCACAGACACAGACACAACCATGAGGTCATCTGGGGCATTATTCTAACCAATTATTCTGGAAATAAAAATTTCTTGGGGAGGAATGTGCTAAAGGGTTTTAAAAATAAATCTAGAAGAGAGAAAATACAGAGCTTACAGTTCATTTAAGTTCAGCTTCACAGCTAAGACAGCTTCTAGCATCTGGCTGACACATATGGACCATGGAGGTATTTGTTGAGCACCTATTTAGCTATCAACTCCTATACCAGGGAGCCAAGAGAGAATAGATTAGTGGTTTTCCCCAGGAAGCAATTCCAAACTGGAAGTGGGTCCCAGTCTACAAAGAACAGTCTCTGCCGCCTTCTAAAGATGTCAGTTCTCACTCATTATGTTCCTTATTGTCTTGGTTAAACATTTTTAAAAGCTTTCTTAGTTACCCTGCTGGTGTGGCTCCTTCTTCAATTCCCGGTCAGGGCATATGC
The DNA here is from genome assembly GCF_014108235.1 of Myotis myotis. Classification (NCBI taxonomy): domain Eukaryota; kingdom Metazoa; phylum Chordata; class Mammalia; order Chiroptera; family Vespertilionidae; genus Myotis; species Myotis myotis. The sequence continues at coordinate 3,662,598 of NW_023416320.1, forward strand.
CAGGGTTGAGGGCTTGATCCCCAATGTGGGGTGTGCAGGAAGTGGCCTATCAATGATTCTCTCTCATCACTGATGTTTCTGTCTCTCTCTCCCTTCTTCTCTGAAATCAATAATAATATAGATATTTTTTAAAGTTTCCTTAGGCTTTCCTGGGGAACACAGTTATATGGCCACGTGTAGTCAAACCATGATAACATCCCCACTTCCCACATCAGTCTGAATGTTTCCACAGTTCTATGCCAAAGAATTCCTGACATCTTTGCCTCATTTATTGTAGGTCATTACTGTGTCCGAGGTTCAAGCGGCCAACCAAGCAGACTACTGTCCAGTCTAGAACATCGTTCTTGAGTTACGGATGAATCCTCCAAGTCGATGGTTTTTGCAGTCAGGGGTCCCCAGTGCCCGTGGCACGTATGAGGCAAGTTCTGCAGTTATTTTTGTGCGGGGGCTATTTTCCCTGGGTTACATTTCTTCACTGAGATTAGCCTCCCCATGAGCCTCGGTACTGGCTTGGATGCAATGAGGGGACATGGGAAAAATCTTTAGGGGGAAAGAAGGCATCTTGTGAGTTATCTCTTTTCATTGGTAAGGTCATTGCATGCTTCCAAGCAAATGGGAGACGTTCTCCTTCAGCCAGACAGACTGGAGCCCCTGTGGGTACAGTCCAGCTGTCATGCTGGGGTGTCGCTCTCTCTTTTCCAGGGGATTCTGCACCTGTTCTTTCTAGTGTTGGTGGTGGCAGCAGTAACAGCCTGTGTGGCAGCCATGGAAACATAGCAAGCCAATGCTAGGGCCAGAGTGACAGAAAGTATGTTCGTCTGAGCTGAGGTAATGGAAAAAAAAATCAAACCCAACAAAATCCCCTTAATTGATATTATGCCAAAGAAATTCTTGCTCTTCTACTTTCTTATCGCAAAACATCTTTAAGTCCAAGCTCTGAGGAGACTTTCATATATAAGCAGACCATTTAGACTAGTCAAGGTATTGAATTCCAAGTCTTGGGTAAGTGTCCCCATGTGGGTGAATTCTCCCCTATCCAGTGTCATGGTCCACTCACCTGGCTCACCATCCTCAGGCCCCACTCCCATCCGCGTTCTTCCAGTTTCTGCAAGGACATATTAACCTGTGCTTCCTCAAAGTGTGCCAAGTAGATGAACAGCGCCCACGTGCCACCGTCTAAGGGTGGCACTTGTTAATATTACAGCTGTTACTTTACAAACAAGGAAACTGAGCTTCAAGAGGCCAGGTGAGCTGCTCAGGATGATGCCAATAATGAAGGGAATCATGGGATGAAATCCAGGTGTCAAAGCTCCAACTGCACACTCTGTCCTGCACATAACCAATCAACTCAGCAGCAGCCCAATCACTCAAAATCCGAGGGAACATCCATTGAAACAGAAATTCCTACTGCATAATATCAGCCAAGGCCAAGTTAAGATGGGCTTTTATTCACTTACTGTCTCAGATTATGGGAGACCATGTGCCCCTTGAAAGACAAAGGTGCTAATGCACAACATCCCTGGGAGGTAAGTCGGGGACACTTAACACGTTCACCACTCAGCTGGGGAGTGTACAGCTCAGAGTTGGACTGTTTTGCTGGAGCCTTACAAGTTTCCAGGGTGGGGCTGCCATTCTAGCCCAGGCTCTTCTACTCCAAAGCTCATGTTCTGCCCACCAATCTTCTCCGAGTATTCTCACCTTATTCAACAATTTGGTACGCAGGCTGCTTCAGGTTGAACCATTACTGATTACCATTTTCAGTTTCCTCTGTCTTCAACTTGCATCCTGTTCACAGCGGGTTGCTATGGAAACGTGACATATTATTGGTCTCTCCGTAGGATAGTGACCTGGCATATTTAAAAATGTTCTGAGTTTCTTAGCAACTCGTCCAACATTATCCATCTTTGCCTCCAGGATCTGTTCTTTTGCACAGCACATGGAACCTGGATCATGGGCGAGCTTCCAGGGATGGTAATGGAGTTTTGAGAGAGGAGGTGAGCATGACATGCATCACCTACAAACCCCATTCCATCAACTGCCTGAGCAGAGGCTACCATCATGCAGAAGCTGTAGGTGAGTAACTACAACTGGGGCATCATATGTGACGGGACAGGGATGCATACCTGTTGGCCTTCTATGTTTGGTCCAGTGTTGGAAACAGAGACAAAAATTAGGAAAGCTGCCCGTTGCTAATCAAATCTTGGCCGTTTGGGGTTAATTGTTATCAACATTATTGTTTAGCATCCTGGATTGTCACTGGAGACAATTATTACCAACATTATTGTCTGGCTTCCTGCAAGTCTGACCTCCCTCCACCAGGCTGGCTTTGTAGGTAGCTTATCGTAGGGCAGAGGTTGGCTCCCTGGACAGGTTGCTGTAGGTATGGGTCAGAGTTCTATATTTATAGATGGACTGGCCACTGTCTGTACAGTCAGTCTCTCAACATATCTGTCTACTTAAACGCCTTGAAACCAAAGAACGGGCCTTAGCTGTGTAGCTCCAGTACCTAACACGGCATCAGATAAATGCGGGTTGGTGCGTGGATAGGAGGAAAGACAGAAGAAAGGAAAGAAAAAAGAAGGGGCAAGAGGAATGAAAGAGTGAAGCATAAAAAGGGAGCATTTCTGTTGACATGAGCAAGAGGATGGACACTGGAATAATACACGTCTGAGGGAAATGGTGAATAAATTGGCTGGACAGGAAGCAGTGGTTCCTGTAAGTGGGTAGTGTTGAACCCAGCTGATTTATAATAATTCTCTAGATGAGCCCCATGCAGCAGAGAAGGGGCTGTCTTTAAGTGGTCAGGAGTGAAGACAGATAGGGTCGGTCATACAGCCAGGGGCCAAGGGGACACAGAAAAGGATGCTCTAATGGAACTCAAATCCTTTAAAATGCAGTTTGAAATATACTGTGACATTATCGAGCTTCAGGGAAATAATCTAATACACTACCGTGCCTCTCCTGAGATTTTCATTAGTTTTCTGAAAACCTTGTGTTTTATAAACCCGAAAGGATAACCCTTTCCTGGGTGGAACTTGGCGCCCAATTTCCTGAAGACAGTGTGTCTAAGTGGAATCCATTCCTGAACCTTTTTGCCAAAATGTGTTCGGGTGGTGGGGGTGGGGTGGAGTGGAGGACAGGTTTATTAGCCAATTCCTCATCAACAAGATTCTCAGGTCAAATTGATTTTGGAGGATCTCTGCCTCTCCCTTGGGTGTGGAGAGGCTGATATCCTACTGAAGGCTTTGCCGGACACTGAAGGCTCTGAAAAATCTTGTAATTAAAGACTGATTTTTTTTTTTAATGCATTGCTTCCGAAATTTAACCAACCGTGGAATTCTGTTTCTGTAAGACACCTAGTTTTGTGATACCCACTTGGGTATTACTGCATTAAATTTTGATTTTCATGGGTGCCAAAATTCCATGGAGAAAACAATACTGAAGCATGTCTGCATGGGTAGCTACTTGCTCACCCGAGCGCCTTTTTTTCTTATCTTACAGTTTGGAAGGTGCCTTTGTAACATTATCTCTTTCGATCCTCAATTGTCTAGTGAGAGAATCAGAGAAGAGATCATTATTCCCATTTTACAGCTGAGAAAACTGAGGCCTAGAGTATGGTCCATATGAATGGATAAGGGACTGAGTGTATTAGTGAACTGAACATACATTCAATCTTGGCTTGGAGATTTTTCCAGTTTTATGAGTTTTGGATATATATAAAATTTATTAATACAACCCCTAGGCTCTGTCAAAGACCTAGAAAATCAGAATCTCTCAGGGTGGGGGTTGAGAAAATCCTCAGGGGATTTCGATGCCCACTAATTTTGTGAACTGTTGCTGCAAGATATGGAGGCTCAAAGGAATGATACATTAGACAAGTTCCCACACTTGCCATCACAAAATGTCATGGTCTTCTGTGAATAATATAACCCTAACCTACTTACATTTCCATCAATGGTAGCATATTAATTTGTGTTCTATCTATAACTAGCACAGCGCTGGACTCCGGAGAGGTCCTCAAAGTTGTGTCATTGGTTGATGTATTAACTTTCCCTTCTAAGGGCAGGTGCTATACAGGGCAAGCTCTGTGGTTTGCATGCTTGTCCACCCCTTTGCAATTGGGCATCTTTCTACTTGTTCAGTGTCATCTCTCTCTCTTTTTAAAAATACATTTTATTGATTTTTTACAGAGAAGAAGGGAGAGGGATAGAAAGTTAGAAACATCAATGAGAAAGAAACATCAATCAGCTGCCTCTTGCACACCCCCTACTGGGGATGTGCCCGCAACCAAGGTACATGCCTTTGACTGGAATCAAATCTGGGATGCTTCAGTCCACAGGCCAACGCTCTATCCACTGAGCCAAACCAGTCAGGGCTCAGTGTCATCCCTTAAACCTTCCCCTTTTCTCTCTCAAATGGTTCATGTACTTTCATATCTCTCAGCCATTGCACAAGCAAATATTTTGCTGGGAATGTCTTTGTCCCTGTTCCCCTTTATTCAAGTGGTAAATTCTAACTCTAAACCTGGTAAACTTCACCCAGCTCAGAGGCCCCATAAGTATCTGTTGTGTTATTGAGCAATCATATCATTCAGCCCTTTTTATGACATAGTTGAACCTCTGTATTAGACATGTTTATTACTCAGACTTACACAGGTGTGGGCAAAAGTAGGTTTACTGTGCCACTGTGACATTCTTTTGAGTTAATAAAGCTATCGTAATAATCATAACCTGCGTGTCTTTTTCCATATGAACAACTGTAAACCTACTTTTGCCCACTCGATATAGTCAATAATTCAAACCATACCCTCTCCTCTGACACAGTCTATATTGTCAGTAAAATTCAGAGGCAATTAAATCAATAACTAATATTTCTTGAGTACCTATTATATGAGAATATGAATAACTATTTTGCACGTTGCATCGAATATGTGTAAAACGAGTGGAATAGTGCCTTTCAAGACAGAGTTACTATGACGACCCCCATCAATATGGAATATTTAATGCAGAGTCATTTTACAAAGGTGAAGTGCTGGATATGGGTACAGGAGAATCCATTTCCTGAGACCTCCTCCTTTGTATTAGTCAGAGAAACAGAACACACACACACACACACACACACACACACACACACACGCACACACGCACACACAGAGCTAAAGATCCAGGGGAGCTCAAGTTCAGGTCTGAAGACCTGAGAACTAGAAAGTAGATGGTGTAAGTCCCAGTTCCAGGTCAGGAGAGACCAAGACCGACGTCCCAGCTCAGCGGTCAGGCAGAGAGAATTCTCCCTCCCTCGCCTTTCTGTTCTATTCAGGGCCCCCTGGATGGGACGCTGCCCCCTCACATAGGGGAGAAGAATCTACTTTATTCAGCCTTGTGAATCTCTTCCAGAAACATCCTCACAGACACACCAGAAATAATATTTATATCTGGCTTAGATCAGGTATCTGGGCATTTGCGGCCCAGTTGAACTGACACATAAAATTAACCATCACACACTTATTTGCAAGATTTCCACTACTCCCACCTCTACTGCCTCCAAGTAGAGAGCAGGCCTCTGTTTGTTTAGATAGGCCCTGTTAAATCTTTCTAGAAAAACCTGGGCTAGAAACTTGGCTCTATTCCTTTGATTGCTTGACCCCTTCTAAGCCTGAGGACGTTGTTTCTAAACTAGGAATAATTTTTAATGGACAGGTAAATTATGTAAATGTAGATTTACATAAGCTAAATTTACACAAAACACCCAACACAATGTGTGCCATGTAGCTGGACCCCAGGAAATACTTCTCTCCCCCGTACTTCATCCTTGTCATGCTTGCTGCTGCCATTATTTTGATAACTCTTCTGGATCTGATACAGATTTCTTCTTTCCACGTACAGGAACCTCTGCTTGTATTCTGAACCCAGAGTTGCGCGCTCATGCACTTCCTCCAGAGAAGTGGTCTTGCTAATGTCGTCCTGAATGGTAAGTGCAGAATTGGATTACACAGGAAGAATACGCGCGTGTCTTCAATGATTAATAATGAGTGGCTGAGCAATTAACAAGTCAAGGTACATTTGCTGGGAAGTGGAGGATGGTGATATTTTTATTCAGTGATCGGAGCAGCAATTTCCAAATGTCACCTGGCCATTCACAAGCGCAGAATACTTTTCTCCCAGGGGCCTGTTATCCTGATCCACCTTTACAGTCAATGAGGCTTCACAACTGTTTTGAAATCCAAGAGCTCTTGGTATTTATGGCTTGTACTCATTCATATTCCAGGCAGTGTGAATAGCACCATACACTAGAAAGCTCCATACAGTACAATACTGGCATGGTGAGTGGGCAAACATTTATTAACCCCACCCATGCAGGGAACTGAAGTTAGGAATCATTCAATGTCACTCTGGAAACAGGCAGGCTAAAATTGTGTTTTGTTTTATATAATTGAAGAATAAATGAGTTGATCATCTTTATCAGAGGTCTTAAGACTAAATGCATTCAGGACCAGGAAGTTAGAAAGCAGGAGTCAAGCAGGCAGGAGTAGGAAAACAATCATAGCCAAAAAAAGCTGGTGAGACACCAGCTAACGGGAGAGAGTACGTATGATGCAGCTGAAGAGGCCCTGGTATTCAGCACATCAGAGATCTTGGATGTTCTTAAGAGAAGCCAGAAGTCTGAATCTTTTAGGCTGCATTTCTTACTTTTTAAATTAATGTTGGCAAGTAATTTGATTTTTTTTTCCCAACACTGCATGGGACAAACAAATTATCTTTGCAGGCTGGACACTTGGGTGCACTCTGATCTTAAGTGCACCCAAGATCAGATGGATGGATCTGTCATTGTTTCTCCATAGACAGTGAAGAGAAAAATTACAGAGCATTTTGTTGTCCTTGGTCAGTGATTTTATTCACCTTCAGATGTTTGCATCGTGGTGGCTCTGATGACCTCCAAGAAGAGGGCCTTCTATTCAACTCCTTCTTTTGGAGACTGAAAAACAACCCATAGGAAATGATCAAGTTTTTCTTCCTGCCTCTGGGCATCTTGGTTAGGAGAGTGGTCCTGCCTGGGATTGCATCTCACCTGTTCTTCCATTCAGCCCTCAGCCCTCCGGTTGGCAGTCACTATTTCCACACACCTTCCATGACACCCCTATCCGCCCACGGCACCTGGTGGTTCAGAGCTCAGGTTGGGGATGAGGCTGACGTGGGTTTGATTCTCAGGTGAATCACTCAAAAGTGCAAGTGCCTCACTGCTTAACCTCTCTGAGTCTTGGTTTCATCAGCTGTCAAGTGGGGATGAAAAGATCTAAACTATGGAATCACTGCTTTGAATGAGAAGTTTTTACAGTACTTTATGGAGTTTCTAGCACATAATAATGGCTTAGAAAATGGTGTTCTGTGTGCCTATGCATATATATGATGTGTGTAAGTTAGTGTGACAAGTAGTATAATGTAATGTGTAATATATTATGATACTTATATTAAATACCAACTCTTTTTCTTTTCCCTCAGTACCTATATATACTTTTCCTCTCAGTATATATGATATATATATATGAATTATGAATTCTATACACAGTATATACATACATATATAAGCAAGTATATACATGTGTGAGTATATAGATATACACACATCTATACTATATATAGATGACCTTGTCATTTTCTTGTCCTTCTGTATCTTTCATGTTGTTTTTATTACAGGCTTGTTAGCAGGTCTCATAAGCTGTCTGACCTGGCTAGCAATAAGAACTATGAACACAGAAAAAAAATCAACAAACCCAATGGTCAGAAACCACTTTCCTTTTCTCCCAGCTCTCCACACTCACAAAGGATGAAATTGAATTTGTCTAATAAGGTTTCAAATTTTGCTTTACAAGTTTATTTAAAATGATTAATTTAGGAAGGAAACGTGAGGCTTGTCCCATAGATCTTTTATGATGAATGAGGGCACATCTGTCCGAAGGTAAAATGGAGTCTCATGTCATTGGAATACCTTTGACTTCAAAATGCATACACCCCGACTACTGGCGGCAATCTGGCCTGAATCGGGACATGAAATTCTGAATGGGTCACTGTCTTCCTGGATCATTCACATGCCAAGTTCCCCGTGAAATTGGGAAATCTCTTTAATTGGGGTGTTCTGTTTCCATCCCAGCAAGGCAGATGTCTCCAGCCATCCTCGTTATGTCTGTCAGCTGTCGGTTTATGGCATTACATTCACCTCCAGCTCTTGTCCAACTCACGTGTAGCCCACGTCCATGCGCCCAGCCTCAGATGAGCAGTAAGCCTGTTTCTCATCTGGGCGACAATATTCACTAATCTACCCACCCCGGTCTGCACGTCTGCCTCTGTCTGGTGCGTTAAGGATACACTCACTGAGCGCATCTAGACTGGATGGAGGTGTCCACAGTTTCTCCTGTGCTGTTTGTTCCCCGTCTCGCTCAGGGTGCACCATGTGCAGCCCACATCTCTCAATCACCTGGGCCCCTAATGGTATTTCTTCTTCTTCTTCTTGTAAATTAGTATCACCTTCTTGGCAGCCTGGCCTGCACATTTGTGTAGAAAGGGAGCCAACAGGCTGCCTCACCATCGTGTGGCTCTAATTATCTGCAGCACACAATGATGACTTTGGACCCTGCTGGTTTTGTGCAGTAATTAGCAAGGGCTGAGTTTCTGCAGAAAACACTGGCATCTGGGCGAACAGATTAAATATTGGAACAAAGGCTCTGAGAGGGCCTCCTCACCTCGCCCTGCCATCAGCCTGGGCTTGCCAGGCTTCAGGCCCTGTGAATGGTATAGTTCAGTACAGGGAAGAAGGGTGCGCTTTTTGGGGCCAGCCAACTTCCATTCAAGCCCTGGCTCTGCCCCATTCTGGCACAACCTGCGACCGAGGAGACTTCAGGCGAGTTCGCTCCCATTATTATGATATTGCTGGAGGCAACCTCAAGGTGCCTCTGCTTTAAGCTCCTTGCCCTGTCATTCAGCTGCCTTCACGGCCTGACGTGCTAGTCATTCTTTCACATCTACCTCCAATGTGTCTTTATCTCTAGACACCCTGGACTAGTCACCAGCCCCCGAATGTGGCCTACTAACCCATCCATTTTAACTCTTGTCACCATCATCATCATTATTACTCCGATTGCTTAACACACCCCATCCATTCCTTCTACCCTCACAGTGCTTTCCCAGAGGCCAGGGGTACAGGAGGGTTAATTACCGAGGGGGCATATTTTGACTAAAGGATGAAAGAATGTGGAAAGAATCTAGAAGATAAATTCTTCTCTCTTCCTGTCTTTGTAGTACTTTGCTCCTCATCCTCGCTTGTCCCATTTCCTATTTGCCTCACCTTTGCTGCTCTGAGATGTTCTTCACAATAAAGTAGTTGCGGTGATAGCACAATCCGTGAGGCTGCCTCCTGACCCTCATATGCCTTACGCTCAGGTGAACAGGTAGGGCCAGGGAAGAGCCAAGGAAATGGAAGCATGGAAAGGGAAACTCTTAAAGGAAGGGCAAAGGAAATCTCAGGGGACGGCACTCCATGTTCTAGCGGAATTCACTGGAGTAGAAGAAATGAAGAGCTGAAACACCATTGATTAAGCATAATGACCGTATTTCCGCTGCTATGCCCACTACTCCCATAGCCCACAGGAACTAGGCAGGCAATGCCTACAAGAGACCAGTTAAAACTGGAATTCTATCCATTCTTTCGTAAGAAACAGAGCTCATCCTGTCATTCTCTGTATCATCCCATGTGCCTTTCCAACGAATTCTTTGGAAATTGTCCAAGATATATTAATCTTATCTTGAAGCTGAGAGCACTGAAGTGAGGGCTTAATGCAATTGGAAACCTATGTTATTTGATTCTCCCAGATTTTATCAATGGGACAGGAACAAACAATTCAACAGAGCAGTTTCAAAAGGGCTGAAGTAATAAAGCATGCAGCTTCTTTCTGCTTGCATCCTACCAAGCCTGCCTTTCATTAAATAACAAAATGTTGTTGATGTCATTTTTATTAATCTAGTCACTGAGTAAATTGGGTTGAGTGGCGATGGTCCCATGTTAGAATAGAAGTAAGAGATTTATTAAAATCAGACATGTTGAGGGTGGTGAATATGGGATTCAAAGCCAGTTAATCTGAAGTAAAAAAAAAAAAAAATCAATGAGTCTGAATGCTCCTTTCCTCTTTAAAGCCTTGACTATCACCGCCTCCCTTCCCCAACTAGAGACAGTTGTCCAAGTCTTCTTTGTCATCTTTATATCATCCCATGAGCCTCATCTCCATAGTAGCTATCTATAATAATAAAAGCGTAATATGCTAATTAGACCGGACATCCTTCCGGATGAAGTTGGGGCTGTGAGGGAAGCCCAGATCCCAGGTGCCTGCTGGTGGCCGGAGGGAAGCCTGGGTCCTGGGTGCCAGAGGGAAGCTGGTGCCAGCAGCCAGGGAAAGGAAGGCCTACTCTTGCATGAATTTCGTGCATCGAGCCTCTAGTAATAGTGAATTTCACAAGGCTGTATCATAGAACATCTTTTAATATAAGCCACGACATTTAGTCCAGTGAACTGAAATAGTCTATTCCAGCTATAAACTGTTTCTAGATAAAGGAAACTAAGAGTGGCAAAATCCAGCGGGGTCAGTGCTGGTCTTGGCCATACTCAGAAGTTTGCAGAAGGTCTTAAGGCCTTTGGGGATGACACTGATAATGTCTAAACAGAGTGGTAGCCTGGTCATTGCTTTGCTTTTGAAAGATTCTTCTGCTTGTTGGGGAAAATGGATATTACTAAAGTGAGGTCTACCAGTTGTCTGCATTTTCCACACTCTGCTTCTTACCCTCATTGGAAAGCTCGCTTCCAGTTGTCTTTGAATCACAGCTGAGCTTGCCCCACTCCTGTTATATCCATGGCCCTGCTGAGATCCAAGGGCATCTCTCCCCTGTGATCATTCCCTCAAATGGCGCCATCATCAGGCCTGAGCTTTTATCTATTCTACCAAAAGTGATTTCTCAGGCAAAACTCGTCTTCATTCCCACTCCCATCATCTAACTTAACACATCCCCTCTTCTCTAGACCTTTGCTAAAATCGCCTCCAAACAGCACTGTCACTGAGAATTCACTGTTCAAATCCCAGTGAATTCTGTGTAAATCTGGACAAGTTATTTTACCTTTCTGATTTGGTTCTGGATAATTCTAGGAAGTTAACCAGAAATTAGGACCAAAGACAGGAATGTCAGACACAATCTGAGGCCCGTGGGGTGCACAATGATATTTCTAAATTCATTTTTTCTCTTTCTTGTCTTTATTTTGATTATTTCTCTTCTTTTCTTCCTCTACTTATTTGGTATCTGTGTGTACATTTATTTTATTAATTATACTTAAATATGGATATATATGTTTGGGTTTGTAAAGCTAAAACAGTAACTCTAATCTTCATGTGACCTTACACGGGTTTCAAGGTGCTTGACTCCAATCTCCTTCTCATCTTCCCTGAGCATGCGGTCTATTATTTCATTGGTAGCATGCAATGAAGTCTATTGTTATAAGTGCACTTTAACATAATTAACCAATATCTCTGTTTTTCTAATGTGTTTTTTTGCTAAGCATTGACTCTTATGTCCTATTCTTTCCCTTAAGTTCATTACTTCATTATCACTAATGTGCACATCTGACACATTTATTTGTCTAGCAAGTATCTATGAATGGTTCACTTCCTCAATTTTCATTTCTCTGAAGATATATCACTCTCATCACTGATGACTGTTCTCTTAATGGGAACATCAAATGTAGATAAGAAAGTTACTCTAACAATGTGGGGTTTGGAGTCAAACTTCCTGGGTTTGATTCCCAGATGCACTTCATAACAGCTGGAGCGAATGATTTCCCAAAACTCAATTTTCTAGTTATTTGTTTTGTTTCTGCTGTATGTGAAATTGACATCTGTATATTGATCTCAAACCCAGTCACCTCGCTTAACTTTATTACTCTTTTAATAACTTGTTTATAGAAATTCTTGTGTGGTTTCAATATGAATGATCATAACATCTGCCAAAAAAAGTTGCTTTAATAATTTTCAATCTTTTTTGTAATAAATACCATGATATAATGATATTTAATACCTATTCTGAATGGAAAAAGAAAGAAGTCTGATAATACCACATGATAGAGAAGATGTATAGCGACAGGTTATCTTATTAACTACTGGCATGTGTGTTAGTTGCCCATACTCATTTTGAAAAATGGTTGACATGATTTTGAATATATTTTCACATTCTTTAGGGTGGAGTTATTTTCCTCCTAGGTTCTAAGAGGAACCTAGTTCCCAGAGGGACTCACACATCTACTCAGGAGCTATTTATAAAAGCAGTCAAGCCCTGACCGATTTGGCTCAGTGGATAGAGCATCAGCCTGTGGACTGAAGGGTCCCAGGTTCGATTCCAGTCCAGGGCATGTACCTTGATTGTGGGCACATCCCCAGTGGGGGGTGTGCAGGAGGCAACTGATGGATGTTTCTCTCTCATCGATGTTTCTAACTTTCTATCCCTCTCCCTTCCTCTCTGTAAAAAATCAAAAAAATATATATTTTTTAAAAAAGCAGTCAGGCAGATGTCTTCTCTGTGGCATTTTGGTGCAATAACAAAATAAAATAACATAAAGTCTAAATGAATCAACTACAGATGTAAACAAAATGAAGGATTCCTAGTAGTATACGATGGAGTAAGAGCATATGATAATTAGTAGTAAAATACTGAGTACAAAATAAATTGCAAAAAAGGCAATCACTATAGTAGCCTTTACATGAACCAAGTAAAGAAAAAAATACATTTTAAAAAATGCAAGTTAAATGCAACACAGTTATTTTTTAAGCAGGAAAGTGACCCATATGAGAATCAGGATAGTGGTGTTTGCCTCGGTTAGGTAGAGGCAGGGGTTTGGAATGGACAAGGGCCAGGTAAGGACATGCAAGTTATAACCAGTGCACTAGGTTCTGGTCCATGGGGGCCCAAGGTAAGACTGAATTCAATGAGATAATACAAATGGCTTATCACCGAGGCTGACCCTGAGTACATACTCCTGGTTGTTTTCACTACTCAGCGCACTCGCTTTAGAGGCATGTTCCATCCTCTTGGCTTTTTCATGCTATGTTATAGCTAAACCCTGAATTATGATGCCAGCTGACTCATAGCTTTGTAAAATTAGCAAAATTCAAGGACTGGAAAGCCACACCAAGAGAGATTTCACAGAAGACTATGGAAAATAACAGCTGGGCATCCATAATAAGCATGTGTCCCCAGTACCAAGGACCATGTCCAACACATAGGAGATATTTCATAAATGTCTGCTGAGCAAATAAATCCATTTCTACTCCTTTATTGAGAGTCCAGATCTGTGTACAAAGAAGAACTAGTTTTAAATGTAGTGCTCATCAGTTTTGTTAGTAAACAGGCAATGTACATAACTATTTCTGACCCATCGGTCGGGGGGGGGGATCTAAAAATGAAGCCTTCTCTGGAATACAAAAGTTTAAAAATTATTCGGGTAAATGAATATAACTATTTCCATAGTGGATTAAATTTGCAAAAGTAAAACTTAATATTTGAAGGAGAAAGTTAAACATGGGGAAATGCTACCTGCAATTTACTTTTCTTTTAAGTCATTTTTGTTTTTCTTATTGGGTTTGCTTTGCTGAGCACACCATTTGATTAAAAAATTTTGATTTAAGTAACAGAATTAGTTCATCCATGTGTCAAGTCTGAGGGAGGAGTGGATCCACCATATTGGTATTTATGATTTTCATAGCTGGGATCGATAGTAATAAAAGTTTATCCTTTGAATGCAAAATGTTGGTTCATTGTGTTGTACCAGGTGAATGCCTGAGAAGTTTTGCTTCCTGAAAGTTGTGGAGGACCTAACAATACTGCAGACTAATTTGCCAAATATCACACACACACACAAATGTACACACAATACTAGTCAATTAAAGATAGAATTCAATGTCAGTCAACTAGTCTTAATTAAAATACTTACATTTAGTTAGTTTTAGTTTCCAAAAATGCCAGACCATAAAAGACGGCATGACCTCTTCTATTTGCTTTATATGTGACTTATCTTTTCCTTTGGGAGAATTAAACATGTTCTCCTTATCCTCACTACTCTGAATTTCCTTAATGATACGCTTGGTGTATGCTGCTTTTTTCCCATTCAGTGTTAGACACAGACTGTACCAAGGCTTGTATTTTCAGTAGTGGGTAATTACACTGCATTTTTTGGTTATTGTTGTTAATTTCCTCTTTTCTTTTTACTCTGTTCACCGTGTCTCCCTCTTTTGTCTTTTTAAACTCCCATTCATTGGATATTGTACCTCACAGAGCGATGCTCTGATTTCCATGTACTCCTGTTTCTTTTCTCATGGCGTGTTTTCTGGGAGATTTTCTCAATCTTAGTTTCTGACTTTTCTAATGATGTCTTTTTTTTTAATATTTCAAGAAAAACGATTTTAAATGCAATAATATTACATGCAATAAAATTAATATTTCAAGAAAAAAGATTTTAAATATAATAATATTACCCAAACTGTAATAACATAGTATAATATCACAAAATTTGTAGGAAATATTAAAAATCTGCAAATAACAGGATTACTTCTATTATATTCTAAAATATTTTTTCTAATGATGTTTTAATTTCAACTATTGAATTTTTTTTTTATATTTTATTGATTTTTTACAGAGAGGAAGGGAGAGAGATAGAGAGTTAGAAACATCAATGAGAGAGAAACATCGACCAGCTGCCTCCTGCACATCTCCCACTGGGGATATGCCCGCAACCCAGGTACATGCCCTTGACCGGAATCGAACCTGGGACCTTTCAGTCCGCAGGCCGACGCTCTATCCACTGAGCCAAACCGGTTTCGGCTCAACTATTGAATTTTTATATTTCAAGTGTTTTTTTTTAATTATCTGATTGTTCTTCCTCTAGCCTTTTATTCTGACTGCATGAAAGTAACATCATCTTTTAGTTTTTTCAGGATATTCATTCTAGTTGGGGTTATATTGTGTATGTGTGTGTGTGTGTGTGTAGGGGGGGTAGTTTACTTTTTCCTGATTTGAATATTATTTTAGTTTCCTCCAGTTTCTTTTTGTTTATTTTGGTTTTTCATATATATTATAGATTACCTTAAATATCTGGTTATCTGTTATCCTATATAATAAAAGCCTAATATGCAAATTGACCAAATGATGGAACGACCAATTGCTATAATGCACACTGACCACCAGGGGGCAGACGTTCAATGCAGGAGCTGCCCCCAGCCCACAGAACCCAGGCCAGCCAAGGTGGGTGCCAGTGGGGACCCTTCAATTGTCCTGCTGGTCACCCTGCAGAGGGAGGTGACCGGTGGTGGGGGCAGGGCCGGCGAGTGGGCGGCGCCAGGCTGGCAAAGGCGGGTGCCAGCAGGTGCCCCCCCAATCGCCCCACAGATCAACTCTGATCACTGGCCAGGCCTAGGGACCCTATCTGTGCACAAATTTCATGCACCAGGCCTCTAGTTTCATAATAAAGTGAAGCAACAGAAAAACTGATTGGCATCTCTGTGTCTATAGGGTTGGGTCCCTGCCATCAGAGACTTAAGTCCTGGCAGGGAGTCTGAAAATCACCATGTTAAGAATGAATAAATAGGGCCTGGCCAGGTTTCTCAGTTGGTTAGGTTGCAGGTTTGATCCCTGGTCACAGCACTTACAAGAATCAACCAATGAATGCATAAATAAGTGGAACAACAAACTGATATTTACCTCTCTCTCTGCCTCTCTCTCATCAACTAAAAAAAGAATGAATAAATATAATTTCAGGTAGTAATAAGTGCTATTAAGAAGACTGATGCAGATTGTGGTCATCAGGAATGCTTTTTACCAAATACTCCCAGTGTCCCCTCTGGGCACACACGAGGATGGCACCTTCCTGCCCTGTCGACCATCAGTCCTACAAGATGGTCCCCGACCTCCTTCAGATGCCAGTCCCAAGCCCAGGTTGTCACTGTGCACCCGACCAATCAGCTTCAAAGTGCAGGTGCCACTGACTCCCTCCAACTGAGGATGACAATTGCAAGTGCAGGTTGTTGCCTGTGCTTTGGACTGAGTGGCTGTCAATCAGAGGTTGTGACCACCCCCTCATTAGGTTCAATTAAGCGGCTAGAGTAACTCCTAGAACTCAGGAAAGCCATTTACTCACTTAGATTACCAGTTTCTTATAACAGGACTAGAGGCCTGTTGCACAAAAAGATTCGTGCAATAGGCCTTTCCTTCCCCTGGCTGCAGGCACCAGTTTTCCTCCAGCACCAGGGACCCAGGCCTTGGCTCCGGCCGGAGGTGCCTTCAAGACTCTCGCAGTTCTGGAGGCTGGAGGCGCCTTCAGTCTTCACTCCGCCTTCTTTGCACCTACGTATGCAGATTAACTGCCATCTTTGTTGGCAATTAATTTGCATATCTCGCTGATTAGCCAATGGCATGGTCAATTTCAATCTTTGTCTATTATTAGATAGGATATAACTCAGAAACAGCCGAACAGAAGAGATGTATAGGGCGAGGCATAGGGAAAGGGCTTACTTTGATTTTTTAATTGGATTTATTGGGGTGACACTGGTTAAAAAAACCATACAGCTTTCAAGTGTACAGTTCTACAATACATCATCTGCACACTACGTACTCACCACCCAAACTAAGGTCTCTTTCTGCCCCCATTTGTCTCCCCTTTGCTCTCTTCTATTCTACCTCCCCCCAACCCTCTCCCTCTGGCAATCACCATACTGTGTCTGTGTCTATGTGACCTATATACATATATTTTTTTCTTAATCCCTTCCCCTTTTACACTCAGCCTCAACCCCCACCCCCTCAGCTGGATTTCTGATTAGCCCTGGTCTTCTGAAGAATTAAAATTCTGCAACACAAGCAGATTCTGAATGGAGACTCTTAGACTTCCATGGAAGTTGTCTATGATTACTAGTAATCTCATCAAATCTCCAAATGCTTCAAGGCAAGTGCTGTTGCTGGTTCCTCTTGATCTCCCCAGTAATGTGTTGATTTTTCACTTCAAGTCTTCTATATACTGCCCCAAAGTGTCCTCGCATTTATTTTCTGGTTGTCAAAGAATTTAGCTTTCAGTCTCTGAACCACACACGCCCACAGAGGGGCAGCCTAGATTCTTAGCAAAAGGTTTTGTACCAAATCCCTTAATCCTGACATACATAATTTACTAGAAACTCTCTTCCTGATGACTCTCCCCATCACACTGTGGTTCCACTTTGCTGTTTTGTCTCTGCAGACAGTAAACAGGCCATTCGCCATCCATCTGGAACTGGCACTATAGATATTTTTGGCTTGAAAGTTCCACGAGGGGAATTCAACTTCTGTCCGTCATTATCTTTCTTGCCCTTCTCTTGCATTTTCTCCCTCTGTATTCCTTGGCCTCTCTGACTTGGTCCACATGCGCCAACTTTCCATCTCCATGGGTTTGGAACTGGTGTTATCCCTGAGTTGCAGCCTTCTGGTAATTGTTCAGAAACAACAGACCAAAAGCGAGAGAAGGAGGAAGACAGAGAGAGAGAGTCTTTGTGCATACAATTGTTTGAGGAAACAAATAACTCCTGATAGCGCATTTTGCTTGTTCCAAATTGGTTGGGAGTTGGTTCATTCATCAGAAATGCTAGCAGACAAGTGGGGCCCCAAAAGAATGAATGTGAAGTCTGCATATTTACAAACAGGCTTGCATCTGTCCTGTCTGTGAGGGCTACACTTCCTGCCTGCTACTCATGCAGTGGTTCTCAACCTTCTGGCCCTTTAAATACAGTTCCTCATGTTGTGACCCAACCATAAAATTATTTTCGTTGCTATTTCATAACTGTAATGTTGCTACTGTTATGAATCATAATGTAAATATCTGATATGCAAAATGGTCTTAGGCAACCCCTGTGAAAGGGTCGTTCGACCGCCAAAGGGGTCGCGACCCACAGGTTGAGATCCACTGCATTACAGTATGATTTATCCGGGAAAATTATCATAAGGGTATTGTCAAATAAGCTGCCAATAGACAGGGAAGAATTGGTCAGAAAAGCTTGAATTCTTGAATGAGGAACATATAAGAGGCCTCAGAGATACTCTATTCTGAGACTATGATTTTACAGGTAGAAAATGAGCATGAGTGACTTGACTCACCAGCCCTTGAGTGTCACCCAGCCGGTGACTCGAATACTTGTTCTGTTTTGGTGGACTGAACAAAATTAAATGATATCTGCCCAGCTAGCTTGGCTTAGTGGTTGAGCTGTCAATCTATGAACCAGGAGATCACTGTTCGATTTCCAGTCAGGGCACATGCCCAGGGTTGTCGGCTCGATCCCCAGTAGGGGGAGTGCAGGAGGCAGCCAATTAATTATTCTCATAATTGATATTTCTATCTATCTCTCCCTCTCCCTTACTCTCTGAAATCAATAAAAATATTTTAAAAATAAATAAAAAATAATATCTAGAATTTTTATTTGATTTTTAAAGAGTTGCAATCTAATACATGATTTGAGTGAAAACAAAGATTCGAGTGACTTTAGACCCAAAATAGATGAAGGGTGCTCTTTAACCTACTGGTTTCCAAATGGCACTCCATGGAGCCTCAGGCATCCTCCGAGGTGTCTCTGAGACCACAGCCCGCAGAGGGACAGTCGAAGTGGCTGGAACTCTAGTCAATTCTTTCCCCCACTCCTTCTTGCCCCCGGCCAACATCCATTATTAAATTAGAGCAGCTCAGTTTTTTTCGTTTATACTTTCCTTCCTAGATTATATTTTCGAAAATGTGTTCAGCAACCAAAGAACATTAAGAAGAGTGAATTAGGTTCCACCAGCCCATCTGTAGATGAGCATAGAAAGGAAGTAATTTTCTCAGCCATTAATTGAGATAATGGCACCATTTGAACAAGATCACAGTCTCCAAACACCTCATCCAGCAGTGGAGTCATTTGGTGAGAGTTCAAGAATAGGGGAAGGATGTCACGCTGCATCTCAGGACTTGCCCTCTCAGCCTGGGCCAAGTTGCAAGGCAAATCAGGAATGCTATTCAAATGAAAGAAACCAAGTTTTAAGCGGCTCACGCAGGGTGAATTAAACATTAATGAAAGAATGAGGAGATGGGTTTTCTCAACTCAACAAGAGGGGCAGACAAAACAAGTCCTAAAAAAGAAAAGAAGACTCAAATGCAACCTAGCGGGCATCCGATCACAGGGAGATAGGAATGGGGTATCTGATGAAGGGAGTGGGGCGAACGCAGGCTGAGTTGTATGTGGAAGCAGACAGGTAAGAGCCAGGGGGTGGCTGCTTAAGGCCTGGCCAGGTAGCTCTGTTGGTTAGAGCGTCATCCCAATACACCGAAGTTGCAGGTTCATTCCCTGGTCAGGGCACATACAAGAAGTAACCAATGAATGCACGAGTAAGTGGAACAAGAAACTGATGTTTCTCTCTCAAATCAATCAATAAAAATAAAAATAAATGACTACTGAAAGCCAGAAGGGGGTGGAAAGAAGGGCAATTGGTTGGCACAAGGCCAAAGGGTTGGGTCCCTGTGTGGTCAGCTTTTAGCCAATTTCCCCAAGTCTTTGGGCACACAGCGAACTGTACCTCAGGAACCTTCTAAATAACCGCTGTCGGTTCACGCATTTCTTAGGGTATCCCCCCTCCCGTTGAGTTGTCACTCTCATGTGGACAGCCTGTTATTCTTAACTTTGGCATGACTTAGATTTTCCCAATTGTGTTCAGTTCTGTGCAATTCACACCATATTTGCAGGGTCCTTATTTTTATTTTTTAATGTACTTTTATTGATTTCAGAGAGGAAGGGAGAGGGAGAGAGAGATAGAACCACCACTGATGAGAGCGAATCTTTGATCAGCTGCCTCCTGCACGCTCCACACTGGGGATCGAGCCCAAAACTCAGGCATGTGCCCTGACCGGGAATCGAAACATAACCTCCTGGTTCATAGGTGGATGCTCAACCACTGAGCCATGCTGGTCAGGCAGGGTCCTTGGTGTTTTTTTTTTATTGAATTTCAAGATACCACCACCTAGATCATCCTCAAGGCAAGAGGTGCCTTGTCCCAGTGCAAGACCAAAATAAACCAGGAGAGGAGGTGGTTCCTCAGTTTCAGGGAAGGGGCTTAGGGTGACCCCTTGTTTTGTCTCCTTAAAACAAAAGTGAAGATCTTGGCAAAAGTACCCTGCTTTCTAATCTGACCCGTGATATTGTCAAAGAGCAGGTCATTGTTTCTAGTCTTCACTTCTTTCTTTCTTAGGATTATATACATCTTGATTCTATTCTTCAGTTCTTTTTTTCTTAGAATTGTACATCTTCCCTCTGTGCCGTGTGACCATGTCAGTATCTGTTATTAGAGTCGACAGAACCATGGATGTTGGGCTTGACCTGGGACTTGCTCTGAATGCTAATGGGCTTGTCATAAATCAGGCCTTCAATGTGTTTGTATTAAATACATTGTGTTAAACACGTTGGACTCTTGGGTTTCTGCTATTTGTGATAAGAACAAGCTCGATTGGCCACCTGATCCGGGAGATGGAGAATGAAGTTGACCTGAACCCAACTGCAAGCCCAGCTAGTCCTCAGCGAATGGGATCAGCAGAATCCCAGCCAACCTGCAGACCTGGCAGCGAAAAAGCAATGTCTGTTGCTGTGAGCTGCTGAGATTTTACATTTCTTTGTTATACCTCATCACAGCTGATTGCTATGGGTACCATTCAATCAAAAGTACTGTGTCACGGGAGACAGCACAGTGGTTCAGAGCTCAGTTCTGGAGTCCGAATGTTAGGGTTTGCATTCTGAGTCTGTTATGTATGAGCAAAATGATATCGAGAGAAGTAAATAAATACCCTGTGACAAATTTCACTTCCAAATCCGCACTGGGGGTGCTTTCGCCATCATTCGTGGACATGTGCAGAGTGGGAAACCGTTAGTCACCTGCTCTGCATGTTCCCAGCTGAGGCTGGACAGCCATGCACTGGCTGCTTGCTTCAACTCTCACACTGTAAACAAATAGCCTTTCTGAGGTCTATTTAGCACGTCTTTTGCATTTTGGTGCTTTTTTTGTTGGTAATTTCACAGTTCAAAACGGGCCCTGACGGTCATGCTGGAGCGCTAGTTATCATTCCCGAGTTCAAGAAAGCTCTGATGTGTCTACTAGAGAAATCAACGTGTTAGCAAAGCTCCTTTCAAAGCATAAGCTAAAGTGCACTTGACCATGAGTCCAATGTTAATGAATCAATAATGTACATTGCATTAGTCTCTTGAAACAGAAACACACATAAAACAAAGTTAGGTATTGATCAGCTGAGAAAAATGTTGTAACCAGAGGCTCAAGGGAACCTAATCCTGTATTTCCCCCCTGAAGCAACAATTGAGTATTCACTAATTCAGTGAATAACAACTGCCCCAAAGAACAAAGAGAGTCAACTTTCTAGAACATAACAACCACAAGTAGTAAGAATCCACTGTACTCACTTCATAAGGTTCTTGTTCATGTTAAATAAGATACATTATGTAAGGTACTTAGAAAGGTGCCTTAGAGCATAGGAAATGCTAATAAATAGTAGCTGTTATTTAATTATCCTCAAGAATCTATACGGTAATCTTAAGAACAAAACTGGTGAGGTCACAGTGACTGGAGAGAGCCAAGGGTTCTTATTTATGGCATTTGCTGAACAACATGGCAATAGAATTGTTGCCATATTCTGATAAGCTGTAGCCACTGTTTAATCACAACTACAAGCAAGAACCACCCAACGAATCCCAGACAACCCACAGAAATGTGAGGGAGAACGGTCAGTTGCTATTGGTAGCCTCTAGGTACCAGGGTGATGGTGACCAATGTTAGTAGGTGATCAACTCTTCCTTTTTGCCTGTGTTTTAAGGCTTGTTCAGGATGCAGAGCTTTGAGTGCGAAAACCTGGATGGTTTCAGGCAAACCTGGATGATTTGTTACCAATAGATAACCAGAGCAGGCTCGGCTGGCATGGCTCAGTGGTTGAGCATTTACCTAGGAACCAGGAGGTCACGGTTTGGTTTTTCCTGGTCGGGGCACATGCATGGGTTTCTGGCTTGATCCCCAGTAGGGGGTGCAGGAGGCGGCCAATCAATGATTCTCTCTCATCATTGATGTTTCTATCTCTCTCTCCCTCTCCGTTCCTCTCTGAAATAAACAAAAATATATATATTTTTAAAAGATAACCAGAACAGACCCAGTGAAGTTAAGGAATCATCCCACTGATCATCACTGTTGCATGGTGATTAAGAGGTAGAGACCGGGGGGGGGAGGGCCCTGATGTGTGGACTGCAATACTTATTATACTATTCTTCCTTAGTGTCAAATCAGAATGTTACACTGATTAAACCTTGGATGCCTTTCCAACTCTAAAGTTCTATGTGTCTCTCGGTCCTGTGTGAGAGAACAAGATGAAAGTTCCTTCTCCTAATTCCTCTGCTCTTAGCTGAAAAGTCTCACCTTTAGGGAAGTGACTGGACAGTCCGGTTCCTCTCCTGGACTAGGTGACATTCCTGTGACATCATGCACACAGTTTGTGATGATCATTTTTGCAATTATTTTATGATAATCCATTTTGCCTGCTGGATTGCGAGTTCACTATTGAATACTGAGTGCCCAGCACAGGGTTCACTACATGGAAAATGTCACGTAAACATTGGTTAAAGTAATAAATTCCTTAGAACTCTATGTACTGATTTTAAATTTACTTTCAAATGTGAGAGAATTGATTTTGATGCTGGTGAATGTCAACACCGTATTTCAGGATTGATGTAGTTTGATTTTTTTATCTTTCACTGCAGGCGAGATAGATGGGAAAGCATAAATTGGTCAATTTCCACTTCATCTTTGGAATACAGACTCAAAAGGAAGAAATAAAAAAAAATCCTCATGATATTTGAGCACGTCAAAGGAAAATTATATATTAAAACATATTTAAATTGAACATTTGAAATGATCATCCTCACAAAGCCTTCCTGTTTCTGTTATGTTTTGCAATTTCAACAAAATTGTTTTTTTAAACTTCTAACATGTTTATCTTAAAGTGTGTGACATATTTTGGGTGACCTGTTTTCTGATAGAAGTATTGAACTCCGGAGTATATCCAATTATCTCAAATCCTGTTTGTAACACCAGAATCTCAAGAAAACAAGAAAAAAAATAGTTAAAAAGAAGCAGTTCCCATGCCAAAAAACCAAGACTCTTGCTATCTTGACACCAAGAAAACCCATTGGCTTATTGCCTCACTGAGAATCACGAATCTCATTAAACTACGCATTTTTAAATGACTTAATTAAAGAACATTTTTTAAATTGAATAACAAAATAGACTGATGAATCTGAATAGGTTAGAAAATTGAGTTGGGAAGATAATGGTGAGGCAGTCTCTTTTTGGCTGGGATTATGTGAAGTTTAACAAGCACTGCCTTTGTCTTTTTGTGCCTGACAAGGTAATTGTTTACCGAAATAGAGACTCTTGTGTTCCAATCATGTTGATTCTTTGAATGCAATCATATTGCACTGGGGTCCTAAGGTGTCATCTAGAATCTCTCACCATATCTGACAGATGGGGCCTTGAGCCCAACCATGGACAGATCTGAAAGGATCTTCTTCCAGAAAGTTCCAGAAAGCTCCAAACAGTTAATGGCACCACCGAAACTAAAAGCCAGGCTAATCAGTTTTCCATTCAGTATTTTTCAGTTGGTTTACTGGTATATATGTGTTTGTGTTTTTGAAGATGTGTAGAGAGGAAGGGAGGGGAGAAAGAGGGCTGAAAAAATGTATTTCTTTTCAGGGTTACTATTTTGTATCCTTATTTACATGTGTGAGACCATATTTTGTTCCCAATATTTCAGCCCACTTTTTAACTTCCTATGGTAATTAAAGCACCCAGTCTCATGGCCTAAGAGCACAAACTTTGGGCACAAAGATATGAACTCAAATACTCTCTCCACTGGAATAATTTTAAAAAAACTCTCTGGAATTCAGTTTCCTCATTGGGTGAAAGAATAACACCTCCACTTACGGATGTTGAGAAAGATCAAAGGCGCTGCTGTATGTATATCATCTACCCCACTGCTTGACGTTTAGTAAATGTTAACTGAATGCTGCTGATTCATATGTAAGATTATAGTATTTCCCCTCGCCCTGCTCTTGTCAGCACT
This sequence comes from Myotis myotis, assembly GCF_014108235.1. NCBI lineage: Eukaryota > Metazoa > Chordata > Mammalia > Chiroptera > Vespertilionidae > Myotis > Myotis myotis. Next base: position 3,686,823 of record NW_023416320.1, read on the forward strand.
TACTAGTAGGATGCAGCCACAGATTCCTTTCCCACCCAGATATTAACATGTACCTCAGTGCTCCCCAACCCCAGCGGCTTGTCAGAGACGAGCACTGGCTGTCACTTTGATCTGCTGTTCTTTTCAGAGTGCTTTCATGGTGGCAGGTTGTTTTCTGAATGTGTCACAAAAACGCTTAATAATAGATGTTAATCCTTCAGGCGCTCTTGCTAGTTGCAATGTCTAACCGCTTGCATTCGAAAGCTACTGTTCCTTTTAGATGCGCTAAGCACTCTTACTTAAAGCCCCCTTTTCACCAGCTGAGTATTTGACCTTGAAAATGAAAGGTTAACCAAAAGAAAGACTGTATATAGGTATGTATTTGTATGTGCTGACAGGTATATATAATGACAGGTGATAAATAGATAGATACATACATACATACATATATAGACAGACATGTAGGCCCACATTTAATTATCCAAAACATGAAATTATACCATAAAGCTTTTAAATGTATCTCCTTGTCTGTCTCTCTGTCTCTCTCCAATTAGGTCTCTATAAAAAGCATGAACCTCCTCTGCCAGGTCCTGTCTAGTTACTAAAAAAAAAAAAAAAAAAAATCAGACGTGTCCTAATAGTTAACTTCTAAATCACGTGATCAGATTTCTATAGGTTAGCAAAAACCACATAATAGTCCTAAACGTCTGTCACTTAAATAAGAAATAATTTAATTTAACAAAAAGGACACTTGTGAGAACAGGAATTCTATTAAATGTCCACCAAAACCAGAGATTTGCCTAAGGTGAGCTTTGTCCTTGTTCTTGAGCCAAAATCTGCTCTTCAGCCTCAGATTTAGCCTTTAGAGGGTGGTATGACCAAATTGTCACTTTGTTTCTTCCATCCCTGAACCCATACGATGGTCGGGAAAGAAAATAACTGCATGAAAAAGCATGGAAAGAAAACTATATGTGAGTTGTCCTAGAAAGCAGATGGAAAGGTTGAGCTTTAGTGTAAGGCTGACTCTGTATAGAAGCAATAGCACCTCATTGTGGCAGGTAGATGCAATGTTAACAACCCCTGGCCAGTGATAGCATCACAGTTATTAGCATTTTCATCTGTAGGTAAGCATGATGAGGTACAATCTGAGGTCAAGTCATTGCAGGGTCAAGGACCTTCTGTATTAATCCATATAAGAAAATGGTGATTGAAGAATTGTAAGTGTGGTACAAGGGAGCTAATACCCTTGGCATGATCATTGATAAATGATAGACAAGGTACAGATGAGAATCACCAATGACCTTCTCTCCTTTCCTTCCTCGGAAGGACCATTCTAAGGCAGTGTGTTTCTACTGGGCCTGACTGGAGGAGTCCTGTATGACCAAATACCTGGTTACACATTTCTATGGAGCCGTGACTAGGGAAGGAAGGAGAGAGAGAGACACCCATTCGTGTTTGCTTTCTACCTTCTTCTTTGCTCACCTCACATTTCTCTCAGTCTCACTCGTCTGAATCGTAGTTCCCGATGAAGCATTAGTATTTAAAATCTTCAGTAGGCTCTGTTTTCCAGAACACCTAGATGAAGTCAGTGTCTTCTTTAATGAGCTTCACAGGAAGAGTTTTATTCAATAAAATTTTTCACCACTGGCCACTAAATCTTTAAGTTCATGATTTGTGAGAATACAAACATACACTTAAATCACTTAAAATCAGAACAGAAAGCAAGCTTAAAAAACTCGGCAATGACATTTAGCCTAAGATATCAAACAAAGGGAAAAAAACTCATTCCACAATTGAACCTAAAGAAAGTAAGTAATTGATTCAGTCTTGTGAAGTACAGTAGAGGGACATAAAAATCCATCTGCTATCGGACAGGGCTGGAAATTATCATTCATTAACTTTTACAGATAAAAGTATCACAATTTTTAAAAATTGCTAAATGTTAACAATGAAATTATTTTTTATTTACATTTGGTTTTAAAAGAATATTTGCTTTTTAAAGCAAATTCCAGATTTAACTTTGGTTCCCATAAGATGAGGTGGTCACCCAAGGCTCTAGCCTTGGCCCAGGCAAGATGGTGACTATTGTCCTCAGCCAGGATCCTGCAGTGGTGCCAGTGGTCCTGGCGGGCCACCTCCAGACTTCTTTTTTTTTTCTTGTTTGGTTAATCCTCACTCAAGGATATTTTTCTATTGATTTTTGGAAAGAATGGAGGGGAGGAAGGGAAGGAAGGAGAGAGAGAGACAGAGACATCGGTGTGAAAGAGACGCAGATTGGTTGCCTACTGCATGGGCCCCAACTAGGGCCAGGGATCAAGCCTACAACTGAGGTACGTGCCCTTGACCAGAATCAAACCTAGGACCCTTTAGTCCACGGGCCGATGCTCTATCCAATGAACCAAACAGGCTAGGGCTGGATTTCTTTTATGTGAGAGAGAAACTCATTTGTTTAAACCTATGTAATTTGGGGCTTTTCTACGTTGTACAACTCAACCAAATTGTACTTAATAGAGTTTGCTTCTGTGCTGTGCTCTGAGGTTAGAAACCAGGATTTAATCTATTGGGCTACCGTATATCATCTCTGTTGAGTTCTGACAGTGAGATGAATTACTAGCATAAGACATATTTCCCTTCATTTACTCTCAAGAACTCAGAATTCCTTTCCCAGAGAGACTTGGAAATTTTTCAAAGAAAGTGGCAACTTTGAGCCTTCAGCAAACAACCCTGCTACCACTAGCCACTGAAGAAGATTGCTTTGGTTTCCATTTGGTTTAGCAAATTTAATAGAAGGTGCATTCTCTTTTACCTTTCATACTGGTCACCTCTCTGGTGCTGTCAGTTTTCCGAGGAACGTGAGTTCTTAGGTTCAATCGGTAATGAAGTTGAAGCTTATGTTCTGCAGGACCTAGTTCCCAAGTTATTATGTCAGATAAACTAGCTCCTTAGAGGTAGCAAGTGCACACATAGCACAGGAGAGACCCGGCAGTACTGGGCAACTGACAGATGAAGCCATGGTTCCAGGATCTCAGCACATCTGCTGCCTCTCAGCGGGGGTCAGCCATCAGGACACGCCTGAAGGGGGCCAAGCACCTTGAGTCCTGTTCCATGTCTGTGCTCCCAGCTGCCTCGCTAAACATGGCAATCATTATCATCCCCGAGTGGCCAGACCTGCTACTTCTCAGGCTGCTCTGAATGCTTGATGGATGCTGTAATCTTGGCCCCGGTGAAGGGCAGCATACATTTCAAGTAAGTTGTGCCCAGAAATCCCCCTGAACAATGCCACAGAGGCAGTGAGTCTAGAAAACTTGGAGTTAGCTGACTTGAATTCAAATCCTAGACCAGGGGTGGGCAACCCCTGGCACGCGTGCCAAACATGGCACACCAGTAACTTTTGCTGGCACGCGAAACCCTCTCTTATAATTTTCCATTTACAATTGTGAATCTTTGTTCTCAGTGATGAATTTTGTTAAGTCTCGGAATAGGAGTAGCCTGACGGATGAAAGTAGTAGCTCCTGCATATCTGAAGGTCACGAAATATAAACCTGATGTAAAATCTCTGTCATCAGTGATGCAGCAGCAAAAGTCCCACTGATAATATCAAACAGTCATAAAGTTTTCTGTCGGACTATCAGTGTACATGTATACATTAAAAAATAAATGTATTTTTCATCATCATATACTGTGTTTTTGTCGCTCGAATGAATTTTATTATTTCTTCAAGGTTCTTCACATGCGTACACCTTAAGAGATATCAAGTAGGCGTAACATGTTCTCAAAAAATTAGGGTTGGCACGCAGAAGAATTTTGAGTCAGAGATTTTGCTGGTTTTGGCACGCACTCACAAAAAGGTTGCCCACCCCTGTCCTAGACTATTTATCTACTGGTTTTGTGAGCCTGGGTAACTCACTTAGCTGTTATGAGTCTCTGTTTCTTAAGCTATGAATGGCGCAGATTCACCTAATAGTTAATGAGCACCTACTAAGAGCTAGAGGCTGGGTTAGGAAGAGTCCAAAAAAGATAAAGCCCGTTTCCTGCCTTAAAGGAGCTCATAGATTAGTGAAGAAGGAATAGTCCATAGTGGGTATTAGCTTTCCTCATAGGGTTGTTGAAGGAGTTCAATGAGATGACATATATAGAAGCACTTTTAAGCTAAAATACTCAACAAATGTACAACAAAAATACTCAACAAGTGCTACAGCTCTTGAAACTCTATTTCATTTAGGTACCTGACATTTGCATAAGCAAAGAATACTCACAGAACTTCTGGAGAGGTGCTCAAGGGATATACAGTGTTGACCGCCTCTGCAAAGAAAAAAGAAAGATGGAAAGACTTATGAGGTCTGCATTACCTGTTGACACAAATACAATTAGCGTTAAAATTCAAAGAGTAACAATGGAATTCCAGTAATGCAGAACATGAGGACCCGTCATGGAGCCCTGTCCTATACAGGTTTGTGAATTTGAATTCAGGGTGACCATGAACAATGACCAGGCCTCTAATAACTAGTAATTATGCCCTAGAGTCAAGGAACAAGTAAACAGTTCAAGGAGATCAGCGCTCTCAGGTGGAACTTGTATGCATGTAAGCATACCCATGGACACAGACAATGGGGGTGGGAGCGGACTAGAAGAGGTCAGTGGGCAAATCAGGGGACATATGTAATACTTTCAACAATAAAGATTTTTTTATAAAAAGAAAACAGTTCCAAGTAGCTCTTTGTGACCTTTTTAAAGTCTTCAACACATTGCATGGGGAAAATAAATGTGTCTTGCATATCTGCTGTGCGTATTCAGTGAACTAATTCACATGGAAGTGTTTCATAAGCCACACAGAATCATATACATCAGGACTTCATGAGAAGGCTGCTGTCCTTGGTAATCCTGGGACCCCCCCACCTCCCGAGTCTATATTATGGTGGCTCTGACGTGAGGCTCCCTCCCACCCCGCCCGCTTGCAGTGGACCTGATGCAGAGCCCCTGGACCTGCTGCTGCTGCTGAGGCAGGAACCTCCCTTGAAGAATAGAGAAGCTGCTTTTTCATTCCCAGGAGAAAGGGAGGCCTGCGCGGGGAGGAGAATACAGCTGTTGAACAGAACAATTGCCTTTATTTTTCCTTTCTTCACTTTCCTTTCCTCTTATCCCAACCTTCTGAAATGTTTGTGTGTATCGGGCGAGGCAAGGCACCTATTGGGGTCTCCTTGGTGTGGCTGGAAAATGGCCCTCAAAACTCAGTCCAATTCCATGGAAGTCCTCCAACCTATTAGCCGGTCACCTCCATCTGCCCGAAGTATTTCTATGTGCGCAGAGCGGCAGGGGAGAGATGGCTTCAATTACGTGGAGGACTCTCATGGAAAGGAAATCAGACGTGTTCCGTGTAGCCCTTAGGGCTGGAAAAGAATCGATGGGTGAAAGTTTAGTGAGACGCGTTCCGATCAATGCTGGAGTACAGTGGGCTGCGAAGCACTGGGGCTATAAAGATAAAACACATACTCTCCGTTCCCAAGGAGCTCAGGCTAGAGCAGAGGAGATGAACGCGTAAACAAATACACAGAAAATGACAGGATGATTTCAATACCACAGCGCTAGGCGAGGTTCCTGTGCACATCCCCGTAAGAATAATTACAACCCCAAATACCACTTGCTCTGCCTTCAAACATGATGGACATTCTGGATTTCCCAAATCCAACTCCTTCTCAGCTCAACTGTTGCCAGTCTGGTCTAAGACACTCTAATCTTATCTCCTGGATTACTAAGTAGCTTGCTGATCCCCAAAGTCTTGCCCAATGTTTATTAACACAGGATTCAAAAGAAATACTGTGCAAACATAGAGGTAGAGATTTTATGCCTAGCCATAATGGAGGACCTGATACAGACCAAAGCCTCTTGCTGGATAAAATATATGAAGTCACTGCTTTGGGGTGTCACTCATTTGCTCAAAACCCTCCAAAGGTTCCCCATTTCAATCAGTGTAACAGTTCTGATGATGGTCTATGAAATTTTGCAAATGTGGCCCCTTTGTATTTCTCCATTCTCTCCTTTTGAACTCTGACTTACTCACTCTGACCAGCCGCACTGGCCTCTCGGCTAGTCTTCAAACTCGGTAGGCATTTTCTGTCTTGGGAATTTGCAGCTTCTATTCCTTTGGCACGAATGCTCTTCCATGCTCTCAGCGAAGTCTTTCTGGATTCCTCAGTTAAAATTGGTTCTTCCATCCCGTGGCATTCCGCACATCATTTCTACTTTCCGTTTCTCTCTGGTGTTTATGATAATATAACATCCTATAAGGCTTGCTCACTGATTTCACCTCTTCTTTTTACTACTAGAATATAAGTCCCATGAGAGCAAGGGATTTGTTTGCTTGGAACGGTACCTGGCAAATAGCAGTGCTAAGTCATACTTATTCATGTATAGATAAATGGATGTGTTTTACTTTAGCAAAACCGATTTCTCAGTGTGGTCGGTACAGTTCATTTGCCGTTACCATTCCCAAGGGGAATTAGCACAGATTTAAGAATACATATGCTATAATATTTAACATTTCTACTTAAATGTCACCTCCACAACATGGCTTTCCTTAATGTCATATCTAAAATAACATGCTCATCACTCAGTATTCCGTCACCTGCTCTAGATTTGTTTATAGCACTTATAATTATATGTTGTCACATGTTGGTTTGCCTATATATACTCCATCTTCCTTACTAAAGTGTCATATTTATGAGGACAGAAATTATGTCAATTTTGCTCACTGTTATCCCAATACTGGTATACATATCTTGCCCTGCTGAGGAAAAACTAAAATTAAATAAATGCATTAGTTTTTAAAGTGATAATAAACAAAACCTTTTAATTAATGGCAGGGTAATTATGTGGTATCATGAAATTTTCCACAGATGATATTTATAAAAACTGTGTAATTAAAAAAAAAAACTAGTTAATAAGACCAGAAATATTCCGAAATATCTAGGAGTCTTTGAAGTGTTTAATTACAGAAAAATGCAAATGTTAGGTGTAAGGATTGTGAGCTTGTGGCTTTCGGGCATGAGCCAACTGTCCAAGCACTTCGATTACAGCTTCGGGAACATAGCCTTATTGGCGAAAGGGGTCAGAAATAACATGTTAGGGCTGTAAAAAGCAGAAGGAAATTTGAAGGGGGAATCCTTGCAGAGAGAGAACAAAAGGAATAAGAACTAAAATATAATGATAAACTCAGGCTAAATGCTTGGATGCCATTTAATTTATGATTGTCCAGAGCAGACCCAGGGGACTGATGTATAAAATAAAGACAAAACCAAGGAGACATGTAGAGGAATATGAGGTCCAACATGCGTGTTTGCTGGGTTTTGCTTTGAGTACATTCCCCAGATCTGAACAGCTCAGGTGACAAAAAATAAAAATAAAAAAAATTGAAGTTTCACAGGTTTGAAGTGTCAGAGGACAAAGCCTGAACCCAGCAGAAGAGCTGAAAATTATGAAGGATTTCCCATAAGCAAGGTTCCCCCATTGCTGCCCACCTCTTTGGATGAGTGTCAAATGATGCATTGCCTACTTCTTATCTTCGGCACTTTGCTCAAGCACCTACTCCTTCACAAAAACACATCTTCTGCACCTATCCTTTGAAACTGCATCCATTTAAAAAGTCTCCTCTACGTTACGAGGCACATGAAGGTAGGGTCTGTATCTATTATGTTCACTGCTGATGCTCTACCTTCCTAATGCCGCGACCCTTTAATACAGTTCCTCATGTTGTGGTGACCCCCCAACCATAAAATTATTTTCATTGCTACTTCATAACTGTAATCTTGCTACTGTTATGAATCATAATTTAAATATCTGATATGCAGGATGTATTTTCATTGTTTGTGACCCACAGGTTGAGAACCGCTGCTCTAGAGCCTTCCAGGAGTTTTCACATGAAGATGGTGATGATAACAGTTGTTCACATGGAAAATAATGCAATAATTAATAAATAATAATCTATAATAAAGTGTACTATGCTAATTAGACCGGATAGCCTTCCAGACGACCTTCTGGAGGAAGCTGGGGCTGCAAGGGAAGCCTGGGTCCTGCCAGCGGCTGGAGGGAAGCCTGGATCCTGGGTGCCAGAGGGAAGCCAGTGCCAGCAGCCGGGGGAAGGAAAGCCTACTCTTGCATGAATTTCATGCATCGGGCCTCTAGTATAAGAATAAGCCCTGTGTTTCATGTACTCAACAACTATAAACCTACTTTTGTATGGAAAAGGTTATTTTCAAAGGTTGTTCATAGGGGCTGATGAGAGGTGTTGAGAAGTCTTTTCTGATCTGGGTGCATTTGTCTAGCTGCACCAGCTGTGGTTAATTCACTCTTGTTTTCCAGGGATTGCTTCCGAGTTCACGTAATGAATAGTTACAGTGGCTCTAATGACAGCACTTTCTGGACTAGATGAATGCCCAGCAGGAAGCTCTTGAACATGGCAAGGGGCAAATACCAGATGGCCCGTCTTTCAAAGTCAAAGAGGTGCTTGCACCAATGTCACCACAAATTGCCCATTATTTAGACAAAAACCATCATCGACATCCTACAGTGCCAAAGAGGACACTAACAACGGGGTTCATGACTCTGAGGTATGTATGTGTGCACCAGGTTGACTTGGGAATTGTGGTGTGTGGTTAATGACCATGGACTAAGGGAAGGTCCTTGGGTAAAGAAAAAATGTCAACCCACCAGCCTATGACTTTGGAAGGTCACTTATGTACATTGAGCCTCTGTTTGTTCAACTATCCAGTAGTGATACAGCTGATTTTTCAATCAACTGTGAAGGATAAAATGAAATGAAGGCCAACTGTTGGTGTTAATATGTGTGTGCCCATACACATGCATGCACACAGATACACTTCATGTTTTATAAAGTAATAGTTAAGTATTCTTTCATCTTTAATTAAGAGTAAAAAATGATTGAAGACATATAAGAAGATATAAAATATTTTAAGAAGGTATACACGGAGGTATAGAGCATAATAAAGTCAACATCCATGAATCTACCAGCCACTCTTCATTAGAGAGGAGCCTTCGGTATTCATCACACTAAGTGCCTCCTTCTTCTCCCCTCAACAGAAGAAATAAGTATCTTGAATTTGGTGTTAATCTATCCCTTGGATTTCTTCATAATTTACAACTGCTTTGACTACTCTCGAGCTCTATAACTTGCATCATACTGGATGTATTATGCAATTTGTTTTTCTTGCTGCTAATTCTGAGTGAGGTTCTTCCATATGGATGCATAGAACTTGGCTTACTCACTTTCACTCCTACATCCTGGTCTTTTAAGTGAATCTATAACAATTTATATACAGTCTCTACTGGTGGACATTTAGAATGTTTCCAGTTTTTCTCTTCTTGGATACTTATGTGAATTTACTAGATTTTGCCAAAGTGTTTCTTACACCAGTTGTAGCAATTTATATCCCCACAAGCCAAGCTGTGGATGAGAGTTCCTTTTGTTCCACATCTTTGCCAAATCTTGGTATGGTCATATACACACTGTTTAGCAGATTTTATATATACTTATAGGTCATTTGTATTTTCTTTTCTACAGGTTACCAATTCTAACCTTACTATTAAAGAAAAACTGAACAATTAGACAAATAAATAAATAAATAAATAAATAAATGTAACAAAAAAAACCCCCAACTAAATACTATTTTTGTTTTTTATACACTGCTCCCTGCAGCTTCTAAAAGTGAGTTCGTCCAACCTTAGTGCCACAGACTGCCTATCTCATGGTCACTAGATCGCTGCAGCACCTCCAGCATAGCACCGGGCAATCAGAGAACCTCTTGTTTCAGAAAAAAATGACACTTTCTTAGAAACCCTCAGGATATCACTGTCTAAAGCTCAGTGGCCAAAACTACGTCATATGCCACAAATTTTAAATGAGACAAAATCAAAGAACTCTCAGTAAGAGAGGAGGGTTGCAAGGCTATTGATTATGCAATCAGCGGCATCTGCCATAAAATCACTTTTGCATTTTGTTTTTGTGTTTTGTTTTGCTTTGTTTTTGGTCTCTTTTTATTGCTTTATAGAGGTTCATGATATCTTATGAATTCAAATTCCTTGTTGGTTATTTATGTTATAAATATTCTTTAATCAATAATATGGCCATCAATAAATCATTTCAATAGATATAAAACATTTGAAAAGATTAAGCAAATGCACAATAAATTTATATTTTGAAACTTAATACTCAATGAGGTGGGGTCTTCAGGAAGTAATTAGATCATGAGGGTGGAGCCCTCATGAATGGAATTAGTGCCCTTGTAAAATAGATTCCCCAAGAGCCCCCTCAGCCCTTATCCTGTGTGAGGAGACAGCTAGAAGACAAGAAGATGATCGAACAGGAAGTGGGCACTCAATAGACATCGAATCTGCCAGTTTCTTGACCTTCCCAACCTCCAGAATAGTGAGAAAGACATTTCTGCTGTTTTTAAGCCACCCAATTTATGGTATTTTGTGCTAACAGACTGATTGGACTAAGACAAGGATGAAAGGTCATGTTAGCCTGAGCGCAAGCAAGTAAGAAGGAATCCAGGAAGTGGTCATGAGAAGCAGAATGAGCATTCCATTCGCAGGAGTATTTTTAAATGTTGCAAAAGTAATATGTACAAGTGGGACAGGGACAGTGCCAGCAGTGTGTGCACAGGAAGGAAAGCTGGGTGGCCATTTATTGCCAGGTATCTGCTCCTCCAACCTGGACTGACTGGTATGGAAGCACCCGTGCCCCAGAAGCTGGCAGTAGACATGGAGCCAACCACAATCAAAGCAGAGAGTCTCACGCGTTCACATTTAACTTTCCGGAACCAGCATGTCGGGTTTAATTGTATTCAGGCCTCTGTTCAAGTGTCATCTTTATAATAAGGACTTTCCTGACCAAACTATTTACAATAACGTCCCCTGATCCATCTCTGTCCCTTCTATCCTCTTTATTTTTCATCTCAGCCCTTATTCCCACCTGGCAAATGTGCCTATTTGCTCTGGTTCACGGCACCAGTGCTAGAATAGTGTCTAAAAGTGGACTAAAATGTCCATTTTTTGTAATTGGAATGAAATTATTTAAAGTTGTGCCTCTGACTCATTCAGAGCACATTCTCTTTGTCAAAAGTTGGGCTATTTTCTGAAAATCTCTAAGGTGATATCTCTCTGCAGCTGTATTGCAAACGGAGTAGTCATCCCCCCGCGCCCTCGTTCCCCCCCCCCCCCCCCCGTGAGACAACAGAACTACAGCAGACAGCTCAGATCCCACCAGGAACTTCAGGCATTACTCACACAGCACGTACTTTAATTAAAAGCCCTTACAAAGTAGCCAACAACCCTTTCTTGAAAATTTACCTTTCAAGAAATATTTATATTTTTTCCCTTTGTAATCTGATCCAATTAAGCATGTGGGGATGGGAAGTGATAAAAACCTATGACCAAGATTACATTTAAATTAGCCAATGAAGACCTGAACCCTAGCAAAACTGCACCCGGACATGCAAATGAGATGCCCTAAGGTTGGTGCTCATAATAAACCAATTAACAGGTTTTGAAACTTGTCAACCTACAGTCTTCAGGTGAAGGGAAGAAACACATCTTGAAAGCTGTAGAAATGGGCAAATTGGGCGGGGCCATGTCGCACTTCCCACTCCAGCTGAGAATATTTCTCTGTGGCCTACAAAAGCAAAAAAGGCACAACGCAGACAAAACCAACTGTATGATTTTAGATTCAGCTTTTGAAAATGATGAATAATTTATTAAGGTAAAATAGAAAAGAAAAAGGAATTGGCGGCAAAGGCTCAACAAATACCCAAAAAAATAATACCCTTGGGGCAACATTCTCTAACCATAATGAAATATATTGTCAGAGAGCAACAGAAAGCTACGTTTGAAAACATAAACAATAAAAAAGCACTTGAAAATGATTTCTTGCTACAAAAAGTACTCTACTAGAAAACACAAATGTTTACAAGTAATTATAAATAAGTGAAATGAAGAATTAAATACCAAAACTTTTGGGATTAGCTAAAGTTAAGAGAAAAATGTATAGTGTAAATGCATATGCAGGAAATGTGTAAAGATGTGACTGTTGTACACAAGTTAAAATGAAAAGCAACAATAGAGGCAAAATAAAGCCAAAGAAAGTACCAGGAAGGTAAGAAAACAATAAACAGAAACTAATTATAAAGGAAACAAACATAAGAGGTGAACAAGCAAAAAAAAAAAAAAAAAGAAAAGAGAGAGAAGTAACAAGTAGTATTCAAAATTAAAGTACAGGAAATGAAGTCTATAGCTAGCTTTGCTATACTTCTTTAGAGCAGGTAAAGGAAAGTGATTAGAGCTTGCAAAGAAATGAGAAAAATTTTGAGTAATTAGTTAAAAAGCTTGATTGCTGTCTCCTAGAGGCTCAGTAGGAGTGGCAATATTTGGAGACTGAGTGATAGGTTGGCAGAAAAGTGAGCTCATCACCAGCACCTGCTGTCCAGGGCTCACACATTCCAAGTAAGATGCCTTCTTGCTTGAAGACCAGGAAATGCAGTCATCAGGATTAGAAATACATATCATTTAATCAACCCTTTGGCCTTTGGCTAAAGTCTATGATATTTTTATAAGAATCTATAGATCTAACAGCATCACTCCAATCTCCACATGACATTTTCTCTGTTCAGAGGTCCATCTCCAAACTTCTCCTCTTTATAAGGACACCAGTCATATTGGATTAGGGACCACGATACTCCAATAGGACCCCATCTAACTAATTACATCTGTAATGACTTTATTTTCAAGGAAGGTCATATTCCGAAGAACTGGCGGTTAGGACTTCAACACGTGAACTTTAGAGGGACACACTTCAACATGTAACAACATGTATATTCTTCCTTATATATCTGAAGAGTCATTCCTACTTAGGCACCCCTTCCTGTTTTATTAACTTTTTGACCACTGATGCCATTGTTGGGAGCCTTATAACATAACAGCTAAGATGATGGGCTCTGGTCCAGGCAGCCTGGGTTCTAAACCAACCTCCACAATTCACCAGCTCTGTCAAGCTACTTGGCAAGTTTCTTTCCACCTCTATTCTCAGTTTCCTCATCTAAAAACTTGGGACAACAATGGTCCCTATTTCAATGTATTATTGTGAGGAATAAAAGAGTTAGGAATTTAAGCATCTGGCACAGAGTGAGCTCTGAATAAGTTTTCTTATTTCTATAAACTGACCTCCCACCTTGCATTCAGGTGGGATTTTCATTTATAAAGCATGTTCCCACATTTAATATCATTTTATCAACACAGGATTCTGTGAGTTGCCAGGAATTTTTTAAAATATATATTTTTATAGGTTTCAGAGAGGAAGGGAGAGGGAGAGATAGAAACATTAATGATGAGAGAGAATCATTGATCGGCTGCCTCCTGCACACCCCACACTGGGCATCAAGCCCACAATCCAGGCATGTGCCCTGACCAGGAATCAAACTGTGACCTCCTGGTTCATAGTTCAATGCTCAACCACTGAGCCACACTGGCTGGGCTAGGCCAGGACTTTTAATCTTCATTTCTAGTGCATGAATCCACAAAGTTGCAGAAAAACACAAAGGTGCCTGTTGGAGAAAACCAAGTAGACAATGGAGATGGTACCAGAATCCAGGGGATGTGATTGCTAGCCTGTTGTGTTCAATTGACACCAGGCTGTGTGGTTGGTTAGATTAAATTTAAATGGTAATCTTACCAAGATTCCAAGAAAAAACCCCAGTTGTCATGACATGAAGCAAATGCTTAAGTCCAGTCAAAACTTGAGCTGAGCCCAGCTTGTGTGGCTCAGTGATTGAGTGTCAACCCATGAACCAAGAGGTCACCATTCAATTCCCCCTCAGGACACATGCCCAGGTTGCAAGCTCGATCCCCACTAGGGGCATGCAGGAGGCAGCCAATTGATGATTCGCTCTCATCATGGATGTTTCTATCCCTCTCTCCTTCTCCCTTCCTCTCTCTGAAATCAATAAACATATTTAAAAAATTTTTTTGAGCTGAGAGAATACCATGACATTATCACGTGTTTTAGACAAGTGCTGTCTTATCTTTTATTCGGAAATGCAATCTGTCTTTTTAGGCTCTGTGGCAGTTCTATTAAATTTGTCTCTAATATGTTATTTCTGAAACCCTTTGAAGGGGATGATTGCAAATTCCACAGGTTGCTCAGGCCTTCTGGAAATGATGGGGCGAAAAGCGATGACATTATGTTAGCTTTTGAAATTTCACTCAGAAATGAAAAGACTCCTTTATGTTTTTTTCCTCTTAGGCTTTCAACATGGACAACGTCAAGTGGCTGAGTTGGAAATTGTGCTGCATATGCAATTAGAACCCCTGTGGAGGCCACGGAATCCAATTACAGTTGCAAAGTCATATAACAATATGAGGACCTATCCTGACAAAAACGAGATTTCACTAAGTTCAATGAATTTGGAGGTGGAATAATGACGAGGTGTGAACTTCTCAATTATGCATCCAGTTCCAAGGAAAGAGGGGCCTCTTTGCGAGACACTTGTGAATGTTCTCACTCTGGAAATATTGAATGTGAACCCTCTCAGATTCCTGGAGGATGCAGTTCTAAGCGTGAATAAATAAGATGGGACAACTGCATTATGGGTTTTCTGTCAAGGTAAACTTCTTGTCGTTTTTAAAAGATGTATTTTTATTGATTTCAGAAAGGAAGGGAGAGGGAGAGAGAGATAGAAGCATCAATGATGAGAGAGAATCATCAACAGGCTGCCTCCTGCACACCCTCTACTAGGGATCGAGCCCACAACCTGGGCATGTTCTCCAACCAGGAATCAAACCATGACCTCCTGGCTCATAAATCAACTCTCAACCACTGAGCCCCACTGGTTGGGCGTCCTTGCCTTCTCAAAGCTTCTAGAGCAGTGATTCTCAACCTTCTGGCCCTTTAAATAGAGTTCCTCATGTTGTGACCCAACCATAAAATTATTTTTGTTGCTACTTCATAACTGTAATGTTGCTACTGTTATGAATCGTCATGTAAATATCTGATATGCAGGATGGTCTTAGGCGACCCCTGTGAAAGGGTCGTTCGACCGCCAAAGGGGTCGCGACCTACAGGTTGAGAACCGCTGTCCTAGCGAATGGGTCAGAACACAGATTAGTCTGTAATTACAAGACAGCGTGAGAAAGTATCGTCTCGGAAAGGAAACTGACTTTGCACGTGTGTAATCCACGTTGTATTTTTGCCTGTGGTGGGAAGCAGAAGGGAGTGGTATACCCTGGGCACAGGGGAAAGGTTTTGTTTGAATTAGTCCACCTGTTTCTTTCCTTCTTTGCAATTTCTGTTTTTCCCGATTTCAGTGTGCTTCTCCGGGGCACCTGTCTCACACATCTCACTGTCTTCCATCTATAGTGACTTCTTTGCAAAGTAAGGAAAATCAGCGAAGTGAGAGTCCACAGTCTCCGAGTGCCGCTGGTCAGTGGAAACGGACAGGCCGCTGGCCGTAGGCTGGGCATTTCAACTTCTGGGAGCTGCTTCTGCATCCGCACGTCCTGTGACTCACGCTCTGTTATCACTCGCATGGCCTTTCGTTCATCGAATACCCACCATGGCCTGAGTGTTTAAGGTGATGTAGCCAATGAGATAGGCAGCTGCAACAGCTCCGAGAGCGCTGCTTTAGTAATCAGGTCACGTCACTGTCGCCCTTAAAGGGTTCTGAGTGCCTTTCGGCAGCTCCTTCAATCCCCTCTGCTTGTTTGCGGCCTGTACTAGCTCACGAGCTCACCACATGTTGTGTGAAATTTCAAAATATCCCAGAGCCTGACTCTGTGCCAATCATATCTATTTTAATCCACGGAGACCTTCCTCTAGTGTAAGCATTCGATTTACTTATTGGGGGCAATGGACTCTTCTGAGAGTATCATACAAGTAGTATGCCTTCCCCCAGACAAACTGCTTTTTGTGTTGGTACGCATGAGTCGTGGGTCGCTGAGGCCGACCATGAACTTCTTAGTGCCCGTGGACTCATATTAAGTACCGTGGTTGTGAGAGCCCTGTACTCTTTACATCAGCCATCCAGCTCCATTCTGGAAAGGGCCTTTTTGTTAACACCTGGTGCCACATAATGGGTTGAGGCCTCCCTTTTAGCTCTGGCCAGACGCCCCAAGGCTATCTGAGGTCTCCCCGAACCCTGATTCCTGAAACCCTGGGAGCTGCCCTATCCAACTGAAAACCTCACATGTCATAGATGCGCATGTCATAGATGATAGATGATTGATATATAGATGCTTGATAAATGATAGCTGATAGGTAGGTAAATAGATTGATGATTGATAGATGATAGATCGATGATAGATAATTGATAGACGACATGTAGATAGATGATTAATAGATGACAGATAGACAGATATATCTTTTGTGTCAGACCTTCCAAAATGATCTACCATACATAAAAAACATCAGCTCCCATCCGCCTTAGTAATGTTCAAAACAATAACACAAATTATTCAGCTGCAGTGAGAAGGGCTACTGCTGTTCCGAGCTCCATTAAAAAGGGGTGAGCTAAATTTTCACTTCCCAGAAGAGAGGGAGGAATGGAAGCGAGTAAAGCCAGGCAAAAAGACGCAGGGGTGGATGAGTAAAATCTATATTTCCCAAAAGTCCTCGATTCATGTCTCTGGATTGGGTGGGTGAAATGGATACCAGACTGCCAGGAGGTTCCTGGGGTGCCTGTGGCTACCCCACAAGCCCCAGCTGGTAGCATAACCAAGTCATCCCCCCAATAGTCAGGATGATGTTGATATGACATCTTTGTGGCACCAAACTACAATGAGTACAAAGGGAGAATATTGAGAGCACAGAAGGCCATGAACCTCCTGACCCGCTAGTTGCATGGAGCTGTCTTGCTCCTTTCTTTAAACTCCTCATCACATAACCATGCATCACATTAAAATTGCGAAATCTATATTTTGTATTGTGATGAGGTTTTTCTATTACTAATAGATGCCCCATTGACCATCATAACCATATAACACGTAGCAGGTCCTTAACTGGTTCTTCCATTTATTTCAGGCTTCATGATCCTCACTCTTGGTCTAAAATATGGATCAAGGGAGCTGAGGTTCTGAAGGTCAAGTGCCTTTTCCAAGTTCACACATCAGGCAGTCCCAGATCTGCGGTTTAAACCCACATCCGTTTGACTGCAAAGACCACGGAGCTTTTCTCTTCACACTGTTACGTGTGCCACCCCCACTGTCGCTTTTTTAGGACAAGAAGTGATTCTCTAAGTCTTCAGTTCTGGTCATGTAGTAAGTGCTCAAGAAACATGGATGGAACTGAATCTGAGTTGCAGAATGAAGACCCCTATTTCTTCACTGGGCTGCTGGTGAAATCCCACACTTGGCAGAAGCAGATCCCTCCTCTCCTGGGGGAAGCCTCAGAGTTGGCATCCCAGGGTCTCTGGGAGCCTGGTCTCAGGGCCTGCAGCGTGGGCACCTTTACAAGGGCTGCAAAACCCTCGGGGGGGGGGGCGGATGTACAGAGCTAAAAACAGCTATTGAAGGAGGCAATCCTGAGCTCTGAGCGTTTAATTACTTATGCCAAAACAAAAGAGCCCGTTTAATAGGATAATTGCCCATGAAAGGGAATTAAATGCAATCAAAAGAAAAATTGAAGCCACAATATTCCCTTGCCTTCTGGAGGTGCAAAGCTAATTGTTTTGCATCGGAAGCTCCCTTTGGGGTGTTTCATCCCAACTAATTTTTCAAGTTAGTTGACACCGCAGATACTCATTTTCACTACGTGGGAAGTCAGATCTCCCTAATTCTGGCTTTCAGAGTTGATCTGGGTAACTTAATGCAGCGCTGGGGTTGAAAATGTCAACACCAGGCAAAGGATAGAAAAAAGACAATGTGAATGGTTGTAGTTCATGCGTAATAAGCCAGTCGGATGGTGCTGTCAAAACCCACCTTTGTGATAGTATGTTCCCAAGGGAAGTCGCACTTAGAGCAAGTACTGGCGAGTGGGAATGGTCCCACAGAACAAGCAGGTGACAGGCATGCAGTGTTTCAAATGATAACACCCAGTGCCAGCATGGTTGTGGGGGACAGTCCCTCTCACTGAAATGGATGTGGGCTGCTATGACATTTCAGGATACCCTGGAAACACACACACACACACACACACACGAGGGCCTTAGAAGTATGTGTCCTGTGACAAAACTCCATAGTTGTAGAAATGTCTGCCAAGCAAAGAGTTGTCTGAGTGCAGCACATATATGATTGCTATAGTATTGCTTTCATTTGAGCTACTGGACGTTATATACATTTTATAAATGGGCATTAGCTAGATACAGCATTCACAGGGGCATGATGAAATTTTAGATCATTATTTATTGACTTGTCTCTTCCATATGGTTATTGAGTTGTTTGGGGAGAGAAATGAAATTAAGTGGAGATTATGAAAACCTGGCTTATAAAATCAGTGCACAAATGCCCTTTCTAAATTGTGCCGGGGCCAGAATGTTGCTTAACCCCCTTTATGTGCTGGGGACCATGTGCCAAGAAAGGCCTCTTAGGATTCTGCTGGTTGATCTACAAAGTATTCTATTTTTATTTTTTTAAATCCTCACCTGAGGATATTTTTCCATTGACTTTTAGAGAGAGTGGAAGAGGAAGGAAAGACAGAGAGCAATATTAATGTGAGAGAAACACATTGATTGGTTGCCTCCTGCATGAGCCCTGACCAGGGCCCAGGCCAGGGAGGTACCTGCAATTGAGGTACATGCCCTTGACTGGAATCGAACCCGGGATTCTTCAGTCCGCAGGCCGATGCTCTATCCACTAAGCCAAACTGGGCAGGGCTACAAAGTATTCTAAAACAATCTGAGGTCAATAGGGCTCCAGCCACTGAGGGACTAGGTCAGTGATGGCGAACCTATGACACGCATGTCAGAGGTGACACGCGAACTCATTTTTTTGGTTGATTTTTCTTTGCTAAATGGCATTTAAATATATAAAATAAATATCAAAAATATAAGTCTTTGTTTTACTATGGTTGCAAATATCAAAAAATTTCTATATGTGACACAGCACCAGAGTTAAGTTAGGGTTTTTCAAAATGCTGACACGCCGAGCTCAAAAGGTTCGCCATCACTTGACTAGGTCATAGTAACAATAACATATTTCAAGTGTTTGTTGTAGGGGACCACAGAGCTTTCCAGTGTAGGTAGCCTCAAGCATTTAAACGAGGCATGTGGCCCGCTGGCCACGAGTTTGACATCTGAAATATTGGCTAGATGGGCCTGAGACTCATGAGAGAGCGTTAGGATACAGAAATAAGTGATGAGGAAAGCTGTAAGTGTAGGACGCACATAGAGTGAGAAAGTGGGAGGGCCTGGAACAGAGGCCCGATGCATGGACTCTATGTACAGGGTGGACATTGGCCGTTGGCATCACAGCCAGCAAAGTCAACGGAATAGAACCAACCAGTGGCACAGAAAGAAGGAACAAAGTTAGAACTAAGGAAAGAAAATTCCAAGTCGGACGAGAGGAGCCAACCTGTAGAAAGGAGAGGTCAAGGTGAGCTGAGGACTGAAATGCATTTATAATCTCCAGCCATCAGAAACTACAGGTGACTTACCTAAAGGTAGTTTAGAGGACAATGAAGGGGGTGACCAGGTTGGATGGTCAAGAAGCATGAGATCAGGAAGAGGTTTATTTCAAGTTTGATCATACAGGGAAGGGAACAGATAAAGGAAGAGCGAAGGGGGATAAGGAGCTGCTAGAGGTTACATCCCTGCCTTCCCTCTTTGTCTAACACTGGGAGAGGACTTTAAGATGTTTACATGTTATTGGAAGGAGCCAGTTTATAAAGGGAAGAGGGGGTAATGGGAGGCATCCCAGAAGACAGAGTGGAGTGGGGGTGCAGGCCATGACGAACATGTGGGGGGATCCCCATCTGATGGGAGGAAAGCCTTGCTTTCCACCATATGCAGATGAGGCACGAGGAAAGGTGTGCAAGGACGAAGTGCAGAAGGTGTGGTCAAGGACAACAGATGAAACAACCGAACTAGCGGGGCAGTCTGGCTCCAGGGTAACCTGATGGCACAGAGGGCACTGCACTCCATGAGTGTCTAGAGCAGTGGTTCTCAACCTTCTGGCCCTTTAAATACAGTTCCTCATGTTGTGACCCAACCATAAAATTATTTACGTTGCTACTTCATCACTGTAATGTTGCTACTGTTATGAATTGTCATGTAAATATCTGATATGCAGGATGGTCTTAGGCGACCCCTGTGAAAGGGTCATTCGACCGCCAAAGGGGTCGCGACCCACAGGTTGAGAACCGCTGGTCTAGAGGCACCAGCCTACCTCCTCTGGCTTCATCACAACCCAGGTAGAGAAAGAGCAAGAACGAAGTGTGTCTCTGCCCATGAAGTTAAACAAGTAAACCAACATCACACCGTGAGCTCCTTCATTCACCAAATGTTTACTGCACATCTGTATGAGTCAGGCAATGTTTGGAAGCACCTGTGAACAAATAGACCCCCTCCCCAATGTCTCTACTCGTGGAGTTTACATTTTAGTTGACTCAGTTTTAGAGTCAGAGTTAGACCTATATAAATTCAAAATGTTTCAATCTCTGAGTGATAAATCTCTCTCCCCAGCATTGGGGTGAAAAAATAAAGCCTTACACTTTTTAAAGTGGGTCACATAAAATATGAGTGGAAGTAAAGTTATACTGTATGCGTATATATGCTCGAAGGAGCAATTGTCTTCGATGCATGAAACTTTGACACCGGTGGCTCTTCCCCCAGACTCGGTGCTCTTCTGATTAAGGGAATGTTTCTTATTTACGTTTATGTCCTCAATGCCTGGCACAATACCTGCATCCACTGTACGCTCAATAAAACTCTGTGGGATTAATGAGCAAATTAGTTCACACAGGACAGTTAGATAAATGGGGACAGTGATCTAGAACAAGAAGTTGAATGTCACATCAGTGGAAAATATGATGCTTCAGGATTATCTTCCATCGTGTTCAATGCTAGACATGGATAGAACTCATTAACAACACCAGATACACCCACCACTGCCGCCCTGTATGAAAACAACCTCCACCACAACATAAACACTCCATGTGGGGCCATAAACCATATGGAAAACCTGCGAGGCAAGCTATACCCCTAACGATGTTAATTTCAGCCATTTTGGCTCAGCTGCAGGTTTCAGGATGTTTTATTATTAGACTTTTATAACCTTCAAACTCTTACCACAAACCTCAATAAATTTTGAGTGGGCGATCCACTTAGCTATGAAATACAGTTATGGCCTTGATGTAGTCTGGATAATTTGGGGCCATAAAACTTTGGGGAAACAGGAAAGCTAGGATGTTTGTGGTGGTTGCTTATCCTGGAAATGAAGAACAGAAATGGGTGAGCTAGAAGAGGCCTCATCTTCACAAAATGTTTGTTGAAGCTGTGCCAATTCTCTGTTCACCAATTCAGTAATGCTCTGTTTGATTATCTATAACATGAGCATTTTTGTTCATAGTGGACATAATAACATAGTAGTTGTTCAATAAATGTGCTAGGCTGGATATTCTGCAAAGAGCACAGTTTTTGCAGAAAGGGGACCCGAGTTCAGATCCTGCCTCTGCCACTGATGTGTGTGTGTGTGTGTGTGTGTGTGTGTGTGTGTGTGTGAGAGAGAGAGAGAGAGAGAGAGAGAGAAAGCGATTTAGCTTTTCTGAAAGTCATTGCCTGACTCATAATAGATGTGCAATTTCAGTTTTTTTAGGATAACGCCCGCTAGGCATAGTCATTGTGCCATTCACAGCTTCCTCGTGTGGTTTCCTCTTTAAAGACCATTTTCAAGAAGTCCTTCCATGCAAGTTGCAATGTTTTGTATTCCTTGCCCCTACCTGTTAGAGCCACGAATGATTAAACCAGTGGGGCAAAGTAACTCCATTAACTGCCTGCACCAAAATGGACAATTCTGATTGCCTGATCCAATCACATCTTCCTTGGCAAATATTTTAACCTTTATATGGTACTTATTATGTAGTAAGCACCGTGTAGAGTATAATTTATTCAAGGCACATAATGAATTTATGAAGCAAATGCTTTACAGGTAAGGAAACAGGGACAAAGAGATGAATAACTTTGCCAAGGGCTGAGGATTGCAGACGCCAGGATTTGATCCCAAGCACCCCAGCTCCAACTCTGTGTTCTTAACCCCTAGCCTATTCTAGACACAAGTGTGAGTCACAGCCCAGCAGGTGTGGCTCAGTGGTTGAGCATTGACCTATGAACCAGGAGATCATGGTTCCATTCCCAGACAGGACACATGCCCGGGTTGCAGGCTTGATCCCCAGTGGGGGGCATGTAGGAGGCAGCCTGTCAATGATTCTCCCTCATCACTGATGTTTCTCTCTCTCTCTCCCTCTTCCTTCCACCCTGAAATCAATGAAAATATTAAAAATAAATAAATGTGAGTCACAGAAAAAAGACAATTTTCATCAGCTGAAGAATTAAAAATGTACTATCTGATTAATTTGTTCATTCAGAGTATTTACTGAGAATCAAGGCTGTGTGCCTGGCACTCTGCTAAGCGCTGGGGATATGGTGGTGATCAACAATGGAGACAGACAGGGAACCTGGCCTCATGGAGGTAACAACACACAGAGGGAAGACTGACAATAACACACCGTCGCAAGAATAAATGTCGATGATGAGCTTCACATGAAAAAGTGTTTGCATGCGTGCCTCTCTCTTCTGCCAGACTGGTTTCCAAAGCGGCCCTCGGGAGCAGGGACGGTTCATCTCCAACGCTCTGCCTTCCAAGTTCAAAGGAAAAAAGACTGTCTCAAAGCCAACACATTACAGCCTTTTATTTTCTTCCATAAATAGATGTTACCAACCGAAATCAGGCATTAACTAAGCTATGACTCAGAAATGTGCCAAGTAGAACTCAAGTGCTATGAGTAAAAGCATCCATTATTCTACATGAGGCAACCAATTTATCAAGAGAGACATAAACAGATTCCGTTTTTCCTTGTCAACCGTAAATATTCAACATTTTTGAACACAACCCAATTAGACTGGTAACAACTATTTGATTTATTTATCGAAATAAAATTGCTTCTCATCCCTAAGCTATTGGGGCCTTCACAAAATGCAATCACCTGCAAAGGGGCCACGTGAGCTGGGCAGGTCCCTTCCCCCTGCATCAGATGTAAAACAGGTCCAGGTAGACCAGTGTCTGTGCCACCCAAGCTGGGTTATTTCCATCCATGGAAGAGCAGACAGTGCTCGGTGTATAGTCAGAGGGTTGGGCCCCCATTCTGCTCTAGTTTTTACCAACTTTGAATGAAAGAATTTTTATTTCCTAAGGTTTAGTTCTCTCACATGTAAATGAGATAATAATACCTACCCCTTAGAGCAGGAGTTCTCAACCTGTGGGTCGCGACCCCTTTGGCGGTCGAACGACCTTTCACAGGGGTCGCCTAAGACCATCCTGCATATCAGATATTTACATGACAATTCATAACAGTAGCAACATTACAGTTATGAAGTAGCAACAAAAATAATGTTATGGTTGGGTCACAACATGAGGAACTGCATTTATAGGGCCAGAAGGTTGAGAACCACTGCCTTAGAGTGTATATGAAAATCAATCTGAGAAATGGTTGGGAGGTAAAGGTAGTAGATATCAATAAGTGTCATAAAATAGTCCCCGAGGGTCTTCCACACGCCACGGTCCATGCTCAGCTCTACAGATACAGCGATGCCTAGAAGAGGCCGCTGCCTTCTGGATGTCCATGGCAGTGAGGGAGTTAATAGACAATACCCTACAGACAACCTTAACGAAACAATTACCATTTGAAGGCTCTGAGCTAGTCTATTTCTTCTATTCATTCATTTAACAAAAATATACTGGGAACTCCTTTGTACCAGGCACTGCTTTGCCACTTGCGTTATCTTCTCCCATTATCTTCTTGTATTAACCTTCATAACTAAGTGATAAAACCGATGCTTTTGCAAATGTCCCTTTCCACAGAAAAGACACTGAACTGCACAAAGGTGCAATAGCATCATCCAACCTCAAAAAGTGAATAGGGAGTCAAGATGCATTAGGACCACAAACCTTTCTGAATTTAAAATCTGTACCTTGACCTAAAAATTCACTGGCCTGGGAAGGAGGCAATCAGGGAAGCTTCCAGGGGTGGAGGGGGGAGATGTGGTCTCCATATAGGAGATCTCCAGATAGACAAGAGACTTGGGGAGATCCTTTCAGACAAAGGGTTCAGCAAATGTAAAGACGTGGACACGGGGGGAAGCATGGCACCTTGGGAAATGAAATGTCACTCAATAGCAAGGCCTTTTAAGGCCTTCATACCTGACTTCCTTCCTTCCACCTTTCCTGGCCATTCTAATGACTTTGTGTATGCCTCTTCCCCGCTTCCCCCATTCATTCTTTTGAATTGAGATTCGAAAGAAAAAGGAGGCAGCCATTCTCAGAGGATTGAAGTGATTTTGCAGAGAATCTGGCCAGCAGCCTGCCTTGGGCGCAGCTCAGAGAATGTGTGGTACCCAAAATAAACTCCTCCCTGCCCACAGCTCTGCAGCTGGATGAAACCAAGCGGATGGTAACGAAGCCAGGAGCAGCCTCTGTAGGACACCTTGAACCATCCAGAGAGGCCACCCCCAGCAGTCCCAGAGGGGAAGTCTGGGGCGGGGTGTCTGTGTGTGCATGTGAGCGCCCACAAAACCTTCAAACCATCCACAAGGAAAGCAGATCTGGAAGCTTCTGCCGGGAGGAACACTCAGTTCGACTTCCCACGTCTCCTGTGCATGGTATAGACAGCAATTAGGAAGGTGACACCGTGAGGGAGTGGAGGGCGAGGGCTTTGGAGCCGAGCTACCCGGGGCTTTAGCCTAGTTTTGCCGCTTTCTGACTTTGGCACCTTACTTACTGTAGATACTTGGTGCACGGTTTTCTCTTCTTCAAAATGAGCATCATCATTGTGTCTCTCTCCTAGGGTAACTGTGAGGAATGAATGTGATGACTCATGCATCTAGCACAGGGTAGGGCCTCAACAAATGATAGCTTTTTGTTTGTTGTTTTGGATGTTATTATTATTTTTATGGACCCCTTTTATCCTACTTTCTATTTCTAATCTTGGAAACAACCCAGTGATGCCCACCGCATTTTTTCCTCTTTATTTATTTATTTATTTATTTATTACCATTTTATTCAGATGGCTTTATTTACAAGTGAAGGGCAGGAGGACATTTCAGTTCAATAAAATAAATTTTAAAAGTTTACTGAACTATAAACTATAACATTGTAAGGCTATTTTTATTTTGAAAGTACTTTTTAAATCGAGAAAGAATTTTTAAAACATTAACACTTTCAACCCCACTACACCCTCACACAATTACTTTGCCATTTAGTCTGTTTTTTAAAGATAGGAATATTTAAATTATGAAGACTATTCCACTCTGCTATACTAAGAAACTGATCAGAAAGCTAAGCAATTGAAAGTCATGAATTTGTAATTTTTAAAATTTTAATTATTTTTATTGAATTAATTGGGGTGACACTGCATAATAAAATTATATCGGTTTCATGTGCACAATTCTGTAATACATCAACTGTATATTGTATTCTTTTCCTCTTCATTATTGAGGAAAGGGGGGCCCACAAAGTTAAAATGACTTGTCCAAGGTCACAGAGCAGCTAAAAGGACTAGAATTTGAACCCAAGTTCATCAAACTCTAAAGTTTAGGTTCTTCTGCAAATTCTGGTTATGTCTCAGAAAATACAAAGCTATGAAAGTCAGGAAGGGCCTAGAAGCATCTAGTGAGATCCGCGTTCGGTGTGCCCATTGCTCCCCTGTCAGCAGGCTGTGCTCTGACATTGTTCTGAAAGTTGCCATTCTACCCTTGTCACCACGAACACATGGCTGAGGATACGGGGATACTCAAACCCATCGCCAACTAAGATGCAACCTTCAGAGGCACTTTAACACGCAAGGTGGCATAGCGTTTGTATATCAGAGTTTCCCACAACTGTCTTCCTTTTTTCAGGCAGGACAGCATATCTGAGCACCTGCTTGAGTTTGGGGGGATCAGAGAGACCCACGCTCAAATCCTACCTCTACCATTTACAATTTGTGTGACTATAGGCCTGAAACTTGTCTTTCATAATCAATACAATGAGAGTAAACACAATGTAGAGTTTATTATTACTTATTATTATTAATTGTGATTGTCAACCCTTGAAAGTTGGGATGAAAACAGGAAAGTGGGTTTCATTCACCCTTTTCAGCTAATGTTTTTGTTTAACTTCTCAGGAAAAAAAAAAGAAAACAAAGCAAGTCTATCTTACTGTTCAAGATTCACAGCATGGATATATTTTAATTTTAATTGTCTTCTGAAGGACACATATCCTTATGAGTCAACTAGACTTAGAGAGAAAACAGTGGTGTCTTGTTAAAAGCACATACTTTTGGGTTATATTTCTGGTTCTTCCATTGCTTAGCTAAGCAGACCAGGGTGAAACCACTATCCTCTTATTTCCCCATCTGTAAAATGGGTTTCACGACATCAAGTGTACAATGTTATCTTGACAAACAAGTCATGTCAATAAAAGTGTTCCTGAAAGCATCACTCCAAAAAGGCCTGTTAATAGTGTGATCACGCCAATGTTAACAGCCAGGTTCCAGAAGGGCTGGTGGGGCCTGGCCCTTCACACGCCCCCCACCCCACGCTTAGACCAGAACAGCGCTCTGCAGTGTCATTTCCGTGGGAATGAGGAAGGACACTGGCTGGGAGTCGGGAGTCTGGGGTTCGCATCCTGACTCCTCTTATTTGGAGCAGGTGGCCTTGCATAACCTACTTCACCTATGTGTGCTCTTGTTTTCATGACCTGAAAAACAGGGAACAACAGAAGCGCCTCCAAGCAGGGTGGTGGGAGTATGAGATAATGTCTGGACAAGGGTATCAAAGACCTGCACTGCATCGCAGCCAGATTCGACTCAGTCTCTGCTCTCTACATGGTGAAAGCGGGAGACAATTCAACCAGAGAAGCTAACTGGGCTGTCATACGCACCGCACCGTCCAGAGTTTCCCCTTCCCTACCTGCCCTGGAGGGTCAAGGAGAGGGTGCATGTGTCTAATTCCCCTGAAAGGGTTTTGGGAAGTCTAGAGCTCTCCAAAATGTAGGCTGTCAATGCAATTCTTATTAGGGGCAGACTCAACGCTATTTTAATTCGACAGCAGGCAGGATGGGAAAGGCAGGCAGATTTCCAAACAGATACTAACTTTTATCAGCATCAGACTGTATCCGAAGCTTGTGTGCCCTTCTGATCAGGAATGAAAATAGCTGCAATTAAGTTGACAGCCAAGGAAAGCCATGAATTAATGGAAAGTCATTCTCTAGGGGACATTTTTTTTTCTCTCATGAGTGGAAAAAAAATGACTGAAATGAGTAAGCAAATATGTTGGTCATGCTGATATGGAAACTGGCATCATTTTGAATATACCATGGCCACGTTCTCATACGTGGCAACATCAAAGTGTGACCAGACACAGAGAGAGTGAACATGTGTATGTGTGTGTGTGCGGGGGAGGTCGTCAGAGGACACCCTATAGTCAATTGTTGTACAAGTTGGGAAACTGAAACTCAGAGGTCAAGGGACAGGCTCTGGGTCACCCCGCTGGTTAGAAGGGAAACTTGGCCAAGAACTCATGCTTCCCAAGCGTCACATCAAAAAGAATAATGAACCCAAATTCAAAAGACCTTGGTCTGAGTCCAGACTTTGCTACACTTGAGAGTCTGAGCTCAGTCAGAGGCTGTTCATTCCAAGTTCCCTTTGAGCCTTATCAATTTACAAGTGCAGGACCAGCATTCCATTTTTATTTTTGCACATTTGTCCTAAAACTGCTTCACCAAAACCTTACTTGGTTACTAAGTGTTGGTTACTTCCTCAACCGCTAGCCATCCTAGAATCCAAACCTGACACCGCGCAGTGCTTAAAGGGAGTGTGCCATCCAATCACCTGAGGAGCTTGGAGAACTTCAGATTCTGATTCAGACACTTGGAGGTGGTTCCTGAGATTCTGTGTTTCTAACAAGCGCCATGTGTTGCTGATGCTGCTGGTCCATGGACCACCCTTTAAGGTTCAAGGGCAGGGAAAATGCAGAGACCAGCTGCCACGTAGACCCTTGGGACAGTATCTGAATGATGACCACTAGCATCAACCTCACATCACAGTCAAAGACAGGCAAGAGTTGACATAAGTTAAGACTAGGTCCTCACTGCAAGATCTTTCTCAGTGTTTTTCCAACTTAGCCATCTTCCTTTCTCCATAACAATTGCCATTGCACAATAAAAATCAGGGTGGTTATGATATTTACCGCGCTCAGCCCAAGGCTTCCTGAGCTCAGCCCAAGGCTCCCCGGGTCACCAAGCTCCCGGGCCGGGCTTGGTTAAATACTCACCGGGTGATTGAGGACTCGTGGTGTGTGATTAAGTAATTAGGCTGAGGAGGCTCTGGGAGCTGCCAGGTGCCTGCCCGCGGGGTGTTCGCAGAACCAGCTGGGCCAGAGCCTCCGCTCCTGCCCAGGGAGGAAGCTGGCAGCCTGGGCTCCTCGCAGGCCCCCCATGGCCAGGCCGCCCCCCTGCCTCCAGGCTGCTGAGGCTGCCATGACACAGGCACAGCGCCCGCCCTGCCTTGCCTGAGCTCAATCCCTGATGGCCGTGATGCCGTTGCCCCATTTTGCTTCCATTAAAAATGTCTGTGTATTTCCAACCCTCAGCAACTGGCTTCCGCCAGCGGAGGCAGCCTGCACCCTGGGCGAGGTCACCTCTGAGGACACCAGGGGCCTGTGGCTGCGACAAAGGTGGCTGTGAGCACAGGGGCTGAGGCTGGGGCCACACGAAGGCTCCAGGGTCTTCACGGCCTGGCAGGCCGCCCACGGGACCCCGCTCAGAGGAGAGGGACGCCGGCCTGGGCGGGGAGGGGTCCAGGTGCTGAGATGGCGCCCCTAGGATCGCCCTGGCTCAGCCTGACTAGCTCACCCTGGCATCGGCAAAGCCCCCTGGGCCGCCCCATCAGCCCCCAAACAGGAGCAGGAAGCCGGCCTCAGCGGGCCTCCTGTGCTGTGCGCCTCCTCCTCACCCAGAGGGAGCCACAGGGGGGAGGGTGGGGAGGGCGGTGCGCGGTGCGGTCTCACCAGGCGCCTCCCAAAGCCAGTGCTGGGTGTTCGGGTGGATGTTGGACCAGAGGTCCGGCTCATTCTTCCAAGAACACACAGTCCAGTGGCTCTTCGTTCCCAACAACAGGAAGGCAACTGAAACTATCACTCCATTTCTCCCCCCGCAGATGGGCACACCGCCCGCAGGCCAGAGGCACTGGGCTGGGCTGGGAGCAGGTGCTGCACCCGAGGTGGGTGTGGAAGCGGCAGCATCGGGGAGGGATCTGTCTTGTCCCCACAGGTGGGGAGACACAGGGACCTGGCCCGCAGCCCCAGCTCAGCAACGCGGGCACACCGGCCACCTGCACAGCGACCTACATACACCATGGCTCCCGGGGCAGAGCCGGCAGGGCAGAGGGTGGGAGGGCCTGGGTTATTGCGCCCGGGCTGCTGGGACGCCAGGCAGCTCTGAGCGAAAGTGAGAGCGAAAGCGAGAGCAAGAGCGAGAGCGAGCTGCTGTGAAGGTCTTCAGAGCATGAAGCCAAGTGAGAAGCAAAATACAGACCTGCAGGGGTGGGGGGAGGAGTGTGTCAGCATGTGTTTTTATTTACATAAACAAACAAAAGATGACACAGCTGATGAGGGAACTGGGTGTGGCAGACATCTTTAAGATCATGCTGAGCTTTGAACTTCAAGCTAACACCCGGCCGGCTGGTGTGGCTCAGTGGATTGAGCATTGAGCTGTGAACCAAGAGGTCCCGGGTTTGATGCCTGGGTTGTGGGCTCGATCCCCAGTAGGGGGCGTGCAGGTGGCAGCCAATCAATGAGTCTCTCTCATCATTGCTCTTTCTATCTCTCCCTCTCCCTTCCTCTCTGAAATCAATTATATATATATCGCTATCATCCGGCTCATCAAAAAGTTAAAGCCTTGGTAATAGCTTGAGATTCAGGTCAGTGTTTCGCTCATCTCTGTCTCCCCGCCCCCTTCTCCATGGCTTCCTCCCCTTCCCCTTCTCAATGGCACCCTCCCCCTCCCCTTTCTCAATGGCACCCTCCCCCTTCTCTGTGGCATCCCCGCCCCCCTCCTCCGTGGCATCCTTTGAAGCCCAGCTCCAATGCCAGCTCCTGATGCCCCACCAGCTGTCATCACTGTCTCCCTGCGTCTCCATAACGGACGTCTATACGTTTATTAAAGCATTTATTTCGCTCAGCCTTCCACAATAGTTAGTAATTAACCTGCCTGTCTCCCCCAAATGTCAGATTCCCGAGGGACAGAGTTCATCACAGCATGGCGGCTGAGGACAGAGTAATTAGGGGACCCCTGAGAGTGCCCCGCCCAGGAGGTGACTGGGGTTCTCTCTGGACTGAACTGGGAGCGGGACCTGCAGGAACAGGTGCTGGTCGCTGGGTTGACCGTGGGATGCCGTGGGCGGGCCAGGCCCCCTCTTCCTGCTTCAGGCTGTGGGGTCGGCATAAGGCGGAGTGGGGCGGCTGGCTATCTGGTGGCCTGTGTTCCGGGTCCAGGTGAGGCCCAGGTGGTCACACAGCCGGGGAGGACATGGGCAGGGCTGCCCCTGACCAACCCCCAAAGGGACCTGGGAACTCCGCCCCCCCCCCCCCCCCCCCCCGCAGGCTGCACCCACCTCCTTGTGACTGTGCCCCTCCCGGCATCTGTAACTCCCACTCACAAGTGCTCCTGGGTCGGGAGAAGGAAGATAAAACAACCTCAAATATTTTCAATTGAGGGGTTATTTTAAAGCAAATAGATGAACCTGGTGAAAGGGAGAAAGAGAGTGAGGAGGGAGTGTGGGAAAGAGAGGCTTTGTAATGACTTCCATGTGAGGACAGCCTGGGACCCCTTTCTCCAACCTCATCTCCTTCCATCCTTTCTTTTACTTTATGTTTGGAACACATCATAATTCCCCCACTTGTTCACTATTTCAAGCCTCTGGGGTCTTACTTGGCCTGCTCTGTGTCCATGTAGAGTTCTTTTTCCCTCCTTTTGGTTCGGATTCAAAACCCTCTGCCTTCCTCCTTTCCTTCTTCTAGGGAAAAAGAAGAGAGGAGAAGAGCCCTGAGTGCTTTGGCTCAGTGGATAGAGCGACGGCCTGTAGACTCAAGGGTCCCATGTTCAATTCTGGTCAAGGGTATGTACTCTAGGAGAGTCTTTCTAATTCCCTTTTCCTGTCTGTGCCAGGTACTCTCCCCTGGGGCCCAGTGCTAGCCTGTGCTTATCTCTGTCATGGTTCTAGTCATATTGGATGGAAATAATCACTCTGATCCTCTTGTCTAATTACAGTGGTTCTCAACCTTCCTAATGCCGTCACCCTTTCATGCAGTTCCTCATGTTGTGGTGACCCCCAACCATAAAATTATTTTCCCTGCTTCCTCAGAACTGTAATTTTGCTACTGTTAGGAATCGTAATGTAAATTTCTGATATGCAGAATGTATTTTCATTCTTTGCGACACACAGCTTGAGAACCGCTGGTCAATAGAGGATCCAGAAATTAACCCAAGCCATTATACTCAATTAATATTTGACAAAGGAGGCAAAAGCATACAATAGAGTCAAAACAGTCTCTTTAATAACTGGTGCTGGGAAATTTGGTTAGATACATGCAAAAAAATTGAAACTAGATCACCAACTTACACCATACACAAAAACAAACTCAAAATGGCTAAAGGACTTGACTGTAAGACGGGAAACCATAAAAACCCTACAAGACTCCATAGGCAGCAAAATTGCAGGCATATGTCGTCGCAATATCTTTACAGACACAGATCATAGGGCAAGAGAGACTAAGGAGAAAATAAACAAATGGGACTACATCAAAATAGAAAGCTTCTGCACAGCAAAAGAAACCATCAACAAAACAACAAGAAAGCCCACTGCATGGGAGAACATATTTGCCAATGTTATCTTCAATAAGGGTTTAATCTCCAACATTTTCTAACTGAGCAGGGAGGTTATGACCTCTTAATGGCAAGAAAACTACTTAGATCTTTCTCTATCTTCCGTGCTGCTCACCCCAAGTTGCATTTCAGAATCTCCCTTGAACTGAAAAGCTCGGATCCTCATTGAGTTGATGATGATGACAATGATAGCAATCATTTATTAAATACGTACAATGCACAAAACATTGATTTAGGCATTTAACTGTGCAACTTTGTTCATTCTTTACAAAGACTATAATGGATACCATTATTAGTTGCCATTATTAACCAACCTGCCCAAGGTTACACACCTGATAAGTGGGAAGTCAAAATTTAAATCTGAATGGTCTGAGTCCAGAGTCCACACTCCTAACATCCACAGCATGAGGATAAATGCACGTTCCTGTTTGAATGCAGGTCTGCCAGGACACTGCTCCACAGGGCGCACTAGTCACAACCTCAGCCCTCCCTTGTCATCCTTCACCCTACCTGTTCAAACCCGACTCAGGCCTCAACTCTCAGCTCAAGTGGGATTTCCAGAAAATCCTCTTTGTAACCCTCGAGTTGGTGGAAATGCTTCTCTTTTTGCTTCAAAGAAATCCCATGCAAGTCTCTGGCCATTTTCTCATCTGGGACATTCTTAACATCGCCCCCACCAACTCCTAGGTACAACCATCACACTTGAATAAGATGTGTTTTATCATCTTGTCAAAATGCAGTTTTTTTCTTCAGAAGCTTCCCTTTCGTTCTCTAGTGCTTAACACATCTTCCAGAGAATGTTCTATTTGCAGACCCTTCTCCGCGTGGGTCTAGCAGTGCTCGGAGGGTGGGAGGCAGATGCCCCTTTCTCTGCATTCCCTGGGCCTAGTACGACATGGGACTGAACCTCTCTGCAGCTGACAGATGAGAAAACAGAGGCCCATGTCACCCGGTGAGTCAGAGGCAGATCCAGGGATGACTCACGAGTCACCGATTGTTCCCCTGCATGGGCCCATCCACCCTGCACACACTTGTACAAATCCACACTGAGACCGCCGGAGAATACTAACCCACGTATCATGAACGAAGAGCATTTGAGAGAAATTACATTTGGACAACATATTTTAAAAGCTTCCTGACCTTATGCGGTGGAATGAATAGGAAAAAATATACTGGAACATGCCGTGACACACATTTCGGTGCCGGCTCTATGGTGAATTGCCGCTCCCCCCACCCCCAGTCTTGTTTCATTCCCATTCAAAGCCACTATTTGAGAACTAAATTGCTAAAGGGCAATTGCTTCCTTTTCTAGTGCTTCTGAATTGGCGAGGCCATTATCTGTGGCATAAAGTACAGGATATAAAATGCACATTTCAAGTGTCATTTGGGGCTCATGCATGCTATGGAATTGCCACTAAGAAAAATAATTGGGTTTTGTGAACATTTTCTCTTTAGTAGAGAGGCATTTTCTCTTTCTTTTGGAAAGAAGTACATTTTACAACATTCATTCATCATTCCATTATCCATTCAACAAACCAACAAACACTTATTCATTCATTCAGCACCTTCATTTAGAAAATGTCTGCTAGGCTTTTGTACAGGCATTAGGCATTGGGCAGGGCATAGAATGCTCACTGAAACGGGCGAGGCACCCACCCTCTGTGTGTCTAGTCCAGGGCTGGGATTATTAAGATGATTGCTCCTGGCCTCAAGGAACTAAAAAATCATTCTTTGTTTTTTTTCTTTTGTTCATTCCACAAGTGCGTGTTGAGAACAGCCATGCCTTTCAGCGTCTGCCTGTTTGTGGCTATGACTGGCTGGTTCACAGAAGAGGGAGTCTGTTCAAAGATCGAGGAAGGAGCAAGCACACCCTCTCGGACACACCCGATGCCCCACCACAGCCATTTTGCCAAGGCAGTCCATAAGGAGCCCGGGCAGGGTGCCCGTGTCGCCCAGCGTGAAGCAGCAGGAAAGGAAGGAAAAGGAATGATAAACCAGGTCTGTCACCCTACGTCTAGTCCTCACCTTTTCTACTATACGACTCGAGTCAGCCCATGCCATTTTTCAGCCATTCGGTGCGTGATTAATATGCTAGTGATCATCATCACTTAACTTACTAGATATTTGTTAGGTGTTTAGTAGGGATTAATGCTTTGAGATAAAGCAGAAAGAATTTGTAATTATACTTTGCTGATCATGAGATTTAAAGGCCAGAGTTAAACCCCAGATGCCCAGAGCAGGAACCAGCTTTCATAAGCAATGGAACTGGCTTGCCTGCCTTTGCTTTAACTCTTTCTAGCCCCCCCCCCCTCGCCCCTGCTGTTGCCCCCAGGGGTCACTACCTAAAGTAAATGACCTAAACACAAGCGCTTGTCTGCAGCTCTGTTTTTATGAGAATCCAAGCTAAGACAACGTGTAAAACAATGTTTGGGGATCCTTTTAAATGGACATGTGACATGACAGAAAGTAAGAAAAATAATCATAGGCCAAAACCTGGGGAAGACACATAGAGAGGGAGTCAGCAGCCAGGTCAGGGGCTACCCAGGGGCTACGTCTGGTGGCTTATGGTGGCCCAGAGCTTGGGTTGTAAAGATATGCATAGTATACATTTGAAACCTATATGTTCCTATTAACCGAGGTCACCCCAATAAATTTAATAAAAAATATAAAGATATGCATATTTCGTCACCCATGTTTTTATTGCTTAGACCAATTGAATAGAAGACGTGGATTCAAGTCTCCTTGGCCCCACCAGAACTCCTGAAATATATATGACACTTTCAGAAAAAAGACTAAAAAGTAAACACCCATATGGAAGAGATAAGAAAATGTAGTTGTTTTGCCTTAACTCTTGTTAGGGTAGGGTAAATTAGTATTCCTTGAGAATTTGTAATTATACTTTGCTGATTATGAGATCTGAAGGCCTGAATGAAAGCTCTTTGAA
The DNA here is from genome assembly GCF_014108235.1 of Myotis myotis. Classification (NCBI taxonomy): domain Eukaryota; kingdom Metazoa; phylum Chordata; class Mammalia; order Chiroptera; family Vespertilionidae; genus Myotis; species Myotis myotis. Next base: position 3,721,873 of record NW_023416320.1, read on the forward strand.
ATAAAGAATTTTTTTTTTTATTTTTTATCTTTGAAATTTGTTTTATTTTTTCAATAATTTTATGAAGCATATGAACTTTTTTTTAGAAAGATCAATTTTTGATTGAATTTGTAATGGGGTGACCTGCGGAGACAACCACCAGGGACTCAGATCAAGATTTAGGAGCCTTTATTAAGCTGGCCAGCGACTACAGTTACAGCACCCTTCCGAAGCAAAGGCTGAACTGCAGTTCCGACTACAGGAGTTACAGCGTTTTTATTTGCAAAAACCACAAAGTTAGTTACAAAGCCTTGTTTACACAATTTGTTCCCGACACAGTACAGCATCAGTACAGTGACCACCTTCTATCTATGTGCCCTAGGAACAGAGAGCACAGCGTGCCCCGTCTGGCCGAAGCGCCAGATATGCAGCCCAGCACAAATTTATTGGGGTGAAACTTTATTAAATTATATAAAGCAGGAACCAGCTTTATATAGCTGGTAAACAACTCTACAATACATCATCTGTACATTGCAAATAAAAACTTTATTTTAAAGGGGTGTTAGATTTGTAAAACTCAGGTCTTTACGCAATTCTGGGTCATTCCTAAAATTTTCTTTCTCTTTTGACTTTAACCCTGTCCCCTTCCATTTTGTGCTATGATTGATTCAAACAACCTTTCTCCAGTCTACTTAAAATCCACCCATTTACCTTTTAAAAGTTATATGCTGGAATGTGGGTATTGTGCAGACTGTGAGAGTCATGAAAACCTTCTCAGGTATGTGATTCAAATAGCATTTCACCCAGCCAGCGTGGCTCAGTGGTTGAGCGTCAACCTATGAACCAGGAGGTCAGGGTTCAATTCCCAGTCAGGGCACATGTCCAGTTTGTGGGCTCCACCAGTGTGGGGCGTGCAGGAGGCAGCTGCTCATGATTCTTTCTCATCATTTATGTTTCTATATCTCTCTCCTCCCTTCATCTCTGAAATCAATGAAAATATTTTAAAAAACAAATAGTGAACATTTCTTAGAGTGGAACATTCTACAGGCTACCGTGTTTACTCCTGGAAGGTTCTTCTGAAGTTCTGTGGTGATTTGATTATGAGAGCACAATGCTCCATAGGCTGGGAAAACACTAAAAGAATAAGAGCAATACACTTGAAATCACTGAAGGAGTAGATTCTTAGTAACCCCAAATCAATCTATATTGATTTTCTTTTAAACTGCGTGGTTTAGAAAAGAAGGTAATAACCATCTCAATTCAAATAAAGATTGAAATAGTTCAGTCGGTTTTGAAACCAGCCAAGGGGGAGGAATTCTCTACAAGTACTCTCACAAACCAAGTGCTTCTTTCAGCGGATCTGGGGGATGAAGCATCGACTTCCCCATTTTCCACTGGGCTGGTGAGTGAGACTGCAGTTTTGAGGTGAGACTGGCAAGTTCCAGTTCTACATCAAGGTGTCAGTGCTGAACGGTGCTCCATCCTTGACTCCTCATTTTACCTTGATGGCTCTGTCTCCAAAGCCTCACATCAACAGGTTTTTTAAGATGCCTCCTGGGTAAGAGACAACTATGCCTTCTACTAAATGTATCTGAGCAACAAGAAGACTGAGATCATAGTCTTGTTTCCCCCTCAATCTCCCAGTTTAATTGAGATATAATCTCTCTCTCTCTCTCTCTCTCTCTCTCTCTCTCTCTCTCTCTATATATATATATATATATATATATATATATATATATATGGCTAATATGCAAAATGTCCCCTCGGGAGTTTGACCAGGACACCAGGAGTTCGAGCGCTCACTCTGACGTGCGCTGACCACCAGGGGGCAGTGTGGAATGAAGGAAGGCCCCAGTCTGCAGCTGGAAGGCCCCAATTGGCCCTGATTGCGGACTAGGCCTAGGGACCCTACTCGTGCATGAATTTCATGCACCGGGCCTCTAGTTGACATAATATTGTAAGGTGTACCACATGTTGATTTGATTCATGTATGTATTGCAAAATGATGATCACTACCATAACACCTGCATTCCAGTACATAATGAACGCACTGCTTGTGATGAGAACACTTAAGATTGCTATCATCACCATGTTGTACATGAGACCCCCAGAACTTGTTCATCCTACAGCAGGAAGTTTGTTCCCTTTGACCAATATCTTGCCATTTCCCCCACCTCCAGCCCCTGGGAACCATCACTCTACTCTCTGTTTCTCTGAGTTAGGCTTTTCTTTTATTGCACACATACATGATATATTTTATCCTCAATTTATCCATTCCAATTCTCGACCTGGCTTCACTCCAGAGCTCACGATTTCCAAATTCCTTCCAGAATAGATGTTGTTGTCCTTTGAAGGAGTTAACGGCTGTGCAAAATTACTTTCCACCCTCATGTTGCCTCTTATCGCTTACAACAAATCAAAGACTCTTTTTTTTTCTTATAATACCAATTTGTTGCTACTTCTTTTATGGCCTGATAGCTGGTCCATTATTATGAAAGTTTCTTTTGTGCTTCAGAGGAATGTCTGTTCTCTAATTAAGTGGCACCGAGTTCTATACTAGTTCATTGGTTTGAGTTTATTGATGCATTGTTTGTAGCACCTCTATGGTTATTAATTTTGCAGTTGTTCCTTTATCAATGACTGAGAGAACTGTATTCAAACTCTCAGTATTGGTGACTTGGTCAATTTTAACTTTCAATTCTATTGATTTTAAGAAGTGTTATATCCTTAAACTCTATCTGCTTGATTTTAATATTCCTCCATCCGTATTTTCATGGATTTAACATATTTTCCCTACCCTTAAGTTTCAGCCTTTCTAAACACTTGTATTCTTGTAGATAATATGCAGTGAAATAGTCCCTCCCCCTCCCCTTGTAAAGCTAGTATCTTTCATTCTTAGAATCTCTATTAGTAATTGTGGTTATATTTTTATTTCACCATCTTATTCTGTGTTTTCTATTTATGCTGCTTTTCTAAACTTCTTTTTCCTCCCTGCCTTCTTTTGAGCAACCATATCTTTTTTATTCATTATCTTATCCATTCAAGATTCTAGACTCTATCCTTTCTCTTAATTTATACTTAAGACATTAACATTCACACTAAACACATTCTAATAAAAATCGATTTCTCTACCTGTCTCTTGAAAATTATAAGGACCCCAAACACTTAAACTTTTAGCACTCCCTTCATCCCCTACATATGATTACTGTCTGTATTTTAATTTCACCTCATTTTCTGCCTCAACATTAATCATTCATAGTTCTTCTATTATTGTTTTATACAGAAGTGTTTGTTTCCATTGACCCATTCTGCCCATCTCTTTGTTGAACCTGAGTGCTTCCCTCTGGATTGAATTCCCTTCTATTTATCTTTTAGAATAATTTCATTCAGTGAGGTTCTGTTGGTGGTAAGCTCACGCAACACGCGTACTGATGAAGACTGCAGAGGCTGGAAGAAACTCATTCAAGTGCCAGGTTTGCTATTACCAAATCTGTGATCAACTTCCCTGTGCCTCAGTTTCCTCACTTGTAAAACAAGAATAATATCTGCCTCATATAGGACTGGGGTGAGTTAAATATGTTACATGTTACCCAGGTAAAGTGCTTAGAACAGTTTGGTACAAATCAAACACCCAATATTCTTTTTAAAGGATGTGGGCACAATGATTACTCAATAAAGAGTAAATCATTTATGTTGGTGATTTTACAGTAAAAAGACGAGAATTTAAAACGTACAGAGAGGATGCTTGAGTCCTGATCCCTGGCTCTCTGGGTCCTCAGGTTTCATCAGCTTCTACGATGGACCCAGTGAGTCCTGTTTACTGCTCACGTTGGCTGCACAGCCTGTTCTCTGGCCGTCACTGCAGGCTGGACCTGTCTCTCTGGGCCGGGAGCATCCCCCTGTATGGTAGCATCCCTCTGTATGGCAGTATATATCATGTGATCTTTTCTTGTCTGGCTCTCCCATCAGTTCCTTAGAGACAGCGAGGGCAGAGGTTCCAAACTTCCAGCTCACGGGGGAAGGAATAATTTCTGCCCATGCTCTACCCTTTGACTCATTCCCTTCTCTGACTCTCATCGGGCCTTGCTTTACAAGGATGCGTTACTTTTCTTTAAATGTCAGCACCCTCGCGATCCACATTCTTGCTTTCTTCTTCCCGAACCCCAGGAGCTGTTTGAAAACTCCTGCTTAGTGAATAAAGAAATGAATGGTGTTGAAAGTGCTCCGTGAACTCCGAAGGGTTGAGCACATGCCAGCTGTACATAAAAACAGGAGACATTAGGCATCTGCTGTTGTCAGTTTCTGGTCTCAGAACCCTTCCCAAGGCTTCATCTGGACCTTTCTCCCCTGACTTAACTCATTTTGGTGTGCGTCCCCTACAAAGGGCATTTCTCCCCTTAGCACAGTACTTTCAGGCACTATTTTTTAAAAATATATATTTTTATTGATTTCAGAGAGAGGAAGGGAGAGGGAGAAAGAGAAACATCAATGCTAAGAGAGAATCATTGATTGGCTGCCTCCTGCACACCCCCTACTGGGGATGGAGACTGCAACCCGGGCTTGTGCCCTGACAGGGAATCAAACCGTGACCTCTTGATTCATAGGTCAACGTTCAACCACTGAGCCGCGCCGGCTGGGAGACACTGCTTTTAAACAGCATGAGTTTGTCTACCATGGTTCAGGCTGCTTCTATCCGTGGAAGCAGCAGCCCCCATGGGGCCTGGACTGCAATGGTGCTTCTTTGTACCTGACTGTCAGTAGATAAATGTCCCTCCCCTCTCGTCTGGCCCACTGTGTGGACCACACAGAGTGTAAAGTCAAGAAGTCACTATGCACCAGGGAGGAAAGGGTTCTATGGCGAGAGGCTGATGAGGTCACCGTGTCAATCACTATTTGCTGAAAAATTCTAGTCTGCATTATCTGTAAATATCTCATCTAACAGCTCCATGTTTCAATGTGTATGGAGGGAGACAGAGAATGACATAGGGACAGAGGAGGCTGAAAGGACCATATCTTAGTTAATAATTGTGATAGATTAGTCTTCTCTTACAGAATTTTTATACCATCAAATCCTTCCAAAATAAGAATATATTCAGACTAGAGGCCCAATGCACAAAATTCGTGCAAGGGGCTCAGCTCCTGCCACCGTGGCAGCTGCCTTGGTCCCCACCACAGCGGCAGCTGCCTCGGCCCCCACTGCTGTGGCTTTGTCCAGAAGGTCGTCCGGAAGGACGTCTGGTCTAATTAGCATATCACCCTTTTATTATTATTATAGATAGTTTGGAATCAGCTGTATTCAGATTCTGAACTCATTCGTTCAGTAAATACAGACTAGTCCCTGGTGCAGCGAGGTCCTACAATAGATGCTGGCAACACTAAGACAAATAAGAAATTGGCTTACCCCCAAATAACTCATATTCCATAGGGTATAAGAAATGGAAATGGCAGAAACAGAATCCAAAGGACACAAATTAGAATAATTAACATTATCTCAGGTTAGTAGATTTGAGTGATTTGATATGTCATCACAAGCCTGTATTCCTTTTGTAATTTTAAAAAATCTAATAAAATACACTTAAGAGAGTCATTCATTCATAGGTATTAGGCTATCAGAAATGCTCTTATCTATCCTGGCAATGTCTAGGGCAAGAGGGTTCCCTTATCCGGTCCCCCGGGACTCAAAAAAGTCCTCCATCCCCACCTCCCGTGCTAGAAATGGGAGAATTAGCATCCTCCTACTTGACTGATTCCTAATTTACAAGACAGTCACCATCAATCCACCAAGGGCTGCATTTAATTTCACAGGCGGGATGCCCCTGCATAGCATCTGCAGGCTGGGACGCTGGGCTGCCTTTCATGGGTCGTCATTCTGTCACCTCTCACCCATTTGATAAGGGCTCTCAAATGAGGCTCTATTTCATGGTTCTCCTCACTCGGGGCCTGTTGCTTGCTGAAAGCGGATATCTCTTCAAAAGTGCCACCATCACCCAGACAAACACAGCAGCAGACATCGATGGGGCGGCCACTGTTGAGACTGGCCCTCAGCATGTCACCCTATGGGAGGAGACCTGCCGATCCAAAGCTACAGTGTAACTCTGGCTGTTGCTTTTGCTGTGAGTAACAAACTATCTTTATCTCTGATCCAGAGGTCGCCGGCTGTCCTGACAGTGCATACAAAAAACACTGTAATGAGCTAACTTGACTGTAAATATGTAAAATATCAGACACTTCATGGTTCTTTGAGTGGCAACATCCAGGCATCATGAAGAATGTAGCTCAGATATGTAATGAAAGGAAGACTATTAAAAAGATATAAAGAGAGAAGGACACACTAAGATCCAGCTGCATCTCAAAGGTGTTCCAGGCGGAATAAATGAAAGAATGAGGGAAGCGATGATACACGAAGACATAATGCTCTAGAATACCCCCCACCCCCAACACACACACACACACACACGAGAGAGAGAGAGAGAGAGAGAGAGAGAGAGAGAGAGAGAGAGAGAGAGAGAGAGAGAGAGTCTTAGAGCCAGTGAGTTCAACAAGTCACTGTAGTGGTGAAGTGGGTGACATTGTTTCTGATAGAAGTTCTAATGGCATTTAGCCAGGAACCAGATGGCTCTGTGGACGAAAAGGGGCCACCTGCTAACCTGACAGCTCAGGGAAGGCCTGCATGGCGGTCCTGCAAACTCAGAGACCCAAAGTAACCACAAAGGATGGTCCGAAAGTAAAACTTTTACTAAAAGCAGTTACGGTGGGTAGTCACGTCCTAGGCCAGTATCTTCCCTGACAAAGGTCAATCTTTACCTTAAAGAGCCTATTGTCTTTTTGCATCTACGACAACATATCAGGTAATTTTCCTTTTTCCGGGCCCCTCAAAGCACAGGCATCCCTCTGCGAAGACCACAAATCCCCTCATTGTCACTGAGTTAATTGTTGACGTTAACTTCCTGCACCCCCCTGAGTAAAAGAAGCGTGTGTCTATCATTTTACTTTTTATCCAATCCCAGAGGTTTCCCCACCTTGCTTTCTCTTGCCTCCATAATCTATCACCAAAGGAGTTCATGTAACCCACTTACGTCTCCTCCTTTGATTGTAATTTATAAAACAAGGTAAAAACAAAAACCAAGACCATTCTTTGGAGTATTATCTCAATACATTGAGATTCTGCTTCCCAGACATTGCTGACAGTTTGTCTCAAATAAACTCACAAAAATTCTTCACAGGTTTGAATGTTTTTTTTTACGTTAACAGCTCCATGGAGCTATATATGAATTCAGCCTCCCCCTTGGCCCCTGGTTACATATAGGCCCAGAGTGGGCGTGGCCCCCTCCATGTGGAGATAGTCCCGCTGGACCTGAGAAAGAAGGAGAAGTTGGTCCCCTGTGCATCTTTGAATGTCCAGTCCTACGCCCTAAGGGAGTGTTAGCAACATAAGCTGCATGAACAACCTCTGTGCCTGCGTGCAATGCTTACAAACACGGAACTCTCTCCAGGCCACATGCTAATACTCAGGCACAGAAAGCTGAGTCAGTGCCTGGATATGGCTTCAAAACTCATTCTGCCTCTAGAATGTTTTCATAGACGAATGACTCCACACCTAGACTAATTTAATCCGATCTCTGAATGCTGCCTATACTATGCTGGTCCAAGGATTTAAATGAATAGGAATCTAGTCTGTGTTTATAGAGAGAAGAATAACTATCATAAGAGGGTCATTTTATCCAGCATAATCAATACACATAATGAAATTTCAGAATATCACAATAGATTTGATATATGTGTGTGTGACTTAAATAGCTGATGGTAAAATGTATATGGAAGAGCTGAGAATAGCCAAGCACCTTTACAGATGGAGGAGAAAATGAAAAAGGAAGTAGGAGAAGCATTCATCAGATATCAGATTTTAAAGAAGGAGAAATTGAAGGTTTTCAAACAATGGAATGCTGTATAGCAAGCAAAATGACTGAATTATATCCACCCATGTGTCTATTCAAATCTTCATGAGTATTTTTTGAAAGCCTATTGTATGAGAAAGATAACTGCAGAATATGTCAGCATAATACCACTTAAATAAAAGTTTCAATCACACGAGAATGTACAATATTCTGCTTGCAGGAGCACACACATAGGGCCAGCGCAGGCATTGTGCCACACGGGGCAGACTGAAGGAGTGACCGAAGGACAAAATCCAGCCCCCACCCCACTTGCCAAGAGGGATAGAAACATCAGTGATGAGAGATAATCATTGATCAGCCGCCTCTTACACGCCCCACACTGGGGATTGAGCCCACAACCCGGACATGGGCCCTGTGACCTCCTGGTTCATAGGTCAAGACTCAACCACTGAGCCACACCAGCTGGGCAGGAAAATGTTTTTGTGTTCAGTTACTTCTTTGAATGCACATCCCGATGGAGGAATGACTTCTAGGGACACTCCCACCATCTTCTGTGCTTACTCACCTGGATTGGGGACCTGCATGTGCAGGGCCAGAGGTCATGTGTGGATCTCACATCAGAAGGCATAGGTAGTGATTCATCCGTGGCATCAGCTCAGAAAGTATTTACTATTACTCACTGCACAAGACAACGTAATTCTCTCTGAAATACTACAGCTCACATAGGGAGGAAACTTAATAAAGTTCTCCCCAAATTGGACAACAATCCCCCAAGTTTACAAGACATCACTGTGATGAAGTAAAGCTTAAATTAACCTAAACTATCAACAATAAAGAAACAAGTTTTAATTGACTGTGATGGAGAAAAAAATTGAATTATCTTTCTATTCTCTCTCTACAAAATAGTATAGTTTCAAAAGCATTCCAATTGGAAGTGTCAATCAAAGAATATGACACCAAAACTGTAGGGAAAAGGTATTAAACAGGAAATTTATGTTATTTTTCTGGATTTTGTCATTTATATGACATTTGTCAGCTTAAATTTTTTTCAACTATTGTAAGTTTCACTTTCAAAATAAATATAAACATTGGTGCCTAATTTTGAATTTCTATGTTTGCAATTTTTTTCTTTAAATAGCCAGCCCCCCATATTGCATAACCTTTAGGACCCAAAACATGTAGGTCGTCTTTCTCATGGTTCTAATGTTGGGAATAATAGCTCAGAGGAATGCACACCATCTTTAGGGAAGTGTGTGCCTCTGTGAGCAGAGGAAAAGAAATGAAAACAGTGAGATGAACAACTTGAGACCTCAAAAAAATTCTATTTTATTTCTGAAAGTTATCAGAAGCAAATGGCAAAATTCACACTTGTTCCTTCCGAATGGACTGCCTATATTTTCTTTTTTAAAAAATTTTCCTACGTGTTTAAAATATTTCCCATTATTTAAAATGATTAAAAAATCCAACATACTTTGTGCATGGACTGAAGATAGGAAGACGAATTCGGAAGTTTACAGTGGTCCAGACAAGAGATGCTGGGGCCCTGCACTTAGACAAAAGCAATGGCAATGGCAATGGCAACCACTGGATGAATCTGAGAAATTTGTGGAGAACAGAATCAATGGGCTTCGTGACTGATCATGAGTAGATGATTAGGCAGAAGTCCAGGATGACCAAGTTTCTGGTGTAGACAACCAAGTGAAGGCTGGTGCCACTGGGAGGTCCTTTGGACGGAGAATGACAGAGATGGAGGGGAAAATAGGCACCACTTGCTCACAGCCTCCTTCTCTCATATTATAGATGGAAAAACTGAGAACCAGAGGAGTGCAATCACTCACTCACTGTAAGGATGCTTCATAGCAATAAAGACAAGAATTTGGTGCTCTATCAGCCCAGGCATTTTTTTTTCTTACCAATTTTTCTAGAATCTGGTAGTGAAGAAGGTTGCTAATTATCAGGTATCTTCTGAAACCCAGCATTCTAGGACTCAAAATAATCTAACAGTTCAAATGCTCTTGACACAATCCAACTAGCTGAGAGCTAATCTTCCAGAAGCAGTATGTGATAGTGGGGTAAGCCCAGGAGTCAAACCCTGGTCACCATCCCCGGTTTCACCCCTGATCTGCGGCCCGAACATGGCATTTGACCCCTAGGAGCTTCAATTTTACTAAAGCTAAAATGGGAATGTTAACTCCTGCCAGCATTGCTGTGAGGACTGGATGAGCAAATAGACTTACATTAATGAAAACGCTGTGTCCAATGAAGAAGAGCATATATGTTCAAGGGAACCATCATTATTATTGAAATAGAACAATGCTACAGAGTTTCATAATCATTGTTGGCCTAATGCAATGATTCAATTCTCGTTCCCTGAGCAGATGCGCATGAACTATTGTGCACATTTCTCTGGTGTATCTCAAGCTCCATAAACTGATTCATTAAGATCAGAGAGTTATTTCTGGTTTTGCACAGAAAAGAAGCATTTTTCCTGAATCGTCAAGAGGAGCACCGTTTTCTCAGTCATGGGGTGGATCTTTTTAATCCCATACTTATAACCGAATGTGATTTGACTCTTCACATTTTCCCTCAATATGTGGATTTCTTCTGTAAATAGCTGTCCACTAATAAGTTAATCCGCATTTAATTTCAGAAAGCACAAAGGTGATAAAGGAGACATCCTGGGGATTCCAGTTCATTGCTGCACTGCTAACCATTTCACATTTTCAACTGGAAACAATTTCATTGGGGTCAGTATTCTATTATGTGGATGGACCTGGGGTTTAAAGTCCTGGTTTCAATTTTTTTTACCTGGTTTCCTCACCTTCAAAGAGATATGAGGGAATCGAATGAGATAATGCATTTTAAGTGAAGAATAAGATGCATATTAGAAACTCCATAAAAATTCACTTAATCCTCCAGTCTTGGGCACTGGGTAAAAATCAACTTGTAGTAATACAATTTCTGAATTCTCTGGCTTAAGCACATAGAGTAAGGAAAGGCAAAAGCAGCCTAAATCAATAGAATTCTGTTGGCAAGAATCTCTGGCTCATTTGCAAGAGTCATCTAGAGCTGTGTTGATTTGGCATCACTGAAAAGTCATTTTTTAAAAAGTTGTTCTAAAAATTATTGAGTGATTATTAAGCAGAGGTGTATCATCAGTTTTAGGACATAATTAACTAGATATACTTAGACTACTCTAGGAAGTCATTTCAATAATTTTGGAAAGTAATTTTAACTCTTTTAGGCAATAATGGAATAATTTAGAATTGTTTACTATGATTCAATGATTTGCTCTTCTGTGCAATCCTGACCTTTCGGGGGCCATCTCATTGAACTTACTATGCCAGACCCTCAATCGGTGTTTTCATGCTTCTCTCCACTCTCACATGGTCATGAAGACAGGAATCACGTCATTTTAATGTTTGTATCCCCAGCATCTAACACGGAGCTCAGTGATGCTTGAGGAATTGAATCAAATGGAACGTGTTCTCTGAAAAATATGAGCCATAAGTTCATTAAGCAAGTACAGGGAAGGTTTCCATCGAGAAGCCTGCTTCATCAGAGAAATTTTTCTTGCTTCCACATGCGCCAGGACTGTAAGCCACCCAATTATTTCCGCACAGGATTTTAAATTCCACTCTGAGGATGTTGCCATGTCATTGAAATGAATCCGCATTGCGCCACATCTGTTAATAACCTCCCCGTGTTCTCACGGCTGCAGACAAAGGGAAGGAGACAGGTGATGGTCTGAGAATGTCACAAAGCAGCGAACGCGTATCCTACCTCCTGCCTTGGCAAGAATGAGCATTGAGATATATTCTCCATGCAGATTAAATTCGCTGTCTTTTCAGGGGAAGTTATGAACCCTTTGGGGCAGGAGAGCTGAGCACTGGAGACCCAAGGCACTAATGAATTTTCCATGGAACAATCTTCCTCACTGTGCAGGGAAGGGCTGTATTTCCAGCTCAGAGTTCTCATGAACTTCTACAAAAAAAAAAATAGAATAATCAGGGAGCCATTTTCCCTTTAGCTGTGACTCTCTCTACTGGATCTCAGCTGAATGTCAAGTTCTCTGCTCGGGGATGAACCAAGGAAGCTGTGGGGAAGTGCAGCTGGGTGGTATGAGGCATTGCCTGTCTACGGGCCGGCCTCACATGCATCAGCATTAAACTTGGCGCCACACACAGTGGACAGGGAGCCACCTAAAAAGTGATGGCACCAAATTCCTTTCACAGACGAGGACATTGAGGCCCAGAGGGAAGTGACATGGCCCGATATTGTCCAATTCAAAATCTGCTTTCTTTCTGGCTTAGAATATTGCACATGGCTTCTGTAGATGCAAATATTCTTCATATCTTTTGGTTTTTTTCAAATGACAGAAATTCCAACTTCAACTTGAGCTTAAGTGACATGTGAAATGTATAAGCTGAATGAATGGCCTGTATAGTCCCAGGTCCAGCTTGAGCCCGGCACTGAACACCAGCACCTCTCTCTCGTGGCCCTGCTCTTATCTGTGCTGCCTTCATTTTCACACTCCACACGGCGACAAGAAGGCTGCCTACACCCCAGGCCTACATCCTCTTACGTTAAGCCCAACAGAACGAGCACCCACCCTGCTCAGCAGACTTGGCAGAAGTCTTACTGCATCTTGTGAACTTGGAGTGGCTCCTGGATCTATCCCTGAAACAACCACTGTGGTTAAGAAGGTGCAATCCTCTGTCCCCCAAAACAGGCAACCCTAAATCCTCACCCCATGGGCTTTAACTTGAACTTCCTTCACTGGTGGGGCACTGGTTCATAAAAGACGTGCGAAGTAGGGAGAAGGGGATGAGCTCTGGAGTCCAAGAGACATGGGTGTGAATTCTAGGTGGCCCCCTGCAAGCTCTGTGACCTGAGATAGGTTCATTAACTTCTCTAAGCCCATTGCTGTGATAACAATAAAACAACAATGCTAATAAGAGCCAATTCAATAAAGCGTTTAATGTCAGACACTTCGGGTTATATAGTATATTCCCTTATGAAGTAGGAATTTCAAGTCTGCAAAACTTTCTGTGCAATTTGAGAATTCTACAAACTCAGGAAAATAATTTTTTTTAACAAAATGAGCTTGGTGCTAATTCTTTTAGCATAAAAAGCTGGCCTGTGAGACCATGTATCATTTATCTTCATCTCACCTACTGTCAACAGTCACATGGCTTCGCTGTAGAAATATGAATGCTGTTGACTACAGCGTGCTTCTTATTACAGATGCATCTCCTACTTGTTATATTATACAGCTATTCCATGTGCATCCTCTCAGCTTTGAAAGTTACCAAAAACATTGAAATCTGAAACATTTCTGGTCTGAAGATGACCAGGTAAGGGATAAGTAACCGATATCATTATCCCCATTTCATCAGGAAACCGAGACAGGCAATGGTGAAGACACCCGCCCAGTCACATTCGCACATCCTCTAGGGCAGTGATGGCGAACCTTTTGAGCTCGGCGTGTCAGCATTTTGAAAAACCCTAACTTAACTCTGGTGCCGTGTCACATAGAGAAATTTTTTGATCTTTGCAACCACAGTAAAACAAAGACTTATATTTTTGATATTTATTTTATATATTTAAATGCCATTTAACAAAGAAAAGTCAACCAAAAAAATGAGTTCACGTGTCACCTCTGACACGCGTGTCATAGGTTCGCCATCACTGCAGGTAGCACAGAGAGGACTGAGAGGCAGGCACTCTGACCTCGGAGCGCTAGTCTCAGTCACCGGGTACGAGGTATCCTTGGGCCACGTGAAGAGTCCTGGGATGGCGCCCCTGGGGGACATCCTGAAGAAACACTCAGCTCGACCTGGAACTCTCAGGGTCTGCGCTTGTGGATTAAGAGGAGCGTGTACAGTGCAGAGGAAGAAGGCGGCCACTTGCCTCTGTGAGCAGGAGGCTGGCACCTACCATGATGGGCACTTTCATGTGTTTCCAGAGACCACTCACGGCAGGTGGGATGATGTCCCTTCATCGTCTGCAGCCTGACAGTTCCCCCAAAGGGGTTGCTGAGTGACCTTGTCCTTACCTGTCAGTCTGAGTGTATTTACTCGCTGCCACTTTTATTCCAACTCTGGCAGACGATCACATTTCCAGTTAGCAGCTCCCTTCCAATTAGTCATTCTTCATGGCAACTGGACATGCTACGTCCCCCACTGCCCACAACCCTGACAGAAGCAATACAAAGCCTTATCACTTAACGTGGATTTAATTGCTTTCGAATGGGTCTGATTAGGAAAACACTCTCAGCTCATTAAGTCCTGTGGCCAGGATGAACGATATGTCACAGCGCCACCAGCCAAGCTGGAAGGGGCCAGGGCTCAGCTGACACCAAGGTCACATTGGCCACAGGGCTGCAGGGGTCGGGATTCAGTGCCGGCGACACGGGCAGGTGAAGGATGGAAGCCACTGGAGGCTGGGAGAAATGTTTGGAATAAATAAGGAAGTGATTTCAAAGAAAAGAAAAGGTGAGTTGGAATAAACCTTCAGGATCATTCATCTTTCTAATATTACAAATGTAAAAGGAGGAGAGAGACATGCCCAAGTTCATCTATCCAGTTTCTAGAAGCATTACTGGGGCAGTTACGCAAGCCATGAACCGTGAGGTCACCCAAGATTCATCTTTTCAAAGGCATGTTGTATCCATTCGCCAATTTTATTTTTGTAAAGATTCAATGGAGGGTTCACCATTTCATCAATGCTTATCTCAATTTCCTGTAACTGCAGGTACTTAAAATAAATCAGGGTCAATATGTACGTTCATCTGGGAAATACCTAATGAAGTTCTTCTTAGTTAATATCGCTCCTTCTCTTTTACCCAGTCTACGTCACTTTTTCTCTAGCTAGTTAGCTTTCAGGAGAAAAATTCATTACTGTGTCACTAAGAAGCCCACTGTGATTATCTTTGTAATCATAACTGTTATGTGTGACTGGTTTTATATCCTAGTCAAGTTTTAATTGGCTTTAAACGAGCAGATGAAAACAATTTATTTGCTATGAGTCCAAGACATGTTTTGCCCTCAATACATGAATGTTGAATGTCTTTTATTGAAATATAGTTACTATACACTGTTATATTAGTTTCAGGTGTACAGAATAGTTATTCAACATTTGTACACTTAACAAAGTTACATAACCATCTGACACCATACAAAGTCATCACAATATTATTGACTACATTCCCTATTCTTACCTTATGCCCCGTGACATTTACTTGATGACTAGAAATTTGTAACTCTTCCCCTTCACTTTTTCACTTCCTACCCCTTCCTGTCTGGCAACCATTACTATGTTTTCCATGTGTACGATGAGTCTGTTTCTGTTTTGTTTTGTTTGTTCATCTGTTCTGCTGTTTACAGCTGTTTCCTTCCTTCCCAGTGGCTTGCCTGTGGAGATACTTAATTATTCATAGCGCTACCTTTAGGAAGTGCCACTGGGCTCTACTGCTTTAGATGCCACTTCTACTATTATTAGCCTCAGAGCTATTTCTTATTTCCTGCAGCGCGATGAAGGTGGGGAAAGAAGTGCGCATGCTTCCCTTTCCAGAGCCCCAGAGCTCCGCTCAGCAGCGGCCAGGCTCCTAAGCATTTAATGAAAACGATGGAAGACCTCATTTCCCT
This sequence comes from Myotis myotis, assembly GCF_014108235.1. NCBI lineage: Eukaryota > Metazoa > Chordata > Mammalia > Chiroptera > Vespertilionidae > Myotis > Myotis myotis. The sequence continues at coordinate 3,737,396 of NW_023416320.1, forward strand.
GGTTGTTCTTTGTTCCCTTGACCTCAGATGATCAGATAAGGGGCAGTACAAGAGGATGGTGTGATGCTTCAATGATTTATCTACCTCGTTTTTCTGTTCATGAACAATCCTACATGCCTATGGTTTTTGCTAGCCTTTTCTCAAGACTGACTCTGCTGTCCCATTGTCTTTCTTTGCTGCAAAAAATTATCTGCCAACATGAGACGTTTACTTGCTAGATAGAGCTCAGAGTGTGCCGGGGTATGGACCGGCTCCCGGCAAGAGTGTTCTTTTTTTGTGACTTTCTCTCTCTTTTCTTTTCCGCAGGAAAAGGATGGTCTTCTTTCAGGTTTTTTCTTTTCATCAATATACTCATTTGTTACGGAATACTCTAAGGCGCCCACATTGATTAATATGTGTTTACCGTCTGGCCCACTGCCGTGCACAGTGTTTGCGAAGAAGCACACAGCCTCTACCATGGAGATGAATGCACTCAGTTTAAAAGGAAGTGTTAACACGTCTGGTGTCCAGATGCAGCGATCATGACTTAGTAATAGATTTAATTTACCCAATGCATGCTGAGAGTCTGCTGTGGGCAAAATTCTACATCAGTACTGATAGTAAACGGTTGTCATTCGCTGGGTGTATGGTTTAATGGGAAAGGTTTACATATAAGTGTTATTATTATTTTTTTAAATATATTTTATTGATTTTCTACAGAGAGGAAGGGAGAGAGATAGAGAGTTAGAAACATCGATGAGAGAGAAACATCGATCAGCTGCCTCCTGCACATCTCCCACTGGGGATGTGCCCGCAACCCAGGTACATGCCCTTGACCGGAATTGAACCTGGGACCTTTCAGTCCGCAGGCCGACGCTCTATCCACTGAGCCAAACCAGTTTCGGCAGTGTTATTATTTTTGCAAAACTCACAGACAACAGTGTAGATAGGCTTTTGCAAAAAATCATAAATACTGGGGGTGAAAGTGTTTTATTACAGTTGTATCTTGAGTTGGGATGTGAAACAAGGGCAGAGCTTCAACAGGTAGATATGAGTTTGTGAACATTCCAAGAGTACATGAGCTATAGGGGGCAAAATCCTAGCATGATAGGTAGGCATAAAGGGAAAGTTTTCCAAAAGGAAAAATAGGTTAAGGATACAGGAGCCTTAGCTGTATTACTCCTTTCAACTGAATGTGAATCAACAATTTCCTGAAAATAAAATGTTTAAAAAGTGAGAGGGGAATGACCAATAGGTACGTGAAAAGATTCTCAACATCATTACTCATTAGGAAAATGCAAATGAAAACTGCAAGGAGATACCACCTCACCCTCATAGGATGGTTGTTATCAATAAAAAAAGAAAATAGCAAATGTTGGCAAGGATGTAGAGAAAGCTGAACCTTTGTGAATTGCTGGTAAGAATGTCAAATGGTTTAGGTTCAGAGTCAACACGATCACTTTCACCAAACTCTACTGAGCAAAGCAAGTCGTAGAGACCTATGATGAAACAGACGTTACCTTTCATAGGAGGAGACTCAAAGCTGCACTGCAGGATGACAGAGAAGAGTGAAAGTCTCTGGTCCCTTTTTGAAAATATATCAGTTTGTACATGCCCCATAATAAGGGATTAAATAAATGAATGATCCAAATGTTGAAATAATAAATAGCAATAGCAATTTTAAAGAATATTTAATGAATGGGAGAAAATGCTATATGTAAAATGAAATAATATACAAAATAGTAAGATATATACACACATAAGTATATAGTGATATGTATATATATGAATACATATATTTATTCCCATATTTTTAAATCCATATTTTCTAAATTTTCATTTCTTATATTCTGGTGACAATTAGAAAAAATGAACTTTCTCAAATTGCAATTTTTTAAAATGTGTTTGGATTTTTTTAATTCTTAAACTTACTTGAACCTTGTGATCTAATTTACAAAGACCAAGAATTTTAATATGACCTTCGTTTTATCTCTCATATGATTGACCACAAAATATTATAATCCAGGATTAATTTAGATCCTACTATACCGGCACTGTTCATAACACAATCACGGATATTTTTAGCATTCTACAATCTCATCTTTATCTCAACCTTGATCTTTTAATCTACATATTCTCTGCTAGGAGCAAGAAGCTTAAATAACTAGGCCAACAAATCAGAATCAATGTACTTTCTTGAATTTAACTGACAGGGAGAGAAGAGAAACATTACATTCTACCTTGCCTATTTGTTAATGTTCTCTCTTGGTTCAAATTTGCTTCCCAGATCAAGCTTCACTTCATTCATTCCCTTAATGTTCACTGAACTGTTTGCACAGTCCCTGCCTTTGAACAGTTGAGAATCCAGTGGGAAGACAAGCAAGTGAACAACCACATGTTCACTGTAGTATCTGCTTATTTGCTGCGAGAGAACAAGTAGATACTGCCATATGAAAACCTCTGACTCAGATATAATTTTTTAAATATATTTTATTGATTTTTTACAGAGAGGAAGGGAGAGGGATAGAGAGTTAGAACCATCGATGTGAGAGAAATATCTATCAGCTGCCTCCTGCACACTCCCCACTGGGGATGTGCCCGCAACCAAGGTACATGCCCTTAACTGGAATCGAACCCGAGACCCTTGAGTCCGCAGGCCGATGCTCTATCCACTGGGCCAAACCGGTTAGGCTCAGATATAATTTTTATTTTTGTGGGTGAGGGAGGTGCTGGAGGAAGATTAAGAAAGTTGACCTTTAAAAATATGAATTTTCATTTCTTCTTTCACCAAATATTTATAGTCTGCCTACTCACTGCTGGTAGCACGTGCCCACGCTGGATTGGGTGCTCTGAGGAGATAGGGAGCAAAGCAAAGCTCCTCCCCTAAGTCTAGGCACATTCTGGGTGTGGAAACAGAGAGCAAACAAATAAACATATATGCATCGGTAGCAATAGTGCTACGGAGAAAGATGAGAGAAGATCTGGAAAAGTGTTACAGGCACTACATAGGATGACCCCGGGCCATCCTGCCTCCTTCCTTCCCTGCTTCGAAGATGAGTCTTCCCTCCTGGGATCTTCCAACCCATCAAGAATCTAGAGTTGGCTTGGTCATATTATTCTTCTCTTGGAATCAAAGTGGATTAAGCCAACATAGTCTTTCTCACGCATACTTGCCAACTCCCCATAAGCCCAGGATTTTCATTTAAATATCGACATGGACCAGGTGGACAACACAATGAGTGAGGTGGATGACGTATAAGACATTAGAGGTGTGTGTGTAGTGGGGGGGGAGGGTCTCAAGTTTACTAGATGTTATCTGTTTCAAATAAATAAATACATTCAAATGCAGTTATTCCTAAATGGCTCCTCTTTGGAGCAGCATTTTTTGATCCCTTCTATAAGAAGTCTTTGACTCTAAGTGACTTCATTGAAGTGTGGGTTAAACTGCCAAGATTGAATAACATCTGGGGAGCTGCAGGTACAAATCATGGCCGCCAGAGCCAACAGAAGCAATCTTTTGTGAGGCAGACGAGAATGTGAGCGATGAACAGTTTGTGCATATGGAGAATTTTTCCCATCAGATACCTCTCCTGTGAACATCAGTTGCTTCAACTTCCTCTGCTCCCTCCTGAGGTTTGTTGTTGTTGTTGTTGTTGTTGGCGGGGGGGGGGGGGGGGGGGGGGGAGGGGCAGGGGGGAAGCAATCATTCCTCATTGTGGAACTGGGTGGGGTCAACATTCAAGTTGTACTCTGTTCCCCTAACCTTAACCTTTACCCTTGGAACCCTGACCCCAGCCAAGAAGTGAGCATAGAATTCAAGGCTAGGCTAAAATATACATAACATAATATTTATCATTTGTGGATATACCATTAAGTGGTGTTACCTATACCCAAAACTTTTCATCATCTCAAACTGAACCTCTGAACTCATTAAATAATAACTCCACATTCCTCTCTCCTCCCAACCCTTGGTAACCTCTATTTTCTATCTCTACATATTTGTCTATTCTGGGTACCTCATATAAGGAGAGTTATATAGTGTGTGGCCTTTGTGTCTGGCTTGTTTCATTTAGCATAATGTTTTCAACGTTCATCCATGTTGTAGCTTATATAAAAATTCCATTTCTTTTTATGGATGAACTAGAGGCCCAGTGCACAAAATTTGTGCACTTGGGAGGGAAGGGGGTCCCTCAGCCCGGCCTGCGCTCTCTCGCAGTATGGAAGCCCCTGGGGGATGTTTGGCAGTCAGACATCCTTAGTGCTGTGGAGGCGGGACACTGCCACTGCGCTCGCCAGCCATTAGCCTGGCTTCTGGCTGAGCGGCGCCCCCCCGTGGGAGTGCACTGATCACCAGGGGGCAGCTCCTACGTTAAGCATCTGCCCACTGGTGGTCAGTACACATCATAGCGACCAGTCATTCTGCCATTCAGTTGATTTGCATATTAGCCTTTTATTATATAGGATAATATTCCATGGTATGCATATACCACAATTTGTTTATCTACTCATTTGTTGATGGGCACTTGGTTTTTCCACCTTTGGCTTTTGTGAATAATGGCACTATGAACATTGGCCTACAGGTGTCTATTTGAATCTCTGATCTTAATTCTTTTGGATGTATATGTATGTATCCCTGAGTCTTATGGTAGTTTTTTGTTTACCTTTTTAAAGCACCACCAAACTATTTTTCCCAGTGACTGTACCATTTTATATTCCTGCCAGTAACACATCAAAATTTTAACTTTTCACATCCTTGTCAACACTTATTTTTTGGGTTTTGTTTTATTTCTTTATATTAGCCACCCTAGTGAGTATAAAGTGAAGTGATAGCTCCTTGCTTTGATTTTCAGTTCGCTAATAGCTAATGATACTATCTTTTCATGTTCATACTGGTCATTTGCATATCTTTCCTGGAGCAATGTCTACCCAAGTCCTTTGCCTATTTTTTAATTAGATTGTTTTGGGGTTTTGTTGTTGAGTTGTAGGAATTCTTTGTATATTCTGGATAGCAACTATTTTCAGATATGTGATTTACAAATTACAGGTATTTCCACCTGTTCTATAGATCGCCTTTTCACTGTCTTGATAGTGTTCTTGAATGCATAAAGGCTAATTTTGATGAAGTTTAATTTATCTATTTCTTTTGTTGCCTATGCTTTTGGTGTCATATCTATGAAGTCATCACCAAATCAATGTCATGAAGATTTTCTTTGATGTTTTAGTCTAAGAGTTTTATAGTTTTAACTCTTAAGTTTAGGTCTTTGACCCACCATACTGTTTCCATATCTATGAGTTTGTTTGCTGCTTGCTTTTTATTTTATATGCCACATATGAGTATAATCAAATGGTTCTTGTCCTTTTCCATCTGACTTATTTCACTTAGCATAATACTTTCAAAAGCCACCCAGGTTGTCACAAATGGCAATATTTCATTGTTTATTACTGAGTAGTATTCCATTGTACATATGTATCACATCTTTATCCAGCCATCAGTTAAAGGACACATGTTCTTAGATCACATCGTCTGTTAATAGGAATAGTTTTACCTCTCTCTTTCCTATTTGGATAGCTTTCCCCTTAAAATTCTGGGAATCTGAAATTAATTAAAACTGAGTTATCCCAGAAGCAATGCTCTCAAGAGATCATTCCTAATGCTTAGATTCACAAGAGTGACAGCAGGTCACGGCCTCCCAAAGGCTGCATTTTACAGGTTTTCTTTTTGGTTCTGTGATCATTTTTAATAGAATTCATTTCTTCAGCTCATACCTCAGGAGGCCTACTTGATGAAAGACCGTACTCTTACTTCTTTCAAGCAAACAGAATTATTTTAAGAAAAAAACACAAAAAAGAGGGAAAATGTGGCCTAATATGGGACTTAATGATCACCGTATCCAATTCTTCTCACTAAGAGTTGTCAGATGTTATACTAAATCAAAATTTCCCTGTTAAATTATTTAAAATGCACATTCCTGATCTGCAGGTGTTAATTATTACTTTTTAACAGACACCTCAGGCAATCCTCAAATATATGAGGCATGAACCACATCTTGAGAAGCACTGGATGCTTTGTGGCATTGACCTCTCGGATTTATTTGCCAAATAATGATGTAGTTTATGACTGAGCCCCTCTGGGGATGCTAAACTCTCTACTCCACATGGTGAACCCATTTAATTTGAGAACAACTCTCGTGAACAATATTTCCCATTATTTTGACTACCAATATATCCCGTATGAAATGGAACCACTGTGGCATAGAATTTTATGGTTATAAAGTGATAGAGGATTTTTTTTATTCTACGTCACTTCAAATGAACACTTAAAGAATCAAATGAGCCTAATGAGACGTGTACCTTCACACAAATGTTTTCCTTTGAAAAACACAATTTCTTTTGTTCTAAACAATTTAATTTCACATGGCATTTGCCTGTGTATTTCCAATGATCTCATATCCATTTTAAAAAAAAGGTGACTTGAGAGTTGATGGGCAGAACCCCAAATTTCAAAGCAGCAATCCCCTTGTTCCCATCCGTGGCCTATTTCCTTTGGGTTGACAACTTTTCTGTCTTGAGGAGTGAAACATACACCTCCCTCCCCCGCCCCACGAGATTGCCAAGCTTCCAGCTAATGACCTGGATGCCAGCGACACCAAGAGAGGTGCTGAGAGGGAACTAAAAGTGTCATCACTGTGAGCACTCGTCAAACTGATTTACATTTCTCAGTTTCCCATTATTCCTGATTCTCATTCCCCATCTGTTTCTCCATAGTGATTGGTATTTAAACTCTTAAAAAAAAAACAAAAACATATGCTTGGGGGGGGTGTCTCATTTAAATTAAAGGATAAGTGTCTGATAATGTACTTGTGAGATCCCCCAAGTTATTAGCATCAAGGCAGCCAGAGCCTTAAACTCATCGGATGACATTATTACCCTGTGGTAGAATGTTGGGCATCAGTGTTTGACATGGGATTCTTGGTGGAGGTGAGGGGGATAAATCAGGGGTTTTCTGTGTTCAGTCTCAAGCCCCTCAAGTTCACTAGCTTGGCTGTGCTCAATAATAACCTTAGGAGAGAATATGGTTTAGTGAAATGAAAACAGACATACCTCGATGTGAGGTTTGGGGGACAAGAAGAGATAAACCAAAGAACTTACATACTTACAGGCATAACCCACGGACACAGGCAAATAGGGTGGTGAAGAGGGCCTGGGAGGAGTGGGGAAGAGGGAAGGGGAAATGGGAGATATCTGTAATACTATCAACAATAAAAAATATATTTAAAAGGAAGACAGAATGAGGCACAGTTAGCTTCAGATGCTAAGGGCACCTTTCTCTGCTCCAGGTAAGGCGTCGGAGTCTATGGATTCTCACTTTGTTTGCAAATGGCAAACTCTTAGAATCACTGAAGAAGGTGATTTAATTCCGTTTCATTTGATTAGGCAGATAAGTATTGAGCACACGCACTGCAGACTGGCAGGCGTGGAGCACAGTGCTGTCTGAGAGGGTCCCACCCTTTGTTCAGCTTACAGTTCAGGAGGAGAGACAAATAAAAAAAAAAAAAGAGAGAGAGCAACAAAAACAACACTCAAGGACCAGTCGCAGCAAAATGCATCACAACATCATACATGAGGGGAAGCATGTTGATAGCTGTGCCACAGATTAAATAAGAAATCGTGTCGGTTTTCCTCCTTTCTTTTTACCCTGTTGAGCGTGGCCATGGCACAGCAATTTAATAAAATCCATCCTCGTGTTCTGACATATTTGTTCTCAGGACGCATGTGACCAACGCTTCCAGGTGTGTGTGAGCGCTTTTACTTTGGTCACCCGTTTCCTTATCTGTTAAACGACGCAACTGAACGAACAGATTCTTCCTCCTGAGCCGATTCTTACTGGAGAAATGGGAAGTTAACACCACGATGAGAAAACCAATCCAAACCCAAAAGACAGACTTGCATTTGTAGACGGGGTGAACTGGAGGGCATCGGTTCGACCCACCTGAACTTACTAAAATGATCTCAGCTCAAGGAAGGGGATGACTTGGCCAGGTCAGTGCGTGGTAGGACGCTCAGCCCGGAGGAGAACTCTGGCCTCTACGCCGCGCCTAATGCCCATAATGTCAGTCTAAGCCATGTTGTCCGAAATGCCATCTACCCCAAGAGTGAATCCCTTGAAAGAGAAGCATAACTTGACCTGCGAAGCTGAAGAGAAGAAGAGCTCATCCGCAGCCTGACTTTCAGATGAGGCCGCCTGGCTTTTTCCCACAGGCTCTTGGTCTGATGAGACCGTTCCTGCTCCAGAGAACGTGCAGGTGGGCATGTGCCAGCAGAGGTGCGCGGAGAGCTCTGGAAACAGGGGCGTCACTAAACAGAGGAGCCCCAAGCTCGCTCTGTGGTGCTGACCTAGAGAAAAGGCTAGCTGATTGATCCTGGTGGACAGCATTTTAGCACTTGCTGGCCGCTTCTCAGAGACCTTTGAGAGCTCTCTTTCCAAGCCAATGAACTTCCTAAATGGTTCCATGTCTATTTGTGGATCATACCAGGAAGGAGGAAGTCCCAGTGTCCCCAGCTGTCACAGCAGCTAAGTCTTGCTAAAGGGGGGAACACTGAGATAAGATCTCTAGGAATGAAGTAATCTTCTGCAACTGGCTCACACTAAGTCAACACCTTTCCGTCTGCTTTACGGTCACTGACCAAGGAAATCAATAAAGGCAGATTGAGGAAGTCTAGATATTTTTTAGTCTTTTAATATATAAGAAGCATTTGGAGGCAAACAGGAACAAAAGAAGGCCAAAAAAATCAGAAGGGTTTATTATATTAGTCAATAATAAACTGAAAATGCATCTGATTTGGAGCTCGAGGCCTGAAAATAAGCACATGCAAGAAGAGCAAACAGTGTTTCCACCGACTCTGCCGCCCACACACACGAAGCTCAAGGTCGTTAGCAAGGACCACAGGGCTCCTGCCCTCCGCCTGGCCCAGCACTATTCACTCCACTCTGCTGACTGCGCACTTCACCTTGATGACCATTCCTGGTCTTCGAGGTCTTTCTTGCTTTCCGGCCCAAGATATCGCAGGCTTACCTTGTACGTTCCCTGTCTCAAACCTGGGACAGGCCATTTCCCGAGGAACTCTGGGTCTTTATAGGATAATGGCATTTAGAAATCGAGACGTAGGCCCTGCAGTGCTCCTTGCTGGGGAACCTTTCTTCCCCGTAGGTTTTTCACTTGTACCCATGTGTGGATACACACTTACATAAAATCATGAGTCTACATTAGGCCCAGGACTCTTCTGATTGCAAATGAAAGGCAACTAACCCAAAGGCTTACGGCACAAAAGAAGTTAGAGGTGCGTGACCATGAGCTCCGCCAGAGGAAGCGTGGCTGGAGGCGTGCAGGACCTAGGACCTGGAAGGATGCTTTGGGTCTCACTCAATTTCTCAGCTTTGACTTTCCTGTTAGATTCATTCTTAGGTACCACCACCCACACCCTCAGCAAGTGATGGTTAGTTCGTAGAGGGTAGTTTTACTCTCCAATAAACTGAAAATGACAACGCCTCCCTACCCTGAAGTTCCATCAGCATCACTGGGATGGGGGTTCAGCAATGACCATGAGGGCTTCCCCCCAAGTCTCATCTGTTCTTCATAACTGATAACCTTGTGAAAGAAGGGCTCACCTGGGTTGGGTGAACTTTAGCTTCACTTCATTGTATTGAGATGCCCGCAGTCAGTTTTTATTTCACGAAATTGCCCTATAGTACTTCTCAATCTCCTGGGCGCTGGCCTGTTTCCTCACCTACAAACCCCTGAGCAGGCCTCCCAGAGGCTGCAGGCACACCCGCTGCTTTCTGCTGACAGCTCTTTTAGAAGAACTTGAATCTGCTTCTGGTTTAATTACTGTGCCCCTGAGGAGCTTCCATGCTCTTCCGCTCATGGCCCGCTCAGTGATGCTCAGCTGATTTCTTAATTTCCGCACTTGTCCTGTCCTAAAGCTCTTTCCATCCAGAGCTGCAGAGTGTGACTCTTTCTCAGCAAATTCCAACTAAACTTAGAATCTAGTTTCATCTCTGAAAGGCACCGTGGGGCTCATTCAGTCCATCCCCAAGGCACACTGTTTTGCCTTGAGGAAGGGAGGA